>NC_133549.1:58032465-59282465 GCF_048773025.1 Camelus bactrianus | reverse complement strand
TTGGTGATCATCACAAAGACAGGCGTTTTGCATATGGCAGGTAAGCCAAGATTAGTGCAGTGCAGTTCAGTTTGAGTACAATTTCCTTTCCAAACCCCGTCTCTGCTTCATAAATCAACGAAAACCCCGTCATGTGGCCTTGAAATGTGTTGGGTTCTGTGCCGTGTCTAAGAAAAGAAAAGAAAAAAAAGAAAAACTCCAGAGCAGCGTTGTTTCCTGAGGTCAAGAAAAGCAGTCTGCCTTGCCACTTGGTTCCTCCCAGGAAGTACTTTATTTAAAACAACCAGTCCTAGTTAAACTGGATGTTTACTAGACGAGGATTCTGTTGCACCCTCTAATCTTGGGCTGCTTTGATTGCTGCTTTCCCGAATAATACTTTATTTGCCTTGTGTTAGAATGCTTTAAGTTTTCTTAGCACTTGGCCACCCCACTTCAGAAGGTCTCTTTGGTCTTTTCATGACCATATTAGCAGAATCTGATGTTACTTGCTTTGGGCTTTGTTGTCTGAGAAGTCTATTATTTTTATTTGAAGGTCATTTTTAAAAAGAAAGAAAAATATCTCTGAAGTCCTTCACAAGGCACTTCTCCAAAATGAACTGAAGCATTTAAGTCTATTTTTCATTTAAAAAAAAAGGAAGAAGAAGAAGAAGGAAAAATCCAGTAGAAGAGAAGATAAATCTAGAAGGGCATTAATATGAGTGGGAACAGGTGAAAGGACCTTAAAATATTTAGCAGCCTTTCCTTGTCACCATAACTCTGTTGGAGTCTTCAGGACTCTAGCTTCCTTAAAGTCCCTCTAAGCAAATATATTATAACTATCAATTCAGATAAGGAGATTTTTTACCCCTGAATTATAAATGAACACATTGCCTTTTAAGTTTAGAATTTAGGTCTTGTGGATCAGTTGTTCTTTGTTAACATCAAATATCATGCTACCTCACAGAACTGGATTAGACACTCCACACAATGAGTTACTCCTTGGTACTGAGATAAGCATTTCTGAAAATACCTCTGTTCCTTCCAGCCAGTAGTCTCTTAAACCTCTGAACAGAATTTTGTTGGCATTTACCCAAGTGGTCTAAAATACTGAATAAACTGCTGAAAGGGTTTGCCCTATTCCTGAGAAGTCGTTCACACACTGAAAGAATCTATGATTTAGACCAGTTTGTGCAAGGAGGTCTCAGAAAGAGGCATATAGAAGTAAGACTTTGATTTTAATGTTCCCTTGGTAACAAGAACTTTTGAACTTAATATTCAGCATCATAGACACTTTTCTTCTCCTTGAGTTTCCTGTTTTGTTTCCTTTCCTTGATGTTCTTGATTCTTATCTTTGTTGCCATTTCGGTTTTTTCTGTTGTCTCATTATTACACACACACACAAGATAACAATAAATGAACCTGCTCATAAGTACTATGCAGTCAGACTTGTAACACCTGTGGTTTTAAGGAAACCTAATGAAATGATGACTTTGAGTAAAGTAAAGATAAATACAGTAGATTTCAAAGGACTGTTTGTACCCCGACTTCTAAAAAGGTGTGGTGAATAAAGATGAACCTACTGAGATACCGGGTTTAGCTTCCACAGGCCGCCTCATGAGCTCAGTGGTTTATTGCCACTTAAAATTTATGTATTTGAGATAATGAATTTTAACTTGGCCCCCCAATGTAAAACTGGTCCTGTGCTTATATAAGGGCTGCTTCATTACCATGTGAGACTCCTGCTCAGGGGTGATGTAGGGGCGCGGGGGCCTTCATAGATCTAATACCGACAGGCATCTGCTGTGGGCCTCGCCCTGCTTCCTGATGCATCTGGGATCATTTTACACGTCATGCCTGTGCTTGGTCACTCCCAACAAAAATAAGCTGCTCTTTCATGTGACTCTATCAGTTCAAAGTGCATTGTTCTGCTCCCTTGCCTGTAACATTCGGTTCTATCAGCTGTAACCCGCATCCCCCTTTGATGGAAACAGGATGTGCTTTCCAAGCCAAGTCTGATTCTCTGAGTGACACAGAGGGGCTTCAGGAAACACTCCCTGTTTCTGGCCGAGCTCTCAGTGGGCCTCACTTTACGTGCATGTTTGTACCTTGTATTTCCTCTGTCTTTTCCAATGCTCCACAGCCTCCAGGCTTCCTGCCACAAATCCCACCACTGGTGAAGAACAAAACCAGAGCCGTTCTGTCTTGGATCCCGGCATTTTTCTGTAAATGCTAAATATGTGATACCGCATTGATGGAGCACCAAAAATTACATTTTATGGGAATGTCTGATAGTAGTAGTTTCTTTTATTCAGTATAGGGCTCTGACCCCTGTATTTCATTGCTGTGTGAGAGCTGTTTAATTCCTGTATGACTTCCGTTTTTAGATCCATGTCATTTGTGAAGGAAAAAATCATAATTACATTTTCTGACAATCAGTTTGGTTTGCAAACCAGTTTTTTGACTGATGTTTTCACTATACTAGGTGTGAATTACAAGTCAGTGGGATGTGATGTATTCCTTATACTTGGAAATGTATTTGGAACCTTTTTAAAATAATTCATTTGATTCTTACGGTGACAGTGAGAGAAACCAGATTCATATCAAGATGTCTTAGACCTCGCCTTCAGTTTCCTCTGCTGCTTAGCACTAAGGGAGTTCATAAGTTACCCCCTCAAACATCCTTTGCATAGACAAGCTCTGATTTGCTGAGCGGATTCAGTCGGCCAGGCTGGTGTCAGTCTGCTGACTTGAATTTGCAATTTTCCTAGTATCGTCTAACTACAACCAGAATGTCATAGCTCTCTTTATGATTCAAAGGTAACTATTCAACCCATTTTTTTCTTTAGCCAACTAGAATAACAGCTCCAATTCATCATAGACCTTCAGTATGCCAGTCAAAATATTAGGTGTTCTACCAACATGAGTTTAGTTAATCCTTTCAGGAACCCTAGGAGACAGAGATGATCTCCATGCCACAGGTGAGTAGAGAGCTGAGTTCTTTTACTACCATAACTTGCCCAACAGGGGGTTTCAGGAGCAGATTCAAACCCACTCTGACTGACTCGTTCCTCCCATTCTTTTCATCATGACAAGCTACCTTGACCTCATTTTGAACAGGATGCAACCAAAAACCACCCCACGTTGATGGGCTGGGTATCCATTTGCACTTCTGTATTTGTACAGTGGCTTAGAATGAGAAGCGATCTCAAAGAGTCATCTGGCCAACCTCTTTTCTCCAGGAAGGGAAACCGTCCATCCAAGAAAAAGCAGTGATGGAAGTCCTTCTAGTCGATGGACGTGAAAAGTAGCAGCGTAGCATCAGCGTCCTAACACAACTAACACATCTGAAATCTCCCAAGCCCTCTGTTGTCTGGAGCGAATGACTCCAACTCTTTCTTCTTTTTACCACCTACTTTCTGTCCACTTTTGGATGAACTTTTGAAGCTCTTTTCTGGATCTTTTAAAATGTCAAGAACGAAACTGTACATAATAACCATGACTGTGATCAGCTGCTCTTTTTTGGCAAGAAAAAAAAAAGCCTCTTTTTAGAGGGCTATCACTCAAGAGTTTTCTGCCTGAACTATTATAAGAAAGTGTTCACAGTTAGGTACCTGGCACTGAAAACATAGACAAGCAGGATGGGTCTGCCTTCAACAGGACACCTGTATCTCACCTGGTCCCTCTCCTGTACTCACACCACACATATAAATAATTACCAATTTTACCGTTTACCCTCCTTGAAAACCTTCACCATTGATCTGTTTCAGGGTCAGAGAAGCTTCAAACACCTAAAGCCTATGGGGCTGGAGGTGGTGATAACAGCAGTGACAATGTAATCAGGGCTCCCCATGAGCCAGGCCTGTGCTCAGGGCTCCACATATCTTATCCCCTGTCATTCTTGTGGGGACCCTGTAAAGTAGGGTCATTTCACAGTTGAGCAAACATGCACAGAAAGGGGCCAACATCAGACAGCTAAGAAAGAGTGGAACTGAACCTTTCCTGTTGGTTCTGTCTGGCTCCAAAGCCTGTGTCTTCTCTTTCCTCCATGCTGTGTGGTGATGATGATGATGGATGCAGAACATACTTTAAACTTATTCCTAGTCTAGTCTCATTCTTACACTGTTCCATGTGGACCTGGAAGGCCAGATTTACCATCGATCACTAGCTCTGATATTCCATTGTTCCCCTTAAGTTCTTCAATACATGGCAAATAACAATTCTTTATGTTCATCTATGAATGAATGAGCCCTTTCACTTTCAGTAAAAATGATACATCCAAGCGAATTTTTTGAGAGTGGGAATCTTGGGTACTCTATATGACATGCTTTTTTCCTCCAAATTTAACTTAAGCATGCAGAATCACTGTATTTGTCCTGTTTGTCCTTACACCCAGCAGTTTCTGGGCATATTTTCAGGTCAGTTGGAACTCATTTATTATATAGGTTATTCTTACACACTGATTTTTCACAAATGTTTTTAGGTCCTATAAGAAGTACAGGACATGTTTTTACAATAAACATTCTCCACACACACACACACACACAAAAAGAAGCCCAGTACATGTTTTAAATGATAACATTAATCAGAACCATGGTATCTGTGTGTCTATTTAGGTAAGATGGCTCTAGTTTCAAGTCGAAAGCACATGTAATCAGATACAGCATGAATATATCCCATTTTGAATGATCGATTGAGGTCCTTTAAAAAATTCAGGACTGTGGGTGACCAGGGTTTATGTCTTTGTGTGGGACTGGTCATACTTGTGGTTAATGGCAAGGGGAAAAGTAAGAAACAACCAATGTGTCTAGATGAAGTGTTCCGAAGTGGCCCTTATAGTCCATGGTGTATTCTAAACACTGGGCCAGAACTAACATTCTAATGATGATCTCAGGATGGTGAAAAGCCTGTTGGACAGAGAAACATATCAAGTAGAGGTGGACCAGGACCAGGACTAGGGTGGGACAAGTAAGGCATTCACCTTGGCTGTAAAATGTAAATGATAATAGAGTTTAAAAGATAGGATTGCTGTTACTGACCTTTTCTTTCCGTCTCAGGTTCAGCATGGCGCTATTACTGGTCCTGACTTGATTTTAAATTTTGGAATTTTGTTCATCATAGACTTTTTGTTTGCCTTAATTTTGATATTTTGAAAAAATATCGTTCATCTGGATTCCTCAGGGTTTGGGGACGTTTTTAACTTTGGCACCTGAGGCAAGTGCTTCACTCTTCACCCAAGTCCTGACCCTGAAGGTAGACTTTATCAATTGGTAACGAAGTAGCAAAGGGAAGTTATCAGTGCAGGTACTTTATGGAAAAGTAATCCAAACCACACTTGTAAACGTGTGGTACAGAGGGATCTAGGAAAATTATTGCAGCTTGTTTTCTAAAGCTCTTTAGTCCTGTGCTCTGCTGTGTAAAAAGGACTAAGATTTGCCTGGTTTATAGGAAACAGTAGGAAGACATAAGAGGATCTCGCTGGACCAAGGGACAGGAATAGTTATTCCCTAAGAGATTAGACTAAAAACTGCTAGTGCTCGTGCCTGAGGATGCCTGAGCATCCTGGTTATCTGATGTCAGAGATCTGGGGAGAGCTGAATCAGCAAGTTTTAGCAAGTACCTGGATGATTAGAAAGCAGCCGGTCTTCAGGCCATGCTTTGGTAAACACTGCCTGGAAAATATCACAATGCTCTTAACCGAAATTCAGGCAAACGGGAGGAATCCTCTGAAGGTTAGAGAGAGCTTTTGAGTAAAGGGAACTAGGGGAAGAAGAACACAATATTGTGTGTGTTTCCATTTCTATTCAATTCTAGAAAATGCAGTGTAATCTCTGGTGACAGAAAGTAGATCACTGGATGGCGTGGGAAGGGGGATGGGTTACAAAGGGACACAAGGACACTTTAGGGGTGATGGAAATGTTTGTTTTCTTGATTGATCATGTCAGGAGTCTACGCCTGTATCAAAACTAATCCAACTGAACACTTTTTATACAAAGTTTAGTGTATTTCAATTGTATCTCAATCTTTTTTTAAATAAAATATTTTTATGGGCAAAGTAGCCTATTATATGTGAGGAAATTTGCATGGTTAACAAAATATGTTTTATTTATAGAACTTAAACTTGGTTCTCATTGAAAAGAAATCATTCGTGTGAACTTAGGGGGAAAAAAAAATTGGACCAGATCCTTAATAGCTGAGTATGAGAAATGGAATGTTTCAAGCATCCCAGAGCTAATATGGGGACACTATCAAATTGTCCGCAAATCATGCTGGTTCCCTTTTCCCAGAGATAGAGCCTTCAGCTGTGTGGATCATAGTCTGACCAAGTGGCCTGTGTCTTTGGCTGTCCTTACGTGTGCATCTTTTTCTGAGAAGATACATTTGACCCCAGGTACCCTTCGATAGCCTAACAGAGAATAACACATTCTGTGAAAAGCTTTCAGTTTCTCCATCAAAAAGTAAAAATTTTGTCTTTCATAGTTGATTTGTTCTGGAACTGGAGGATGCTGTGAGGTCAAGAGGAAAAGGAAGGAGGCAGAGTCAGCCACCTCCCAAACCTCCCCCTTTTTCCACCAGATTTTTGAATTTGGAAGTTTTGTGGGGAATGCCTTGTTTGAATGAGTATTCTTAAGCAGAGAATTACATGTATTAACACTAATGCTTTTCCAACTATAGTTTGTTTCTCCTCTGGGTATCATTTCCAAGATCTCCGTAAGAATTATTTTAAAATAATTATATGTGTATCTTTTTAATCCATTTACCCATAGATGAGGGCATTAAGTAGAACAGTTGAAAGTGGATTGTTACTGCTAATCCAAAACAAAAAAATATGTAAGAATCAATGCATACAAGTAATTAAAAATTGTAAATGCAGTGGAAATATATGAATTCTGTCCTAACACACTCGAGCGTAGGATTGCAGTGATGCCAGATTATCTGGCATCACAGAAAATATGTCTGTGCCTTGCTCTGTGCCCCGCTCAGCCTGCTGTCCTACACTGTCCTCCTGCTCTGAACTGGTACATCTTGTATTATAACCAGAGGACAAAATATCAGAAGAGCTGGGATTCCTGTGCCTGACCCAGCCCTGCCCGTAGGATGAAACTGTCCTTGGGAAGCAGCAGTGACAAATGAGATAGGAACAGGGCTTGATTGATGACCCGGTCACTCGTGTTCCAGGACCCTGGAGGATGCTGGCTGCTGCCCAGACACTGGTCACGTGGCTGGGGAGGCTGGTCCTTTGTGGTTCAGCCAGAAAAGTGTCAATGCACCAAAAGATGCTGCAGAAATAGGACAAATGAGGCCACTGAGATGGGTAAAGAGAATAAGGAACACATGCACTGTTCAGTACACTAACATCTTGTGTTCTGCCTCCTTTTTACCTTTTTTTCTGGTACTACTTAATAACTTCAAGCTTGACACACTGGGTCAAATAGAGCTAAGTGTGTTGACTTTTCATCATGGACGAAAACATCAGTTTGTGATGTTTCTATCCTGGAATCTTCTGATGAAGAAATATATTTCAGCCCATGTAGTTTTCCCTTTTAAATTAGGTGGCAAGAAGAAAGGAGACTGTTGAGTAATTCTGCAGTGTCTTCAGAGGATAATTCTATTACCATCTTTCAGCAGTTCCGTGTCAATAAAGGACACGAGCTGGTAAGCCACAAGGCAGAGTTCTTTCGATGAGAATGCTCTGCCATTCTTATTAGCTACAATATACAAGATATGTCCTTGGTGACTTCTGAACCCATAATATATTTATCTGACAATATCGGTACCTATGGTTTATAGCACATTCTCACAGATATTTTCCTTAGTGAATCTTAACAATAATCATTTCGGCAATTTTTATATTGACCATTTATTAGATTTCCAAAATTATTCCACTACTTTATTTTCTCCCCAGAATTCCTCTGCCCCCAGCCTAGAGAATATAGTCAGATTGACAAAGTCCTGAATTACAGAAGGATAAAGCAAATTACCAAAATTCTCTTTTAAACTTATCACCTTGGTTATCTAATTTAGTGCTTTTCTTGTGGGGTGAGGGGGTGTCCTGGTATGTTTTTTAAAAAAAACAAGATGATTTGTGAAATAGGGGGTGTTCCCTTAAGCCTCATTTCTGTGGAACTAACCCAGAATTAATCCTGAAAGTAACCTGCCTATTTCTTTATATTTCCTTTGCTTCCGGAGATAATCTAATTCCTGGAAGAGATCATTAATCCATTGTTATTCTGGTGTTCTGAAAGTATCCAATTAGATCAGATAAATGGATTTTTTAGATAAATTCAAATAATTTAAAAATATATTCACTGGATAATCTCTGCTATATACTAGAGATATTAAATGGCTATCTTTCAGCAATAATTGTCTGAAGAAATAGAATAGCTCACATACTATCTTCTTTCTTTGTTAAAACCCTAACATTTCCCCTAACTGACTTATTTTAGGCCTAAACTTATTTCTTTTAGATTTTGAGTCCTGCAGGCACATTTGAATCTACATTTTTTAATCCTCCGATATCTATATAAGGACTTTTTATTTGATAAACAGTAATTGAGGGCCTCTTTTGTTACAAACACTGTGTTGTGCACAATGGGAAAGGGATGAAATGAAATCCCTAAAGATGAAACTCAAAGTATTGTAGGGAAGACAACAACATGAACAGTTACAACTCAGTGTTAAAATGCTGAACTAAAGCTGTCAGGAACAGGGAAGAAGGAATTGCTCAAGGCAAAAATTCTAGCATCATTCTTGACTCCTCTTGGTCACACCTTACACCTGGTCCATTGGCAAACCCCAGTGGCTCTATCTTCCAAGCAGAGAATGCAGCCACATCTCACCACCTGCGCTGCTCCCAGGCCAAAGTCACCATCATCTCTTTCTGGGTTATTATGTTTTAACTGTCCTTTCCTTCTGTCTTATCCCTCCTGACAACCCCACCATCACCATCACCAGCACCACCACCACCATTTAATCAATTCCCTTTATGACAGTGAGGTGATCCTGTAAAAATATATATGTATATATAAAAATATAAATTATATTAAGTCATTTTGCTCAAAAAACCAAAATCATCTACCAGTTAAATCAACGTAAGAGCCAGACACCCATGAGGCCCTCCCTACCTCAGCCCAGCAATGCCTCTCTGAGCTTAGTTCCTGCTGTTTTCCCCCTCGCCCTTGGGAAATGCCCCAGGAATGCTCCTGCCTCAGGACATTTGCACTGTTTCCTCTTCCATAGTGCTCCCCCCCCCCCCAGATATCAACTTGTCAGCTCCTTCACTTCCTTCAGGTCTTTACTAAAATGTCACATTCTCAGTAATGCCCTCTGTGGCCACATCATTTGAACAGCAACTTCTGCTCCTTTCCCTGCTTTGTTTCTTACTTAGCACTTGTCACTCCCTAGTATACTAAATATTTTACATATTTTTCTTACTTATTGTCTCCGATCTCCAGTAGGATATAAGCGTGAAAAGGATAAACACAATGAGGACAGCAATTTGTGTCTTTAACTGTTGTATCCCCAATGTCTCCATGAGCACATAGGCACATAGGAGGTTATCAGTTAATATTTCTGGGAGAAATGATTGACTGATTGATTGCTTTTTGATATTGGATAAATCACTTGACAAGTCCTGTGCCTTTACTGATTCAAAGACCACTGGTGAGAAGACTGGGTAAACTCCTTTTGTTATGTGGTGGAATGATCTGCATAGTTTCGTTTCAGAAGAGTCAGGGAGGTTAATCCCAGAGGCGTCCCATCTGGCGGTCTAGCTGATGTGTAGGCATTGTTATATGTGTAGCTAGTCTTGCTCTTAGGAGGAAAATCAGTGTGTAGGAAGGAAGTTCCTCAGTCATTTAGGTTCAGGGCAAACCAAAGAGAAATGAGAATGAGGTGCAAGAGGGCGGGAATTTATTACCACAGTTTCACCTTCTCCTGTTAAGGAAGCCTTCTCTGTATCAGTGTTTCCTCCTTTCATTGACCAAGAGTTAAATGAGATTGCTTAAGCTATTTCTTTTAATTAATTACTTGTGCTTCCCCCAATTTCACATGCATTCAACTTTTCAGATGATTGTGTGAGGTGTAAGAATACAGACAGTGGCTGCCTTACAATGATCTAGCTTACAATGTTTCTACTTTATGATGGTGTGAAAGTGATACACATTCAGTAGAAAACATACTGTGAGTTTTGAATTTTGATCTTTTCCTGGGCCAGCAATACCTGGTACGATACTCTCTAGTGATACTGGACAGCGCCAGGGAGCCCCAGCTCCCAGTCAGCCACGTGATCACCAGGGTGAACAACCAATACACTTAAAACCATTCTGTACCCACACAACCATTCTGCTTTTCACATTCAATACAGTATTTACTAAATTACATAAGATAGTCAGTACTTTATTATAAAATAGGCTTTGTGTTAGATGATTTTGCCCTAGTGTAGGCTAATGTACATGTTCTGAGCACATTTAAGGTAGTCTAGACTAAGCTATGATGTTTGATAGGTTATGTGTATTAAATGATTTTCTATTTATGATATTTTCGATTTCTGATGGGCTTATTAGGACATAACTCCATCATAAGTCAGAAGATCTATACCGTGAAGACAGCATAGTTAGAAAAATGGGATATAAAGTAAAAAATAGCTGGTTTCCATTAGATGATACCCACAACCTTCTCTGTGGTCAGGCCATTGCCTTCTGTGATATTTGTACCATGATAACAGAGTCAACCATTTCTAAGACTTGAGTATTATCTATCTTAGGATTTGGTGGCATGGGTGTGGTGTTGATATGGCTTTCCTGCACTTAAAAGCGTGCACTGCTTTGGCCCCATTTTTGGAGGGTGGGGGAAGACTGGTTTAAAATTTTGCTTCCTACTAAACTAAACATACAGTTACAGACTTAGAAGAAATAGTTGCGCATGCTAATCACTCCCAAATCTGGATATATTTCAGGGTGTTTTCACAGTTTTCCCCACATTACATCTGTACTTAAGAAGCCTCACTGCTATTGGTAAAGTATTGACTTGATTTCTCTGCTCACACCCAGGGCACTGCATGGTACTGCCCTGCTCTCTCCCCAGACCCCCTACCAGGTGCTCCCTTACAGGCCTCTCCATTTTCCATGAGTATGAGCTTACACAGCCATTCATCTCCAGGTGGTTATGTTCACCATCACTGACAACTCCCTCCATATCTCATACACACCGGGCTGCTCCCCTACTAAAACTTTCCAAAGCCACATGTTACACATTCCTTCTCTCTGCCATGCTTTCAGCTGTTTTGTGCTGTTTTGACCTGTCTGTTTGCAAAGTGCTGTCAGACTATATGCATGAAAGGTGTTTTGTTGCCATAAATGGTTTTGAAAATGTCTCTGTAAAGAGCTTTCCTTGGTTATGGGGTGGGGGGAGGGAGAGACTCTTACTTGAATCTTTGCCAGAACAGGACTTATGTACATTAAAAAAGAAGCCCACTGAAATGTGATCATGATCTTGACCAATATAGAGGACAGGGGAGTCTCTACTAAAAATAATAATAATAATAGGCAGTAGTGACATAAAGAAGTGGGATCCTACTGCACAGGAAAAGGCTTAGAAGTATCTCTTTAAAAGGAGATACTTCCAAGCAAGATTCAGGTAAATACAATTGTGAGCACACCCTGGGTCAGTGTTCAGCAGCAAGAGACCCAACCAGAATCAGCACACCAGAGAAAGGCATCCACTTTCCCACTCACAGCTGCCTGGAGGACTGGAAAGAGTCCACTGACCTTCACACTGCCCATCAAATTGGCCTGATCTTCAGCTCTAGGATAAAGGATCGTTTAGGAATTATTTTTTCACTTAAGCAGATAAGAAAACCCAAGGCCCACAGCTCCCTAGCTGGACAGTGGTAGCAAAATAGAGGGAACTCCAAAAGGGAAGACAAACTAAGGAGATGGAAAATACTTTTGTGATAGGAAAGAAAGTAGAAAATTCATTCCTAACACTAATTTTTGATATTGGTTATCTCTCCTTTCTCAACTAGTTCTTCAAAGGATGAATTTAGCTACTGTTTGCTTCCCTGCTCTTTTCCCACCAAGTGTGCTGTATTTGACTACAGATATTATAAATGCAGGCCATGAGAACATGTGGCATTTGATATGTAAAGTCTAGCTTGAAAAAGAAAAAATACATATATATATATATACACACACATACATACACAATTTATTACCTTAAAAGGAAAATCTGCTACGTGTTTAATTGCAATTTATTTTTAAGGGGCTTCCCATAAAAATTTTGACTCTATGTCCATAGCAATATCCAATCAAAAGTATAATAAAGTATAATAAACTTTTTTTTAAAAAAGTTTTTCTTAGGCCAAGCAAGATATGTGGGTAAGATGGACTTTTTTCAGATTTTTTTTTTTCTTTAATCCCCCAACGAAGATTAGTCCCAACTCTGCATGCACTCCTCATGTTATCCAAGTATCACTGCCAGTCTTTCATATGCTATCCTTGGCCAGTGCTCTCCTTAAAAGATAGCTGAAAAAATATGCTTTTTTTTGTTTGTTTAACATCTGAAGAAAAACTGATACAACTGAGGTCAGCCTTATCAGCTCAAGAATTTTTGGATGACTCAGTCTCTCATCCCTTCCCCACCTCTCGTCCCTCCCTGAAACTGGAGATTCACAGTTGTTTCAAAGTAGATTTACTTTGGGTTGTTTTTAACTTAACTAATCAACAAATTATTTCATGGGCATCATTTGATGTGTTAGTATCCTAGTGACATTTTTATATTGGTATTTTTCCCTTAGGAACAAATAGACCATATTTTTCTCCAAAAAATAAACATTCATAGGCAAGCAACTGAGACCACACGTTCTTAAATCCTTTGTAATCCTGGTTTTCCTTAATAAAGACACTTAACCCAATCCAAAAAAAAAAAAAAAAATTCCACATCCCTTCCTACCCTCCTCAGTATTCAAGTTCTGGAGTTTAATAGAGTTTTGTCTACTACATGCTTTGCCTCTGCATTCTCAAACTCTTGTGTTTTCTACTCCAAATAGCTGTAGGACTCCATTTAAATCCTATCAGATCCTTTTTACAGCTGAAATAGGAACCCTGAGGTCATTTCTGGGCTAACCCTGCTGCCTAGTATATGAGAATGTCCTCATCACACCTCCCCCTCCCAATTATTTTTAAACTCAACTCTTCAAAGGAAAAAAAATGTCACAGAGCCATAGAAGTAGAAATGCTGGAACTTGCCTTTTTCTTTTTATCTTTCATAGGAATGGCATTTTAAAACATGAACTCGTGTCAGACACTGAACAGTCTCCACGCAGGAATGAATGTTTTGATTAAAAGTTATTTAATATCTCTGGTTCCTTGGAATTGTGCCTAAAGCTGGAGATATTCTTAGCTGCAGGTCTTGTGCCTCCTTTGACTAGATAGAAAACTGGCTCAACATCTAGAGGGAATAAATGGCATTCTGAAAATAGTTACTGGATCATGTAGGTGTTTATATCACAGAGGATACTGATGTGTTAGGAATCAGGAGTTAGAAAAGCAGGTTGGTTTAAGAAGAGGTGTGTCAAAGCCACATCTTTCTATAGCCCCATCACTTCGTCCACTGATTCACAGGCTTTTGTTTAAAATCAGGTGTAAGATACTACATTTGTATGATAGGCCTAAAGACTAGGATTCTGTATAATCTGTATGTGGTGTTTCTTAACTTGCATTTGTATTTAAATCAACGAGGGTTAAAGACATTTAAGCAGTTGGCAAATTAAATAGGATCTAATTTTTTAACTGCTTTCAGTGTAAAATAATGGGGACAGATTCTCACAGCCTCTAAATGTGTGTTTGAAAAAAGGAAAAAGGATAACTTCAGTCCAAGGATGCAAATAGAATTTTGACTCAGTAAGTATGGCTCTCAGTACACCCTCCTCTCTTTAACTCTCATCCTTTTCAGGCCAAATATTTATGGAGCATTGAATTCTTTTTCTAGCTTTTCCAACAGCATTTCATGCACTGAGATATTGATGCGACATAGTTAGAAGTTGGGCCCTCCGGACCTGTATTGTGCAATGGCATTGTGCTGCTATCATAAGGAGATTCCATTTATTCCAACCCCCAAGGTCCTGTCTGTACTTGTTTACAGGTCATCTGGATAGCAACTAGTGTATGTTCAGTGGTATGAGTGTTATCACGGTAACCTTGGCAACCGAGCTAGCTCTGATTTCAAAACCTCAGATGCTGCATCATAAAATTAGATAACAGAATTGACATTTAGCTACGTGTCTGTCATATAAATTAAGCTCCGAGAATGACTTCCTTTATAGCCATGTGCCTTAACATGAGAATGAAGGCACCAATTAGAACAATTTTGTACATATACATGCTATTCCACATTTAGGTGCAAGATGCGTTTCCTCAATTCTTTCTCTATGATTTTGAACCTCAGATATTGCCATATTACTCTTACTGTGCCAGAATTCTTGGCAGCTTTATTTTATGATTGGGACAAAGCTTATTGCAGAGCTGCACCAGATATCCTATATAAATAGGATTATGAATAACAGAAAGCTCAACTCCTAAAAAAATGTAAAATTCAAAGCATTCTTGACTTTACTGGATACTGTTATTTATGCTAATTAGAAGTAAGACTCTGCACAGAATATTCCACTAACTAAATCAGAATCCCAAAGACAAGACATGCTTCCCTTTCATTTCTATAGTAATGCATATTTTACACACATTATATTTTCCAGTGCTCAAGAATCTTTGATAATATCTTTATTCCAAGGGCATTCTAAACATGCAGATGGATACACTCATGTGCTTTGAGTCTTAGGTCCTCTTTTATAATTTGTATTTTAATGTCAAGATTTTCCCCTTTATTTGTTGTGGCCTGGCACAGTTTTTCTTTGGATATAAATTTAAAGACTCAACTTGTGAGTTACATTTAATGTAAGCACCCTGCAGTTTGCTGCATTGCAAGTGAATATTTTTAGAAATTTTATGGTTGCCTGGATATATTTGTTTGTCTTCAATGATATGTAGGGAGAAAAGCTCATTAATGATTTAAAAAGAAGGTGTTTTGATTCATCGACTTGATTCTTCTCAATACATAAACAATAAAGGCAATAAATTAACATCGAATAAAATTATAAGTTTATTTCTGAATGTAGCTGCAAGATAGTCTTGCGTCCTTGGGCATAACTTTTTCTATTCTTTATAGTCTTCTGCCTCCGTGTTTTCAAAGTCATGATTCTGCATATTTTAACCTAGAAAAATGATTCATAATTATTAAAGATACCTTTTAGCAGCTGTCAAACACCACAACTGAACAACTGTTATGTAAAACAGTTCTCTGGCTTCTAGAATGGTAAGTTATTATATAGAAAATGGAAGATCCTGATGTCAAAAATGACTATAAAACAATTTTTCTTTTCCCCATATACCCTGCTCTGTGTCATATGTAACATTTGAGAAATCTGCTTCCAGCATTTTCTCATCTTACTAGCCATCCATCTAACTCTTGCTAGCTTTATGTTAAATAATACCTTCTTGCCTTCTACCTAGTAAAGAGTCAAAATTCCTGCAAATTCAGAAATCTTTCTTTTCAGGAACAGATAAGTGGTTGTGCTCTCTACATTTGCGCTTAAGTGAAAAGAAGGGCAGAAATCCTTCTGTGTATTTGCCAACCCTGTACAGCAAATACCCGTTACATTTTCAGTCATGTTTAAACTGTTCGCTTTATCTCATTGAGTCATCATCATCTTTATGTTGAAACTGGAAAATGGTAGTTTTTTTGTTATTTTCTTTTTATCTTGAAACTATTTCTGGTGATGAACAGAAATAGTTCAGCATGTGGTGGTTCCAGGAATGAGTCCAGTGTGGGTAACCATCTATAACATAAAATAACTTCATTGGAAACTTTTCAATGCAGAGGCATTCTGCCATGCAAGATGGAAATGAACTCAGGCTGTGTTGGTGCTGGAATGTGGGGGCTTATCAGGCTGTTTGCATGACTCCGAGATATATTTTAATATCTGGTAATTTTTTTAAATTGTGACATGATATGGCATTAGATGGATGTGGGGAAGGGAGGAACTATAGTGACAAAAGAAAAAGAAAAGCTAAAAGGCAATACAGCGTCTTTTGTGATTTCCTTTTAGGTCCGATGTGGTGGTCCTCTGTTTTTCCATTGCTAATCCTAATTCCCTAAATCATGTGAAAACCATGTGGTATCAAGAAATCAAGCACTTCTGCCCTCGCACACCTGTTGTTCTAGTTGGCTGCCAGCTAGATCTCCGCTATGCTGATCTTGAAGCCGTTAATAGAGCCAGACGCCCTTTAGCAAGGTAAGCCAAGAGACTCAGTTTCACTGTGCCCGCCAAATTAAAATTTAGAGATAGAGGAGATGTCTCTGTAGCCTTGGGGTCTGCTCTTCGGTGGCTCTGGGACCCCATCCACCAGCCGTATGCTTTCAGTTAGCTTGTGAATCATGAGGGGGTATGTCCTGGCTCTTCTCATGCTCACCAGCACCTCTCAGGCAGGAACCCATTATTTGGCCAGTGCTTAAAGGGAATTCTCTAATTATGACATGATATGTATAAAAGTGCTTGGAAATTTGTAAAGTAGTAAACTAAAATTTAGCTACTCATAATAATGTCTTTCTTGAAATTATTATCATGAAGTTAACTAATATTCAGAGCACTCAGCCACAATTCTTGGCCCGAGGAGCATGAGGTTCATACAGATACACATATCCAAGTGCTTTTAATCTTCTCATTTTCTTCAATCCAACCTCTGAGCATATATCCAGAGGGAACTTTAATTCAAAAAGACACCTGCACCACAATGTTCACAGCAGCACTGTTAACAACAGCCAAGACATGGAAGCAACCTAAATGTCCATCAACAGATGACTGGATAAAGAAGCTGTGATATATTTATACAATGGAATACTACTCAGCCATAAAAAATGATAAAATAATGCCATCTGCAGCAACATGGATGGCCCTGGAGAATGTCATTCTAAGTGAAGTAAGCCAGAAAGAAAGAAAAATACTGTATGATATCACTCATATGTGGAATCTTTAAAAAAAAAAAAAGAGAGAGACAAATGAACTTATATATGAAACAGAAACAGACTCACAGACATAGAAAACTTATGGTTACCAGCGGGAGGAAAGGGGTGGGAAGGGATAAAATAGGAGTTTGAGATTTGCATATACTGACAGGTATATATAAAATAGATAAATAAGTTTATACTGTATAGCACAGGGAACTACATTCGATATTTTATAGTAGCTTATGGTGAAAAAGAATATGAAAACGAATATATGTATGTTCCTGTATGACTGAAGCATTGTGCTGTACACCAGAAATTGACACAGCATTGTAAACTGAATATCCCTCAATAAAAAAAAAAAAAAGTACAGGCTGCACGGCTGTGGTTCTGCTATAACCCCAGCACTACTCTGTGGATCCTCCTTCCAAAGGTTTGGCCTCCCTGGGTGAGATTAGACTGTGAATGTGCCTTGTGTGGCAGCCAAAAGGGCCTAGACTTTATCCTTCTCTTTTTTTACTTTTTTTTTTTTTTTTTTTTTTTTTTTTTTTTTTTTTTTACTAAAGTGTAGTTTTTACAATGATTTACAATGTTAGTTTCAGGTGTACAGCAAAGCGGTTCAGTTACACATATACATACATATATATATACACACATAATATATTTTCAGATTCTTTTCCATTATAGCTTATTACAAGAAAGTGAATATAGTTCCCTGTGCTGTACAGTAGGTCCTTGTTGTTTATCTGTTTTATATATAATAGCGTGTATCTGTTAATCCCAAACTCCTAACAAAGGGCCGAGACTTTATTTCACAGGCTCTGTGGAACCAGAGGAAACTTTTTTTTAAAAACTGTAGCTAAGTCCTACTTGTATTATGTAAGAATATTTTTGTGCCACAGTGAGAACTATGAGCTAAAATGTGGAGAATCTGAAGAAAGATTAGCTAAGAGGCTTATGCACTAGTCCAAGCAAAGGATGATGAAGGCCCAACTGAAGAGAGTGGAAATGAAGAGAAGGGGTGAGATCTGAAAGGTTCCCTAGCCCAGTAGAGGAGCTGAGCTGTTGGACGTGGACCATTTAGTCTAGAACTAGGAAGTTCTAGACTCCGACTGCTTAGTAAAGATCTCTCAGCACTTTACAAATGTGACCTGTAGAACAAAAATAATACCACCCGTAGGGTTATTGTGAGGCTCAAGTGAGAAAATGAATATGGATTCATTTTATAGAGCAAAGTTTAAGCATAAGGTGATAATGATGAAAATGATGATGGTGGTGGTGACAATAATAAGGATAACAGCTAACATTGATTAAGCAGTTACTGTGGAACAGGTACTAGGCTGGACAAATGACTCATTTAAACCTTTCAATAGTCCTTTAAAGAGGGAAAGGTATAGCTCAGTGGTAGAGTTGTGTGCTTGAACCACGAGGTCCTGGGTTCAATCCCCAGTGCCTCCACTAAAAAACAACAATAAATAAATAAACCTAAACCCCCCGCCAAAAAAATACAAATATTCCTTAAAGATACAAGTACTCACTGTTACCGTTCCCATTTTACAGATGGGAAAACTGAGGCTTAGAGAGAGGTTAAGTAACTTGCCCAGGATCAAATAGCTAGTAAATTGCTGATACTTCAGTTATTGTTGTAACTACTGAAAGCAGTTTTTTTCTGCAGTCAGTAAGTCTTTTATATTTGAAAGACTCAAGTTTGGTAGATTTTTCGAGTCCAGTTAAAAGCTTAAAGAGGATTTTAAATGTATAATTCAATTAGATGCTTAGCTAGGCCCTGGATACTATTTTTTCCCCCTCAAATAAGACCAATTCTAATTTAACTGTTTTATTTCAGGCCCATAAAGAGAGGGGATATTTTGCCCCCAGAAAAAGGCCGAGAGGTGGCAAAGGAGCTCGGCATACCCTACTATGAAACAAGCGTCTTTGACCAGTTTGGAATCAAGGACGTGTTTGACAACGCAATCCGAGCCGCGCTGATTGCCCGCCGGCACCTGCAGTTCTGGAAATCCCACTTAAAGAAAGTTCAGAAACCTTTGCTTCAGGCACCGTTCCTACCTCCAAAAGCCCCTCCACCGGTCATCAAGGTCCCAGAATGTCCCTCCATGGGGACGAATGAAGCTGCCTGTTTACTGGACAATCCTCTGTGTGCCGACGTCCTGTTCGTCCTCCAGGACCAGGAGCAGATTTTCGCGCACCGAATTTACCTCGCTACCTCCTCTTCCAAGTTTTACGATCTTTTTCTAATGGAATGTGAAGAAACCCCAAATTGGATCAAAGGGGCTTGTGAGACTGAGAAGCAGAGCAGGGATTTCCAGGAGCAGGCATGGAGTCCTGACCCAGACGAGGAAAGGGAAGAGGGCCTCCCAAGGACACCTCAGGCCAATCACGGCAAGTTCTCAAGCTGGAACCTGCTCCAGCAGGACAGCCTGGGGCTGGAAGCTGGGGGCCCGGTCGGGGAGACACAGCCTCTGTCGGGCTGGAGTAAGGGGTTCATTGGCATGCACAGGGAAATGCAAGTCAATCCCATCTCAAAGCGAGTGGGCCCCGTGACCGTGGTCAGGATGGACTCGTCTGTCCAGCCAGGCCCTTTCCGGACCCTGCTCCAGTTTCTTTATACAGGGCAACTGGATGAAAAGGAAAAGGATTTGGTGGGCCTGGCTCAGATCGCCGAGGTCCTGGAGATGTTTGACTTGAGGATGATGGTGGAAAACATCATGAACAAGGAAGCCTTCATGAACCAGGAAATTACAAAAGCCTTTCACGTCAGGAAAGCCAATCGGATAAAAGAATGTCTCAGCAAGGGGACATTCTCAGGTGAGTGGGTTCAACGGCAAAGTCATCAATACCTTTCGCTGTGTTTTCTCAAACATTAGCCAAACGTGATCAGGGGAAAGGATAACCATCCCTAATATAGATAAGTACTTTATTTCCCCATGTACCTAAGTTACATGTATTCACTTTATTCTCATCAGACTTAAGGGTTAAATATGGTCTCCATTTTGCAGATGGAGAAACTGAGGGACAGAGAGGTTATATAACTGACCCATGTGACACAGGTAGGAAATGGTCAAGCCAGGATTTGAACCCAAGCTGCCCCCTGCAGCCCTGTGGTGTCATGATGCTTCTCTAGGGAGGTCAAGTTATCCCTGAACCTGAGCCAGTCAGCTTGATGCTCACAATCCTTCAGGATCCCTCCCTGACCAAGTCTCTTCTCCATGGACCCTTCAGCACTTACCCGTGACAAAAATCAGTGACCTTTGGTCCTGAGGCCACTGAAATCCTTGAGGCGACCTTGGTGGCCCTCTGCACTCCCATACAGGCTGCCTCCTCTGTTTCTCTCCCTTCTCCTTTCGGCCTCACACTCCTTTACCCTGCTCTTCTCCATGTCTCTTGCCCCCTCTTTGCCTTCGATAACTGTGCCGAGTGCTGCCCACAGCGCCCCTGCAGAATGGCTGAAGCGCACTGGTGGCCCATATCCAAGAGGGGGTACCAGTCCACACCTGCACCATCTTACATGCTTGTGCTGTTTTTCTTCTGTAATTGTCCTGTGTGTGTGTGTGTTTTGGTATAAAAAACTGACTTCCTGACTTCTCTTTATGTGGATACTTCTGCTTTTATCTTTATCTTTCATAATGCCTATCATTGTAACATCCATTTAATAAGTGGTAACTGCATCTGTGGCTTAATTTTAAAGCTTTGAGTAATATTTACTCTGCACACTGACCATCATGGTACAGAAGCAAACTTGAAAGTTAATGAAAAGATATGTTACAAACCTGCAGTAAATTAAACAATGGACCGAAAGTGAAGGTGATGAAATCTCCCTCTCCTACTGCAGAGGCATAGTAACGAAAACCAGTGTGAGCCTCAGGTGGATTCTCTCTACAATAAATATATATGTGTGTATGTAAATACATATATTACAATTAAATTTTTAAGAAAAATTTAAGTGTGAGCTAGATAATGAATGATATGAGGGAATTATTGCTAATTTTCTTAGGAGTAATAATGGTTTGGTTATCTAGGAGTATGTTCTTATTTTTAGAAAATTCTTGGTAAAGTAGCTAGTAGTGAAGTATCATGCTGTTAAAAAATGTTTACACACATGAAATATATATATACCTATATATATGTATATATATAGTGCTAAGGCAAACATGACAAAATGTTAACCATGTGACAAATGTTCTATATGAAATGTTTCATCATAAGGATGAACAAATACTCCACTCCTCTACATTACTTTGTGGTTCAGAGAATGTGTTGTGACCTGATGTGCAACTGTAAATGCTCACTCCTTAATCCTTGGAGACCGTGGAGAGAAGTAGGTGTGCCCGAGGCAGGGGTGGATGCAACATCGGTCATTAAAGGTCTGGGAGAGAATCCGAGACACAGGCTGATGAGTATGGGGTGGGGGGAGCTCTGGGCGAGGCTGGCTCACGGTTGTGCTTCCTCAATCCTTGGGCAGATGTGACATTTAAGTTGGACGATGGAGCCATCAGTGCCCACAAACCGCTGCTGATCTGTAGCTGCAAGTGGATGGCTGCCATGTTCGGGGGGTCGTTTGTAGAAAGCGCCAACAGTGAGGTACGTGCCTTCCGAAAAGCCCCAGTGGTATCTTTATGAACGCGCATGTGTATATAAGGTGTTTAACTAGCCAGAGGACTTCAATTCTTTAACTGCTTCCTTGAAATAGTCTTTTACGCGGTACTTGAGTCTTAGGTTACCCTCTTCCTGATTCTGCAATTACGAGGCAGGATTGTCCACCATTCACTTGTTACCTGTGAGCCCCTCAGTGCTCTTATATCCTTTCATCCTCACAGCTCTCCTCATCCCTGAACACATGCTCAACTGTATTTTTTTTAACAAATGTCACCAGGCAAGATACTATCAATCACATAAAAGAGGGGTCATGCCTGTCCCCCCAAGTTCCAGACAGTGAAAAATTTCTTCAGTCAGTTACCTCCTGGGCTCAACTCTGTCCCTAACAGATGAGGGATCTTAAAAAGCCACCTCGTGTCTCAGTTCCCTTATCTGCAAGATGAGGGAGGCACGAGATCACCTAGTGCTTGAGCTACAGCACTCCCTGAGGCTCGGCCCTGACTTGCCTTCTCAGAGGGGTTGTCAACTCTGGGGAAACAGTAACGGAGCAAAGGGTTACTCCTCCAACCAGGCCTCTCAGTGCTTACTACGTCTAGTGGAAGCCACTGGGTCACTTGTCAAACCCTGGCCCTGTCTCCAAAAGTGGGTTATTCTCAGAGCACAGAGCAAGAGACCCTGTATCTTCATCTTTTTACAAACTGTTCTAAAAGAAAGAAAAATTCCCTTCAAGCATTAGTTTGGAGGTAGGCATTTTTTGTTGAGTTTTGCAAGTATTTCTTAGCTGTCTTTAAAAAACACACACACACACACACACACACAGGGACACCCCATCAAGTTTACTGTCCTCAGGGGCTGGTTTTGCTTATCCCAGCATCTCTCCAAACTTTGAACAGAAATACAGAAAACAATGGCTAATTTTTCCAGAGGGGCCCTCACATCAGAAATCTGAGCACTGCCTTTGTGACCCAGGAGCCTGCATTTGCATCCCCAAGTAGGGAAACAGAATCCTAGCATCACAAGCCAGGGTGACTGGCCGTCACCACGCCCCTCTCCTGTTTCCAGAACAAACTGCAGCTGCTTCTAAACCAATCCCCAGCAAAAGACTGTCTGCTGTTTGGAGAAAAGATACTAGAATTATCCTGATGACCTTTGCTGGTGTCTCCCAGCCTTTGTAAATCAGGAGGTCCTCTCCTGTAGCTACATGCAGTCTTTCCTGAACCCTACAAGGTGTCTGGGGGCACTGATACCAAGACACTACAGCTGCTGGATGCTGCCCAGTGACGAAGGGGCTCAGATCCCCAGTTCCCCTGCGTGCAAGCTGTGTGGTCTTGGGCAAGTACCACCTTTCTGAGCTCCAGCCTCCAGCTGCAACCTCCACATCTGGAAAACACGTTAATAACCCAAAGCGCGGTTGTGAGGTGTGAGTCAGTACTCGTGAAGCACCTCGTAAGCCCGAAACACGCAGTCGCTGACGTCAGTCTTAGGTTGATGCCACTTGCATTGATGATATGCTTCCCTTCTCACTTCCAAGAAAATTTGGGGAAGCCACCAATTAATAATGCCTCATCAGGTCGGCATGTCACCAACCTCAGTCATCTCCAGAGATACAAAGCCCGGAGGCTGGCTTCCCTGATTTTTCCAGGTCACTGAAGTGTGTGCTGGTGGTGCCACGGAGCGCCTGCTATTAACCCAGCAGAGAGGACTCAATCAAGGTCAGGAGCCCAGGCACAAAGGGACACTGTCGGAGCTGACCTCACAAATGCTAATCCCCTTTATCCCTTCCCAGAATGGACTGTAATTGTCTCCAGATTAAAATGTGCCGGAGAGGTGACCAAAACAGAAACTTGGCAGCAGATGTGAACACACAAGTGTAAGGTGGTATAACAGCCTCTCCTGGAGGCAGCACCTGTTTAGCGTTTCCCCCGGGGACCTAACACCACCACCCCCACCCGCCAAGAACAGTGAGGTCACTCACTACTTAGAATGCAGCTGAGCCTGATAGAGACGTATAGATTCAACCCAGCTCAAAAGACAAAGACCATGGAATCAAGCAACAGAAGGTCTGTGCCCAGATAGCTAATCTAGGAAGAATGCTGTGAGCCACGGCCGTATCCACCCTTTCCTGCCCGTTCTCTTTATTTCCAGAGTAGACTATAACATTATATAGCTATGAACTCTAGTCTCAGCCTGAACTTGGGAAGTGACTGACCCTCTTTAACCTGTGTTCTCATCTGCAAAAATGGGGACAACAGGAGAACTTTCTTCAAAGGGCAAGTAAGTATAAGAATACACATGTAAAGCATCGAATTTAGTGCCCAGAACATACACATGCTCAGGAAGTGTTAGTGACTATTACCCTGGAGGACCTTGTTAAAGTGTTTCCATGAGGAGTTAAAGATCTTTGTCACCTGAAAGCCCTAATGTCACCAGCCCCCAGTTCCCTCCCTGAACCAGCAAAGTATGGCAGAGGTAGTTATGGGGGTAAGAAGAAGCACTGGGTTAAAGACTCAAGAAATGCTCCATGGTTAATTTTGGCCCATATTCACATGGACCTTTCTAGGCCACCTTTTTACTCTTTATTGTCTTTTGAAAATCTGACATCCCCCACAAAAACCCAGCCTATTTTTTTTTTGCATTAATAGAATTCACATGCATATCTAGAAAGAAATAAAATATGCCCATTGATGTTACTTTTTTTGTCATTTAATATTTAAGAGGACACTGTATTTTACTTATATTTTTCTCATTACTTTTAATGTAGCAGTAAGCATAATTCTCTCCCCAGAGGTACTCAGCAAGTGGTTCATTAAAAATGCATGCCTGGGTTGTAGTAAGCAATGCTCTGGATCTAGAATATTTTCTCATTTTCTGTAAGACCGTCTCTAATTATAAGCCTAATAGTCCGAGCTGATCTTTGCAATTAAAATTTTAAACCAACTAAACTGGAATATGGGTCATAGTTTTAGAGTAGCATTGTATTCTCTTTCATTACTCTTATTTTTTTTAAGCTACAACCAGCAGGTAGGATGCAAAATTTTTAATTCCATTTCTTTTATTCATATCATTCTTTAAAGTTCTACAGAAATGGTCACTCTGTTGCTATACAATTAATTATAAATGTTGAAACCACAGAAACAGCCTTAAAAAAAAATCAACCATGAGGGGAAAAAAAAAGCATGTTCTGCAAGTGTTTTGAGTTTATTCTCATTTGCTGGTTATCTGAGGGTTCCTAACATTATTTGCCAAAAAGAACCAATGCTTTAAAAAAAAAAAAAAGTTAGTGTTGTATTAAGCAGGAAGGAAACAGCAGGTCATGGATGATTACGAATGTCAGAATACTCCAAAGATATTGGGAGTATTGAGGCAGGGCTGCTTGCTGGAATTTGTCATCTGCTGCTGCCAGAAATAATTTCTATTTAAGATGTCTATTTTGCCATTGTGTGGAATACACTCTTACCAAAAATTGCTAAGGTAATCTGAATATCTTCAAAATTCATAATCTCAGTGAAGAAGAAAAAACTTTAGATGTCATCTATTTCAAATCTCTCCCATGTAATAGATGAGGAAACTGAGGATCAGAGAGGGTGAATGACTTGTCAAAGGTCACACAGCATTGTAGTGTCACAACCCTGGGCCTGCCTAGCCTCTTGCCCTGTCCTCCAAATCATTATTTTCAGAAACAGCAGACATTCCCATCCCTGTGAGAGTAGGTGTTCACAGGAAGCTCTGGGATTTTTAAAATTTATAATCCCTAATAAACACTTTATAGCACTTAGCAGTTTATAAAATGTATATATTTTTACTATCAAAATGGCCCAAATTTTAAAGTTTCACAGCTTAATTAACCTTCAATTATCTAGCTGTACTAACCCAGACACCATTCTAGAGAAGTGAAATTTTGCCATATGTTCATACACATAGAACAAGTTTCTGTATCTATAAATAAATTCATGTCTAAGATAAATGTATGTGTATGTAAACATATATATACACAAATATAACCGGTGTTAAGATTAACTTGAATAGTAATTAATTACAATACAACAGCTTTTTTATTTTAAAATAGTATCAGTAACAGTTTCTACTTGCCAAGTTTTATTTATTGTAGACGTTATGCTAGAAACTTGAAATGATCACACTTGTCAAGTCATGGATGGTAGTAACCCATGCACCTTATTAGTAGAATCACAATTGTTTTCTCTCTGTCAGAGAGGGGAGCAGGTAATTTTCTCAGTATTTCTAGGAATTTTTCTGGGCCTTCCCTTTGATACACTAAGGGAAAGCTCTGTCTGAAAGGTTATTCCCTCTCTGAGGTAGCTGGTGGCCATGCAGGAAAATGATACAGCTGGTTACTAGAGCTTAAACCATTCTGCAACCACACCACTATAGAAGACTGCAGTGGCTGTGAGCCCCTTGTAGATTGTGGAGGCATTTTATAGACAAATACACACACACAAATATATGGAGAGAGAGATTAGATATACAATACAGATATAAATAATACATAGATGTAATCATACATAGGTGTATATTTTTATATACTGTATAGAGGTTTATTAAGTACCAGAATTAAGAAGTCTATAATTGTTCATTCTATTTATTAAGTTTTTATTTTAGGTTTTTTTTTTTAATTTTGTATTTTCCTCCCAACAGGGGCACTGGGGACCAAACCCAGGAATTTATGCACACCGAGCACATGCTCTACCACTGAGCTATACCCTCCACCCTAAAACTGTTCATTCTTTAGAACTTAGAAATCTATTCTTAAAAACTGTTAGTGAAATATGGTGCTTTATTGCATTGTAGCTTTATTCCTTACCATGAAGGGTTTCCGGTCCTGCACAGCAGTTCTGACTATAAACTAGAATTGTATTTCCTGGGTTCACATATTGGTCCCAACTTCCTAGCTCTGTGACCTTGGACACAGGACTTAACCTCCCTGAACCTCCGTTTCCTTATCTGTAAAATGGCAAAAATCATAGTCTTTTCCTCCTAGGACGGATGTAAGGATCAAAGTAGGTAATGCATGTGGAAAGCTTCTTAGCACATTACCTTGTGCACAGGAGGCCTTCAATTAGGCTAAATCTTCTAATCGTCGTCATGCCAACAGCAAGCACTAGAGGTACCATTCTACACCATGCCAGAGCACACCTCATGGAGTGAGAGACCGAAAATGAAGAATAGCTGCTCTACCGTGTATACCCCCACTGACCCATGCCCAGACACTGGGAACTCCGCTTAGCACGCCGTCCCTGGTGCCCTAGCAAACCCTAGCGTGTATGTGTATGGGCAACAACTACAGGTAGTCAGGAGGGAGATTAGGGGGAGCCAACAGTGAACAGTTCCCCTTGCCTAGCCATTCCCCTACATGTCCTCCCAGGCAAAGGTTTCTCTGGAGTCTCTCAATCTGCTACCTGATAATGTTCCAGTAGTTCTGAATCTAGGTGCTTGTGCCGTAGGAAAAATACTGAAGTGTGTATATCATGCAAGCATATATTGATAGAATGTTGGAATCAAGCCAGTCACCGTGGCAACGGGGGTGGTTGCTCATGCTCTGTTTTGACATCTCAAGAGAGCTGGGCTGTATCCTGTGTCGGCAGCAGTGCGGTGTGCAGCTCCCCCCGGCACCTGTCATGTTGCTAGGAGATTTCTTTCCCCACAATAGAGTATTGTAAGGTACTTGGCAAGGAGGGCCTATAATGTCATCATACATTTACAGCCCATTTGTCTGATTTATAAGCCCAAATAGCCATTTAAAAATTCCAAATCAGGCTTTGTCAGGCAGCCGCACGCTTTTGTCATCTACAAATCAAACTGTTATGTTTAAAGCCGTAAATAGTGAATGACTTCTAAGCACAGCCTCAGAGCAGGTGCCCCAGACCCGCTAATAACCAGTCCCCCAGTTGGGCTATTTACGAGCAGTATAGCCTGAGAATGTGCCCCCTGCTTTCTTCAGCAGAACTTACCTTTTCAAGTAACATTTCAGGTATACCTCCCGAACATAAACAAGATGTCAATGCAGGCGGTATTGGATTATCTCTATACCAAGCAGTTGTCACCTAACTTGGACCTGGACCCACTGGAATTAATTGCCTTGGCAAACAGATTTTGCCTGCCACACTTGGTTGCACTTGCAGGTAAGGCTGATGACTCGGGGCCATGCAGTGTCTGTCTGTCATATTTATCAAAATCACATTTAAGCAAAAGCAAGATTTCCAGGGGATGAAAAATTAATTTTTTATCACCCAATATAAGAGTGTCCTGTGTAGGGTGATAGGAACTGATCAGATGTATCAGACAGCCCAACTCAATTCAACAGCTACTTCCTAAGCACCTACTGGGTAGCAGGTCTTGCTCGGTGCCGCATATATAAACATGAGTAATGCATGACCACTGCCCCCGAGGCCCATGCTCTGTGCACTCTGCCTCATCAGTGGACCACAGAATTGGAAACAAAACTGTTGTGTCCATTTATCCCCATAACGTGCTCAAACACAGCCTCTAAGGAAGAGGCAGTAGGAGACGGTGGTTAAGAACATAGGCTACAGACCCAGGTTGCTTATGTTCAAATCCTGACTCCACCTTTTACTGGCTGGATGACTTCATACTTGATTTAACCGTTCTGTGTCTCAGCTTTCTCTCTCTTCAAAATGGGGATATTATTATTCTACAATAGAGTTGTTATGAAGACTAAGTAAGATGTGTGCATTATATATATAAAGTCCTTAGAACAGTGTCTGGCACCTAGTAAGCATTATGTAAGTGGTTTTCTTAAAGCTATTTTAGAAAATGTTCTGAAATTGTCAAGATCATTTTGGGAAAAAGGGAAAAAAGGAAATTTGGCTTAACTTCACGAAATCTTATCATTTCTACATTTGTTCAGTTGGTAAGCTGAAGCAGGTCTAAACAAGATATATGCATTCAAATACTCTTTTCTTGAATTTGGACCTTTTGTTTCATTCACCAGAGGTGTCAGTTAGCAATACGGGTGTTTATTGCTACATTTAGTTGACTCCTACTAACCATGAAAGCAGAGATAGTGCCTGTTTTGTTCACTGGTTTGTCCCCTACACACAGAAAAGTGCCTCAGCTTATTAGGCTCTCAATAAAAAATTACTGAATCATTAAGTGAAAATCAGTGTATGAACAAATCAACCAGCCATATCTGCACTCAACTTTCTGGCAATCCCTTTAGAAAAAAAGATGTATTTCTCTGTACTCCAGGTTTCTACTACAATCAACCAGCTGGAGATCAAAGTTTCCTCCTTACCTTCCTTCTTTACCAGTTGGATAGCAAGAGATCAAAGTTGAAGTATTGCTGTTCAATTTTTGTAACTGTCTTTAATCAATACACCTGAAGTCATAGAGCCAAATGAGTATTATTGCTTTTTAAATACTAACTCTAGGAGGCTTCAATAGACAATTCCTTTTTTTCAGAAGAGTCCCAAACCATTTGAGTATCTACAGTATTTACAATATTTACCCTTTGAAGATAAATTTGATTGTTTTAAATAGTCAAAAGTATTTTGGAACCAAATCTGTTAAACAAGGTTTATGATCAATCTTGAAGTAATGTCATTTTTGCATGAATATTAAGTATGGTGATGGAAACATGGAACTGGCTTCTCCATGAAAGAAACCGACCCAAAGAAACCTTCTTGTATGAACTACAGACTCCCATGTATGTTTTCTTATTAAATGCTATTATTAACTGTTATTATTATTTAATATACAGCTTCCCAAGATGATTCCTTTACTCATTTATATGGTGTTTGCTGTTCAGTGTAAGCATAGAGTGTTTCAAACATAGTGTTTAAAATACATTGTGATTAAAAAAAATCAGTTTCTAGGACGAAAATGCTTTGCTAGCCAAAGTGTTAAATGAATACCAAGAAATACTGCTCTTACCTAAAATTCAAAACCCAGTGACTTCTCTGGGAAATAAAGTTCCGAACAGTTTTTTGTTTGTCAATCCAACAAGGAAGGGTTGCAAACAAAACCATGTATATCTAGATGCCACATTGACCAGACAGAGACATACTGACCAACGAGTATGTAGAACCAGAGCAGAAAGTAAGCATGAGTTGGATAGTATACTAGATTAGAAGCATAGATGCAGTGCCAGAGATGAAAAAGAATATATCAAAATGGCATACTGCCCAAGGCAATCTACAGATTTAATGTGATCCCTATCAAATTACAGGACATTATTCACAGAACTAGAACAACCAATCCTAAAATTTATATGAAATCACACAAGACCCAGAATTGCCAAAGCAATATTGAAGAAAAAGAACAAAGCTGGAGGAATAACGCTCCCAGACTTCAGACAATGCTACAGAGCTACAGTCATCAAAATAGCATGGTATTGGCATAAAAACAGACATATGGATCAATGGAACAGAACAGAGAGCCCAGAAATAAACCCATAGACCTATGGTCAATTAATCTTCAGCAAAAGAGGCAAGAATATACAACAGAGAAAGGACAGTCTCTTCAGCAAGTGGTGTCGGGAAGACTGGACAGCAGCATGTAAATCAATGAAGTTAGAATACTCCCTCACTCCATTCACAAAAATAAACTCAAAATGCCTTCAAGACTTAAAAAATACAAAACAAGACACAATAAATCTCCTAGAAGAAAACAAAGGCAAAACATTCTCTGACATAAATCTTAGCAATGTTCTGCTAGGGCAGTCTCCTAGGAAATAGAAATAAGAGCAAAAATAAACAAATAGGACCTAATTAAACTTATAAGCTTTTGCACAACAAAGGAAACCATAAGCAAAACAAAATGACAACCTACAGAATGGGAGAAAATATTTGCAAATGATAAGACTGACAAAGGCTTAATTTCCCTAATATATAAACAACTCATACAACTTAGTAACAAAAAAACAAAGAACCCAGTCCAAAAATGGGCAGAAGATCTAAACAAGCAATTCTCCAATGAAGACATAGAAATGACCAATAGGCAAATGAAAAAAATGCTCAATATCACTATCAGAGAAATGCAAATCAAAATTACAATGAGTTAGCACCTCACACAGTCAGAATGGCCATCATTCAAAAGTCCACGAATGATAAATGCTCAAAAAAATAAAAATAGGCTTACTGTATGATCCAGCAATCCCACTTCTGGGTATATATCTGGAGGGAACTCTAATTTAAAAAGATACATACACCCCAGTGTTCATAGCAGCACTATATATAATAGCCAAGACATGGAAGCAACCTAAATGTCCATCAACAGATGACTGGATAAAGAAGTTGTGGTGTATTTATACAATGGAATACTACTCAGCCATAAAAAGGAATAAAATAATGCCATTTGCAGCAACATGGAGATCGTTATCCTAAGTGAAGTAAGCCAGAAAGAGAAAGAAAAATACCATATGATATCACTCATATGTGGAATCTTAAAAAAAAAAAAGAAAGAAAGAGGACACTATGAACTCATCTACAAAAACAGACTCACAGACATAGTAAACAATCTTATGGTTACCTGGGAAAGGGGGTGGGAAGAGATAAATTTGGGAGTTTGAGATTTACAAATGTTAGCCACTTTATATAAAAATAGATTCTAAAAAAGTTTCTGCTGTACAGCACAGGGAACTATGTTCAATATCTTGTAACAACCTTTAATGAAAAAGAATATGAAAATGAACATATATGTATATGCATGACTGGGATATCATGCTGTACACCAGAAATGGACACACTGTAACTGACTGTACTTCAATTTAAAAAGAAAAAAATATATATCAGCATCAAAGAACCTGAAATGCGGGGCCAAGATTGTACCCTCACACGTCAATCCCAGAGGCCAGCCAACAACGCAGTCTCGGAACCACAATTTGAATTCAGCTCAGAAGCCTTGAACACAGCTTCGAAGCAGAAATGGCCCTCCTGCCTAGACTTTTGTGACTTCTGACTGAAGTTCCCTCCAATCTTTATAATCTAAGAGGTTGAACAATAATGTCCCCCATCTGCTGCTGTTGAGACAGACGTACACTTTCAGTTTTAATTCCCCATTTGGACTCATTCCTGTTACTCGATCCCTCCACTGTCAGAGTATTGAGAACTGGAGTGATGTGAGTGGGGAAACTGTCCAGCAGGAAGATAGTGCGGAGTCTAGAGGATTCTAGGAAAGTACTGGACTGTCCAGAGCAGCACTCTCCAAGAGAACTTTCCACAGTGATGGAAACTGTGAGTGTTTGCTTTTATCCAATACACATGGGCTACTGAGCACTGAAATGTGGCTAGTATTGCTGAGGACCTGAATTTTTTATTTGATTTGATTTTAATTAAGTTTAAATAGTCTGATGTGGCCAGTACTCACCATACTGGACAGTGCAAGTCTACAGACTCTGGCTATTTCAGAAGGGCTAACAAGTGTCCCCAGGGTCACTGGTGCAATGGCTAGAGACCAGAACTCCATGTGCTAAGAGGCCACATATCAGAGTGGGCCCTAGATTCAATCTGCATGGCTGCAGAGCTGTCCCATACTTCCTCCTCTGTTAGAGGGTCCCAGACCAGACCCTCCAGGTATTAACTCTCCCCTGTTCCCTCTCTCCCCCAGAGCAGCACGCTGTTCAGGAGCTGACCAAGGCTGCCATGAGTGGCGTGGGCATCGATGGGGAAGTGCTCTCTTATTTGGAATTGGCCCAGGTTTGTAGCCATTTGCTTTTCACCTTTTAAGTGTGTTCAACCAGTTCACTTAATGCTGATAAAACACTGCTGTTACATCTGTCTAAATAAAGATGTCACCACTGAGTCACAGAGGCCCCCTGTGTGCAATGAGAAGATCTGAGAGTTTTACATTTCAGGCACCATTCACCCTGCTGGGCTTCGTTTGAAAAAACAAGGACCCCACCCCCACGCCAGCCCCATTATCCCCCAAGGCACTAGCTTCACAAGTGGGAGAACAGCTTGGGGCAAGGGAGGGGAAGGCTCTGTCTCTCTTGTTTTGAATTCTTAGACACATATTGGCTGAGATCAGAGTTTCTAGAATTCCGGGAAGTCCTGTGATGCCCCACATCTCACTGTAGCTCTCCTGGGGTTGTTTTTGTTTTTTAATCAGTATTTGTTACTGTTGATGTTGTGATTCCATAATCCCAATACCCACTAGCCTCTTCCTCCAGAGAGGGTCTGAGATCTAGCTTCGGCTTTGTCACGGAACAACTTACTTCAGGCACAAAGTTAAATTCTGCCTCAGTTTCCTCATCTGTAGGAAATGGGGTTGGCAGTTCACAGCCTAGCAACCTCACAGATGATGTGGAAAATCAAGTGGGAGAGAATGTTCCAAAAAGTGCACTGGAGAGGGTATTCGGAGTTACCTGTCCCTGGCTCAGACTTACTGGCAATGAGTTTACACTCAGAAGGAACTAAGAATACATTCTTCAGTCTTTTCTTCGGCCTGTTGGCTTTCTTTGTTCCCTGTCTCCCTTAAGACAGTGGTTTATGGAGTCTTAGGTCAGGCATTTTAAATCAGTGTTTCTCAATTAAGAGAGAGAGGGCGGTTTCAGGGAGAGGAGGGAGGCCTCTCGCAGGTATTCCTCCAGCCATTCCAACCGTGGCCATGGGAGGTGGCCCAGATTCAAAAGGGAGAAAGGTGGGACGGGACTTCACATCCACCTCTTCATTCTGACTTAACATTCAACTAATATTTGTTATTTTCTCCCCGTGAACCAGGCACCACACTAGACAAGAGGACAGACAGATACAAACGGTCAATGCTCTGCCCTTGGGGCGATTGTGGGCAACTGAGAAAAAAACACATACGCATAGATTATTAAAATCCAGTATGAGCAACAGCCCAATAGAGGTTACAGTCAAAACTGAGAACAGACATCAGACATTGCAGTAAAATCACCAAGCCCTGTCAAAACTGTCCACATTTGGAATCTGAGGTCTTTTGAAAGAGGCCTGGGGGAGAGTTTGTGATTGTGCTCTCTACAATAAGTATTCCTCTTAGAGAAAAATAAAATGACCTGGAATTTCATAGAGGGCCAGTCCACATGAGGTAATGAGTTGCAGTTTTGTCTGTTTGTTGGCTTTGACCACAGACTCCGCCCCCACCCACACCTACACCCTGCAAGGAAATAGTATGATGGCTGCTAAGCTCTGACAAGCCTGGGCAGGAAGGGTGTAGCGTGGCGTCTCCCGTACCTCAGCTCATTCGTTAGACTCTAACCCCAGGCTGTACTGGTAAGTATTTAACAGTCAGCCTGGGGACAGGTGGGACCCTGACCTGTTGCTGTTTCCATACACATTCCTACCTGGCTAACTGTAACAACACGAAGTCACCAAACTCAAGAGTAGGGAAGAAATGTACCCAGTTGCCTCTCTTGAGCAAGTACAAGCCAACTCCAACTCCAGGATACCACTGCTCTAATCTTATTTTCAGAAAGAAATCTATCAAGAGAAGTTGAAAGCACCTGCTAAAATTCTCTGTGATGTTGGGCTTGTGATTTGCAGAGAGTTTCTTGAGTTAGTTTTTGAGGACTTTGGCTATTTCCTTGGCCTTCGTTCAGGGTGGAGATGTGGGCCCCAGAGGGAGCACCCTGCAGGTTTCAGGGTTCACCTGATCAGAGAAACTTCAAGAGCAACAGGCCGCAGGATGGATGCCTGAAAGGGGCATGGACAGAAAGTGAGGGATGCGGAGACCTGCCCAGTTTGGGGAGGGAATAGGGAGTGGACTATTGATTTTTGAGCATCAGGTCTTTTTCAGTCTCAGCCAAGTCAGCTGCCACCATCCTGAGCATGTGCTCGGAAAGGAGAGGGTGGATGGAGTATTTGGATCCCTCCTACCCTGCCCACACTGCCTGCTCTTCTTATGTAACCAAAGGACAGGTATAAGACAGTCACACATTCCTCAGTCTCCTCTTTCAGATCTTCGGCCCCAGCAAGCTGAGCTCTGACACGCGACACGGAGGATTCTGTTGCGGAGGCTTCCTTAAACAGATGACACCGCAACATTCTGCTGTTGGCTGGTGCCTTCCAGAGGCCACAGCCACTTATCACTAGAGGGCGGGGGGCGGGGGGCAAGGTATACTTCAGACTCCTGATCTGCTACAGTGATTATTTTTAGTGTGCCTATCCCAGGGCGCAGGGGAGGAGTGTGCCAAACACTACTCAGCTGGCATCAGAACCGTGGTCAAAGTCAAAACACTATCGTCAGAACAGGAGGTTTCTGAATTAGTCCTCTGGGCCATTTCTCTCACCCCTGCGACGGCATTTTATTTCTTCGTTGCATCACTTTAGACAATAGAGCCTGACACCCTTTTGGTGACTTCCCTGCAGTTTCACAACGCCCACCAGCTGGCTGCCTGGTGTTTGCACCACATCTGCACCAACTACAACAGCGTGTGTTCCAAGTTCCGCAAGGAAATCAAATCGAAATCTGCAGGTGAGACTGTGCGGTCCCCATGTGTCCAATTCTCCTCACCTCTTGACTGTGAAGGGTTTGCCTTCACTGCCCTTGAGAAGGAATGTGGAGAATTCCTTGGGACTGGCTGGCAGTCCCAGATTCATGTGATGGGACACAGGGACTTGTAGGTTGGGAATTCTCTTCGGAGAACTTCGTGGTTGGGGGGATTCGGGTGCCCTGCTGCAGAGCAAGCTAAGGTGGTTAGCTCACCCTTGCTCAGGGAGGCATGCTTAGGAGCTAGCTTAGACTCTGAAATCAGGGGGTCCTGGGTTCAGACCCTGTGTGTCCAGCTGCTTGACTTTAGGCAAGTAATTCTACCTCCCAAAACTTTAGTGTCACGATCTGCAAAGGGTCCTACTCGTAGTCCCTGCACGTTGGGTTTTTGAGAGGATGCACAGGATAATCACGTATGAGCAGCACTAAGCACAGAACCTTGCACACAGAAGCGGTCAGTGAACAGCAGGCATCATCATCTTCACCTTTCTCCTTCACCAGACAACCAGGAATACTTTGAGCGGCACCGCTGGCCCCCAGTGTGGTACCTGAAGGAAGAAGACCACTACCAGCGTGTGAAAAGAGAAAGAGAGAAGGAAGACATTGCACTAAATAAACATCACTCAAGACGAAAGTGGTGCTTCTGGAATTCATCTCCAGCAGTCGCCTGAGGTGGAAGAGGGAAGAAAATCAGTAATCTGACACACCACTTTTAAAGGCACTACTGTAAAATTAGTCTTATTATTAGAGATAAGATGTAGTTCAGGTTTCAGGCACTGATCTGCCTCCACTTTTGTGCATTTATCTTTGTTGGGATCAAAGCACAAGCTCACCATCAATGAGCCTGGACAAAAAGGGAAGTTGACGCTCACTGCATTCCTTAAACTTACATGTATAATTTTTTGTTACAAGGCTTAATAAACTTCAGTCCGTTATCTCCTTTCTTTTTATACAAAGGAAAAAAAATCCAGCTTTCCTGTTTCAAATTCCAAATTGGAAAATATTTTTATATGGTCTCTTGTATTTTGTTGGAAATGAAAATACTGTGTATTGCTTTATTTTACAGACCACAAATTAACCATGCAGTCGCCCTGTGAGTCTCTTCACCCACGTGACCGCTGAGCATTATTACTTAATTAGTGGGTTATCCTTTTGTTGTGAAGTAAAGGGTTGGAATGAAATTCCCCAAAGTGCAAGCCAGAGAGCGTTTAATCTTTGTTCTGCTGAATAACATTGGTATAATTACCAAGTCAACTCCAAGAATGTGTATTTACAATATTTGCCGTGTAAGTGCTAGTAATTATATGGTTCTATGTGCCATGTAAAATATAGTGATATCAAATCTTCTGTTGTTTAAAACATCTAGATTCAAGAGGATAATCTTTATAATCATTAGAAGGGCTTATTACATCCCAGCATTATCCAGGGCAAACTCACTCGTGGACCTGAATACAAGAGATACCATCAGAGATGGGTGTTGGGATGGCTGTTTGAGGATGTCTGTCTCTCGGGAGTCCTGGATCCTGCCGTGTTTCTGCACGCAGATTCTCCACTGACTTGAATCGAAATGCGCAAGGGAAAGGGTCCCCGGACTCTGTCCCCACGTCTGCAGGCTTGTCACATCTCACCACCAGAAAAAGGCTTCCTCAGGTCTCTCACCTGCGGCCAACTTCACTTTGTAAGACCCGTATTTTTAACTCTTTCCAGGGAAAATTCGTGTCGCTGCAGAAGTAGGCCAAGACAGACCACCCACCCCTGCTGAAATGCAGTGGGGCCTGTGAAGGCACAAAGCCGGAGGCTGGGTCGTCTAGGGTCCCTGCATCCTCCAATGCAGACAGGAATTTTATTCCAAGAGTCTAGGAAATGGTGCTATTGTGAGTTAGTTCTGACCCTTTGTCCTTCTGAGTTTTCAGTGTTAAAATAGAAAGTATTGAGCAGGGGAGCTTTGGCGAGGCAGCCAATCATCGCCTCTCTGTAAATGAAGCTGTTACAGGACTCATACAGAGCGTTTTAAGGCCACAGCTCCATGCCTGTCATGGGATGTGCGGTGGAGGCTGGGGCTTATTCTACCAGGAGGTCATTTTAGTGATGCTAAAGGCTGTTGATTTTTTTTCTAGCTTTCAGAAGTTGGAAAACAGGCAATTGAGCCCAGTGTTGACAGCCAAAAACATTGGAAAATCTATCCAGATTACAGATGGGCATTTATTCCAGGTGGTGGATACACACCAGTTACAAGAGTTTGGAGAGGCCCAGAAATGTGTCACCCTCGCATGGTAAAGGAGGGGGCAGTAGAGTAGGGATGGATGACTGCAAATGCATCTGCTTTAATTTTTGGTCAGTAGGTTGTAAATCATTAATAGAAGGAGAAAGGAGACAGAAGATTAGGATAGATGTCAAGACTCAGGAAGAATTGACATATATCCCATCAAAAAATGGTAGAAGTTGAGTTTCTGACGAGTAGTCAGAGTTGAATTTACACAACCAAAGCTCCCATTTGACTGTAACCTTGCCAAAACGTAATGGGCATGTAAATGCACCTGGGGTACAAGCAATAATATCCACTAGTGTTTGCTGTCAGCTCCTGTAACCAAGTGGCTGGTTCATTTGGTTGCTGCTGATTACGGCCTTTAACCATGGTGGTTTGTTTCCTGTTTTTTATTTCACAAAAAGCCAATAAAATTGTTTAGCTATAAAATACCTCCAGTTTTGTTTTTTTTTTTTTTAAGGCCTACCATCATTATCATGTGTATAACTTTAACTTCTTTTTAAAAACTCGAAGAGTGCTGGGTCACAGGGGGCTGCGTGTGCTCCAGGAAGAAGGCGGCTTGAATGACTGTTGTCCTTGTCTTCAGTACTGCAGAAAGTCTAACACCATGCTGTACATGAGGGGTCTGGCTTTCTGCTCTTGGCAAGTACCATTATGTCACTAGACATGGTACATTTTCGGAAAAAACAAAAATGACATCTCTTCTCTAATGAACTTATTATAATCTCCGTTTGGGCAGTTCTGCCAGCAGTTAAGTGAACGTATGTATTGGTGGGTTCCTGAAGATCAGTCTTTTATTCAGAAGCACATCTGAGAAAACCTTTGGGAAAATGTGAAAACGATTTCTGGACTTCTAGGTAGTGTAATGTTTGCCCAAGCTCAGAGGGAAGAAGGGTCTCCACAGAGATCGCAAAGGGGGATTTTCTGAGTGGAAAATTCCCTGTGGAAAGGAGTTGACAGCTATAAAAGAAAATAATAACAACTGCAGGAAGAAGGCAGTTTCCAACACATCAGCATACCTTTTAAAGGTGGGAGGTCCAGATTAGGCACCTTCTACATACTGCCTCCAGTGCAGTCTCACCTGAAGAAAGTCTTGGTGTAAGTTTCTCATAAGGCAATGTCTAGCAAACCATTGAGGATTTCAACAACCCTTTATCAGCATTACAGAAACCACAAATTCTACTGGTTTAGAAGTAACTCAATTATTTTCATTACAGACATTCAAAAGCAAGAATCATATGCTTCTAAGACTTTTTTCCCCCACACTTGCTTCCATTATATGGTATATCAGTTGTCAAAATTCAGTTTTTCATCAATGTGACACTGCCTAAGTAGAATAAATTCTACTAGGCAGAGGGAAAAACAGTGAATTCTGAATTTGGAAACTTATGAGTGCAGCATTTCTGAAATGAATGCTATTCTGCAAGCCGAAGATGTATCAGGCCTTTTCCTGTGGAAATATATAATGGTATTTCCTTAATTGAATGCTCTACTTGGGTGCTAGTAGGCAAGTAGCAATAATTTCTCTTTTCTAGAAGAATATGACTATTGCATAAAAGATGTCGAGTTAAAAGCCAGGGAGAATGTTTGTGTTGTGTGTATATGAGCATGTGTGTAATAATCAAGAAGCAACAACAGAAGGAAGCGAGGGGTGGGAGACTAAAGATAATTTTAAAAAAAGAAAAAGAGGGAGAAGGGCCACTGATCAGAGCCATGGAAGTTGAATTTAACACTCTGAGCCATGGATGGACTGTCTTTCTTCCAAAGTGCTAATTTGTGAGATTATTCCATATCTCATGACTTAATTTACTTTCAGATGAAGACTGCTCTCTTGAATTTCCAGTTAGGAGGCAGGTGATGTATGCAACACAGAAAGGCAGTGGTGTGGCCACACTGGTGACTTGTAAAAGGAGAAGCCAGGCTATTCCCTTTGGCTGCATTTGAAAATTTCAGCCTATGCTAATAGTCCCTTTAAGTTGGGTATTTTTCCGTAAGCCATTTAGACACATGATTTTTCACTGAGTGCATGTGCAGGTGCTTCATCAGTTAGACTTTTACAGACTAGAGTCTACAAAATATGGAAATAATTTGGGAGCAGATTAACTCTTGGGTAGAAACAAATCCATCATACATTTGCGCATCCACAGACATGAACATGCTAGAAACAACAGTAGGAGACATGAAGTGACTTGCTAGCAACTCACTCCCATGCTTGCCATTTCTCCAGGAACAGAACATTTTAGTGACATGAATCTCCAGTAGCATGTAGATAAAACAGGTGATTCCCAAATGTGGCCCCAGAGAATGGGTATTTAAATTATTTGAGTCCGAATATATTGTCAGTCCCAACGACAAGCATAGTTAGATTTTGCAGGCAATCAATGAGAAAAGAACTTGGTTCATTTCTCTCTGCTTGGAGGCCAACCCAAGTTTGGGCATTTTTTGGTTCCTTCCCAATCTGATAAAAATAAACATCCTTTTGGTTTCATGACCCATGGTAGTCCCAACTGGAGCGATAATACCATGGAATGTTAAGCTTAAGTGTTGTCTGAAAAGATATATAAACTCTCTAACTTGAGTCATCTTAAAAAAAAAAAAAAAAAAAAGGAAACAGCTTTCACTGAATCTTTGGTGCAGATTAAATGAGATGATTTAGGTAAAAGCACTTGGCACAGTGCCTGGCACTAGTTAGCACTCAATAAATGGACCTGAGAGCACATCAAATACCCCCAGGCAAGAAATCCAAGAGAGGGGGACAACGTTGCACATTACAAAATAGAACCATGCGATCTTTTCCTACATTTCTCAAACCGAGGGCCAACCTTGCTGCTTAGTGCTTCATGACAGTGATTCAAGAATTAGAAAGTAAGAGCTGTGGAAAGAGAAAAAGCAGGTGGTGGGAGGATGGAGGAGAGTATGGCTCTTTCAAAGAAGACAGTCCCCTTCACCATTTCTCCCTTTTCTTTGTGGAGTAAGGATGGGCCACCCTAAGGTGAAATTTGGCTGAGCCTCTGATTCACTTAGAGCTTGCTTTCTTTTATTTTTTAAATTGCTCTCAGTCACTTTTTCCCTATTTTTCTTGAAGACTGGAAGCAGAGTCTAGTCAATCAGACTCCTCAGTGCTCTGCATTATCATCTTCCATCTACAAAGCCCTCTCTTTATTATTTTCTCCTTCTTCCATAATACCAACTCCCGTAATATGTTCGATACATGTCTTTAAATGTGCAGATGTCCTTCTACACCGTGTTGTTTTGTGTGCGTGGTTATTGCACAGATGGTGTTAAATCATAAATTTGCTTCTCAGACTCCACACTGCCTTGGACATCTAAGCCGTGTTGTAACATGTGCACCCAGCCCTCTGCTCCCCATGGCTGCTCAGCGTTCTGGTTACAGCATCTGCCAAATTCCACTTTCCCATTCCACTGCCCATAGAAGCACAAGTCAATTCCATTCCCAGGCGCTACAGTGAACCTCCCTGCTCATGCCCTGGGGTCAAGATCTAAAGACAGATTCTAGGTTTGACTCTAGACATATAGAACCACAGCCTTCTGAAGTGATGGATACGTGGGAACATGGGACTCAGAGAGAAAGTCCCTCTCTGCTCCCAGCACTAAGTTGACATGATGCTACAGAATTCAAGAGCTATAAAGAATCTGAAAGGCTCTGGTCCAGCCCAGAGACTGACTATCCCCTGACAGAGAAACTGAGCTCAACTTCCTGCTGAGAAACTTAAAGAGGCTTTCCTGACGGTGAAAGCTGTTAGCGATTGAAATGAGTTAGACCCATCTGGCCTTGGCATCTGACCCTCATGAAAGGGAAGAGGACAAGATGGCTTCTCAAAAGCCCCTTGAATACTAAGATTTCTGATTTTCTGCCAAAAAAAAAAAAATCCCTAGAAAGCTTGTGCATATGCTTCGAAGGTTGTCTTCTGATTTTGTTATTTTCTACATAAAGTCTAAAGGAAAAATAACCTTCTAACACAAACTTTATGGATTGTTCAAAGTGTCTTTCAGATTCTTTATGACTCTTTCTACAGAATCATATCAGTATGAATATAAAATTTCCCTTTCTCTTAGTTTTCCACTCTGGGTGGTAAAGCACAGGGCAACACCAACTAATTCATTAAGTGGAGGGTGTTCAGACCACTGTCATTTCCACCGCCAGCCTCACTCTCACTGGGATGCGTCAACCCCATGATCACCACTAAGATATCTTTCAATCTGTGTATCTGAAAGAATTCTTTAAAAGTAAATAGTCTTAAATGAAAGAATGAAAGATACATACAGCACCCAAAGAGAGCTCAACTAATTTCTGAACCATCCCAAAGTTATTTTGAAATGAAACCATATTCTGAGTGCACAAGTGTTAAAAGCTGACTGTATAACCAGGAATTCTCCAAATTAACCTCTTCTAAAAATACAGTATTTATTAAAAGATAAATAATTAAAATATGCTAAAAAAAAAAAAAAGTAAGCAGTCACAGTAAATGGCCAAACATTTGAAATTTCCAACACAGGGAAACAGACTTACCAATTTTTTTTTGAATAATAATAAGGTGGACTCTCTCCCCAGCAACTTCTGTACTGCTGGCTACCCCTGCTCCTATTCTGTTTACATTTGCATGGATAGCCAGGCTAGTGAGGCCTTGGGACGTTAAGATGCACGTTCACATGCTCTTTCAGTCTGATTCAGTGTTGCCTCACTGCGCCCAACTGGATGGATTGATGTTCCAAGCTTGGCACCAATTGACCAAAGTCCAAAACAAAGACGTGAGGGACCACGACAGTAATATTTAACATTTTTAATATATATGATGGCCAGACAATAAGTGCTTTACATGCATTTACCTCATTTAATTCTCACTAGTATGGGTGGAAAAGGTAATGGGTTCCCCAGAAGCCGACCCTGAAATGAAGGTTCACAGGCAGGTGAGGAAGTGCCCTTAGGTGAGACCAACAAGGGAGGGCTAAGGAAGCAGGAAGGTAAGAAGCCAAGCAGGGGCATGGTTTCAGGCAGTCCCACTCTCAGCCTGGTCTCAAGGCACATCCTGGAGAAGAACCTATACCTCGGAGTTGGCTTTTATAGTCTTGCACAGATAATCCAAAGCTCAGTGCTCTTGGCAGAGGATGGGAAGGGAAAAGTGCAAACTCCTGGGCATTTTAGGCCTGCTTTGGCAAGTTGAAGAAAGTCGTTCCAGTAGCATGTAGGAAATCCTCCAAGGAGAGTCACAGATGGGGGTTGTTAAAGGTAAACAGAAGAACATAAAAGCCGGGGAGGGATGCCCAGAAAAGTGGAAAGGACCCCAGAGCATCTGGGAGGAGCAGAGGTTGACTATCTACTAGCCTCTATTTTGAAATTCTGAGAACCTGGATGATTTGATGGGGCACCCTGATGGAAGTTTTGGGTGCTGATGAGTAAATATGGATGAAACATTGCAACCTCTTTTGCTTTCTTGTCAGGAAGGTTCTGAAATTAATTTCAAGAAGATCAAAAGATGAATTTATTTTGATTAACTTTTCAAAATCACACAATCTCAAACATAATCATTCTTCCCCAACACTTACATAAGACCATATCTGAAAGGACATCATTGAATTTCCCCTAGATGGTGCAAAACAAATTTAATAATGATTTACTTGAACCTAAACAAATTTCTGCCACACAGCATTTATAGATTTACAACAATTTCTGAAAAAAGCCCTGGATGACAATTCTGATTCTCACTCAATACCCCCACCATCTCCCTACACATGCATACAGATTCAGTCCAGGAGCAAGGATCAAAGTCTAAAGATTTTAAGACTCTTAAAACTTTTATTTCAATACCAACTGCTTGATTTGCATAGCATTCACTGCCTGATTTTTATTGAGCTAACCAAAGGACCAAAAGCAAAGTCGTTGCTCAGAGCCTAACCACTGGAATCTAGACCAGACTCCTAGTGTTAATAAATTAACGAAACATTCCTCCAATTGCCCAAATGCTAAGGAACCCTGCCAGCAGCAGTCATAGGGCACTATCTCCCCTCGGATCATTTTTCTGGTTTTAGTCAGACAATTCTGTGGGGACGAGTATGGTTTCATTGATCCATACATCTTCTTGCAACTTGCTACAGGAGGGTGTGGGGAGTAAATATCTGAGCTCTTCCCAATGGCATATCTTTTTGTTTCCTTTTCAGAGTTTGGGTTATTTCTGATTGATGGATATACTGGTAATCAGGGTGAATGATATCTCTATGTGTGATGATGATCTTTGCTGAAACTAGCTCTTTCCAAAAATGGCATTCATCTCTCCCTTTCAACGGGGATGTTCTTCTTGACTATGTATGCCCTAAAGCAGAAATGACTGCACTCATAACCAATTAGGGTATATTTCCCCTATCTGAGAAACACCTGATATGAGTGAGCCCCTCAGATGGCAGCCATGAAAACACTTAAGCCAAATCCACCCAGGAAGTCAGGGCCTTCCAGGTTGAAGATCACTCCAGATCTCATTTCTCCTAAAACAGACCACCCATTCCCAGCAAAATCTGTTAAGAGGGTCCTTTGATCCTCAAGTCTGAAGGAATGCATTATAGCCATCACTTTCCCCTCCCACCTTCTCCCTCACCCCAAACCTGACCCCCGCTTCTATGCCTGGCCCTGTAGAAATTCCATTTGACCAACATCATACCATATCCAGATATCCAGATAGATGATGCAAATGAAGGTCTGGATGCTGTGTGGTGGGAGAGGTGAAAAAGGTCCACTTTTCAAATCCTACAGAGGTTTCTACTGAACACCTTGCCATCCAAAAATCTCTACATCAGAACTGACTTTCTTAACTACTGTATTTTGCCAGGAGGTAGCTTCAGTTCTTTCAGTCTTAGATACTCCCTACTGCTGTGTTGCAAATCATCTGTGCCTTACCTTGGGAAGCCTCATGATTATATGTTGATTTAGTCCTCCTTCTTCCTTGCCAAAGGGCTGATCTAAAGCTTATCACAAATTATTTAAATTCATCTAGGACATTTTGAACTTCTACTATGTGCCAAAAATACTATGAAACCCAGTCTATGACCCTGGCAAGCACCTAGTATCTGGTTGAATACATCCAAATAATGCCAACAATAAGACAATAAATAAACATGCTAAAACTATACTCAGATTAGCAAAGCATGACTATGTTCTGAGTTACTCTGAGGCATAATCCAGGCTCCAGGGCAAAGACTCTGGAAGAATGAACTGGTAGCACAATTGTCAAGTTTTATTCATGCCACAAATATTGATTGCACAAATACTTGCTTAATATGTGCAGTCACTTTTCTAAGTATGAATGTCCCTATCATTATGGAGTTCACATTCCATTGTGGGAGGCATACAATGAAAACCAACAAACAAATAGTTATTTTTACCAAGTAATTGCTATGTAGGGAAAAGGAAGAGGAAATTCAAGAATACCATTATAGACAAAGGTGGTCAGGGAAGTCCTCTCCAGGAGGTAAAATGAGCTAGAAACTTAGAGAGGACACAGCAGGGCCAGTTTGTCTCTGCTTCCCAACGTTTGGGGCCTCAGCCAAGAATTGGAGGGCAGGGTTGACTAATGGCTAGGGACTGGAATCATCTGGAAGTGTCTACCCTCACATATTTGGTGGTTAATGCTGACTCTTGGATGAGACCTCCATCACTCAACAGTGGGGCTGTTGACTAGAACATCTCTATAGGTCTCTTCACTTTTCTTACAGAATGGCAGCTCGGCTCCAAGAGTGTCCAGAGAAAAAGGTGGAAGTACATGGCATATTTCTCATCCAGTGTCAGGAGTCACATAGTGTCACTCCTACCATACTTTATTATTTGAGGCAGTCAAAAGGTTCAGCCAAGTTCAAGGGGAGAGGACACAGACTTTACCACTCATCGGGAGGAATGTCAAGGTCAAGTTGTAAGAAGAACATGTGGAATGGTAGATACTGTTGCTGTATTCTGCCATAGTAACTTAAAGTTCACTAGTTTCGTGGAGCTGGTTTTTGATTGGAGGAAAGAGAAGAAAGAGATAGAGAGACACTGAAAGATATTCTATACCCAAAGGGAGAAAAGGAGAGGCTGAGGTGAAGTTAGGGCTCAGAGCAAGGAAGAAAAGCTCTGCCACCAAGTGCTTTATTATTTGACATCTTCTTTTCCATGAAAAACTACTGCCAGGACTGCTCTCTGACCTTCCTTGCCTGATTTCTACATTAACCCTTGTTTACTTAACTCATGGGAACTCTACCCGCCTCACCCAAGCTTTTGATCATCAAGATGGTTAGCTACCTCCTCAAGGGGGGCAGCCACTCGATTTCAGCAGCTTTAACCGTCTGAAGATTACTGACCCCCAGGAGTCTCAGCTGTTTTCCTACTGAATCTCCCAGGAAAGAAACAACCTCTTTAAAGGACATGTCCTCCCTTTATCCTCACACAAATTCTCCAAAGAAGGTCTGAACTTCTTGAGCTAATGGCCTTTAGTTCAATAAAAATTCAAAAAACAAATATTTCATCAACAACAATAGCAGTAATAAGTCTTTTCAATGAAAGTCACTACAAATTACCAAGCGGATGGTGCCAGGGTATCTGTGTCTTTAAAGCATTCTGGGTGATTCTAATGTGCACGGAAGTTGAGAACTACTGTCCATCTGGTTGTCCTGACTCCCTTCCTGACCACTTCCCCCAGCCACTCCTCTCCTTGTCTGTTGTGCTCCAGCCAAGTGGGTCTTCTTGACGAGCCTATAATGGGCTATGTTCTTGTCCTGTGGTCTTTATACATGCTGTTCCCTCAGCCATCAGATGCTCTTTCCCCTGTTATCTGCCTGACTCACTCCTCAATTCAAGGACCCGCCCCAGGACCATAAAGTTTCAAGCAACAGCCCTCTTTCTCCTTGGATATCCTACCACAGAAACCTCTTCAAGTTTCTATCCATTTGTACAAACCATTTCGAGGAGGCCCAGAGGAGCAACCATACCAGTCAAGGGTTGAAAAGAATTCAGACTGGTAATTCAGTAATTTACCCACATCACTGCTCACTTGTCAGTTTTACCATCGGAGCAAAGAAGCAGCGATTCAGCCTCCCACGTGGCTCCTTTTCTGAAAAGAGTCTCTTGAGAATTCCTAGGAAAACTCATTGTTCTACCTTCAAACTAGCCCTCTGGTCTGGCTGCAACCCCAGCCACTCTCTGGCTGCTCCTTGTCTCTGGTTCTGGGGAGGCCGGATGCACGTGCAGAGGGAGTGGAGGGTGAAGACACCGCCAGCAGGGCCACCAGTTAGGAAGCCCCAAGGCAGTGATGAGGGCCAGGGGATGGAGTGTTGAGGAGGAAAAACTCCCCCTCACCCAGGGTAACCTCTCCAAAAACAGACGTCCTGTTTCTTTCTATCAAAATCACTAACTTATTATGTATTCCTGGACATCTGGCACTATAAACTCCGGCTGTTCTGCCCTTGGCTTTCACAAACTTCAACAAGAACTGATACTCAAATCATTCAAAGTGAGTGGAAACATGGCAGATTATGTCTGAGACAGGAAACACTCTTGGAAACACTCCATCCAATGGGTTTAGTGGAGCCAGCCACTTGCCAAACTTGTAAATACCCTGAACCCAAGCTCTTTACAAGAGTAGACTTATTGTTTTCATCACCACAGGCACAATCATTTCAGAAGGGAACCCTCAGCCCCCTGTCTGTGTTCCAACAGATTTTTCACACCCCTCTCCACCATGGGGGAGTCTCAGAGCGAAACTCTCAGAGCCTCCCTCTACTCCCTACTGGCTCCTCCCCTACAGGGCACAGGCGACCTGGTTGGTGGGAGTATGACACTCAACCCTGGTTGGACAGGGTGGCCCAGTCTCTCTCTCTCCTGTCTCGAGGCAGTGCAGGAAGGGCCAGGGCTCTCTTATATTCCCTGCCCCGACAGAGAGAACCCCAGGGTCAGGACTTCAAGAGATAGCATGAAGGTCACCCTTCTCCCAAGGGCCTTCCTTTCTCTGCCAGCAATGGATGTGTGAGCAGGCTCTGGCGCTCCCTGAAGTCCGCTGGCTAAGAGAGCCCTGGGTCCACATGCCACCTAGTGCTCCCCACAGGCAGGGACTAAGGCTTGGGTTTGAGAAGCAGCAAGAGGCCCTCGCTTGGACCCCAATCCAGCTCCATCAAGAAACCGGGAAATTCAGGGTTTGGGGGCACTTACCACCATGTAGCTAACACTAATCGCCATCTGACTGCTTGTATTTTTTTTCCATGGGTTAGAACCTAGAAACAGGAAGAGGTGACTAACTGCCTTTTTCTTTCCACTCACGAAGAGCCCGTGCTTCCCCAACAACAATTCTATCGCATCAGCTCTACTGTTAACCCTGTTTCTAGGTGAGGAGGGAGGGACTCAGGGAGGATAAGTCATTTACCCAAGGTCACAACATTACTGAGTGGTCAAGGCAGGAGCAGGACCCCGGTCCATCTGATCCCTAAATCTACTCTGCAGTGCTTTGCTGTACATCTTCATATTTGTTTTACAAATGAGAAAACACACCCAGAGAGGCTAAATAATTTACCAAGTTTCCACACTTAGAACCAGAGCAGAGATTTTTAACCAACTTCAGTGTATCATTTGCACCTTTCATTTGTTTATTTACTTATCTCCTTTTAGAGTTAGATGAATTTACCCTAAAGTTCTTAGAGACAGATAACAATAGCCATCTGCTATAGACTGAGTGTTTGTGCCCACCTGCCAAATTCATATGTTGAAACCTAACCCTCAAGGGTGATGGTATTAGGAGGTGGGGCATTTGGGAGGCGATTAGGTCATGAGGGTGGAGTCCTCATGAATGGGGTTAGTGCCCTCATAAAAGGGACCTGAGAGAGTTTCCTCACTCCTTCTGCCACATGAGGACACAGAGAAAAGATAGCCACCCATGAACCATGTAGCAGGCTCTCACCAGACACAGAATCTGCTGGTGCCTTAATCTTGGACTTCCCAGCCTCCAGAACTGTAAAATAAACTTCTGTTGTTTTTAGGTCATCCAGTCTATGTTATAGCAGCCCAAAGGACTAAAATATTATGAAAGCTCTAAAAACAAGAAGAAAAAAATAGGCAATGAATAGCTCTGTTTGATATTAAAATCTGTAAGGAGGCTTTACAATTAGTATAGTTAATGCCAACACAAGAACAAACATGGAAATAGAATAGAAAGTCTAGAAATAAACACGTGCAGAGTACATTTATCCTATAATTAAAGTTGTACTTCCTATGACTGGGAAGGATAGAGAATTCTTAATAAATCCAGGTGTTGGGATAACTGGATAGCCACTTGCAAAGAAAAAATAAAATACTTTCATACTTTCACATCATTTTTAACTTTAGAGATCTCAGGGTAAAAATAAAACAGATATAATGACTGAAACATTATGCTGTATAACAGAAATTGACATCTTGTAACTGACTATACTTCAGTAAAAATATAAATAAACAAAATAAAATAAAATAAAACAAATACAACCAGAGAACTAATCCACCACTGTGGGTGAACTTCTTGAGAGTGGGATGACATCTATGACTCTAATTCAAATCTTCAGGAAATAAAAGAAACTGATAGTTTCAACTGTATAAAATCAAAATTGTATCTAAGACGATCCTGAGGGCCAGAGAACATACGTGACTTAGCCCAGGCCACAGGGAGTTAGTGTAAGCTACTATGGGTACAGCCTGTTTCTTTGGCCTCACTCTCAGGTATTTCCATATGCCGTCCACCTGAACTCCCTCCCACTGCCCATAACCCTCCTGCTCCCTACTGAGGCCATGTCTGCAGACTGTCTCTCACTCCTACAAAGCCCTCTTATCACTGTGTGCACAGAACCAGGTGTTAGGTTCCAGGATCCTTTGAATGAAACGTGCATCTCCTTTCTATCTCAAGTTCAACCTGTCACGGGATTCTGAAGTCATCCAAAGTTCACTAGAGCTGTAATCTGCAGGTATAGGTAACAGATGAGCCCTGAGTCTGGCAGATGTGGGCTCTATGGCTGCACCTTTGTTCTCTGGAACAGGGGGCCAGTATTCCTCCAGTAACCCATTTGGAAGACACCTCACTGGGTGAGACAACAACATAGAAAACCTATTTCCTCAAATTTGGAAATTAGGAGGATGGAAGGGAACTTTGAGGTCATGTAAACTGACCATTAGTCTTCCAGGAGGCATCAGCGTGAACCCGGCAGGCAATCGTAGGTAACCAATGCCGGTGTGCACGGCATAGAATGTGCTGGAGTTCAGAGAAGGGCACATCAGAGACACAGGGCCTGAGGGTCACAGTGCGAGACAGATGGCTTGTCCAAGAGTCTTACTCAGGTTCCAGTGATGATTTATCCCCACCCCCAGCCCTAAGCCTTCTTCCTATCAACAGCCTTGCTGTTCTAATCCTCCTTGCTCACAGCAGGCCCTGAGGCCTGGGTTATCACTTGGGTGAGGACTCTGAAATGTTTCAGACTCCCCCTCACCCCAGTCTCTTCCCACTACAGCCACTTTAATTCTTTTGCCCTTTCTCTGAGATCATTGTCTCTTAGGCCAGGCTGAGAAGGAAGTTCCTCTGCCCCCTAGAGAAACCCAGTACACAAGGCATCCAAGATGTAGAGGAAGACGTGGGGAGAAAGAATGAGGGAAGAGGGCAGGGTGAACACAGCTTGAGGAACAGCCTAGCCACAGCCCAGTGGCCCTGGGTGATGGTCATTAAGAATACATGTTTCTGAGCTATGTAACATAAGCACCTGTCACTCACCTGCTCAGCCGCTCTCATGGGACTGTGGTATGTGGACCACCGGCTTTCCAAATCTGCTCTGCTACAGTCAGAAGGAAGGCACAGTCTTACCCCTTGGATTCACTGCTTCATTTCTTTTTTTTTTAATTGAATTGTAGTCAGTTTACAGTGTTATGTTAATTTCTGGTGTACAGCATAAAGTTTCAGTTATATATATTCCTTTCCATGTTCTTTTTCATTATAGGTTATTACAAAATATTGAATATAGTTCCCGTACTATACAGTAGAACCTTGTTGTTTATCTAATTTATATATGGTAGTTAGGATCTGCAAAGCTCAAACCCCCAATTTATCCTTCCCCACACCTTTTCCCCCCGGTAACCATAAGTTTGTTTCCTATGTCTGAGTATGTTTCTGTTTTGTAAATGAGTTTATTTGTGTCATTTTTTTTAGATTCCACATATAAGTGATATCATGCTTCACTTAAGACATCACCCCCACTGGGAAGCAGATTTAATGGCTTTGAGTCTTCTGGAAAGGCTATTAAAAGTTACTCTCTAACTCCCTTCCCAAAGCAGTCATACATGGTGACTCACAAACATGTCCCATCATAAGAATCTCTCAGGGAACTTTGGAAAATTACAGATTTCCAGGCCCTACACTTTATCTACCAAATCAGAATCTCTAGAGGAAGGAGCAGCACAGGATTCTACATTTTTAAGGCTATCCATGAAATTCTGATGATCAGCCACTTTGCAGAACCAGCTCAACTGAAACAGATTGGAGGAGGATCCTGATCTGGAGACTTCACGAGGTGACTACTCGCACAGGTGGGAAGGTCTCTCCTGAAACGGTACCCAGAGCCAGGGAAATATTGTGTTATGAGGAGGAGAAAGTAGGAAGGCAGGCACAAAGTCCCCAAGCCCACCCCAAGAACTTTGGTCTGGTCCCCTGGGGAAGAGGGTTCTATAGGCAGAAACCAAGAAGCCACTTTCATAATGCATTCTGCTCACAAGAAGCAGGGACTCTGAATGACAGACAGAAATGGAAACTTCCTTCCAACATGCGCTGGGGCTGACCTGCACCTGTTTAGGAGAATCAAATGTAATTTCTCAGGAACGTCTGCAAACCAGTTGACAATAAGTTGATAGCTTGCTATCAGCCATGGTGGAAGTATTTATACCACAGGAAGTGGAAAACACTAGAAATCAGAAACCTTTTTTTCAGAGAGCCAGTTATTAACCATTTACTAGCACCCTACTGCCTTCTCCCCATTCTTTGGGAATACAGGGCACTTGGTACATAATGCATCTGGCAGTCAGCTGCATGTCATGGAGTGGAGCAATGGTGGGCATTAGGTGCCTTCCTCAAGCAACTCATAGGCAGGTGACATTGACAAGCAGGGCCATTCAAATGACCAGAGGAGGACTGGTCTGAGCATGTGCGAAACACATGGGGACTCCCAGAGATAACCCAGGAGACTTCTACAGGTGGAACAAATCTTTCCAACGTGGACTTCGGAGCTAATGCCGCCTCTTGAAACCCACAAGGGAGGGACTTTGAGTTTACAGGAGAAACTCCTCCAGGCTTCCGAAGTGATCTATGCGTGGTTGCTCCTTAAATAATTCTGAACACACTGCTCTCTACGGTGGCCCACTCCATCTCTGGGCAGCTCTAGTTGCTGCAAAGATCTCTCTCACATGAAGCATAAGTTTGCTTCCCTGTCGTTTTCCCTGTGAGCCCATTTAGTCACTGGGATCTCCCAGACCTGCTTCCAGTAGCAGCTCCTAGGGATGCTCCACGGGTCCCGCGGGGGAGCAAGTACCACCCCTGCCAGTACAAAAGCACCTTCATCAGTCGCCCCTGGGGCTCCTCCCCCTCTCACAATCCTCTCTGGAAGGGTCTGTGCCCAAGTTTGTTTGTACTGTGGAATGTGCCATCTCCACCTAGACAGCACTTGTTCGCCAAACCATGTTTCTCTTGCCATTTAGTGTGATCTCCGTTATTCATGAACTCTCCCAATATTCCTAATGCCCAGAACTTTGCTGCCAGAGGAGCAGAATTGATTTTGTGGAGTCGTTTGCACACCATATATAAGATGTTCTCATTTATTTATGTGAAAGGATCCTACCCTGGGCTGGGCATCTGGCTGGGCTGGGCCATGCAGGGCATCGGGTTTCTGAGCCACACTGTCTTGGAAACCACGCAGCTCTGAGATGAAGCCCAAGCCGGGGAAGGGGGGAAAAGCAAATGGAGGCCTCTTCCCTGAGGGGCTGCTCCAGCCCTCCCCCCGCGCTGGGTAATTAGACTCCAAAGGCTACCTGCCAAATTCTACTCTGGCCAGTTCCGAGCTGTAGAAATATTCAAGCAGTATTTGTAAAAATGGATTCCATGGAGGACATTAAGCCTTCTGAATGGGCAGGCCTCACTGGGCTCTATTGACTCAGAATAAAATCATGGCGTGGTGGGAAGAGGGTGGGCTTTGCAACCAGACACACAAGTTCAGACACCAGCCCTGTCACTAGAGAAGTGACCCATCTCTCCCAGCCTCTGATACCTCATTTGACACTGGGCTAGTACACAAACTAAATGCTACAAACCACAAGAGCACCTGTTGCAGGGCTCGGCACAGACACCCAGCAATGGTAGCGCCCTCTGATTACCAACAGCTTCAGACCAACATCATTTAACATGGATTAACAGTTAACATGGGTTTTCTTCATTTCCTTAGCAAAGTAAACTGCTGGATCTCTTTGGTCCTTGAGGTAGGCAAAATTATGCCCCTCTCCCCAAAATATCCATCTTCCAATCCCTGGAACCTATGAATACTACCTTACATGGCAAAAGAGGTTTTACAGATATGATTAGGTTAAGGACCATGAGATGAAGAGGACGTTAGCCTGGATTCTTCAGGTGAGCCCGGTGTTATAATGATGTGTGTGCACATTAAACTTTGAGAAGCACTGCCTTACATGACTCTCCAGGGTCCTTACAGATGAAAGCAGGAGGCAGGGACGTGAGTCAGAGAAGAGGTTAACACCAAAGCAAAGGTTAGAGTGATACGAAGTAGATTTGCAGATGCTAGACTGCTGGCTTTGAGGCTTGAGGAGGGGATCATGAACCAAGGAAGCCTCTAGAAAATGGAAAAGGCAAAGACATGAATTCTCCCCTAGAGCCTCCTGGAGGCACTTAGCTGTGCAGATACCTTGATTCTAGCCTGGTGAAACTCATTTCAGACTTCTGACCTCCAGAATTGTATCACACTAAATTTGCATTGTTTTAAACCACCAAATTGCGGCAAGCTGTTACAGAAGCAAGGGAGAACTAATACTGCCCCGAATCCCTCTGCACCCTAGAAGATCTGCCAATCCCCTCCTCAAATGCATCTAAGTGCATCTAAGTATGTTATGCATATTAATTCATTTAATCCTCACCACATGTCTGTAAGGTAGATACTTTATAGCCCCCTTTGACAGATGAGAAACTGAGGCACAGAGCTATTCAGTAATATATCCAAGGTTCATACCATTGGTAAGTGACAGGATGCAGATTTGAACTCAAGAAGTCTTTCTTCAGAGTCCAAGCTCTAAACTGCTCCATGCAGCAAAAAGTCCCCACCCTCGAGAGTGAAGTGCAGGAACCGCCAACTCAGTGTCTTGCCTTCCAGAGACTCGCCCCATCAGCATGACCTGAGACTGAATACAGCAATTTCCCCTCCCTCTAGAGGTTGAAGAGTGGTTGGAGAGAGGGTGGGAGTCAACAGACCCACCCATGTCTAGAATGCAATCCCTGGCAGAACCTAGAAAGCTTTCCATGATGCTTAAAAAGGATTAATACAGACAGAGTGCTCCCTCACACGCAAGTCTCCCCACTCCCACACTAGGCTCTGTTTTATGCTGAGCCCCAGAAAGAGGCTGAGTCAGTCCCCAGCTGGCCAGACTGGTGTGGGGGCTCCATGGGACCAGGCACCTGATGCCCACCCAGATATAACACGGTGGCCCTGACACAGGCATCAGGCAAGAGAAGAGTGCATGGTGTGACTGACGGGTAATTAATGTGTTCAGAACGTTGCCTAGTCTACAGCAATGCTATGCAAGCATTTCTTTAATTTATTGAGTCTCTTTCCCTGGACAGAGAAGGGCCAGGGGGAGAGTCACGTAAGGCAGTGCTTCTCAAACTGAAATGTGCGCACACGTCACCTGGGGACCTTGTTGCAATGCAGATTCTGATTCTAAAGTTCTAAGATGAAGTTGAAGACTGTTTCTAACAAGGTAATGCAGATCCTGCTGAGTAGGGAGGGTGTCAAGCACAGACGATGTTACCAGGAAGCCAAACTCATTATGGGAAGAGGCCCTGAGGGCCCAGTGTGGACCGTGACTGCAGCTGGGAGACAGACTTTTCAAACCTTTCTCCCTTTCTAGCCAAGTGACTCTGGGCAGGAGGCGTCCCTCAGCCTGGCCAGGAGGGTGGCAGTGGGCCATTTCCACTGAAGACCTGGCCGTGTCTCAAGCACGAAGGAGGCACTGAGCCAGGAGGTCAAGGAAAGAGGTGACCAGTAGAAGCTTAAACCCTTCAAAGCCTCCCCATCCCCTACAAGATAAACACCAAGCTCCCTGAGATTCACACCCACGTCGACAAGACTGAAAATCCTGACCTCCCACACCACATGGCTTCCCAAATACTACTGGCTGTTAACAGATGGCCTCCTACTTGATCAGGTAATTTCTCCTATCACTCAGAAGTCTCAGTGCTTGCAAGCTCCGACAACGAGGTAAACTGCACCCCTCTCAGCCCCTCAGAACCCCTGTGGGCCCTCTACCTTCTAAGCCCTCATTTCTCAAATTGTGGTCCGTGAACCAACAGCACAGGTATTCCTCGGGAACTTGTCAGACATGCAGACCCTCAGGCCCCACCCCGAATGATTGGGTTTTAAACCCAGAAACTGTGTTGTGACCTGACCCCCACTGATCCGTGTGCCTGTGAAGGTCTGAGCAGCCTGATTAAGCTCCTTCTACTTCTGCGTCTGCCACACGGCTCACCCTCAGCCCCCGCCTCAATTTCCCTTCCCCAAGCGGGCCAGCATGGCCCAGATGCCCCAGATAAATTTAGCCTCATCTCCTTTGCCTCTTGGTTACCATCTTTTCAGACGCTTCCAGTCCATTCCTCATCTTCCTCTACCAAGACCAATTCCCTAACCCCAGCCCCTCCTTAAATTAGCCCCAGAACGTGTCAACAGCCCTCATTTGAGAATCCTGGCAATGACTTTTTTTTTTTCTTTCTAAATAAATTAGCCTCTGCACAGGCACACGGCTGTGTCATGTTTTCCACTCTGGCCCTCGAGGCTGCCCGCGCACCTGGAGAAGGAGTCTGCCTTGGCGGTACAAAAAGTGAAGGCCACCACTTGGGGACAGCTCTGGGTAGAGTTCTTGTCTTTGCAGGACCCCAGACTGTAACATGGAAAACAGCAAAACTGCAATAACTGCCATTCCCCACGTGACACCAGCCAGGCCGGCCCAGGACATCCTGGGGCAGGTGGGGTTATTCCACGGAGTCGCTTTTAGACATGAACAAGAAGAGGGTTCCTTTAAGGCCCTGAGGACCTGAGGATAAATTTCTAACTTAACCTTGGGGTAATGAATGATCTGTTGTCCTTTTTATTCCCCGTGAGAAGAGCCTTCACAACTCTCCATGAAGGCTTCCTAGTTTGTGTTTTATTTTTTCATCCAGTCCATCAATTTCTCTCAGAACATAAAAATACATGCAGAAAATTTGTAATATAAATGCAGACACTTTTATCAAAGAAAATAAAAACTAGTTGACCAAATGGAGATGATCACAGATCATATGTGGGTATGTTTCCTTCCTGTTTTAGTTCTGCATGTCCAATATATACACACAATTATGTTTTATGCCCTTATATACATACATATGCACCAAGATGTATATCATCCTTTATAAAATGAGGATGACACCACAGAGTTTTATACACTGCTTTTTAACTTATTATAAATAGTTACTATCTAATGTCATTAAACTTTCTTTGAACACATTCATTGTTCACATCATGAACTTCCATCATGTGGTTCTGGTCATAATTTATCTATCCACTCCCCTAATGTTGACTACTTCATTTCAATTTTTTTTTTGGCTATTTTTAATTTTTGATACCTTTACTGCCTGGTTTAATAAAAAGTTACTTAAATCTTTCATTTATTTACCAAACATTTATTGAGCTCTTGCTAAAGGCCAGGTACTCTGCCAAACAGTAAGGATGTAAAGATGAATTGCTGAGGACCTCACAGTCTTGCAGAGACAGGTGGATAAGCAAATGCACAGAGCAAAGTAAAACATGTAATAAAGGGATGTACAGGGTAGGAAATGAGAATTCTAGTCCTGGAGAGCAGGATTCCCCAGAGTCCTTAGTGTGGATGATAATTTCAGCCAGGACTGAATAACGCATCCCCCTGAAGATAAAAATCATCATCACTTACATCTGTGTCCTGTCTTCTGCCACCTTTTCGTTTATGGTGGCAATGTATTTTCATGACATTTTCCACTTCTATCACATTTTCAGTATCAATACACAGCTTCCCAAATTTCTTGAGACACCAACAATCCGCTGCAGTTCCCCATCCCACTTACATTTTTCCCAATAGAAACCAGTGCCAGGATGACAAGGATAGGATCCTTCACCCTGGCGCACAAGATCCACAAAGGCTAGGTGGTGGCCCAAGTTCCAGACACAGGGCAGGGTTCAGAGTGGGACTCCATATTCAACTGCCAGCACATTCTAAGCATCTCTTACAGGCTGAACTGTGTCCCTCCCAAAAGACGAATTCCTAACCCCAACACCTGTGAATGTGATCTTACTTGGAAATAGGGTGACTGCAGATGATCGAGTTAAGATGAAGTCATGAAAGGTGGGACTTAGTCCAATATAACATGTTCTTATAAAATGAGGAAATGTGGACACAGAAACAGACACGTACAGAGAGAATGCCACATAAGGATGAAAATGGAGATTGGATGATGCATCTGTAAGTCAAGGACAACCAAACACTGCTAGGAGAGAGGTGTGGTACCCACTCTCCCTCAGCCTTCAGAAAAAAACCAAACCTGCCTACACCCTGATTTCAGACTTCTGGCCTCCAGAAAATAAACTTTGTTGAAGCCACTCCGTTTGCAGCATTTTGTCCCATAAAGCAACCTGAGCAAACTGTTACATCATCACATGACCCTAAGTTGATATCAGTCAACTGGACAATTCACATAATGGTGAACCTCTTAGCTAAACTACTTCTAAAGTACACTCAGTTTGGGGAATCACAGAGTTTAGGTTCAAGCATATTGTACATTGTATCTTTAATAAGGAAAGATATAGAAAGAAAGAGAAGGACAAATAATTGAGTTGCTGGTTGCCACCACAGTTTGGAGATGGACATGTGCAGAAAGGAAATTCCAGGTAAAATTATGCCCCAAATCCCAATGTTCTGGTCTAATAAGCTATATCCATTACATGTGAGGTACCAGAACTTCTTCCCTCTAGCCTGAGTCTCAAAAGCTCTGTGAAGGCAGGGACCCTTGTTTATTATAATAACCTCAGTGCCTAGTAGGTTTGACCATCAATATTTGTTCAAGAAGTATATTTTTGAATAAATGAATGAATAAATGAACAGCCTCTTTATTTCCTTTTAGGTTCACAATCTATTCTTAGCCATTTTAGATCACTAGTATCCAAATTGGAGCATGTATCCCAACAGTACGTATTTCTTATAAACATACACGACTCTGCATGATAAAGCACACAGAAATAGAAACACCAAAAATAAGACGAAAGAAGTAAATATAATTAGAGGTTCTAATACATTCTTCTAGAGCACTAGTGGATGTTCTTATGCATCCCAAAGCACCCTCAACCACCACCACAGCTGCAGATCTTTACCACTTAAAGGCAAGAAGAGCAAAAAAACAGAGATTCAAGGCAATGAAGCCTTCTCCCTCAGACCCAGAAAAGCAACACCTGCTCCCATTCCCGCTTCCTACTCCTTTGGCTTTGGTAGGAAGGCACCAAGTCAAAGGAGGGAAATGGCTCTTGTGGAACGGTAGGAGGTCCTAGGTACCTCTCCTGATTACAGCCGTGGAAAAACAAATGTAAGATCAAGTGATTTGTTAAGAGGATTTAGCCCAGTACCTCACAGAGCTATTATTATGCTAATATGCTTTGGAAGGCGCCAGAAGGAAGCTGGTGTCTGGTTCCCTCGGAGGGATTGAGAACGCCACAAACTGGGAATGTGAGATTTTACGATGCAATTTGCCGAAACTACTCAGGAAAAGCATTCTTCTCTTCGCCCACCATCCCCAAGTGCTTTCTCCCCCCTTATTTGATCATGAAACTCTTTTCTTCGGTGAATCCTCAGTAACATTTTGAGGGAAATTAGTTTGAGACTGAAGTAACCACAGAAAACAGTTATCTCAAGAGTTAAATAGCCCTCATTAGAAACATTCAATTTTTAATTCAAATATAACTAAAAATTTTGTTCACTTAGGTTGGGAGTATAATTACTTTCTTCTAACAAATTTTCAGAAACTTTTCATGAATTTGTCATCAAATGAATTTAGGTTCACTCTTCAAACCCTAATACACAATGGGAATAAGAAAAAAAATAAGCGTAAGCAAAAACATTTAGCTCTGCTTACAATTAAGGAAACATAAATGAAAAAACGGCTATTAAATTAGAAAAAAAAAGACAAAATGCTGTTGACTACAATGAATGTGCTAGTTTGATACACTGCAGCATGTTATTTCATTAGAACAACACTTTTGTAAAGTAATTTAACAATATGTATTTAGAGCCAAGAAAATGTCCTATACTCTTAACCATTAATGCCACTTCTTAGAAATAACTGAAAGTCTGCAACCAGGACAAGAGATGAAGGAGGAGCACTTTATACAGTCATTACATTTTTATTTTTAATGGCAAAAAATGGAAAAAGAAATCTAAATGTTTCATCCTACGGAAAAATTTTGGCATACCTCCTGGAAGGAATATCATGTAACCATTAGAATTTTAAATTTAAATGTGGAATATGGAGCAAAAGAAAAAACTTATTTTTATAATAGGGAAAAAAGAACATGATACAAAATTACATAACAATATGAAAACCATATGTCCACAAAGGATTATAAAAAGATGAGTTCTTATAGCAGACTTGGTAAGATCATAGGCGAATTTTTTTGTTTTTCTAAAACTCTGTAACGTTGCTATATTACTTTTATATTTTAAAAATATTTTTAAGAACATAAAAACAGTTTGCTGCTAGCATACCAGTATTCCGCTAAAGAAATCTCCATATACATTTTCAAACCCACATGAATTTCTGATAAGGTACAAAGCACATTTTTCAAACACTCTCCCCCTCATCTGGAGATGCATTAAAATTCTACTAAATTTTCAATGATACAAATTATCTTTCAACCTGAAAGGTGTGCTAAGGCCCTTAGATAAATGTAACCATTTCTGGTGCCCAACATGATTATTTTAAGTAATTTTACAAAATCTATTCCGCTCTTGCTGCACCTGGTAATTAAGTTCAAACATCCTGAAGAAGGCCACCTTATCTCCCTGAGGCCCAGAAAGAATTTCAATTGCCATTTTAAAGCTTCCAATTAGTTCACAACATAAAATTACAATTTATTTTTGATATTTTTTCCTCTGGGCCTAATTTTTTTTTTTTTTTTTAACTACTTTTGTAACCCATACTGTAATTATGCCTGCTCAATCCGATGCAAAACATCCCCTCTTTTCATGCTGGGTTTACTAAAATACAACCTGGCTAGTTGGCTACTGTCCCACTTAACAATACCTGTTCCTGGAGACAAGGTGTCCCTCCAGGCTCCTGGGAAAGGCTCCGCCAGTGACTGAAGACCTCCAGCTCTGGGCCCCAGCCCCGCCCCCGTCAGCTGACCCTTTAAATTCCATCACTCTCAGGTGGTGGTACTTGCAGGCTTTCTCTCTACTACCTGTTTCCATTTCTCTAACCTGATTTCCAGAATGGTCCCCATTGTAATTCGGAAGCTGAAGGTAACAATTGAAACTTACCTTCCCACCAACCAATGGAGAAGTAAGTAGCCATGCCACTTACTGGCAGGATGATCTATTGAGATACTGATTCTGTTTGTTTTTCCTGTGACCTTCCCTCATCCTATTTTAAGCAGACAGCCAGACCTTTCACAATTCCTTGCCTCCAGATTGTCGCCTCTCCCTCCATTCCCACCCAGAAATTCGAAGTTCACTAGCTGAAGTCCATTTTTTCCCAAATACTTAGCTCATAAGAAAGAGTATACAAATAGTCCTTGAGAGAGAAAGGAGAAAATAGATTTTGAGAGTAGTGAGAATGAGAGGCAAGATCACCTTCCGTTGCTCACAGCTTTCCTCACCTCCACCACCCCATCAACCCTGGAGAAGAGAAGTGTATCTAGGAGACAAAGCCCCCCGAGTTCTGGGTAGCAGCAGAATGGTGGGCTGTAGGCAGTGTTCTTTCTTCCCAGAGACAAGAGGCATTCCAGCCCCGGCCCCCAAAGTTTAGGAGAGTCCACTAGATCACTTAAACATAAGTATATTTATTTTCATTAAAGAACATGCTAAAAACCTGCTCCTGTGCATAACAACTTGTAGGCCTCAGTGAAACACTTCTCCCCATCTCTTGTTCTAGTTCCTCAAACTAACTGCATCTGGATGCCATGAAGTTTTGTATGTTGTCCCACAATGTCAGAGATGGGAACTGCATGGAAGTGTGGGGAGGATTTGAGGAAGAGTTCAGGTAAGAGAAAAGACACAGGAATTCATCTGTCAAATCCTTTCAATTTGGCATGAACACAATGTCTTGCAAATGAAATATTAATTTCCAGTAGTGCTAAGGATTCTTTTTCTTCCATTTCTACAAGTCCCAATTTATCGTTACAGAGGAAGTCAATGACTAGAGTGTTGTTTGCAGTATTTGCACAGGGTAGCTCAGAAACATTTCACAATATTAAAGAATTCATATTATTCAAATTTTTTACACATGGGTCTAGATAAGTACATGCACAAATGGATCTTGATTTAATACAGTGGCAACTAGAAGAACACTGAATGCTAGAATCGTGAACTTTTTTTTTAATTTAGTAAGATTAAATTAAAATTTTAACATTAATTTAAAATTTAAGCTATATATCTTTGATTTATAATTTCTAATATTGATTAACTATTATATTTATTTTGTTTTTATAGATAATGTTAAAATATTAAAAACCAAATAACTTTTCAAAAACATATAAATATTGTTAATCTTTAAAAATTTACATTTACCTTAATTCTATTTTTCTGATGCAAATGTATTAAAATTTCATTTTTTAATTTTTTGGATTATTTTAATTTATTGACAATGTACTGTCAACAGAACATAAATTATGTGAAAACCTTGATAATGAAATACTGATTTTGGGGGGGGATGGATACAGCTCAGTGGAAGAACACATGCTTAGCATGCACGAGGTCCTGGGTTCAATTCTCAGTACCTCCATTAAAAAAAAAGTATGGTTTCAAAATTAAAGAATATTTTTAAAAATAGTGATTTTTTGCTGATATAAATAAAAGGAAAATAAACTTTATGGAATAAATACAGAATAATTTGCAGTATATGTATGTGTGTAAGTTTACTTTATTACTCATTTAAATCATCACCAGCACACTAAAAGAATGCCCAATCATGCTCAATAAAAATTTAATTCATTTGTCTTTGGGGATTTGACAATTTTCAACTATATAAAACCCATTATATAACAAATGAATTGTCATAATGAAGGGGTATTTGTCATGGTGGAGAGACAGAATGGTCTTATTAGCCAACTTGGTATTTTGATTTATAACTTCATCACTTTTAGACATATGGTGAGATGCCTTCACCTGTGCCCTTGCTGCAGCAGCTCTGCTGTTAGGGCAGGATCTGCTTCCCAACCCACTGGCTTCCAGACACACAAGCTCAGAACTGAGTCTCTTTGGCTCTGATTGGGTCACATGACCCAGAACCTCTGAACCCTTGAACCATTCTCTCCAACCAACTGAATGTGGTACACTACTGGCCAGCCTGAAAATACCCGCCCTTCTAGAGTTTGGGATGGAACTGGCTCCACCACAATGTCATAAAGTGAGTGTGGGAAGAAGGTCGTTCCCAGAGGCAGATCAAGTTTAGTGAGCTCTAACACTTTACCAATTCTGGTGGGGAGGGAGCTTTCTCAGAAAAAGAAGACAAAATTACAGATTCAAAATTAGCTACTGAAAGAAAATATTTCAAAGAAGGAAAGAAAAAAATACCAAATCCCCCAAAACAAAGAAATGCCCCAATCATCACAAAATCCTCCCTAGAATATCTCTATTATTGTTTTTTTCCCTACAATTTTTGTCTGAATACCTTCAATTACTTCTTCATACAACAGTGACTTCAAAATATCATTCATTTTTAAAGGAGAATATAAAGATAATTCAATCTTTCTTCTACCATGGTTGATCAATATATATTTATCACTGATAGTTTTTAAAATGTTCTTTCAACTTCACACTGTTATTGATAATTTTCTGTATATTTTAGGATATAGAAATTATTATTACATTTTATCATTGTCGAATTTGGGACTTCTCTCAAATCTCTCCTACATATCAACTGGATGACTTCAAAATATTTCAATTTTTCTTGACCAAATTGGACTCATGTCAAATACTCTTTGAAGTGACACATTCATTAGCCAGTTTGCTGTCAGTGTCCTCTTGTCATATTAGATCAGGCACCATAGGGGGCAGCAGTGAATATTCCTAGAAGTCAGGAATCACATTAGGATGCCAGCAAATACTAAACTATATAATCAAGTGACCATGAGCCACATAAATATATCCACTGAAACACAAACTAAATGTATTGCCAACTCAACTTCCCCTTAACTGGACTCAAAAACATGCCTTCAGCCCTTCTGATACTGTGAACACAAGGGGAAATGTGAAGGAGGAACGTCAGGATGAAAAGACAGTCATGAGAATGAAAGGCTTGGAGGCTTAAGCTTCAATAGGTTCACAACATACCCACCTCTGGTGGCTCCCCAAGGAAAATTCTGATGCTATTTCCTGAAGAAGGGTGAACTCTGGCAGGCCAAAACAGTAGCTGTCCACTACAACTGTGTTGGCTTTTATTCTTTCCATCACTAAGTCACCTTTTCCCCATGAATAAATACATCTTCTACAGAAGATTTTTGCTGCCCTCAATGATGATAATACTTTGGTTTTAGCGTTTTCTTTTCCCTGCCTAAAATGTCCTGTACCCCATCTTTCTTTGACCTAGTCCTTCCCATCTTACAGGGCCCAGCCTAAGTACTGTCTTTTCCACCTCTGATCTCCCTATTTCAGCGTTTTCAAAATCTCTTCCTTAGAACACTAGCTCTTTGAGATGCTCCGTTAAAAAAAAAGAAGTGTTCTGTGGTCAAACAGGCTTGGGAGCAGTTGCATGATTTCCCTCTTTCTCTCTTTTTGATTCAGCATGCCTCTTAGTACTCTGGGGCTTGACAAGTTCTGCTGTACAAGAACGATCATTGCTGAGAGCTTACTCTATACCAGGATGTTCTAATTGCTGCACATGCCTGATTTAACCCTCATTACTAACTCTACAAAATACATCGCTTTTACAGATGAGAAAATTCTAGGGTTAAATAATCTGACTAAAATGGCACAACAGATAAATAAAAGATTCCAGTTTTGAACTCAGGCACTCTTAGCCATTATCCTATACTGTGCATTTAATTTTTTTTAAACCAAGGCTGCCAATATAGTCAATCACAGACCCCATTTCTGTACAACCCTTATTAAATCACCCATAAAAACAGGCTACACCCCAAGCATTTCCACTGTCCCCCTCCGGGGCCCTCCCCCCATCTGCCTCCTAGCAGAGCCACTTGTGTACCTTTCTTATCTCCTCCAGTAGGTCTTAAAAATCTCTAAAGGGACACTTACCTTAGTCATCTTTTCCCCAAACCTCTCAGTTTCTGATATACAGTAGGTATTCAATAAATATTTGTGAACTTAATACATATCTATATCACTTTAAACATTCCAGATGTGTATTTAATTTCAGAAAGGAGAAAGCAAACTCAATAAATTAAATGCTAGAAAACAGAAACTAGAAGGCTTTATACAACTTTTCCAAGTCCTTTCATATCACTCCACTTCTGCTGTTGACCAAGTGAATAAGGAAATTAAAAAGTAGCTACAAGCTGTTTTATTAATCGTCAGACTTAAATTCAATTTGGAGTCAGCACAGAGATATATTATTTTTTGAAGGCCCTTAACTGAAAAGGCCTGGAAAATATATTAAATAAAACTTGGAATCAATCATAGCCTGATATTTGTGGCTTTGAAAGAGGAAATACACAACAGCATTCTTAATAATGTCTAATAATTCCAAGAGCATAGAGACACAAAAAATATTCATTCTGAATGACAACATCTCAATGCAGGTTCTTAGAATACACAGGGAGCACCCTCTGAATGTCCTATTGTTAAGAACAACCAGTGTAGAGGGATTTTAATTTCAGAAGATTCAAGTTCAAAACATGAGTCAGCTTCTCCATTTCAATCACAATTTTGGTATACTTTTCATTGGCTAAAGTGAATATTTCTTACTACAGGAAAGAAAAAAAAGGAATCTAAGCAAATTGGCACACTCACTTTCAAAAACTTAATCCAAACACATCTTGATACCAACATAAATAAGCCTCACCCAATTGTGCACTGCCTTTCAAGACAACAAAATGGCTTATCTTAAAACTCCCTTAGCCATATTATTAATATATCACATATCACAAATCCATATTATATTATTTTGAGTGTAAGAAGCCAGTCCAAATATTTAATGCGGATGGTTTTGGAGAGCAAAGTTCTCTGCAGGCAGCAACATGTTGACCAGAGCTGCCTGCCAGGTAGAATCCCAGCTATGAAACCAAATCCATCCTTCACATGACCTCCAGAGTGTTCTTTTCTCTGCCTTGCTTTTAGCCATTCAGTGGCTCTCAAGTACCTTCAGAAGAACAGACAGACCAACAAGTCCCTCTATGCTCTGAATTCTTCTTTCTTTACCCTTACTTATCACCACTTCTTCCATGTAGAACCCCTTCAAGTTTCCTGCATATGCCTTTTTATTTTATACCTCCTTGGTTTTGCTCAAAATGCAAAATATCCTCCCAATTCTCACCCATTCTTTCTCCCTCCTCTGACTCTCCCTGCCTCTTCAACCTAAAACCCTAATCATTCAAAACAATGCACAGCCATGAATTCCATTCCCAGGTTTATACCCAAGAGAAGTGAAAACATGTCCACACAAAAACTTGAACACAAATGTTCACAGCAGCTTTATTCATAATAGCCCAAAAAATGAAAACAACCCAATTGCCCCTCAACTTTAGATAAACAGATAAACTAAATAGGGTATATCCATACAATGGAATATTATTTGGTACTAAAAAGGAATAAAGTACTAACACATGCTACAACATGGATGAATCTTAGAAACACTGCTAGGTGAAAGAAGCCAGATGCAAAGGACCACATATTGTAAGACTCCATTTACATTAAACAGCCAGAAAAGGGCAAATCTATAGAGACAGAAAGTATATCAGTGGCTGCCTAGGGATGGGAGAGTTGGAGGAAATGGCAAGTGGCGGCTGATGAGTAAAGTTACTTTGGGGAGGTTAATGAAAATGTTCTAAAATTGACTGTGGTGATGATAAATGCTGGAGAGGGTGTGGAGAAAAGGGAACCCTCTTACACTGTTGGTAGGAATGTAATTTGGTGCAGCCACTATGGAGAATGGTATGGAGAGTCTTAAAAAAACTAAAAATAGACTTACCATATGATCCAGCAATCCCACTCCTGGGCATATACCTGGAGGAAACTCTAATTCAAAAAGACACATGCACCCCAATGCTCAAAGCGGCACTCTTTACAATAGCCAAGACATGCAAACAACTTAAATGTCCATCAACAGATGACTGGACAAAGAAGTTGTATATATGTATGTGTGTGTATACACACACACACACAAGAACACTACTCAGCTATAAAAAAAAATGAAACAATGCCATTTGCAGCAACATGCATGGACCTAGAGATTATCATTCAAAGTAAGTAAGTCAGACAGAGAAAGACAAGTACCATATGATATCACTTATATGTACAATCTTTAAAAAATGGCACAAATGAACTTATTTACAAAACAGAAACAGATTCACAGACATAGAAAACAAACTTATGGTTACCAGAGGGGAAGAGGAGAGGAGGCATAAATTAGGAGTCTGGGATTTGCAGATACTAACTACTATATATAAACTAGAAAAACAACAAAGGTCTTACTGTTTAGGACAGGGAATTATATTCAATATCTTGCAATAACCTATAATGATAAAGAGTCTAAAAAATATGTATATATATAGTATGTATAATTGAATCACTATGCTATACACCAAAAATTAAAACAACATTGTAAATCAACTATACTTCAATAAAATAAAATAAAATTGATTGTGGTGATTTTTGCATAACTCTATAAATATACTAAAAGCCACTGAACGGTATACTTTACATGAGTGAATTATATGGTATATGAATTATTTCTCAATAAAGCTGTTATTAAAATAATGCTCAGGGAAACTCTGACTTTTCCCTGAATAGTCTGTAACTACATTGTCTGATTACATCTATCCTTGGCACATAAATTTTTATTACTAATTTATAACCATTAAGAGCTGTCATTTTGCCAAGTACTTTATACCCAATATCTTATTTAGCATTTCCAATAAACCTGAAATGAGTATTATTATCATATTGCTTTGCAATTAGACACATTTTTTATTGTTTTGTCATTTAACAGGACTGTTTCTCAAAGACAGAAGTTGCACATATGCGGCCCACTACGGTCCAGTGGAGTTTTATTGTTTGATTCAAAGCCACAATGTTTTTAAAAAACCTTAAATTAGTTGATGACATTTTAGAGGTCTGGATATTTTAGGTAAAAATCCATTTTGCTAACTTGTCTTACAGAAACTCAGAGGGACTAATAAGATTTGACCAAAGCCTTTAAATCTGCAGACTCCTCTCTAACTTCCACAGTCCTTTCTCCTCCCCATTGTCTCATATTTATCTCACTTTACTAATCAATGCTACCTGCATAAGATAGCATAATAGAGTTCGTAAGCAACAACTGCCCCTGGGAAAGGACCATATCCTATTCATTGCTGCATCCCTATGGTACCCAGACAGCACCTGGTAAGTGGCATGGACACAATAAATAACCCTGAATTGTTACCTCTCCGACATTGTAAGTCAGCTGTGTCTAGAGCATGTTTCTGCCCACTCTGCCTCCTCTTTTTTGTTTTGTTTTGTTTTCATTTTACCAGTTAATAAATCCCCAGAGCACAGCCTTGCATTGGGCTCTTGGTTGAAATCAGTTCAACCAAATTCAAATCCTGGCCTTCCAGGGGAACAAAGGGAAGTAAGATCTCATTTATAAAACCATTAGCAAATGGTACCAAACACTATAAACAAAATGTAAGTGAGGTGTATAGATTATAGAGTTGGATTTCCCTGTCACTACCCCAAGAAAAGATTCAGGTTTAGTAAGCTTTAGACAAACTACATGTATATGAACAATAAAACCTTCTAATTTTGATTATCCAGTGAAGGCCAGAAGAGTCCAATCTGAAACTGACCTATGAATTTTCTATGAGGGTATATTTTGCCAAGCAAGCTAACAGCACAAACAGAATTTGTAGGAGTTTGTTTAACCTACTTAGCAGGAAAGAAAAAAATGAAGGGCTTTGTTGACTCTATTACTGCTTATATGCAAATTATACTGATTAAAATGAATCTTCAATTACTTAAAATACTTCCAGTGAGACCCTTTGAAGCATTTTATTGGCACCTGGTATTGACTTCAGTGACTTTATACTGAATTCTGAGTCAAACTCTCACTAGGTCACTGGTGATGCAAAAAATTAGCCCACTTTTAGACTCAGAGTTACATTAATCATTAATAATGTAATAGTATTTTAGATAAGTATATCTTTTTAATTTTAAAAGTCATACGCATAGAAAATTGAAAGAAAGAAAAAATATTAAAATTTTCATAATCCTAACCACCCAAAGACTAACATTTAACATTTCAGTATCTTTCCTTAGAGTCTTCATTCGATGCATATTTTTGCATAATTTTAATCATAAAGTAAATCACTTTTGCACATTGCTTCTATTTAAAATTGTAACAATTTTTTTAATGGCTGCTTAATATTGTGTTGTGTGTATGTACCCTAATTTATATAACTAGTTCCTTACTGTTGGGACATTTAAGTTATATCTTATTTTTCAGATTTATTAGTAATGCTGTAATTATCTTTCAGTAAGCATTTTTCGTATTACAACTTATGTCCTCAGAATAAATTCCCCAAAATCAAATCACATTGTTAGAATCTTTATCTGTATTTACCAAAGTTCTGTAAAGGCTGGATTGATTTCTTTTCCTACCAGCAGGGGAGGTTCACCAATCCACTCTCATCAAGATTTTCTCTTCTGGATTCTCCTAGGTGGTGACTGTAGGGCTGGCTGCACACAATCTGCGGAAGTCAGAGAAGAAATGTCGTTGGTGCCACATCACTTGCTTTTCACTCCTGTTCATGCAGTCACCTTGCTCCACCTCCGCCCTGCCTCCCGGTGCTTCCTTCCCCTTCAGGTCTAAAGTGCCTCAGCCTTCTCCACCTGAATCCCTACTGGACCTGTATATTCCAGGAAGGAGTTAATTACAAGGAAGAAATAGAGAAGAGGGAAAGTATGCTCCTCTTAGAGGGGATTTGCATCTGCAAAGTTCCCAGGCACTACAAGGCTGATGGAAGGCCTCGGGGTAGCCAAGAACTTCCTGGGGCCCTGAATCTCACCATGTAGAAGGCTGCTGGCCTGTTTTGAAAGAATTGTTTTGGAGGAAAAAGGAAAGAAAGAACTATTTTGGTTTCAATGACCTTTATTTATTTTCCCTGATCGTAAAAGTAATATGTGCTCCCTATTAAAAATCAGGAAAACATTATTGTCAAAAGAATTAAGAAAAAGACAAAATCACCCAGGATTGCATCACCAGCTCAGTGCATTTCCTTGGAAGCCTCTACCCACATTATGAGCTCCTGTGGTGTCTGCAGCCCACAGGAGAAGCTGGATCCTGCTTGATCCTTTTAGATCAGCTCCCAGAAATTTGTACTCAACCAGGTTACCAGAGTTGGAACCAGAAAAGGCATTTTTATCTCATGTAAGCTCGCAGGGCTTTCAGGAGCCCAGACTAGCAGCTCCTCCTCCTCGGCACTCAGAGGATAGCATACACTTCCTGTCTGTGTTCCGGATCCAGTGGCGTTTCCTGGAATTCAACTATCTTCCTCTCTGCAGAGGAAGCAGACAGTGTAGAAACCTAGGCTCTCCAGAATGGGAATTCAATTATTGGCATAAATGTCTTTATACTGCTTCCCCTGAGTGTAATTAACAAGTATCTTCCATTTTGCTTCTGATTGGTAGTACTTCTAGTCAGACATCTGACTCAGGTCAAGTTTCTGACCTTTTCTTATGTAACTTAGTTTTCCTTGGATTCAAACAGCTTTCAAACTAATTTGTCCTTGGGAGGCAGAATGGTACAGTGATCAAAGGTGTGGGTCTTAGGACAGCACACTGTGTGTAAGTGCTGTCCATACTGGTGGGGATGGTAAAGGGTACCAGTCCCTTGGAAGGCAATTTGGCACTAGCTATCAAAATTACAAATGCATATGGCCTTCAATTCAGTAATCCCATTTCAGAGACTGTAGCCCACAGACAGACCTGCACACATAAAAAATGAATGTGCACTTGATATTTATCATAGCATTTATATTAGTATATTATTTATTATAATATATTATAGTATAGTGTTGTATATATATTACAATTGCATATTGTAATACAATAATAGACTATAAATACATATTATTATATCTATTGATATTATTGATATTGATATTTATAGTGGCATTTATATTGTTATATTTTATTGCAGTTATATATGAAAATGGTATATTATAATTGTATGTTATATATGTTTATATTATTATACTCTATATTATTATTACTATAGCATATTCTGTTGTTATTATTATTCCTACTATAGCAAAAGATTTAGAAAAAAACAAAATATCCATCAGTAAGACTGGTTAAATTATTACATCATATCAGCATAGTAAAAAAGTGAGAAAGCCCTCTATGTACTGATACAGTAGATATTTAACACCACATACAGAAGATATGTAATTCATATTATATAAAAGTGAAGAGATTTTTTTATAACATGTGATCTATATTATGTATTCACGATGTATCTTCTATATACATACATAATATAAGAAAGGCAGCTTGGAGTAAAGGTTAAGAGCACAGACTCTGGAGCCAAGTCAGAAACCTGGCTCCACCTCTTCTCAGCTGTGTGATCTTGAGCAAGACACTTAACCTGTGCCTTGATACAATCTTTTACAAAATGGAGATAATAATTAGTACTTATCTCATAGGGTTGATGAGAGCATTAAATGAGTTCATATACATCAGATGCTTAGAACTGGGTCTGGCACACAGCAGAGAAGCACTATTTGTTACTTTTATATTCTATTAAGTGAAAAGGGTTAGTTACTTTTATTTTCTAATAAGTGAAAAGAGCAAAGTTTGGAGGTGTAGAATATGCTACCTTTTGTATAAGAAATGGAAGAAAATACGAACTCCTATTTGTACTTGCTTTTCTTTGTACTGAGCAGCATTAGAAAAGATACTTACAGGAGGAGGGGGAGTGCTGCTGGACACAGGAGCAAATTGTTTAAGTGCGTATCTTTGAATGTCTTTTGGACTTTTTGAACCACATGAATTTAATGCCTATCCAAAAAAAAAATAGTTTTTTTTTAAAAGGGGTATGAACCTCAGATTCACGAAGAGTCTGAACTCAGCCTCTGCCACTCACTAGCTCCAAGGCCTGGCACAAATGTACAAAATGTATGACTTCTCCAAGCCTGAGATTTCTTTCCCCGTAAAAAATCCTATCCACAGGTAACAGATTAAACCAGTAATGTGTTTGCTGTAGAGCAGGCCCATGGCATGTGTTCAGGAAGCGTTAAAAGCCCCAATACCATTTGTTCTTCACTTTCACCTTCTTCCAGGTGCCCCCAAACACACATCCCCCTCTTCCAGCTGCTGGCATTCCAGAACCGGAGACCAGACTATCTGTGGGTGGAAGGGGAAGGCCAGACATGAAGTGAAATCAAAGTAGGGTTCAAATCCCTGCTAAGTTGATTCTTACCAGCAGCACGGACTTGAGTACGTGGCCTCAGTTTCCTCCTTTGTAAAGTGGAGACAATGACAACAACATTTCGTAGGGTTATCAGTAAGAGCTAAAAACGGTATCTGTGAGGGGCCCAGCTTAGCGCAGAGGGGGGCGCTGAGCCGCGGAAGGAACCGTGAGGTGAGCACACACGGGGCTGGGAGGGGGCGGGGCCCTGACCCCAGCCCCGCCCTTCCGCCGTGGCCGCGGCGTCACTACGGAAGCCCGGTAGCGAAGTCATGTCCTCTTTAGCCTCATGGGGAACGGAGAGCGCCTGGGATAAATGGACACATGTTCGTTCTCAATGACGCTAACAAGGCAGATGGGGCCCCAGTTCTCAAAGCGTCTACTTCAGCGGACCGTAAACAGGAAAGCACAGGGAATTAGGATCATGTTTGTGGTTGCCGTCTGAGTGAGAGGGTTACCAAGGTAAATTGGGGGGCTCAGGTAGTTGGTTTAGGGTTTGAATATGCTTTTTTTCCTGCTGAAGATGTCCTAGTCTCCAGGTTTTTGTTTTATGGTTTTGGGGTTTTTTTTTGAAAGATTGAGGTCTTCAGCCATGATTTTCATCTAAGGAGGAGGGAAGAAGTCAAATTAGGAGACATTTTAAATCCTGTCTTCACCACTCACCTGGGCCTGTTCTCTCAATTGACACAGTAGCAACTGGACTAAAGGTGGCTAATTATCAAGGTCCTGACACTGGGACCCCACTGCTCAATTTGGCATTAACCATAGTATTGATGTGATGTCATTGCATAATATGATTTTTATGTCTTTGCAGACTTTTATTTTTTTACTTTTCCTCTTGCTGAGAGTCATGTGCAGCTCTGTGTATTATGGAGTCAGGTTTTTTATTATCCTGAACACGAAAGGTCACATTTTTGGCAAGATGTGGATAAGCCAAACCCCATGTGTGTCTATAAAACTAAACAGTAATTTCAAAGTATCTCTTAGTATGATGCTGGGATGTTTCCCAGGTTTTAAAATATATAACTTTAAATTCATGATCCTTTTGAGAAAAAAATGCAGGAAAGTAAAATAAATCTTTTTTGTGTACAAGTGCCTCAGGGAAAACAGAATTTTATGTAAATAGCTGCAGGTGGTGATGTAATTGTATTACAATAGCCCGCATAAATTCTGGCGTTTTCCAAGTGTGCTCTGAGCAAAGGCTCTCAGTCTTTGCAAATTCTGTTCCTTCTCCCTGGAGGGCCCTCTCCTTTCCTCCCTACTTGTACCTTCTGCATCTGAAAGTTTTCTAATTTTCCTTTAGTTACAACCAAGACAGTCCTTTCTCCGGGAAGAGATCTTTCTATGATCTCCCCAAGACTGGGTTAGTTGCCCCTCTGCTGTGCTCGCTCAGCAACCTAAGTCATTATCCAAAATTTAAATAATCTTTACCACACTGTTTAAATAAAGTGGTTTTTGCCCTTGATGTCATAGGCACAAATTGGTTGAAACGTAGTCCTTGGCTTGTAATGAATGCATTTATTATCACTGGTCTATGGTTGGCCCTGGTTTATAATCAATATTTTATTTTATCTTTGAATTTATTTATAACCGTAGTGCCCAGTAGAAATACAAGGGAAGACACACATATGTAGCTTTACATTTTCTAGTAGCCCTGTTTAAAAAAATATAAAGTAACAGATGAAATTATTTTTTAACAATGTGTTTAACCAAATACAGCCAAAAGATTTATCACTTCAACATATAATCAATTATAAACACTATTAATGAGATATTTACATTCTTTTTTTTTCCCACTTGAAGCCTTCAACATCTGGTATGTAGTTTACATTTAGAGCATAAATTAATTGGGTCTAGTCACATTTCAGACGATCACTAGTCATATGTGATCAGTGGCTACCACACGACAGCATAGGTTTATAAGATAGCCAAACTCCATGCACGCATGACCAAAAACAAGACCTAAAATATTACCAATGCCTTGTATCTGCCTATAGATCCTTCCCTCAACCTGCTTCTTGTCAGCTCGTCTGCAGGTCCAACTGGATGTTAAGTTCAGGCAGAACGTGTATTTTATACAAATGCTTATGTTTCGTTGTCTTCTCAAAGTGTAATCCCTAGACACTGGGAGTCCCTGAGACACTTTCAGCTCAAAGGGTATTTATAGTAACACTAAGGCATTACTTGCCTTTCTTATATGCTGACATTTACACAAATTATGAAAGCAATGGTGTATAAAACTGCTGGTACCTTAGCATCCATCAAGATAAGTAGTCCCACATTGTACAGGTGGTCATTGTAACCTTCAATACTATGAACTTTTGTTTTTTTTTAAAGCAAGTTTCACTTAAAAAGTTCTTCATTGAGCACTAAAATGTATTAATTGTATTAAATCTTGACCGTCGAATGCTCACCTTTTTGACATTCTGTGTGACGAGTGGGGGCGTGCAGAAAGCACTTCTGCTGCACACCGACCTGCTGGTGTTGTCCCAGAGAAGCAGCTGAGCAACTGTTTGAGTTGTGAGCAGCACTACTGGCTTTTTTTCCTGTAGCACCATTTTTCTTGAAAGAACAACTGACAAACTATGGTTATTCAGAATTGGGAATTTAATGGACATTTTCTCAAAACAAGCTAAGTAAACCTGTCACTTCAAAGAAAACAACTCACAATACTTACTGCCTATAATAAAAATTTGAGCTTTCAATTGAAAACTCAAATTTTAGAAAATCTGCATCCACCACCATGAATTTCACAGTTTCTCAGTATCTAAGCACTTTTCTGAAAAAGTTAGTGCTGCTACTAACAAATGTGAAATTCAGCCTGCGGCCGGGGATGGGGTGGGGGGTGGTTATTATATACAGAAGTGGCAACATGTGGAAAATTTGTACAACTCAGGGAGTCAACATTTTCCAAATGACCAGTGTACAATGTTAACAAAGACTTGCCTGGGTAAAAGATCTGTTCAAAGTGAATGATAAACCAGTGGATTTTCATGTAACAGAGAACAAAATGTTCAAGGATGCAGTTACAGATTTTACACTGCAGGGTGACCTTTAAGAAGCTATCACTTACTGAGTTTTGGTATAGTATCAAAGATGATCCACAATCATCTGAAAAGGCTACTAAAATACCCCTTCCTTTTCCAATTACAGTTGCATTTTTTTTCTTTTCCTTCATACACTTTAAGCAAAAAACATGTTGCAACAGATTGAGTCCAGAAGCAGATATGAGAATTCAGCTGCTCTCTATTAAGCCAGACATTAAAGGGGTTTGCAAAAATGTCAACAGTGACGTTCTATTCACTATTTTTTGTTTGGGAAAATACAGTTGTTTTTCATAAAACATATGTTATTCATGCTACTATGTAACAGGTACATCATTATTATTTTTAAATAAATTAAGAATTCAGTATTTTTAAATTTCTGTTTTAATTTCTAATATAGTAATTACTGACAGACAAAATAAACAAAAGCTCCTTGAGACCCTCAATAATGTTTGAGTGTAAAGTATTTCTGAGATGAGACCAGATGTTTAAGTACCACTAACACAGCATATTTCCTATTGTGTTATATAATATTATATTATTTAACTTCTATATCATATTTCAATATGTATGTCAATATGTAATAGATTTTATAGCTTTAATAGTCTGTTGACTGTTAGCAAGTGATCAAAGTGAACATCATCAGTGACAGGACAAGTCAGCATCGTGTAGTACCATGTAATGTACTGAGAAATACACAACATCGTTTCTATGGTATTCTGAACAAAGATGCACATCCTGAATCTAATCATGAAATAACATCAGACAAACCCAAACACTGACATTCTACCAACAATTCTGTTTGTCCTTTTCAAAAATGGCAATATCAAAAAAATAAAGATAAAAACAAAGCAAAACCAAGAAATGTTTTCAGTTTAAAGCAGTCTGAAGAGTTATGACAACTGAATGCCACTTATTGTCAGGGGATTTCTTTTAAAATATTAATGGCAACTGGGAAAACCTGAATAAAGTCTGTAGATTAGAAAATAATATTGTATTAATGTTAATTTCTTGATCCAGATTATTGTACAGCAGTTATGGAAAAGAATGGTCTTGTTCTTAGGAAATACACAGTGGACTGCTTTGGACTCAGATGGTTCAGAAAACTGTGAGAGTGGAGAGGAAAGGAAAGAGCAAACGTGGTAAAAGATTAGTATTCGGAATCTGGGAAAAGAAAGTTCAGAAATTCTTTGTGTTATTTGTGCAACTTTTCTGTTAGTCTGAAATTATTTTAAAATGAAGAGCTAAAAGGAAAAAAGTTTACTCCATGAATATATGAGTGAATCTTTTTCTAGCTACTCCACCGTTTTCAGCTTCTGGATTTAGATGTAAGAAGGATTAAATGGAGGAAAAAGAAAAGTCTCTTAATGGTTATTACTATATCCTTAGGTTGCTTTAATAAGATTAGCTAAAAATGTCTCCAAAATGTACCTCCCTTGTAATTTTTCTTAAAAGGGCTTTTAGACCCTCAAAAATTGAGGTTTTCATTACATGAACTCCAAATTATTTTGTTCCTCCTTTGATGTGGGGGAAAGACGTTCATTTGCCAGCCTCTAACACAAGATGAGGAAAGGGTAATTACATAATTACTCTTGGAAGAATTTAGAAAGGCATTTGCGTCACATCTTTGCCTTAGCCATCAGGAGTGAGGACAGTTGACAGAGGTTAACCTAAGCTGCTCTCAATTCCAGGAGGTGACAGGGGGTTGGGGGTGGGACACGGTATCCATGACTCTTCGTTCCACTTCTCTGGTCTGAAAGTGCAAAGCTTGCGGCTTGACTGCTTTGAGGGTGAAAAAGGGGCCTGGGCCATTTAGGATTGGCTGAAAAGTGTGTGGTTGAGTCTAGTCCTACATATAATTAGGAGCAGATCTTGGGAGCGAGCAAAGGTTTGTTTTGTTTTTTGTTTTGGGGTTTTTTCTTTTCTTTTTCTTTTTTTTCCTTTTTTTAAACAACACGCCCTCAGTCTTTTCTTAGCAATTCAGTTCTGCAGAGGTAGCCTCTTCGGGCTCCCTCTCGTGGTCCAAAGTAGGATCGTCACAGCCATTGTGCTTGTGACCATGGCTTCCCCGTTTAGCAAGGGGCTGGGAGCATTGGTTTCTTGTTTTAAGAGCAAGAGCCTTTTAAATTAGTTAATGCAACCTGGGTTAAAGATATTAAAATCTAGAGAGGTTAAAGAAAGCTCCAAAGGGCACAGCCAGCTAAAGGGCTAACACAGGACAGAAACATCGGTCAACTGACTCCAGCGCTGAGCCCCTCCTAGGACAACTTGAAGAACCCACTGGCTGTCCACATAGCTGAGAATCCCCAAAGTCATACTTAGAGGAAATACCAAGGCTTTACCTCCTTACCGTGCACTGCCTGCAGAGCCCTGCATACCCCGCCCAACTTACTTTCTTCCCTTTTCCCAGGCTCCATGGGCTTCCACGCACTGCTTTATTTTTAGAGTATGGACAGCAGCACTGTCAGGCATTAGACTGTGCATCTATGCACCTGTTCATTGCCTGTCTTCCAGGATAGAATATAAGCTACATGACGGTTACTTTTTCTTTATTGCTATCTCCCCAACACGTGTCACATGCTAAGTGTGATCAATTCCTGTGGCTGATGGAACAAATCAGCATAAATTTATGGGCTTAAAACGACAGAAAATTATCCTTCTACATTTCTGGAGGCCAGAAGTCTGAAATCAGTTTCACTGAGCCAAAATCAAGATGTTGGAAGGGTCACACTCCCTCTGGGGGCTGTAGAGGAGAATCAGTGCTTTGCTTCCTGAAGTTTCTGGTAACTGGAGGCATTTCTTAGCTTGTGGCTATATCACTCCGATCTTCAAGCCATCTTCAAACCTCTCTCTACCCTTCTCATAAGGATAGTTGTGATAGCTTTCAGGGCCTGCCCAGATAATCCAGGCTAGTCTCCTTGCAAACCAGGAAATTGAGATCCTTAAAGATTAAGTAACTGCCCATGGTCAAACATGTGGGAGTCGTAGACACAGGCTTGAACCCAGGCAGTCTGACTGCAGGGCCTTCCACTACCCTGTACAGGAGTCTGATGGGTACTTGTGCCTTTGTGGTTCTTTCTTATAGGTGAGCTCAATTAACTATCCTTCACTAAGTCTTATTCTAGACACTGCGGGGATACAAGGAGATCAAGGATCAACTCTTATCCTCCAGGATATATCCATTTATGTGGAAAGAAAAGGCATGAAGTCAGACCGTGGTTAGCCTTGTATGGTGAGGTGACTGCAAGAGAGCATGAAGGGGCTTCTGGGAGCTTGTAATGTCGTTTCCTGATTTGGTACTGGCTACAGTAGTGTATGAAACAGTTTGTAAAAATTCATCGCTGTACCCTTGTGATTTATGCACTTTTCTTTGTGTGAAATTATTTTGAAAAAGGCATAAAATGAAAGCATAAAGTCAGGATTCTGGGCAATGTAGGGGCTGCAAGAGAGGCCACAGGGCAGTCTCTCCCACAGCACTGGATGTCTGGGCCATTTCCTAGCCTTCTGACTAACTGCCTGACTAATAAAGGGCTATGAGGTAGGAGGGAAGGAACTGAGAATTTTCCAGGGCCTTTCCTATCAAAATTCCCAAGGTCAGCCCACGTCAAACTCAGTTTGTCTATAAAGGAGAGTTAAACAAACATTTTAAGTAGCACTTAATATGTCACCAGTAAAGATTAACCCCCTTCCCCCCCCCCAAAGAAATCTATTATCACATAAATTTGGAAACTCCTGAGCTAAACAAATGTTGATCCCTTTCTTTACTGCAGGACTTGTCAGAGCCTTTAATATAGTAACATGAACTCTAAGTCTCCAAAAAGGAGATAAGATATATTTTGCCTTTTTTCCTCAAACTTATTTTATTATGGAATATTTTGTTTATATGTTTTCTTAAGACTTTCAGGATTAATGTTCTAAGGAACACATTTTGGGAAGTGCTATTGTAGTCTCCTAATTTATAGATCCAGTTCACCCAAAAATCATGGAGACTGAAAGTCATCTTTCAAAGCATTCCCTGAGGACTGTATAGGTTATTCTCACTGTCTCTCAACAAGCCATAAGAGTTGGTTCAAACGACCAAATACAATATCCCAAAACCTAAAGGTCTGGATAAATGGGGGGGGGGGGGCAGAGGACAGTTGGGGAGCAGAGAAGGTTGGGGTGCAAAGAGAAGAAATTACAACTTGAGCTCCAATTTATCCTGAAAAGTCATAAGAGTGGTTTGATTGAAGAAAATGATTATTTACTAGTAGTGAGGATACAGGGCTTTCTTTTCCAATCAAAGAGTGGATGACTTGGATTCAAGTTGAAACTGGACACCTGGATGCCACCAAGGCTCCCTCCCTGTCAGAGATCCTCAGTGCCCGCTGCCTTCACTATCTCTCCCGGAAGAGCTACGTTTTTGCTTCGTGGTGGCAAGATGGAAAATATGGCGACCTACAGTTCCAGAGTTTGCATATCACTGTCCAGTCATCAGGAGAGAGACTCAACTGACTCAATCCCAAATTCCTGAGAAAGGCTTTTGGTCAGGCTGCTAACCACTATTGAAACACTGGGTGGGTCACATCGCATGCCAGTCACACCATGACCACGTGGATGGAGAGAGTTGCATCATGGATGCCAGCACACATGTAGGGAGCTGGGCAGATCATCCCAAAGACTGCTGTTCAAATGCAAAGATCTGTTCTGTGTACAGCTGCTTTTTCAAAACACTTTCTCGCCTTCTATGTAAATAAATACAATTTTTTTTCTGATGACTCAGGAATTTTTGGTTCTTCAGAATCATGATCCAGAAAGTTGCTCTTCGCTCCTGACCTGAGGCTGCATCAAGCGGAGGGGACCCTGCAGACCGCGCCAGCCATTTCTGCAAATCATTTTACTCGAGTAACATAAGAGGAGCTTGCATTTTTTAAAAAAGGATTTGTTTCTTTCTCCTAACATTTGAGTCCATGAAGGGAAATTTGGTTAATTAACAGTATTTGTTTTGGGAAACTGGTTATTTAAAGCTTCACTGGGCAGGATTTCAGTTGTTTTCAGCTGTTACATCCTCCATATTTAATGCCATCGTTTTGAAAATGGATTGACTTCAGAAGTATTTTTCTCTTGCTTTGGAGATTTTGCACATTGGCCCAAATGGGTTTTTATTTTCCATTTTAATTTATACAGTATAAATACGATGTTAGACTTCTTTGGAGTTAACAGTTTTACCGTGCAGATGTTTCTTGAAAGCCTTTTCAATTTATAGTGTTGGTTTAAAAAAAAAAAGGGGTGGTTTTTTTTTTTTTTTTTTTTGTTATTAGCCTGGCTGCCTGCCAGGGGGAAAAAAAACCCTACTCTTCCATTTTGCATAGAACTGTAAGATTTTCTCTTTCCCTCTTTCCCCACCCCCAGCCAGCTACTGAATTATTAGGATTAAAGATACCATAGTGACATCTTGTGGTCAACCACCAGAGACACAGCAAAAAGTGGTCCTGGTGGAATGACAAAAGTGATCTAGCTCAGTCTCCCACAATTATTTCTTGATTTACTTGATTTGCTTTTTATTTACCAGTTGGCTCAAATCACTCTAGGTTTCCAGGTTGTTTTGCTTTATGGAAAGTGTTCCACTTTGCCCCCCATAGGGAGGATAAACATTCTGTGTTCTGGAAGGGAAAAGAAGGACGTAACTCTTCTTTTTGTCTTCTTGTTGGGCACCTCATGAAAACAGTGTTGCACAAGTTACTCAGTAATAACTCTCAGAGAAATACCCAAATCTTTTCCCTAAAAAGAGACTGGAAACAGTGATTCTAAATGAGCTCCCATTCATTATTTTCATTCTGAGCTTTCAGAAACTAACAGATGGCTTATTTACTTCACTTGTTTAGTATTTAGATGAAAATGTATAAATAATAACTCTCCAGTTTTGATTTCTTCTCCCTAACTAGTGTCAATGGAGATAAAATCTGCTTGCATAATTCTTGACTTTTAAAAGAAAAATGTACCAAGTACTATGCAGCAATTTAAAAAATTCTGCTTACCCAAAATTTTGCAAAATGTAGAAGAAAAATATGATGTAGTGTTCAAAAAGGAAGACACCAAACTATATATCAGATATGATCCTATCTACCTATCAAAGTGAATATCTATGAGTATAGATGTCTACACAAATGTGGGTGTAAATGTCAATATCAAGGGCCATGTGGAGGAGGGTGTAGACACAGAAATAAGTCCAGAAGAAAACATATATACTAATAAACATTTTCATGGCATTATAACTAATATTTATGTGCTTACATTTTTCTTGGTTTTCTATTTTTTCTTAAATGCGTGTGTATTAAAATCATAATCACGAAAAATACTCAGGACTTTTTTTTTTAAAGAATCAAGGTTCTCTTTGTTTGTATGTATAATACCTCCATTTCAGAATGACACAGAAACATGAAAAAAAAAATCTACAAAGTGAGATGCATAGCAATGCATTGAGCTAAGGGAACCCAAGGGAATTACAGACCAAGAGCAAAGTCACTCAGGAAGAGCTGAAAAGCTGGGAAATCCAGAAACACAAAGACTTGTTCTGTCTCGCAGATGCCTTCTCTGTGGAACCAAAGACGTGGGGTCTCTCTGATGTATGGCACCACTCTGCAGAAGAGGTTTGCCAAGGCCTCCAGAGAAGCTGTGAAATCGTTCAAGTTTGTCTTTGGTGCAAAATGTGCATCTAACTATTAAGTACCTGATGTATGAATCTGTGCTGTGCTAGAATCTTGACATGCCTTAATGCTAATACTGTCAATTCTGCAAGGTATTTATAAAAGTGAGAAAAGTGAGAGTTGGAGAAACTAAGTGCCCCCAAATCACACAACTGGCAGGGTTGGGATTTAAACTCAGTCCCTTTGGGTTCTGAAGCCCGTGCTCTTTCCACTACACCTGCCTCTCACTGCCCTTTGCAGAAGATGAAATAATCCACACACACCATTGGCATCCCAGATCTCCAGAGTCAGAAAACCAAATTCCTTTAAGAGCCATAGAAATATGCCCTGAGAGGAATCTCTGGCAGATGCCTCCCAAATTCCACTGTTATAGTGAACACCTTCATCCACCTGCTCCTCATGTTTCTGCGGGAGGAGAGGTTTTCTCCTCCACTCACCCCAAAATAGTGGTAAATTTCTTGTTGCCTGTCTTCCCTGGCACTCATGCAACCCCATAGGGAGAGCAATATGATATCGGATTGGCTATGTTTGTGAGGGTCTGACATCCACCGGGTCTCACTAATCATGGGGCAGGACCCCTGCACGGTGATAGTGATGCATTCAGCCGTCAGTCCTCTCTACGTTAATCAGTGTGTCATACAAAGCCAACAAAGTATTAACTTTGCAAACTACATAAGCTAATTCTAAAGTTTAGATGGAAAAATAAACAGGCAAAAGTGGCCAAGAAAATTCTGAAGAAGAATAATTACCAGGGGGTAGGGTATATCTCAGTGGTTGTGTGTGATTAGCATGCACAAGGTCCTGGGTTCAATCCCCAGTACCTCCACTAAATAAATGCCTAACTAAATAAACCTAATTATGCACCCCCCCAAAAAAAATTGAAAAAAAGAATAATTACCAAATTTTTTCCAAACCAGACATTAAAGCATATTATAAAGCTGTAGTGACTAAAAATGTGCAGTGTTGATACATGAATAGACTGAGAGATCAATGAAAGAGAATAGAAAGTCCAGAAATAGACCTAAGAGCAAATGGAAATTTAGTATGTGACAAACTTAATATAGCTTAAAGAACAATATCTCAAATCCATGGAGAAAAGATAGGTTATTCAAGAAAAGGCTTTTGGACAACTAGATGGTCATCTAAAAACAGAGTTGGAACCCATACCTTTACCTCACACCAGGAAAAATTCCAAGTGGTATAAAAATTTACATGTAAAAAAGAATAGCATATTACCAGTGATATACAATACCATGGGAGAGAAAAAAAGATACCATGGGAGAATTATTTAGTAAACTCAGAGTGCAGAATATCTTTGTATTTATGACATTCATAAAACAACAGAGGTCACAATATTCTGCAGGAAAAAAAAATCAAAGACAAATGACAGAACTAGAAGGAAAGATATTTGCAATAGACATCATGCTCATTTTCCTAAATATATAAAGAATTTCTAAAAACCAACAAGGAGCATACCAATGACCCAATTAAAAAACAGGCAAATGATATGAACCAGCTCTTCCCAGCAAAGGAAACTCAAATGAGTTTTAAAACATCTGGAAAGGAGTTCAATGTCACTCACAATTGAAGAGATGCACTTTACAAGTATTGGGAAGTGCCACTTTGCACCTAGCCCATTGGCAGAAATCAGACTTTGGTAGGAGACTGTGTTGAGGCTGTGGGGAAACAGGCATTCTCCTACATTGCTGGTGGAAGTGGAAATTAGAACAGCCCCTGGAAAGAGCAATCGATAAATGCGCATATCCTTTGAGATAGCTATTCCACTTCCAGGAATTTATAGAACAAAAGATGCTCCCATATGCAAACTGACTTACGTACATAGACATTCAGTGCAGCAACGTTTAAATAGCAGAAGTCTATCATCAACAGAATATTGGTGAAATAAATTGTAATACACCCACATAAAAGAATACTGTACAGCGATAAAAGAAAATAGGATGACACCCTTTATAGGCTGATCTAGATTATCTCCAAGATATATTGTTAAGGTAAAATTCAGGGCTTAAAACAATGCTTAGAATGTGCTGTCATTTGTGTTACAAATCAAAAAAAGAAAATACTGAATGCATGTCTGTTTATGTCTACATAGTCTATCACTGGAAAAAGTGCTAACAGTGGTTGGTTAAATATCCAGAAAGAATGGGCTGTGAATGCCCTAACTCAAAGAATGGTGAGATTTTCGTCATGCTCAAGGCTATGATCGCTCCCTGAAAGCCAGGGGATGTCAATGGCAGAGACGTGTGAATGGTAGCTTCAGGGAGACCGGAGCGCTCCCTCATGTGTCCTTTGAAAAAATGGAGGAATCTTTTCAAACCATATGAAGTTACATTTTTTTCTTAATTAATTGATACACATTTGATATTCTCATCAACAACACATTTACATTATTTTTAAGATTAAAATAATGATTACTTTTTCCCCAAGGAAGATGCACCATATGGGGCTGAGGTCTCAGATATTTACATATACACAGATACAAAACTCCCTGTTTTGGCAGCAAGAGAGAATCACTTAGGATCCATACTCACATTTTTACCCATCTTTTTATGCTTGATCTTTCCTCCTGAATCCCAAATAATAACAAAAATAACTGAGATTTGTTGCACACCACAATTTTGGTTTAATTTTGATTAAATGCTCACAGCCATCCTAGGATGTGAAGATTATCACTACTTTCATTTTTAAAATGAGGAAGCCAAGGCTCAGGGGAGGTTAAAATGCTTGTCCAGCATCACTCAAGCTAAAAAGTAGAAATGCTGAAATTCCACCACAGATTGATTGGACACCGAAGTTACTTCTCCTTCTCTGAATCAAGCAATTTCCCATTCTCTCTGCACTGTTCTTCCACACCTTCTTTATTTGGTTTTCTTTCTAGTCCTCCTTCTGGTGTATTTAACCTTACACATTCTTCTGGCTTCAGTGTCTATAAATTCTAGTGGTTCTCAATCCTAGTTGAACGTTGGACTCTCTGGGAGAGATTTTAAAACATACCTATGACCAGAAGTCACCCTCAGATACTTTGAATTGATCTGGGATGGGGTCGAGGAATCAGTGTTTTCAGTCGCTTACCACCAGGCATGTTTTCTTAACTTTGTACCCCCAGTGTCTAGTAGGCACTCACCAAATATCTGTTAAATGAATGAATGAATGAGTGGATGATGAATGAAAGAAATAATGACTGAATGAACAAATGTTAGGGTAATGTAGAAGCCAAAATTGTTTTTGACTGAAAAACAGAAGCAGTTTAGAAAGGCCTGGGCTAGGTGGTAAACGCAGGGACGTCCTCATCTCCTCCTGGGCTGCTGGAGAAGAAGGAAGCTGCATCCCTGTAATGCATCCAGAGCCGCACACAATGGAAAACTATAAATAGCAGCCCTGAATCACCTGAGGGTTATGTAATACAGGGCTCACAGACCAGGCTACCTTTATCACTCAGGCTTAAGTTGCGCTGAAATGGAAACTCAGCTGATGCCCTGTGTATTAGTTTCTCCAAAAGATGAACGTCTCCGGCATTTCCCAAGCACATCTATTTCCATCACCCAGGTTTGAGGCCGGTTGCCAGGGCCTTTCTTGCTAAGGAATTCCTGCTGTCTTTCCAGATAACAAGTAGGCAATTTCAGCATAAGAATTATTTTTATGTGCAAAGATAAGACCAGAATTTCCCCTGAACAAGTGAAAAGGCCGTGTATATCAGCTTTTCAGACATGTGGGAATACTGGATCACAGCCTCCAGCGAGGAAGTAGGTATGTCGCACCCGTGTGCCTGGTTCCAGAGAGGTCACCTCTGCTTGTCCCCGTAGAGATTTGTTGATCATCAGACATCCCTTTGTGAAACACTCAATTCCACTCTGTGCCATTTGGAAGAGGTTTGTCATCCTTTACAAAATAACAGGGCACCAGGCCTGCGTAGGAAAGGGATCCCAGAGCTGCCTCTGGATACACAATTGATTTTCACTTGTTGGTAAAGGGGGACTTTGGAGTAAACGTTTCCATGAGCCAAAGGGTAGGTAAGCGGTGGCAGAGATTGGTACCCATATTCTCCCTTTCTTCTTTAACGCCCACGTAGCCCTCATTTCCTAGCCTTGCCTGCAGTCAGGCATGGCCATGTGACTGTGTTCTAGCTCATGGAATGTGAGAAGTGAAGTGTGCCATGTCCAGACCTGGCCACACACATTTCTCCCTGTTTTTATCTGCCCTCTGGATGGCTGGTGTAGAGAGGCCTCCTAGGGCAGTTCTGGAAGCCATGGGTCGAAGATGCTAGAGCATCACCAGTCTGGGTGCCCCAGTCTGGGTCCCCCATCCTGTCATCCTTTTCGTTACCCAGTGCTGTCATCAGAGCAGTAACTAAACTTCTATTGTGTCTGCGCCATTATACACTGTAGGGTTGGTCTCTTCCAGCAGTGAGCCTTTCCTATCTATTTACAGATGTCATTCACATGTCATTACACTTGAGCATCAAGAACAGGAATCCCTCATTTGCTTTGGAAGAAAAGATCCTCCAGAATGGCTTACTCAGAACTATTCCGCCAGACTGCCTTTGCCCCAGGAGGCCCTGGGAGTTGATAAGCTCAGAATTCTTGTCTGAAACCAGGTGGGGATGTTTGCAAGGATCTTATCTCTAATGTAGATGAGCAGCGTTTCCAAATTTCACCTCAAAACACAGACACTCCACGCAGGGACTTTAGTTAAAGGCCTGAACTGGAGGAAAGGGATACCTCAAGCAAAATTCCCGTCACTCTATGGATGGGTTTCTGCAACAGTTGATCAAAACTGAAATTTTTATCAAACGGATCTTATGTCAAGAAGATAAAAAAGAATCTTTTAAGATCTTTTTTGCAATTCAAATAATCACAATCCACATTCCCCACCTAAAGACTTTTGAAATGTCATAGACTAGTAAATTAGTGAAACACAAGCTCTATTTTTCAGAAGCTGTCATGATTTCCATGTTATCACTGAAGTGAGATCAGAGGCAGAATGGAGAAGAAAATAGAACACTTAGATGAAAGTGAAAAATAATCTTCTGTCCAGCAATCCACTATGGTACAGCAGAAGGGGGTTCTGGGCAAGAAAGTAGGCAAAGAGTGTCCTATGCACAGAAACTGGGTTAACGAGCAAAAGCAGTTGGTGAAGTTGGTAGAATGTGCTGAAGCTGACAAATGGGGGACTGTGCTGGGCATCCACTGCCAAACGTAAATGTCTGGCAATAGAAGAGATGGGAACTCATGACCCCAACCGATGCTTTTCCTACTCCAGATGAGGAGGAGTGAAGGCAGTGAAAAACGCGTGCTGCTGATTTGGGAAAATAGGTGAAAAGTCATGCTGGGGAAGCGCTCCAGAATGTCAACATTAAATGAATTCTCCAAGAATGAGGGAGAAAAGTAAGCTCTTAAAACACAGGATCCTACAGGAAGGAAGGGCTTATTGAGCTAAGAAGAAATCTATTTTTCTCTCTCCGTGTTTGAAAGATTTGGCACAGACTGTAGGACCTCACTTGAACTTTACCCCTCTGGAAACCTTGTGTAATTCTCTCCTCAGCCATCAAGCCAAATGTGAACCTAGTGACTTTGGAAAGCCTCCCAAATGAGCCTTTCAGCAGAGTTTTATATACTGTAGAGAAAGGAGAGGCAGTGTGGTTGTGGTTGTGGTTGTGGTTGTGGTTGTAGAGCAGGGAAACCCAAATTCTTGACTGCCTGCCCCATGAGTAAAATATAGTTCACACATAACGTGTGTAGTTATGGATTCATTAAGTATATACGTGCGTTACTGTATGTACTACTAGCATGCATCGTGTAAAATCTATTCCCAATAAAAGAATGTTAGAAGAATACATCCAAATATTTTCTTCTTGCACCCTATCTGGTTTGTTTTATGCATGTTGGATACCACCACTTTCAGTCTTGGTCCTGAAACAGAGACTTTATCTTCACAAGATTGTTTATGGTATCAAAAAGAGATGAAAAACAACTCTTTGCCTGTGCTTTAGCAAAGTGATACTTTTACAGAGCTGTCCCCCAGTTGTGTCTTGGTTGAAAGTATAGATTGTGGTTTATCTAATAATGCTGCACTTGCAGTTGGCTGCACGAGTAACCAGAAGAATCATGTGGAAATGGAGCCCCTTAAGGGGATAACTCCTGTTTTATTTATCGATCCTCCACTAGGGCTGGCAGGGTGCCCTGGGACACTCAGGACATGCTGGGTCCTCAGTGATGCTTGTTGTCAAACCTGAGTGAGTAAATGATCCAACAATCAAATGAATGCATGAAAAACATTTTTTTAAGCTACAGGAAAAACACAATAGTTAAAGTGTAATTCTCACTTGTCAGTAAAAATAAATCTCCATTGCTGGAGAAATGCCCATCCTCTGTCTTGCCTACAATCTGGAACTCCTAGGACCAGACCTCGGCTAAAGTTCTTCCTAATTTCTCATCAGGAGGTCTTTGAGGTCTAGGCAGGTACCACAGATGCCTGAAGAAGATCAAGGAAGGCAACAGAGAAGTGATGGAAACTGGCTAAATGGAGGATGGTGCATAAGGTCTGATGAGGGTGACCGTAATTGCGTCTGTTTTCTTCTCTGGGTGTCTAATGGTTTTGTGACTTGTCAACTACATTGTAAAAGCTAAAGAGGTCTGGGGATATAGGGTGTTTTTTCTTTCTCCTGTCTCCGCCATGATCTGGTGGAATAAGAATTAGACTTGGGATCCAAACCTACAACTCTTCTACCCAACTAGCTCGATGGCCTTAGACGAGGGACTTAACCTCTGGGGATCCCTAGTTTCTTTCTCCAGCCAATAAGAATAGTACTACCTCACTCAAAGGGATGTTCAGAAGAGCAAACAAGATTTTTGCAAACTGTGGTACTGTCTACAAATGTAAGGAATTACTATTATAATTAAAATACAGAATAAATACCTCCTGAAATGCATTGAATTAAAGAGAGGCGATGTGATTCTTTACACCAGGCAATGTGCATGTGCCTGTATTTAAGACTCCTTTTAAAAATAACATGTATAGAGAATATATATATAGAGAGAAAAAATTTAAATATATAGAGAGCAAGCTAGCACATATATCAACACATCACATTATTGTCACCTATGAGTTGGAAATATTGAACACTTGTGATTTTATGATAAACAAATACTAATTAATCCTTTTCCACTTTATAGTTTAAAATAAATGTTAGTTATATTTGTGTTTTATTGGGACATATAATATACTCATTATAATATTGAACCCTAAACACTGTAATGGTTATCATTGGACTATTTTGGGGTAGTAGAATTACTCTTATATTTTATTTTCTTCTTTGTGCTTTTTTCTATTCTCTAAATTTTCTTCAGTAAACACATCATACAACCTTTTTTTTTTTCTGATTCTGAAATATTTAAAAAGAAAAAATGAACATCACCCTGTTTATACCTGACTTACTTCTGTCTTGGGCTGGTGGGTGACCATGGATTTTTGTAAGAAAATTTTAAAATTGTGGTAGAAGGAAAAAGTTATCAAAATGACACAGCCAATTCATAGGAAAGATCTCATGAAATAAAACCTGATTGAAAAAAATCATCAAATATCTCCTAGATCTGTGGTTTTAATAAATCTGTTGGTGCATGCTATTTTCGTGGAAATATGGAGAAGTATAACAACATACATTCATACTTGCTTGAATTTGTGTAAAGAAAACATCAGGGAGGAGGAGTGGGGAGGGGAGTGAGAGGTAGGAACCCAGATGATGAGGACAAGAAAGAAGCAAGACTTCGTGTACTTTGGTTCTATTGTTTGAATCTTTAACGTATCGAATGCAGGTTATAACTGTCTTAAAACTCAAGTGTTAGAAGAAGTCCTGACCTTCGTTTTGAGGCCTCACAGGGGTTTGGTGCTGGAGGCTGCCGTTGCCGGCAGAGAGATGGATGTGCAGATCTGTGCGGCCAGGGACGCGCCAGGCTGGTCCTGGGCTCGGTTCCTTAGCCTGCTGTGTAGTTGTGCTTAGATTTATCTGCTTCCTGTGGCAGCGCGAGGCTCCGGCCGCACGCTGACTGTGCTCTCTGCTCCAGCCCAGCGTGGCTCTTGGTTGCCAGTGGATCACATTGAACATAGCCAGTTGCAGCTCAGGGACTCACCCTCTTGAATAAACTTTCCAAGCCAGGTTCAGTATAAAGTTAAAAAAACAAAAACGAAAACAAAAACATATTCCCATCACAGGCTTGCATTTGGCTGAGTCTGAGGTACAGCTGGGCTAGAAAAGCCTGGGAGGTGCTCCCAGGGCAGCCATGTTCCCTCCATGTTCCCCGCTAGGATCTGCAGCAAATAGAGCCTCAGACATCCTCCCTTGGGTCCAGCCACTTATTCCAACAGGAAATACTGATGTGTGGTTCCTTGACCAGCCACTGCGAGCTGCTTTGTGCATATGCCCTGTCCAGGGGACTTGGGCTGCAGAAGTTTGTCAGTGCAGGTAGTCTGCTGGTAACTTAGCACACAACACATGGCTCTCATCTTATCGGTGATGTTCCGTGGAGCTCAGGGAAACATTAACGCTTTGTAAGATCTACATTAAAATTAGAAACTTCTGGCCATGAAAAGATATCACTGAAAAAATGGCAAGATAAGATAAAGAATGGGGGAAGACGTTGGCTACACATATAACCAACAAAAAATGAGTGTGTAGAACATAAGCAACTCCTACAAACCCAAGAACCAGACAGTCAAAAAATAGGTAAACAAGCAATTTGCCAAAGGAGAACCTGAGTGATCAATAACATATAGAAAGACCCTCCGTGTCAAGAAAACTAAAACTTCAGAGAAATATTGCTTCAGACCAATGAAATTAGCAAAATATAAAAAGCCTGACAATACTTAACACTGGTTATTCAAACAACAGAAACACATACACTGCTGGTAGGAGTATAAGTTGCAAACCGGCCCCAGAAATCCCCATGCAGCTCTTTCTCCCCCTTGGACGCAACCCAATTAGGCAAACAACCAACCCTCACCCCCACCATCTGTAAACACTCAGGTGGGTCCCACCCCAGTGGCATCCTCCCGACTGTCCTGCAGACACGGTGGGCAGGAGCTGTTATGCTCCTGGTCACAGTCTTCAGCTTCAGTTTTCTCAGGCCTCAGGCAGGCGCTGGCTCTGTGCCTCACAGTAGTTGGAAACACGTCTCAGAGCTCAAGTGTCGCTCTGAACCCCCCCCCCCCACTAGACGTGGGCTAGTTACACGGTAGCTTTCCCAAAGCACAGCTCTCCAAAGACCGCCATCCCCCAAATCTCTTCTTCACTCTAAGCTTTTTCACTTTTTTTTTTTTGGCTCAAGGAGCTAAGCAGGGCGAGCTTCATGGGCATGTGACCTGTGCAGTCACACGGGCTTCCACACTTGGGAGGGGCCCTGTGCCTGGTTTCATGCTGTTGCTGCTGTCTGCAATTTAATACTTTTTAAACAAAAGGCTACACGTTTTCATTTTGCACTGGGCCCTGGAAATTGTGTAGCTTATCCCGGGCTGTAAGAGTTGTAGGGCAGGTTCTTAAAGCCATTTCCCAGTAAATCTGCCTATCAGGTATGGAATTCTGATAACTACTCTGACAACTACCTGGCTGGCCTAAGTCAGAACAGGCAGGAGGAGCCCCTTGCTAACATCCCACTACATTTATTCACTTGCTTATAATCTGTCTTCCTTACAAGGGGTTGCAAAGTTCCCGAAGACAAGAGCTATGAGTCTATTTAGTTGAACACTGTCCTCACAACCTGGCCTGGTGTCTGGCTCATAATACACTTTCAATAAACTCTCATTAGAAGAACAAACATTTACAGAATCATTAAACCTGTGCTTGTCCCAAAATTGTTTTCTAACAACTGTTTATATGAAAATCATACACCGGATTTTATACAGAGGATACATTCTTGAATGTGCATAACTCAATACTGATTTTTCCACAGAAGTGTAAAGTAGGGCAATGCTTCCTCAAAATCTACAACTATTGGACATTTTTGCTTTCATACTCTTTTTTATTTTCTCAAGATTATCACTAACGTTTTATAGCGTACTCACTCTAAAATGTGCTGTGGGAACTGTTTGGCCTTTGTGACATTTAAGCACATCTAAAGTTTGTTCCAAAATGGCTTATTTTCAGCCTATTTTTTAGCCCTAGCATTGTCACTCATTTAATGGGTGCTCAGATGAGATTACCTCAGAAGATAAAAACATTTCTAATTATAAGACAGTCAATGAGTTCAAAGGAGCGTCATGACCATGGGCACCCGCAGGAGCTGTGCTTGAGGAAAGCCCCAGCCCGGCTTACACAACACTGACAAAGGGCCGCAGGTATTTGTTTCCCCTGCCAAAGTGCCGGCCGGCCGGAGGATAAACCAGTTTCCCAGTTTGCTTGGTTTGCCAAGCTTAAAATGGATTTTCAAAAATTGGTGGTACTTGCATGATTTCCAATGCCACACATGAGCTTCAAGATAAACTTTTTATTCGCTGACATTTGCACACTTACATTTACACAGATGCAACCGCACTGTGTGTCACTAGTTTACCTGTTTCACTGTGTCCATAAGCACACTGCTTTAAACTTAACAGAATCCACGGTGGACAGTGAAGCAGCTAAGCGGCGACGGCCCCGCGCAGCACCAGATAGCCCGAGGTGGCCTGGGCGGCAAAATCAGGCACAGAGATACTTCTTTAAATCCATTTGCTCCACATGGCAAATGACGGAGGAAGTGAAATACCTAATACCAATAGTTAAATCCTAGACAAAACATTTCAGCAAATGGGGGAAGTGCTTTATTTACTCTGATCCAAGTCAAAGGTAGCTGGATAATTAGTTTTCTTTAAACAACATTCAGCTTTGCTGACATCTCATTTTCCAAAAGCAGCTGTTAGCCAAATATAGTATTGTTTATTCACTCCCTGGAAGGCTGTTTTTAAAAAGCGCTTCTTCTGGTAAAAATATTGCATCACATAATTGGAGATAACAGGAAAAGTTAAGAGTTGCTGTTTGTATTGAAATAAACATCTGCTCAAAAGTCCACTTTTCTGTTTGCGAATAATTCCTTTATTTTTTTGCCATTAAACACACTGAATTATTGCTGTTTATTCCTTGCTTTTCGACCATGCTAGGAAATATTCCAAACATGGTAACACATGAGCTATTTCTCTTGAAAAAGGATAAAAGAGATAAAGTTGAGCTCTTTGCCTATTTCCGTTACTACACACAAGTTAGCTATTCCAGTGCCAGAGAGCTTATGAATATGTAATATTAACATCACAATGTTTATTATCTGATACATACTAAATTAAATCGTAGTTGGATAAAGTTGGTTTTTGGTTTTTCTAGACTGTGACTATTCCAAAAATAGTCATAGCATCTGAGTTAAACCCAAGTTTACCCTCTGCAGGGAAGTAGAGAATGAAAATTGCTATTGTTCTTGCAAAGAACACTCAATCCCTATCATATACAATATGCTTGGCTTGCATGCGCTACTTTGCATTGTTGGCTATTTCACTTTTAATTTCTGGAAACTGAAAATCTATGCGACGTTCTCTGATCTGACTTCTATTTTTTCCTCACTGATTACTTGGGTTCTCTGCTGTCTGAACATTTTATCTTTAAGATATGTAATTTCTTTCTTGACTCCATTATGGATTCACTCTTCGCTGTCAGAACTAATCTAAACGGAGTAGAAGTCTCTTGAAATTAGAAGTCAGAAAACCAACGTTCTATTTCTCACTCTGTGGCTGAAATCTGTAGGTTCCTCCTTGGGAAAAGATTAAACTGAATGATGTCTGAGATCTCATTCAATTCTAAAATTTCCTTTCACTAACTTGGAAGTGAACTTTGTTGCCGGGTGGGTGGGTCACACACATAGTCAACACCAAAGTGGGGTGAAGGAGGTGAGACGTTTACTTTTTAGGGTTATCCAAGCTGCTAGGACCTTCCTGTAGCGTGGGTACTTAAGAGCTCCTAACATATAAATAACATTGCATTTGTCATCCAGTCCACATAGCTTCAGATTGATTTTGACCGGTCTAAAATGTTTTGTGCTCACCTGGGAAATTACAATCTTTTTATGTTCTGAACCACTTTCCATTAGTGCCTGTGCATGAGAAATAATTCAAACAAGAAGCCAAAAGTCATTTCTAAAACTATGTTCAAATTCTAGCAAAAAGATTTAAGATGGAGCAAATGTTCTGCTTCGCATTTGAATCCCTGAAGCAGCAAACAGTTCATGAAGAATATATTTTTATTTTCTTGTACATAAATGTTTTGTCATTATACCAGAACTATTGAGACAAATGGCTATGTTCAGTTGGGAAATGTATCTTTTCTGTCCATATTATAAAGTATGTGTTATGATATAATTACTCTCATGGTTTTATAGTTAAGGACATTTTTATAGTATAGGAAGCTTCTGTCTTTTGAAATAGCTTGTGCTACTTAATTACTATAAAGCTCTTTATAAATATAAAAAAACTACTGATACTCATTGGGAAATAAATTCTCCAAATACATTCTGCTTTTGTTATTGAATTACTTCCTTAACAGAAAAGTATAGCATGGTTTTGAAATTCTATCTCAAAGGAAGGAATGACTGCCAGTAGAAGAGTGTATTTTACAGATTTCTACTCCTGACTGGTACAGAGTAGGTACACACATATAAACATTCCTCAAGAGTGTAGGTTGTTTGAAAGGTCAATAGATATACACTTACATCAGTACCATTCTACACAACCGATCCTAGGAGCTACAGTGAAAACGATGAGTATGAGCAATAAAGCTTTTAAACTATGCAAGGATTTATAAATTATTTATCTAATTGTCTTAGTGTTGCCGGTTGTGACTCTTTGAAGTTTAAATGACAGAACTCCAATTCAGACCAGATTAAGCAAAAAAAACCAAAAACAAAAAACAAAGCCGACACCTACAAGGGACACTGGGTAGCTCACAAATGTTAAGGCAGCACTGCAGGAGGAGGGCTTCAGGACCAGAACCAGGGACACCAAGTCCCAGGAAACTTTCACTTTCTTGGCTCAGCCAGCTCCGCAAAGTCAGGGACATGCCTCAGGCTTCCAGCCATGCCATCCCAGTTTAGCACTGTCAGCAGAAAGGGGACTTCATCCTCTCAAGGTTTCTATAGCAAAAAAGACCCTTGTGGGTCTTGTTTAGGTCATTTGCTCACCCCTCAGACCAATTCCCGCTGCTGGGTTATGGGTTATTGTGCTGGCCCAAGCCGGGCCATCCGAATGAACAAGGAGCCAGAATGAAGAACCCCAAGGACCACACAAAGTGTGATAAAAGGGGATATTGCTACCCAAAACGGGGCAGGAAGATGAACTGGACTGAAAGCTGTATCTCACCCTGGCCTTTTCAACCTTGAAGTAGATGTCTTTGACATTCTGTCAGGAGCTTCAGTTCTCATGAGGGGTCTGCAGGCCTGAGGTCCTGCTTTGGACAACATTGAGTGTAGGCACCTGGGCTGCGCTGGCTTTAGAATTTGCCTGTTTTCTTCAGTTCTTTCTTCTTAAGCTTTTGAAACTAAAGACATGTTCTCTTTATGGGTTCATCTTAGGAACCAACATGGTGCCACGGAAAGAGAACAGTGTGAAGTCAGCCCCCAGATCCTTGCTCTGGTGTTTACCAGCCTGAGACCTTCAGCAAACTACTTAAGTTCTATGAATCTTAGTGTCACCATCTGAAAGATGAAGATGCCCTCTCCCTTACAAGGTTGCTATGAAGAAGAGGAAATGTACATAAAGCGCAGTGGCTGCTCACAGCAGATGTTCAGGTGTTACTGAAGGTGAGGCATCACGACCTTGGAGTCACCTGAAAGGACTGGGATTGTGTCTGACGCTTGAGGTAACAGACCAAGGACTGTGAGGATGAAAGAACAAGACATGGCACCTGCTCTCACCTAGAATTTAGCAAGGTAAAAAATGAAAGTGCTGTAAGAGGTAATGAGAAAAAAGTGCTGAGAGTTCAAAGAAGAAATTGCCATGTGCCAGGAACTCTGCCCATATTCACCACCTAGTGTTGCTGTTTAACAGATTTAAGCACCAATTACTGTGGCAGAATAAAAACAACAAAAAACAAACAAACAAAAAAACTGCCCAATTTTTGTAATGTATTGGAGAGAACACTTAGGGCATCCTGGCAGAGAGGACATGTCTTATATATGCAGGATGCAGGACACCTAGCAACTCTATTTACATCCGTCACCACAATCTTACAATCCTATTTATGTATTTATATATTTATATAATTAATAAATCCCACTTATTATCTCCATTGTACAATTAAGGAAATAGGTTCAGAGACGCTGAATGACTTACTCAAGGCTACAGACAGAAATGGCAGAACTGGGAACCAAGCCCTAACTTGGCTCTAAAATTGGAAGCTTTACATTATACTGTTCACTTTTTCTGACGATGGACGATTTAGGTTCAAATTCCAGTTCAATCTATACATGTATGCTTGGCCTGAGATCAATTTGTCCTTCTGCACCTGTGCTTCCTCTACAAACCTGACAAGTTGACCAAACAGCTGAGCTTCTGTTCAGTTCTCTAGGATCCTGAGAACTGCCCATGCTGTGAGCGATTCTCCCTGGACCATCATTAGCATCACCTGGGAACTTGCTAAGGCTATCCAAGCAGGACCTCCTAATCAAACTCTTAACAAGCTCTCCAGGCGATCCTAATGGAGGTTGGAAAAGCAGACCTTCAGCATTCTAAGGAATGCTGGTATTGTGACACCTCTTTCCCTCCTCAACAAACAAGTCTATGGCTCTCAATACCTTTCTTCCAAGGCCTTTACAGCATCTTTGAAATGTGGAGTTTATACTACAGTATGGGACTGAAAATGTCTACTCTTGCTGCCAAATACTTCATTAAGCTTCACTCCTATCTCCAAAAAAACTAAAGTTACAATCCTCATCAATACTACCCCCATCTTAGCCTTCTCCTAGCTATTTTAAAGCAGGAATTACCTCTCCCTCTTCAGGAGCTTACATGCTTTATCCTTCCATCTCTCGCTCTCCTTTTAGTCATTCAATATTCTATCCATTTTGTTCCAGACCTAATGTCCACTAATCTAACTCCACATTCCACAAACAAATTGTCTCTACTCTGTCCACAAAATGCAAATTGACCCTATAGAACCTCACTGACTTGTTTGAATATGGCAACTATTTAAAAAGGGGTGGGACTGAAGTTGACCTATTATGAACCAGTTTGCAAAAGGCACTAATAGAGAAGTGTATTCCACCTAATAGAACTTAAGTCTCCTTAAGTACCTTAAAAATTACTCTGATTAAAAATTATTTTAGCATGTTAATCCAAGTCCCCCAAAAACCTTTTATTAACAGTAAAACACTATCATTTTTCGTTTAATTCACATATGTCATGTCAAAATATAAGATTTTACTGTGTATTAGGGATTAACTTCTTTGCATAATTACTGGTTACATTTTTTCACTTAAACGAAAAAATGCCATTCTCTAAAGACCAAGGACAATGTTAAGATAGAGTACTTGTTCCAGTACTAGGCTCAAGTACATGCAACTCTTCTAACGGTGATGAAATACACAACCCTCTCCTCTCACTGAAGAGCACAGCCTCAGGTAGAAATAAAACAAGTTAAAGATACTGCAAGGTGACATTAAGGGTTTTTGGTTTTGCAACTTTCAGGGGTCCCCCCCCACCACGGGGTGTCCTGCTGTCTGCCAGCCCCACACCAGCCATCCTGCTCCATTCCCAAGCTGGCCTATCCCAAGCACTGAGCCAGCCCGCTGCAGCCGAGGGGAGAGGCGCCAGCCCTCCCAAGGTCCCAATCTGCTGCCCACCGCCATTAGCTGTCCTAATGTGAAATCCGAAGACAACTAAAACTAGAAGTAGGCCCAAAGTTGATAAACTCACCAACTGCTGATTCCTGGCTGCATCAGAATCATTTTGGGGAACGTTTGAAAAGTGTCCTGGAACACCATTTCCCAATTTCCAAAGGGATCAGGGTAGGACCAGAGTTAGTCTCAGGTGTTTCTTGCATGCAACAGATTTAGGAACTACTGGCCCAGAGACAAGTTTCATTTTAAAGTTAATCAGAAGTGCCACAGCGTAAGCCCGTTTAAAATTATACACGAGATGAAGACCCAATTCAATAGCTTTTCACCCAGTCACTGAAGCTGACACTTTACACATAGGACTACACAGACAGGTGGAGCAGGAAGAAAAGTAGGTCACTCATAACAGCAATGATGGCAGTGCTCTACCATCTCATTTCCCTGGTCCACCAAGTAGGTTCTAAGTTGATGAATTGACTTTTCAAACAATTAGACTGCATGGGACAACAGAAGTGAGGATGCATCCTGCTTCTTCAAAATCCACAAGGCCCCAAATACTGGTGAAACCAGTCCACCTACGCATTGTTTAAACACATTGCTAGTTTCTGTGGGGCTGGAGTTGGGGGAGGAGGGCTATCAGTGATTAATGCTGATCCTGAACCATTTTAGTTAAAAGGCTGCAAATCTATAATTTTGAAAAACAGACTCACCCTAATACTTCACTTCATAGATAAGAAAAAACAAGTCTGTAGAGAGATGCCATTTCACTATCTCAAATCTTTTCTGTGACCTTTCATTTACCAAATTCCCACCATGTAATGTCTCCACAAAGGGCTTCCTACCTCAAAGGGCTCCTCTCCAGGCACTGCATTCACTTGCTGCAGGCTGGCTTCCACCAAAGGACCTAGAACGCAGCCACCAAACCTGTTGTCTTACAAGCCCTGTTGCCAAAGAAAGTGACTCATACTTTGTCAAGTGCAAACATTCTGACAGTATAGATGAGGTAGATCACCCGTTACACATCCAATAAGCTGGCTCAGGGAACACCTGTTCTAGCCATAGGTAGCAACCATGGGGGAAAATAGTGTATGTTCAATTAACAGATAGATACTAAAAGTGATAAAACCACTTTTAGAGACATTTCTCTTGGCTTTAACAATTTAAATTAGGCTGCTTATAGGTAAAAATCACAATGAGCAGCATTACTGAGACAATTCCCAAAGCTAGTGATTTCAGCTAAATAATTATACATTAGAACCATCTAAGAGGGCTGCTAAGAAATTTTAAGTATGTCAAAACTTGCAAATAGTCTTAAAGTCAGACTCGAAAGCCAAGATAAGCAACTCTTTTGTACAGTTATTCCCTCTGTCCAAGGCATATGAATTCAAATAACTCATAACCTACCTAAAAGTAGGATAGCTCATAAATTTTCTAAACTCTTCTTCCTTGCTGTGGACAGCTCTTCATCTGACTGTAAAATGCAGTAAACTTTGGCATACACTAATGTTAGTTTTATAAGTTACTGAAAACCTCTATAAATTAAGCATCATTTCTCAAATCTGGGTAGTTTTTTTCATTCTGAATGTCTAAACACTTAGGCCACAAATTGAAATACCAGTAGAAAACTATTCATCTTTAGGCAGGTTGTACAGTTAACACATGGCAAGAAACTGACAAAACTTAAACATTCAGAGCATCAAATACTTCAAAGCATTATGAACTTTGAACTTAGGACACTTTCCTAAATTTTAATATTTCTAACTAGAGGAAAACCAGACTGCTGTAGGGTATGAGATGATTTGAGCTACCTCATTTTTTTTTTCCGATTCCTGATATCAATACTAGATTTATAGTTTTATTATAGTAATAGTTGTTACAGTGGGATCTACAAACATATACAGAATTATTACATTTAAATTCATATGGAACAATATTTACATTTTTAAGTTACACTTTGGAAATCAGAAGATGAAGTACAGCTTAAGTTTTACAACAAAGAATAGAAAAATACAGAGGACAAAAAACAGAGTTAACAATACAACTATCTGTTCTTGACACAACACGTGGAAACTGTCAGAAATCTACATCTTCTTAATGTGATTGTCCAAATCATTAAAATATGGATGATTCAGTGCCATTTTGCCAGAAATTCGTTTGGCAGGATCATAGACTAACATTTTCTGGGGGAGGAAAAAAAGATTAAAAAGGGGTTTTTACTTATTTAAGAACTAAATCATTAAAAAAAAACTCCATAAAGGTTTACTTTTATACTAATAAGCCATAAGCTAATAATTTTTATGAGAAACTGCTAAATAAATATTTCCTTTAGTTTAATACCAAATCACATAAATATCTTAGACTCTTTACTTCACCCTCTAGCTCTAAAATAATCTATCCCTTATATCATAGATATCTTGATAAACTTTTTGCTATAAATTATGGTTTAAGACACAAGAATTCACAGATAGTTTTAAAACCAAAACATAAATTTAAGAAAGATATCTAGTTAATTATATTCACTTTGAGAATTAAATGGCCATCTGAGTTATTTACAACATTCTTGAAATAGTGGCAGTTAACTATAGTGGTTTCTAGTGTACCTTCCAGAAAGTTCCAAATAAAAACAAAACCAGAGTGCAGTGTGTTATAAACATAGTTAAATGAGTCACTAAATGAGTTATGGTCAATAATCTAGTATTAAAGTTAATTTACACATCACCAGAAAAGGTTGAATAAAGTTAAATTTTACCTTAAAGAAATACATATAATCTTAAAGAAAGCCAAATCAACAAGCAGATAAGAGATCCTTTTACTATCTAGTCACCATTTGAACTCTTACTATTTATCTAGCACCATATTAAGTGCTTTGTAGATTTCATGTTACTTAGTCCTCAGAACAAAAGGTAGGTAGTAGTCCCACATTACAAATGAGGACACTGAGGCCCAGTGAGGTTAAGTTAACTTGCCCAAGTTCATACAACTTAAGAGTGATAAAGCTGAAGTTTGAAACCAAGACTGACTGATGATTTACAGTAGTGATTCTCAGCTGGAAGAGACTGTGCCCCACAGAGGGCACATGTGCGGATTCATTTTGGGTTGTCACAAGTGGGAGGAATGTGCTAACGGCATCTGTAGCGCATAGGACTGGGATGCTGCTAAATATCCTACAATGTACAGGACAGCCCCTAGCAGCAAAGAACAATCCAGTCCAAGATGTCAGTAGTGGCTAGACTAAGGAACCATGATTGACAGTATGATTTTCATTTTGTTAACTAAAGTAAAATTATTTCTGTTCAAGAACTACAGAAGTTAAAAAGACAGATTGGGCCCAGAATATAGAAGTCCTTTAACATCGAATCAGCAATATTGACATATAAGATATCTGAGCAGCAGTAAAAGATCTTAGACTTCACTCTAAGCACTTGGGAAATTTGAGCTGAATTATAAACCATGAAATTTATAGGTTGTGAAAAGGGCCCAAGGACCAATTAGAACACGTATATGATGACATAGCAGTAATTTTTTTCCTTTGTTTAGTAGCGTGCCAAAATCTTACTTATTTTCTGGAGCAGGCCTAGGACAATACACTTTTTATCCTAACAATTTCTTTTGTCTTGTTTTTAAATAAAACAACTGTTAGTTGGGAACAGCAATGTAATGAGGGGAAAAATTTTAAGAACTACATTAGTCCCTCCCCTAACCTTTCTGATGTGAAAATGAAGCACAAAGGGAGAAATGGGAACTCATGCAGTAATAGCTTTAGTAACTAAAAATATGAAGCAATAAGGAAGACATCTATGTCTAAATGAAAAAGTAGTAAATATTGAGACAAAAAAACTGGAAAGGAAGGCCACTACAAGCCAGCAACTTATAGATGTAGCAACCACGTCCTCTCCTTCAGAGTATTTATAGCTACCTGTCAGATTAAATACGAATCAACGGGGGGAGGGTATAGCTCAGTGGTAGAGTGCCTGACACACAAGGTCCTGGGTTCAACCCCCAGTATCTCCATTAAAAATAAATAAACATACAAACCTAATTACCTCCCACCAAAAAATAAATTTAAAAAATTTGGGGTCGGGGCATAGCTCAGTGGTGGAGTGTGAGTGCTTAGCATGCACAACATCCTGGGTTCAATCCCCAATATCGCTATTAAAATAAATAAATAAACTTAAATACCTCCCCCCAAATAAATCAAAAGTTTAATAGGAATTTATTAAAAAAAAGAAAGAACAAAAAAAAACAACTAGTGCTAAATTCTCCTCTCAAAACCACTAGTGTTTTTTGGTATCTAAAATGGAATTAGTAATACAATAAACATGACAGATGTAAAAGTTATGTGCCCAGCTCAGTATATGTTGGTTTTCTTCCTGTTTCCTAGGGGAAAGAAACAATTAAGTACATTCAGAATCAATAATGTTAAAGTCATCATCGAGGGCATTCCTTACCGAGAGCAGATCCAATCCATTTTCATCCAAGTTTTTGACATGGGATGCTAGACTTCCTGGTTTCCATTTGGGAAATGTATTCTTATAGTCCTGTAATGATTCCACTTCTGGCCACACTTCGTTATTGGGAGTGCCCAAAGCTCTAAAGAGCCATAGCAAAACAAAAACTTATGAGTTAAAGCATAAACATAAATCTTGTTATATACATGTTGCCTTTATTAGTTAGTTTAAAAGTTATTGACAGCTGAAGTATAAAACAAATACCTGAAAATTCTGAAGAGTTGATCAATTTCTGAATCCCCATGGAAAAGTGGTTTCTTAGTTGCTAATTCAGCAAATATGGTACCTATGCTCCAAATGTCAACTGGTGTTGAGTAGCGAGCTGACCCCAGCAATACTTCTGGAGATCTATACCAGAGTGTTACCACCTATTACAATGAAAATATTTTACTTTGAATAAATGTGGTACATTAAATTACATAAATGTAAACATTTATTATTATTAGGACTGTTCTTTAGAAGGCTGCATGACTGCCTCTGATAGCATTGTTTAAAAGTCAACTAACCATACAAAATATTGTTAGATGGAAACAAAGATAAAAACATACCAAGTCTTCTCAAATCATTAAAATGCAAGGATCAAACCTAATTATCCCCCTCCCAAATGCAAGGATCAAAATAATCAAGAGTCTTCACTTTAAAGAAAAAAGCACATTAATAATGGATTTGGGGGTGACATTGTATAAGTACATGTACTGCTTACATGCTAAAATCATGAGTAAGTCAAACACATTTATTAGTCTAGAGTCAATCTACTATTTTAGCATATCTAATTTATCACAATGGAGATCAACAGCATCTGTTTAAGCCAGTGGAAACCAAATAATCTTTATTTATATAGCCATGGGGAAAAATGATAGAAAGGAATGACTAAAAGAAGAGAAGACATCTGACCAGATGAGCACTATTTTAAGTTTTGATCTGGAGGAAGCAAACGAAGCCTTTGGGCTCAAGGGTAGCAACTCCACAGAAGACAAAGTTTTCCAATACTCCTTAACTATGTCATTCAACATTCCCTTTCCCTCCAGAAATAATATACAAAACGTCAAGTCATCAATGTAACAATGATAAAACTTGATTATATTTAGCAGCTTCTAAATGCATCTGAAACACTAGCTCTTAAACCCAACTTATCTTTTAACTAATCTTATTGTTTCAAGAGAGGATCCAATCAAAAGACAGAAATTTGAATGCACGAAGTTTACTATACAGGATTATTAACTATAACAGAGAATTAGAATAATCAGAGATTGACTAGTGAGAAATAACTAAAAACAATAGCAAGGAAAACCTCTTCTTCCTACAACGTCCCTCTGGCACCCTCTACTTAACATTAAAATTTTTAAACATATTTAAAAGTTTCATATACATTTTCACATAGCAGCCAATGAAGGGTGAGTTTGAAGCAGAGAGGCAATAAATTGATACTGGCACAGAGTGGAAATCTTTTTTGACTTAAAGAATATAGAAAACAATCCAGCAATCATACATAACTCAAAAGTACCAAAAATCATACCTCATGTGTATATACTCTAATAGGTATTCCAAAAGCTCTGGCAAGGCCAAAATCTGCCAGTTTAATTGTTCCTTTATCATCAATCAATAGATTTTGAGGTTTTAAGTCTCTGTGTAGAACTCTTCTAGAGTGACAAAATACAATCCCTTGTAGGATTTGGTACAAATAACTCTGAAAGAAGGAAACAGAAGTTAGAAACTTAACCATACCATGTAATGATTTTCTAAACAATCTTGGTAGGTTTGTTTCAAAGATAAAATAAATTATAACACTAGGAAATAATTTATCAAAACAGTTGGTTCAGGCCATTTGAGACCACCAGGAAGTATCTGAGGGTCGGAAGTCCATTTCCATAAAATATCATGTTTATATACCTAAGCCAAAGATATTCATCTTACGGGCACATCTCTATCTTTATGAACTCATTTATTCTTTTACTTATTTGGTCCCTAATTCTTAAGTGATAAGTAAGTTTCCTATTTAGAACATTTCTTAAACTTTAGCTTTGTATATTTATAGCAACTCTATTTCTATCTTGAATAAGGTTAGCCTTTTCCATTTCTATCTTTTATCTTTATATATTCATTTCTTCTTTGGAAACATTAGTCAGATTCCCAAAGAAAAAACAAAGAATATTATGACTATATATTTAAATAGATACAATTACCATAAAATGCTGTTTAGCAGTTCAGAGAAGTGTTTTACAAGATACTTATTGCCAAGACAATGTAATTGACATTTGAAGCAACATGGATATTATAGAAATATAAAGTATACAGTTAACAGTACTGACTTATAAAGTTCAAGATTATAAAATACATAAAATCAATCAGTCGGAACAACTGGCTAGGTATTTGGAAAAAAAATTAAGAACCCAAGGTTTTAATCTTGATCTATCCAGAATTAGGACACTCTAAAGGGTGGGGGATGTGGAGGGGAGTAATCTCCTAAGACTCCTAAGACTACCAGAAAAATAATTGTCATGTATTGTTCTAATATATATGAATTTTGTCGTGAGGAAGACTTAAATAAGACACAAAAGCACAAAGTCTAAAAGTCATGTACAAGATTATTAAATTATAAAAATTACTAATGGTATATACAACATTAACAAGTCAAAAGACAAAAAGAAGGAATAAAATGAAGAATATCAGCATGTTGCCAGTAAGAGGATTTTAGAAATCAGTGGAAAAAGATAATATCCTAACAGAATCATCAATGAAGAATATGTACCGGCTGTTTATAAATGGCTAGAACAGTGAAAAAATGTTTAAAGAAATACAAAATGATTATTAATGTCTTTTTCACGTAATAGATTGATATTAAAAGACTGATAAAACCAAGTTTTGACAGTGATGTACTAAAAAAATAACTCACACACCATGATATTTACGAGTAAATTGCTGTAATTTTTTAGAGGGCAACCAGCACTCTATGAAGATTTTAAATGTAAATAAGCATCTTCAATCCATTGATTCTAGTTGCAAGAATTTAGCCTATAAAATTGCATATGAAGATATAAGGATATTCACTGTGGCACTGATCCTAACAGCATGAATGACAATGCTGGAAAACAACCTCGATGTCCATCAGTATGGAACTGCTTTACATACTTATATCAAAAAATTAGAAAGACAGGTAGACCTATGTGGAGAAATGCTTTACACAGAATTGTGGGAAATAATACATATGTATATAATAAATATAAATAATACCACTTTTGTAAAGTTTCTGTATATACACATACAAATTGACATAACACTTAAGTACCTGTAGGATGACTAACAGAACAATGGCTACCTCTGAGAAGTGGTTTGGTAGAGACTGCATAAGGTAAGAGAATTTAATCACTTCAGTACTTAAAAAAAAACACATACATTTATAATTTAAGTGAAATATAATAAATGGCTACAATAAATTAACCCAAACACATTCAGAACCAGAATAAAATAAAACCATTTGCCGCCACCACTGTGCCCCAGGCTTTTGCTACTGTTTTATACTCTCAGATTGCCAGAGACCAGACTATCCCGGTTTCCAACGATATAACACCACTTACTACTTTTATGTTATCTCAGGCTCTGCTTTTCACTTTACAACTAGAAGCACTATCTAGTAAAATGGGTAACTGTTAACAATCTAATCTACACACTAACTGTGCAGGAGCAAATGAAATATTCTTTTCTTCACTGTTCTACTTTCTAATGCTTTTTCCAAGCATATTCCCATGAAACACAGAGCAGATCCTTTACATACACAATGGATAAACACTAATAAAATGAGGTTAGATTCTCACCTTAACAAGTGAAGAATCCATGAACTGACCAGGAGGGATAGAGTCCAAATATTTCTTGAGATCCATGGAAAGGAATTCAAAGATGAGATATAACCTGGAATCCTGCATAAGCACATCTTGTAGACTGAAGAATAAAACAATTATACGAAAAAAAATCTAACAAATATTTTTGACCTCTCACAAAATAAAACTATATCCTTAAATTTCACAGTGGCTATCACAAAAAGTAGGGCTATCAGAAATTTTCTATGGTAACACATACATACTATATACTGTTTTGGGAAAGAAGAGATGATAGCTTCCCTAGTAGTGAAAAACTGTGGTACTAATAAGGAATCTGTGGGCAGCAATTGGAAATTTAGTCATATTATACAGTTGTTAACTGTCAAACTACTTGTATTCCAGAAGAATATTTCTAGGTTGACTGCTTGTTGCTCAGAGCTTGTCTTTCCATTGAGGTAAATTATAGAAATAAATTTTAAAGTAATATCTGACCTTAAGAGTTGCTCACTATCTCTAGTCCCAGAAAAATGCAATTAAATCCTTATTTGGACTGTTAGGATGACAACTCCCAAGACACCAGTCCAGATGCTTAAAAAAAAAAGAAAAAAACTTCTTCATCTGATGTAGCTACCTGTCCCAGGACTCTGATTAAGGGGTCTTTAAGGACCAGAGCTCTCAAAGTGGGAGCAGTGACAAAGCTCTGGCAAAAGGATTTCCTTTCCTCCCCTGACCAGTTTACCCTGATTTTGCAGCCCCCAGTACTAACCTCTACGACCATACTCTGTTCCTGCTTTACCAGCCTATTTTTTCCTATGCCCAGCATTCTCAGTTAACAAAAAGAGTAGGGTTCTATTCCTCTCAGCAAAGTTAGACCAGAATTAAGCAAATGTAGAAATTTCCACATTGAAATTCATACTTGAAATAGTATGTAGAAAATTCTTTAAATTCAGCTATTATACCATACCTGACTATATTTGGATGACGAAGTTCTTTTAATAGAGATATTTCCCGAATGGCAGTACTAGGAACCCCTTCCTCTTCACTTTCTAGTCTGATTTTCTTCATGGCTACCACTTGACCTGTAGTTTTGTGTCTACCCTTATACACAACTCCATAGGTACCTGAAACAGAGAAGGTAAAAATGTCTGCTGTGTGACACTGTTCACACTAAAAAATATTTTTAAAATGGCTGAATCCCATAAGGTGTCACATGATAGAAATGTCTGCTGTGGCCAGAGAGGAGGCATCTTACTCAAAATTATACGCTTATCACTTCTAAAAAACCCGCTGAGGGTAACTACAACCTACTGCATCTGTAGTTTAGAAATAAAATTTGTGTAGTCATCATAGGTTTCCCATATTTAAATTACCAGTAATTTTCCAGCACATTTTAGAGAAAAAGGATCATTTGCAAACTGGAATGTCTCGTCAAATTATCCTACTCAACAGCAAGGTAGGCATAAAATACAGTGTAGATTTGTGCTCAGGAAATATTATGAACAGGAGTCACTGTGACACTTTCAGAAAACTTCCTGTAGAGTACTTCACCCATTTCAAATATATAGTCAACAATCCTCATCCAGAAAAAAAGGGGATAATATATTTTACTAAATATTTAAAAAATCTATTCAAGTTTGTATTATCTACTTTATAGCAGAAAGCCTCACATCCAAAGAACACTGATTCTTAAAAATATTCGATACGGAGAAGTTATGGAGACTGAAAACCTTTAATCAACAAATGTTTACAGGATGCCTACTCAATGCCAACTAAGGTTCCACATCATGGATACAAGTTATATCCTCTATGATCTAAAAAGACATTTTCTTAAGACAGGAAGGAGTTCAAAGATTAATGTAGCAACACTCAGGTTTTTATAATTCAGAAGAAACCAGAGAACAACTTCGTAATATTTGAAATAATAAAAGTCTGAATGTATTTAAGAAACGAATTGGGTTGTCAAAAAACTCGATGTCAAGGGGGGACTACTCTAAATTAGAAGAGATTAAGGAGACATTAACTAATAAATGAAATGCATGACCTTGACTAGAACTTCTGAATATATAAGCAGTGAAGCATGTAATTCTACTGCCCTAACCCCCTACTCTCCAACACACCTATGAGGTATCAACAGTGTTTTCACAATACAAATATTGCTTTAAGCGCTTAGTATTAGAAGAATGTAAGATTATTGGGGGGGGTTTGGTTGGGGAGACATGTCAAAATAATTTCAACTCTCTTGAAATGGGAATATTTTTGTGTTCAGGTTAGTATATAAAGAACATATACATTAATGCACTAACATACTGTAAGATACCTTAAAGTTTGGATTTTAATATTCACGTCTTCTTGTCAAGATATCATTAAATCATTTAAAAAACTTTCCCAACACTGTAACTCAATTATATTTCAATAAAAAAAAACCCTTTTGTATTATTAAACCACTTACCTTCTCCAATTTTCTCTATTTTGGTATAGTCTTCCATAGTTTATCAATGCGTATGGTAAATCCTAAAATGAGAGGAAAAACTGATTTGATTACAAGCTACTAATTCAAAGGGTGGTTTTAAGTTACTAATGAGACATTAAGTAAACCATTTTTCAGTGCCAAGTGCAGTATTCATTTTCCATTAATATTTATTGTATTAAAACAATATTTACAAGGGAAAGAACTCAAAAGACTCTCCTACCTTAGCTCTTGAAACATTGGAAATATCTGTATACCCTATACCAGTTTAACTTGCAACTTCTTCCAAATTAACCCTCAAATTCAGACACCATTTATCCAGCCTTCCCAAACAAAACCCAGATGTTCTTTCTGTAACACTTCTAAGGAGCACCAGTGTGTGCCAGAGTTATACCCAAATATTTTAACAAAGACCATTGTTTGAATTTGTTCAGCTTTGATATTTTTATAAAGATAATTCAAAAGAAACAATTTTTACAGACCTGAGTACGGAGCTAAAAATGTGGTCACTACTCACCCGCTAAAAAGATTGTTTAAAGCAACAAAAGCTTATCTGTTTCAACTTGCTCAAGTGACAGTTTTAATCTCCTGCTTTTAGGAGTCACATACACAAACATGATAAAAACTTTTAAGGTACTTTTTGCAAGAATAGGAAATAAGCAGGATAAAAGAAAAGGTGCAATTTCACAGATAAAATCTAATTATACCTTACACAATGTCAAGAACAAAGTTAAAAAAAAAGTATATTTGAATCACAAAGAATGGCCAAAATAAGCTGAAATGCCAACACCCAGGTACTGAAGACTTCTTGCTAAGTCTAAGCTGTTAAGTTTGCTAATGAAACATTAACTTCAGAAGTCCAAAGCCTAACTTTATAATACATCACTGATAAGATCACATGCAAAGGACACTCTGCATAATTGAATCGTAAGTTCTATTTCTCACTTTTGTCTTCAAAATCATTCCAGCAGTAAGTAGAGGTAACTCTTTTTAAATGAACAACTTTGTACTACACTGGCCATGACTGAAATCTTGGCCAATCTTTAAAATGTTTAATTTTACTAGGCAGTGCATAATTAGGTTAATTGTCTTTTCTTCAATGTCCAGATTTAATATGCCTAAAGCACAATAAAATTGTTGACCTCACTTTAAACAAATAACTGAAAACTAACTGAAAGCTAGGTTCATTTACTCTCCCTCCATTTCCCGGCTGTAGCTATTTTAAGTAAAGGATGAGGCTCCAGAATGCCTTCTGGATTCCTCCTCCACTACTAGCGGCAGGATGTAAAATATCAATGGCTCAATCTACACAGAGACCTCCAGGGCTTTAGAAGAAGCAAGACGTGCACATCAGTGGCTTTAGTATTACATAAAAATTGATTAAAGGATTTAAAAACACACATAGCTAACTCTCGGCATTTCTTAGATTTCCACTTTTTGCCTATTGTATATAACAAGCACCAAGCACAAAATAAAAACAGAAAAAAATACAAGTTCTCTCGGGCTCCATGCCTTAGAAGCTCTAGGCGGGCCAGGGTCATGGGCACAGAGGCAAGCCTGAGAAGGCCCACAAGTTTTCCGGGTAGGCCTGGGATTACGAACTGGCGCGGGTACCTGGCCCAGCTGTGGTCTTGCTTTCCACCCCGGGAGGCGCGGGCAGGACGCACCAAGGCCGGGCGGGAGCTGCAGGGCCGAAGACCCAGCCCGGCACTCCGCAAGCTCTCGGCGTTGTCGAACCAAGGCACGGACTTGGCTTCAACCGCGACCCGAAAGCCTCCTCGGCCGCCCGCGACCCCAGACTGCACCTCCGAGGCCAGGAAAACGCCACCCCGCCGGACTAACCCCCCCAGGTCTGGGCTCCCCCACGCCTCTCTCTAAAGCCGGGCCCCGGTGTCTCTCACACCCCCAGGCCCCCGTCCCCAGGTGAAGGCCCGGCCTGGCAGCACGCAGACGCCTACTGCCCAGAGCCCAGCCTCCAATTATCTCCCAGTTTTTTAATACTCCCCCTCCGAGGGCCGCGAGCCGGCCCTGCAGAGTCGACGGCCCATAGGCATGACCTTGACCCCAGCAACTCTACCTGGCTTATTTTCCCGCGGCGCAACCAGCTGCAGCTACCTCGTCGCGGTCGCTCTCCCTTAACTTCCAAGCGCCAGCTTTGAAACTAAGTGCGAGCAGTTTCAAACTCACCGCGCTAAAGGAGTCTGGGTCCACCAATCAGGTAGCCCGTAGACTTTCAAAGAAGCCAATCAGAGCCCAACTGCCCTGGGGCTAGGCCTCCTGGGTGGCTAGAGCGCGAAAGTAGGAGGAAACGGCGGCTGGAGAAAAAGCAGGAGGGCGGGCGCCAACTGAATCTGAGCGCAAGCGCAGTCTTTCTTTCCAGGAAAGCGTCGTCCTACTGTTTCTAGTCATCAGGAATCTACTTCGTTCTAGGTTAGTTTTTTTCGCCTCCAATACCGGCACAATTAAAATCTATTATACTCAAAATATCTCATCACAAAAGTGATACTATACTTAATCCATAAACCCCATTATTTTCTCTTCTAATACTTAAAGTTAGTGTATATTTGTGTTTTTCTACATTAATTATTCTCAGGCTGCTCCGAAGGAGCACATTTTGATTACTCTAAGGAGATAATAGAAAACTCAAACACGTCCTTAACAATGTAAAGAAAAATTTCCATTGTATATGTTGGATTTAGATACTTTTTTCTAACATCACACACACATATAGCTGTGTTACGTTTTTACCTCATTTTAAAATTTAATTTTGTATCTATTTAAAAATTAAAAACAAAAGATTTCTTTTTTTCATTTTAAAATATTCTCACATCAGAATTTTAAATGTTCTTTAAAATGCAAAAGTTGATACTTCTAGAAGAGAAGAAAAAGAGATCTAAATCATGCTTTGAATAATCCAGTATCCCCAAACTCTCTCTTTCATTGCCCTCCACCATATCCTAGAGAGAGATTTCTGTCCTTAAGCATCATTCTTAAGTCTTGAAGAAAATAAGAGTAAAATAGAACTGGGGCTAATAAGAGTCTTTGCGCTGACCCTAAAGGGACGAAGAACAAAGATTGATTACCATGACCTCTACAATTTTGTATTAGATAACCCAGATTAGGATAAGGAATGAAAGTAGCATATCCCAGGCATTTAATATCTTGTTATATAATGAGCAGCATCTGTCATCTGACCCTGTGTGTGGCACTCTCAGCCCGGGCAATTTTGTGCTCCTGGGAGACAAAAGCAGAGCATTTGGGATTCATGCTGGATGTAGGGGGTTGGGAAATCTTGACCTGAACCTAGTAACTTTTAAAACTTATTTTTAAAATCCCAAATTCACATTTTAAATAAAAACTGACCAGAGAAGTGCTCTAGAGAAGACTGTTCTTTGCTAGTTTTTGATTCTAATTTTAAAAAATGAATATATAATATAGCTTTCCCTCTGGGAGGCCTAAGCAAGGGATTCAATTTGCATCATATAAAAACAGCTAGTAATTCATTATACACATTTTACACTCAGCATAAAGAAGACACACAAGCTTCCACAGCTCTGATGGCTAGATTTTTATTTAATTTTAACTTGGTTATCGTTCCCCCCTTTTTTTTTTTTTGTCGCTTGTGTTTTTTGTCTGTTTTTGATTTTTGTTTGGTTATCTTTCATTTTGGAGTTTCAGGGGTTATTGTAAATTCAAGCTAACATCTTAGCAAACACAGTTTATTTTACATTGGGCCAACTTCAAGTCAGTGTCACAAAAATAAATCAGATACATTTCCTGCTCCAGATGTTGAGGGTAGGGGAACACGATTACTTATAATTTGCTTTATAATTTTCTTCCGGCACTTACGTTGTAACTTATGCTGTAAGGTGATATGAAAACATAGAGGAGGAAATCACTAATTCAAACAGAGTATGTGACATTTGAACAAACACTGGAGAAGGAATGGTGGGGTGGGCCTTCCAAGCAGAGGCAGTCACATAAGTAAAACACTGAAGTCTGTCCAATAATTCAGGGTGCCTCCGTCAGAGGGTGTAGGGCTCCTCAGGTGTGAGGCAAGGAAGGGAATTTGGAGTCAGACTCTTTGAATACTGTTCTAAGGGGCTGCACGGGAGAGGTACAGCCTTGGCGCCATATTTTAGAACTATTCTAGAAGTAGCATGAAAAAAAAAAAAAAAAACTAAAGCGGAGAGGATGGAACGCCATGTGCTGCCCAGAATTTCGTGTTTGTATTTCGGGAACCTACATTTAGAAGCAGGAAAAACAAAAAGATCAGTTGAGACGGCACGTAAGTTTTGTGTGGAGATATACGTACTGCTGTGCACTGTGTTCTGTTTCCCGCCCCCAACCCCATCGCCCCTTCGCCTCTTCGCTCCTTCCCGACGTTGCAGCCCTACGGCTCAACGTGAGGTGACTTAGCGACGGGGCTTTTGGTAAGTAAGTAGGTTTAAATGAGATCATGAAGGTGGAGCCCTTGCTGTGGGATTAGTGCTCTTATAAGAAAAGACACCACGGGGCTTTGGCCACTGTATTTCTTCCACGTGAGGACACAGCTAGAAGGCGCCATCTCCCAGCCAGGAAGAGCGTCCTCACCGAACCGCCCATGCCAACACCTTGATCCCACCTTCAGAACTGTGAGGAAATTCATTTTTGTTGTTTAACCCACCCATCTATGGTATTTTGTTATGGCAGCCTGAGCTAAGACAAGTATTTTTTCAGATAAAAAAGTTTGAGAAACATTTTTTTTGTAGGTATAAGAAATACCCTAGAAGGAGATGCAAGAAACTAATAACAATGTGCCTCTGGGGAATAGAGAACTGCCTGGGGCCCAGAGGTGGGAGGGGGGTTCCTGTAGATTCAGAATTTTGAGCAGGGGGGGGCGCGGGGGGGGCGGGGGGGGAGGTGTGAGGAGGGAGGGGGAGGAGTATATATAAAATTAATAGAAGTTTCTAAAAAACTTATCCAAAAGGAAAATATTCCTTTATATTAATTTAGAAAGTAAAACGATGGAAAAGCAAGGCACACAGTTTCAAGATCTTTTAATCACAACTGAAAATACTGAACCATCGTGGCTGTTGCTCCGTTAAGCATTTCTCTGATTACAAAAGTAATGTGTTTTTCGTAAATTATTCGAACATTCCATAGTAAAAGTTTGTCCCATGCAACCTCCTTGCCCCCACCCTCATTCTCTCAGCAAAAGAGAGACAAAGAGGGATCACTGTTAACATTCTGGTACTTTATTTCCATATATATATATATATTTTTTTTAATTTCCCTCACCAATTTTACCTATCCTCCTACCCTCCTCTCCTCTGGCAATCACCTGTTTGTTCTCTGTATTTATGACTATTTCTGTTTTGTTATGTTTGTTCATTTGTTTTGTTTTTTAGATTCCACGTATAACTGAAGTTATATAGTATTTGTCTTTCTCTGTCTGACTTAACTTCACTTGGCATAATACCCTCTGGGTCCATCTATGTTGTTGCAAATGGCAAGATTTTGTTCTTTTTTGTGGCTAATATTCCATTGTATGGAAATATACCACATCCTTTTTATCCATTCATTTCTAGGTGGGCACTTAGGTTGCTTCCATACCTTGGCTATTTTGAATAATGCTTCAATGAGTATAGGGATGCATTTTTTTTGAAGTAATGTTTTTGTTTTCTCTGTAAATATACCTTGAAGTGGAATTTCTGGATCATATAAAAGTTCTGTTTTTAATTTTTTGAGAAACCTCCATACTGTTTTCCATAGTGGCTGCACCAGTTTGCATTCCCACCAATAGTGCCTGAGGGTTCCTTTTCCCCACATCCTTGCCAGCACATGTTCTGTGTTGTCATTTTAATAATAGCCCTTCTGACAGGTGTGAAGTGATATCTTATTGTGGTTTTGATTTGCATTTCTCTGATGATTAGCGATGTTGAGCATCTTTTCATGTGTCTGTTGGCCATCTGTATCTCTTCTTTGGAAAAATGTCTCTTCAGGTCCTCTGCCCATTTTTCAATAGGGTTTTTTGTTTGTTTGTTTAGGAGGTTTTTTAAATCAAATTTCTTTCACATATGAGTTATTTGTACTACCAATCTAAGTTTATGCCCTACAAATGCAGGAATTCTGGAAGATCCTATTTTGCATGATTCTAAATATTCCGGATCCCTAAAGTTGTCTGATGCATTAATAATTGTTGATGCCATGCTCATGAGGGTATTCCTGATAGAAGTTCAGTTTAGATGAGGCAGTGATGTAATACAGCATCAAAAAGTCTCTCTTTCATTGCTTTCCACCGTATCCTTAAGAGAGATTTCTGCACTTCAACATTATTCTTAATGAGTGAACATCACTTCTTAAAGAATACTTTTTAAGAAAAGAGTAAAACAGAACCAGGGGCAATAAGAGTCCTCTGGTAAGGATTCCTCTTTGCACCGACCCTAATGGGATGTGTAGATATAACTTTATACTTCTGGTCATTGGAAGAATTTTCCACAGGTTAGCTTCTCCTCTTTTACCCACTACCCACTTATTTCCAGTTCAGATAAGATCTCATGCCCATATCTTCATTTGCAGATGCCAGGAGGGTCAGCAGAATGGGTGGTGGGAATTGTCCCAGAAGCTTTTCCTATGTTAGAACTTCTGGCAATAACTTGGAAGTGTTATGCAGAGACCACTAATCCTAAACTAAATGGATCCTCAGTTCAATGTCTCCTGAACTGAATCTCAGCAATGTTCGTGGTCTTGCCAAGGTCACTGGATAGGTGGAGAAGTGAGGCTGATGAGAAGCTGAGGTGGAAAGAAACAGTGGCCTTAACAAACTGTGTTTAAAGTATCTTATTTTATACCTTTTACAGAAACGTGACCCTATGAACACCTCTCTCAGAGCCCTGGAAGGGGCCTCTGCAAAGGCAGGAGCCTGACACTAAAGTTTTATTAGATTCATGGTGAATCTAAACCTGAAACTGCCAGAAAATTTCTTGCATATTTGGAGCCAGGAGAAATGATCAGGTCTATTGTTTTAGCTCAATATCTGAGATACTTTTGATTTTTTAAAAAAAATGAATTCCTAATATCCCAGAAATGTTACCACAAATATTGCATATGTCTAAGATAGGCCCTTCTGCCAGAACTAAAAATTTATAGTGAGAAATAATTCTTTAAATCTTTATCTTTGAAAAGTCACCTCAGTAAACCAGGGCAATGTATTATGACTAGATCTCTAATCAGTATGTTAAGGAATTAATGTAAAAGTTCATTTTCTAAGGGTGTTTATCAAATAAGGTCCTACTTGAACTCAGTAAACTGTCATGTGGAATGATACAGGCCTGGGATTTCACATTATAAAATATTCCGTTTCATGTTAAATGTTTACTGTAATTGATGAATTCCAAAGTGCGAAGTTACAACAACATCCACTTACTGCTAAAATGATATGAAACATAATTTACTCTTTCCTCACAAATGAGGCAGACACTTCAGAGCCTTGGAGCGCCTGAGGGCCTCCCTGGGAACCTCAGTTATCTGGCTCTTGACTGTGCATCAGTTTATACCAGAGATGGGAGAGTAAAGCAGCAAATTAAACTCCGCCATTAAACACTCACCAGATGTTTGAATTTCTTGTGTTTTTCTGGCATTATCTGGTGGCTACTTAAGATACAAAGATGAATTAGAGATCCGTTCTCATTGAGCTTGACAGGAGCAGCAGAGATAAGAAAAATGCACCAAATGATTATATGTCTTTTATGCTAATTAATTAAATATCTTCCTTCAGCTGGTACTGTGAACCAAATACTGAGGGAATACAAAGAAAAGTGATGTTACATTCAGATAGGACACAAAGGGAAAGATATCTGCTATTTCAGTAATATTTGCTAACTTTATGAAGCCCTTATTCTGTCACAAACGCTGGCTTAAATAATGTGCATACACACAAGAATCAAACGCAGGGTCTAAAACTTCAAAGTCCAGACAGGGAAACGAAGAAAATGAAAAAAATTTCAAAGAGGAAAGTAGAGCTTTTTATTCAACAAGACAAAACAAAACCTTTTTCTTACCCCAGGAATCATTTTTGATTTCCTCCTCAGCCAATCCCAAACCACACGCTCAAAATGAGAAGTAGGAAGAGAACCATTCAAGAAACACTGTCCTGACAAGGAGCCCTTCTGGGATGGCTGTGTCATCACAGTTAAAATCTCAGGATCCAGAGATCACATGGGCTCAAATCCTTTTAAATCCTGCCCTTAACTTACCTGTGGCTTCAGGCACGTCACTTCAATTCTCTGTGCCTCATTTACTCAAAAGGTGATAGTAACAGTACCCAGTTGTGTCATTTTGACCATGAGATGAGGTACTCCATGAAAAGTGTACTTAGAACAATGCCTGGCCCACAGGAAGCACTTCACACATGGGATTTTTCCTGATTGTATTGATGACTGACTCACAAAAAAAGCTCTGGTGGTAGGCACTGGAACAGAGATTTGAAGAAATTGCTATGGGGCCACAGGAGAGAGGGAAAAAAAATCAGGCTTCATAAAATGACATGAGCCTGGTATTGGGTTGGGAGGGAAAGCTGATGTCAGTTTAAGTGGGAATTGAAGGAGAGGAGCCTGAGGACAGCACCCAGGCAGAGGGAGCAGCATATGCAACCGGGCAGCATAGTGTCAGAGGGGTACGTGGCTTGCGTGAAATTGATGAAGGGAGGAGCCTGGTAAAGCTGAATAAAGGTGCATTTCAAATAACTCTTGAAATATGAGCACAACTCTGGCAAATAGAAATAGAAAAAGGAGGTTGGTGGGGGTGGAGATGACTATGTGGGTGGTGAGGTAGGCAGAAGGGAAAAAGAGGGGTCAGGTTTGGAGAACATCCAGCAGCAGGGTTTGGCTGGAAGGTAGGGTGTGATAGGAGGTAAAGGACTAGCAGAGTGGAAAGGAGAGTTGGATTCATATTGCTAAGACTTTTGGAAGTCACTGTGGGGAGGTTCACCAGCTGCACTTCAAACAGCCCAGAGGGAAGGACTAAAGATTTGTTCATTTGGTTGAGCAGGGGATAGGATCACATTTCCCCTTGAAACAGATTAACCTGGCAGCTCTTTTCAGAAAGGATTAGTGTGGGAAGAGAGAGGAGCAACACTGTCAGTTAAAAGCTAACTCCCTCCAGGAGATCATCATATCTAAGGCTGAGACCAATTCCCTAAAGCTGAAATTTATAAATCTCTGTATACGTGTGTGTGTGTGTGTGTGTGTCTGTGTGTGTCTGTGTCTGTGTCTGTATCTGTGTCTGTGTGTGTGTTTAACCTGGAGGCAATGCTGTAAGGGGTATTATGACTATCATTCCACTAGAGGGTAGTAGAGACAAATTGGTAAGATAGATGAAGCTATTATCATCTCTACCTGTTACAAGTCAAGTATTTTTCTTTTCGTCTTTATTTTGTAATGGTTGCAAACTTAATTCAGTTATTCTGTGGCTAAGAAAAATATGACAAGTACATTTAGTAGGTTGTAGCTCTAGCCAAGTTAGTAAATTCAACGTACCCATTTTTAGAAGGTGATAGAGCTGGGTTAGTGAGACCAGAAAACTAGTTGGCATCTAGCCCTTTCACAATAATCAATCTCTCATTATGGCCTTGAATGGAAATTCTTTTTTGAAAAAATAGAACCAAGAATATTACATCCAAGTCTCTTATTGATTATGGTAAAAGAAGAAGAAGGAGGAAGAGGAGAAGGAAAGGGAGGGGGAAGAGGAACAGAAGAAGAAGAAAAGAAAAATCGGTAAAAGCTGATTCTGGTATGTTCTCTTGGTTAGATAATTTAAGTTGGAAGAAGTATATTTTTGATATACTCATTTACAGATAATATCCTAAAATATATATTGCTGTATTATATATATTGCTATATTTTACACACATACAAACATACACACATCTTTTTGGAAAGTAATATAGCACTAAAGAGCCATAATGCCCATACTGTTTTTTTTTAGCTTAGCATTTCCTTCAAAATTATTTTATCATAAGGAAAAAAATGTATATGAATAAAAGTCATATATTTGAAAAAACTTATTACAACATTTTCTATAACAAAAATTTAGAGCTAACCTAGAAGTCAAACGGGGAAATAACCAAATAGGTGAATTATAGTATTTCCGTTAATTAAGTATCACACACCCAGACACATATACTATAATTGTGAGTTTATAAAAGCATGAACTTTTACTAGAAGGAAATAAACACAGGATTGTTCTCTTCATGTGATTTCAAAACATTTACATCTAACTAGTTTTATGTTGTTTTTACAGTGATCACACACTAAAAGGGAAGGTACTGCTGCCAACATTTTACTTACAATTTCAAGATATTGCCATCTAACTAACAGTTTTCTAAGCATCACAGTGCAAAAATTACTATATATTAAACATCTTATCAGAATAACTCTCTTCAATTACCTTAAAAAAAAAGAAAAGAAGAAAAAAAAAAAGAAGAAACAAAACAAAAAGGAAAAAAGAAAGGAAAGAACGAAGGAACAAAGGAAAGGAAGAAACTGAATTGAGACTCCTAGAATGAATATGTGTACAATCAATATTATCTCTGGAGTAACATTAAGTATTTAAAAAGATTTATTTAAGAACCTTCCTTAGCAGCTTAAGAAAAGGAATGCAAAGAAGCCAGCAGAGCAAGCAGAAATATCAAACAAATTTTGTCCCTATTGTAGCAGTACCGGGTGTTACTAATATCAAATAGTCATGTCCTAGTGTAGTAGATGCTTCATAAACTTGTTCAGTCGTGAGAACGTCTAAATTGAACATCCTCTTCCATCTTTAAAAACATAACAAAACTCCAAAACTAAAAGTAAACTCATCTTCATTTTAATGGTTTTTAAACACTTGCCAAGGCAATAACCATAGAATTTATAAGATAATAAAATGTTAAAGCTGATGGAGGCTTAGAGATCATCTAAGGAGAAGTGAAGAGTGTAATGTTAAGGAGATTAACTGTTTGTTTACGTTTCCCCTATTTTCAGAACGCTATGGACCTGTTATTTACGTTTCTGATAGTAAACAATATAACTTTGTCATTAAGTAGGAAATATATATATACATGTATTAATATATGTATGTGTGTGTGTAGATAAGTACATCAGTTTAAATGTTTCAGTATGGTAATAATAGCTACCTTTTATAACATTGACTTACGCCATGAACTGTACTAACAACTTGAATGGCTATCTTTAAAGATGCAACAATCCTATTGGTGCAGATTCGGCTTCAGAGGAAGAAACTAAGATCCAGAGAGTGTGAATAATTTGCCTAGTGTCAGACAGCTGATAAGAGGTAGCATGGAGGCTTGAACTCAGGATTTCCTGATGACATATGTGCAATAAAATAAATACAATATTCTAAGATGATAAATTATTGGAAATGTTACTAACACTAATTTTGGTAAATAGGAATTATAGGTTTAGTCCTTATACTGCGTGTCTTAAGAATAATTTCATTCTCACTGGTGTCTCCTTAAAGAACAGTAGAAGTGTATCGTTTTCTTTAAATAATAATGTGATTAAACAAAGTTGAATCATTGGCTATTAGTAGAGTATTTAAAATAGTTGTTCATTATTCTTGGAACACCACAATGATTAGCTTCTGATGAAAGGGATGAAAAATTCAGAGTTCATTCTCAAATAGTTGTAGGTCCAGCCTTTCTCTCGTTACTAGAATTTTCCACTCAAGTTATCTGGGTATTTTCAGTGTTTTTTATGGGAATAAGCTGGTGGTGCCTCAGGAACACAGAAGTGGATTAAACAGTTCATGACACACTTTGATCATTGGTGCATTTTTGGCCATCTTTGTTCATACAATTATTAATTTATAGTAATAGTGTAATAAGTATCCTTGAAGCCATAACCCAACTTTAAAACTGGGACCCTAACGATAGCTTACATGTATGTGTGTGATTGTCTTTGTACTGTCTCATTCCACAACCACCCCAACCCCAGGTAACTGCCATCCCGAGTCATCATTCCTTTGCTTGTATTTGTGTGTAGTTTTATCTTATCTGTACAGTCTTAAACAGTGTGTGTACGTATATATTTCCCCTCAACTTTAAAAAAGTTTTTAAACCTACAAAACAGTTAAGAGTGATAATAATAAAACCACTCACTATACCTTCACCTAGATTCACCAATTATTACCATATTGCCAAATTTGCTTTATCTTATCTTCTCCTCCCTCCCTCCTTAGACTGTGGAGCTAAGCCCAGGAAATATGAGGGGTGGGATGGGGAAGTGCTGGCCAGGACTTGGTCTGCAGCTGCTTTCTCTGCCTTTCATCTGTGTGGCTCTCCTGTGCTGCCCTCTGGTCCAGCACTTTCCCCCAGTCTCCTAGTGACTTCTAGTTGTTTAGTTTAAGATGACAAGAGTGCAAACTATGTGGGCCTGGAGAAAGAGACTGGTTATCTCTGAATCCACAGGGACAGGACAGTGTCTAGCACATGGCAACGGGCCAATAAATTATTCTGTAGTGAAATAGTGATAAATGAGATGAGAGTGGGACAAGAAGGGTATTTACATACTGATTACAAACACATATTGGCTATTTAAGAAGGTTGAAGACAGAAGGCAAGGCTTTATAGGGAATTTGAAAACAAATTTAAGTTCATTAGGTTATTTTACAGAAACAAAAATTATTCAGTTCATTAATCATACACATAGAAAAGCCAGACAAGTATTTTATTTGCTATACATTTTTTTTTATTGAAGTATAGTCAGTTTACAATGTTGTGTCAATTTCTGGTGTACAGCATAACGTTTCAGTCATACATATACATACATATATTTGTTTTCATATTTTTTTCATTATAGGTTACTACAAGGTATTGAATATTGTTCCCTGTGCTTTGCAGTATAAACTTGTTGTTTGTCTGTTTTATACATAGTAGTTTGTATCTGCAAGTCTCAAACTCCCAATTTATCCCTTCCCATCCCCTTTCCCCCCGGTAGCCATAAGTTTGTTTTCTATGTCTTAGAGTCCGTTTCTGTTTTATTAATAAGTTCATTTGTGTATTTTTTCTTTTGTTTTGTTTTAGATTCCACATATGAGTGATATCATATGGTATTTTTCTTTCTTTTTCTGGCTTACTTCACTTAGAATGACAGCCTCTAGGTCCATCCATGTTGCTGCAAATGGCATTATTTTATTTCTGTTTTATGGCTGAGTAGTATTCCATTATACAAATATACCACGATTTCTTTATCCAGTCCTCTGTTGATGGACATTTACATTGTTTCTGTGTCTTGGCTATTGTAAATAATGCTTCTGTGAACATTGGGATGCATGTGTCTTTTTGAATTAGTGTTCTCTCCAGATATATGCCCAGGAGTGGGATTGCTGGATCATATGGTAAGTCTATTTTTAGTTTTTTGAGGACTCCCCATACTGTTTTCCATAATGGCTGCACCAAACTACATTCCCACCAGCAGTGTAGGAGGGTTCCCTTTTCTCCACAGCCTCTCCAGCATTTATTGTTTGTGGACTTTTGAATGATGGCCATTCTGACTGGGTGCACACAAAATTTTATATGACCTCTATGAGGAATTCAAAATTGTTGTCAAAACTTTTTCTTTTGAAACTCTGTTTTAAAAGACACATCCTTCCCAATACCAGGCTCTCTTGTGGTTTTCCTCTGACTGCTGGTTTCTGCTGCCCAGTCTCCTTCACTGGATGATTTCTATTCTCTTCATATGGTTCCCAAGGTGGGCACTCTCTTCTGACTCTGTTGTCTTTCCTTGAATGGTCTCGTTGAACCCCAAGGTTACAGCTACCATCTATACAATGGTGATGACTAAATGCATATTTCCAATCCTCACCTCTGTTCTGAGCTCCAGGCTTACTACCTACTGGACAGCTCCACTTGGATTTCCCACTGGCATCTGAATCTCAAATATCTTCCCCAACCAAATATAGTCTCTCCATTTTCACTCACTCCAGAAGTTGCAGTGTTCCGTTTTCCTCCCCAGCCACACCTAATCGGACATGTCCATTCTACTTTTTCCTTCCTTTCTATTCTTACTGCTCCTTCTTTAGTTTATGTCCTCATCACTTCTTGGTTACCATTTCAATAACTGCCTAACTGGTTGTCTTCCTTCCAGTGTCTCCTCAATCTCTACAGCCGTTATTATGTTCTTTAGAATTATTCAGTAGCTCTCCATCACAGAGATAATAAAGCCTAAATGTTTAGCACAGCACTCCACCTTCCGTACAGTGCAGTCCCAGCCTGTGTCACCTGTCACAGCTCCTGATGTCCCTGGTGCCTCCTCTGTGCTACGCCCAATAGGGTTCAAACAACTTGTGGTTCTTCAGTCATATCATGTGGCATTCTCTCTACCTAGAATGACTATCTGCTTTATCTCTACTTTGTTGCGTGAGAAAGGTTAGCAGTGTTCTGGCTCAGAGGAGGAGAAAGACCTTACTTTTAGCTGGTAGAAATTGAAGGAAGGAGTTCAGTAATTTCAAGAGAAACTGAAGGTCAGCTGGCACATGAGGGACAGCAGCCTTATAGAGGGGGAGGCAAAACAAGGAGAGGAAATAGAACAATTAGCTAAAGTTTCATCATCCATTATCAAGTTCTTGGCAAAGGTATCATCATTTATGGTAATTATACCATAGCGAGAAAACCCACATGTGAATGAAATAAATAGTAATTAGGGATCTTGATCTAGTTAGCATTTCTTAGAAGAAAGTCATGGGATGACTTTGGGAGGGGTCTGCGCTATAAATAAAGAATGAGTCATGGAGGGGAAGAAAATGGTTTCTGTATATACAGGATTAACTTGAGCCTGTGCTTGGGAGAGCTTTCTGGTACCATACACCTGTGTTTTCCCTGCTGTTTTTGGTCAGTCAGTGTAAACAAATCATGTGGTTATCAATGTTTCTCATGGTCTAATCACATGTTTATGTTCAGAAGGAAACCCTGGCAATCAAGGAGCTAGACCAGGGGAATGGTAGACCCTCGCTGTCTACCATGGGTTTGGAACAATCTAGGCTGTTTGCTCATTGACTTCCTCTTCCTGTCCTGCCATGAGGAAGCCAGGAAGGGGTGGAAGGATGTAGAGGGCAGGGTCAGATTTAGCCAAACCTATCCTGGGGAGTGGAGCAGGGAGACAATCTATAAGGAACATGTGACATAAACACCATCTCCCCAGAGTGTAATCCTAAACTATGATGAAAAAGAAGGAGGAGGAGGAGGAGGAAGAGGAGGAGGAGGGGAAGAAGTCTGGGAGGAAGTGGAGGGGGAAGAGAAAGAGAGGGAAAGTTTCTTATGTACCAAATGCTGTCATCTCCAACATACAGCTATAATGAAAAAAAAAAAAAAGATGAAGAACAAGAGTATACTATGCTAGCTTTTTTGTAACAAATGGGAAAAATAAGAATGTAAATGGAGTATTTGCTAATATTTGCATAAGAACACTATAAAGTTATATAATAACCTAATTAAAGTGGTTTTCTATGATGGGAGAAATTGGGAAACAAGATGGAGACAGAGTATTAGTAAGATAATTATGATTTTTTTGTATTGTTTTCACATTTGAAATATGCAAATATTTTATTTATTGAAAAAAAGACAATGAAACTAAGTTTAACTGTTAATGAGTATTTACTACCTTCTAGAAATGAATCAAAAAGAAATTTTCAAACAATTGGCAGGGCAGGGAGTGGTGGGAGAGAGATGTTCATTATAGTGTCATTTTTAACAGAACCAAGTAAAATAACTCTGACAGGCAATTGAATAAACACAATAGTATGCAGTTACACAATGAACACATGGACCTGTAAAGAGTTATGATGTAAATACATATTTATTGACAGTAATGGTGGAAAAATATGATACAAAATAGTATGCATAGTATAATCCCTATATATGGAAATAAGAAGTTGTGGAACAGTATGCACCAAAGCGAACGTTAGAGAATACAGGTGATTTATGTTTAACCTTTATTTTCTAATGTGGTCAAATAATGAGTTAATTTTTAATTTATTAAATAAATAAAACTTTAAAAAATCCTACCTCTCATTTTCCCTCTCTACTCATTAAGTAGGACGTTCTTCCATATTTTGTACTGTTAAAATGTCAGCGGTAGAAACACTGACATTTGCTGACTGTTTACCATGTCCCAGGCATTGGTGTAAGTCCTTTCCAAGGATGATATAAGTTAATAATCAGAGCAACATCATGCTGTAAGAGTTACTGTATTTCCATTCTACAGGTAAGGATCCCGAGGCTGAGTGAGGGCAAGTACCTAGCCCAAGTCACATCGGTGATAATCAGTGGTGAGGGTCCTGAACTCAGACAGTCTGACTCCAGAGCTTATGACCTCGTGACTGTGCTGTCACACTTACAGGCACTTTTGCTGGGCTCTTATTTCACTTCGTTATAATTGTACAACCTTGGCACCCCCTGGTGCTTTCTTTAACCTTTCTGTCCCTACAAAGTAGCTCAGTGCCTGACTTTTAACACACAACTAAGTGTTTGTTGGATGTGAATACGTGGATTTTACGCTGGAGTAGAAGTCGCTTAGCTTAGCATGTCTCTGGGTGTTATTGAGTGTGGCGATTCCTGATCACATTGGTTGGTTGCCTCTCAGGAATATCTACCTGCCCGACACATCGCTGTGAATTCCATGTTTTTGATAGTCAAACATTCCTGTACTGTATAGTTGAGGAGTAGTTTTTCATTCCATCACTAAGCCTGTCAAGGAAAATTTATAAAACATATATTGGGTACCTAGCATGTAACAGGCTCTGTCCTGAGCACCAGGTATACAAAGATAATAAAAAGTCAGTTGGAAGGAACTCATAGGCAGAGGCAGAAGGCAGGGGAAGGGGTGTCTCCAGTCATCACACCTTTACAACAGAGATAGAGGAACATACACATAACCAGAGAGCCCAGAGGAAGAACAGCTTCCTCCAACTGGGACTGGAGCATCCTGGAACACTTCCCAGAGGAGGTGGCAGTGACTGAGCTGAGTCTTAAAGAATGAAGGGGAATGAGATTAACAGTAAGGAGTGGATGGGCAATACTTTTAGCAGGAGCTTGATGTCAAGGCAAGCCCATTTACAATTTTGAGAAAAGACTTCTCTAATAAGAGTCCTAATAATTTTTATGTGGCTGTGTCAATTAAAGTAGGAGAATGGAGATCTAGAAATTGTGTGCAAGGAGAAGCATATATGTGTGTGTGTGTGTTTGCACAGGCAAGGCTGTGTGATTGTGCAAGATCAGAGTAAAAGGGAAATTACACTTAGTGGAAAACTAGATCTTGTTTCAGATCATGTCTTTGTTTTCTGACATTCTTAACAGTAATTGCTGTAATTGTGACTAGGCCAGTCTCATCTACGTTGGCTTGGGCACATGGATTCCTTTCCCTGACCCCAGGAGCCCTGTGCAAAGTCAGAGTGATTTCCTCATTATTACTCATAACTCAGTGACCAGGAAAAGATTAACCAGCTCAAAATATGTCCATTTTTTTTTTATCCAGAGAGAATTTTAACCCTTGTGATTTTATCAGAACAAATAAGTCTATGACCAAATATATTCATGGCATTTCTGTTTTCTAATTCTAAAAACTTCTTTAAAAACTAGGAAAGTAAGTGGACTCAGTCTTTATGTTCTCCAGAGGCCCAGAGTCCTAGAGGCCAAAGCAAAATTTCTCCAGGTGCTTTAAGAGGTAACCAGGTGGGACCCGGGAAGAAATGTCCTGTAGGAAGACTGAGCTTATCGAGTCAAATCACCCAGTTAAAAAAACAAAAATAAGAACAAAAGAGAAAAAATGACAACGGCTTTAGTTTCAATTTACATATTGAAAACCATATCCCAAATTTCTTTATCTCAACCACTTTGCTTGTGAAGTGGAGGAAGAGGCAGAGGAATTAATTAGAAGTTAATTAAATTCCAGGCAATTTTAATTAAAGGGTTAAAAAACAATTAAGACAAACTTAGACAACTCTAATTAGAAGACAAGTCTAATTAGAAGAGAGGTAAAAAATCAACAAAGTAATCCAATAAACCTATATTTTACCTGCAAATTTTTACATTGCTACCTAATTAAGTGAACAAAGAGAAATCGGGGGTAGGATTATATTTAAGTATAAGCAGTTCCAGGGAAAAGATACCAGAGATGGGTAAAATCAGATTTGTGTTTCTTTTTTACTTTTAGTGAATTGTATTCGAAACTCTCTTAATTGAGCATCTGGTAGCCTTGGGCAATTCTGGACAGGAAGTAGATAGATCTTTATGTTTAATACACAGTGAATTCTTGGAACACATTACATGCAAAATACTAGCCTCTTGGATCTCTCAGCACACAAGGTCATGGAGAAATTCATTACAGGGTTTCTTTTATAATTAATAGATTTTACTTTTGCTGGTTAAATCATGAAACTGTACTGGTGATTCAGGATCAGTGTAATTTATGTTTGATGTCCAGAGTGGTTGGTTAAATAGTTCATTTCTCATCCCAAGGCTATATGTATCCTTGGGTACCACCCTCTTGCAAGGCTGGAATTGCTGGTGTGAAGGCAGCCAATGTTCACACACAGGGAAAGACCTGGGAGAAGGTGACTGGATTTTAGGGCACCAAGGTCCTCGAGACAGAGAAGGTGGGGGTTGTCTATCTGACCTGTTTACATGATTTTCTCTGCTTTGAGTCCTGCGGTCAGGTCTTCATCAAAATCATCTGGTCACCACCCCCCAGTTCTCTCAGTCACTTGTAATTGTTCTCAGTCATTTTTACTCAGGAGGAATATGCAAAGGTACAGCTTTTGCTGCCTACAGACATGAGATTTTCACTAGGAAGACTGTCCCCTAATATGTGACTGAGTTGGAGGCTGTCAGGGCACCCTACCTGAGAGCAGGGTTTCTTGAGCTCAGCACTATTGACGTTTGGAGCGGGATAATTCTTATGGAGGCTGTCCTGTGCATTTTAGGACAGTCAGCAGCATCCCTGGCCTTTACTCATGAGATGCCAGTAACAACCTTACAGGTTGTGACAATTAAAAATTTCTCCAGACATTGCCAAATGTGCTCTGGGGAACAAACAGCCCCCAGCTGAGAACCAGTGCCCTAGATCCATGTCCCAAGAGATGTAAGGAGGAATTTCTGCTCCCTAGTAAGTTTGAATACTCTTACACCTTATCTTTGGACCTAAGAAGAGGCATCCTCTCCTACCTCACTTCATACCCCACGTAACTAAGCTGAATGCAAGCCCCGCTCCAACAGGAGGCTCCTAAATTGTGTCTTCACCGGTTTGACAAATTTCTGCTGGTGTCTCCCGTAAGTTGTCAGTTTCTCTTGTAGTGATTTTGCTGCTGGAAATCCATCTTCCCTTCCTTGCTCTTTTGTTCAAAGATAGAACTTTTTTTTCTTTTTTTATGGTCTCTGGGCTCCTGGGATGCAAGGTCTTTTTTCTGTATATTCCAAGTCTCCCTGTCATATTGGTTGAAATTATTCTCTTTGTTCTCACCCAAAACCACACTCCTGAATCTTTCTGAATCCTCTCCACAGTATTAACTACACGATTTCATCCTTTGCCAATTCCTTTTGTCCATTCAGTCAGCCTCTAGAAGCTGGAACCACTGACCAATCAATTAGAGATGACGCTTTAAAGAATACTTATTTGGCATGCCTGGGAAATGGCATAGCTTTGAAAATGGGGTGCTCTGTGAACTCTTCCTAAGTTGTGAATTAATTTAGCAATTTCTGAATTCTGTCCATCTATTATCAAAGCCCAGCTCCCATCCTACTCACTCTGGGAAGACTTCCTTAACCACACTGATGCTGGTCTTCCCTAAATTCCTCTCCTTTGTTATGATACATCCTGGGGAGAATCCAGATTTTGTGGGGACTGAAAGTTGACATTAGCGTTGTAATATTTTCTTTAGAGAAAATCAAAAGATAATTCAGTTTTTTCACTAGGCTGATCTGAATTTGTTTAGAAAAGTTTATTTTGATTTCATACTAATTACTGATAATGTCATGTAAATTTTCAGGATGTTCTTGACTTTGCGAAAACCACTAGCAATTTTCTTTCATATATGAGCTCTAAGATTTCAGAGCATTTTGAGTTTTCTTTACAGTGTCTAATTGGCAGTACTCATTTACAAGATTGTCCTCAATGTCCTCATATCATCAAGTTTTCTAGAAAGGATGCATCTAAGTATCTGAAAGTATTGTGACTGACCCATCATGTCTTGGCAAAGGAAACTGGGCAGACTCCTTGGAGCATCAAGTTAGGAATGTTCTTTCTTGAGCTCTACAGACTAGAACTGAATATATATATAGTCCAAGCCTCATGCTCTCTCTCCTGTCTGTTCAGAGCGCTCAAAATGCACTGAATATTTAAATAATAACCCTGGGATTCATTCCTCTCACTACATCCAATAAAATATCTGTGAGAATATATTTTTGAATGAATGAATGAATGAATGGAAAAGGGAGCGAATGAAGAATACAAGTCTAAGCATCTGCAAATATTGTTTCTTCTTTTTTCTGTATTTCTCGTACTAATGGTATTGATGGAAATGTGGCTTATTTAACTGAATTTCAGGCTTATCTTTTCAGCTGCTGGGATTAAAGTGTTGGTGAAATCATACAATATTAGCATTGGAAGATATACTAAAGATCACATAGTTCAATCCTTTATCATTTTTAATGGATAAAGAAACTTAAGCTGAAAAAGTTGTAAAGTTATTGTCCAGGGGAGAATTGCTCTTCTAAATCCTGACCCCCACCTCTTACAACAGCTAAACGCTTTAGCATTGCAAAATAAATGCTTACCTTTTAACAGGCTCCCAATTCAGAATCCTTTTACTTGCCTTAAAATCAACCACTTCTATAGTTTCTCACCTCCTTTATTTTTTTTATAGCTTTAAAACATTTTTTTTTATTGAAGTGTAGTCAGTTTATGGTGTTGTGACCCTCCCTTATTTTTCACTTAGGACGTTGAATATTTATTTATTAAATGTATGTTAAACATCATGGGAATCCAAAGAAACATGGTCCCTACTCTTAAAGAAATCATAATCTAGTTAAATATGACCTTATATATAGCAGGGGATAATTACAGGAAAAATCCTGTTGTTTTGCTCTGAATTCAGTGTGAAATAAAAGTTGTTTCCGTTTTAGACCAATTTTTTTTCTTTTTTTAATGAGCCTGTGAAGAATGGCATTCTAAGAGTTAAATAATTTCCGTAAGACTGCTTATCTAAACAACAGAATTTTAGCCACTTCAGAATGGGGCTGTTGCTTTCAAGGTTATTATTCTTTAAACGGAGTATATCATCATCTTTGGTCATTGAACTAACTGGTCAAACATAGTTGGTGTATTTTGTTTTTCTCTGCTTATGTCCTTGGGGTTAAGGGATGTGGATGGAACAACACAAACCAAATACTTCCCCAACCAACTGCTTGTTGCCTCATGGGAAGTAGCCTCAGGCAGTCCTGGGAAGTGGTTAGAGTGATGAAGAACATGGGATGTTTGTTAACAAGTATTCATTCATTCAGCAGATGTTGATAAATATTTCTTGAGTCCTTAATATATGCCAAGCACTACTGAATAATCTGATGATGTGGCAGTGAATAAGAGAGAAAGATATCCCTGCTTCTAGAAAGCTGACACTCTAGTAGGATAGACAGGCAATGAACAAGAGACTACAAAATTCACATAATAATGGGAGGTATGCAGAGAAGAAACTGGTTGATGGTAAAGCACAGACTAGAGGATCAGGGAAGACTTCTGGGGGGGAAAATGACCTTGAGGCTAAGGAAAGAGGAGGCGGTTGGGGAAGACCTGGAGGAAGGGCAGGGAAGACGCTACAGGCAGAAGCAGCATTGTGTGCAGAGACCATCAGGGCAGAAGGATCTGGGCAGGTCTTAGGGGTAGAACTCAGGCTGGTGAGGCTGGGACCTGCAGGAAAAAAGTAATAGGGCAGAGGGTGAGGTCAGACAGGCAGGCAGGGGGCAGACTCTTTCAGGCTTTGTAGGCAGGATAAGGACTTTGGTTTTAACTCCAAAGGCAATAGAAGTCACTGAAGGGTTTTAAGCAGAGCAATCATATGATCTAATTTACAGTTTTAAAAGAACATTCTTGATGCAGTGAGCAGAGTGAATTACAGGGAGCGGGGAAGAGAAGGAAGGAGACCAGTCAGGAATGCAAGGGCAGTAGTCTAGGTGAGAGATGGTGGCCTCTGACAAGGGTGGGGCTGTCACATAGACAGACCTGGCTTCTTGACTCAAGAGCTTGGGGAGCCAGCGAAGTCAGCTTGCTAAACCCTAATTTCCTCATCCATAAAAACTGGAGAATAATACCCATCTTGGAGATTTGTTTTGGGGATTAAATGAGATAAAACAGAGTGCCCAGCACGTACTATGTGACATTGCACAGAGCCAAAGGCTAGGGTGCTGGCAATCTCCAGCAGGAGTCAGCAAACTCTGGCTCCTCTGGGTCACCACTTATTTTATTAACACGTTTTACTGAAACTTTCCACACCTGTGTTAGGTACAGTTGATTTCATGGTACAACAGTGAAGTTGGGTAGTTGTAACAGAAACCGCATGGCCTATAAAACCTAAAATGCTTACTCTCTGGCCCTTTACAAAAAAAAGTTAGCTGACCCCTCACCTAGATTGGAATGAAGAGTAAGAGGAATATAAGAAAGAGATGCTATATTTGTACACCTTGGCGACAGGGCATTTGGAGAAACCTTAGTGGCATGTCATGCACTGTATTTTTCAAGTGCTCTGCAAAAGAGAAGGCCTCAACTGTAAAGAGGTTATTAACAAAAGGAAGCATTTGAAAGAAACTTCAAATGTCATTGTCACATAAACCAACCAACAATACCACATAACATTTATATAGTGCCCCTATGTTTCCATTCCATTCAACAATAATTTTATTAGACTAATCTGCCATAGATTTATATATTCAGTGTAAGTCAGGATAAGCAATGGAAAAAGATACATACCAATAAATATGGTATTTATGGTATAGAAGAGCCATAAATAAAATAGAGAGTTCAGCCTGGCAGTCAACAAACGTTACCTTAGCATGCAGTACATGCCACGTCCAGTGCAGGGTGCTGGGATAGACAGTGGTAGACGTGGCGGTCAGCATCTTTGCTTTCATGGGACTTTAACATTTCCTCTTGGAGGAAGGCCTGAAGGACTGCATGTGAGTGAGTATCTTTGTGTAAATAAAGACCCTCTCTTCCTTCTGCAAGACACTTTACCTCCATCTGTAGGAAACATTGATTTTCTTAGGGCCATCTGCAAAAAGTTTAAGCTAAATATTCAACTCTAGGGTAACTATGGTGTGAATCATGCATGGGTATGGCACTCTTTTGCAGTAAACTCGCTCAGTTACACATGTAAACACCAGAGGTATGTGTTCAGAAGGGGGGGCAATAATGATATTATAAAGAAGGGACGGTACTGAGCTGAAGATTGGGAAGATTGTTTCTTTAGTTATAAATTTTTACTAAGTCAGTGATTCCTACTTACGGTTGTTTCAGTATCTTAAGGGTGTCCACTAGAATTCCACGTGGCTCTCTAAACCTTTCCATATGAAATTTAAGCAAGCTATATACTGTGCTTGAAAGATGGACAAGGGGAGGAGTGTGGCAAAATTAAATGATCCATTATAGGATGTCCAAGTGACCAGAAATTTTTGGTACTTCCCGAAGGTGCAGCCCGTTTGAGGGCAGGGCTGTGAAGTTATGTTAGTGTTTCCATTTTCATTGAATCTACTTTATTTATTTACTTCCTGGTTTGAATTTTCAAAACTCTGATCTGAAGTTCAAGGTTTTGGTATGCAATTAGAATTCCTAGGTGCAGAAGTCCCACAAAGGGCCACTAGAAACAGCTTTATAAATCCCGAAGTCTGGAATAGGCAATTCCACTGGACCTAGGAGCAACGTGTACATGGTGTAGGTCAAGGAGCTTCTGGATTATTTTTCCTTTCGTTCAGGACAAAAGTGAAAATATATATGAATTTAGAGAGTCTCGTTCTGGTTTAGCAGAATCTGAATGGAGGAGAGTAAAAGAAGCAAGAGGGAATTAAAGGGAGCTTGTGGGAAGGAAAAGAATACTGTAATTGAAAGTGTGTTCCTTTTCATTCTCCCAAATCTTGTTTTCGAGGTGTCACTTTCTTTTATTCCTTTCCTTCTGTGTCCTAGATGCCATGTCAGTGGACAAAACAAAGCCTCTCTTTTTTCTTTCCTAAGCACCCTCAAGTAGAATCAACACCATTCATTTCTTTGGGAATTTGGGCAAGGGTAGTAAGAAAATTTTGCTTTTCCTTATTAATAGGTGTCAGAAATCACCAGTTTATTTCCAATTGCTAATTAGTTTTGCTTCATGTTAACTTTTTATATGCATTTTTGGTGATTGATATTAATATTATTCATATTACCATCACTTTATATGTTTTTGAATCCCAGATCAAAGTAAGACAAATTGATGAAAAGCTGTTAGAATCAAAATGTAGAGATAAAGTAGATTTTACCACATCAATCTTTTCTCTTTTGTAACTCTACTATGAAGTTTATTATTATTATGTAGTTCATTAGCCCCATTTCATAAACTACTTGGTGATTTTTTTTTTTTTTACAGAGTAAAGAGGTTTATTCTCTAAATTTTAAATATACACAGTTGTAGCCTTGCAAATTAATGTGATACATAGTTTTTTTCTTTTTTTTTTGGTCTTTTTTGTGACATATAGTTTTAAAATATGAAAATTAAATGTGATTTTATAAAATTTCACTTGTAGAGAAATAAACCCAAAGAAAATAGAGAAGTATAATATAAATAGTGATCTCTGATTAGGGTATATTTTCCTGCAGACATTATAATTTTTTAAATTAAAGTATAGTTAATTTACAATATTATGTTAGTTTCAAGTATATAGCAAAGTGATTAAGTTGTATATATATTTTTTCAGATTATTTTACATTATAGGTTATTACAAGGTATGGAATATTGTTCTCTGTGTTATACAGTAAATCCTTATTGTTTATCTATTTTATATATAGTAGTATGTATCTGTTAATCTCACACTCCTAATTTATCCCTTCCCTGACTCCTTCTCCTTTGGTAATCATAAGTTTGTTTTCTAAGTCTATGAGTCTGTTTCTGTTTTTTAAATAGATTTCTTTATATCATTTTTTTAGATTCCACATATAAGTGATACAGTATCTGTCTGACTTACTTCACTTAATATGATAATCCCTAAGTCCATCCATGTTTCTGCAAGTGGCAATATTTCATTCTTTTTATGGTTGAGTAGCATTCCATTGTATATATACCACAACCTCTTTATCAGATCATCTGTTGATGGACACAGATAAATTATGGACATCTGTTCCCCCCATGTCTTAGCTATTATACATAGGGCTGCGATGAACACTGTAAGGTGCATATATCTTTTCAAATTAGAGTTTTCATTTTTCTGTATATATTCCCAGGAATGGGATTGTTGGAGCATGTGAGTGATTGGGTTTTTTAAATCAATAATTAGTTATCTTAAATATGCTGAGTCAGCAATGTTTCTCATTCCATGGGGGATATCAAAAAAAATCCCTATTTCCTTATAAACGTTTAAGGAATTAAGAAATGGAAGTGACGTTAAAGTAAGTTACTTAACCATATTCTACATGGGGTTGTAAAACTTACTCAATAAATAAACATCATAGTCTCATTCTAGTTGACCTTGAAAAAATACTGCTAAGCCATGATCTTTTTTTGTATTTAGAAGTATGGGTTTCTACCCAGTTGAGACCATAAATGGGGAGAGAAGCCAAAAGCCACAAGAGAGAAAACATTTTGGTTCAACTTTGTGCTTGGTGAGCTGTTTTCCCTCATAAAATTTACAAATTAAGGGACATCTTTATACATATGATTATAGTTCCCATGGGTCATGGTAACCAAATATATATATAGATATTTCTTTTATTTGAGAAAGATTTTTCAATTACTTGCTTATTTTTTGAAACAAATACACATTTGTTAACCATAGTCTCCTGAAGTTTAAATAAATTTTTTCTCACAGGCTAAAAATTTCTGTATTAGCTCTTGTTTCCTTGTTTACTGGAGATTTCATAGACACCACATGGGAAATCAGCTTCTCTCTCTCGCTATTAGCCAGGTGTGAAATTCCTACTTTTTAAATATAATTATGAGTTGGACAGTGCATTAAATAAAATCGGATTATGCAGTAAGTTATCACCTTTCCAGTTCTTTTTCACTCCTTTGGTTAACGTTGAAGAGAAAGTTCATATCTAGTGCCGGTTTGCATGTCCTCTTGACACTTGCTAAGTCTCCTTTTTAACAGAGGGGCTCAGCAGAACATGGAATAAAACAAATTAACAATATTTTGTTTTCATTATATCTGTCTAGTGCAAGGGAAAGAGACTTTTCCATTTGGGTATTAAGAGAAAGTTTCTTTTAAAAATAAATTTGTTTTAGTGGGGAGGGTATAGCTCAGTGGTAGAGTGTGTGCTTAGCATGCATGAGGTCCTGGATTCAATCCCCATTACTTCCATTAAAATAAGTAAACTTAATTACCTCCCCCCAAAACAAACAAACAAAAAACCAAAATAAAAATAAATATGTTTAGATAGAAAGTAAGTTAATTTAATTAAAATATTAAATAATAAAGATGAGGCGCAGATAGGGCACGTATTGTGAAGTGACTGAGTTTGGAACACACTACTAGAAACCTCTAAATGGAGATTAAATCATCTTCATCCAGACTTCTTCCAGTCTTCTTTTTGACCTTCTCTTCTTCCTCTCTCCCCCACTGTTCTTTTCTTCCTTCTATCATTGAACAAGATGTGGATGATGAACCAGTACATAATTATAGAAACCAAAGATTAATACAGAAATCCAGAGATGAATAGATCAGTATCTTTGCTTTACTGAAAGCTCAGTCTCACTGGAGACACAGATATGCAAACACTTACTATACAGTGAGAAATCTGGTGTGTGTGGAAGGGACACTATACCCCAGAGGAGGGATAACCATATGAAAAGCAAGGGGAGGTATGGGGTTTTGACTTTAGGCATCAGTCCTATGAAATACAGTCCAAGTTCACAAATATATCCTCAATTCACTCATCAAACCTCTATAGAACCAGACACTGCATCAGATACTGGGGATTTGGACATGAAAATGATGTAGTTGAAGCTTCAAAAACTTTTGATTATAAGTAGAGACAGACAAGGAAACCAGTGGTTATACAGGTCTGTGTCCCTTAACTGAAACCCTCGGAGGCAGATGTGTTTCACAAATCTGAATTTTTAGAATGTTAATATGATTCACAAACTGTATATAACACCCTTAAAAGTCTGGGGCAGGTACCCCATAATGAAAACATACGAGTATTCACACTATGTGGAATAAAGACTGTAAATGACTTCACATCAATTCAGTGTAGGTGGTTGGTTTTTGTAATGTTTAAGATTCCCAAATTGTAAGAAGCGTAGACCCATTTTCCAAACTAACTAGAGGTATGCTGCAGGATGTTTTGGAAGAACAAAGAAAGGGCAATGAGCGACTTTTTAATGGGGTCGGGGAAGGCTTCCTTAAAGATGCATTTTCTGAACAGAGTCTTGCTAGATAAGTAGGAGTTAAGCTGATAGGACCGGGGATGCAGAGGGCTGGAGGATGGGGAGAAGCATTTTCTAGGCAGCAAGGACAGCCTGTAGAAAGAAAATGGACTTGGTGTTTGGGGGGAACTGCAAGTAATTCAGGATGGCTGTGTGTGTGGTGCGCTCAGACAGAGCTGAGGAAGGGCACGGAGATGGAAATGCTGATGGAGAACAGCTGAGATCAGGCAGGAGCAATGGCCACGGACCCTTGCTAAATCGAACCTTATCCTGAAGGAGGAAGAGAGCTTTGAAAGATTTTAAGTGTGTAGTCATGTGAATAGATTTGAAATTACAGGAAAATCGTAATATTGGATGAAAGAGCTGACGCACTACACAAAACTGAGGCAATTGTAGGTGTCTGGGTGAGAGGTGATGAGAACATGCAAATTGGCATGGTTTGGCACATAGTAATTGCTCAGTAAATCATGGCAATTAGAAGGGAAAAGGCAGGCATGTAGCGGGGTTGGTTAAGAGGGAACAATCTAGAGATACTCTAAAGAATTATTTGGGACTCAGTATCTGATTGGACTGGGAGAGAGTGGGGCAGAGTCCCCTCCGCCCGCCCAGCAAAGACCTCCAAGTCTCCTCTTCTGGCTTCCAGGTTTGTGTGGCTCTACGTGCCAATTTGGACATGGTAAAATGTGGGTAATTGTCTTGACTGGATTTGGGAGTTATGTGAAAGCAGCAGCCTTAATGCGGATGAGATCACAGAGAGACAGTGCATGATATGAGAAGGAAACTGAGGTCAAGATCCTAGAAAAGGCTTCAGAGGAAGGGAGAGGAACTGTCAGACATGTTTTTTGGGGGGGTGTTGGGGAGGTGATTAGGTTTACTTATTTTTTAATGGAGGTGCAGGGGATTAGAACCCAGGACCTCATGCATGCTAAGCAAACACTCTACCACTGAGCTATACCCTCCCCCTTCTTGTCAGCCATGTTAAGTGCTCAAGAAAGATCAACTGAGACAAGGTCTGGAAAAATCCTTAGTGGACATGGCAAAGAGGAGGTGAACTGCGATCTGAGAAAGCAGTTTCAGCAGCCTTGAGGGGCAGAGACATGTGACTATGAACAAAGGAAGGGCCAAGTGAGGAAGTAGGGGCACAGTGCTGACCACTGTCCCTTTAAGACACTTGGCTGTGAAGGGAAGGACACAGAGAAGAAGGACAAAATTAGAGGCAGTCATGGGCTGTATGGAAAGGTTTTTGGTTTAATTTTAGTTTTTAAAGGTAGCAGAGATGCTGCTAGACTCCCAGTAGTCAGCTTTTTTGGTTGTGTTGCAGCCTGCCTCCAGAGGAGAAGTGTCTTTAACCTGAACACGAGGGTTTCTCAGAAACAGAGGGCCCGATAAACAGACTGGACTGGAATAGCTCTGCAGGAAAGAATGTCTTTCTGGGCTGGTCTCCCAGGTGCTGCTGCTTGTGCTAACTTCCTGTAGAGGTTTTGAACCTTTCTCCCTCTATTGTCTACCTGGCTGGCTGCTTGCCACTTTTTTAACATGGCTGTTAGGGCTGTGTCTGTGCCAGAGAGCTGGCTTAAAAAAAAATACCTGTGTATGAGCACAGGATTTACCAAGGTAATGCTCTTCCCAAGCGGCCCCAGCCCATTCTTGTAGTCTGTATTGTCTGCTTCAAGCGTTTGACTTAGTTCAGTTAGCTCCTTTAAGGGGATAGAGCACCAGGCTCTGCACAGTGGAGATAGAATAAGACAGGGCATTTGACTCCTTAGACCTTATAATCCAAGCCATGGGACTGTCTTCTAAATAATGGTCACAGTGGCTCTTAAACTTTGCAGGGCATATGGATATTTTTGAAAAGCTGATAAAAAGTATGTACCCCATTTCCATGAAGCAGCACACGGAATTAGTTGAAGGTAAAGTTTCAGGGGGTTTGTGAACTTGCTAGATTCTGAAGTGGTCTTTAAAACTCAAGTTAAAAATGCCGAAACTTTAGAAATAATTTGTGCTCCATTAGTCTGTGACCTCGGCTAAAATAGTGGTTCTGAGCCTCAATTTCCAGATTTGCTGCCTGTCTTGCAAGCATTTTGTGAGAACTAAATGAGATAACATGAATAAGGGGCTCAGCGCAGAGCCCGACACAGAACTGATGCCAATAAATGTTATTTCAGCTTTAAGTGAGTTACAGAGGAAGTGAGCTAACTCACTGCTTTCTTCTTAAGGAGTTCTGATATTTAGTTGTCACCCGTTGATGAAAACATTGGGGTCAGTTTCCCATGTATCAGTCGTTCCCTAGCTATCTCTATAACTTTTGCTTTATCTCAGTCCCATCTGAATGATTACTATCTTTGTTTACACAATGTTTTTAAACTTAAATGTGCTTGCTTAAAAAAAGAAAAACTTTGGATCCTGATCAGAAATAGAAAACCATTTCGCTTGCCATAAATAGAAAGTAACAGTAATGATAAGCAATGAAACTGAACAATGAAAATTTAACAATGCTATAAAATTCGCGTGAGACTTCAGTGCTTTCCTAGGGCTTTGAGCCTGGGGCCTACTCTTTAACAAATAGGGAGTTCAGCGAGTGTCTGAGAATACCGTCGTCTTGCTGGCTGTCACGAAGTGCCCGGCCCTGCTCAGAGCACTGAATAAAAGCATCTCCCCTGACTCCGGTGAGGGGGCTATCCTTTGGGCGACGTTTGTGAGAGGCAAGTGCCTCATTCCCCACCCCAACCTGAATAAACAATTCTGTGGGGGCAGCGTCCTGAAGCTAGCTATCCCCCAGGACAGGAGCTCCACAAAGCCTTGCCATTTGAGCTCCTAGAAACAAGGACACTCAGAGGTCCTGCTGCCTGTTTCATTGCCGGATCAGGCTCAGTGCCTGCCTCACACCTCGATGGCTCCAGAGTTTAATTTTTTAATTGGACAGGTAACCGAGGCCACCAAGGTGACGCTGGGACCTCAGTGGAGTGGAAGGGAGGCAGTGGACATTGTTTTGAAGCTGTCTGCCTGGCAAACACTGCTTCTACGTGGGTTGCGGGCTGTAGATCAATAATAAAAACGCGCCAGCAAACTGCCTAATGATTTTATTCACTTAATGCTTGAATAAGCATCAATGAATCAAATAATTAAAGAGGCTGGTGATGATGAATTTGTTATAATGGAACTCTATTCAGCAGCCCGCAGGAAACAGGACCTGCCCTCCTCTCTCCCTTCCTGGAGCCACCTCCGCTCCCCACTCGCCAGGTGAGGCCCCCCGGCCCTCCGCCCCCGCCCCGCCGCGGCGCCGACCCCGGAGCGCCGGCCGACTGGGCATGCTCGCCGGCGCAGGGCGGCCAGCGGGAAGCGGGCTCGGCCGGCCCCGCGCCTCTACCTGAGCCGAGCCCGCCCCCGGCGCACCGGCCCGGGCGGGCACCTGGCGGGCGCTGCGGACACAGCAGGGGGAGGAGACGCCGCGCGGGGCGGGCGCCGCGGGACCGCGCTTGGCGTTCTTGAGCCGCAGCCGAACTTTTCTCCACAAAGTCCCACATTTGGGGGCCGAAGGAGCGGGGCGGGGAGGGGAGAGCGGAGTTCCTGGAAGGAGCTGCCGCCGCGGCTCCACAACATGGCCTCCTCCACCTCCTCCTCTCCAGCTGGCGCCGAGGGCACCCCTCCTGCGCAGGTGAGCGCCGCGCCGCCTCCCCTACCTGTGGCTTCCTTCCCGGCGGGGGCGCGCGGGTGTCGCGGGGCGCCGGAGGCCCGGGGCGGGGTGGGTGCCGGGAGCCGGGGGGCGCTGCCTGGAGCCCTGCCCTCCCGGGGGTGTCGGGCGGCCCCGGCCGGGCCAGCAGAGGAGACCCGGTCCCTGCCGGGCGCCGGACTCCGGCTGCGCCCTGGGCAGAGGCGGGAGCCGGAGCTGGTCATCTGCCTGAACGCGCGAGCATCCCGAGGAGGGCGGGAGGGCCCAAGGATTTGGGGCTCTGCTTCAAAACATTTGACTAGAAGAAAAGCGCGGCCCGGAGCTCGGGACACCCTCACCTCTGTCTCCCGTCTTTGGGCTTCTGTGTTCTTGGCTCTCTTCTCCAACTCCATGCCAGGCTGACCCTTCCTAAGGACAAGACCGAAGTAGGCTGCACTTTTGGCGGGGAGGAATGCAATCACCTGCTTGTGAAAGTTACCTTCAGAGTTAGGCTTTTTTTTTTTTTTTTTCTCCTTTTCTGAAGGTGAGTCGGGATACTTCATTTAATCTAGTAAGAATACAACATATACTTTAAAGATTGGGACATAGAAAAAGTGCAGACTAATGAGAATGTGGTGCAGTATCAGGGAGTGGCTTGCGGTGGGTTTACCTTCTCCCCTAATCTTTGAGAGCCTTCTGTTGGCGTGCATATAAAACACCCATGAAGTAAAAAGCGGGTGCGTGATGTGAAAGACCGCAGCTTGAAGATGTCTGCTTCCTCCCACCGTACACCCCCAGAAGATTGCTCCCTTTAAGCCAAGAGGCGTTTAGTAGCAATTTTGCAGCTGCCACGGTGTGTGTAATAGACGATAATTGGTTTAAAGCACACCCCTGCTTGCATGTGCATAGAATGTACAGTAGTGGACTCAGAAACAGTAGTTGACCTTGGGGAGGGACCTGGGAAACGGGTGGGAGGAGGACTTACTTTCACATACCGTTTGGGACTTTTCTTTTTAAAACCGTGTGCGCACATTACCTATTAAAAAAAAAAAAAGAGAAATACTGCCTTTCCAAAAAAAATGAGGCACCTTTGCATAGGCTTCCGTGAAACCTGTAACTCTCCTAGCCCCATCAACACTTTCCTTCAGTTGTCATCTCTAAAAATCCTCAGGGATTCAAGGGGAAGTCTTCAAAAGAAGATTCTTACACACCTTGACAAAGTCCTTTGGTGGTTTTTATTGATTCTACCTTGATTCTGAGTTTTCAGTTTGCTGCTTTGAGAGTAAAACTGGCTTGTCTAATTTTGGAAGAGGCCGCTTTCTGGTAAAAGTCCGGTCAGGAGACAGCCTCGGGGTCTACCAGAACTTAGTCCAGGAGCGTAGGCCAATGTACGTGGGCTCTAGTAGGTGGACTAGGGGGTGACAGTCAAGAGTGGACATGGTTTGCTGTAATAGCAGTTCAGGCGTCTTCCTAATCTGCTGACCTGGGCTCAAATGGATGCATTAATAAGGAAGCAAATTTTCAATTTTGAAAGTGAATGTAAAATTAAAACCACAGCTCTGAAACAAAAAGTGAAATAAAGCAATCCATTGAAAATCTTCAACCCAGCTACTCATATCTAGAGGACTGATTTCTTTCAGTTCTCAAATCAGTGGAAGATAAATAAGTGAGTTGTGAATCTGGACTGTAGTTAGATGGTTATTTATGATGAACTGTTTATGGTGGTTCTCAGTGTTGTTTCTGTTAAAGCATAAATATCTGTTTTGTAATCTACACAGTGATGTGTGAGGCTCCATAGCAGAGAATGTGGCCCAGCGTCCTTCAGACAATATAAAGACCAGTGGTGTGTTTTGGAATCCAAGGAAACACTGTGGATTCTGAATTTGTTTGCATTTTTGTGGTGGTGGTTACATTAGGGCTGTGGTTTTCTTTTATTCAGTACTTCAGTTTTTTGCCCCCTTTTACAGCATTAATGCATTGAGCAAGTGAGTCTGCCTAATTCTAGAATAATATTTTGGTAATTGAAAATATTATAATTGTTTGGGACTCTGGTTGTTCTTAGGTTGATTTCCAATTAATAACATCTGTATTTAAAAATTGTCAATTTTTAATGCATGACATATTTGTACACTTTTGTAGAATTTGTTACTGTAGTTATAGGAAATCATAATCCAAATTGGTGATTATGTGAAATTCTAGCTTATATAAGTGATTTTTACTTTTTTGAATAAACACCTGAAATTGATGAGACCCACTACCTGACATTTTTACATAAGAATGGTTCTGAGTTAATGAATTTTAATTGGACTATTTAGCCTTGCTACAATGTTTCTAACTTATTATGTCCACCCTTCTGGAAAGATCACGGTTACCAGTGATCTAATCAGATCTAAAGTAATCTTTACCTGTATGTATTGACTGGACTGTTGTTCACCTAACTCTACCCTTGTATCTTGCAAATGTAAATGCCAGTGAGATGTTGGGTTAATACTAAGGTACCTGGAACAGTGGGTTTGTTTGATTGTGATTCTTCATTTTCATCCTATGTCAATATGTGAAAAGAGCTTAAAATTTTTAATTGCCTTCTATTCATGATATAATTTAAAAAGTTATTTTAATATTGTGTACTTCCTATTAGATGTATTTTTAAATACTGAAGGCACAACTGTGGTTAGTTATAGATTGAAAGTTCTATAAAAGATAAGTATAGTATCTGTTCGGATATTTTTTCCTGATTGGACCCTAAAGGATGTGATAAAATCTTCAAAATCTATAGTCATAGATGAAATACTCCCTGGACACTTATCCTGGCATTTTTGAAAGTGGACAAACTGTATCTTCCAATGGATTCATCTGTTCAAAAGGCCATAGATTTTTCTAGGAACCAATCAGGTCCCTGTTTGACCATGGGAGTGAGATCAGTGGCACCAGAATAGAACCAATTCTTTGATGTTTTATGGAAATTTCTCCTGAATTTCCTCTCATGCGAAGGTTGTCTCTAGATTAATTAGTGTGTATCTTATGTTGGATGGGAAGAAAGCAATCACATGTAACATAAAAGTTATATGTTTAAAAAAAAAAGTTATATGTTTTCAGAACTGACTAGAAAAAAGTGGTATTTTTCACAGAATAAACTGTCTTTAGTACTTGACAATTTATATTAATAAATAAAGATTAAGTGAAATAGCACTTAGAGTTAAAGAATTTTAAAATATGAAATAAATTATTTTGGTATTTCTTTCATCAGATGATGCTTAATTACTGCTATTTGCAGATAAGATTAAGAAAATGGGAATATTGAAAAATTGACCCTAACATACATTTTGTTTTCTGGGCAGTGCATGAGTATTTGGACCTAGCCTGAAAGAGGAAAGGGGCAGAATTGAAGTTAACTTAAATGCCATTGTAGGGTAAAGAACTGTGTGTTACTGACTTGGAAAGGCTGTTTCCCAAAGTGTTTTAAAGATAACTACAATGATTCATTAGTAGCTATTTTGTAGCTCCAGCTTCTAACTCCATTTTTGCGCTGTGCAGCTCCCTTGGATAATGCCATGACTTAATGCCAGGGATCTGCATACAGGTGTGGGGCTTCTCTGGGCCCTCTTTTTTCCTTCATGTCATGACATTTTATATGGAACCTGCCAAAAAGCAGCTCTGTGACTTCAGCTTTGCTCTTTAACATCAAACACAGGGCTTGACGCAGAGTAGGCCTTCAGTTAGTAATTGAATGAATGAGAGAATAAATATCGAGAGGAATCTGGCATTCAGATTAAGGGGCAGCGTTAACCATATGAACAATATTTTGTATTCCTGTCGTGTGAAAGGCCCTCTCAGGTACACAGAGTCTTGGTTTTTACTCCCAAGAAGTTCATAATCCAAATTACTTTGAGTTTACATAGTGGAAGCTTCACAGAGCCAGCCCCAGAAAAATTTCCATGCCTTGGTCTTTGGTATCATTTAATCAGTGTCTCATATCTAGTTTGACCTTTAATGTTTGATCAAGAAGGGAAAATGTAGATAAAGGCACCTAAGAATTGAAGGAGAGATGCATGAGGAAATTGACTTATACTTCCTAGGACTGAAAAGTGCCACAGAAAGGAAACATGAATAGAAGTCATGGAGAACTGTCTGGAAAGGTGATCTAATTTATTCTTGTTCACAGTGGCCTAATATTCACAGTGTGGATAGACCATAATTTATTTTGTAATTTCCCTTTTAATAAACATTTACCTTCTTTCTAGTTTTTTTGGCCCCTGCAGGCAATACTGCAAGTAAATATCCTTATTCATAGTTTAATTGGATAGAGAAGACATGTGCATTTTTTAATAATAACAGCCTTGATTTCTTGTACCTCTCATGCTATATACTTCAAAGCAAACCATAGGATATAGGAATCATTACCCCTTCTTGTTTTATACACAAAGGAACTGAGGCTCCGGAGGGCTGTGCAAGTTGTGGTTGGTAAGGGCTGAAACTGGATTGGAACCTTTGTCTGCTTGAGTAATGGATGGAACGATTATGGTGAAATCAGGCCAGGTATGGAGTCTGCATTCTCCAGCTAACTTTAGCACTATAACGTCTGAATCTTATCACCTCTCCGGTGTCAGTTTCTTCACTGGAAAAAGGAGAGGGTTGGAATAAACTGTTTCTAGGGTTTATTCCGGGTAAAATAGTCTAAATGCTAAAAGAGAGGTAGAGGTAGTTGGTAATAAAGCAATGCATTTCCTTGTTTCTCAGAAGCATTCCACCCCCCCTCATATTTTGGCATTCCTGATGTTAGGATAATTTTACAGAGGCTGGGAACTTTTAAGTTTATTTTGTATTGTTTATTTTCAGTGCTTTATTTTCCTCTAAAATCTGGTTTTAAAGAAATTGTGCTTCTTGCAATTCATGACATCTTAGAGCATAAGGAATTTATTAGTTCAAAGGGAAAAGTAGCAAGAGGAAACCTCAGTGAGTTTGGGCTGATAACTGAACACTCACCAGAAGCAAGGAGTTAGAATGGGGCTGAAGAGGTGGGACACTTCCCTTAGTACGAGGAGAGCAGTGGGATATCCGCTTGGCCTCTGTGGGTCCTCTGGGTTTTCTTTCTTTTCTCCTCCTCTTCCTCCTCCCCCTTTTCTTCCTCCTCCTCCCACTCCCTCTCCTCCTTTTTAAAATTTGAGATGTGATCAATGGTATACTGGTAAACCGGCTCTCAAAACCAAACCAAACCAAACCAAACCAAACAGCCCTGATTTATAGCATTTGCCTGTTTCTGTAGGGGAAGTATGAGTTTTGGTGATCAATTCCAAAGTGATCGAGGGTGGTAGGGTTTTCCCCACTTTTCCCCACCCCAGCAAGCAGTGCTCTGACACCAGCAGGGTGTCCTGCCATTCAGCTCAATTCTGACACTCTCTACCCCGAGATAGCATGAGATAGTTTAAGGGCTTAGTTCCACAAGGCTGCCCCCCAGCCCCCTGGCCAGCTTACAATGCAAGTCACAAGCCCAGGTTATCACTTGTGCTTCTGACCAATTGGCTATAGATTAGAGGTTCCAATGGCCCCTTCTTCGGCTTGATTAAGTTGCTAGAGCAGCTCACAGAACTCAGAGAAACATTTTACTTACTAGATTACTGGTTTATTATAAAAGGATAAAACTTAGGAACAGCCAGATGGAAAAGGTGCAGAGGGCAAAGTCTGTGAAAAGGGCTTGGAGCTTCCATGCCCTCCCTGAGCACACCATTCTCCCTGTATCGCCAACCTGGAAGCTTTGCTAACCCCCTCCTTTTAGGATTTTATGGAGGCCTCATTACACAGGCATGATTAATTAAATCCTTGGCCATTGGTGATTGATTCAATTTCCACTCCCTTTCCCCTTTCCCCCTTCCCCCTCCCAGAGGTGAGAAGGTGGGGTGATTTGGGACTGAAAGTTCCAAGGCTCTAATCACATGGTTGGCTCCGCTGGCAACCAGCCCCCATTCCTTAGGAGCTTTCTGAAAGTCACCTCATTAACATAACAAGACACCTTTATTGCTTTCATCACTTCGGAAATCCCAAGGGTTTTGTGCCAGGAACAGGTCGAAGACCAAATATATATATATTTTTTGAAAAAAAATTAGAAAGTTTTAAAAAATTAAAAAATTTTAATTTTTTTTATTGAACTGGATTTCTTATCATAGATCACAATATCACTAAATACATCCATCATGGCTGATTTCAAGCTGCCCATGGGAGGTGAACAAGGAGTGGAGAAGAGGTATAGAGTTCGCCCTCTAGCTAGTCCCAGCACACCACTTACACACAGTGAAATGCACTGAATTTTTTTAGTTAAATGCATAACCTGTTTATCCAAAATATATTTGACACTTACTGGATGTCAGGCACACGTGGGGGAAGTGTGGGTAAATAAGAACTAATTTTTACTCTCCAGAATGTCATAGATAAGTAGACTGTTATAATGAACTTTAAGTAAAGAAAGGACTCTTGTACTGAGAATGGTTGATCAAGTCTCTTTTCCACTGAGAGCAAAATAAATACCAAATAGTTCCTGAGATACCTGGATTAGAAAGAGAGAACTGAGGTCTGTAACTGGATTATTAGATGTTAGAAGGGTGAAATGGGATTTTTAAGGCCCCCTTTTTTAGAGGTCAAGTTAAGCATAATATTTCTTACCCCTGAATATTAGTTGCTGTGTGTGCAAGTTTATTAATCACTTTTATTGAGCTATAATTTATATACAATAAAATTTGCCGAATTTAAGTCTACTCTTGTACCAATTCTTCAAACATTATACCTCATACTCTATTATGACAGAATATTTGTTATCCTAAGAAGTTCACTTGTTTTCTTCCCAACATAAGCTTCCAACCCTCTGGGCAGGCACTGTTTTGATTTTTTCACCATAGATTCATTTTACCTGTGTGTATTTTTTCTGTGCCTTACTTCTTTCCCTTAGCATAATGTTTCTGATACTTATCCGTGCTGTTGTAGGTATTAGTAGGTTATTCCTTTTTGTTGCTGAGTAATATTTCATCGTATGAATATACCACAGATTGTGCATCCATCCATCAGACATTTGAATTGTTTTCAGCTTTGGCTATTCTGAATAAAGCTGCTATGAACGTTTTTAGATAGATTTTTTTTGTTATTGTTGACATATTCCCCAACTCCCACTTTGTGTGTTTATGTGTGTGAGATTAAATACCAGGAGTAAAATTGTAGAATCAAAATATAGTATATACTTAGCTGTGCAAGAAGAAGACGTCTTTAGAGAATGATCTCAGATCAGATAGGAGGGAAAGGGAAAATACACAGCGGAACTGTTCCTTTGGAATGTACTTAATCTGAGAATTTTGGAACAAGTATTTTAACTATGGATAAAATGTGGATATTGAAAAAAATTGATGTTAGTAAGAGTCTACAGGCTTATAAAAGAAGGTATAAAAACTGTTAACAGCTTTATTGATATATAATTTATATACACAGAATTCACTCATTTGAAGTGTATAATTCAATGGCTTTTAGTATATTTACTAAAATGTTTCCAGAGTTGGAAGACCATCAATCACCACAATCTAATTTTAGAATACTCTATTACTCTCAGAGGAGTCCTAATTTACAGTACAAAGCCATGAGTTTGGAGTTAGGAAGAGCTGTGTTTTAGTCTGAGTTTTACTAGTTAGCAGTGTGTGACCATGGTCAGCTGAACCTCAGTTTCCACACCTTTGAAAGTAGAAACGAGGCCGCCTCCTTTATAGTATTTTTATAAGGATTTTAAATAATACACGCAAAGCACTTGGTACATAGTAAATATTAAATAAATGGTAGTGTTTATTGTTGAACTGTGCCTGCATTTTTGTAATTTCTGTGGCATTTTGTTCATATCCTATAGCTCCTACAAATCTGTCCCTGCTAAAGGTATCTTTGAGCATGTCTTGTAAGAGGATATGGAGTGGAAAGAGGAAGCCGGGACTTTAGAATAACATACTGGAGTTTTCTGGTTCTACCATTTAATTGGGTAAATCACTTAACTGTGTCTGTTTCCTTACATGAAGAACTAGAGGGAAAACGTCCACCTTGTAGGACTGTTCTAAGTGTTTGAGGAAATGCACGTGACATGTTGATCTGGTAGGTGCTTACTAAATAGGAGCTGTTCTTCTGTGATACCAGAAGCTCCCAACTTTGAAGTAATTACATCTTAGAATAAAATTTATGTACAAAATTCAAGGCATAGATGGAAACTTTGCTCATGAACTATGTGCATATTTGCTGCACATGTTTTTGTATTTTACTGTTAGTAAAGTGACAGTTACATGGTCCTTAATAAAAGTAAATGTATGAGTGGGTAAATAAAGAAGAAAAAATATTTTCCTTCTTCTGTTTCAGTCTCCCTTAATGTTTAGGTATCCAAGAGAAAGTTTTTTTCTAAGGTTCAAATTATTCACTCATGTTCTCTCATTCGGCAGGCGTGTGTGTGTGTGTGTGTGTGTGTGTGTGTGTGTGTGTGTATGGGTGAGCGAGGGCAGGATAATTAGAAATTACCATAAGAACAAAAGTTAGAGTAGAAATTACAACAATGATTGCTTACCTTTATAAACAACTTATATATTTATAAGAGTACTCTCATGTTACTTCTTTACATTTGTGTCTCATAACAACTGTATCAGGCAATTGGAATAAATAGTCTAATTTTTGTGGAAAGACAAACAAAGTTCAGGGGTCGACTCATTCATGGTCCTCATGGAGCTAATAAGTGGCAAAGCCGAGTGAGGGAAGGGGGCTATAAGTAGGAAACCTTGTGCGTTGCTGGTGGAAGCACAGTCTCAGGCAGCTGTTCTGGAAAGCAGTCCTGGTGTTACTTAAGCAAATTAACTAGTTATTTACTCTATGACCCAGCAATTTCATTCCTACAGATGGACACTAGAATGTGTCCCATAGGCCCCCAAGAGGACATGAGCAAGGTTATTCGCTGCTGTGTTATTAGTGGGGGGAGGGAGGGGGTGGGAGGTAACTGGTGACCATTGCTGGGAGAGGGGAAAGGCAGAATGACTTGTCATGGAGTTGTCTGCAACCATTAGAAGCAACAGATTAGATAACCAAAAGCAGCATGAATGGATCTGAAGAATATAGTGCTTAGTGAAAAATGTAAGAGTGTGAGGTATATTTTTTGTTTATGTGAATTAAAAATTCATAAGCACCGCACAGTATACATCATGCTTATGTAAAGTACTCAGTAAGCACATTAGAATGGCTGCCTGAGGGGCCCAGTGCATAGGAGTGGGCTATGGAAATAAAAAGGAATACATAAGTAAAGAAAATGATGATAATGTGCCATGAACCAGTAAGTATGGCTGATTCAACCTGCTGAATGGTGATGTTAAAAACAGAACAACACATTGTTAAGTGATATAGTTTGAATACCTTTTATGTGATAAACTTGGTTACCACTAGGATTAACTGAAGAGATCTTGTTATCTTTATACATGGGACGAATGTTCCAAGTGAAATTAAATTTGGATTGGTTTCTAAAGTTTCAAGTAAAATTTTGCATGGAGAGCAACATCTTTTTCTTTTTAAGAGATTTACAATATTGTATAACATAAAATTAAATGCCTTTAAAATTTTCTCTTTTGGATAATAGAGACCGATGTGTCATAAAGTGCAATCAGTTTTTACAGAATTAGGATATAATATAGTGCTAAATATTTAGTTCTAAAATGATACTCAAATTTTAGTTTTCCAAGTTAAGTTTGAGGTGTAATAGATCACCCCTCCTCTTTTTTTGGTGTAAAATAATGCAGATTTATTATGGTGCAGTTCTGGAGAGCAGAAGTCCAAAATGAGCTGGCAGGACTTTATTCCATCTAGGGACAAAAGGAAAGAATACTTATCTTTATTATTTCCAGCTTCTAGAGCCCCTCTTCTAGGCAACCTTCCTAGACGTCTGCAGATTTGACACTATCTTCTATAGTGTTGCAGCACTTCATGTACTTTTGGAGGTCATGGCATTTATCACATTTTGTTGAAATTATTTATTTACCGTGTCTTCCCTAACTAACTAAACAACTTAGAGGGCATGCTTACCCCTTCCCTCCCCATTTTCGTGTCTGCCTTCCCTCATCTAGGATCTAGCACATCCAATACTCAGTTTATGACTATTGAACAAAATTGGCCGTTGGACATATTTGCCAACATGGTCTCCTATGAGACAGTTTTGAGGTTACTTTAACTTTCAAAAATCTTCAAAAGATATTCATATTTAAGTCGGATGTAGATATATGATGTGATTTTAGAAACGTGTCAGAAATCTGGAAGAGTGTGCATATATGATAGTATGTAATAATTTTTTTTATCTTTTGGAAGGTTTGACCTTGCACCTATTTTCTGCTAAATAGCATAGTATATAGTATTTGGATTTTATAGTAGCTGTGTGCCTTGGGCAAGTGAAATTAACTTCTCAGAGATCTGTTTCCTCATCTTTTGATGGAGGTGCAGATCTCATAGGGTTGTTGAGGGAATTAAATGAGATCCTCCGTGGAAAGCACTTAGCATAGTGCCTGGCTCACAGTTACTGTCTTTTGGGCATCTACCAATAATACTGAGTTTACTGTGTGTACGTAATATCTGTGATAATTTATGCTAATAGTATGCATTCCTACAGTTTATTATCCTAGTAAGGAAGGGACTGTTCTCATAAATTCTCTTTTGTAAAGGAACGTTACATTCTTTTGCTTAAACTTCCTCCTCTTCTCTCTTCCTCTTACCATAAAATTACCAAATTTTTCCTTTAAAGTGATTTAAAAAATAGAGATTATTGACATAATCTGTTTATAGTAAAATTAAACAAGCCTCTGTCCTTGCTGATGATAGGTGGCACCTAAAGTCTGTGAAGAGCCCAAAGATCTCATGTGTAAAGCAAAAAACACCATTGTCTGCTTCTTATAGCCCCCAATCCAATGCTATATGCTTTTGATTGATTTGTAAAATTTATAACCCAGTAGTATAGCAAACGGCAACAAAAGTCAGAAGAAAGATTAGGAGAAAATACTTATAGTAATGTGACAAGATATTTTATGTCTAGTATACAAAGAACTCTTAGACATTGTGAAGAAAAGGATGAAGTACCAAAAGGAAAATTTATCTACTGTGAAAGTAGACCCTCAAAGAAGAAGAAGACATCTGGCCAATAAATGTGTGAAAGATGTTAAATTTACAAGTCATAAGAGATTAAAATGACTCATTGCTATTTGGTAGCACTTTATTTATTAGATTGACAAAAAAATCCTCTTTCGGTTGTTGAAGATACGGATTCTTCCAAATGTTGATGGTTTGAGCGTCAGTTGTACAGTTTTGTTTTGTTTTGTTTTTTGGGTGGCAAATTAAGCACACTATTTATCTATTAAAATAGAACAAATCATACTTAACTTTTTGCTCCAGCAACCAGTTTTGTGAATCTCTGCTGTAGAAGTTAAAGCATCAGTATGTAAGGACATATTTACAGGGATGTGTCTTACAGTGTTTGTAAAGCAAAAACACTGGAAACAAACTAAATTTACCTTGATGGGACTGATTGAATGTATGAATGTATTATGGTTTTCTATTATATGGGAATATGATTAGGATAATTTAATAAGGAGTTAGAGCTACACATTGTAACCTTTTGTGTATAGCATAATCCAGTTTTGAAAACAAAAAGAAAATCATAGTATTTGTCTGAGCATAGGTGGTTGATGGATTTGACTACCTCAGGGGAATGGAGTTTTGAGGGGCAGGCGAAATCACTGATTTTCCTTTTGCTTGATAAAATGAGCATATATTTTGTAATAAAAAGTTCAATAAAGCAAAACAAAATCAAGGAAAGAAAAATTTAAGTCTAAGGAAAAAGAAAGCCTTGTTCCATTGGATATCTTTTACTTGCTTGAATTTTTATACTGTCATTTATTGTACATTTGGCATTACAAGTGTTTCTTATTCATCTAGTCACAGAATCCGACTCTAAAATGTCTTGGTATCTGTACTTGTGGATGTTTTCTCAGGGCTAATTAAGATTTTTTGTCCCTGTGCACAGGCCTACTGTATAGACATTACATTTAAAGCTGAGCTGGAGCTATATGGAATTTTTGCTTGGATTTTGGTAGCATAATCATATTTTTACAGGGTGGAATTAAAAATGCTTACTTTCCCCTCTGTTTCATGCCCAAAACTGAAGTAGCTGTATCTTCATCCTTTTTATTTCTAGGTAAGTAATGTCCTTGCCTCATTGGCTCCTCTTTTTAAATTATTACTTTGCCTTTTATTAAAGTTTAAATTTTTAAAATCACTTTCTTTTTCATTGTAAGAGCAAATGTTCATTCCTGAAAAATCAGAAACATAGTCAAGTAAATACCAACAAGCCCAACTCCCTTTCCTCCCAAGCCAAAAATCATGCAAATCGTGCTCATGTGATATCAGTCTCTCAATCCCTGGGTAACTTTCTTTCAAACTATTCATTGCAAATATTTTCTGCAGAGCAGTAATGAAAGATGAATGGTTTTAAGTATCAGATTGTGTTGTAAGGAATAATTATGTTCCTTGAAAGTGTTGTTTTCTTTTGATGATCAATTGGGCGCAGGTGTGGAATAACACCGCAGAAAGGCTTATGAAAGCGAAAGAAACTTATTTCATTCTTGAGTCCTAGAAGAGTTGAGCTCAGCATGGCATGCAGAGGGGCGGATATGGGAAGAGTTCCAAGAGGTCAGGGTGAAGTACGCAGGCCAAAGGCATGAGGGGGTTCCACTGGTGTGTTTGAATGTCACTAGGTCACGTTAAGGGTGGGCAAGAAGGGGAACCTGTGGCTGGGATCAGCCTTATCACAAGATGTGCCTGGTCACCTAGGTGGGTTATTCACAGCCTGTTTGTGAGGATGGTGAGGTGTCAGGAAAATAAGAAGTTTTAAAAGTTTGCAATACACAGACATCTGAATTTCCATCCCTAGAGCTTATTGACTTGTATCTTACTTTTCTTATCTGGAAAACAGGCATAAGAAATAGTACCATAGAGTTGTTGCAAGCACTAAATTGCAAAGCTCTGAGCTTGGTTCACAGTAAGCTCCTTTTATTGCTATGTTTAAAAGTTTCATGTATATTGATTATTGTTTTTATTATGTAAGTAGTACATGTTCAGTACAGAGACATCAGTCATTATGCTTCTGAACCCTTTTATGATATGGCACATTGGGGGCCTAAGGACCAGGCTGCTTTCCAGATGAAGGTGGTGCTGTGGGGCTGTGGCCACACTAAGCTCTTTTTCATTGACTAAAGACCAAGGGATCGTAATTCCTCACATCCAGAACCCATGTAGGGTTTATAATGTTGCCAGAAGAAGAATATGCACAAAGGATTTAGACATTTTTATGTCCCTTTATTTTTCTGCATACAGACAAATCTTCCTTCAGATGACAGGTTATACCAATTTATGCCTCCACAAAGCGTACAAGAGGGTCTGCTTTCTGAACTTCCCACAAGACAGTGTCATTACTTCTTTACCTTTGCCAATATGAATGGTGAAAAGTGACCCCACGTTGTTTTACTCTGTGGTCATAATTTTTTGATCAGTGTAACAGTAAAATATGGGAAGCCAGCTTTAAGAAAAGATCCTCAAGGGATAAAGTGTGGCGGCACCAATACCTGACAGCCTTATAAATCACCGGCTGAATAAGAAGCTATGCTTGGGATCTCTTTAGACTTGTCCTGGGAGTTCAGCTGCTCACATTACAGCATCACACCTAGTGCTTCTGGTAAGTTGTGTAACCTGTTATTAAATTAAGATTCAACACAGAAATCTTCATTCTGAAATTTTTCCCCTTTAGTATTGACAAATGTGAAATTGTAAGACCATGGAGGACAATCTATGACTTGAGTGACAGGTTGAGATTTATTTTCCTGGCTAGAGATCCAAGGAATTTTCTCCTTACGAGGTTTGAAATTTTCTTCCTTAGCAATATTTAATCACGTAATTTACTATGGCAGTACAAAGTTTGTTCCTTCAAATGCTTGCTTTATTTATGAGTATCTATACTTGGATTGCAGCCATCACTTTTTTCACATTTTTTTTTGTTTGTTTGTTTGTTTCCCCTTAAGATACGGCAAGAAAATTATTAAAAAAAAAAAAAAAGGAAATTCAATATTTATCATGACATTTTCTAACTTTCTTGGATTTTGGTGTTAAAATTTTTATGGGATACAGTATTAATGATTCTTGATAAAGGGCTGATTTTTATGGCGTATTCATGTCTTGTAATAGGTACATAAAACTTGAATACATGAATATGTACTATATGTAACAGTAGTGTATGTTTCTTCAGAGGAAAATATGACATTTCTAACTCACCATCCAAGGTAAGTTACCTAATGTTGGAGCTAGACTTATTTTAATTTGTACATACACTTTTCCATTATTTCTTGTACCAGGAACAGTCTTTTGTTAAGGAATAGAGCCAAGCTAATTTGGTCAACATGGTCCTCAGATTTCATTCCTGTGATCTTCAGATCAGAACCTTAATGTCTTTTGATCAAAAGATATTGTGAAATTTTGGATTAAAAAAAAAACACAGAAGGTAACTTCATGAAAATGAATATCATAATATCCATGCTAGAGCAGAGTTGTAAATATACAAAACTACATTTAAGAATGCATTTCGTAATTTGTCAACATAGATCTTTAATTGTAGTGTCTGAAATAACTTTCATTTTGGCTTTAGAAAGAATAGAAAGTCCCCAGAATTTATCCTCTTGCCATTACCCAAACACACCCACTCCTTGTCTCTGTGCTTTTTTCCAACCATTCTCTTTGTGTATTCTTCCACCCTTATCTACCTGGGAAAGATTTCTTGTACTCTAAGCCCAGCCTCTGAGTATCACCTCTTTTGAAAAAGGTTCTTGAGTATGTGTCTCTGTCTCTACCACCACCAGGTGTGTGTGTGTGTGTGTGTGTGTGTGTGTGTAGAACCTTAATGTCTTTTGATCAAAAGATATTGTGAAATTTTGGATTAAAAAAAAAACACAGAAGGTAACTTCATGAAAATGAATATCATAATATCCATGCTAGAGCAGAGTTGTAAATATACAAAACTACATTTAAGAATGCATTTCGTAATTTGTCAACATAGATCTTTAATTGTATGCCTTTATGCATTGTACCTTTAATTTATCTGACACTGACACATGTCTTTGTGCCAGGCACTCTGCTAGGACTGGATATACAATGGCAAATAAAACACTGTTTGTGCTCTCAAGTATATATATACGCATATATTTTTTAAATTAAGAGACTTTCTTTTTCTGAAGCAGTTTTAGGTTTACAGAAGAATTGAATAGAAAGTACAGAGACGTCTCATATACCACCCTCTCCCCAAACCCTGCACCCATTTTCTCCTGTTACTAACATCTTGCATTTGCATGGTGTATTTGTCATGATTGATGAATAAATCTTGATACATTATTGTTAACTAAAACCCATAGTTTACATTAGTGATCACTTTTTGTGTTGCACAGTTCTGTGGGTTTTGACAATTGTATAATGACTGTATCCTCCATTGCAGTATCATACAAAAAAAAATCTCCTGTGCTCCACTTAGTTATCTTTCTCCCCTCCCCAAACTCCCGGCAACCACTGATCTTTCTACTGTCTATAATTTTACTTTTCCGGAATGTCATATAGTTGGAATCACATAGTATGTAGTCTTTGCAAATTGACTTCTTTCACTTAGGAATATGCATTTAAAGTTCCTCCATGTCTTTTTGTGACTTGATAGCTCATTTCTTTTTAGTGCTGAATAATATTCCATTGTATGGCTGTACTGTGGTTTATTTATCTGTTCACCTACTGAAGAACACCTTGGCTGCTTCCAAGTTTTGGCAGTTATAAATAAAGCTGTTATAAACATTCATGTGTAGGTTTTGTGTAGACACAGTTTTTAACTTATATAAGTAAATACCAAGGAGCACAATAGCTGGATTATAAGACTGCATTTAGCTTTATAAGAAGCTACTGTTTTCCAAAGTGATTCTACCATTTTGCACTCCCACCAGCAGTGTATGAGACTTGCTGTCTGTCCACATCCTTGTCAGCACCTGGTGTTGATAGTGTTTTGGATTTTAGCTATTCTAAATGTGTGATGGTTTCTCACTGTTGTTTTAATTATCAGTTCCCTTATGGGATATGATGATCATCTTTTCATATGCTTCTTTGCCATCTGTATACCTTCTTTGGTGAAGTGCCTGTTCAGGTCCTTTACCCACTTTTTAAATGGATTGTTTCTTTGCTTATTGTTTAGTTTTAAGAGTTTTTTTGCATAATTTGGATACAAGTCCTTTATTAGATTTATTCTTTGCATGTATTTTCTCTAAGTCTGTGGCCTGTCCTTTCATTCACTCGCCTTCAGTGAGTTGTAATCTTTTAGCAATAGTAACATCAAAGATCACTGATCACATATCACCATAACAAATACAATAATAATAAAAATGTTTGAAATATTGCAAGAATTATCAAAATGTGACTCAGAGACATGAAGTGAGCAAATGCTGTTGGAAAAATGGTGCTGATAGACTTGCTTGATGCACGGTTGCCACAAACCTTCATTTTTGTAAAAAACACAATATCTACAAAGCATAATAAAGTGAAATGCAATAAAATGAAGTATGCCTGTGTTTTTTGTTTCAAATTCCAGTTGTTCACCGCTGGTGTATAGAGTGGTGAAAGGAGGCATCCTTGCCTTGCTTGTGATCTTGAGAAAGCATCTGATTTCTGATTAAGAATGATGTTAACTGTAAGTTTTTTGTAGATGTTTTAAAATCAAGTTTAGGAAGTTCCCCTCTGTTCTTAGTTTGGAACTTAGTTTGCTGAGAGTTTTTATCATGAATGAGTTTTGGCTATTGTCAATTTTTTTTTTTTTGCATCTATCGATAAGATCATATATATCATTTTTCTTCTTTAGCTAGTTGATGTCATAGGTCTCATTAATTAATTTTCAAATGCTGAACCAGCCTTCAATACCTGCAGTAGATCTCACTTGGTTGAGATGAATAATTATTTTGATATACATTGCTGGACTAGAGTTGCTCAAACTTTGGCGAGAGTTGTTGTATCTGTGTTCATGAGAGATACTGATTTGTAGTTTCCCTTTCTTGTAATGTCTTCATCTGGTTTTGGTATTGGGATGATGCTGGCCTCATAGAATTAGTTAAGAAAAATAGAAGTTAAGTCCCTCTGCTTATATTTTCTGGAAGAGATTTTAGAAAATTGATATCATTTCTTTCTCAAATGTTTGGTAGATGTCAAGTAAACAATTCTGAAAGGTTGTTAATTGCTTCTGTTTGTGAAGATTATTAATTATTGATTCAATTTCTTTAATAGCTTTAGGCCTATTCAGATGACTTCTATCTTCCTGTGTGAGTTTTGGTAGATTTTGAGGTATCTTTCAACAAATTGATCCATTCTATCCAGGTTTTCAAGTTTGTAGGCCTACAACTGTTCATAATGTGCTTTTGTTACCCTTTTGATGTCCATGGGCTATATGGTGATGCTCCTTTTTCATTTATGGTATTAGTAATTTGTGTCTCCTTTTTCACTGGTTAGCATGACTAGAGCTCTAGTGATCTTTTCAAAGACATAGCTTTTAGTTTGTTGATTTTTCTCTACTAATATCCTGTTTTCAAATTCATTGATTTCTGCTCTTTTATTATTTCTTTTCTTCTGCTTGCTTTAGACTTATATTGTTGTTATATCTAGTTTCTTAAGATAGAAGCTTAGGTTATTGATTTTTAGATCTTCTTTTTAATATATGCCTATAATACTATAAAATTCTACTTCATGATGTAAGTTTTGATATGTTGCATTTTCATTTAGTACAATATATTTTAAATTTCCCATGAGGTTTCTTCTTTGATTTATGGGTTATTTAGGTGTGTGTTGTTTGATCTCTGTTTTGAGATTTTTCAGCTCTCTTTCTGTTGTTGATTTCTAGTTTAATTCCATTCTGATCTAATTCTGATTTAATTCCAGAGCATACTTTGTATAACTTCCATCATCTAAATTTGTTAAGTTGTCTTTTATGGCTCAACTTGTGTTCAGTCTTGGTGAATGTTCTATGTGAGCTTGAAAAGGATGTGTATTCTGTTGTTGTTGGATGAAGTTTTCTATAAATGGCAATTAGATACAATTGTTTAATGGTACTGTTTAGTTCAACTGTGTCCTTACTGATTTTTTTTTTTGCTGGATCTGTCAATTACTAACAAAAGGGTATTGAATAATAGTGGACTCATCTGCTTTTCCTTGTCATTCTAGCAGGTTTTGCTTCACATAGTTTGACATTCCATTATTAGACACATACACGTTAATGATTGTTATGCCTTTTCGGAATATTAACCTTTTTTTTTTAAATGGAGGTACTGGGGATTGAACCCAGGGCCTTGTGCATTGCTAAGCATGTGCTCATCCATTGAGCTCTACCCACCCCCTGAAATATTATCCTTTTTAATCATCATATAATTGCCCCTTTGCTGCTAATATTTGTTCTTGCTTTGAAGTTGGCTTTTCTGAAATTAATATTGCTACACCAGCTTTTTAAAGATTTATGTTGACATGGTATGTCTTTCTCCATCCTTCTACTTTTTCTGTATGTCTTTATAGCTAAGGTCGGATTCTTATAGACAATGTATATATTGGGTCTTCTTTTTTTAATGCATTCTGACAGTGTCTTTTAATTTGTGTATTGAGACCACTCATGTTTAAAGTGATTATTTAAAAGCTGGGTTAGTATCTACCATATTTTTAATTGTTTTCTATTTGTTGCCCTGCTTGTTTCTTTTTTTGTTTTCCACTGATTTTTCTTTTTTTTTTCCCTTTTTTTTTCCTTCTTTGGTTTTAATTGAGCATTTTATATGATGATTCCATTTTCTCTCTTCTTTTAGCATATAATTTATACTTCTTTTAAAAACCTTTTTACCAATTGCTGTAGAGTTTGTAATATCAATTTACAACTAATCCAAGTCCACTTCAAATGCTACCATCTATACACAAGTAATGCAAGTAATTTATAATAAAGTATTTCCAATTTCCCCCCTCATACCTTATAACATTATTGTCATTAACTTCACTTATCCATAAGCTGTAATTACTGAGTACGTTGTTGCTATTATTACTGAACAAGAGTTGTTATTGAACATACTCTTATCTGTTAGATAAGTTAAGAATAAGAAAAATAAAAGATTTTATTTTACCTTAATTTATTCCTTCTCTGACACTCTTCCTTTCTTATTGAAGATCCAGGCTTCTGTCCTATATCATTTTTCTTCTCTCTGAAGAATTCTTTTAACATTTCTTCCAAGGCAGATCTCCAGACAACAGATTTCCTTAACTTTTGTTTGCCTGAGAAGATCTTTATTCCTTATTCTTATTGAGGAATAATTTCATTGGATACAAGTTTTAGGTTGTTAGGTTTTTTTTCTTTTAGTATTTCCTGCCACTCTCTTCTTGCTTTCATGGTTTCTGAAGAGAAAGTGATGTAATTCTATTCTTGTTCCTCTTTAGGTCAGATGTATCCTCTGGCTTCTGTCAAGATTTTTCTCTTTGTCTTTGATTTTCTGCAGTTTGAACATGCTATATCCAGGTGTAGAGTTCTTGGTATATATCATGCTTGGTATTCACTGAGCTTCTTGGAACTGTGATTTGGTGTCTGTCATTAATTTTTGAAAATTCTCAGCCATTACTTCTTCAAATATGTCCTTTCTCTCCTCCTTCTCCTTCTGGCATTACCATTATGCATATGTTACACCTCTTGTGATTGTCCCACAGTTTTTGAATATTCTGTTCAATTTTTTTCATTCTTTTCTCTCCTTGCATTTTAAATTAAGAAGTTTCTACTGACATCTTCAAATGCACTGACTCTATTTCACCATGTCCAGTCTACTGATGAGCTCATCAAAGGCATTCTTCGTTTATTATAGTTATTTTGATTTCTGACATTTCCTCTTGAATCTTTTTAAGAGTTTTCATGTCTCTTCACACATTACCCATCCATTCTTGTATGCTGTTCACTTTTTCTATTAGAGTCCTTAGTACATTCATCAGTTTGAAATTCCTGGCCTAATAATTCTAACACTTCTGTCATATCTGAGACTGGTTCTGATGCTTACTCTGTGTCTTCAAACTGTGGGTTTTATTTTTCCTTTTTGTATTCTTTGTAATGTTTTTTGATAGCTAGATATGATGTATCAGTTAGAGGAATTTATAAATAGGACCTTATTGTGAGGCTCTGTGTTTATCCTGCTGGAAATTAGGCTTTGTTTATTGTTTGCTGTGTCTGTGGTGTCATGGGCTGCTGTTTCCTCTAGTGTCATTGTATTTGTCTGCCCTGTTGTCTTTGAGTTTCCCTAGAGAATCTTTTTTTAAAAGGGTCTAAAGCTTTCCGTTTTCAGTCAGCTATAACCTCCTGTTATCACACAGGAGCCAGATTGATTAGGTCTCAGTCTTTTAGTGAGACTGTTTTCCTAAGCTGTGACCTTCAGATTATTTCTCAGCCTTTCTTTTCCCTCTTAAGTGACACTGGAAGTCCAGGGTGTGTTGGAGTTGGATATTTCCTTTCCCCCAGGTAGGTTAGACTTCCATAAAACCTAAATCAGTTAGGCTCTGAAAGTAAATTAGCTCTATGATACAAGCTTGCTGGGCTTTGGAGTCCCATGGGGTCTGTCTTTGGTCGAAGCAGTGGGTGTGGTCCATAACAAACTGCCTTAATGCATTAAGGGTGAGAATGGTAGGACTGAACAGATAAACTAAGATACCAGGATGACTTTTGGTTAGTCTGTTCTTAGCATGACCAATTTATCAGATGAAGAATTATCATACAAGACTTAGTTTGCAGAGTGATCTTTAAGTATCAAATTGACTCTTTTCAAGAGTTTATATGTTATCTGAGAATGAAATCTTTAGCCTCAGCAGCTGGATGTAACTCAGTATTGACGAATAGATTTTAGGGAATGGTTTAAATTTTAAAAAGTATTTTATTCTGGTCATGTGACCCAGGACCATAACTGAGGTGTGAATCTGACTATTCTTTGCCTAGATTAGGAGTACTAGAAGGTAAAAGTAAGCATGTGAGTTTGGAGCCATTCGATAAGGTTCTCAGGTTTGTGGTTATCTTGTTCAGCTCCACCTTTCCTCGCTGTACAGAGTTTGGGTTACTACTTTGCAAATGGACAATTTAGTGCAGGGTCCCCCAAGTGATTGTCTTGGTTACTGTTTTCCTGGCCTCTCTTGGGCTCCTTGAATGTAGTTTTTCCTGTCTTGTGTGCTTTCCAAGGAAAAGGAAGGAAAATAATTATTTAGATATTTAAATTCCTAAATTCAGTTGACAAGGGTGATTTTAAAAATAATAGCTTATTGAAATTTGTTACATTCCTTCTCTCTCCTTTTTTTTTTTTTTTTTTTTTTTGTTAGAATAAGACATTTATTGAGAGTCTTCTGTGTGCCAGCTGTGGTTTTAAGATCACTAATTGTATTAACTCATCTGATTTTACAGCATTGCTATGAGATGGGTGTAATTGCTGATCCCATTTTATCGATGAGGTGATTGAAGATTAGAGCATTGGATTAAGGTCACAGAGACATTAAGAGGCAGAACCCCATGTCAGTCCCAGGCACTCTGGCTCTGATCCCAGAGCCCATGACTTTTTGCTAGATCCACGTACCACCTTATTTATGCAAGTATTATTCTTTAAGTCAACTCACATTTTACGCATATAGATTAATTTTTTTCAGAAAGGAAATATCACTATTGTAAATTGAAGATCATTATGGCTTTTCTGAAGTAGAGAATAAACCTAAAGATTGTGATAAAAATAAAGCAATGTTACAGAATCCTAGGTAGATACTGAAGTTTGCTCTAGGCTTTGATCTAAGAACTGCTTTCCCCTTTTTAAAGGCAAGATTAGCACTTATTGCAGTGTTAGAGTCTCCAAACTTAAGTTTCTCCTTGATGTAATAAGAAGGATTCAGAGAATATTGAAAAGAGAATAATTTTCTCCCTAAGTGGTTTGGTACTTTTCAGCTCCTTTTCCTTCTGTTTTTTACTGACTTTGGGGAAACTACTCACCTGTTAAATTCATTTATGAAATGCAGCCGTGTATTGTTCATCACACATAAGAAGCCTCCAGTACAGTGGATTGGCACAGATGCTCACAAAGATTATTTAGTGAACGGTAGTTACAATTATTGTTAACATCCAGTCATTCTTTTATGCATAGGGACTGAGTTTTAAAAATAATTTGGTTAGGATTTATGCTTAGATTAACCTACCCTAAACGTCCTCACTTTTTTCTCCCTTGGATGCCACAATTTTCTTCTATGTATACAGCACATATCCCTACCTCCTCAGATAAGAAAAAAATAACAGACCTTAAATGCCCACATTTAAAAAACACTTACGTGTTCTTAAATGATCTGGCACTCCTCTTCACTGCTGACCCCGCCCCACCAGGAGTAAATGGGGCAGAGGGGAGAGGAGGTGTCTAGGGTGTAGATGTATGAGGTGTGGACTCTGCGGGAGCTGACCGTTTATGCTGCAGGTAAGACCCAGTAGTGCTCATGTTTACACTTCTTCCTTTTTTTTTTCTGATGATTAAACTAACATACATTCATTGTGGAAATGTGGAAAGTCCTGACAGTGTGGCCTAAATAAAAGTGATCCTGTCATTCAGAAGTGACCTGGCTGAACTGAGCACAGGCTTTCTTGGAGAGGAAATGTGTACTTGCTTTTCCCTCTTTCCACTGTTGCTTCACTCAGCCCCTTCCCCCTGCAGGCTCCCTCCCTCCAGAGTTGGTGATATGTGATTGTGAGCAGATTACTAACTCTATGCTGCATACTGTCTCTATACTGTAGCTTCCTCATCTATAAACCTGAGATAACTGTTTACCTTGGAGTGTTATTGTGAAGATTAAATGCGCAGATGCATAGAGAGCATTAAGAATAGTGTCAGAGACCCAGTAGGTTCTGCATCAGTGCTGGCTCTCGTTATAGTTGTGCTTCCACCAGGAAAGATGGGAGACCTGCCCTGGGTGCTGGTCCTTGTCTCTGACAGCAGAGTCCAGCTCTTGCCTCATCTTTCCCTTTTGAAATCCAACTCTTTCTTCAGAGCTTATCTCAAATGCAGTCTCCTCTGTGAGGTTCTGTTTTGACCAACCTTTCCCATAGATTTTGTTTTTCCCACCTTAGGCGTTTTACCTCTGGCATTCTGAAAACATGAAATACATTGAGTTTCAGTCCCCTTTTTGGTTTTGACGTAAAGAGGGTGTTTTTTGGTTTTTGGTTTTTTTTGTAGATAGGCTGGATTGTCAGGTACAGTAGCAGCAAAGGAACTTCTAAGACAGTTGGAAATTATAGGTTATTGGAGTTTCAGACATGGGCGTGGTTTGGGTATCTTGGCAGAGTTAGCTAAATATGATAAAACTCCTGGGATGGAGTTTATGACTGGGAAGGAAAACACCAAGAGCAAAACGTACAAATTGCTAGGGGCTTTTTTTTTTTTTAAACGCATGATATGCACAGAAATTATTCTGTCATCAACTTGAATATTTTAAATGGGCATTTTCAATTCTGTAATCATGTCTAAATTTAACAGAATTGTGTTTTGTTAAGTTTCAGGAAAACTTTCTAGGCTGGTCCAAGTCAGATGTCTGCAGTCCTGGCACATTCTAGTAATTACTGCAGCACTTTTGCTTGATGATTTTAGACTTAAATCACTTTAGCAAGTTTAGAATTGAGGCTTTTAATTTTACATAACCTGCCCCATACTGTGTATGTATTAATCCAAGGTAAGCAATCTCTTAAACCAACTGAAATGTGAAGACCTGCATTTTAAGGTGAATGGTTAAAATGTCCTCTTTTAAATGTAGGATTTCATATTGACTTTTTCTGTGAGAAAGGAGGGAAAAAACGATTGCATGGAGACTAAACAACGTGTTACTAAAAAACCAGTGGGGTCAACGATGAAATAAAAAAGGAAGTTAAAAAATACCTTGAGACATATTGACTTTTGAGGATTCAGATTTCAAAAAGTGAAATAATTTAATATAGCTTGCTAATAATTTTATATTAGAATCTCTGTAATCTAAAATTTAATTTTACATGATGTACATTATTCATACAATAATTCTTTTTTTTAAACTTTTTTTTTTTGAGTTATAGTCATTTTACAATGTTGTGTCCATACTAGTAATTCTGACTAGAAGGTTAAGATGTTTTTATTTTGGCCAAGTGGCATTACATTAAATATTAATTGTGAACTCCTAGAATTTCCAGTGAAGAAATACTTACATATATGCACACATTTATATATTATTATTAGGTGTGAAACATACACAAGTATGTATATATGAACAAATGCACATGTATGTATACACATGCATTCACACTCAATTTATTTCTTGTTATAAATATTGTCTTTGTTTATATCACCTCAGCATTACAACAGTTTTAATTTGCTCTGGTTTCAAACATGTAGTCAAAGTATGTTTAAAATATTTTAGTGAGTATCAAGTACAAATTGTTTTACAGACCTGCACTTGTGGTGCTTTAGGTATTTATTACATGTTCTACAAGTTATTCCACTTAGTTTTGTTAATTAAGTCTAGTAAACTTGAATAATTTGTCCCCCAGAAACAAGGGCAGTAATGGTGGCAATCCTGGGAACAAACAAGTTCTAGGAAAAATGCATTTAGTATTCATGGACCCCTAAAATTTTATTAAGCTACACTCTGCAGTATGAGGGAGAGTAGAGCAATGTTCAAACTCCTGCAGCGTCGGATCATAAGAACCTCCAGCCGAAAACAAAACTGAGAAGATGCTAAGGATCCAAGTGATTGGCAGGCCTTGTGCTCCGTGGTAGCCCTGGGATAGCTGTTCCCTGGGATAGATGTGCCTGTGCAGGGACCACTTGCTCCAAGGGATGCGTTAGTGTCCTTTCCTGTGTTGTGGGGAAATGCACGACTACTCACTGCCCCCCCCCCCAAATTAAAGTGCATTGACATCTGAGTGGAACGGTAACTGTCTGATGCAGCTGGATCCCCTCTTCCACTCATACTCATGTCACTGGATGACCTTGGTATTTCCTTTTTGTAGAGTTTCTTTGTTGAGAAAGGTCAGGAGGACAACGTTATTAAAATTCTTTAGATCTCTGTCAGTTCACTGCCATAATCTACTGCTTTTTCTGAGGTGATCTTTTCTTTTGACTTTTGGGATAAAGGCCTTGCACGTTCACAGCTCTCTGTTTCGGATACTTGTTTTTTGTGTAGTCACTCGGAACATCTCAGAATTTAGGCACATGCTGATGGCTGCTACTTATTCAGGCTAAGGAGTCAATCAGCATTGATTAAAATGCATTCTAGACCTGAGGTTTTTTATTTCAACTGGTATTACATTGAGATAGCGTAAAGAGAGAAACAAAACTAATACTGATGTGGAGAAGAATATTGTACTTGACATTTACCTGTCATGACTTTAAAGCTTCTTGGAGGCTTAACAGCATACTTTTTTACTTTGATTCCACCTCTACATTATTAGGCTTATACTTATTTGGTTATTTACTGTTAACTTTTGGAAAAGCAGTAAAGTATAGGGGTTGAGAGCACAGGCCCTGGAATCAGGCTCTGGGATTGAGCTCAGATTCTGCCATGTCTTAGTTCTGTGACTTGGAGCAAGAATGGTTGATCCTTGAACTACATGGATTTGCCTGTGTCCACTTACATGCAAATTTTTTTTTTCTATAGTAAATAGTACAGTACCACCTCCCTGGTTGGTTGAACCCGAGGATCCAGAGTTTCAGATACAGAAGAACTGCATATACGAAGGGCTGACTATACATTATACGTGAGATTTCAACTGCCCGGAGGGTTGGTGCCCTTAACCCCAGTATTACTCAAGGATCAACTGTACTTAACTCTGCTAATCCTCAATAAAATGGAGATAATTGTATTCCAGCTTTTACCATTATTGTTATTATTTTAAACTTTTACAGTATCCTTCATTTCCTTGGGATCTACTGGTCTGTAGATTAAATTTCAAAACCAAAGCTGTTGTGGATTTTTGCTTGAACCTCACAAGAGCTCATAAGCGAAATGTCAACCTTTAATGGTGAAGGAACAATCGATATTAAAGATAATGTCTGTCTTACAATTATATGGAGATAATGGATGTAAATGTTTGCAAAATTATTGGCACTTAATGGCTTTTTATTATTCAGCCCCAGAGTGCTTTATGCATGCTGCCATTTTGTGTGACTTAGAAGGCATGCTTAAAATATTTTTTGCATGTAAAATTTCTAGTGTACCTCCTTTTTTCCTCCCCTTGCCTCCCCATTTCCATTTGAAGTTGTTTTACTCTGGTAGGAAGCCGTACCTAACATACTCTTTAGGACATATTTTAACTATTATCTTCCTGAGAGTAGGAAGTTCAAATGATCTTGAAACCATATTCTCCTTTTTTCCCAGTCTTTCTTTCAGTCTGTTCATGAGTATATCTGGTGGTCGGATAATAGTTGTCTGTGTTTTTCTTGCTAGACTTTGTTTGATGGTATTTTAAAGGCTAATCTCTGCCATGTTCCTGTGGGTCAAGTTCAAGGTCTCCATGTATTGTTTCTCATCTACTTTAATGGGTTTCTCTGCTCCATGAGATGTATTTGGTTTGAAAGTTTACGGCAAGAGTTGGAAAACTTTTTCTGGATAGGGCCAGATAGTAAATAATTAGGCTTTGCAGCCCATAACTACTCAACTCTGCTGTTTTATCTTGAAAACAGCCAAAGACAATGCACATAGATAATACAGAAATGAATGAGTGTGAGTGTTTTCCAATACAAGTTTCTTATTGACACTGAAATTTGAGTATCAGGTAATTTTCATGTGTCATGAAATAGTCTTCTTTCTGTTTGTTTTTTTTTTTCAGTCACTTAAGACGTAAAATTATACTTAGCTTGCTGGGCTGTACAAGCCAGGCACATTTGGTGCATGCATTGTTGTTTGCAGACCCTGGTCTGGTGTCTCATCTTTTCTGACAAGTGTAGTGGTAGAAAAGTATTCATAGATAGTAGGTATTTTTACTGTGAGTATTTGCTCCATTAAGATACTTTATTTTATTAATACGTAGTAAAAGTGTAAGACATGTAGTGTTCTGGTTATGCACTGTTTGTGTAAAAAAATCATTTGCAAACTTATCTCTCATGGTTCTGTTGGTAGACTTGGTTCAGCTCTCTTGGGATTTCTTATGTAGACAGCAGCTGTTGATTGTTCTAGCCCAGTTTTTATATCATTATTGGTCCTTTTTTCCCTCTATTTTTAGGAAATATATATGATACTCCCATCATTTATGATAAAAATTATAAATATTTTTTCCATTTTGTCATTTTATTTTCTTGTAGTTTTTCTTGCTGTTGGTTTTTCTTTTTCCTTTTAGTAATCAAATTTATCTCTTTGTCTCATTTCTTTCAGGGTTTGGGTCATTCATAATTAGAAAAGTTTTCTCCATTCCTTGGCTATAGAGGAATTCACTCAGTTTTCTTCTAGTATTTATATGGTTTTATTTTTTTTTTCCATTTAAATTTTTGATCCATTTGGGATATATCTTAGTGTATGGTGTAAGGAATGGATTCAGTTTTATGTATTTTCTATCTAGTTATTAAGATGTTCCCTCCCCCCATGAGGAACTGTTTCCATCAGATACTAGATTTGCATTTGTAATTCTGGGTAAGTAAGTCTGGGTTTTATGGTTTGCTCGATCGGTCTGCTTAGTCATATGTCATTACCAGACTGTTTCAATACGAGAGACTTTATAGTATGTTTTAATATCCATTATAGCTCAACTTCATTTTCTTTTGCAGCATTTTCCTGACTTTGTTGTATCTTTGCTCTTTCAAATGAATTTCAGTATTGACTCTCCAAATCCCAGGAATCTTTTTAAAATGGTATTTTCATTTGGATTCTTTTAAATTAATTAGATGAATTAATTAGAATTTACATCATAGTGATAGTGAATCTTTCTAATTAAGGCATATTTTTCCATTTCCAGTTCAAGTTTGCTTTCATGACATGTGTTTTATATTATCTTATTTAAATCTTAGTTTTTCTTAGTTCGGCAATTTAAAGTGAACACTTTAAATTAGACAATTAGTTAACACTTTAAATTAATTCATAAGACATCTCATACCACTTAGTATATTAAGCAGAAAAATTGAGGATTATTGCTTTAGTGAGTTACATTTTCTCTATATGGAAATTGTATTATTGATATTATCTGCAGTAAATCTTTTGTATTTGTATTTAGTATCTTTACTTAAAGTAATTTTTAATGCTTAATTTAATTTAATTTAATTTAATATTTAATCAGAAAGCTGTACACCCTAGCCCAGTAAAAGAAGAACAACAACAATAAAAACAAAAAACAAAGGCTGACTGGGAGAGGAAATGGGTATGGGAAAGAGAGAGAACTGTTCAGAAACCGAGACTGTGGTTGGTGCCTACATTTATGTACAATGTTTATATGAACTTCTAAGTGTTTGTATCCTTTGAAAGAATTTTGAACAACTGTTTGCCTCTTGGCACATTTTTTAGTTGACACCTAACATTTCTACCATAAATTTAAACTGTTGCAAGTGATGTGATTTCCTGTTTATAGTAACCACTGTCACTTAAAAATGATACCATTACATCATTCTTTTAAATGTAGCCAATGAAATTGAAGTAACTTGGCAATTTTAAGACCTCTGGCCATCCATTGAAAAAATATAAACAAGATTTTTAACAGCCAAATTTTGTATCATACTTTTTTGTCTTTAAATGTGTATTTCCTTCCCCTTCCTGCATGGAATTACATCGTAATGAAATACACTTTTATGTTAAATTGTTTTTTTAATTGACCATTGTATCATACTTCTTGGCAATAAAAATGTATATACATTTAAAATAATCATTTAAGAGGTGAGTGGCCAAGATGGTGGAATAGGAAGACCCTGAGCTCACCTCCTCCCATGGGCACACCAAAATTAAAACTGTTTACAGAGCAACTATTGATGAGAAAGACTAGAAGAAGAGCAGAAAAGATCTTCTATAATTAAAGGTATAAAGAAGGAACCACAATGAGATGGGTAGGAGACGCAGTATAGTCATACCCCAAGGTGGGTGACCCACAAGCAGGACCATAATTATAATTGCAGAGTCTCTCCCTAAGGAGCAAGTGGTCTGAGCTCCACATTGGGTTCCCCAGCCCAGGGGTCCTGCACCAGGAGGACAAGCCCCCAGAAAGTTTGGCTTTGAAGACCAGTGGGGATTACTTTCAGGAGAGCTGTGGGAAATAGAGACTATTACTATAAAGCTACAGTCATCAAAACTACTGGCACAAAACAGACACATAGATCAATGCAACAGAATAGAGAGCCCAGAAATGAACCCACCCTTATATGGGCAATTAATGTATGACAAAGAAGGCAAGAATATACAATGGGGGAAAAGACAGCCTCTTCGATGAATGGTGTTGGAAAATTGGACAGCTACAGATAAGAGAATCCGTTTTGTTCTGGTTTGTTATTCTATACTTGTGGAGTACGTGAGCCCTAGTTTGAAGACCCCCATTCTAGGCAGCCCGTGAGAGAAGAGGCAGAACCTTGAGCTACGCTGGTCTCATCTAACAAAAAGAGGCAGGACTGCTGAGGTCAGCAGAGGCAGTGCTACGTGCTCAGGAGAATTTAGGCTGGTATTGCTTGTCTAGTGGCACTGCCTCGGATATAGACCTCGTCTCCACAAGTTTGTTTTATGCAGGATAATGTGTGATCATTCAAAACAAAACAAAAATCTTTAACAGATGCCTCACCAAAGAAGATACATAGATGGCAAGTAAACATATGAAAGGATGTTCTACATCATATATCATCAGAGAAATGCAAATTGAAACAATGGTGAGATACCGTTACACACCTATTAGAATGGTCAAAATCTGAAACACTGACAACACCAAATGCTGGCGAGGACGTGGAGCCATAGGAACTTTCACGCATTGTTAGTGGGCATGCAAAATGGTCCAGGCACTTGGGAGGACAGTTTTGTGTTTCCTATGAGACCAAACATACTGTTAACATATGATCCATCAATTGCAGTCCTTGGTATTTACTTCAAGGAGTTGGAAACTTATATCCACACAAAAACCTGCACATGAATGTTTATAGCAGTTTTACTCGTAACTGCCAAAACTTGGAAGCAACCAAGATGCCCTTCAGTAGGTGTGTGGATAAATAAACTGCAGTACATCCAGACAGTGAAATACTATTCATTGCTAAAAAGAAATGAGCTATCAAGCTATCAGAAGACATGAAAGAATTTTAAATGCATGTTACTAAGTGAAATAAACCAATCTGCAAAGGCTATATACTATATGATTCCAACTATATGTTCTGGAAAAGGCAATACTGTGGAGACAGTAAAAAGATCAGTGGTTGCCAAGGGTTGGGGGCTGGGCAAGGGATTAATAAGCGTAGCACAGGGCATTTTTAGGGCAGTGAAAATAAACTGTGATACTGCGATGAATGCATATTATGATACATTTGTTCAAACTGTAGAGCTTACAACACCAGAGTGAACCCTGATGTAAACTATGGACTTTGGATGATTATGACGTATGCATGTAGATTCATCAGGTGTATTGGGAGATATTGACAATGAGGGAGGCTATGTATGTGTGGGGGAGGGGTATATGGAAACCTCTATACCTTCTGCTTAATTTTGCTGTGAACCTAAAACAGCTCTAAAAATTAGTCTTAAACACCACACATTGAATTTTAATTCTGTTGAATACTGTTTATGTGGATCTTAAATAATGTTCGTATAACTTTGGTCGGTCTACTTGGAAACTACTTGAATTTAGTTGATTATGAGGAATAGAGAGCTCATCAGCATATTCCGTAGAGCTGAGGCCATCTGTTCCTGATAACCCACCTTATTGGGCTTAAAAGATAGGGTTGAGCTCTTTTTCTGGAAAGAATGAATCTTTAGTACAGGTATGTGAGCATGTGTGTGCAAGTGTTTTGGCAGAAAACATTTCAGAACTGCTGCCTTAAATTATTCATTCTTAAGTATTTCAAAAACCTCAGCTGGGCTCTTGAGAGAAAGAGCATAGCAGATGAAGGCCTAGGGTTAGGAGTTGAAATGCAGGGCTATATTTGGTGTTGGTGTGTTAGCAAAGCAATCTCTGTTAGGCATGCAAGAGACACAACTGACATTTTATATTGAAGGGCCAAAGAGCCTGACCCATATTTTGGTTGGGGGAAAATGGTCGTCTCATTCCATGTTTTGTGAACAGCAGAGGCACCCCTCCATTGGGCAAATTGCTCTTTAAGAATTTGCTTTTGATCTGCTGGTTATTTAAGTAAATGAAAAGTGGCGTGTTCCTTGTATGCCTGGTACAATTCTAAGTATTTTACATTAATCCTTTCATTTAATTCTTATAATAACCTTATAGAGTTCATGCTGGGTTTTTTGGGGGGAGAGTAATTAGATTTATTTATTTATTCATTCATTTATTTTAGTGGAGGAACTGGGGATTGAACCCAAGACCTCATGCATGCTGAGCATGCACTCTACCACTGAGCTATGCCCTCCCCGCAAGAGTTCATACTGATTTTTATCCTTTTCATTTTACAGTCAGGGAAATAGAGGCATGATGTGATTAAATAATTTGCCCAAGATCACACACTAGTGCTTAGTAGAGCAAGGATTCAACACAGACTGTTTACCCGCTGAGTCTCCATTCTTAACCATTGTATTATGCTTCCTTGAGGTGTTCGAATAAAAGGTCATAGAGCAGAGCTTCCAAATCTGTGTCACTCAGAGTGAATGGGTTATAGTACATAGATCCTCTCAGAGATGGCGGGAGCCCCCGGGCCAATTTACCTTTTCTTCTCACCAGGAGTGCTAGTCTAAATATTATTTTCTATGTGTATCAAGAAATGGAAAAGATTAGGAGACTCTGCTGAAAGTGTAGGAGAGCTTTGATCCCAATGATCTACGGGCAGATGCCATAAGTTCCCTATACACCCACTAAAAAGAAAGAACAGTACACAAACAAATCGACTTGTTGAATGAAGTTATTAATATTGTTTATCTGAATGGCAAAGCAAAGCTGTATGATTTAATCCAGGTTATAAAATAGTGGCCTGTGGCTAGATTTAGCCTGGAAAACTCTATGCACAACCTTCTGTGATAGCCCAGCACAATTATTGAAACAAAAACAGAATTTGTATTTCTTTTCGTGGGCTAAGAACACTAACAGTTTCTACTACTGCTGCACACCTAGACACTTGATACTTTTACATTTTCCTGCCTAGCTTCTGGGGGCTTTAGTGGGTGTAGCTCTTATTAAATCACTCGAGGAAGTGGTAGGTCATACATGGTTGGTAGGCTATATTAATTATCTTTTGGGGTTTGTTTGGGGTGGAGGCATCAGCAGTGTACTTAACCAACATGTAGATTACCAGTTAGCACCAAAACAACAAAATCCTCATTCCTTTCTTCCTTTTTATGAAAAATTGTTTGGAAAAAATTTATTTCATATTTCATAAAAAGTATTGTTAGCAGATAGAGAGACCCCTGAATTAGGAGGCCCACCAAAGTGTGGCCCTGACCACTAGCTGTGAAAGAATTCGCAGCAGAGGCAGGGGGACGAAGTGAATGGCTGCTTTATTGCTCAGAAGAGGAAAAGGAAAGTGCCAGAATGGCGAGAAGGGAAGAAAAGCACTTGAGTGTGGAAAGGAAGTGCTCGAGCAGGGAGCTATTAGCCAAGGTGGCCGGTAGATACTGATCCAGCCAGCTTCGGGCTGCATGGACTTTTATGGGAGCCTTGGGCCATCATGTCTGCCTTCTGGGTGTGACAAAGCTGATCAGTGCTTGTAAAGGCTTTTCTGGTTGTTGTCATGGCAATTGTCAACTGTCATGGGGTAGGTGGGTGTGTCACTTAGCATCCTAAAGCATTACAGTGAGCATATAATGAGGCTCAAGATCCACTGGAAATCAAATCTTCCACCATCTTGGGCTTCATTGGTTCTAACCAGTTCTTGTTTCTTTTTGCAGCTGCCTCCTGAGACTTAGATAAGAGTAATTGGTTTCTATTCGAGGGAGGGACAAGGGTATGATCCTGGGGGCAACAGCCTTGGTAACAGTTACTGAAGGGGAAGCTAAGGAAGAAATCTGGACTTGAAACAACTCAGGAATATGCATCAGATAATGGGTCTGTGCCTCCATTGTCCCAGTCATTAACTGATTAAGCCTGCTCTTCTGTGACTCAGGGAGGACAGGGAAGACTTCAGCTTTTCTATAAACAAGGGGCAGGGGTTGTGGGGGTGCCTACAGGGTCCTGCTCAGTATCAGTATCAAAATAATTTTAGAAAACTACATTGCCTGTCATATAAATAAGTGCTCAACAAATTGTATTGTTTTCTGTAATTATTATTGGTAAAAGCAGAACTACTTTGGATTTCTTTATACCAGTTATCTCAGTATTATTTTTTATTTGAATTGTGTATTTTGAGAGGGAGAGATACTTATAAATCTTGCCCTGGAGAAGTAACTATCTCCTTTCAGAAGGTAGTTTCTATAAAAGAATATACAACCTATAGTATCACTTTCTAGTGTAAGTCTGTATTATGTACTTGCCTTAATTATTATGATGGGTTTTGAATATTTAGTATATCACACTAATCTATTTTCCTTTAAAAATATTTTCTTAAGCTTTTCTAATATGTGAAATTACAGTGACTATTATAATGATCATCTGAATCTACCAGTCAGCTTTATGAAATCTTACTTTTGCCACATTTGCTCAAGGTATTTCTTTAAAAAAATTATGTTCATCCCTTTTGTTTACCCCTTTCTAATCTGATTTCTCTTTGCCTGCCCAGAATAACTGTATTTTATAGTTGATATTTGCTATTCTCAAGCATGTTTTCGTACAACTGTGGCATATTTGCATCTATGAAGAATGTATAGTGTTGTTTCAAATTTCATATAAATGGTTTCATGCTCTACGTATAGTTCTGTACTTTTTTTCTGCTCAACATTTTGAGGTTTATTCTTATTTGTGTATATGGTGTAGTTCATTTATTTTTAACTACTGTAAGTGATTTCATTTTATAAGTACACTTCTATATAGGCCTCCATTCTTTGTTGATAAACATTTCATTTGTTTCTCTTTTTCTGCTGTGTAGGGGCTAAAAGCAGGGACTCTAGAAGTCTTTTCTGATTCAAATTTTACTTGTCACATCATTAACGTAACTAGCAAACTGACTAGTAGGTAAAAGTAGGTCCTCCATGGATCTGTGAGGAAGTGGTGTCATGAACAAAGGAGACTGATTAATCCAATGTTGTGTATTCGAGGTCCAAAAATGAAATAAAAAGTAAGCAAGTGATCATCATAATACTTAATTCCTGGAGTTGTTATGAGGCTTAAATGCATTAGTGTTTATAAAAAAACCAGACTAGTGCCTGGCACGTAGCAAGTGCTGTGTATATTGTGACCCCTGGGTTCAGAATCCTGGCTCTTAACCATTGCCCCCCGCTGGGTCTTACCCCTGGGGAAGATGAGTTCAGTTTTGGACATGCTGAATTTGAGGCACCATCAAGACGTCTAAATAGAGAAACCCAGTAGCCTGGAGTTTAGGAAAAAAAAATGTAGATCACGACAGAGATTTGGGAAACACATGCCTGTACGGTAATAGAACTGTGAAGGGAAGAAGTAGTAGAGTGAAAACAGGAGGAGGCCTTGGGACACCAGTAGTATAGACATTCCCAGGTCCCTGAGGTTAAGCAAGACTACAGAGTTAGCAACAAAATCAGTGGAGTGGGGGCTACACATTCAGTGACATCCTCATGGGGGTAGCTTGTTTTAATGGGACTGAAGTCCTCACCTCTGCGCTCCCTCCATGACTTGGAGCCACTGGGCCATGCTGGCGCTTCCTGCCTTCTTCCTGGCCCTCCAGACCTCCTATCTTCTACTGTAGTGTGTCCCTGCTACTCACGCCCCAGTTACACATTCCTGGATAATTTCACCTCTCAGACCACGTTCTTCGTCTGCCTGGCCCATGCTTCATTTTGTGTATTTTATTAGTGTGCATGCAGTCCATGGCACCCACTCAGTTCATTGGTCAGTGTTTTAACTCTGGGTCAGGCTGGGGACCCTGCATTTCCCTGCCCTGCACATTCTCCTTACTTGCCATCTGCTCTGTTCCTCCCCAAACCCTCTCTGTGATCTCCACCCTTGATTTTCAGTTCAACCTGGTTTCTGTGATCAGCCATCCAACCCTTTAAAATCTACCCTTAGACTCCCCTCATTAACCTACTTCCACGTCCAAGTCTCAACATTGAATTAGGCCTGTGGTTGGCTTGTTCCTTTATTTTCTTCTTGAAGCCTCAGAACATTACGGGAAAAAGAAAAAAAAATCATAGAACTGCATTGATTCAGTTTCCAAAAAAAACCTTCTCATATTTCTGAAACTTTGAAGGGCTAGTCATGTATTTCACTTTGTTTTAATGTTCAATAATCCATAAATGAATAATTTTATACAAATATTGAATAAAGCAGAATAAAATGACACACATTTGCTAGTAGAAGCTTGATAGCATTACCCATGATAGCTTTTGTAGATTTTATTTCATAATGATATTGAATTCTGGTAAGTAAGGCATTTTATAAATTAAACATTTAAAAACATATCTACATTTTAACTTCAAGGTGAAGAAAGCTATATGGTGTTTAAGCTAGATAATAAGATAAATCTTGTGCTTTGCTTAAATATAGACTTTTATGTATACTTATGCATTGTGGTTCTAAGGCTACCTCAGACTTTCTTGTTTTTATTCTACTGATTCAGTGTTTTGAAATTTGCCCACTAAATTGTTTCTTAAGTAGTCATCTGTTTTCCCATTTTTTTCCCCATGTGAAAACCAATATAACTATCACCATGAGATACCCTGTCGTACTAAGATGACAATTTAATTCTCACAAAAGCCTTATCAATTTATTTTCTTGTTGCATTCTGCAACCTTAATATACTTTAAAATACCATTTTCTTACGGTTTTTGAAATATTAAAACTAACTCTTAGAGCTCTTGTTATTGCCTTCGTGTTCATGGAGAGTTAGAAAATTATTCTGAAGTTGTTACATTGCCTTTTCTCAGCTTGTGTTTTACATCATTTTTTCTCCATCTATGAGGGTAAATCCACCAGGTCGCAGAAATTGCCTCATTGCAATTTCTTCCCTAACCTTGTGTGGTCAAGTACTATCTGTAAGTAGGGCAGTCTGAGTGTATTTGGGCCGGTGGGTTGGAATTTAGCTTCTGTGACAAAGGACCATAGAAGTCTAGCAGAGTTTGATGTTTAGAAGGACTATTGTGCTTCATCATGTGATGAAAAGCTAGCAGTGTTTGGTGTCTTTTTTTTTTTTTTTTAATATAGTTGAGAAAGGATTAGTTTGGGATTTGGTCTCTAGGTGAGGTTGTAAGAAAGCTTGGAATTCGAGATTCTCTGGAGACCAAACTTAATGCTTGATTGGAAAGGCTGGAGCTTTCATCAGTCATAAATAATTTTAAATCTTCCATAACCATTTCCAAATCTAAGGCGTTCAGATATTCCAGATACACTTGTTTCTTTGAAAACTGGAAAGGTAAGGTTGCAACTTTGTAAGCTGCTTATTTGAGTAGGAAAACAAAATGAAATAATTAAAATCAGTTTTTAAAAATTATATAACTGTAGCTTCCAAAACAAAGGTTTTCTTTGTTTCGACATTTTAAACATTTAGATGACACAGTGTATACTCATGTCTTTGGACAGTAAGATGAATTGACTGAAATCTAGAAGTAAAGTTACATGTTTTTACCGCCATATAACTACAAATACATATAGTCCCTCTGTTCTCCTTCTTGTCTTAGCTCATCTTCCTCTTGAACGCCTCACTAAGTGTGTGTCTCATTGTGTTGGAGTCAGTCACTTCTTTGAAAGAACAAGATAAGATGTTGTTGCTGCTGTTTTATCTGTTTTCTGATCTGATTTATTTTCTCTGGACTATAATGTTATCGTTACACTGAAGGGCACCTGGTCTCAGCCATGAGTGAGCATCACAAGGGCACCACTTAACCCCCAGACACTTGTGAATGGATAAGGAGTCACTGTGCTTACATTCTTTCATCACTGTTAGGTACCTTTGGTTCTCAACATTTTGTACCCTCTCTAGTTGTTCCTTTTTCACCACTGAAGGAATCATGATCATTAATGATTCTCTAAGTATATTGTAGCCTGAGATTTGGAATTTATTTATTTGAGTGTTTTATGATTGATAAGTACTTTTACAATAGAAATGCAGAGATAGATTCTTCAACAAATATAACTTGCTGATTCGTGTTGTGAACACATTACTGGAAGTGTGTACAATAGATGTTAACTTATAATTCTATTAGTATATGCCCACAATGATTTAAAGAGAATGTAGAATGATAAGCTTTTATATTAAAGTGATGGTCTAATATATGCTTTAAAATTTAATAAGCTTATGAATACATACACCCTTTTAAGCTAATTTCAGTTAGTTTTGTTCCATTTGATTGATAAAAGTTAAAATATTTTCAAATTACTTGCAAGAATCATCTGCTTTAGTAATTTAATTTTTTCATTTGAAAATTGCAACACCAGCTATTTTGTTTTGTAGCATTTTCACTTATTGACTCATTTTATGATGTTCTATGTCAAAATTAAATAAGCCTTACCTTTTGTGGTAGTCATAATTTGTATAATTTCTAGTATACAGATGAGATGTACAAAAAAAGGAAATATTTTTGTTTTTTTAGGTGAGTCTGTGTTTAGATATAAAAACATGTGCAATTTAATTTTTAGGTTGCTATGGATGTTACACCTCCCCCATTATCTTAATATTGCAACTTCTTTGCTGGCTATGTTCATGGGGGACTGTGGCCCCAAATGCATGAAGAAATGTGATAGCTAATTGATTTCTTACCATCTTTTGGGACTAGAGTTCCATTTGAGATCTGAGGAAAGCTACTGAACCCTTTCTTAAGAAAAATGCCCATATTTATAAACACACAATTTAGTTTGCATCTCCAGGCATTTCCTGAACTCTGGTTTAAGAATCCCTGTCTTATATGTAGACACTATTCCTGTGTAATTTCAGAAATTAAGTACCCAAATTTAGTATATGCTAGTTAGTGTATGTTATTTCCCCATTTCTACAGAACTATTTTGTATTCATTTGAAGAATATTTATTGATGATCAATTTTGTGCATGTTATAGAATTTACCTGTTGGGAAGAAGCCAGGAATTCTTAGGGAACCAAAAATTTATACTGTTGGCTGCGCAATTTTAGAGAAGGACTAATTGTGTGGGGTGGAATGTTCTTCGGTACGTTGGGTTGAATTAGGCTTAGGAAGATTGGGAAGATAGGTAGAAGAAATGGATCATGCTAGCCTGGCTGCAATGATTTAGTGATGACCTCACACCCTCGAATCCTTATAATCTTCAAAGGGAGATCACTGGATCCTGTTAGGATGGATGTGTAGACTAAAGCAGCGTTTTTCAAATTTAAGTGATGTAAGACTCCTTTTAAAAGAAAAAATAATTATTGTGGCCTGTTAGTGTTGACTTAAATTTTTAAAGTTTAATGTTACTTAAATGTGTAAAAGCACAAAACTTGGCTTGAACACTTTGTGCTTGTAACTCTTGTGCAACTGTAAAACCCAAAACTATTTTACACATCCCATGCAAACAAAACGACACAGACCACAGTAATGATAGGTTACTGCAAATAAATTGTCACTTCCAGTGCAACTGTGATGCTGGCCACTAGCCATTATGGCTGGGGTTCTTTTGAGTTCAGCTTGCCCGTGCTACCAGGACTCAAATGTGTGGTTTATGCTTTTGTTCTTTTTTAAAAAAATCAGCTCACAAATATTTGAAATATTACTACCTTATGCCAACTTGATTGTGAACATAAAATGGGCATAGTAGTAGTCAGTTAGGAGACAGTTATCCAGATGACTCAGGAGGTTTAATCTTTTTTTAAAGATTATACTTGCTATGGTAATATATATCAAACCAGTGGTTCCCTCTAAGGGGGAGATTGCTTGGAAAGAGGCATAAGAGAAATTTCTGGGGTGGTAGAAACATTTTTATCTTGATTTATGTATTATTTTCATGGGTACACATATTTCTCAAAACTCGTCAAATTATACACTTTAATTCACCATTTGTAAATTTTACCTTAATTTAAAAAATTATAATTGGAATGAAGGCACAAAATTAGAAAAATATTTTATAAGAATTCTCATATTTTGCGACTAGGTCCATGGATTTCAGTTGGGGACCCACAATCAAGGAGGACATTCCAGCCTACTGAACAACATTTATAACTACATTTGACTTTGTCCCAAACCCAGCGCTGTTTCCTGCCGGGTGAAATGAACTTGACCATGCGTGAACAATACTCTTGCCCAGAGTAGAGCCCCCAAAGCAGTGGGACTTACACACTACGTCCCTGTGCCTCCAGCCCAGCCTTCTCATTCTCTGCTGCCCCAGTGACCGTTCCTTCTTCCATCTTTGTAACCACCTGGGAGAACAGAGAGGAGGGAGGTAACCTGAGCAATGCAGAGGGAAAGATGGTGAAGAGAGCAGCAACCAGAAGAAAATTAGAGTTTATTTGATGCCTTTGAACATTTGTGGGAACGGTCAAAACTTAGAAAGTTTTCTGAGGAGAGGGCAGATTTAAAGTTAGACCCTTGATCCTATGAGTTATTTCCTGTTTTATGGTTTTTCAGCTTATCAAGTTGGAGAGATGGTGTTTATGGTCTCTCAAACATGACTTTTATGCCTATTTAAAAAAAAAACTTTTTTAGCAAAACATGTTTGTAGCAGCAATTAAAAAAAAACTCAATTACTTCATCATTGTATCACATGAACTCTTTCAAGTTTTTGAGGTTTTAGATAGGTGGACATCATCTACATGCAAACATAGCTGTTACCAAATTTAAATGGTGGAAATGTGTATTAGTTTTCTTTTGTTGACTGAAAAATTGCAACAGAACTTAGAAGCTTAAAACAATAAATATTTATCATCTCACATAGTTTCTGTGGTTTAGGAATCCAGGAACTCCTTAGCTAGGTGATTCTGGCTCATGACCCCTCACGAGATTGCTGCCGAGATGTTAGCAGGGACTGCAGTTGTGTCTGCAGACTTGACTGGGGGTGGTTTACTCACGTGCCTGGTAATTCGGTGCAGGTCATTGATCGAAGGCTGCACTTCCTCACCGTGCAGACTTCACAGGTGCTTGAGCATCCTCACAGTGTGGACCTCCCCCCTGGGCTGCTTGAGTGTCCTTCCAGTATGGCAGCTGGCTTCCCCCACAGTGAGTGATCCAAGGAAGAGTGAAGATGGGGACTGCAGTGTCTTTTGATTTGGCCTCACAGTGTACATTCCTTCATTTTCACTGTATCCTGGGCTGGCCTGGGTGCTGGGGTATATTGGTGAGCAAAAGGCACAAAGATACACAGTCCTGGCCTTGCAGCTGAGAGCCCAACCAGGGCAGCACATACACATGCGGCTCTATAAGTTTAATGGCAAAAAAGAATATTTGTTAAGGCAAAAAGTGTTGTGACAAAAATTGATGGTACTGAGTTGGAGTGTAACCAGGAAGACCCACTTAGAGGGGGATGCAAGGGAAGACCTCTGAGAGGAAGTGACCTTCAAGGTGGGTGAGTAAGCCAGTCATGAGAAGGGCTGGGAGGGGAAAGGGAAGAGCCTGTGCAAAGGCCCCAAGGAAGGAGAGCATTTGGCCTCTTGGAGGAATTGAGAGCGGCCAGTGAGTCTGACTGAAATGTAGTAGAGAAGAGGAGGATGACACCAATGGAGCCTGATGGCACAGGGCTGGTGCACCATAAGGAGCTGAATTTTAATACAAATGCCACTGTTTATTTGCATTTAGGTTTAGCTGCATGTAACTGAACTCCCTTCCCAAAAGAGTGGTTTGTACAAGATAAAAGTTTATCCTTTCACTCTCTTAGGAAGGGAGTCTTATGGCAGGATAATCTGAGACCCAGGCTCCCATTGATTCATTTGTTTATTCAGCTATTTCTGGCTCCGCTGTCCTGTGGCATGGCTTCCATCCTGAAGTTCTCATTATGACCTCCTATGGCTGCTGCAGCTCTCCAGGCTGTAGAGCAGAAGAAGGAAAGTCAAAAGGGCAAAACGGGGACCTCCTCCCAGCTGATCAGTTCCCAGAAGTAGCCATCCTAGAAATCCCACACAACGCCCCCACTTAGAGCCAAGTGGCCAGAACATATTCACATGCCTTCTTCAGTGGTAAGAGGGAGTGTAAACTTTTATTTTGGATGAAGAGCACCCAACTGAATATCATGTCCCTGTTACCGAGGGGAAGGGAAAGTGGCCATTGAGGCAACCAGGAGTCCATACTGCAAATGCAAAACCACTAACGGGTTTAAAACCAGGAGCAATATGATCCTTTATAAGAGATAACTGGTAAGAAATAGCTTCTGAGTCCCCTCAGTGGGAGCAGGGAAGAGTGGAAGCAGGGAGTCCAGGGAGGAGCCTGTGGGAGTAGTTCAGAAGTGAGATAATGGACTAGGGGAGTGGCAGTGGTGACAGAAGTGGCTGGATCTAGGCTGTATGTCAGAGTTCAGATCTACAAGTCTGGGTAACAAGGGAGGTGTGAGGGAAGGGGAGGAATCAGGGGTGAAACCCAGGTTTTCTGATTGAGCAACTCTGAGGATGGTGGTACAATTCATGGAAATGAGAAAGACAGCCAGGGAGTGAGCTTGGAGGGAAAATGAGGAGGTTGGTTTTGAGTATGTTAGGGTTGAGATATCTATGGTGTTGAGTAAGCAGTTCACTATATAAATGTCAGGAATTCAGAAAGGAGGTCAGAGTGTCCACTGTGTTTGTAGCCATAGAGATGTTTAAAATCACCCAGGGAAAGAATGTAGGGAGGAAAGGGAAAGGACAGGAGTGGGCATGACCTAGCTCCAAAGGGTGCTAGTTGGATGGGGAAGGAGCTGTTGACAGAAGAGAGTGAGAAGGAGTGGCCGAGGAAAACCAGGGGGTGTAGTGTCATGAAAACCCGGAAAGGCAGGGCTTCAAGATGGAGAGCTTCAGTCGTCCAAGGCTGCTCAGAGGCTGAATTAGATACGGCCAGAAGAGGATCCATCTGACCTAGGAACTTGGAGGTCATTGGTGCCCTTAATGAGAACGTTTCAGTGGAGTGGTGAGGATGGAAGCCAGATGGAAATGGGTTCGAGTGTGAGTGGAGACCTAACAGTACCCAAATGCTGTGTATAGAGTGTAAGTCTCTGAAAGACTGAGTTCATCACGACGGGAAGATGAAAACTCTCAGTAGACAACCTGGGAGAGGCAGGATAGAGCCCATCAAATGGGTGTAAGCTACTGCCTGCCAGACAGCAGCTGAGGAATTGCTTTTGGAACAAAAAAACCCAGTTTATCCAATTACTGAATACTCACCTTTTTGCCCACAGTTGTTGAGGGTGGACACAGTCGTGAGGAAGCTGTTCCAGAAAACTGCCCTTCTCTGCTTGGAGCTCACAAGTACCACTGATTCATTGGGGGCCTGAAGGGAGAAAAACCTGTTGGGCATGTATGTGATGACACCACAAATCTGATCATTTAGACCCCTTATCAAAACCAGGAGTTCATAGGTGAAAAATTACTGGCCCTCAGAGCTACAGCCATTTCATTTCTTGTGTCTGAAGAGGTGTTTCTTTTCTTTTTTTTTTTTTTTTTCTGTTTTGTTTTGTTTTTAAGACTCTTGGGCAAAGCTTTCTTGATGGTAATAAGCTGAGCCTGGCTGAGGTGCACTTGCTTGAAACTATTTTTTTTTGCAGTGAAAGAGAAGTTCCCCAACATCTTCTCCACATTTCTTTAATTCAGCGGGAATGAACACTGCCTATGATTAAGAAGTTCCTGGCACCTGGCAACAAGAAGGGCCCACCCTCTGATGCCAGTGATGTGAAAATGGTCCACCAGATCTTTATGCTGTAAAGCTTGTACTTATTTATCTGTGAGTTGGTCGGCCTCTGTGGATGGCTGTGTCCCTTAAGCACTATAATCAATGCCACGCTGCAGTGGTCCCCAGACCTATGAATAATTACTTCCTAAGTAGTTCTTACATTTCAGGGGCACCTTCTCTACTCAGGAGCTAAATTTTGTCATGAGTAATCGGGAGAGAAGGCAGGCCAGACTTAAAATTCTCCCCTAATCTGGTGAGTTATTTCTGGCTCCTCTGGGTAGTTCCTGCTGTGGAGGAGAGTGAGCACTTACGTTCCCTGAGCTCCCTTCCCCTCCCTCTTCTTTGGAAGTGAAATGGGGTCATTTGGAATAGGCCAAGGAGCAGGACTGCACAGCATGCAGTGGTCTTCAAAGTGTGATCCCCAGACCAACAGCATCAAGCCACCAAATCCCAAATGTTGTTAGATATGCGATTTTTTTTTCCTCTCTAACCCAGACCTACTGTATCCAGAGTTTTGGGGGTGGAGAGGTGGTTCCCAGCAGTCTGTGGTTTAACAAACACTGCAGGTGATTTTGTTACAAGCTAAAGATGAGAAGTACTGTCTTAATCGAAAAGGGGAGTGACTCAGGCCATTCTAGAATAAGGAAAATGAATCTCAGTTGCCAGGGTTAGGGTTGACTGTGTTGCATGGCAGTACAGATCTGTAGCCTCTGAACCCACTCTCGGAGGTCCTAGAGGTGTCCCCGGTCTGCCCCTGTGCTCAGTAGAAAGGAAAGAAGGGAAAGAGAGGGAATCATGGTGGGAAATGAAGTGGAGTGGTAGAAATGGAGACAGCCTGAGTAAGACACCTCAGGTTATAAAAGAGGACAGAAGAGTGACAGGGTTGTAAAGTATAAAAACATACATAAAAGGCGTTTCCAGAAGATGGCCCACCATCCTACGTCTAAGACTTTGTTGTGTCTTTTGAGGTTGAGACCTTTAATTTTTATGAAATTTTAATCATTTCACTACTTTGGTTTTCTTTTTTCAGTACTCAAAAATGGTAAGACATATTCTGCAAAAATTGTTTTGAATGTGTTAATTTTTTAAAATTCAACAACATCCATAACACATTTTTGCTTTTATTTGCAGTTGAGAACATTCTTGTTTGACTACGGGAGGGGAACCTTTCTGTATTCTCTTAGGAGGAAAGGAGAATTTCTTTGTATCTCTAACATCTGGCTGATCCCTGGAGGGGGGTGGTCTATGATGGATGATAACCACATGCCTGTCCTATTTCCATGGGTGTGACCGGATCTGAACCCCACTGCAAATACGTAAGGACATATAACAAAGGAAGCTGCAGCTTCTTCTTTGGCAGTGAGGAAGGGAGGGGATAGGTTACCTAACAGCATTTTCAAAGTGCATAGGCAAGGAAATCAGATCTCTAAAGACCTCAATGACTTGTCAAAGAAAATATAAATTGACAAATGGAAATTTAAAAAATTTTTTAAAGTGAACTTAATTATACACCTGGAAATCCAATCTATAGCTAATAGCATAAATGAAGAACATGCATTCTTTAAAAATATGCATAAGTAAACTTGTTTTCTTGTTAAAATAATGCAGCACTTGCACATTTCCACATCTTAGTATGAGTTGTGTTGTTGCATCATCGCTTTGCTGCCTTTGATTTGCTGAATGTAATTTGTATGAAGGACGCGTGTATCACATCATATCTATGTGAAACATAGATGATTTAATTTCCTTTTTATCTTTTTCTTATTAAAATTTTTTATCTGAGAATAAAAGTAAGAAGCAATTGGAGTAGGTTTGCCAGCTTTAGCAAATAAAAAGTACAGGGTGCCTAGTTAAATCTGAAATCAGATAAACAGTGAATAGGGGTTTTTTTGTTTGTTTGTTTGTTTGTTTTTAGTTTGTTTTGTCCTATGCAATATTTGGGACAAATTTGTATTAAAAATTTATTTATTCTTATCTGAGATTTAAGTTTAACAAGGTGTCTTGCATTTTATCTGTCAACCCTAAATTCCTAGTAACTCTCGAGTTATGTCTAAGCATTATAGTCATCCCAAATTGTCCCAGCTATTAATTAAAAACTTTTTGAAATAGTTACGACCTCAGATAAGATTGGCTGCGGGCTATGTACAGTTTTCAGTACCTAAGAGGAAATCTCACTATTGTTACTCCTCAAGAAATCACATTAAAGTGCAGAGAATGAGAGTGATAGACTTACAGGGATAACCCTGAAGGCACTCTACATGTTTTACAATATAATTTTTGAATAGGTAATACATACACACCTCTTTTTTCCTCTCTCTTGGGTTTTCTAAGTTTATAAGTGACCTATTGGTGTATATTTTTACTGTGATGAAATACTCATAACTTAAAATTTGCCATCTTCACTCTTTCAAGTGTATAGTTTAGTGACATTAAGTACACTGACATTATTGGGCAACTCCTAGCACCATCTACCTCCAGCACTGTTCCGTATTGCAAAACTGAAACCCCATCCCCATTAAACATGAACTCCTCATTGCCCAACTCTATAGCCCCTGGCAACTACCATTTTGTTTTCTGTGTATGAATTTGATTCCTCTAGGTGCTTCCACCTTTTGGCTATTGGAAATAATGCTATGAACATGGGAGTACAAATATTTCTTTGAGACCCTGCTTTCAGTTGTTTAGGGTGTATACCCAGAAAGGAGATTGCTGGATCATATGGTAATCCTGTTTACTTTTTCTGAGGCACGGCTATGGTGTTTCCTATTGCAGCTGCGGCATTTTTACATCCTCACCAGCGGTGCCCAAGGGTTCCAGTTCCTCCACATACTCAACACTTGTCACTTTCTGGGTGGTCTTGATAGTCGCCACCCTACCAGGTATGAGGTGGACACCTCTTATCTTGTACAGTGTGCATCAGACATGATGATGAGCATGTTTTAGGTTCTCAGGATGTGCTTTTGAACAGAATTGCATTTTGGTCTTTTTGTTGTCCTGTGCTGTCTCCAGTAGTTTAAAAAAAAAGAGAGAGAGAAAACAATACTACTTCTTTCCATTTCTTTAAATAGTAAAAAAAAAACTCAAAAAATAAATTCTTACAGTGTTTTGTAGCCTCCAGCCGTCCTCAGAGAGGGAGCTTTCTTCTCATTTCATTGATGAGGAGACAGAAGCTTGGTGCTCCCAGGTACCTTTGCATGGACAAAATCTGAGCACCTGATTGGGCTGGAAGATCTACTTAGTTATTCTAATCGACGTTCTCACTCTTCCCATCTGGATAGGAAACACTTTCTGTATTCCTATTTTATAACAGATTCCCATAACATTTGTCATTAATTCTGTGGTTGTCTTAAGTCTTATTCTTTTTTAAGTGAATTGCATATTAGATACAAAAGTAGTTTAAATTCCTCATATTTTACTCCTCTTATTTTCTGTTAATCAACATTTGGCATCTGTGGACTTAAAATATTTCAACTTGATTTCATAATTAATTATTACTTTGTGATTAAATTGAGCATTATTGTATATGCGGCATGAGGCACGTGTCCCTACAACACCTTTTGAAAGTATTTTATAGGCACCTTATTCTGTGAAGGTCATTGTTGGAATTTTGAGTTTTACGCCTTTAAATGGATCCTGGAGTCCATGATTTTTTAGACTTTAGGTCTGTCTGAACTCAAGAGCATTCTGCTAACCACGTTGGCCTGTAGCGGTTTCTTTAAAGCTAATTTATTCTGGTTTCTCTCTGTGCCTTGAGATTTTAAATGGCTAACTTTGCATGAAACCAGCTTACACCAGGACCATCTGGTGTATCAAGGTGACCGATTCTCAACTTATTTGATTAAATGTTTCTTTCTCAAAGTGTTCTCTGCTATATACATACACATATATTTACCTTTTCCCAGATATCTTGGATTGTATTTTAGATTTAAGACAAGGTCATTGCTTCTCAGTTTTCGGCTCCTTGTTTCATAAAATGTGATGACAACTGTCATTTCGGGCACAATTATAAAATCGGACCACAATAAAACATATTTAGTACTTTGTCCAAACTTGCCTGTATTAGTATAAGAAATATGACACTGAACTCTTCTTGCTTATTAATTCCAAAGACCAAGGTTTGAAATTCTTGGAAGTGCTGGGTTGGATTTTAGGCTGAGTTAGCGTCAGGGTTTGTGCAGCCTCTAATGTCCTGTTCTGCCTTCCTCTCTGACAGCACCCGTGGGAAGCTGCGTGGGTGGGTGAGCCTCAGATTGCATTGATGTTCCCAGCACTGCTGTTTGGCCTTGTGAGCCAGCAGAGCGCAATGGGAGAAAAGCACTGCATTAAAAAGGCAGATGAGCTGAGATGCATTTGGTTTTGAGTTAGCCCCTTAATCTCTCTTCATTTCCTTATTTTAAATAGTACCATCTGCCCTGTTCCAACTACCTCACTGCTTATGTTGGAAGGATAAATAAGATATTATCTGTAAAGGCTTTTTGTGAATTCAGAAGCCCTATATACAAATAATATTTATGTATTAATTTGGAGAAATGGGTTAATGTGCCAACTACTTAAGATGAAAGAATTAAAATAATTCAAACTAAATGGTATTTTTATAATTTCACAGTAGGCCTCATCTGAACATTTTAACACTATAGCAAAGCAGGAAGAGACGCTGATTTAACCAGATTTATTCTGGGAATAAAGAAACTGAGACTTTTGGTGCCCTGACTGCTGTCCCAGCTTCAGGAGACTCAGGGTTAAGACCCCAGGGCTCCTCTCCAGTCCTGGGCCACTGTCACCACCTCAACTTTCCCTTTGTGCTCCTGAGCAGGTATAAGAAAGTCATCCCTTGAAGGTTTCATGTTACCTCCTTTCAGCTGTAACACAGGTAAAGATAGAGCTGCTTGGTTTGAAGCAAGAGACAAGGGTCTTAGGGACCAGTGACTTCAAACCTGGGCCATTTCTGTGGACTCTCTCTGCCTTCTCCCTTGACCATTCTAGGAAAATCAGTAGCCAGTGCCTTTTCTTCATGTGGTGCTTGTAGTAGCTTCTTGAGTCAGAAATGTAAACTCCCTGGTGGCCCAGAATACACACAAGGAAGGGCTCGGTGGCTGCAATCCGTTGGGGAGCAGGGAAGGAGTGTGGGCTATTTGTATAGCAAACATTAGTGTTACTTCATTGGGGGTAATAACATGGACAAGTTTCTGGAAGGAGCAGGGGGGCAGGAAGTCTTGGAATTACCTCGGACTCTTACATTATTTGACTTGCCTTGTTTCCCCCTCGAAAGACGAGGTAAGTCACTTTTCGGGACTTTTCGAGGACCTTATGTAAGGCTTATTTGTGTATCTCATGAGGTCCTGTAAGGTGTTCTGCAAATATCCGAGTGACCAAATGAATAAAACATAGGGGAAAGCCCTAGAATAGTTCAATAGTTTATCTTAAAGGCAGGTTTTAGTGGACTTTACTCTAAATATATTAATCCATTCAACAAATATTTTTTGAGCACTAGTTATCTGATAAACACTGTTCTAGAGACTCAGGATAACAGTGAACAAAACAGATTTCTATCCTTTTGGAACTTGCATTTATGTTTTAGTTTAGAAAACAGAGATATAAACATTAGGAAGGAATTAACTGGTAAAGGTGATTATTCTAATTACAACTTGCTTGAGGAAATGATCAGCATATTTTATGTATTTGTCTTAATGACTTAGGTACATGTTACAAAGTGATGATAATGAATGTGTATGTAAATATAAATACATATGTAAGTTAGATTGTTAGGATTTGGTTCTAGGGATCATACATATAGCTTTTAGTTTTTCAATTTTCTCCAGAGGTAGATAAGGACTCATTGTATTCTTCTGTGAGTTCCATGTTGTGCATTTATCTTTTTTTTCTCTTTTAGTGCGTAACAAATGTATTCATCAGATAGGAATTAAGCACACACTAATTTAAATTTATGTATCAATATATCAGTGGGACAGTTGAAAATATTTCTGCCTTCCCGCTCATTGCAGGGCACTCTCACAATGTAAATTGGCTAGCAGGTCACCATTTTTTTAATCCTTTATTGTTTTTCGTCGTTTTTCTAAAAAAAAAAATTCAAAAGACCAATTAAAAAAAGGAGGTGAAAAAGTATGTTCACAATTTTCCTGATTTGTTTATAATTATTATTTTAGAATATATTCTGACAGATTTCATCCAAAAATTTCACTGAATTTATTTAAGATAGCCTTGAGTCCTACTCCTGACAGGAGTTTAGAGCTTAGTTTAGAGCTAAGATTGGGACCAGATGACCTGTTTCAAACCCCAGTCTGGCTTTGTTTGGGGGATAAAAGTGCACACGGGTGTGTCAGCTCAAAAATTTGAGTTTAGAAGAAGTAATACTATTGTAGCCCAACTGAGCCAGCTGTAATGTGATGTTGCCAAGGGGCTCCCAGCAGGTAGCAGTGCATCATTTGTGTAGACATGGTTTGGGGATGCCTGTTTTTGCAGCTACACCTGGAAACAGACTGCCATTCATTTGGGAAATGGCTACTTGGGTCTTTTAAGTCTGCAAGGTTGCATACAGTGAGCAGCAGGTCCTTAGTGTGCTGGGAGTCCAGAATCCGAAGTTAAGAGACTGTAGGAATAGACAAAATAGGATAAAAGTAGAATTTCCCTGGAATTAACTGGTATTGGTAAACAGAGATGAATAGACAGGTGAAAACAGCAATGTTTTTATAGGCTAAGGAAAAAGAAAGAAACTAGAGGGACAAATGAGTAGGACTTTATAATCTGTATCCCTGAGCATGGTGATTTTTGTAGACTGGAGAGGCTCCCTTGCTAGAAGGAAAAAGGAATGCATAAAAAAATTACAGTATTTTTATTTCTGGTTCTTGTTTTTTCATTTTTTGAGAAGTTTCTTTAGTTTTATAATTAAAGATTAGAAGTTTAGATATACTATTTCAGTCATATTTGCTTATATATTTATGTTATTTTGACTGGCGAACATAAACCTATAACCTGGACACTGGTTACAGTTCCGTTGTAGATAGTCTTTCAGAAAAAAACCACCTTTCCTCTTTCTGCCCGACCCCCCATCCCTATTACTTCTTCCTTCATAATCCTTTACATTGCCAATAGGGTCATCTTTCTGATTATTTTGCTTTCCTGCTCAGAAAATTTTCTTGGAGATTTCCTATTTCCTGTAGAACTAAGCCAGAACTCCTTGGTATCTTTTCCAGGTTGGTTGGTTGGGTGTGGTATGGTATGCGTGCATGTGTGCATGTGTGCATGTGTGTGCGTGTGTCTATGTGTGTGGTAGTTTTAATACTCTTAGGTGTTAGCTCCTTTTCTCTCAAGGTTTTGAGGCAAGACCAATTCCTGATTCCTGAGATAACCCTTAAACATTCACATTGTTCAGCATGCACCATTTTCTTGGCCTCTAATGCTCTCAACTTCTCCATCTACAAGAATCTTACTCTTGCCTTAAGGCCTGGCTTAAAGGTCACCTTTGTTGTTAAGCCTCCCTAATTCTAATCCAGGATGAGAATAAAATGTTCCCTTCTTCCTGACTTTTCTGCCATAATCCTGAGAGGAACACAGCAGAATCCAGAGTAGCTGCAATGTATTATCCCACTAGATATGCAAAGAAACAAGAACGTTCGACTTACACTCAGGCAGAAGGGAAATGACCTTGGATCCATGGGAAAGAAGGAAGAGCACCAGAAATAGTAAATACAAATATGATTACTGTTACAATATTAATCATAACCAGACAGGTATTTTAGTTAGTTGTAAGTATGACAATATTAGTCACCAGACTGAGGGAAGGGATGCTGTTAGCTGATGTATCTTTGCATCCTAGAACAGTGCCACTCACACATATGTTTTGCAGTAAACATTTGATATATTCATACATATATGTATTCAAGGAATGTTTTAGTGCCTGTATGTGATAGGAACTTCAGTGAATAAAGAGGCAAATGAAGGAATATCCCAGTCCTGGAGCAGCTCAAAATTTAATATACAAACAACTATCATTTAATCAGAAAAATAGATGCCACAGCAGTGGCATAACCTGAGAGTCTAGATATACACCTACCTACCTGCATGCTTCCCTACTTTCCTATACGTATAACAAAAACAATCTTCAGTGTGACTAGGTTTTAAGAACAGGCAGACAACTGATTAGATTAACAAAGTAGAAATAAATTCTAAAATTTAGCAAAGAGAAGATCTGAGGATATTTTCTCTTATTTGTTGCAAAGTCTCCTGGAAATATAAAGAGCCCATAATCAGATTCCTTTGTACCGCTTGTCCCTTTTATAAGCTTTATAGCTCTTAATTTGACTTTATGTACAGTATCTCTAATTGTCCTTTAGTCCTAATCGTCCTCTTAGTTTTGCCTCCCTAATTTTATACTTAGTACAATCTGCCTTAAAGCAAGGAACATCTTTTCCCCCATTCACTTTAATGATTATTATATCTTTTTATATTTATGATAAGCTAAGGATTACTTTTTGTTAAAGGTGTTTAAGCCATTTTACATGTACAGTCATTATGGTGAATTTTATAAATGCCAAATAGCCATTATGTACTTTTGAGTTTTGAACGTGTACAACTGCAAACAGCTTCTAACACAGATGGAGAAATTACGTGGTCACCCAAACCATCTTGCAGTCAGCAATGAAAAGAACAGAGTAAAATAATAATTAAAAATAATAAACTACAATTATTTAAAGATTCTGACAAGTATCACAGAGCAGACAAACTGAAGGAAAATGTAATCTCAAAAAACTGATTGCAGGGGGTTAGAATTGCAAGTTTCTGGCCCAGTAGTGCTTTTCCTTGCCATAACTGCAATGGTAAATTGCAGCCTTATTAGCTAAAGGGAGCAGAGATCAAAGATCAGGGCTGGAAAAGCACCTGGAAATTTAGAAGGGGAAATCCTGGCAGCAACAGAACCATAGAAAGTATGTACATAAATGCATATATGTCTGTGGGAGACTCCAGGGAGCCTGATCAAAAAGACCCCTCAAAAATAAGTAGAAACTAGAGAGAAAATTAGAGATATCACATCTGTGAACTTCCTGCTTGTTTTAACTGAGTGTATTTCTCAATCATGTTGAACCTTATGGGCTGGAAATGTCAGAGAACAAAGATGGAAGCCTGCAAAGCAGCTGGAAAATTAGTGCAGATATCATAAAAGCAAGAAAATTATAAAGGTTGAGCCCCATCTTTGCCCAAATCTTTGACTTACTGACAAATTATACAGCATAGATGAGATCCTCAGTGGTTAATCTAAAAATATTTTCACTGGGAAGCCACAAGAACAGAACAAGCTATCAGCAGCTACATACAGCATATTATGTAGGAGACAAAGTTTGCAGGTGGGATTCATGTTAGTTAAACTGCCTACTAAAACAAAAGACCAATAATCCTCAGAGGAACATAACAGAATCCATATTTGCTACAATATATCATCTCACTGATTTGCAAAGAAATAAGAACATTTGACCTATATTCAGGAAAAACATTTCAGGCAGAAGGAAAATGACCTCTGAAGCAACTTTGAAGAGCACATAATATGATAAATATATGGGCAAATATAAAATGTAATGACTATTTAAAGCAAAATTATAACTGTATTAATGGGTTTATAATGTATATAAATATATATAATAATGCCACTAAGGATGGGGGCAGGAGCAGGTAAGTAGAAATATACTTTTGCATGATTGCTATATTTTACCTGAATTAATTCAATATTAACTATAATTAGGAGTATTTTAAAGATGCTCATTCTAGACGTTCAGGTCCCCAGGCTGATAGGCACTTCATCTGCACATGTGCTCTTATGCAGCAAAGGAAGGAAAAGGTGTCACAGCATGAAATGTCCTTTTTTTTTTTTAAGAACAGCAGCTGGGGTGCATTTATTTCCTCCTGGGCCTGGCAGGCTGGGAGCAGAATACAGACAAAGTCACTGGGGCATGTGGGTCTGTTACTGGCCTGGAGTTCTGCTGCCTGGGTGGTAACTGGGCGTAGGGACTGGAGTGATACTCAGAACTGAGAGAAGGGCCCTTAGGGTGTGGAAGCAACACAAGTATTGGGCTTGGCACACATGCAAGAGAAGGGTTACGGAGTGGGTGTGAGGTGGGTGTGCTAGGGCTGGGGTAGCCCTCGGGGCAGGGTGTGTTGGGGCATGTTGGGTTCTGGCTTTTGACTGAGAGCTGGGTACTGAGAGCTGGGAGAACGGCAAGGCCTGTGGGTCAGCAGGACCCTAGAAGATGTAACTGCAGGTAGGATCAGCCCTGGGAGAGACTGAAGAGTCCAAGGTGACTCCTACAGCGAGGCGATGAGGGAGCAGGTCTGAGACTCCCCTTCAGGAATACATGGTCAGCTGCAGCCACTCCTGGATGTTCACCTGGGTTTGTCCAGTACCGTCTTTGTCAAGAGATTTGAAGGCACGGAACATGGCATCCAGTCTGACCAGGCAGCTGATGAAATTGTCAAAATCCATGTTCCCTACCTCGTCCGAGTAGCGTCCGATGGTCATATTGTAGAGATGGTCATTCAGGCGGAACCCTGCTGCCTCAAAGTCTCCTGGGAGTTTACTGCTGCCAATGGTCCCTGAACGGTCAATGTCAAACTGTATATGGACTGTCACTTTTTGATGTTGTTCCACAAGTACTTGAATTCCTTGAAACCCATCTTGCCAGTCGTGTGACTATCCATCACGGCCACCATGCTGCAACACGTGTCAGTGTCCAAACCATCGGTCTTCAGATCAGGATGTCGGGTCACGACTTTGTTGAGAATGTTCATGAGTTCTGTGGCAATGACCTCCATGTCGTCTCCAGCCAACTGGGCGAAGAGCCTCCGGAACTGCCGGACCCGCTCGCTCTCATTGGGCTCGATGTTGGAGTAATGGGTGCGAGGGGGTGGGGGCCCTGGGTTGTACTTCGCAGCCGTCTCACCGGTGGCGCTAACGACCCCACCCAGGAAGCGCGTGGCAGTTCCACCGCCACCTCCCCCGCAGCTGCCTCCTCTGGCCCCGCTGATCAGGCCTCTGAGCGTATTCCCCAGGCCTCCGCCTCCCCCACCGCCGCTGCCACTCTTCAAGAATGAGTTAACCAGGAACATGGCTGTGATTCCAGATTCCGCCTTGCTCTCACGTCCGTCCGCCGGTCCGCTCGTCGAAATGTCCCTTAAAGCTTCACCTGAAGGTGGCACATTTAATTGGCTGAAATAAGTCCTATGGCCACAGCTAACTTAAAGGGGACAATCCTATTATGAACCTGGAAGGAAAAGAAACGGAATACTTGTGAGCAATGTAAGAAATCTTACATGAAAGATGACAGATAAAATATGAAACAGCATGAAAACATATAAAGGAGAGTTGCTCAGGCTGGGGCTGGGATGGGGTGGCTAGAAACCCTCCCCGAAGGCACCCTCAGGGGTCTCTTCGAGTTTTGTAGATTATAGCTAGAAAACCTCTCCTTTAAAGAAAACCACTAGACTGACAGTCGGGAGAACTAGTTTTAGGTTTCAAAGGTATGTATCAAAAATGAGCCGAACTGATTTTGTGTTAGATAGTGTCATTTTTTAAACAGTTCATTGACTTTGTTGAGCTTTTATTTTAATTCTTACCCTTGGTACTTCATCTTAAGAGACTTCCCCAGGGGATTATGGAAATATTATTTATTACATATTATATGTAATATGTAGTATTAACATAATATTGTTACCTTTGCTTTAATAGGTTAGATGGTTACTATGGTAAAACAATTACAGTGTTAAAAGAACTGTAGAGACAGTGCACTTTAAAAATTATTTTTTATTTTAATTTTTTGGTTGTGCACTTTTTCCAGCCCTATTGAGGTATATAATACGAATACAAATGCACATAATTATTGTATAAATAAGTCGGTGAGTTTGAACATACGTATGTACTTGTGTAACTGTAACCACAACGCAGGTAAGAAACACATCCGTCACCTTCGAAAATTTCCTTGTGTCTTTCGTTGTTTTTTCTTTTCCTTCCCTTCCCTTCCCTTGTAAGAACACCTAACATGAGATCTACAGATTAGCAGATTTTAAATCTGAAATCTAAATGCACAATATCTTATTGTCAACCACTGGCTATGGGAAGTGTGGTGCACAGCAGATCTCTGGGCCTTATTCCTCTTGTGTTACTGTAACTTTGCATTTTTTAATCTATGTGTTAGGTGATATGGGTGGGTATTTGGCATATGGCAGTGCTCATCAGTGCTCATCATTCTATGTTCTCCCTCCTTGTGGAGCTCCTGGAACAGCATATATTGAGTTGAGAATCTGAGAAGGAAAGTGCCATCTCTTAATAACCAGGAAACTGTTGGACTAGCTTGAAGCTGTCTTGGGACCAGTGAGCTTAAGTGGTTCTGCATAGAAAGTTAGCCAGGAATGTCCAGTTCTTAGGAAGAACTCTGAGTCCCATTACGTTCTCTGATGCACAGAACCAGGAAAAGAGATAGGGAAGGTGACTTTATACCCTCTTAAGGTACACTAACCTGACCTGGTTGGTTATGATTACCCTGGACTTTGGCCAAGAAGGTTAGTAACTGTTCCTGGGTTGAGGGCAGTGGGTGCAGACAGACCTTGGAAATCGGTGGATCAGAGGTGTATCTAAGGTGGGACCCTTCTGCCCCTCTTCCCAACAGATTTTTAAGCTTTTCCCCAAAGACAAACTATTTCTTTTAAATTTCTAAAACCCATTTTTAATTGAAAAGGGAAAGGTTTTCCTTTATTCTGTGCTATAAAATGAGCTTGACAAATTTTCGTCCCGTGATTTGTTACTTTGTGCAATTGATCATCATAAGCAGTAGTAAAGATAATTTCCCCTCCCTTTTTAAAACTCATGCAGTATACGCTATAAAACTATATCACAAGGCAGTTTATTTTTTTTACTGTTTTTAGACACTGTAAACTTGGGAGTTTATTAAAACTGAGCTTTTTAAAATAACATCTAAGTATTTGTATTATGTTTATATTTTATATGACGCTTGTCCGAGATTTTATTGTCCCAATTAATAGTGGTGTTATCCACTGATCTGTAACTAGAAAACCTGTGAAAGAAAATTCAAGGAACAGCCAGTAGATGGCAGCGTGGCATTGCACTTGAAGCTCTGCAAAAGAATTTCACCTTCAATTTGGCACTATTCTGGCAAAATGACTTCATATTTCATTTAGAAAGTTCCATTTTAATCAACAACCATGCAGCTTTTAAGTGAGTTCTGAGCAAGCAATTTCTTCCTTGCTTATATCTGTGTTACATCATTTCGGGCGTAGTAGCTTTGCCTGTGAGATAGCTAGCATCCTGCCGTTAGTAATAGCATGCTATAATTTTTCTCTCTTCTTTCCAGAAAGCTCAGCACAGTGCGAGGCACATAATTGCTCAGCTACTTGATCATGAGTGTTTTAGCTCAAAAATGATTCAAATGTTTTATTGTTATTACACTTTCTGTTCAAATTATAGTCCCGTGAATTCCGATAAGGTCTTGTAAAGACGTACTCGTACGTGCAACACACCCAAATAAAGCTCAGTGACCGTGCTGTGTAATATAATTTTATGTTAGAAACTTTATTCCTTGAGCTTTCCATGTTCTTATTCTACCCCATCTCTCCTCTGCTTTCAGCCAAACTTAGTACAAGTGCTGTTGCCTGCCCTGTCTATACTTCTTGCCCACCACTGACTGCTGTCTGTCCACTTCAGTTTGGCTTTTGCCCTCATCACAGCCCCCACGCTGTTCTTGCTGAGGTTTCCAGTGTTCTTCCTGTTGCCAAACCAGGAGACAAACTGCAGCCTTCATCTTTCTTGCTTTCAATGACTTCCCACACTGCGGTCCCTGGGCTTACAGTGTACTATTCTACATCTTCCTATTCATCCCTCCTTTTCCAGTAGCAACTGCTCAGCATTCATTATATTCCTCCTCTTCTCCTGTCTGAGTAAATGCGGAAGTTCCTCAGGCAACACTCATCTCTGACATCTTCCCCTCATGTCCCCCGTCCCACCCCCAACTTCTCTCCATTACTGTGGCTCCCCACCTCTGCACCTGGCTCACCCAGTTGTTTCTTAACTGCTTCTCTAATGTCCAGACTTGCCTTTTGCCTGTCCCTTCTCCACATCTCTCCAGACAGGGCTTTTCAAAAGCAACTTCTCTTATTTTAGTAAGACCACTCCCAAAGCCCTCCATTGTCCAGAAGAATAAAAATCAAATCCGTACCACTGCAGTGTGTATTCCGGCCCCACCTACATTTTTAGCTCAGTCTTCTCCTTCACTCAGTGCACTCCAGCCACAGTAGCTTTGCTTCATTTCCACAAAAGCCCTCGGCTACCTGCCTGCACACCTTGCAGCACGTTCTCTCTGCCTGGTTCAAGGGCACCCCAGCCTCCTGTCAGTTTAAATGTCTCTTCCTCAAGAACTCCTTCTCTGTCCCCTCAGACCATCTCAGGTCCTCCTCCTGTGACAAGTTCTCATTTCATTTGGCTTTTATTTCAGAGCCCTTATCACAGCTCCAGTTAAATAAAATTTTATGTAATCGTGTGTTCCTTCCTAGTCTATAAGCTATTACTACCTGATTCTCCATTGTATCCTGGTTCTCAGCAAAATTCCTGGAATATGATAAACTGCATTTAATAAATATCTCAGGAATTTCAGAAACATTTTATTCTCAATTTCTAAAGATTTTCATTGTCATAGTTTATGTATCAACTTATTAGACCAATAACTTTAGTAAGAAAATTGCTACTAGAAATTTGTTTAAAATTATTCATGTCAAAATGACCTTTTTAGAACCAAGTGTATTTTTAAGAAGTGGCATAGTTTGTATACTTATTAAAAGTTAATAATTTTTTAATAGAATACATACCACATATTTTTATTTTGTTTTGGATTTTTTGGTAATGATAGCTTTGGACAATGTAAATTAGATGACAAAAAAGAATTTTAAATCCTGGACATCAAAAAAAGCCTCATTAGGAAAAAAATGTGTTTTGTTTTATTTAAGTTAGGATATGTGAGAATTGTATACATCCTAGCCCACGTTTCCAGACATATTCTAAAATTAGATGAAAAAGGCATTAAGATATTTGTACAAAGGCTCCATCATTTTTAAAGTAAATAACATTTTAGTCCTAATCAATTAGTCCTTGTAGATGACAATTAATTCTAAAAATATACCTAACTTTTAATGTCTAAATTTGTACACCGAGGAAGAGCAGCAGTGACTCATCACTGTTTTATTTTTTAAATTGAAAGTATCTAGTTCAGCCTTCAATCTGAGAGCATTCTTTTTTCTAAGTCAACATCCTTGGATAGCTTTTCTTACTGATTTTAGAATTGTCTGTCGCATAATCAGTATTGAAAAGCTCCCTGCTACACTACTCACAATTATACTTTCCTGTAAGATACACTATCTCCTCCATTATCAAATTTAGGAGAAAAGGAAGGGAATGGATGAAGAGGAGCAGTGTGAGCCTGGAGGGTAATTATTTGCCAAGAATAGTGTAACCAATCCCATAAACCAAGCTGCAATGTTTAGTAACTCTTTTCTAGTGGCGATTAGCCTAATCTGTTTGCTGCATTTTTTTCATAATAGAAAAATGTGGTACTTTTAGAGAGAGTTATTCCTTCATTTGGTTCAGAGAATAGTTTAAAACATTCTGCTTCTTCTTAGGGGCATATTTATTTACTTAGAAATCTATATAACATGGAGGAAATATATTCATGGCTTTATAAGGGAAATTAAGAAACCTTGTTTCATGCTATAGAAAGAATTTTAACAAATGAGTAGAAATATATTTTAAAGGCTGAAATAGCATTTGGGAGAATCTACCTTGTATTTTTTATATTTTTAATTTTGGTTTTGGTAGACACCATGTTCTCCTTATGTTTAACGCTGTTGTGTATATCCCAGAGGCTTATTTTCTCTGGGAGCATCTATCAAAGAGAATAGCCACGCCTCCTCACGTGACAAGTGCACAGTTAACATCATACTCAGCAAAGTACAGCTGCAAGTATTTCCTCTAAGAACAGGAACAAGACAAGGATGGCCACTCTCAGCACTTCTACTCAGCATAGTATTGGAAGTCTTAGGCACAGAAATCAGACAAAAAAAGAAAATAAAAGGAATCCAAATTGGAAAGGAGGAAGGAAAACTGTCCCTATCTGCAGATGACATACTACTACATACAGAAAACTATTAGAATAAATGAATTTAGTAAAGTTTCAGCATATAAAGTTAATATACAGAAGTCTGTTTTATTTCTATACATTAACAACGAATTATCAGAAGGAGGAATTAAGAAAACAGACCCATTTACAATCACATCAAAAAGATGATCCAGTGCCAGCGTGATGGGCATAGATAAAACCAAGAAAAGGGAAGTCATCTTACATTGATCACTCTTTTCTCAAAAGACAAATACAGACATAAGCAAAACAGAGGTTAGTTGAACTATTCTTTTATGTTATTTTGTATTCGTCAAGGGTCTTTAGTTTCCTCAGGCAGAAACCACACTCAAATTGGCTTAGGCAAAAAAAAGGAAAATAATTGGCTCATGTAACTGAAAGGTCTGGGAGACATGCCTTTAGTTATAGCTGGATGTGAGGGCTTGAATAGAATTGTCACATCTCTGTTTCTTCCCCTTTGATATTCAGCACAGCTTTCTTCTTAGTAGGCTCCTGTCCCATGAAGGTATTCTCCATAGATGGCAGAGATGCTCCTGGCTGGTCCAGGATTACTAGGCCCTCAGTTAGAAAGATCTTTCAACATACACACGAATTCCTGAACATGGAGCATGAGTAGCTCTGTGTGGGTCATTTTCTATTTGTGGACTCATCACTGGGTCTAGGGAGACGGAGTTACACTGGTTACTCTGGCAGAACTGTGGACTTTCATACTGAGAACTCTACCACATGACAAGGGGTGGTTTCAGAGGGAAAATGGGGATTCTGTTACCAAATCAAGGAAGACTTGAGAGACAGAAGTAAAATGGAACCAGGAAACCATTATTATTAACATTCAGTATGTGCTCATTGAAAAAAACTCTGAAAATACAGAAAAGTATAAAGAAGGGGGGAAAAACTGACCTCTAGTCTTACCATCTAAAGAAGTAACACTTAACATTTAAAAATATTATATTGGTGTGTGTGTTTTAATTATGTGGTTGAATTTACTGTGTCTGTTTTATCAGGTTTTGTATCTTGTATTTTGAAGCTCTGTCATTGGTTGCATACTTACTGTGAATTATTATACCTTGATGACTTGATTCCTTGTCATTATAAAATGTCTGCCATTACCCATGATACTCCTTATTCTGAAGTTTTTTTTTTTTTCTGATATGAATGTAGAGCCTCCAGCCTTTTTTCCTTGGTTAGTGTTTACATGATAAATCTTCTTTCGTCTCATACATAGCGTGTAGTTGAGTCTTGTACTTTTGTCCAACCTCACAATCCCTGCTTTTTAATTGGAATGTTAAACGACTTATGTTAAATATATTTATGACATGCTTTGGTTTATATTTATCATTTTCCTATTTTTTAACTGTTTATATTTTTTTCCTCCCTTTCCTTCCTTTTTTGGGGGGAATAGTTAAGTATTTTTTAAGATTCTATTTTATCTCATCTATTAGCTCATTAGAAATACCTCGTTATTTTGTTTTACCTTTTTTATCTTAGTGATTTATTTTAATGATTGTAATCTAGGGGTTATAATAGGCATACTTCAACTATCATAGTATATCTTCAAGTAATAGTATACTACCAGTGTAAAAACGTTGTAATAGTGTGCTTACACTTAATCCTCCCTTTTTGCACTCTTGCTGTCATACATTTTAGTTTGACGTATTATACACCCCACACCATATCATTATTATTTTTAAGTTAAACAGTCCCTTATATTTTAAAACAGATTAAAATATTTTAAAAGCTATCTGTTATATTTCCCCATGTATTTTACCACTTTGGGCACTCTTCACTCCTTTGTTTAGATCTAAATTTCCATCTGTTAGAGGAGATCTGATAGTGATGAATTCTCTCAGACCACTCCCACCTGCCTCTTGTGTTTTGGCCTAAAAACATCTCTATTTAATTGTCATTTTTGGAAGATGTTTTTGCTGATATAGATTTCTCTGTGGACAATTTTCTCCTCTCAGAACTTTGAAGCTGGCATTCCATTGTCTCCTGTTTGCTTAGTTTCTGACAAGAGGTCTACTGCCAGTCTTATTTTTGTGTCTATAATTAATGTGTCTTTTTACTTTGGGCTGCTTTTAGAATTTCTCTTTATTACTTTATCACTATCAACAATTTGATTATGATGTGTCTTTGTGTGGTTTTCTTTGTGTTTATTCTGTTTGATATTTGTTGAGCTTCTAAAATGTGTAGACTTATAATTTCTATCAATTTGGAAAAACTTTAACCATTATTTGTTCAAATATTTTTGTACCTGTCTCCTGTTCCCTAAGACTCCAATGACAAACAGATGCTAGACTACTTGACATGGTTTTCTGGACGCTGATGCTCTGTTCATTTTTTCAGTCTTATTTCTACCCGGGCCTCATTTTGGGTAGTTTCCATTTCTGTCTTCATGTTCATTGATTTTTTTTCTTCTGCAGTATCCAATTTGCTGTTAATCTCATTTAGCATATTTTTGACTCTGGAATTCATCCAGCATATTTTCATCTGTATAAATTCCATCTGGCCTTTGTATATTTTTCCATTTCTCTCTTTATTTTGGTTATATTTTTCCCTTATGTCCTTGAGAATATTAATAATATTTGTAATAGCTTTGTTAACATTTTTGTCTGCTGATTCCATCTTCTTGGTCACTTCTGAGTCTGCTTCTATTGATTGATTTTTTTTCCCTGGTAGTAGATCATATTTTTTCTAACTCATTGCATGCCTGGTAGTTTTTAATTAGATACCAGACATCAAGGATTTTATAGTGTTGAATGTTGGATTTTGTTGTATTCCTTTAAAAATTGTTGGTCTTTTTGTTCTGTCATGCAGCTTAAGTAACTTGCAGATCTGTTTAATCATTTGAGTCTGCTGTTAAGCTTTGTTAGAGTGGGTCCAGAGTAGCCTTTATTCTTGGGATAATTTAGCGCCACTTACTACGGCATGATCCTCCTGCGGACTCTACTGAATGCTCCACGTACTACAAGGTCTCCCCACTCTGGCTGCCATGGATATGAGCTGTTTCCAGCCCTGTGTAAGCCTTAGGAACTTTTTAGCCTATTTGTTTGTTTCTCTGCTTCATGGAATTTCACTCCATGCATGTACAGATCTGTACTCATTAACGATTCATTGAACCTCTTTGCACATCTTCAGAGCCTTCTGTGCAGCTCCTTCCTCTCTTATACTCAGTTTCACAAATTCTAGCTGTCTGTTTCCTCCATTTAGCAAAGTTGCTGTGCTGAGTTTGAGATCTCTCTTCCTGTCCTGTGGCATGAAACTAACCCCCATGGATTGAATTAGAGCAAAGTAGGGCTGATCCCTTCGGTCAGGGATCATATTTTCAGTACTGCTTATTTTCCAGTATCTGGAAAACTTTTTCATATATTTTGTCAAATTTATAAGCAGAAAGGAAATTCCTATAGCAGCTAGATAAATCCTTAAGGGTAGAAGCAGATATTTAAAATATTATATAACTGGGTTCATTTTACAAATGCATACTTCACTTAATACTATACCATTAAAAATTTCCCCAATGTCATTACGTAAAATGTCCTATTATTCCATCCTAAGGGTGATCCATGATTTACTTAACTCTTCCCCTCTTTTAGTATATTATACCTGTTTTCAGTTTTCCACTATTTCAAAGAAGGCTATGGTAAACATCTTTGAATATGTTAAACATCCTTTGTTTGTTTACATCCAGTTATGTCTTTGTGATATATTTCATGTAGTGGGAATATTGGGTTGAAAGATTTGAGAGTGTTAACATCCTATAAATGTACTGCTAAATACTATCTGGAAAGATTGTACCAATTTTCCATTGGCATTGTACAAGAATATGCATTTTGCCACACCCTCAACAGCACAATCTATTTTATTCTTTGAGCACATATTGAGTGCAATTACAGTATGAGGTCTATTGCCAGAAAGGATGAAGTACAGCCTCTTTTCCCAGAGGGGTCATATGTGAATGATGGAGAGAGACAGTAAACCCATCACCAGAGTATTATGATAAATTTTGGAAGGAGCAATCAAACTCTGCCTTGGAAAACTTCACAAGTTTTCATTAAAAATTTGAGGATTACTAGTCTATAATAAGATCACACAGAGAAAAAAGTGTTAGAAGGGTTAATAGTACATTTCAGGTGACTGAACGTGTGAAGCAGCATAGCATACTCACTGAATGGTTTTGCTGGTACTAACGGTGTGTTTGGAGTGAGAATATAGTAGGAAATAAAGTAGGATTTGGAGGCAGAAAGCAGATAGTGAAGGGCTCTGTATGGTCTTGAACTAGTGAAACACATACTCCAATCTTCTACATTTTATGGGTGCACTGGAATCCTTATATGCAGTCAAATTCAACTTGTTACCGTTGGCTTTGTTTTTCTTACTCCTTACAAAGGTTGCGAAAGTCTTTTCATACCATGGGTCCTACTTCATCTGAAAGTTAACACCAGCATCTCAATACTGCAGTGACCCTTTTTGTTTGTTTCTTAAGAGAACAGGTTGAGGTCTTGTCTACTCTTGTAAATTCAATAGGCTCATTCTTTCTTGTCTTCTAAACAGCCTATGTTGTACTCTGTGCAGACATAACCCTGCCTGGAGCTGTCTTCCTTGAGCTGAACAGATCTGCTCTTTATCCTGAGTCCGTATTCTCTCCGGGCCAGCTCTTACCAACTCAGGCTCTCTAGGAGTGAAGGCCTCATCGTGACTGTCTGCTCATTAGAACAAAGACAAACCATAGGTATTTTGTCCTACAAAGGAAATGTAAGCAGAGTTTAGCTGTCACAGGGAGGAAGTGGAAACCTGTCAGCAACAGAGTTGCACTGGGACTTTGGAGATAGGCCTAGTTTCCAGCCTGTTGTGTGACTGATGGGTTGAATGAGCTTGGTCAAGTCACTTAGCTCTTTGGGCCTCTTCTTGTTGATTAATGAAAAGATTTTTACATTACTAGTTCTAAATTTTGAATGTATAAACAAAGCTTAAAAAAGTTTAAAAGGGTTTTAAAGGAATTTAAACCAATTTTTTCATTGTGGATATAGAAATTAATGTTTTATACTAAAAGCAACATTGAGCTATGGTCCATAATGATCTAAATTTTCCCGATAACCAAGGACCTTTAATAAACACAATACTAATTTTCAAATTAATTGTCTTCTCACCATAATGTGTGAACTTAATTTCTGAGCAAGATATATTGGGTTACTTTTCATTTATCTTAGACGCATAGCAGATATTTAAACTGAAGATATTTTATTAGGAATATAGTGAAAGTTTTTAAATGGGTGTCAAATACTTCCCTAAGAGACCTCCTATTACAAGGGTTAAAATCAGAATAGCTGTCCTGGTTGTAAACATCTGTGGCCTCTTTCCATTTCTCCTTTTGTCATAATTCTAAGGCTTTTACTTGTCTTATCCTGTGAGATAAGAAAAAAGGGTTCCCTGTGTATTATAATTTTTGTTTAAAGTACCATTAATCTGGCACTTCAGTTATTTTTGTCTTAAATGGGCTTTTGTGTGCTATCTTGGGCATAAACTATAATAACTTTTTTAATGACTAAGAACTTTTTGAGTCCTAAATAGCAGACTTATGCTTAAGTTTTGGGCAAATTCCTCTTCATAATGTGGAGGCTGCCTGTGTAGAGAGCATACTTGAAATGGTCTGTGAATGATTTGAAGCCACTGGTATGAAATCAGTTACCCTGTTATAGGGTTCAGAAACTATTGGTGAGGTTAGGCATACACTCCTTCAAAGAGTGACCCTAAATTGTTGTATTTCCAGCTATCCTATCCACTTTCATAGGTTTTTCTATGAGGTATGCTTGCTGTTCTCACAGTTTTATTGACTGCTCTAATATGATTTGTGCTGGGACTCCAGGTACTAGAGTTTATTCAAACTACAGGGAAATTAGATGGATAACTTGAGGAGGTCTCTGAAAGACCACCCTACAGGCAGGTGAACAGAATTTAGGTATAACCACCATTTTGAATGATGAGAAGTCTTTCCTTAAGACTGTATCTGAAGGTGTGGAGTAGAGTGGAAAGTTGGGGAAACTGCAGTGTGCCTGAGGTGTAGCCCCTGGGCTAGTAAGGTTTTAGAAATGCCTGTGCTCCCAAGATTGTGATAAAACTTTACTTAATTTTTAAATATCAGATTTCCTCCTAACTGATTTATCTACTCATGGTGTAAATCACACATTAAAATTGGTTTGTGGGAAAATTTTGGAATACTTGACTGACGGTCTCGTACTATTTCCCCTTCTTGCTAAATTATCATGTCCCTTCAGAAATTTCAACTCAACCAAACAAACCCCAAGCAGAAATAGTAGGCAAAAAACTTCCAAGGTAATTTCAAAGATTCTAAATTATTCTGTACTTGTAAAGCTTTTTATAGCTTGTTATGCAGAATGAGTGAATAAATTGCAGCTAACAACTCCCCATTCAAATAGTTATAATAGAACTCAGTGTAGATTATATTATAATTGAGATTTATATCTCTTTTTTAGGTTCAAGTGCTAGTTTCATGAGACCCATGTCCTATTTCTTTGCTCTTCTTGTGTTGAATTATGTTCTCCTTTATACTTTACCCTAAGGTAGGAAACACTGACAAAATCTGTTCGGCAAAAACAAGAGCCGACATTCAGTGGAAAGCATAGATTTTTCAACTCGAGAAAATGAACACTTGAAAGTTAGAAAAAAATAGAATTAGATTTGAACACGTCAGATGTTGTGGACTCTTAGGATATTGGTCTGCCAATGATTTTTTTTACTATGTTGTGTGCTTATAAATATCACAGTTACCCAGAAGACTAAACATCTTCACCCATCCCAGCTCAATTCCTTTTTCCTTGTTCAGTTTCGTTGGGTTGGCCAGCTAAAATTTAAAGCAATAAGTCATGACCATGATTTGGATTGTATTAGAATCTGTGCATTTGTTTTGATTTGCTTAAATGTTTATGCTTGTTGTATAAGTTTGTGTGCTTTGAAATTCCCTAGTCACTAGTGTTTCCTTTGCATTAGTAATTATTTTTTATTTTTAACTTATATAATGATTCACTGTGTTTGCTTAAAAAAAAAACAAAAAAAAACCCTCCAGCAATCTATTGTTAGAAATAAATTATTCCTGGCCATAGGATAGCACTTTAAAATAACCTTAAAGGAGTCTTTATGACTTAATTTTTTTTAAATCTTAGTAGATTTTTAGCATTTGTTTAATGCACAGTTATTGCAATGAAATGAAATGTCTTAAGCTTTGCCGTATTTTGTTCTTTCACTAGGCATGCTAATGATTATTTTTAAAGAGTATTCGAATGATCTCATTGTTTTGCATATCTGTTAAAACAGATTTAATCTAGGTAGAAATCCCATTTTATTTTTTTGTTGTCATTAAACCCAGTGTAAGTAATATTACACTTCCAAAGATGATTTTAATAGAAGTTTAAAATTTTGGGCTTACTGTAAAATCTGTACACTATTCTCTCTGGAAATAATGTAGATGGTAACCCCAAAATAAACTATTAAAAATTCCCAGAGCTTTAATTTTACATAATAAAAATTGACTATCAGAGACACATTGTGTAGTCTTAACCTAAGACATACTGTCTTAAACATTATGCTTTTCTAAGCCTTTTCTTTTCTTTTTCTTTTGTTAATAGTCAAGGTTTTTAAAAAGCAAATGTTTTGAACTCGAACTCTACTGAACTGTAATACAGAATTTTAAATACCATATGTAAGTGTTGTCTTACAAATAAGTTAGAAGTGATTGAAAACATAATTGAAGGGTCTGTGTCTTGCTGATTGTAGGAACAATTTGGCTTTCATCTAAATGAATGCGTGGTGTATGAACTACAAAGTAATAAATCACTAAGTTTAAATGGTGTTTTAAAAAGGAAAGCTCACGTCTAATTTTGGTAGATTTTAAGGGGGGCAGTTGGTGGTGGCGAACTGGTTGTGGGGAAGGTGAATGTGGCAAAAAGTGGGCTTGACCCTCTCCAAGGATCTGCTCTGTCCTTATGTCTGGAATTGGATTCATGGCCAACACTAGACTCTGAAGCACTTGATAATAACTAGGCACTAAGGAGTTATCCCTTAGTTCACGTAAGTAGTTTTGGGATGTGAATTTTAGTTTTCTCTAGCTTTAGCAAAACTAACTAAACACTCAAAGATTAAAAAATTAGTCTTATGGTCACCAAATGTTAACAAGATTTATCTCTGGATGATAGGGTTTGAGGTAATTGTTATTTTCTCTAAACTTTTCTATGTTTTCCAAAATTTCTGCACTGAATCTGTATTAGTTTTACCATAGAAAAGATGAGTACTTCAAAATGTATTTATTTAGATCTATGTTCTTCCCTGTGTTCATTCATTATCACACAGGTATCATTAGCCTAAACTACATTTTAGTCTAATTTTATAATTTTGATATATATGGTGATTTTATAATTTTTATATAATTTTAGTGCATATTTGAAGAGCCTGTGTTTGAATTTGCATAAGTTTTGAAATAGTGGGCACCAATTAATGAAATAGTATTAATAGTATTTTTAAGGAAATCTGTGACTGCAGCCTGGAAAAATATTTAATAGGCAAATCAGGACAAAACCAAGCCCTGATTCTTGTCTACCCCTCATGTCACCCCAAACCTGTTCACCCCTTCATATTGCCCATAGTGATGGTGGTATCATCAGCCTCCCAGTTGTTTGTGTCAGAAACTTGGGAGTCAAAATCAGGTCCCTCTCACCCTGTCTCCTGTACTTAAATCCATTAGCAAGTCCCGTGTTCTTTACCCCAGAATATACCTCATGTTTGTCCACTTCTTGCTGTCTCCATCGCCACTTCACAGTACAAGTCATACCATCCTCTCCATCACAGATAGCACTGCAGCCTCCTCTCTGGTCTCCCTGTCCAGTCCATTCTCTACACACCCACAAAAACATGCGCTCTGTTGGTAAGACCCATTGTGCTAGTAACAACATTTATATTCTTACCTGGGCCCCACTATTGTCCTGCCTCCCTTTTAGTTTTCATATTGTTTATTCTGTCTCCATTCTCCACTCCTTCATTCCCACTGACCTCTGTGCTGTTTTGTCAGCATGTTAAACTCTTTCCTAGTTCAGCGTCTTTTGATGGTCTACTAGACCGTCCATCTCTCCCCATGGCTGGCTCCTTCTCATCTTAGAAGTCTCACTTCATAGCCCCTTCTTGCTTCCTTTGGGAGGGCTGACTACAAATGGACCTAAACTAGCCCATCTCTTCTCACAGATCCTTCCTCGTCACTTAGCTCTGATTATTTCCTCTGTGGCACTTTCACAATACTTAATCATCTTTGTTGACTTACTTATTTTCTGGTGTTTTTTGCTAGAACAGAAGCTTTATGAGTGTGGGGATCCACCCATCTGTCTTGTTTTCTGTGACACTAACACCTGGCAGCATTGTAGGTGCTCAGTCAATAATTGTGCATCAAAGTAATTTGTAATGTGCAAGGATCTTTATAATTCACTCCAACCTTTAAAAACAAAAATATGAAGAGAAGCGTTTTAATTCTTTTTTCTTTAGCTAAGATGATAAATTAAAAATTTTCCCGGAGTGCTCATATATATCTAGCACATATTAAAGCAAAATGGTATGGAGGAGGAGGCAGATAAGAAACTGACACTCAGATTAAGTGACTTGTGCACATTCCTTTGCTGGTAGATGATAGAATGGGAATCATAGAAGCTTTCGTGTCCTTTAAATACAACATCCTTTTTGAAAAAGAGAACCCGAGGCTGTTAGAGGGTAAGTGATAAAGGTTACATAGCTGGAACTCTTGAAAAGAATAGGAGACTAGGAAAAGAGTAAATCTAAACAGAAGTGCTCCTGAGTTGCTTCTAGGGCTCACTTTGCATTGTATAGCACGTAAGTATTCTGCAACCAAGAAAATATATCCGTTTTTATAAAAAATTATGATTTCTGTGTTTTTAAATATGAATTACATATTTTCACATTTAATAGTACATTGATGTGAATCTTTTAGATACTATAGGCATTAGGTTTTTTTTCCCCCAGAAAAATTTTCAATTATGCCTTTTATGTTTTCTAGCTAATATCTCTTTGAACACTGATATGGTTTGTTAAATGTACAAAGGCATCCATAACATTTGTAATAAATGTTACAAGAGCCTTTTGGTTTCCAGACATCACCTCTTTAACTCTCTGTTGCTATGGGTTTTCATTAGTATTCCATGGAGCCTGGGTTGCCATAGAAAATGTGTAGTTGTAGAGGAGTTACCATGGCAACAGTCTGCCATTATGTATTTTTCAGTATCAGCTAGCTGGAGATGATAGTGAATCTGAAGGATATTTGTTTAAGAGTCCAACAATAAAAAATGAAACAAACAGTATCTCAACATCCTCGTTATCTTCAACAGATATTTTAAATATGATGCCCGTTACCCTTTATTCAAATAAATTAAATAGAAATGAAAGTTGTTTTAAAAGCTAGTTTTTAGCCATTTAGCTTGATCTCTGGAGATGCTAAAAATTTAAATTGCCTTAAATGTTTGACACTCATAAACTCCCACGTGATAAAGCTTCTTGTCAAATGTAAGTTTTTGTTTTAAGCAGCTTCTGGCTCCTTCATGACCTTGAACAACAGCAGCTCAGGTACCTGTGAGAAGACAAAGAGGAGCAAGAGTAGATTTTGTCTTTGAAGGGGAACTCAGAAATAAAGGAAATCACCTGGTGACTCAGTGCTCAGTGTAGCTTTTCAAAAGAAAGAAAAAAAGCAGAGAAACTATTTTCAGTGAAATGGCAAATCCCTTGGTAGAAGAGAAGTTTTAAACATTCTATTTAAAACATACTATTTAAACATACCGTTTAAAACGTACTGTTGGAAGGGTTTTGATAGATCCAAACCCGTTAGCAATAATTTTGAAATTCCTCACCTATTAGAAATGTTAGGCATATTCTGTCATTGGTCTACAAATAACCTTTCTTATTTTTACCTTGATAGAGTGACACACACCATTATTTTGTCATAGAGGCAAGTAGGAAAAAAAAAGTTATAATAACAATTCAGCAAGTTAGATCTAAGTACATTAGAGATTTTAAAAAGATGAGTGAACTTCAAGTTTTACAATTTTAGTTTTGCAACCTGGCTTAAAAATTTTTTTATTCTTAATTATTGCTGTGATCTGAATGTTTGTGTCCTCTCCAAATTCATATGTTGAAACCTAATGCCCAATTTATGGTCTTAGGAGGTGGGACATTTGGGAGATGATTAGGTCCCTTATGAAAGAGACCCCAAAGAGCCCCTTGCCCCTTTTGTCATGTGAGGACATAGTGAAAAGATGGCATCTATGAACCAGGAATTGGGTCCTCTCTAGACACTGAATCGCTGGTGCCATGACCTTGACTCCCCAGCCTTCAGAACTGTGAGGGATAAGTATGTGTGGTTTACAAGTCTCCCAGCACAGTATTCTGTTGTAGCAGCCTGAGTGGACTAAGACAGTTGCCACGCCTTCCTCTGAAGTTGTGGGAGGGTGTGATGTGGGGCTTCTTGTTTTTGTATTCTTGAAGCCTGTCTTATAGGAACTCTCCAGCAGTCTTCCCTGGAAGCTTTTTCTTGTGGGACACATGAAGATAGCCGCTTCTACAACAGAGTGGGGACGCCCCACAGAATCACAGGTTGTAATTCAGTACTTCAGAGAATTGGTGAACTTATGAATTGCTCCTGGATAAATATGGCACATGAGAGAAAAATATAAAACCAATGTTTTATTAGGTGTAGCTTGCATAGAGAAAGTATGTAGAGTTTGATAGCAGATATTTGAAAAGCTGATCTAAACCATGATGTTATTGTATCAAGGAACCTTCTTGCAAGGAGTAACTTCAGGCAAAGTTGAGAGTAAGATACTCTGAACTGCCAAGCTATGGGGTTCTCAAACAAGGATGCCCATCTATAATAACCCATAGCCCTTACAGTGTTACAGATGAGGGAATTAGTAACTTAATGGACATTACTAGTCTAGGATAGGTGTATTGAGTTTAGGAAAAGAATAAAATTAAATTCCAGAATTTACTGAATTTAGGGTTTATTGTTGAGAATGCATTCAAAATATTATTGTGTGCATTCATTTTCTCTGCCTCAGGATATCCCAGACAGTGGATAACAGAATGCCATGGTTAAAAGCATAGATTTGGAATTAGACTGCCCAAATATGATTTCTGGTTTGATCACTTACTAACTCTGTGATATTGGACAAGTTAAATTAACCTCTCTGGGCCTCAGTTTCCTCATTCATTTAATGGGATAATAATAGTAACTGTGTTATAGGTTGTTATGATGACTAAATGGATTTACATTTGTGAAGTGTTTGTAGCAGGACCTGGTACACAGAAAGTGCTTTTTTAGGTGTATGTTAATTAAAACGGAAAGAAGTAGGAAGGTTGGGGTTCAGAATCACCCAGCTGATGACAGCTGATTAGAGGGTGAACTTCAGACTGAATCAAAGATTCATGAATGTCAAAGAAGTCAGATAAACAATACCATAAATAATGAGCTTGTTTCATTATTTCCAGATTTAAAATGTATTCAAGACATTGCTATAACACTATATACCAAGGTTCCATTTGCTAGCAAGCCCAGTCAAGCTCAACAAAGATTTATTAACTTTCATCTTTATTATCTTGGGTTTTTGGCAAAGTTTTTGGCAGCAGGATACAGATGCCTTTTCTTTCTTTCTTTTTTTTTTTATGACAAAAGATAATGAAGTTAAATAGGATTTGTTGTTATTATATACCACCCCCTTTACCTACCATTTTTTCCTCTCTTAATGGAATACTTAACAGAAAAATTAAACAGAAGATAGATAAAATTCTTTCTAGAAGTTGCAGTTTGATTTGGTAAATAATTTCTTGCTATAGTTAAATTCCTTTTGTTGTAATGGATTGAGGTTGTCTCTTTAAATCGGACATCGTAGCTAATCCACAGCCCTGACTCAGACTCTCTTGTTTCTTGTCTGGTGTGGCCCTGAACTGAACGAACCTTTTTCTATTTCTCATTCACTGCTTTCAAGCTTCTCTGTCTTCAGTCCTTCGCCCTTTGCCCTAATTTGGTAAATTTCAAGGCTCTCATCTCTGTCCTATCTTTTCCAGGTTTTTAATTTCCCTCATCCAATCTCATGGCCCTGCTCTGTGTGGATATCTTGAAAAACTGTCTTGTCATCATCCTGGTCTCTTTTGAGTCGGCCCTAAGTCTACTTGTAGGCCAGAGTTTACACTTGAGTACCTGGCTATACGTTCACACAGACATTTGATCCCAGATCCTTTGTCCCTCTTAACCCTGCCCAACCCTACCTCTTAAACTCATTCCTACCGTCTTTTAAAACCAGTGGCTCCTCTTACTTTGCAGTTCTGACAGGGCACTAGCATCTTCCAGGCATCAGCCAAGGCTCAGTGTTTTGGAAGATGTGCAGATTCAGTATAATTAACAACAGGAATGAAGCACTTGCATTATCTTATCCTAAATTTGTTTTTAAAGCATTTTGATATAGCCGTGTTTCACTGTGTTTGGTTTCTTTTGTAATATTATTTGATTTTATGCCTTTACAAGCATTATTTTGAGAAGGACTCTTGATGCTTCACAAGTCTCCAAAAGGGGTCCATAGTCAGAAGACGGTGCAGAACCCCAGGTTCCTGTAACATGTGCTCACACAAAATTTGAAAGCCATAATAAGCTTTGAATGGTACTGCTTATTTATTTTTCATTGAGTGTTTTAAAAATACCTGCCTATGTCTCAGGCATTATTTTAAACAATACTTTATTTTAGTTTTTAGGACCAAAAATGCGATGATTTTACAAGAACCATGGATTCTTTTGAATAGTTTTTAATATAGTAAAACAAAGATTAAGGAAAAGATTAATTTGTGCACACTTGTGTGTGTGTGTTACCTTCTAGTGATTGTGAATAACACAGAACTAAGCAAGCTTGCCAGCAATTTATCAACCAGGATGAGATTGAAGATATTAATAAACTAGAAAAGTGGAGCTGGAGGCAAGGGGTGAGGATGAGCCAGGTATCATCAGAGACCAGATTGAACACATTCTCCTTAGCGGCTCCTTACATATAAACTAGGTACTTTGGAAAATAAAGTGATTTTGATCATCTGTAGTCACACAGCAATATGTTCTCAAGCTCTTTGGATCATCCAGGGATTTTAATTAGTTATACTTCTTACTCCTGACCTCCATTATCTTGGAGGATCATAGACTTTCTAAGTAAAGAAATTAGGGAAAATGATTTGGTTGAATTATATTTACTGTCTTACAGTTCACTTATCTATTACTTCAGAACAAACCACCTCAAAGCATAGTGGCCTAAATGACACTATGTTATTATCTCTTCTGGCTCTGAGGGGTTTTTGCCTGGTGTCCCTTGTGTGGTGGCTGTCATCTAAAGACCCCCTGCTCTGCACACTCACACATCTGGTACCTCTGTGTTTCTTCTTGTGGCCCCCTCTCCGCAGAGTGGCTTGGACCATTTTATATGGTGGATCAGGTGCCAAGAGGCAGAGAGCAGGGCCTGCCTGTCCTCTTAAAGGCCAGGGCCACAGTGGGCACAACATCACTTTTGCCATGTTCTGTTGGCAAGAGAAGATTCCGAGGGGTGGAGGCACAGATGCCACCTCTTGATGGGGCATTGGCACAGGGAAAGAATTGAAGGTTCCCAAGCTTCTCATTTCTCCTGCTTCACCTTGCTTTTCTCCTCAAACGAGCTCTTCCTTCTGATTTCTCAGCTTTAATTTATTAACAGTTTAATTGATTACTTTCTCCCAGGTAAACTCTTAGTTTCTTGTGGCTAATCTGGTCTCTATCCACTTTTGTTGTTTTTTTCCTCTGTAGAGCTGTAGCATTAATGCCTCCTCAATCCTACTACTGTTTTTCAGGCTGTCATAACTTTCCCCTGCACTGTGATGGAGGGTTTTCTTATTGGTTATTTTAACGTTTGGACGTCTCCAAGACGTCCCTCACAACTGATACTAGCTACAAATTTGCGCTCCCAAGATTACTCTCAGGTTTGATAATCCACTAGAAAGACTCCCAGAACTCTGAAAGCTGTTATATGCACAATTACAGTTTATTACAGTGAAAGGAAGCAGATTCAAGTCAGCCAGGGAAAGAGGCCCACAGGTCGGGTCTAGAACAGTTCCAAGTGCTGAGCTTCCTTTGTTCTCTCCCAGTGGAGTCATGCAGCCAGGACTTACTTATCCCAGTAATGACATGTGATAACACACGTAGGGTATTGCCAACTGAAGAACTCACTCAAGCCTTGAGGTCCAGAATTTTCACTGAGTCTCAGTCTCATAGACTTGGTTGGTCACACAGACTTGTTGACTGTTCTCCGGTTAGCCTTACTCTCCAATCCCTCCTGAGATCAAGCAGATAGCATGTGGTCACAAGTACCCACCATAAGTCACATTGCTTGCATAGCATATACGCAAGTCCCCAGGGTAATCAGGGATGCTGTATCAGGCAGGTATTCCAAGGGCTTCGAGGCCACTTCCCAGGAGCAAGAGCAAAGGCTAGACCTTGCATCAGGCAAAGTTAATCCTTTACTACAGAGTTACTTTCTCTCTTTCCCTCTCCATCCCATCTAACAAGCTCTTGCCAGACACATCTTCCTAATGAATAGTCTTGGGCATGCCACTTTCCTGCTCAACAACCTCTGAGGTCTTCTTGTTATACTTTTGCCCCATACTCTAGATCTTACAGGTGGTTTTGATTATAAATATTCTCTTGGCCCCATAAATCAGTAAAATATCAGAGTTGTCCCAAAGTACTTAATCCCCCTGTTTTTCTAACTGTTGTTTACCCTTGATGTCTTCTCAAGCTCTAATGCCCTTGCCATTCAAAATCCTTGTGAGCTCATCCATATGCCCACTGTCATAAGGCCTTAATCACTTAAAATAGATTTATTTGATTCCTCTGCAGATCCCTTTCCTTGTACATCTCCATGATGCTTGCCCTGTGCTAAAGTTACTTTTGTATCTGCTTTATTCTCTTTGTTAGACAGGAAGCTCCTTCAGAGTAAGGATTGTGCCTTATTCCTCTTTATATTTCATGTAGAGGCCAGGATAATGCCTGGGACTTGGAATACGTGCAGAATTTAATTCCTGTCTTTTGGAGAAGATCCAACAAACATTCAATGTCACCAGAATGAACTTAAAATGGTGGCTTCTCTGTTGTACTTAAGTGTCAGATGACATTGTAGATAATAGACCCTCTGAGGGTCCACAGTGGGCTGGGGTGGTTAGGAAGCTTCTTTTGAGGATTTAGCTGTTTTAAAGAACTGAATTCACATGAGCATGTAAACACAAGGAACAGACATTGTGTTCCTTGGTCATTCTCCAGCATTTGGCACTGTAGATAGATCAGTGACTTGGAGACTCTAATCTAAAGATTGGGTCCTGTTGGTCCCAGTGTGAAAAATCATTTTATAGAATTCATTTAACTTCAGTTCTAGGTCCTCTTCTCTCTCTCATACTAAGCCCTCTCTCTTCCTGCTGCCAGGATTCCTGTATGCCTTATGCTGAGAGAGACAACACTTTAATGTATTCATTCGTGTAATGATTCAGCATGTATTTAAGGAACATGTATTTATTGTACACTTTGTCAGATGTTGGAGATACAGTGGTGAACAAGACGGAAATAGCCCTTGCCCCAGTTTTCTCCCTTAGGAAAAAATTTAAAATTCTAAGGTACATTTTTTGTTGGTTTAGTTAACCTCCAACTCATTCGTTTTCCTAATATGTCTGTGAAACAGGAGAGCTAAATGGATACCATCTGCAGTGGCTGATGTTAACTGAGCACTTACTATGTGCTAGGTACTCTACGTTGATTACTTGTTTAATCCTCACAACCATTTGAGTAGCATCATAATTGTCATTACATGACGGCTGAGAAAACTGAGACTGTGTTTCAGGTTTACCTGCTCTAGACCTTGTACTTTTCTTCACTGTGTGATAGATTACTACTAGGCTGAGGGAGCCTTGCCCTCTCTTTTGCTGTGATTGACTTCCATCTTGCATTGTTATTCCAGCCCAGGGGTCAAACATAGCTCTTGCTTGTGTTAAAATTCATGCTTTGAGTTGCCACTACATTATCAGCTGAATGAATGGATCAAATCCATGACCTGTTCATAGCAGTACTTACCTTTGTTCTTTACATTGCAGAACCTAATTATATTGCTTGGATAGCATCTTAGGATAAAAGGAATAGATGATATTAGAAATACTTTTTAATCAGCTACATGTTGCTAACAATAATTGTGACACATGGAATTTTCTCGTAGTTCATTCGAAGTACATTATTTGGTTTGTTCAACAAGTGAAATGATTTTATCAGCGAGTTCATCGCTATTCTGAAACCTGCAGTGAATCCCATGACTCCAGGAAGGTCTGGAATGCTGGTCTGTCAGTGACAAATTGTCTCATTGCTCTCTGATGCACGAATGTTATGGATGTTGAGCATCTCAGTTTATTTATTCAAGTATACTTGAAACGGTGCATTTGGAGATCTGAACTTTTTGAGCTTTCTGACAGGCTTATTTCCTGAAGGAAAGATAAATAAAGTGTCATATTCAGGACAAAACAGTCTAGAATTTTAATTATCTAAATGAGTAGGGAGGCAGTATTGCTTTTTATTGTTCCAGCAACTCTCTCCCCTAAAGGTCTTTATTGAGTGCTTCGTTCCAGAAGGCACTTCTCTTGAACATATTGGTGGGTGCATTTGTGGATGTAAGTGAATATGTTGTGTTCCTTTGCACAGTTTTAGTGGAGAAATATTAGCTCAAATTGCTTTTCTCTAATTTGATCAGTGCTATTTTGATAGAACAGATTGAAGGCAGGTAATAGAATGGCTAAGAGTAGGGCTCTGAAGACAGAATTGGGTTTGAATGTTGCCTTTGCTACCAATAAGCTGTGTAACTTCGGGTGATTTAATCTAAATGTCAAGATTCTTTATCTGTAAAATGGGAGCAATCATAATTCCTACCTCAGATTGCTTGAAGGATTAACCATGTTCTGTGCTGGGCATATATTAAATACCCACTAGCTCCAAAAGGCTACTGTTGTTGTATTTATTTTTATTGGAGAAAGTATCAGTTTTCTTTCTTTTCATTTATTAAAAATATTTCCACTTTATAACTGTAAGTGGTTTTGGTGATTAGTGTTATTACTAAATTCACAACAGCCACTGCAAAGAAGAACAAAGAGAAACACACAAATAATGGTCTCTTAACAGGGTTGTTTTCAAGTTGTCATGCTTGATTCTCATGGTCAATGCATAGGAGTTTTGAATTCATGCCTAATTCTTGGTATCACACGAAAATCTTTTGGAAACTACAAGGTATTGAAATTCTGTTGACTCTGGAGCCACTCAACCTGGGCTCAAATCTAAGTTTATTTGTTTACTGTTACTTATTTACTGTGTAACTTTGGGCAAGTTACCTACTCTCTCTGTGCCTCAGTGTTCTTGTGTGTAAAAGGAGATAATAAAAGTACCTACCTCATAGTGTTGTTAGGCGAGGATCAAATGATATTTGTGAAGCCTTCAGAACAGCACCTGGCACATAGTAAGCACTATATGAAAACTAAATTATTATTTTATGCTGATGATACAAACACAACTAACCTTGATTTCCAACTGTAATGATGGATATACATTTTCAATCATGGAATGGAATAATTCTTTATTAGTGTAGACATTGATTAACTGGAATAAGGAATATGTCAGATATGGAAAAAATCACAAATTCAAGATCTCCTTGGAAATAGGGTCATTATTTAAAAGAAACCATTCACAAAATTGTACATAGTTATTGTGACTGATGTTCACCCTTATTTACTTCGCATTCATGGCAATATAATAACCTCCAATCCTGCTTTTATAAACTCAGACATGATTTGACCTACACTTCCCTGCTTGTTACCTTAAAGATTATTCAGAAAAGAAACAAAATTGTATGGGACAGTCTCAAAGTAATTACCCTGGATTTCAGGAGAGTCTTGCTGGAGAACAGCTGCTGAGACATGAGTCATGATTACCTCTGTGGCTCTGATAGAAATTGTAAAAGTTTAGCAACCCATTATTCTAGAGACTGCGGGAGTCAGTTACAGGATGAATTTTGGATTTAATAACAGAAGAACAGAAGTCCTGGGTTCAAGTTCTGTTACTGCCACTCATGAGGCTTATAACTCCAGGTAATTCAGTTATTTCTTTGCTCATCACTTTCTTCTTATAAAATAATGATGATAGTGTCTACCCTCCTATTCTCACAGGATTGTTTTATGGGCCCAATAATAGAACACATGGACTCCCTGGGCACGTAATTGTGCTTCCCATCTTTATGAATGTCAGGACAAGGATGAAGAATTAAGCATTGTTGTTTCTCTGTGGAACCATGGATACCTGATTTGGGCTATCGGAAGAGAAAAGCAGAAGGGATATTTTCTATTTAATTCTATTCAACCAAATTTAATTATACTTAATTTAATTCTATTTAATGCATTCTGATTCTATTTAAACGTATCACTTTACCTCCCAGCATGTGATTTTCACCTGTTTGGCAGAATGAGACCAGAGGAAGAGGAACTTGGGTCGGGTTGGTTTAAAGGAGGGGAGAGGGTTGCAGTGTGAAGCAGAAAAGGGTGTGTTTGGATGCGTTTTGTCAAGCCTTGTTAATCCAGATGAGGTTAGCAAGACTCTCAGTCCTACTCTAGGGAGCATAAAGGAAAAAATGGTAGGAGCAGTATGTTTCACAATACAGAGAGGTTTGGGAGGGACAGCATCTGGGCTTCCTGTCAGGGCGAAGGGAGGAACCTGGCTGATAAAGGAGCACTCCCAGGAGGGGGCAGAACTGACCGAGAGAAAGAGTATGACCTGGATAATTACCTTCTAGGAAACACAAGGATCAACTTTATTTGAAGGTTTCTGAAAATGCAACTTTCTTCTATCTGCTGTTTTCATATCCTGTTGATTTATCAGTAATTGTTGAAGTTAAACTCTCCTAGAGCAGCACAGACACGTATGCATTTGGGATTAGGCCAGTAGAAGGAAAACTTGCTTTTCCAAAATGCAGTGGATCAAAGGAAGGGGAAAAGTTTGGGTCAGAGCTTGGATGGTGGCCATGAAAAGGAAGTCTTGTATCTGTTTGGCTTTTGCTCCAGCAGGCATCCTCCACTCTAATGGGTCTACAAAGAAGGAGGAAGAGAGGCTGCTGTCCCCTGGCTTGCCCCTTCTACCCTACTTTTTATCACCATTTCCATCTCATCTGCTAACTCCCAACCCTCTTTCTTCAAGAGTTTCTATTTTGCTTTAAAGTCCTACCCTTTTCTTCTTCATTGTTTGTGCCCTCAGTGCCCCAGAGTTATGGAAGCTCTTTGTTCTCCCTGAATAGGAGATGACTAGAGAGCCTTCCCAGCCATGTCTCCGTATCTTCTACCAAATTATCTTTCCCATACAAAGTTGATGAATACTGAAATATTTCTGCAAGTAATAATAGATGGTCTATATTTCTTCAGATCACCTGAGGAATTAGCATTGTTTATTATATCACCTTCATAAGAAGATATTTTTTAAGGTCTAAATGAATTGATATGGCTCTGTTCAGGACAAAATATATTGCTGGATTAGAGACCGACTATGTCATGGAGTGGTAGGATGATTGCAATGGAAAATAAAAAGGCACTGAAACCAGACAACTTGGGTGTACATTCAGGCCCCATTATGACTTTGGGCGACTCACGTGACTGCTTTAAAATTCAGTTTCCTCTATGAGATGGAGGTATAAATAATCAATCTCAACAAACTAAGAATAGAAGGATACTTTCTCAGTATTATAATGACTACCTGTTTTGAATCCATAGCCAACATCAAGCTCTCATTTGAGACCCTAGAATTTTAATATTTTAATCAGTTAAAAAAACAAGGATATCTGTACTTACCATTACTTGAAAACATTGTTTTGCAAGTTTTGTTCTATGAAGTAAGGCATGCCAAAGAGGAACAGAGAGAGAGAGAGAGAGAGAAAATGAAAATAAATTTGTGGGAAGAAAAGAGCAGCCTAAGAATGGATGCTCTGAAATGAAAAGTGAGTTGGGCCTGTGTATAGAGCAAACAGGTGAGGACAGCCAAGCAAATTTAGGAAAAGTAGTTGGCGATATTTCTCCTACCAAATATTATGCGTTCTGTCAAGTGTACCCTGTGAGCACAGGAGCTGACAGATGGATCAGAAGAAGAGAAATAGGGAGTCCTGAATCTGGTGTCCAGCCATTGACTTAGTCATTGAGCACGTGTGCTGTGCTAGGCACTGAGGTCAGTGTTTTCTGTACGTTACCTAGTTTAATCCTTGTAACTAAACTGTAAGGTAATTGTTGCTATCCCTATTTTACTTTTAGGGAAAATGAGCTTAGAGAAGTTTAAAAAAAACTTACCCAGGTATCAAAACTGACATTAGCACTCGGGTGGTACCTCAGAGCAACCGTTCTCCAAGTGCATGTTATACAGACGAACTGTGAAGAAAGAGTGATTTTTACCAAAGGTGCTGGGAAAATGGCTGAAAGAGGGGCCTTCAGAAATCACACTCAGTACTCACCTCACACTGTACTTATAATGAATTCTACACAGGTTGAAAAAAAGGAGCCGGAGGTGAAAGGGGGTGGCAGGGGTTGGAGGGCAAGTGAAAGAAAATATACGTAGCTACTTAATTGAAATTGGTCTGGGAAAGAACTTTCCGAGCAGAGACACCATGGACGAAACCACAGAAGAAATGACTGATACATTGGATTACATAAAATTTCAACTTCTGTGCATCAGAAACCATTAGAAACCAAACCTAAATGCAAATAATAGACTGGGAAGACAAATGAAAAATATTTATACAGTTATGATACACAAATGATCAGTATCTTTGTTGTATAAAGAGCTCTTAACAGACCAATGGAGACCACAAATTTCCTAAGTAGAAATAGTAAAAGGAGAACTACCATAAATTTTAAAAACTACTCAGAAATCATGATAAAAAATAACTAAAATCAGAAGTAGATACTATTTTTACTATGAAATAAGAGCATTTTATGAAAATGTTAAGGTACATTTGTGAGTATTTTGAGGAATAGAACATGAGTTACACTGCTCATTGCCCTTTTGGTGAACAGTCTATAGATTTTTGTCCTTTTGGTGGGAAAATTGTAGACAAGTGTCATGGCAAACGTTTATGCTTTTTCTTCAGAAATTCCATTTTGTTGAATTCCACTTAAGGAAATTAGCACATATGTCAAGATTTTTGTACAAGGATATTATTGCAATGTTAGATGTACTAGACAAAAGAACAACAATGATTTAAATAATAAATATCAGAAAATGTTTCAACGAATTTTGTGAATATGAAGATTAAGATGCACAATCTACTAAAATTGTATTTTCAAAGACTAGTGTATATAAAAATGATTCAATGTTAAGGGGAAAAGGCAAGAGTATTGTATATTGAAAGAGAACTACATAAGATGTTAATTTTGTTTCAATGGTGAGGTTATGATTTGTTTTTATTTTCTGTATCTTGCGTACTTTCAACAATGAATGTATATTGCTTTTATAATTATAAAAAGTTATTACAGTTTTAGAAGTTTTGAATATTAAATAAGAAGATACAACTGAGAATAAAGTAAGGTTTTAGAAATGTTCATTTTATTTTCTACTGGTAGAACCTCAGCTAGAAACTTCCATTTTAGATTTAATTATTTATGCTTTAACAGTGGATTTTTAAACACCGATAGATCAAATCATCTTTGTGGCATCAATTTGTATAGGTTTCAGTAGAGTTGACTTAACTAGGCGAGTGCAGTTAGAGCTAGAAGTACAAAGCAGAATGTCCCTTTCTTCATATTCTACATATTTAATCTATGATTCCTATTGGGACAATCTGCATCTTGCACATATTACTATATTCCTAACAGGAAATGGGCTGAATGCACTTCTTCCCCCTGATGGAATAAAGTTAGCATTTTCTAAAAGCAGGAAGTCAGCCTTAGCCTTCGTCTTAGAGGGCCTGTACTCAGGGTGGGTCCTTAGTTTTCTCTGTTGAGGTTGTAGTAATATTATAGGAGCCATGCCATCTCTTGCATAATCAGGCTTTTGGCTTTTACATGCCTTCTTATTCTGGCTCTTGGTAAACAATATTTGGGGTAATGAAGTTTGAGAGAGAAAATGGGTTTCTCATAATAGCTGTGAGGGAAAGTAGTACAGGAAAAGGTTTCACTATGTCAGCATTTTCACACAGAGGGAAAACAATTTTTTTGCATTGTACTTATTGTAACTGTTGAAGTTGTCATCTCATGAGCATATTCATTTCAAATTCAGGGTCCTACTTTGTGTGTGCTTGACACAATTTCACTTTGTAAAACTCTGTTCAGATCATTGATGCCGTTGATTGGGTGTGTGTACCTCAAGCTTTTCTTTATTGAGTGGTTTTCTAAGCATTTCCTGCAGACGTCTTTCACTAGAACCCATCTTATTTCCGTTTTTCTTTTATGTCCCCTTCTGAGGCACTTCCAATGTTTTAAAGTTCATTAATAACAAGCATTTGTGAGCTACTGTCATGGTAAATATATGAAATTCTTTCATATTTGCTGAATGTTTGTTTCTTTGTTTTTAGGGTCACTATGGATCCTACTGTTCACAAAGCTCTGGAAAGGTAACCAAGAGTAATGCTGAATTTAACAAATACAGTATTTTTGGTTTCCCTTATTTGTTGTAATTATAAACATGGACTGTATTGAATTTTTCATATGAGATGCTACTTCTAATTGGCTTATTGCTTTTTTCAAATTAGAGAATAATTTGAAAGCTTTTAGAGTTTTGCCCAGTAGGGTCACCTGGACAGGTGCTCGTGGGAGGACTGTGCCCTGAGGGTGTTCCCCATGTTCCACATCTGGTCCTCAGCTGTGCAGTTTGAGGTTTGAGTTTATGGGATGAGAGAGTGGCCATGTCCCCTAGAGACTGATGCAGCATCTATAAAAACATGTAAAACATGGTAAACTTTATAGAAACAAACTTAATTTTAATATTTACAATAAAGAGATGGGAAAAAAAGAAACCCCAGTGCTTGGCATAGCTCGTTAGTACAGTCACTCTCTCCTGTTTGAAAAGCCTGTGTGGAAATCCAGTTATGATTGGTCATTTGCTTCTGGACCTGGAATTGGAACAGGGAGAGCCATTTGAAGATTATGATAGTGAAAGACTCTCTAGCCATGACAACCTGATGTATCTGTCTAACCTTGAGGGGAACTCTGCTCCGTGGGCCATGCAAGTGCATTTTCCCCATGCAGTGATGAGTACAGGCACACTTTGTTTTATTGTGCTTCACTTTATTGCATTTTGCAGAAATTGCACTTTTTTTTAAACAAATTGAAAATTTGTGGCAACCTCGCACAGAGCAAGTTTATTGGCACCATTTTCCCAATAGCATTTACTCACTTCATCTCTCTATATCACATTTTAGTAATTCTCACAATATTTCCAACTTTTCCATTAATATTCTGTTTGTTTTGGTGCTCTGTCATCAGTGATCTTTGATGTTCCTATTGTAATTGCTTGGGGGCACCATGAACCGTGACCATGTAAGACAGTGAACTTAATTGATAAATGTGTGTGTTCTGACTGCTCCAACAACTGGCTGTTCCCCCATCTCTCTCCCTCTCCTTGGCCTCCCTGTTCCCTGAGACACAACAATATTGAAATTAAGCTAATTAGTAACCTTGCAATGGTCTCTAAGTGTTCAAGTGAAAGGAAGAGTCATCATCTCTCACTTTAAACCAAAAGCTAGGAATGGTGAAGCTTAGGGAGGAAGGCATAGTGAAAGCTGAGACAGACCGAAAGCTAGGCCTCTTGTGCCAAACATTTAGCTGAGTTGTGAATGCAAAGGAAAAGTTCTTGAAGGAAATTAAAAGCACTACTCCAGTGAACACATGAATGACAAGAAAGCAAAACAGTGTTAGGGCTGATACAGAGAAAGTGTTAGTGGTCTGAAGAGATCAGACCAGCCATAGCATTCCCTTCAGTCAAAGCCTAATCCAGAGCAAGGCCCTAACTCTCCTCAATTCTGTGAAGGCTGAGAGAGCGAGGAAGCTGCAGAAGAAGAGTTTGAAGCCAGCAGAAGTTGGCTCATGAGATTTGAGGAGAGAAGCCATCTTCATGACACACCAGTGCAAGGTGAAGCAGCAGCTGCTGCAGCAGGTTGTCCAGACGATCTAGCTGAGATCATTCATGAAGGTGCCACACCAAACAACAGATTTTCAACATGCACAAAACCGTCTTCCATTGAAAGCCGATGCCATCGAAGACTATCAGCTAGAGAGGAGAAGTCAGTGGCTGGCTTTAAAGCTTCAAAGCACAGGCTGACTCTCTTGTTAGGGGCTAATGCACTTGGTGACTTTAAGTTGAAGCCAAAGCTCACTTACCATCCTGAAAATTCTAGGGACCTTAAGAATTATGCTAAATCTGCTGTGCCTGGGCTCTATAAATGGAACAACAAAGCCTGGGTGACAGCACATCTGTTGATAACATGGTTTACTGAATATTTTAAGCCCACTGTTGAGACCTACTGCTCAGAATAAAAGACTCCTTTTAAATTATTACTGCTCATTGACAATGCACTTGGTCACCCAGAGCTCTGATGGAGATGGACAATCATATCAACGGTGTTTTCATGCCTGCCAGGACCACATCCATTCTGCAGCCCATAAATCAGGAGTAATTTCAACCTTCAAGTCTCATTATTTAAGAAATACATTTTGGAAGGCTGTAACTGCCATAATGACTCCTCTGATGGGTCTGGGAAAAGTAAATTGAAGAACCTTCTGAAGATTTTACCATTCTAGATGCCATTAAGAACATTCATGATTCATGGGAAGAAGTCAAAATATCAACAATAACAGGAGTTCGGGAGAAGTTTGTTCCAAGCCTCATGGAAGACTTGGAAGGGTCAAAACTTCTGTTGACAAAGCAACTGCAGTTGGGGTGGAAATAGCAAGAGGACTAGAATTAGAAGTGGAACCTGAAGATGTGACTGAATTGCTGCAATCTCATGAGTAAATCTTAAATGAATGAGAGGTTGCTTTTTATGGATGAATAAAAAATGCAGTTTCTTGAGATAGAATCTATTCCTAGTGAAGATGCTATGAAGATTGTTGAAATAACAAAGAATTTAGAATATTACACAAACTTAGTTGATAAAGCAGTGGCAGGGTTCAAGAGGGCTGACTCCAATTTTGAAAGAAGTTCTATGGGTAAAATGCTGTCAGGCAGCTTTGCCTGCTACAGAGAAGTCATTCATAAAGGGAAGAGTCCATTAGCACAGCAAACATCGCTGTTGTCTTATTTTAAGAAACTGCCACAGCCACCCTGGCCTTCAGCAGCCACCACTCTGCCAGTCAGCAGCCATCAGTATCGAGGCAAGACCCTCCACCAGCTAAAAGATTATTGACTCACCGAAGGCACAGATAATGGTGAACATTGTTTAGTGATAAAGCATTTTTTAATTAAGGTATATATGTTGGGTTTTGTTTTTGCATAATGCTATTGCACATGTCATAGACTACAGTATAGTGTAAATATAACTTTTATATGCACTTGGAAACCAAAAAATCGGTGTGACTTGGTTTATTGCAATATTTGCTTTATTGCGGTGATCTGGAACCGAACCTGCGATATCTCTGCAGTGTGCCGGTAAATGCTGCAACTTCCCTCTCAGCTTCCCATCTTCCCGGAGTGTTCACCATTCATCTTTCCACATGCTCCTAGCATCCACTGGTGTTTCTGCTTTTAGTCTGGGAAGTAGCATTCTTTCCATCTATCAGGCTAAGGTAAGGGTTAAGGCAGACTGTCAATGCTGCTTGGCCCTGTGCTCTTGGAAAAGTTATTGAATTGCTCTTTGCTTCATCTTCCTGGTTGGAAAATAGATTAGTAATAGTACTTACCTCATAGGTTTGTTGTGAGATGAGACATTTAACTTAGTGCCATAATAAATGCTCAATAAATATCAAGTAATATCATTCTTACTGTTTGTTTTAAAGCGACTTCTGCACACACATGTATAGATTTTATTAGGTTGAATTATGTAAAATTGCCATTTTGATATGTTAAAAACACCAGCTATTTCATATGGTTAAACCCAATAATAATTCACTTACAGTTCTGTTTCTTACCTGTAGAACCTTTAGTTATTTTGCTTAACGCATATCACTTCCCTAATTTGAAATAAAGGTGTACTTGAGTTATCTTCCTTAGCTCATGTTATTTTGTTGCTATTTAATGAAATGATAGGGTAATACTGATGTTTCTGTCATGAACTGCTCATCAGAATGATAATGTAGTCTACTGAGCTTTTACATTGGCTCAGTAGGCATTTCTCGTCATGTCACCAGCAAGGTCCCAACTCTGCATCATGTTGCATTATGGCTGGTCATTGTTATTTGTGTCACCAGTGAGAAACTGAAACCAAGTTCATCTGGGTCCTACACTTAATTTCACCTCGCCCATGTTTAATATGTCTAACCTCTTAAAGAAGTTTTGCAGTTTTAGGGTATTTTCTTTTCCAATAATTTTAAAAGGCAAAAGTATAACTGTCTTCATTTTCAAAAGTTAAAAAGATGAATTATAGGTTAAATGATTGGACCAAGAGTATAGCTCAAGTTAGTAGCTGTACAGAGAGTTGAGTGGAGAGCTTCATAATTTCAAAGTTAAGAGAGGTTTTGATAGGTTTTATTCAATACTCTTATTTTAATTAATTAACTAATTAATTAATCATTGTATATATATTTTTTCACTGAAGTATAGTCAGTTTACACTTGTGTCAATTTCTGGTGTACAGCACAATGCTTCAGTCATACATGGACATTCATATATTCATTTTCATATTCTTTTTCACTGTAAGTTACTACAAGATATTGAATATAGTCCTCTGTGCTATACAGTATGAACTTGTTGTTTATCTATCAAAACTCTCATTTTATATATTTAGATAAATAAAAATCTTAAAATGTCTGAATGATGATAGCAGAATCAAAACAGGAATGGGTGTCTCCCAGCTTCCCCCATTCCTACTCTTTTCCTAGAATTCTGTGGTTGCTGAAAAGCATTCTCTGACTGTGCTTTAGAATTTTAAATCTAGCATAGTTAATAATTGATACCATTTTCAGAATGAATGAAACATGAATTTTACTAACACTCTGATGAAGAACAAAACTAGATGTTATCTCATTTCAGGATTGAAATATTTTTGTTTATCTTGAATCTTCTATGAGAATAAAACAAATATTCATGTGTGGATTTAGAGCTTTCTTGTTCTGTTCTCCTCATAGATTTGTGCACCGACTGCCCCCCTTTGTTTAACCTTTAGCCACTTAAACAGCTTCTGGAATGAATGCGTGATCACGTTACCTTTTTTTTTTGTAAGTTAAAGTGTAGTCAGTTCACGTAGCAGTCTTTCACATGTGGTTTAAATACTGTCTTTACTGAAGCACTGGCTCTGTACCTGTGATATCTGAAGGCATGAGGCAGCCGTTGGAATTGTCAAGCTACAGGCTCCCACACACCAGGAGTTCAGTTAGGTGAGGGATTGAAACTGACTGGGGCAAAAAGAGGCTGGGAGTTGAAGCCTTTTATCCCCAAAGGGAAGGGTTTCTCCTGCTTTACATTTTTGGTATCTTAGGAGTGTCTCTTTTGGTCTCTATTCGATTTGAGTTTGGAGCCCTAACTGGTCTGTCAACTGAGTTTGCCTTCTTTCTTGTCATTGTTTCAAAGAACATGCCGGAAGTCAGAGATCTGAACTCTAAACAGGCCCCTCACTGCCTGGCAGCCACTCCAGCTCCTCCATTTCCAATCACTTTGTGTTCAGTCAACTCTGCCAGCAGAATGGGGCTCCAGGAAGCAACATAGTCCTTTTTCAGGATCCTTGTTATTGAATCATCTCACCCAACCTAGAATATTTAAGCCCTCCTGGGATTAGAGAATGAGGCGATATGACTTCATGGTGCACAAATTGAAGGGGTGGCTTGGATGAATTCTGAGTTTAATGAGATAGAAAGAGCATCAGTAAAAACTAAAGGAAATCCATTTATTATATCTGGTATCTGATTCTTTCTTCGTTTTCCCCCTCTAATCAAAGTTATGTGTTGTTATAGAATGTGAATCAAACAGCAGCATTTAAGAAACCGAGGTCACTTTTTAAATCGTATATGCCAGAGACTTGCCTAGGCAGGCCTCCATTTGAGATGTTTGTAAATGTGACTTGACATCTGTAGATAGGTGTGCTGTCAGAACATTCGATTTACTTAATAGAAAGGCTGAAGTAAAGCGTGAGCCTCTCTGATAGAATTCTTTTGTCTCTGAACTGAGGAATGAGTCATCAGGAACAGTGCTGCAGCGTGTCGGGCGAAGTCTGCATCCTGATGACACAATTCTAAGAACTGTTAGAATTGACTCATGCTCAGTTTGAGGGTATGGGTTACAATGAGGCTGACTGAAAATACCTGGGCGATCGGTGGTGTTTGCGAAGTTTGTTTTCATTCTACATTCAGAACAGATCGGAGCTGCCACGGTGTCGGCGCCGTGCTGCCCTGAAGGTCTTTCCATGGAGAGACTGGCTTACATCAGGCTCTGTCACTTCCCTTAGCTAAGGACTGAGCTGGCGGCTCAGACGTGTCTTTCCTCCTTGCTCCTTCAGGTGGGCCCTTCCTGAAGGGGTGTGGTCAGTAGGAAGAAAACACTCCCATTTTCACTTGTGAGTATTAGTCCCTAAACACTTTCATGACATTCAGGGAAGACATGTTTGCTTTGATTTCTGTTCTAAAGAGAATGTTATGGTAGCCCCTTTAAAAAAATGTATTAGGAAAAATACCGTATGATGTCACTTACATATGCCGCCCCCCCCCCCAAACAAAGGACACAAATGAACTTATTTATAAAACAGAGATAGACTCACAGACAAAGAAAACAAACTTATGGTTACCGGGGCAGGGGGAAGGGGGTGGGAAGGGAAAACTTTGGGAGTTTGGGATTTGCAGATACACACTACTCTATATAATAGAGAAACAATAAGGTCCTACTATATATAGCACAGGGAACTATATTCAATATCTTGTAATAACCCATTATGAAAAGGAGTATATATATGTATAAATGAATTACTATGCTGTACACCAGAAATTAACACAACATTGTAAACTGACTATAATTCAATAAAAAAAAAGTGTTAGAAATGCAAGTGTGTGTGTCTGTGTGTGTGAGACACAGTGAGGGAGAGGGAGATGGGAGTGTGTGGAGAATGAAAGGGGGGAGATTTGGAAGATTAAAGAATAATATCACTTACTGAGAACAGTTATAAATGTGCATAATTTTCCTGTATTAGAAATCAACTTATGTATGACAAGTCAACTAACATATAGTTATCACATACAAGTAACTTAGGCAAGTTTAGAATCCTGGCTCAGCAGACCAAGGAACATGTAACCCAAAATGGTTAATCTCATGCTCTCACAAAACGATACTATCTGGGATCCTTCTATACCATGAGAAAGTCTAAGTTTTCCACTGACCCTCTGTTTTCCAGTACTCCACTTCAAGCTTGTTTTAAGATTCAGAAGTGACGTCCGATATCACAGCATTTTCTCCCAGACATCTGATGCTATCTGTTTACTGTCTCCCTGAAGGTGGAGGGAATAACCTCTTTTATTTTTTTCCTGCCAGTTTATTATGCTTTGTTGAAGTTGGTAGTGAGGATATCATATTTGCCCTGTAACAGGACTTAAAATACTATGGTGACATTCTAGTTTGGATTGATTCCTATATTCAAGATTTTGGCAGTTGGTAACGTTTCATTTCTAAAAATACGATATTGTAAAAGAATCTTTCTACAGGAGGGTTCCATCCTTTCTTCTTGTGCTTAGTAAACATTGTTTCATGCTTAGTAAACATTTCACTTCTTCTTTTGTGAATTGTCTATTCTTGTCTTTGGGCATTATTTTATTAGTATATTCATCTTTTTCCTGTCAATTTATAGGAGTTTTTTATGTAACATTGTTAGCCTTTTGGCTCCATTTTGATGGCAGATATTTTTCTAGAGTTCCTTTGCCTTTTAATTCTCTTTATATTATGTTTAATTTGCAACGTTTAATTTCAAAATTTAGTAAACAAGCATGTATTTTCCAACTGTGGTATAACTATTAAGTGTAGAACTGTTTTCAAATATGTTAATTTTTTAAGAAAATATATTTGGGCACAGTTTCAGATCATATTTCTGATCTGAAAGCCAAAAGGTGGTAATTATGACTGAAGAGGATAGTTAGTGTGGTTGAAAATGTGGGCTAGAGTCATGTTGGGGGCTTTGAATCTAGTGTAGATGTGCTTCATATCAGATTGGATGCAGTTGTGAATCCCAGTGTGGTAAGGTATCGAACTTGTTAATCTCTTTGAAGCGTTGGAGTGGATTCCAAGCTACCTGGACACTATAATATTATTTCACTCTTTTTTTTAGCCCTCATGAAAATCCCTTCATGGCAGACCTTTTTATGGATTTATTCATATCCGATCTGAGTCCATGATCACATCTGAAAGGCTTAATATGTGGACATGTCTTAACTGAGTCTCTAGAACTCAAATTAGTACCCTAAAATTCTAAGGTAAATTCTTGCTCTAGAGCTCACATCTTCATGATGGAAATTACGGTCCTAACTTGGGTAATGGTATAGTTCCCGATCACAAATCACCTTCTTCCAGAGGACAGGATAGCCTACTGGTTCAAATCTGGCAGGCTGGTTACTAGTTAGGAATTGTGAGCAAGTTGACTGACTGTTTATAGCCCTCATTTTTTTCTTAAATTTCTAAAAGGGAATAATAATAACAGGTACTTACCTCACAGAGTTGTTATGGAAATAAAATGAGAACTCACCATTCTCAAGAAAGTTCTTGGTACATTATATGTGTTTGCTAAATGTTAAATATCACCCCCCATCAACATGCCGATACCACTTCCTCTTTTCTTTTCCTCAGTTGATGACATGCTAAGCCCATCTTGCATGTAGCAGGTTTTAAGAGAAGGGTGGTAAAACTCAGAAAATTATGAAAACTTAACATTTTTAATAGTGTAGTGTAGTAGTGAAGCAGTAGAAGTTGGAAACAGATCCAGGAACCGATGCTTTGAAATTCAGTTTCAAAGTGATCAAAGTTTCTTCCCATGGATGCTTCTCTGGCCCACATGTCGCACACGTCCACATCCATTTGTGATCTTCTGAAAGTTGGATCAAAATAGATGAACAGGATTTGAGAATGTTAATCTCATTTTGGTCTTAATGAGAAATGTTTATCTATCTGTTATCTATCTAATGTGTACGTTATTGCTGTATGTATGTAGATATCACTACATGTGATGTATGTGTGTATGTAGGTACACATGTGTGCATGTGCACACAGACACAGAGTCTGTGCTAGGGTAATGTATGTAATGATACAGAGTCAGAGCTCTAAAAAGTCTTCATAATTTCAGAGCCTCTTGATAAGAGTTACTCTGCTAATTCATCCCCGGGGAGGACCTGGGGAGGAGCTTCAGTGTAACAAATGCTGTTTACTCTTAGCTGCCATGAAGGGTACCTTTCTTCCCGATGGGGTATAATGCCTATCAACCACTGCTCAGTCTGTATCTCCAGCTCAAAAGGTTATTGGCATAAAAAGTGTTGCTGTCCCTGGCCAGAAAGAAAATAGGAACATGTGTATTCTTTCTTAGGTTCACCAAAGAGAAAAAGACTTCCTTATGTAGCTGTTTGTAGTTTGTCTTTTGAATCTATAACCAGTGTGTTGATGCTTAAGTACTTCAAATGGCACAGTAAAAGAAAAGTAGAGGGACTAACATTTCTTCAGTGGCCATGACGTGCTACGTGATGTAAACCATTTGATTCTCCACTGAATCTGTTAGGCTGATGTAATTACCCTTGATTTATTGATGGTGAAGCTGAGGCTCCAAGTAATTGGTAAACAGGAGAGCTCTGACATGAACCCAGATTTCGCTGATTCCCCAAATCATGTTCTTTCCAGGACTAGACTACCTGCTGATACATTAGATTCTGAATTAAGGGAGGCCAGGAATATTGTTCAGTTTACTGTGTGTGCTGGTTCAAGTCCCGGCCCCACTGGCCACACCCAGGGAAGTCAGCGGGAGCCACTGCTGACGGTGAAAGCTCTGTGAAGCAGGCTCCCCTCACCCAGAAGGTTCCCCTCTCTCTGCTCTCAGGTTTTGGGGTACAGCCTTGCTGTTCACTCCGCACCTTGGCTCTCTGACTTCTAACCTGCCTCCTCCCTCTCACGAAAGTTTTACCATTCACTAGATTGGCTTTGTAACTGGTAAAGCCGTATTGGTGACAGTTACTTACTGCACTTATTTATTTCAACTCTGTTCCAGTGTTTTGAATATCCAGCTATAATTTGAGGCATGTATAACCTCCTGAGAAAAGAGTCAGCAATTAAGATGTCAGCCTTGTCAGGATTCCTGAGCTCTGTGCTGATAGGTGCTTGGAAATGATATAGATAGAACATATGCTAAAGCCTTCTGGCATGTAAATATGTTGCTCTTTAACAGAAGGTTTCCAGAATTCAATAGGCAGCCTTTTGCAATGATTTAGGTATTCTGGGTTGGATTTGGCCTTTCTTACTAAGATTTTTTTTTTAAATTAGAAAGGGAGGAAGTGTGTGGTATAGATGTGGTGTAGGTGAGCTTGAGAGTCTGATTGATGCAGACCCCAATTTTTGTCCCGTGCCTCACTGTCTGGGTGCCACCGGACAAGTCACTTTACTTCTTAGAGCTCTGGTTGCCTGTCTATACGTAGATGTGATACCTACCTCATGGGATTGTTTCTAACCCAGTGTGGTCCCTAGCACAGAGCTTTTCTGAGAAAATATTAGTTCTTTGTGTCTTGACCTGGAAGGTAATGCCTTTTTTGTGTTCTTGCCTCCAATGAATGCCTGTATAATTGGAAGGACTAAATAAGCCTTTCCTCACCCTAAGACTGTATTTCCTTTACAGTTCTACATCTGTTCCATTTCAAATAAAGGTTTAAGTTCTCTTCTTTTCTTGATACCTCTGCATGAGATAAGACTCAGACTCTACATACAACAGCTTGTTGGGTGTATTCCATACATCTGTTCCATGCAAGTGTTCTTCCTGCCGGATCTGGGTGCAGTGAGTTGAGAGCCACATTTTGCTAGTAGACTTAGCTGTTGATGATTCCAGCACATTTATCATGACGTAGGTGATGCTTTTGAAATTGTGCAGTAAGCTAAAATGACTAATGTGGGAGGTCAAGGCTGACAGCCGTAAGAGAAAACACTTCTCGGCTGTGTAGGGACCGTGTTCCATCTCAGATTCCTCTTCTCTTGTCTGTGAATTCTCTGTTCCCAGATAAAGACTGGCCTTTCCCACCTGCCTGCTGTATTCAGTAAACTCAACAGTTTTTGCAAATGATATTAAAATGCCTAAACAAATGTTAACAGTTCATGAGTACATGCCTAGCAAGGTTTCACCTTAAATTAATCAACTCTTGGACACTCTCCAGTATCTGGAATTAAAATTGACAACTCTTCTTTCACTTTTAATTCAACAGATACATGAGTGTGTGTGTGTGAGTGTGTGTATATTCAAGGCATACTTTTTAATGGAAAAGTCAGTATTTTTAATCACCAAATGAGGAAGACCTTTCTCTTTATAGAAATATATATTTTAGAAAGGATGATGTGTACTTTTTCTAAATCATCTCATGAAACCAATTAATTTGAGCTAATCAAATCTTTAAAATTATTTTTAGTTTTGCGCCATTATCACTGTTCCAAGGGAAACTTTTCCCCTGGGCAGTTTACAATTGGGTTTATTTTTGTCTTCAACCATTGAAAATCTAAGAAATACACATTTTTAAAAATCAGGAAATAACAGGAAGCTAAAGAATGATCACCTTTTATTTTTTATGTTGCTTTTCTAGTTGTCAGTATTGTGGCTCCTCAAAAGCTAGTACTTTATCTTCTGTTGGTTTAAAGTCTAATGATAAAGCTGTGTTTTAATTTTCCCATGCACTTCTTTATAGGCAGGAATAAGCTGAAATTCGTTACCATCTACTAATAATTTGGAGCTCTGGATAATCAGTACCAGCATGACAATATAACTTGAGGAAGCAGAAAGTATTTAGAAGTTGTATGTGCTTCCTGTTTCTTTCTTTTATTGGTTTTTAGGCCATCCTTATGAGATGGGCAGAGGAGCTCTTCTTGATATAACTCTGTAGACAGATGGAGGCTCAGCCTACATGACTTACGCACATCCCGTAACTGACCTACCTGTAACTAGAGCCGGGACCTTGGTCCAGTGCTTTGTTCCACTGTCCCACTATCCAGCTCATTTAAGAGACCGCATGCCCCCATTCACATCATTTCCCTGTGAGAAGCAGGCAAGCCCTGTTCCTTGGTGGCCTGGACATTAAACATTAATGGGTGGAATCTGTCAGCAAGTATAGAGAAACTAACGCCAGTCCACCAGGGCTTAGCAGATCCTTCTCTGTATGTCTCCGCTTTTCCCCTGAGAGCATCTGGGTCTGGACTCACCACACCTGGTAATGTGTGTTGTTTATTTTTCCCTCTGCAGAACCAAGATGGAGACAGACTTAAAGCTGGTCTGTTCCCATCACTGGTGCTGATGCCAGTAAGTTTACTGATTATGTTTACCAGGCTCACGCTTTTAAGATGAGTCTCTATGGAAATAAATTGCTCATTTTAGGGATTGTCTAGTGCTGTGATCAGCCATAATCAAGGATGGTGGAAGATTCTGAAAGAAAGTTACAATAATGTGTTTATTGGAAAACGAAGACAGCAAAACCTAAAATAAATCTTGTTCTGTTGCTCAATAGCAATCTTGGGAACAGCGTAGAGGGTGCACGATGAATGGAGATGCTCACGAGTAAAGGTCCACTGTCTACCTTCTAACTCTTGAACTTAGGGGCTTAGTTTGTGTTTTAGTGACAGGGCACACTTCCCAGGGTTTGGGGGGTCTTTCTTTCCCATCTGGGTGTTGTCTACTTAGCACATAGGCAATAGGAATAGCCACAGAGGGGCTCAAAGTATTAGAGACCTTCCTTCCAGGTCTTTGGTTCTAGAAACCCCACCAGCAATATTCTATCTTCTTTTTTTTTCTTTTGCAAATATAGGTAACCTTGAAAAATATACTGAGTAGTTAGCGTCTCCTTCCACAGCTCTGGTGTGGAAATTTCTTACAGACTAGAGCTGCTGCTTAGACTGGTTGCTATGCAACCGGGAGAGGAGTTCACAAGCTTTGTCACAGGCCAGCAATCAAATAAGAGACCATATTTTCTTTTGATTATGGTTCTGTTTTTTTGTTTTGTTTTGTTTTGTTTGGCAGCTCTTGTGTTTGATATCATGTATTTACATCCTTTGGGGAGTTTTATTTATAGAAACACCTTTTTCAAAGAAACTATTTGTTGAAGGCATTTTGGTTTGATCTTTTTAGATAAAAAGGTGAGCAGTCGGTGCTGAAATTAGGCAGACAAAATAGTTTTATAAAATATGATGGCGTCAAATGCTGCTTTAGCCACTCTTTTATTAAGAAGACATACATGTAGCTTTCCATTCTTCTGCTTCTGGTTTTTATTTGTTGTGCACTTCTCTGACATAAGTCGGTGGCTTGGAATTTGTGGTACCTTCAGCTCTTTTGTCTTTGAAAGTCATCTCTGAATAGGAGATCATGTAAACCTTTGTAAGCAGGATTTATTCTGACTTAAATTTTTGGAGCCATCTTTTATGTAAATCCTTCTTTTAAAAATTTGTATCCTTTTTTATTGAAGTATAGTTGATTTACGATATTACATTAGTTTCAGGTGTACAACATAGTGATTTGATATTTTTATACATTATGAAATGATCACCACGTTAAGTCTGTCATCATTCAAAATTATTACAATATTATTGACCGTATTCCCTGTCCCCTACATTTCATCCTTGTGACTTATTTATTTTATAACTGGGAGCTTGTACCTCTTAACCCCCCTTTACCTTTTTGCCCATTCCCCCACTCCCATTACCGTCTGTGTAAATCCTTGCCCTTTACAGATTTTGTCTTTCAAATATGAACGAGCCAGCTTTTAAACAAATGCTTGGGTAAATGCTTGCAACCAATGTTTATATTTTCAATTATCCATTTCAAATTATACATTGATGTTTACTGAGTGAGGCTGAGGAGGGTGCCCTGCAGGTGGAGAAGAGGGGATGAGAAGACTGATGTGATACAGATCTTCTGCCAGTGTCCCAGAGGAGGAAGAGATGGATTGTAGAAACTGCGTATCAGGGAACATGATATTGATGTCTGGCCAAATAGTAGTTTGGGTTATTGAACTTATTAGCTTGTGATGACTAAGAAGAACTGGCGATAATCAGGAGCCAAAATTATTTCACTGTGAAATTAAACCTCTTTTCCTTCTGATGATATTATTATGCTGGTGATTTCTGTAAATCTATAGCCACTGGATATGGATTTTAGTAACACGTTTGGTGAAATTTCTTAAGATAATCAACATTTCATTACTGCATTTCCTAGCTTTTATGCTTTAAAATGGCACTTAACTTTTTTTTTTCTGCAGATGGCTCTCTATGTAAATTATTTGAAGAAATGACACAAAGCATTAAAACTGATATAAATGTTTTTGAAATTCAGGGATATAACATTTGCATATAAACATTACCATTTGCATTTTCCCCTTGTAATTTGGCCTGTGGGAAAATTGTTCTGGGAAAAAATAGTTTTCTAGATTTTAAACTCAGGATTTAGCGTTTTATTGCATAAGCTCACATTTTGGGACTGAGCAGTTCAAAGCATTTAGGATGAACTTGTCATTACCACTTGTGCACCTCCCAGAGCAAGTGGGGTTTCAGCTTAGGCCCTTGTCACTGCTGGGGTTTGTGTACTAAGTGTCAGTGTATTGGTGACTTGGAAAAAGGACTGACACTTTGTTTCAGTTCTTTGTAGAAGAGCGGAGAGTGAACTATTTTAAATCAAACCATAAAGCCGTAGTTAGGAATGCTGGTTTCTTTCATTTCTTCAACCCACAAGCATTTGCTGAGCCGTGCCCTTCAGCAGTTTGAGGACAAGCAGGGCAGATGCCTTCTTGTTACGTGCTGAACTCGCACACTGACCTTTTATTTAGACTCTTTCGGCCACCTGATGAAGCCTGTGAACCGCCCTCTCAGAAGGAAAATATTAAATACGTAAAATAAAATATAAGAGAAGTTAATTATATTAAAATAGTCACCAAAGATGAAAAATTGTGATTAAGTAATAGATATACTTATTAATGCATTAAGTAATAAGAACAGTAGAGAGTTCAGTATCAGCTGTGTTTTTGAAATCGTGATAAATTTAAGCAATGTCATGAGATAGCTACCCACCTATAGTAAGTGATGGGAAAGTGATTGTTATTTCTATTGGTGGAGTCACAGGTACTGTTGGTATCTTGTGCCTTGTATAAGGCTTATATTTGTAATGCAAGGAGATGCCAGATTCCAGTTAGATGTTTGTGAAAATAAAGATGTACTTTTCCCCATTCATGAATCCACAGTTCCATGGTGGGTGGGCAGGGTGTCCACATATCCCAATTAAAAAAAGAAAACCATTTACATGTTCTCCATTAGTTCTATTACAAAGTAGTTGTCTTAAAAACAAAGTTACATATAATATTAATGTAAGATAATGATACATCCTTTCCAGATGGTAAACTCTCTGGGATTAGAATCCTTGGGGTTATTCCAGTTGATGTGTGTGGCTCAAACTATATTTAGCATGTATAACAGCAGAGATAAATGAGTTCCAAACATGTATATTGTCCACATGGCCTAATTATCAATAGAAAAGAATGGCAAATCTTTATAGAAGATCCAAATTGCTGGGCCCTTTGCCAGTCTTCCATTATATTGTTGAAGGAGCATAAGAAATACAGCTGTAGTTTAGATGGAGAAATTTCATCTTTATAGCCTGTAAGAGGCCAAGGGGAAATGCCCAGCTCATTAGTGAATAATGTCAGGAGTCAAATTGTAAATCTTTTGTACAAATAAGAGCACTGACTTCATAGGTATTTGTGAGTTACTACATACATAGCACTTCGAGTTGTGCCCGACACACAGTGAGCCATGCATTAGTGCTGTTATGTTCCAGCGTAAGTTATCACTGCTGATTTCTACACATTTGTCGTGGAGGCCATAAAGCTTTATTTCTAATTTCAAAAAAACTAGATTTACATATACAACAGTGATAATTGAAGGTGTGATCTGCCCTTGATTATGGGATGATATCAGGGATATATTTAACTTATATTTTGAATAGGTAACACATGAGTTTAAAAATCGTTAAGATATAAAAGCGAACATGTAGTGAAAAGTAATCCTTTTTGCTTCCTTTTACCCCAGTCACCCAATTCCCCTTCTCATAGAATGTAATAGATTCATCTTCTAAGGGAGATTTGATGCATATACAAGTTCGTGCACACACAGTATAGAATTTTAAATACAGAAATGGCTGCGTGCAACACACCATACTTCACCATGGGCATATTGATGAATACTCTATCTTTGAGATTGTTTCATAGTTGGATAGTTAGTTGCTTTGTCTTTTTAAATAAACTTTTAATTTTAGAATAATGTTACATTTACTGAAAAGTTGCAAAGATAGTACCGAGTTCCGTACCCTCCACACCCCCTTCCCCTTTACTGTGATACATTTGTCAAACCTAATGTGCTGGCACTGTTGCTTTATTATTAACTGGATTCCAAACTCTATTTGCATTTTGCTCCTTTTCCCCTAATGTCCCTTTTTCTGTTTCAGGATCCATATTATACTTAGTTATTATGTCTCCTGTAGCCTCCCCTAGCCTGAGGCAGTTTCTCAGATTTTTCCTTGTTTTTGACAACCTTGACAGTTTTGAGGAATGCTGGTTATGTGTTTTTCTGGAATGTCCCTCCATTTGAGTCTGTCTTGTGTTTTCCTTTTGGATAGACCGGCATTAGGGGCTTGGAGGAGCATGACCACAGAGGTGAGATGTCCTTCTCAGCACCCATATTAAGAGTACATGCTTATAGCATAGACATGGCTTATCAGCAGTGATACTAACCTTGGTCACCTGAACGAGTTAGTGTTTCCAGGTTTTGTACTATAAAAGTATTTTTTTTTTTTTTTGATGATTGGCCGGGGGTGGGGGGCGGTAAGTTAGTTTATTTATTCATTTATTCTTAGAGGAGGTACTAGGGATTGAGCCCAGGACCTCATGCATGCTAAGCATGCACTCTACCACTTGAGTGATACCCTCCCCCTAGAAGTACTTTTTTCCTCCCTTTCCATACTCTGCTTTTTGGAAACAAGTCACTAAGTGCAGCCCACTCAAGTAGGTTGAAGTCCCACTTTCTAGGGAGGTGGGTGCTGTGGGTGTGTTTAATGACTTTGTAATAGTCCCTTGGACTTTACATGTTGTGTGAAAGTGTATTTTTGGCTTTTATTCATTCTCTGCAGAATAAAAATCAGATCTAGAGTTCTCAAAGATAATTCCCAAAATCTATCCCCACCTCCTTTTGTATGTCTTATTAGGGGACACCCCTCTTTGGCTGCCCAGAGATTGCTTTTTGTCTGTCGGTTTATAATTTCCCTGTTTTTTGGATCATGCTTGTACACAGAGCTGAATTCAAAATGAACAATGTGCTACGTTATTGGCTTTGTTGATATTCATAGATGGTCATGGCTAAGCTGCTTACCTGATAGCACGTTATTTGCTCCAGGTGACCAAATAAAGAGTTCTCCATAGAGTCACATTTTACAAATGACTAGTGTCTAGGGATGCTGCTGTCTTATCAAAGTTTACATGTGACTTCGTAACATAAACCTTCAATATGGACTCAGGTATTTTGGGTCTTTATTCAGTTAACAGCTATTTACTGAGCTCCTGCTATGTTTTAGCCGTGGTTTGGTGGCGAGTACACAAATCAAGTGCCTGACCTAAGATAGGTCATGTTTCTAATGTGAGCCACAGACAGTAAACACATTAAAGATTAATGGAAGAGATCATTTTAGAGAGTGATAAGTGCTTTAAAGAACCAGGGTGAAGTGCTAGCAAATTACTTGGTTGTGATGGTTACATCGGCATTGCTTTGGTTTTGTGGCCTCAGGAGAAGGCAGTTGAACTGAAGCCTGAGGATGCAGGAGGTCCAGACATCTGAAAATCTGGGAGAAGAATATTCCAGCAAAATCTGGCGTTGGGAGGGGGCTGGTGAGTCCAGGAATAAAAGGAAGGCCAGCATGGGCTATGTGAGGACAGAGTCATAGGGAAGGGGCTGTAGAGGTAGGCACGACTTCACAGGCAGAGTTACATTTTATGGGGAGCCTCTGGATGGTGTTAAGTAGGAGAGTGACATGTTCTGGTACATGTGTCTTAAAAGAAGCTTCTAGTTGCTGTGTGGAAAATGGATTGTAAGGGAGAGAAGAGGAAATAAGAATAGTACCGGTTTGGAGACCATTGTCAGAGTCCAAGTGAGAGATGGATGGTGGCTTGGACCAGCAATGAGATGGACAAAAGCAAATAGACTGGGATGTGTTTGGGTGATAGAACTGCCAGCATTTGTAGATGAATTGGATTAAATTATTACAGCAGATGTGAATCAATAAGAAAGAGAAGATGATGATGCCTTGTAAACTGCCTCAAATATAGATCATCCTTCAAGCAAGTCTAATGCTTTAAAAGAAGAATGGTGTCAAATACCCACATTAATGTGCTGGGAAGAAGTTAGGGAGCTGTGTCCACTGTAACTTACTCCACACATCAGTAACAGAAGAGGAAACTTGCAAGTTAATAAGCTCTTAATTTTTATTATCTAGTAAGTTTGTTGCAACCACCAACTCCACAACAGTAAGAATTTTTCTTTAGGGGTTATGACAAGCTGGGGGAGTTAATCATCCCATTTACTTGATCATTGCTCCTCAGGAGATTCTCATCTTAGTAATAATATTTTTGATGTAATGGTCACTGTGAATCGCTTTTATGTCATAATGATTGTAATATTAAGCAAAGCAGAACAAATTTCAATCATACATTAATGTTTAACTATGGAATCACTGAGAAAATGCTTCATTTTTGTAGCTGTTACTAAAACATGCAAAATGCCTTTTGATAAAGGGTTTCACAAAGCTTTCTTTGAAGTGAATAACTAAATGTAGTCACAGTTTTGACGTTTTGATTTTTATATCAAATACAGCAATTCACTTTATGGGGAGTTGGAATTTTATATTATAACAATTGGTTTGTTTTACATTTTCATAGTATTTTTATTTTTGCTGTATGAAGAAACATGACTGTTAATGTAATGAAAACTTCCTTAGTCAGGCTCAGTTTAATATTTGGGGGTAAGTAGGCTAGATAGGAACAATTTCTTTGTATCTTCTAGTAAGGGTTTGCTAAGGAACTGATGAGTTAGGAGAAAGGAAATATTTGCCATTTTTATAAACTTTTTATTGAAGTATAGTTGATTTACAATATTGTGTTAGTTTCAGGTGTACAGCAAAGAGATTTGATTATATATACATATATATATTTAATTCTTTTCCATTATAGTTTATTACAGGGTATTGAATGTAGTTTCCTATGTTATACAGTAAATCTTTGTTGTTTATCTGTTTTATATATGGTAGTGTACATCTGTTAATCTCATACTCTCAGTTTATCCCTCCACCCTTCCCCTGCTGGTAACCATAACTTTGTTTTCTGTGTCTATGAGTCTGTTTCTGTTTTGTAAATAAGTTCATTTGTACAATTTTTAAAAATTCCATATATAAGTGATATTGTATAATATCTTTCTCTTTGTGATTTACTTCACTTCCATGTTGCTGCAAATGGCATCGTTTCATTCTTTTTTTTATTATGGCTGAGTAATATTCCTTTGTATATAAGTACACCACATTTTCTTTATCTATTCATTTGTTGATGGACACAGGTTGCTTTCATGTCTTGGCTGTTGTAAATAGCGCCACTATGAACATTTGAGTGTTAATAAACTTTTTTTTTATGGAATTATAGTCAGTTTACAATGTTATGTCAATTTCTGGTGTGCAGCATCATGTTTCAGTCATGTATATACATTCATATATTCCTTTTCATATTCTTTTTCATTATAGGTTACAACAGGATATTGAATATAATTCCCTGTGCTCTACATTGTATAAACTTCTAAAAAATACTGCATAAGTAGATGAATGAGACTGAAATGAAACAAATGGGTATTACTGTTATGGAAACTATGGTTCTTGTCTATTTTTTAGGGCAGGTATTGCTGTACTTTAATTTAATAACACATAGGTAACTTGTGTTACAGTGAACCAGATGTTCCTGCATCACTGGGTGTGCTTTGTTGTTGTTGTTGTTGTTTTAAGAATAAGATGTTATAAGTTGAAATGGGTTTCCCTATCAAAACATAAGTTAGTATCAAGCAAGGAAATCTGCCCAGGTTTATTATTTGGAATGTAATTAACTCTGTGTGTTGAATATTCTTTAGTATAATCTTACTGAAAGTTTTAGGACTATTTTAGTGAGTGAAGCCCAGAAATAGGAAGCAAGCTTTGCAAGTGACTTTAAAATATATACTTTAAGAATTGTGAAAATAAAAAAGAAATCTGAAAATTGCTTCAGTCTATATAAGGAAAGAGTGTTTTGATATTTCATTTAGTCATTCTGAAGAAAGACTCGTGGTTCTGATGGCCCCAAGGAGATTCTATTCTCAAAATGACATAGAGTGAAAAACCAAACTAAACCAAAAAAGTTGCCATTATGAATTCTGTTGCTCCTTTGATTAAATTTACTTGAACAAAGAGGAAAGCTCTGGAGAAAGTGGCATGGTAGATATGAAGATGACAACGAAGCAGTCTTTTCCTAAAGAATTTAAATGTAGTTGTGGCGTGAGAGTCCTGCTCATGTGCTGTCTGGAACTGTTTCTGTGTGTGCCCGGGAGAGTGACTGCAACGCGCTGGGAGAGCATCCAGTGGGCAGACTGAGTCTGGCCGTAAGAGGTTCCATAAAATTTGGCATTGAACTGGTTTTTAAGGGAGGTGTAGAATTTAAACAGGTGGAAATGACAGGGAGGCAGAGCTTTTAGGAAAGCTATGGAGGTGGGAAGCGACAGCATCTATTCTGGCTCTTCTGTTGCAGGCAGGGCTTGTGTCTGTCACTTCACTGTCACTGGACAGCTCACAAAGTGCCCTGAACTGAGAGGCGGCTGAACAGGTACAGTCACGTGGATGGGCACTGACAGTGTAGGTTTTACTAATGTGTATTTAAATCGGTTCAACAAGGTAATTTAATCACATAATAAACGGTCTTCACATTGTGATATCTTAGCAGTCTGTTTTATTCACTTCACAGCTTATTTGCAATTCCTGATTTGATTGCTACAAATCAGAGGGAGAAAGAACATCTTTGGTAGGAGAAAGAATTCATAAGAATTTCTCTGGATAAATGTTGATAGAGATCTCTGAGATGAGTTTTTGGTTTCTAGTTTCTTAGTCTGGAAGTCTGCAAAAGGACACTTGTTTTAATGTTTCTATTTTCCAGCATTTGGGGGCTCACTTTTGTGGAGAGGAGTGCTAATTTTAAATGAATACATTTAAATAGCTGTATTTTTTTAGTCTATAACATTCCACATTCAGAGTAAATCCTTTTATATGATATGGAGTCAGGTTTTTTTTAAATTTATATAGTCTTTTAAAAATAATTTATTGGTTTAAAAATTTGGTTTCTTATACATCTGATTTAATTTTTGGGTTTCTAGTCTCCTGGTCTACTAGGAGTCTATATATGAACAATTGATTTAATGCTTCTATTTTTTTATATTTGCGGCTCACTTTAGTGGTAGGAATTCTAATCAGAATTTTAAAGAATATATTTAAGAAGCTTTATTTTTTTAATTATGAGAATTCTGTATTCAGAGTGAATCCTTTTTCATTTGATATGGATACTTTTTTTTTTTACTTAGTCTTCTTATAATAAACTGGTTTCAAAAAAGTTATACTTTTGTATATTAGATTTGATTAATGTGGAACCTGTTCAATATCCTGCTGCCTTCATACTAAGCCCCTTAGAGCATCCAATGGAAAAGTCTATGGGTACCTCTCATCATTTTGTCCTGGAACAAAACCTATCAGGTTTGGAGAATAGATAATCTGGGAAATTATTTTCGACACAATATAAAAATAGGAGCTTGTTCAAATGGAGTCCACAGTAAGCTAATGGCTGTGAATGAGTGTAGATCTGTTGCCATGTTTGATGAGAACAAGCATTTTTAACATAGAAAATAATTGCTCTTATTAATGATCATAACAGTGAATTTGGGGTGGGGGGCAGATTTTAATTTCAGTGTTGGTGTTTCATTATGTTGAGTGTTCAGCCATTTCACAGCTTGTTAAAGATCTATTTCAAGCATTTGTTTTTTCCTTCTGAACAGTTTCCCAGTATCTAATTATTAAGAGAACGCGCAGTATGTAGAACAAACTTGCATGTGCAACACTGACAATCCCAGAAGTGTTATATTCTCATTTGCATTATGGTCTTATTCGTGTCGGGTGAAATCCACGTATTTCTCTAAATTCCTCTTCCTTTCCTCATGGAGCCTCTTAGCGGGGATGCTGTACATGATATTGCAGGCGTGCTATTAGAAATATTAAAAAGGCTAAGAACCTCACACAGAAGAATTATTCAGAAAGAAAAGACTCAGTGCGAACTGACAGTCTGTCCTCTCTGGCCTGTAGGTTCTTTGACTTCTTGTTGGCAAAATGTGGACCTCTTTTACCTGCCATTTAAAAAAATTGGTCTTACAAGGATTTGTTTGACTGGCCCTATGCTTAATATCAAGGTCTGAACATTGAAGTTCTTCTGGAATGTTCCAGTCCCTCAGATATCAGAGCTTTCAGTGCGCCCTTACCTTGTTGGAAGTGGTAATAACCTAAGAAATGCCATTAGGCCGGAATCAGCCCACGATCGCTAATGATTGCCTGAAAGGAGCCATTACCGTTCTCTGTAAAGTAATCACAAAGAAACCAGAGAGCATGCATTTCTCAGGCAAAATCAGGGACCGACCCTGTGAGCTTCCGAGACCTCATCACAGCGAGGCTATCGCTGCATCATCCTAGTCCAAACGAAAGTGTACCTGCAATGAAAATAGTCTTGCCATGAATGTAAATTTTCTGCAGATAAAATACAGGCCACAAAATGACAGGTTTGTTAAAAATTTTCTGTACTTGTGTTTTACTTTTATAGATACATAGCTATCAGAAGGGGTGTATATTCTTATAGGCAAAATGCAAAAAGTATGATAGTGAGTAAGTTAGTAACACTGTTTTGCAAGATGTGTGATAATGAATGACTTTAAAACATAATTTCGAAAGAATGAAACTAAAAAAATTTAGGTACATGTTGTGATGCATTTCCTTAGAAGAAGTTTAATAAAGTCTTTCACTGAAAAATGGGTTTATGCTTAAAGACAGCACCTGAAGGACGGAGCGGCATACTCTAGATTAGTAAATGCTGCTGAGTCCGGTGGAAGTGAAAGTTACAGTCTGGGGATTGGCCTTAGGTCGTGTGAGTCTTTCCATGGCTGTGGTCCCTGCTTTAACTATCTTCAGATGGAAAGATTGAAGGGATTACAGGGAAAGGGACAGAAAGCTAGATGGAAAGATTTATGCAGGTGGATGGACAGGTCAGAGAGAGAGAGAGAGGACAACCAGATTACTTTAGATTGTTCTCATATTTTATATAAAAATTAAAATAGACAATTCCTTGATAAACTTGAGTTACATAAATCTCCTCTATGGATTCTGGTCACTTACCCATTGCCAGGACGTAGGAAAGAAAGCCTCAGAGGGCTATATCAACACATGATTCATCCAAATTTGTATTTTAGAGCACGAGGGAAATAGATACTGGTTCCAGGTCATTTATCTTTAATGTATAATGTAAAGCCCTAAGTAAGTGCTTTCACTGTAATAGCTCTTAGGTCAAAGGTTACAGGCATTTCACTCAGAAACCCCTGAAAAACTCCTGCTTTTTTTTTTTTTTTTTTTTCAGTGTCTGGGTTTTATAGCAGCAGAAAAAATAAAGGGATTAGAACTTGGGTGAGGAGAATCTGCAGTTCATACTTCCCTTGAACAAGAGTATTTTTCTTAGAATCTTCCATCAAAATTATCTCTAGTACATACTTAATTTTCTTGTAGTAAACCTACACTTGGCCAGCCAGCTTTAAAGGTCCTAAAGGGAATTATTAAACATTGTTCACCCTTGTGGGAATATTGAGAATGCAATAGGAACCTTGAAAATCCTAATTTTTGCACCTTTTTTCCTTTTCCTGATTATGGATTAGGGAATTTTGTTGGCTATATGAAAAAGACTTGCAACTATTGTTTGCCCTGTCTCTGCATCTTACACTTCGGTAGCACCCCCAAGTACTTGATTCTCTTCACAGGGAGTTCTTAGAGATTAAAACAAAACATCCTGGGGGAAAAAAAAACCCTAGGAATAACATTTTACATAGGCAGTAATTCATGTGCTTTGATCAGAACACGTTGTGGTTGTTGTTTCACTTTCTGGATGCAGGGCAGGCACAAAATGTTTTAAAAGGATAGGAAAACATTGTCATCAATCCCGTAGGTTCTGGGGTACCTATAAGGGTGAGAATTATCAGTAGGTGCATAGAACTCTTTTAAGATTAATTGTTGTGTTTGCTTAAGTATCAGTTACCTTTCTAGGCGTTGCTGTAGCCATTGGCAACTCTGAAGAGTTCTGTGTGGTGTTGCTCTCAGCAAGGGCATAGGGGTCATTCATGCAGGCTAACTAACAGAAATGCTCAGTGGGTTCTAGAGAGAGGGAAAAGAGCCTCTCATTTCCTTTCTAGCCCTTTTCTCCACCACGACCTGTGCCTTTGGAAAGAAGCTTCGGGGGCGTTTTCCCTGGCGTTTTCCCTAGCTGCAGAATGCTATCTCCTGCCACAGCTTCTTATATTACTTAGCCAGTCAGCAGCCCAGACAGCCTATGGGAACTGCTGGAAGGAATATGTGAGGGGAACACTCTCAAACTCTCGTCTGTCTTGAAACAGTTCAGTCCAAATTTTGAGCAGCTCAGCTGCTAGGTAGTCACCGGAGGCCTCCCCTGTCCCTTCACATGTTGACTGAGTATGGTGTGCGCTCAGGCACTATCACGCACGGACAGCTTTGGGCTTGCCCTCTAGTGTGTAGCCCTATAAATTCTATAATATAAAATCGTTTAGTATCTTTTTCTTGGTTGCAGACAACAAACTGCTTCTGGCTAACTTAAGCAGAGAAAGAATCTGCTGAAGGATATCAGACAGTCTGCAGAATTGAATGGGAGCGTGGAGAACAGGTGTGGAGTTACCGGCAGAAGCACGGGAGTGTGGGCAAGCTGAATGGGGCAGCCAGCCATGCACAGAACATGTTCTGGTCAGGACTTTACTAACGGCATTTGCATGATCACGGCTGGACACTGAGCCCTCTCACCACTTTTGTGAATGCCCAATTATGCCCCCATGCTTCGTATCTGTGGCACACGTGTGTCCTAGGAGGCATCTAGGGTAACTGCTGGGCCTTATGGAACTCTCAGTATGGTGCCTGTCATCCATGTCGTAAACGGTTGTAATATCCTATAACTTGGCAGGACGGGCAAAGTTCTCGCAGACTAAATGTTGGAACATGGCCAGAGAGTAGAGGTACTCCTCAGGCAAGACCCTGAAGGTGTTACGGCATCCTCACTAGGTGAAGCAGACCTCCTCTGGTGTTTCTGCTTTTTAGGATCGAGCGTTTGCAGAGCCAGTGGTTGCATAGTGGGCTTCAGGGGCTGAGTCAGCTTGTTCTGGCGAGCAGACCATGACTGGCAGGTAGAAGTCCCATTACCACCTGATTAAACATATGGTAAAATCTGCTGCTTTTCTTTAAGATCTGTTTGTTCTCTGCATAAATTAGGACCCACCATCCCTGGGTCTCTCAGGTCTTTCATGCTGTCATTAATCTCTGCCATTCCTTCATGGATATTATATTACTTCACTTACAATTTTGATCACAAGGAAAGGAAGCTCAAAGGCTTCCACTTGGCTATTTCTACCAAGATAACCCCCATCTCATGGTTCAGTGCGTTTTCTCTTTAGAAAGGGCTCTAGTAACTCTGTACTCAAGAAACTAGGAAACAACCACATCGTGGGCTTCAGGTGCCACTGGGCTTAATGTGGGGTAGATTAGGTCAAATCTTCACTTATAACTTGACCTTCAGAAACCTCCACCCTGACTCTTAAACTGCAGTGTTATGTGCCCAGAATTCATTTTGGCTTAAAACCAGTGCCCAATAATTCCTAAGAGGCTAGGGTGTTGTTTTCCTTCCCCAATGTCCATGTCTACTAAATGGCCCCAAAGTCCTTTGAGGAAGGCTGGATAGAAGATTCAGGAACTGTATTCATGATGTTACTGAAGATGTATGTGCAATACACACACACACACAAATAACTTTAGTTAATGTCATTCATCACTTTAAAATTGACCTTAAAATATAGTAAAATAGAACGTTAAATCTGAAATACTCAGTTCCCAATTATTTGCGTGAATGGATTGGCATTTTCATTTATCTGGCCCAGCCTTCTTTTCAAGTAGTTCCTAACGTGAGATCTACTGTCACTCTAGCCTAGAAGAGGTTGGAAATTATATACATAATTCTTACTTCCCTTCTTCCAAACAGGTTGGTGGCTGTTACCTTCTGGGGAGCTGTGCTTTCCATTTCTAACAAGTGAATAAGAAACCAGGAGTAAAGAAGACAGAAAACTGCCCATCTATCCTATGATAGTTTTTTGAGTTGCATCTGCATAATGTTGATTTATTGTTTCTTTTGACTTACTTATTATCAGCATACTGGAAAGCCTTAATTTTGAGAGGCAGTGCTGCACATAGCTAAGAATGGGGTCGGATTGCCTGGCTTTGAACACCATTTCTGCTGCTCACTAGCCGAGTGACCTTAGTGACCTTTTAAGGTCACTGTAAAAGTGTCTCTGTAAAATGGAGGAAATAGTGTATATATTAGAGACTTGTTATATGGATGTAATCAAATAATGTAACACATAGTGACTATTCAGTAACAGTTAATATATTTTTTAAAGCATATAAAATTTTTAATTATAGAAACAAAGAGTAGGTAATACCAAATGTAAATGCTTTTAAGTTTCGTGCTGGATTATCTGTACTGCATATTTCCTTAAGAGTTCGTTTATCTAGCACATACTTCTTTAATACCCACAAGCAAGGTATGCTGATTTTTATATGATGTGCTAACCTGAACCTCAGGTTGCTAGTTGGCCACTGTTAGAGGACACAAAGTAGTGGAAAGCTTTGTTGGTAAAGCACTGAGCATATAAAAGTCATTCCTTCCCCCTCCACCCCTGCAATCTGGGTTCTTGCCTATCCCAACCTCTTCAATGCACTAAAATTCAGCCTGGGTAAAATCGTCAAACACCACGTCAGTATCATTCAATAGAAAGATAATGTAAGCCACAGATGTCATATATATAATTTAAATTTTCTAGTAGCTTTGTAAAGAAGTAAAATGAATGAGATGAAATAAACTTTAATAATATATTTTATTCAGTCTGACATGTCCCCAATAACATGATTTCAACATGTAATAAATAGAAATAACTATTGATATTTTACGTTCCTTTTTTCATACTAAGTCTTTGGCGTCCAGTGTGTAGTTTACATTTCACATCTATTCACACTTGTCACGATTTAAGTGCTTAATCTCCACATGTGGCGAGTGGCGACTATAGTGGACAGAGTAAGGCTAAATTATGTCACCAGATTCTAAGCCTTAGCCGTGAATTCTTCAGTAAACAGCTTTGGACTATTCTCAGATCCTCACCTAGAAGGAGAAATACAGAAAGAAAAAGAATGAACTGAAGTTATCTGAAGTGCATTTTCAATATGTGCTTTTTATAAAGTTCATTCATGGTAAACAGAAAAAAAGAGTTTGTGGATTAAAAACCATGTTGGCTATTTTCAGAAATTCAAATAGCAGTTAAGCTCTCAAATATGGAAACTTAAAGGAAGATTATATCTTTAGTTATTATTGGTGGGGAAGAAAATCAACAGCTATTTAGTAATGTTGAAGGGAAGCTGGTTGAAATAGTACTTTTTAAAAAGTGAGTGTGATAAATTACCCATAATGGTCAATGAGAAATTACAGTGTTTTTTCTTTCTGATTGAGAGTAGCAGTGCTTTTTTTTTTTTTTTTTTTTCTCCTTTAAACTATCTGGTCTACGATGGAATGGAGTCAGTTGTGCAGAGATTAAGGCATTCTCTTCTTTCGTGCCATCTGTTGTTAGAGTTTTTCATGCTCCATGCCAGTTATCTGTGACTTGTCTTTCATGTGGTTGATGGTCTAAGTCAATGTGCCACCTGAAACTTTTTTTAAAAACCTCTCTTAGTAACTTCCTTTATGATAAGTCACATAGACCATGCTTATGGGATGACATTACATATAGAAGAAGCTTAAGCACTTTATATATGAGGCATTTACATTTTTGGATCACAGTCATCAAGGATTTACATGAGATTAATGTCACTTTCATTTTGCCTGAACCATCATAGGGAATTTCATACATACGCAAAATTAGAAGGGATTGGTGAACCTTGATTAATCAGTGTCAACAATTATTAACTAATGGCTAATTTCCTTTTCATCTATAGCTCTGTCCCCAGTTACCTTGAAGCATAATTCCAGAATCATTGGCAGTTCATCAGTAATTTTAGTATCTTTAATAAAATACCACATCACACCTAAAACTTAAATGATTTTAATATCATCAAATACTCGGTCAATGTTTATATTGTCACAGCTATCTTTTTTATGTATAATAAGCTTGTTTGAACCGGGATACCGTCAAGATACACATAATGCATGTGGTTGACATGCTCTATAGGCTTCCTTCTCTTCTTTTTTCCTCTCTTGTAAGATCATTGTTGAGAGAACTGGGTAGTTTGTTCAGTAAGTTTCCTATAGTCTGGATTGTGCTGATTGCATCCCTGTGATGTTGGTTATCATGTGCTTCTGTCTCTTGCTTTTTTTGTAAAGTAGTAGTTAGATCAAAAGTTGTTTTTTTGTTTTTGTTTTTGTTTTTTTACCAGATTCAGGTTTGTTCGTTTGTTTGTTTGTTTTGATAAGAATACTTCCTAGATGCTATTTTGTACTTTCCTGGGGAAGCGTATAATGTCTGGCTATCTCTCTTTTCCTAGTGTTAACACTGATGGACTTGTTTATGTGTCAAGAGCCGGAACCATCCAGCCGGTACAGAGTTCTCCAAACACTTTTAGCAAATGGTTTTAGCCGCCACTGATGATCATTGCTTTGCTCCATCAGTTCATGAGGGATTGCAGAATAATGGTATTCTAATTCTGTCATTCCATCTTAATTTTTAGATTTATTTAGAATATTTCTACATAGAGAAACAATCCCTTATCAATAATTTGGTTAGTTCGAAGTACAGCAAAGACAGGATTAATATTTGATTATTTCCCATTATTTAGTACTTTTCAAAATGAGTTGGCCCCTAAGGTATCCTTCAAAGATAGTGTTCTTTTTTAGTGGCAGAATTTGTGGATTTAAACATATTTGATGTATCTCAAAACATTCTATTTATTATTCTTTTTGATGCCCCACTTCTGACCAGTGGAAGCCTCTTGAAGTTGGCTCTGGGTCCTTTTAACATGATTCCAGTGGACTCTGACAGCTTCTTTGCTTTCAGGAATGCCAATATATTCCAGGCTCATCTTACGTTTCTCTGTCCCAAATCTTGAATCAGCCATTTCTCTAAGGAGTCCTGGTTTCTTTAATTGAATAAGTGGTATTTAGAGAACATACCTGGTCACCTTAAGTTTTAAGCTGAAGAAATTTTCAGTCTGGAGTCTGTATTAGTTAGGAAACTCTACTGAAACTAGCACTAGTCTCAGTGACTTAGTGCAATCCAGATTTATCTGTACCTAGTACATTGGCAGCCAGTCTTCCATGCAGGGATTTAAATACCCAGAATCCTTTTATGTTACTGCAAATGGCATTATTTCAGTCTTTTTTAAATGGCTGAGTAGTAGTTCATTTTGTGTGTGTGTGTGTGTGTGTGTGTGTGTATACACATCTTCAGTATCCAGTCATCTGTGGATGTACATTTCAGTTGCTTCCATGTCTTGGCTGTTGTGAATAGTGCTGCTGTGAACACTGGGGTGCATGTGTCTTTTTGAATTAGAGTCTGGGAGAAGACTACATTCTTAATCTGATCTTTGCCCCAAGGCTGAATCTCTTGGGCCCTTGTCCTTAAAACTTTTTTCAGTCTTCTGTCCTACTGTTTGGGGCCTTGAGGCTTAGTTTTCCATCCTTGCAAGTCCCCCAAATTTCTGGAGTTTCTCTACATTTTTTCCCCTCATCATTTTTACCTAAGCTCATCTCTTTCTTCTAAAACCTTGCTAAATTCTGTCAGTAACAACCAACATATGCAAAACATGCCGGCATGGCAGGCATGCGGTCTGCCTTTCAAGCTACCACAGGCTGGATTTACCAAGTGTTTCACCAGTGTGTGCACCGAGGATCTCCAGGTGTCCAGCGTCCAGCATGAGTTTCCGGGCTGCCTGCTGCCAGCCTGTGAGGCCCATTTTAGTTGTGTGTTATGGCAGCACCTGAGTATAACGTACTAATTTCTGTATTCGTTAGGGTAATGCTAACTGCTGTAATAGAGACTGTCATAGAATTAGAGGATTTTGGAACTAAAAAAGGGCTTTAGAGATATTGTAGTACATCCACCTCCTCATCTGAGGAATCAGGAACCAAGACAAGAAGCAGTGAGGCTTGCCCAGAGCTACACAGTGACCTGGGGCCGTGTAGTCACCAGCCTGATGGGGCTGTGGCCATCCATCTCTGCCCCTGCAGCCCCCAGCTCAGCCTGGCACAAACTCCAGGCTTAGTAACTATCTCCCGCTGAACTTGGGTTGTGTAAGTCTGACTCTGTTAGGGCATCGCTGGGGCGCAGACAAAAAAGAGAGGAAGAAAGGAACATTCAGGAAACAATTGGAACGTCAACAGAAATGCCTCAAGAAAGGTATAGATTAGAAGACCTGTGTGACTTTGTTATGTATCTTTTGTACGTTTTCCTGCTTTTAATCTTTTTTATTTTTTTAATTGAAGTATAGTTGATTTACAATATTGTGTTATTGTGTTTCAGGTGTACAGCAAAGTCAGTTTTTTTTTCTGATTATATTCTATTATAGGTTATTATAAGATATTGAATACAATTCCCTGTGCTATACAGAAAATCCTTTATGCTAATCTATTTTATGTATAGTGATTTGTACCAGTTAATCATATTCTCATAATTTGTTCTTTCCTCTCTCCTTTGGTAACCATAAGTTTTCTATGTCTGTGAGTCTGTTTCTGCTTTGTAGATAAATTTATATGTATTGTTTTTCAGATTTCACGTATACAGTGTTTGCCTTTCTCTGTCTGACTTACCTCACTAAGTATAATATTCTCTAGGTCCATCCATGTTGTTGCAAATGGCAGTATTTCATTCTTTTTTATGGCTGAGTAATATTCCCGTGTGTGTGTGTGTGTGTGTGTGTGTGTGTGTGTGTGTGTGTACACACACATACACACATACATATACATATATACACACACACCACATCTTCTTAAGACAATTGTTTGTTGATGGGCACTTGAGTTGCTTCCATGTCTTGGCTATTGTAACTTCCTGCTAATCAAAATGCTAAGGACATTTTGATGACATCATTTTGTGGTAGCTATTTTGATATAGTCTTAATAATAAGCTATTTAATATTTAGCTTAAAAACATTACTAGATAATTGACCCAATGTATGTCCCCTTAGCCCTGGTTCCCAATCTTCCTCTCACCATCTCTGAGCTTTTAGTTGGGGGAGTGGAGGGGGGCATACTTAGGGTGAGATGGGCCAAGGTTAAGGAAAGGGTTGGTTTGGGGAAATAGAAACTGCTGCCTTTATACTTTGATGCAGCATGGGAAGTGGCCTGCTGAGATTTCTGTGTTAACAGTCTCTCCCACAGCATATCAAAATGTAAAGATAGGATTGCAAATTTTAGATGACATGGCACCTTCAGTATAGGACAATGCCTGGCATGCCACAGGGCTCTGTAATTCTGTCATCTGTTAATCCAGGTGGTATTTGGGAGGCACCTGTTCTGTGCCAGGCCCTGTGCTAGCACTTAAGATGTACACAGAACATAATACGAGTGTTGTGCCAGGAGCTTACATACTAAATTTCACATTGTTGTAATGGGGCATAATACTAGACATAACACTTTCAAAGGTGATAAACGTTTGCATAGACATAGATGTAACCCTCTTGAATATTCTGTCTTCTCCCACACAGGTAGAGAAAATACGCCTGGAGTCAATTTCTTTTAAGGAATTTTTTCGGCCCTTCCAGCCTGAAAAATTCCTGGTCAGATGGGATAGGCCAGACTCCCTGTGGAGGTGTTGTGTCTACTTATTTGGGGATGTTTTCAGTTTCTGGATGAGCATATCTTTAGTTTAAATCAAAGTCAGCATAAAAGTTGAATTTGCTTTTGTGGCTTTTTTTTTTTTTATACAGAATGTGTTACAAGAGTTGAGTAATAAAGAATGTACATTGAAGTTAATTGTTTGGCACACTTTCCTAATAACTTTGTAGGATGTTGTAGTGAATCATCCCAGAGAATAAATAAATTCTCATGCAGAATCATACTATAAAGATTAATTGTGTCAAGCTAACCTTAATTTATGTGGAAACATTCTTTTAAAAACTCTTTTATAGTAAGAGGCGGTTAGGAAGGAGCAGAATTTGGACATGTTTATTATTGCAATGGTGGGTCTGAGTTAACTAAATATGGCATGTCCAAGGGGGGGGGTTGTGTGTGTGTATGCATGCGCGTGTCCGCGCGCATGCTCACAGTCATCTGAAGAGGACTTTTTGGAAACTGATTCAGATATCAGTTGAGATTCCCTAATCATTCCTTTAGCGCTCATTTTGATTTAGAGTAGACGCCATGTGTTTTTCAGTCCTCTGATTCTTTGTCCTAGAAACAAATTCATCTTCACTGGTTATCTTGATAAACTTGAGCACAGTCACAAAAATAAAATCCACAAAATAAGAAATAAAAGTGATTAGTAAATGTAAAGAGACTCAACTTTTCCATCAATCAGAGAAATGCAAAGTAAAACCTAGCATAGTAATATTTTTCTCTTGTCAATTTGGCAAATACGACAAAAGACTGATGCTAAACTATGTTGGTGAAGGTGTAAGTGAACACACATCTTTATACACTGTGGAGGCACGTTTAGTTTGAGAATGGATGACGAACTCCAGGCGAATGACATTCTTACTGCTTATCCTGATGTGTTTTTCTGAATAAAAATCTTACTATGTCTTAAATGTATAAACCATTTTAAATTAGAGGCACATGTTTGTGTCAAAAGCATCAATATTAAAAATAATTCGAGGATGATTGTAAAGGATTGACATTGCCCTGAAATCCCTCACTTCAAAAGGAATTTGTTTTCTCACTTATTTGGTTGGAGGAATATGGGTCAAGTACCAGGAGAGATCCAGAGTACTGGGTGGTAATTGACAGAAACTTCTATTAAAATTAAGGATATTACCTGAACTTTATAATTCTTACTTGCACCTAATCTGAGGATTAGTCATGACATGATGAAAACATCATTGGCTGGAGCCTAGGTCTGGCTTTAGTCCAGCATCATCTTTGACCGCGGGGCTCAGTGAGGCACCATCCTGGTTTCACAGGTGTGTGGTGCAGGTGAGGCAGGAGGCTCTGCGGGCAGCAGCCATGACCTTCATTCCACAGGCTCTCCACTTCAGTGACCAATTCCTCCTTCGTTGTAGTTTCTCCTTTATTTTTAAGTTTTTCCTGCCACAAAAATCTTTCAGGCCCATTCCTTTTCCTATTCCATGAACAAATAAATTTCAGGCAAATGTGCCAGCAGTGATTAAGCAGAACAAAATGAAGACACACTCATCACTAAGTCAGATGGTTTGAGTCAAGGTAGCATTAATGGTAGTGTTAAATTTTAAGATACTATGAGATATGGCTTAAGGTATGGTTTTTAAAAATCTGATTTTTTTTCCTAATCCCTTTTATTCTTATAGATGAAAGAGTAGGGGGTCTCAATATTACTATGCTGGTTGGGGTGTGGAGAGTTGAGAAGCTGCTGTTTGGGGTGAATGTCTGATGAAAAACGAAGGCAGTAGAGCTGTGTCTGGCCCTTTACTGCATAGCTTCTGCAGCAGTGAAAGAAAGCCCAGCAGAAGTACTAACCCCATGCATTTGGGTGTGGACCCAAACATGGGCATCCAGAGTTCTCAATCATTTTAATATCGACACTGCTGGAGATTATCTTTTACAAAGCAAGAGGCTGTCTTTAGAATCTGTCACCATGGTTCTTTTGGTTCTTTTAAAGTCATTTAGGATCTCTATCTTTATTAAGTAAAACACATGGATTTAGGGACGATCAAAGGAATGACTCATCAGCCCATCACCTCACGAAAGGATGTATATCTGGCATCTAAATATCTCTGGGCCTCAAAAGAGAATTGTTAGCCTATGAAAGAAAATTACCCTGCTCAGAAAATCATACTGATGAAAATGCAAAGGTTCAGGAAAGAAAAACAAAAAGCAAGCTACCCATTTACAGGCTGTAACTCTTTGAACATTCTGTCTCTCCCTGTTTTACTAATCCACTCTGATTATATCATTATATATTTAATGGGCACATGGCTGAATAATCAGGAAAGAAAGAACACCCAGCACAAAACAGGAAAGTCCTGCTGTGGACCTGCCCAAAGCGTTCTGATGCGTTGTCAAAAATGGAATTACCACATCAAAACTGTCATTTCACGGGTAATGTTGCTTAGAGCAAAGCTAGGTTTAAACACATTTTCTTTTTAAAAAGTATTAATGAGTAGTGCAGATAGCCATTGGCTATGGCAGAAATCATGTCGGGTATTTGAAAATGGGCTGAAAGTTGAGACTCAATTCGTGGTGTCATTCTGCTTCACCTCATGCCCACCCCTGCCTGAATTTTCATTTACTCTCAGCAGAAATACAGGTGTCACTGTGGGTCATTGTTCGATATGAAGACTCAGAGAAGGCTGGAAGCTTGAATACCTACAGCATGTTTCTTCAGATGTTTATACTCACGTTAGAGATATTAAGACCTTATATAAAACATAACGGCTCTGATCCAGACAGTTACACACCATGATACTTTTCATAGTTATAAATCATCACTAGGGATGACCCAGCAGTCCCACAAAATGGGACAAAGTAAATACCAGAACCCCACGATGAGCGTTCCATGAGATACACCCAGTGAACCCTAGTTAGTAATTTTTTTATAAATCTTTTTCTTTAATAGAGGTGCTGGGGATTGAACCCAGGACCTCGTGCATGCTAAGTATGTGCCCTACCCCTAAACTATACCCACCCACTGCCCTCTGCCAGTTTTTTTTTTTTTTTTTAATTAAAAGTACATGCATAACTATTGAAGACAAGTTTGCTTACCATTGACTGTTATCTCAGACCTCACGCTGGGTTCATTTTACCCTTTCTGGGAAATACTTATGTAGTGAGGGGAAAAACTTCCTTCAGAAGAGGAGTTTGTGGAATTGCTTCTGGTCCCAGTTCTACTATTAACAGGCCGGGTGACCTCAGGGAAGACCGGTCAGGACCACGGGTGGATGAGGAGAGAACTACATATCCACGTTTCACTCAGCTCCAAAGATTCCCAGGTTTCCAGAAAATAGCTTACTTGTCTGTAGTTTTGTCTTCATCGTTACAAGTATTTTAAACATTGAAGGCTAATGAATGGTATTAAGGGAATGCTGTTAGTAAGATTTAGCACTACTTTAGCTTGCCAACTAGCAGTGTAACTTACAGTAAGTGCATGACGTCCAGCCTCAAAAATAAAATTAGTCTATTCATATAGTTATTTCTGCTGAACTTAAATGGAAAGTTTTTTTTTACTTTTAATTTTAGCCAAGAAACTACATTCCATGTATTTTCAAGTGAATTTTATGCAGAACATGGCTTAAAAATTTTTGCTTCATAATAATCCCATCTCTCTTACTTCTGTGGTAAGCCACTTTCATTTTAAAAATAGATCTGTTCTACAAGACTTCACTTGGCCCTGGTTGGTGTCCTCTTATGCGAGTTGTTTAAGTTAAAAATAGAACTGTCTCAGTAGATCTGTATCAACTAGTTTATGATCATTTCTATCTGGAGTAAACTCTAATTAGGCAGGCCATTCTGTGGATTCATGTTTGGAAGCATTCTAATCTAGTTATGTTTTCCTCCTTGGTGACTTGACAGAAGGCTTTTGTGTCCAATATGATGATTTCAGTGTGTTTAGCTTCAAAGTTTTTTCCTAGGCTAGATGTAAGTTCCTCAAGGGTTGGGGGAATTTTATAATTTGGATGAAAAAGAGATTACCATTGGAAAGTTCTTAACTCTTAACACTTTTATAACAAGTAATCCCCCCTAGACTGTTTTTAGATCAATCAAATTACTCTTTAACCCAGAGCAATTTTAATTAAAATACATTTGAACGTTTTGGGTGTATTAAAAACAATTAGTATTTCTGTGAATGCATATTTCTAGAGTATAAATGTATGAAACATCTAGTTTTTCTATTTATTAAGTTTAAGTAGTTTTACTTTTTAACCTTTAAATGAATTGATTGTCTGGTTTTACCCCCCAAAATATGTTCCATGTTGTTAGAAATTAAATCACTATTGATTTTGTAATGTCTTGACGCCTTAGTTCTAACACAGAAACTTTTTGCCTTACAGACTTTTAGAAGTGTAATTATTAGTTCCTTCTAAAAAGTCTAGAATTTAATCAAGTTACAGAAAATGAACGTAAAACATGTTATACATCACATGCTTTTTATTGTTAAATGTAGCTTAATGCATTTTGTTAAGTATGCAATTTGACATATTTTATAATTAACTTTAGAAACTAGTCTCTCTATCAGATGTGAGTATACGGTATAACAGCTTGAAGTATTATTCAGTCAGATTTATGAGTTCATCATCAGTAAGGATAATTCCTAAAATGATCTTTTGTAGGATTTTGCCATATGATCCTCTTTAAAAGTCCTGTTTTTTCCCCATCCAACCAGCAGAGAGCACTTTAGCTTGTAACATAAGCATTATATACATATAAGTGAATAGAGTCTAGATTATGCTTTGTCAAAGAAATGGGTAGACAGTTATCTTCAGTCACAGCCCCGTTCTGTCCTGTTAGTTCCAGTTTGTTTCATCAATTTCCTAAATGTTTCATCAGTTTAAATGCACTTTCATAGTTCAAAAAAGTTACTATAATGACGTTTTCCCCAAATGCATTCTTAAGTTTCTTCCTTGGTCAGAAAATTTCATATTAGTTGTATTTCATACGTTTTATAATCCTAATTAGTTTGTAAATTTTTACATGGACAAGCTAAGTTTAGTCTCAATTTCTGTACACTTTTTTTTTTTTTTTTATAGAGGCTCATACTCTGTGGATACACAGTAAATAGTTTCTGGGAAGGTAATTCAACTCAATCATTCTTTAGACACTCGGAATCAAAATATCAGAATTCTACTATAAGTGGATACACTGTCTTTGTTGCTTGACTAGTGAAGAATGCAGAGATTTAGATAGTCTGACTTCAGTCCACCTACTCATACCCTTTAGCTTACATGGAATTTGTATAAAGCGCCTACTTCGCTCTTGTCCCTCAAGAGGCCCACAACTAATCAGACTTATGCACTGAAGTAAAGGGAGGATAGGGGGCAGTAAAGGGACTGCCAATTCCCCTGATTTCCCTCTGTTTTGAATATGAGCAAAGGCTGAGTCATGGAAGAAGCTGGGAGGTTTATTCCGCCATAGTCTGACTTTCTAACTTTCATTGCATGACAAGAGGAACGTTGAGAAATAGCAGCAGAAAGTGGGAACTGTGGGTAGGTAGCAGTTTAAAGTTGGAGTAGAAATTTGGAACATGGGGGTTAGGTGCCTGATGGCATTCAGAGTTCTGACCACACCAGACTTACTGAGATGTGCATTACTGTAATTAAATGATGTGGAACCTCTCAGTGGAAAAGTAGCTCAAGCAGCTAACACACAGTTTGCAAAATTCATGTAACTCTTTGTAGGGTCGTTCACGTCCCTCTCCCCAGCCTGCTTAGACCGTGGGGAAGCCATCTCAAGCATCCTTCATCCTCAGGTCTTTCCGGGGCACTGGTGATTAGAGGCATCGGGGAAGGAATGTTAATTGCATTTAGACACAAACCCCTTTTGTAAGATAGGTAAAGAATGGGGAATATTTTAGCATAAACATCTGTCCTTTGGGTTCAATATTTTAGCATCATTTCCTCAAACCAGCGCTAAATCTTCCCCCACACACTGCTGAACGTTAGTCCATGTGACGTATTTTTCCCTGTAAGGCTGTGCTTTATATTGGTTTTAATCCAGTTTCTCCCAAATAAAAATGTTAATACTGATTTTAATCCAATTTCTCCTGAATAAACATGTTAGAGTAAGGAAATAATAGGATGACTCCTAGTGTGTGGGTCCCTAAGGAGGGGTCTGGCCCTGCTCCCCGTCTTCTCTCCCCTGCCCCCGCTTTGCTCTCTCCCTGCCCTGTACCTGTGTCTGTTGTCTGCTTCACAAAGTCCATCTCCATCTTAGTGGTTGCCCACTGTAGCTCATGGAACCCCATTCCGTCCTCAATCAGGAAGGTACTCTTCAAGAGATGCTGAAATGACAACATCTGATAGGAAGTCTGCTGTGTTTAAATGGATGGAAGGCCTGGTGAGGGAGCTTCCACCCAGGTGTGAAGCCCCCCCAAGACACTCAGAAGCCTCGGGCTCAGGATGTCATACAGCGTGGCGTGTGTAATGGGACCCGAGAAGGGCTCTGCCCTAAGCACGGCCAAGAAGCACAGAAGGTGTCTGCCCCGGAGACAGCAGCTCTGCTCTCAGTATTTCCTGAATATTCTGAAGGGCTTCTTGTTGGTTGGTTGGTTGGCTGGTATATTCATGGAAGGAGGTGGGTGATTAAATATGAGTGCTGGCAAATTGGGTATGGGGCTTTCTGTAATTAGCCCCTCATTAGGCATCTTTAGCTGAAGCTTGGCAGTTTGCCTATCTTTTGGCTTATCCCATAAAAAAAGTAATCATGGAGAAAGTGTAACCTGTGGTCTTCCTAGTAGTAGTAGGTCTCTTTTATTGTTTGAATCATTGAGCTTTTTTTTTTTTTTTTGAGAACAAGTAACCCGATCTTTTATCACTCCTCGGGACCGCCTCCTTCTCTGCTATGCCCGATGCATTCAACACATGTGTTCGCCTGGGAAGCCGGCAGCACCAGAGCAATTTACATTCGGCTTCCCAGCCTGAGAGAAGCAGCAGATCAGCCTCTGGGAAAGCTTCGGAGACTTGTCAGCAGTCTGTAGCTTATTTCTGTGTATGTGAGGGTGTGTGTCTGTCTCTCTCTCTCTCTCTCTCTCTCTCTCTCTCTCTCTCTCTCTCTCTCTCTCTCTCAACATTTACAGGCTAGAATCACTGTGGAGGAACAGGCAACAAAGTCTTGTCAAGATTTTATCTCAGGGTAACGATTAGTTAAAAATGAAAGGCTGAAATACTGATTTTCGTTAGAAGGAGAATTGACTGATGTAGAGAACCCCCAGTTTCTTCCCGAGGAAAGCTGAACAGGGCCATTGCAGCCCGCGGCTGTCTGACAGCAGCAGGGGCTGGGTTTCAGCAGCGGCTGCTTGCCTGGGGAGCACCCGTAAATGGACTTGGGGCTCAATGCTGTGACTCTTTGTCGTGGCTTTGGATGTTGGAATACCGGCGGTGATCTCCTGTCTTTTATAAACTCACCTGATTTAAAGGAAAGATGAGTGAAGAACCGAAGGAGAAAAATGCAAAGCCTGCTCATAGGAAAAGGAAAGGGAAAAAGGTAAGAAATGAATAAGCAACATGTTCTCCCATATTGTTCTCTGGCTCTGGGGAGGGAGTGATCTTCAGGCTGGATTTTTAAGAGGTTGGATTTTAAGAAGCTGCTAGAATCAGAATGCTTTTGTTTTTTTGGTCTATTAATGGGTGTGTTCTGTGTTGGGGAAAAGCATCACAACTCAGCTATATTGCTAAAATATTTAAACAGTTAAATATAGTCATTTAGATTTCACTGAAGTGGTGTGTTTTTCATAGTGATATTCAGGATTATTAAGTAAACACATGTCCTAATTATGTGGGTGGGTATGTTTTTTTCCCTTTAAATTTTCCAGAATGCTCGTTAATCAACAGGGTACAATTACTAATGAATATTATTATGGTATAGATGTTTAGCTTTAACACATATTTTAAGCAAACTTAAGGAAACCTGTGGTTATGCTTCAAAATTGCAGCATGGAGGTGAACTCCATTTTAATTATTGATCAGCTTATGGCTGACAAATCTCAGATTTGCAATCGACTCTGCAGTTGTACAGCCATGTGCCTCATTTGTCCATTGTAATTTGTAAAATCAATTTTATTTTCCATACAAATTGAAGAATCTTCAAAATAGCAGTAGACAGTTACTATAAACCTGTAGATTCATTTTGGTTTTCTTGCATGTATTTATCTTGAAATGTTCTCCTAACTTTTTAATACATTTTGAAATGGGTTGGGAGGTAATTCCCTAGGTCTAGCATTTGCTTTTGATCCGTTGTGGTTTATAAACTGGCTTCCATAGGGCGTGCCACCAAGGGAAAAGACACTTGTACATCTGTAACAAAGAAAAACAAATCCTTAAAACAGGATTCTAGTTCATAGCTGTTGAAGAAAAATGTGGATTTTTTTTTTATCTGTAATCAGAATCTTCAGATACTATATTTTCATCACTGTGACTGTTATATATAATTGTGACTCTACATAGGGTCGAGGAAGCATTTTAATGTATGCTCAGCCAATGGACATGTAGAAAATTGGTTGGTTATAGTAGAGAAGATAAAGATTTCAACTACTCGCTGAATTGTCAGGCATTTACAGTTTTTCTCATAATCTCTTTATTATTTATGAAAAGATTCATTTGAATATGATGCTCTTAAAGGAGGTACTCTCAGCAGACTCCTCTGAGGACCACACTGACCAACATGCCAACATTCTAGGGCAGTGGTTCAACACCCCACAGATGAGGAAGCAGTACAGACTGACTTAAGTCAGCCCTGACTTCTTGTGCATTGTCTGGGCAGGGGTTGAGGATGTTGCAAAGGTGCAGTTCTGATTTCCCAAGGGAGCAGGTCACAGCTGCACAGCACAAACGATTTGTTTAATGCCTGGCAGAGTGGTGCTGGTCTCAAGGAAAGGTGTCAGCTTTGCTCATGTTTATGAGATCCGGCCTTAAGTGTCTGACTGGCTCCACCATGATTCTGAACACAGTGTCACAGGGAGCCAGACAGACATCGTGAGGCCGACAGTGCAACCGAGATTAAAGTGAGCAGTGACTGGGTTGCTGTAAATCATCGAGCTTTTATGTGGAATCCTTTAACATGGGCATTTTTTTTTTTTTCGCTCTTCCTTGAAATTATCCCGGCCATGTTCCATTTCTCCTTATATTAGGTTATCCTACTCAGAGCACAATATTAAGTCAGTTGCTCTGAACCTTTTCTCTTCCATTCTATACTCTTCCAGCTGCTGCCAGGGTCCTCTTTAGGAAAGCCTTCATCCTCACATTCTGCCCCAGTACCTTCCAAACCCCCTCCTGCCTGCTCATTGACATCCAGTTTCCCGACCATGGAGTTTGAGGCCTTTCCCAATCTAACCTGCACCCACATCCTGGGCTTGTTCCCCCTTCACCATTTATTTCCTTCATATCTGACTCCATCCATACTGGACTTCCTACCATTCGCTGAATGAATCCATTTCTTCCGATGCTTTTCCTCCATCCATGGAGAAGGCATTTCTGTGCCAGCCCACTTGGTGAAATGCTACCCATCCTCGAAAGTCCAACTCAGATCTCACCTTCTTGAAATCTGTCGATTCACCTCTAGTTAGAAATCAGTCAGTCTTCTCGATTGACATAGCACCATGTATTGTCAGGACGCGTAACACAGTCTACTTCTTTTTCAAGTTATCATGGACCTGCTCTGTGTCCTTGATCACATCGAGCCTGCTGGTACTCACCTCAGGAGGCACTCAGCTTGTTCCCTGTATGCAGTTGACACTGAATAGATGTCCCGTAGAATTATCTCTACCATTTGCTGACCAGAGTTCACCAAGAATTTTCAGTGTTCGAGCAGATGCATATTGAATAAGAGGTATCTTTTAAATGAATAGGCCTCCCCCCAATATTTTCTGAGTAAAGGTTGTGTATTTTTTGTTGATTTTTAAGTACACACACTCACATATGTGTGTGTATTCCAGTTCCTTCCAAAACACATATTTCACAGAGTCTCTGGCTGTTCCAGATGACCTACACTGCAGCATTGGTGGGTGTGGCCAAATGAAAGCATTTCAGGTGAGAAGTACATGCAGCCTGACAAATTTTATTGCAACAAGCCCTCCAAGATTTAAAAATTTTTCCTTATGGAATTATTTCTTCGATAGAATTTAGTGTGGAATTCTTTCTGTATCGGAATATATCTCAAAGTGGCCTTAAAGATTGTGTGTTGGTGCTCAGTGTTTTCAGAGCAGATCACATGCTTAACACATTTGGGTACCCATAACTCCTCTCATGAGACCTACTTAATACTGCAGTCAGTAAGATCAGTGTGATGGGATCATTATATCATTCCTTTGTTAGCACAAAGTATTTTGTATTTTGTTCAAGAATATAAGGATTGAGATTGATGTTAGGAAATACTTTTTTCTAATAATTTCTCTATTTTGTTCTGGAATGTGATGAGGGTGTGTGTGTGCATGTGTGTATTTTCACATTCCATAGCTATTCCCTCTCCTTATCCTATTTACAAGAGAAGGATTTACTAAAAGTCACGAGACCTGAGTTCTAATCTAGTTATGCTTCTGAATTGATGTATTGTCTTGGATAGAACAATCAAACTCTTTATCTGTTAAAAAAAAAAAAGAGGTTCATATGCCTTGCACAGCTATCAGGAATATTATGAGAGCAAAATAAAAAATAACAGTAAGACCATACTTTCAAAGGAGGGTTTAAAATGATAACATCTAAACTCATAATGATTGTCATCATGGGATTTTTAACTTGCTATTATAGAGTGGCTGATTCTAGAGTAGAAATGAGGACATTTTGCCCCACCCGATATTATACTGCCAGAGTATAATAACCAGTCACCAAAGAGAAGGATAAAAAAGTGATATGTAATGATTTTATTTATTTAGTATCTGCATGAGTCACCTTGGGCTGCCATAACAAAGTACCATAGACCGGTTGGCTTAAACAACAGAAATTTATTTTCTCACAGCTCTAGAGAGTGGAAATCCAAGATCCAGGGCCAGCATGCTTGGGTTCTGGTGAGAGCTCTTCCTGGCTGGTAGATGTCTGCTTTCTTCCTGTGTGCTCACATAGCCTTTCCTTGGTGTGTGCAAGTGAAGGTCTTTCTCTCTTCTTCTTCTTATAAGGCCACCAGTTCTGTTGGATTAGAACCCCACCCTTATGACCTCATTTAACCGGAGTCCTATCTCCAACTATAGTCACATTGGGGATTAGGGCTTTAACATATGAATTTGGGGAAGGGATGCAATTCCAGTCCGTAGGAGCACCCAAGGAAGGGTGTGCTGTTCAGATTCCCGACTTAAATATGCTTAATAAGCCATGTGATGGTGATTAAAGTCCTTTCAATTAATGTAGTTATTCAGCCGATGCTATGTAGTGGAGAGCCTGAGGCTCATTACTGGGCCAGAGTCAGCTATGGCAAATCAATCTGTGCAGAAAGTGTAAGGGTACCAAACAGAGGTGAATTCAGATTCCATTGGTGGCAGAAAGGAGGAACGGTAAAATCCGTTTGCGGATGACATCAGGAAAGGATACACTGAGGAAGGCATGTTTCAATTGATGTTTAACAGATATGTTTTTCAAGTGTTCCCCAGGGGGTAAGAGGCTTTCAGATAGCGTGTGGGATAAAAGAGAGAAGGATTTGAAGCAGTCTGGTTTGCTTAGGAATCTAAACATTGTGTTGTGGTGTTGGAGTATAGAGTACAGGGGTGTGTTATTGCAAGATATGAGAATGACATTCAACAAAAGGCTTTAAGCAGATGAGTTACCAAAGTAAGATTTGCTTCCTAGAAAAACACCCCTAGTATTTGGTAGAAATGCTAGGTCTTTATTTTATACCATCATTACATCTCTTAGGAATATACGTCATTATGTCATATAGTTTCATTGCCAATGATTACTGTGGAATTGGTCCCTTAAGTGTTTCACTGATTTTTTTTTTAGTGGCAGATTGAAGAAGATCACTCATTTGGCCCCTACGAGGTAATGAGTCCCTTTGCAGTGAGTTTGCTTGTTTCCTAGGGAGCATCAGTAAAGAAATTTTCACCTTTTCAGTCCAGCTGCCTTTTTCGTCTTCAGAATTCAAAATAAATTTCTTTATGTAAATTAGTTTTTATGGTTTGTGTTTCTTCTGAGGGTGGACATCACCACGTTCTCTTTTTCTTTCTCTTTTCTCCCATGTCCTTGCCTTATGTCCGAGAGTTGTATTTGTTTCTTCTCTGATGTTGCTTAAATTATCCAAATGTACACTAATGTTTTGAGGGACAGTCAGGGGAATATTCATTTCTGATGTTCACTCAGTATTCCTAGTGCTCCTGGAATTTCCTTGTTGGATTTCTCTTTAGTTTCAGGGTCTGTGATGAGGGTGCCTTGAACACCCGGTGCCATCCTAAAAGTGGTGTGCTGCCACCTCTGGAGCACACAGCAGTTGTATTGCTTTGTAATTTTTGTTTGTGTGTTTGGACTTGCTCAGTTTGCTCGTTCCTGTTCTACAAGCAACTAACGAAGTCTTTTGTTGGTGATTGGGGTGAGTTATTTGAGTTACGGTTCACTGAGTGTGATCACGTGTCCAGTGCATGGTAACTTCTAAGGGGCTAGGGACACACTCCCCCTCAAGTGGTTTTTATATCTTTGTCCATTTCACTCTGTGCATCATTGACAACTGTTTTTTTCTCTTAGTCTTTTATAGTTAGAAATGTTATAATTTTTGTATTCTCTTAATATTCTTCCTCTTGGTTGTTCATCCTTCTGTCACAAATGCCATCAATTTTATAGTTAATAGGCACTTCAAATGTTGAAATGTCTATGGAGCAGAAATTTTTACTCCTCCAGTAATTAATATGCAATGGTATTTTCTTGAACTTAACACTGGATTTTGTTCCTTTTAGTACACAGATTTCCATGTTGTTTTTGTCCAATGTTTTTGTGCCTTTGGAACTTGCTTTTTGTAGGCAGGGATTGAATGAATGAAGAGAACCTGGGAAATTACTTCTTGATTTCAGAATTTCGTAAAATGATAGACTTTCGATATAATATTACCTTTTTAAAAAATTGAATGTAGTGTGGTGACTTTATCTGGATTTTTTTTTCCGAATTTTTTGTTAGAAAGGGGGCGGAAAGAAGTGTGGTATACACTTATTTTCAGTATAACAGCAGCCTTGGGGCATGGACTCTGAGCATGGTTTTTAAAGCGAGTAACTGATATGCCTTTCCCCGGAATTCCAAAATCCAAAACAAAAAACTGAAAATTTTTTCCGAACTTCTTTGGCGGCAAAATCTGACCTAACCTGAACTCATTTGGTAACAAAACCTGTTCTGACCTTATGTGAAGCTATTTATAGTCTTTATTTATCCTCCTTAGTGTGAATATTTGTACTGTTTTGCTGCAGAGGTAAAATTTCTTGTTTTATGGAGTGCTGTCCCACAGTGCTGCGGGGGCTGTCCGTAGTATTAGTATATACCTTTCTAAAATCTGGAAAGTTCTGAATTCCAAACCTTTTCTGGTTGCAAGGAGTTCAGATTTGTGAATCTGTACTGCCTCTGAGCTGGGATGGGACTGGTGATGAGCCAGTGTGACTAAAAATGAGCTTGGAGTTGGGAGGAAGGGGCTTGTTTTGTCCTTAATAAATTCCAGATGGAGTGGAGCTTTGTGATGCCAAGCACTGTATCAAAGGTCCTAATTGCAGTTTTCAATCTTGTAGGAAAAATTATTTCCAGGAGCATTCTAACAGATACTGGCTTGCTTGGTAATAAATATGAATATTTAGACAGGGTGGTTTTGAAGATGTTTATAAAGCTTGGCTGGCTGGCTGGCTTTCTTTCTTTCTTTTTTTATTTTTTCCTTTCTTTCTAAGTAGTAAATTGTGGTAGTCAATAAGAAGGAAAAAGAAAAGGTCCTAATCTATTATTTATATTATTTAGGAAATTCTTAATTTTTTGTTGTTCACAGCCATTTGATGAAGTCACAAAATTAACTCTGGTATATATTTTCTGGAAGAAAAGCTAGACTTTAGGGAAGTTATTGTTTGAATTGTTGTGCCTACTTGCCAAAAAAAATACTGTTAATCATATGCAGGATAATTAATTTCCCACAATGAGTACATAAAATTACTTTCTCTGTCATCCATCCTTAAATAAAAATTCCCATTTATGTGTGTATTTTTTGCACAACTTAATTTTTTAAAGTTTCCATTCTATTTTCCTGTTTCACATAATTGTAAGTATAAAGCAGTTTATTACATGGCTGTGTGAATAGCTTAAAATCTAGACGTTTCTCTCAACTGCCTATTCTTCTGTTAATTCTACAACTCTAGTCATTGGATTCCATTGGTCCTTCCACCACTGGGGAAGTAACAGGAACAAAGCATATTTTAAACTTGCTGTCATAAAGTATCTCTTCAATATTTTTAGAGATATCACTTGATATACCGGCTTTAACTGTGTCCTTAAGAAAAACAAGACTCTAAATCATTTATGAAGTTTTAATGCTTGAGTAGAGTTTAGATTGTGAAACTCAGAACATAATTAAGCAGTTTGCTCAAGGCGAACTGTCTCTGTAGGCAGCCTCAAAACTTTCATCTTGCACTCCCAACTCACTCATCTTTTAAATTACACGTTCCACAGAACATGAGGTATGTTGGTCTGACGTTTCTGCTGTGTGTGTTTTGAAATAAAGTATAATCATGCAAAGCTATTTAATAGATCTAGTTCATCATTTTGGTTCTCCCTGAATGCCATAACATTTATTTTTTCAACAAGTAGTTTTTGAGGACTTACTATTCTGGGTGCGAGGGATTCGTTAGGGAGCAAGGCAGACAATAAACATACAAATCGGTCACTAGCAATAAGTGAGTATGGAAATTCCACAAGAGGTGCTCTTCTGAAGAAAGAGTCAGAGAAGGGACGAGTCCCCTAGGCAGAGTGGCAGAGAAGGCCTCGCTGAGAAGGTGACCCTTGATGTGTGAGCTCAGTCACTGCAGGGACTTGGTCAGCTCTAAAAGATGACATTTTAGACAGAAGGACATGTTTGGGAAAAGGCCCCTTTGGTGTTTGGGTTCCAAGGAATTACAGCACTTGAATGGACTCTCCCAGTGGGCATGAACTTTAAAGATTTCTACACAGCTTTCATATTTTTTTTTCTCTTGGAATTCAGCTAATGTTTAGTGAGTTTTCAGGGTAAGGAATAATATTTTAGGGAATCAGCTGGAGACAGATATACGGCATTCGAACACTGTGGCGCCCCGTGAACTTGGGAAAATGAACTTTTATTCTACTTTTCCCTTTCCCTTCAGTGCTACTCATTGTTAACCACTGTGACGTAGGTCCAGTGAGGAATTTAAAGCCTTCTTGCAGAAACCCACATCTCTTAAGCTTCCAATTAACACTTTCCTCCTTGGAACACAGTCTACCTGATAAATTAGAAATACAGATAAAAGCACACATCAGAAACTGAATTTAATAACCCTTGATATGATGTTTGTACACAGTCATTTTGCAAATAGCAAATATGTGGCCTATGAAATATACAGTGCCTTACAATGCGGGCACCATGACATGTGTCATATTTAATGTTAGTGTTTTGTGGGTAGTTAATGAAAAATTAAGCAATAATTGTAGTAAACCAAGTTAATTCCTTGACACAAGGCTTAGCCTCTAGATAATTTATTTGGGAACATTGTATTATTTTCATGATACTGGCTTATTAAGTCTTTACATGCAGTGATTTCATCACCGGATCTTTTGCTTTGACATTTTACAGAATTAAAAAATCTCTGTGGAACATTGTCATGTTATCTTATGTGAGGGTTTCACCATTTTTCAACCTAGTTCATTTTAACATAACAGAAACATTAAAAATACATACAGAAGTTGAACCATGGTGGTCTGATTATTAATGAAAAAGATTTTGTGTATAATTACAGGTAATTAAGTGAATCAGGCATTCAGGTAAATATTTATGAATAACTTCAAAGTTTCTTTTTAAAAACAAAGGCAACTGCAGTTAAGATTTGATGGATTCCCACCCCCCTTCCCCCACAGAGATGTTTATCAGAAATTTAATGGCTTGCCTCCTACTACACATGCGGGGTTATTTCACTCAATCTGTTGTTTTGGACAGATAGAGAATTGCAGGAAGCAGCCTGGTTTCAGATATTTGAAGTTCCCTGTTCCCACCCGTTAAGCAGGGCTCATCCTTCTTACCTGTTCTCTATGTCTTAAAATTGGAGAAAAATGTACAGGGTGTTTATGAAATTAGAGTAATACCGATAGGTTCCAGGATTCTGGCCTTTCTTTTTAAAAATATGCTAGATATGGCTTTTGATGAATTCAGTTATGTGGGTGTGCCTGAAATAGGTCCTAGCAACTTACATCAACACGTTAGTGCTTGAAAAGTTTTCACTGCCTTTCACAGAATTTTGCTATTTTAGAGGATCTCTAGAACAAATCTCTAAAAATGAAGGTCCTCTGTATGATCAAAATGTAAAAATTATAAAATACCATTTTAATTGCTTAAATTGATGACCAGTTTTTTCTCATTAGTTCACCTGATGAAAATGCTTTTAGCACTAATCTCTTATCTCTGAGTAAAAGGTCTTTGGGGGTGAACTTTAAAATATTATGATCATAGGCTTATGGTCAGTGGGAGACACTCTTCATGGGAAACCAACAAGAGCAGAGAACAGAATCACACACACTTGAGTTTGAATCTTTGTTTCTCCATTTAATAGCTATTTAAAGTTAGTCAAATTACTTGTATTTTCAAAGTCCTCGTTTCCTAGTCTATAAAATGGGGGTATTTTGCTTATCTAGAGGTTTAACTAGAGGATTAGAAATAGTATATGTCAAGTGTCTAGCACAGCTCTTGGCCAAAAATCGACATAACGGCACAGAGTAGCTGCTGCTGTCATCAGTGGTAAAAGCATTGATAGTGTTAGATTAGCTTTTGTACTGCTTATTACCTGTGAAGAGAAGCAGAATTTGAGGGATATAATTATAGTTCATCATCTCCCCGAATCAGAATTTCTGTGTGTAATTTTAATATGATGTGCTCTCCTTTCTTCTTTACAAATCAGAATAGCTTGTTTCATGATGGTAAAATTAATTTGTAATGTTAATTTCTTACATTTTTAATAAGAAAATTAGAAATTTGTCTTCCAAATATAACATTTTTTAAAATTATCTTTTGATTCGGGTTAGAAAATTACACATTTAGTCTGTCTCTAGTGAAATTTTGATTTGGGAAAGATTTATGGAACATACTGCATTATAGCCATAAAAATTGGTAGACATGGTTCATTATATGTTTGTGTAATGTTGACTTCTGATGGATCTGGTTATTACATTAGTAAATTGGCATAGTGGTGTATATTTCACTCTTGTGTTTGTGCTCTAAAAATCCTCACAATTTGTACTTTATTTAACCATTAGGATGAGGGAACAGGGTGGTGTATAAGAAAGAACAATGGTGCTGTGGGTTTTCTTTTTGGCTCCAGGGTAACAGCAGCAGGGGCAGTGTGATGGAAGAAAGAGGAAATTCAAAATCAGCTGATATTTACATCAAAGACATTTAAGGCAGTTTGTATGAAAATGATCACTGAGTTTACCTGTGTGGCTTTGAACTGAAACTTCTCCTTTTCTAATGCTGGAAATGTAGCTGAACCAGATGATGCCTCTGGCACTGATGGGTTTTCAGACTCTGCTTTCTACCAGAGATACTGAATTCGTATGTTCAAAGCTTTAGTGCGACAGGTGAGATTTGGGCGGTGCTGTGGGCTTGCTGAAGGGAGGCGAAGGCTTCAGAGAACCCCCTCACTGTTGTTGTCATCTTCTAGCCAACCTCTCTAATGTTGTTTTGTCTCTAACGGTATAGCCATTTATTTCCTGATTTGCATTTTAGTTTTTGTATTTGTATCATTGAAGGGTAAAGAAGACAAGGAACACTTCCTAAACTTTCACCCTGCAGGTCGAATTCCAGTGGCCATTATTGTATTTAGCAACACCACCACATGAGTCATTCTGGATTTAAAGTATGTGTATCCCAGAAACTAACGCAACATTGTAAACCAACTATACTTCAATTAAAAAAAAATAAAAATAAAATATGGCATCTAAAGCAGCTTTAGAAAGAACACGCTATTTAATAACGAAGTGAGTAGTTGGGCGCTCTCATTTCTGGACCTTTTGTTGATACCCACTCGAGGGACAGTTTGTGTGTTGTTCACACCTAGATCATGGACAGTTTGCCACTCTGACTTTTTTTTTCCCCTGTAGTAAAATACTTACAGTGTAAAGTCTACCACTGCAACCATTTTAAAGTACAGTTCAGTGGCACTGACTTCATTCACAATGTTATGCAACCATCACTGGTATCTAGTTCCAGAACTTTCTCATCACCCCAAATGGAACCCCTGCAATCACTCTGTATTCCCTCCTCCCCCAGCTCAAGGCAATCACTAATCTGCCTTCTTTGCCTATGAATTTACACCTATTCTGGATATTTCATAGGAGTGGTTCATACAGTATGTGTCCTTTTGTGTGTGGTTTCTTTCACTTGGCATATTGTTAATGTTTATCCATATTGTCACATGTATCAGTACTTTATTCCTTTTTTTAGCCAAATAATATTCCATTGTATGGAATTCCACATTTTGTCTATCCAGTCATCTGTTAATGGACAGTTGGGTTGTTTCTACCTGTTGGCTATTGTGAATAGAGCTGCTATGAACATTCATATGTGAGTTTTTGTTTGAGCATCTGTTTCCATTTCTTTAGAGTATATTCCTATGAGTGGAGTTGCTTGGTCATAATAATTCTATAAACATTATGTAGCTTATTAAGGAATTGTCAGAATGTTTTCCTTTGATAGGTTTTTATAGTTTGATTTCTATTGTATTCATATTTCTATATCTTATTACATATCCAGTCATATTATTGTTTTGGAGGGTTTTTTGGTAAAATGTAGTGAAAATTGGTATGTATTTATTATAGAGAGAGAGAGATGGTGGGAAGGGTCTGTGGAGAAAGACAGTGATCTAATGGAAATAGAGGAGCCACTCGTGGCCTTTCAGTGACGGACAGCAAGTGTGCCCTAGCACATCAGAGAAAAGCAATATTGTGGGAACATCCCTGATGCGAACTTTTACTTGAAATATGAACTTTGTGCAGTTGCGGAATTGAGAAATTTTGCAATGGCTGTTATATCTCTTAGCATAAGTCATTGGCTGTCTCAGAACAGAGTGCATGAAGAGGAATCCTTTACACACTAGGCCAGAAAAATAAATGGTGCATTGAGCCACATCTGGCTTAAGGTTTCTTCCAGAGAGAAGTAATTTAGAAGCTTAAAATATCAGATGTCCTCTGTGTTGCATATGTTTATGGTTAACTTAGCTGCGGAGCAAATAGTCTATAATTCTCCTTTCATAGTGTAGCTTCAGTCATTCTAAGTTGTTTCTCTTTTTGATATCTAGAGTGGGAGGATGCCCCCAGGCCACGTTCCAAAGAGGTTTCTGAGCCAAGTGGGCTGTGACTAACAGCTGTAGCCAATATTTTGGTCAACTTTAGGGGCAAAACCAGGTGAGCTACAACACTGAGAGGTTCCTCTAAGAGCTCCCGAATATGTGCTTGTAACGGGAAGAATGTTGACATCAAAATAAACAAGTGTTCACTGCTTTGCTCTGTGGTAGACACTGTAGGAACGAGAAAAGTATTGGCAAGGAATCGGCTTATGGGTCACATGATCTTTAGAGAAGCAGCAGGGAAGTTCCCCAGATCTCTTGTATGTGGGGTAGGTTTTCTCTCTTTTCTTTTCTTGTCTCGTCTTTTCTCTTTTTCCCCCTTTCCTTTCCTTTCCTTTCCTTTCCTTTCCTTTCCTTTCCTTTCCTTTCGGTGGCACCTAACCTTGTGAAAATACATAATTAGTCAAGTTATTCCACAGTCCACTGAGCAAAACTGATGGTACTCTATAGGTCATGTTACAATATTGAAGATGTAGAATTAACTCTTCTGGAAAGCCACTCAACGCTTGTTTTATGGTCTTCCAATACAAAATACAATTGAGCCTTCATATCTGAATGTTTTTAAAATGTTTGTCTTAAATTTATTTACAACTCGAAAAATTTTATAATTTCAGTTTTAAAAGTATATATTACAGTAAAATATGGCCTCCTTACCTAAACGTTTTCTTAAAGTTTCTTGTCTTAAATTTATTTATAACTGGAAAATTTTACAATTTCTATTCTTACCATTTTTTTTTCTGTTTCCTACCCTCTTCTCTAAGAATTTTGAACTTGGGTCCTGTTTGATAATGGAGAAATACAAAACTGAAAAATTAGAAATATCCCTCCTGAGAGAATCAACTTAGATATTTCATCTTTTCATTTCAAATAAATTTTCCCCTAAATCTCTTTTAGGGCCTTATATGATACAAGTATATTGACTCATGATATTGGCATGATATTATAACATATAACCTAGAAAAGTGTGTAGTAATTATGACAACTTTGTGTAATTATGGGGATAGTACAGTAAAGATAAATGGTAAACTATGGTTGATTTCATCAGAAAAATAAGTTTAATAGTAAACAGATGTAGGAGTAAATCCACATTGAAATGCACCTTGATACACATCCTTGAAGACATCAGTGTCTATTGGGTAGCTTCTAGGTTTTTCTTAATGAGATTCACTGTGGCTATTGGGCTTGTCTGTGGACTTTAAAATATCATTTATCCCTTTGACTTTGATTGAACTATGAAACCTCATGCCCCTTTAGTTTCTGGCTTCATGGTCTTGAAACCAGTCAACAGTAAGCAGATGCTGTTTGTGGAAAGGTTCTCCAGGAAAGAAAGGTTTTAGATTTAGCACGAGGGTTCTTGGAGCCCAGAATCACTGTGGTTGCCAGCACCCCTGGTGAAACTCACCATATCAAGCTCTGTGGGCACTGCCCTGGCTCTGCTGTCAGGGACATTGTAATCCCAAGGATGGCATTAACATTACCTTAACATTTTACTTAGAGAAAGAACTATAGGTGTTACAGTTTGAAAAGGGTAATACATGTTAAAAAATTAAAAGAATAGCATAAAACCAGTAAGGACACAGACCTAAGGGTGTATTTTGTGCTATGGTGTGTGACTTGACTTGGTGTTCATCTGAAAAGGCTTTTCTGGAGAGAGCTGGTCTGAACCAGGGTGGCAAGCTCATATAATTACAGAGCCAAAGAAGTAAATGAATAAATTGGAATTAGTGTGGCCAGATCTAGTGATTATCCAGGAAAAGCCAGAAATCTAGATTTCTATGAGAAATCTCTTGATATTGAAATATTGAGTCTAATTAATAGCTTTTAAAAGACATTAGTTGAGCCAAAACAATCATGCCAACTGATAACTAATCAAGCTCCTGGACTCCAAGTTTGCACCTCTGTTCTTAGTTGTGTTATGAAGGGTTGGCTACTGTCTTCAATTCTCTTTGAGTAGAACCTTAGAACTGAGGTCTTGTGCAGAGAATCTCTATGGTAAATATTTATCTAATATAAATCTATCTTATTTTATTTTATTGGTTAATTTTTTGTTTTTTAATTTTGGTTGTTCAAATGCTGCTGTCAGATTACACCCCACTGCCGTATCAGACAATGATACTGCACCCCTACCCCAATCAATAATTAGAAAATGATCCTTAAGGCAATTAACATATTATTTCACGTGGTGGAAGTAACAGAGAAGCTGTTGCTGGAAAAAACCTGGATGCCACTTGAGAAGCTCAGGGGCTTTAAATGGTGGCTGAAAGCTCAGATTTCCAAATTAGTATGTGCCAAGCAAGAATTTATTTTATTAAAGATGTATTGCAAATCAACTATTTCAGAAAAATAGAAGATGAAGCTAACATTTCTGAATCCCTGCTATGTACCAGATGTAGTCTATGAGACTTACACAGTTTATCTCCTTTTCCTAAGTCCCAAAGTAAACCAATGAAGTGTTTTCTTCTATTTCACAAATGATTATGCTCAACTTAAGAAAGTTATCTGAGCCTGACAGTGGGTGTGTGGCAGACGCAGGATTCCAGCCTATCTAGCATCTGATTCCTTCCCTCCTGCCTTTTGGTACTTTCCTGTTTTAAGGAAACTTGCCATTTAGGCAGTATAATTAAATTTCAGTCACTGTAGTTTATCAATTGATATTAACATGGAGTAAAGGAAGCAGAAATACCTGTTTTAGTGGATTTAGCAAAATAATTCTTTATACTTTATTACTATATATAGCAAATTTCTAAGATTCTACAGCAAACTGGATTTATAAAACATCTCACATATTTGGAATTCCTTACTAATACATGAACAGTTAGTAGCAAACACATCTATTTTCTCTAACGTGCCATACCAAATTCACAAGGTGTCCAAGATCCTTAACAAAAACATATGCTTGTATTATGTCACTATACATAAAACTTTAAAGCCAGTGATGTTTATATTTATTGTTGTAATAAAAGCATTTTGTGGAAACCTAGCATATGTATATTTTAGTTGTTTGTGAAAGCTCATACTTGGATATTTTAAAAGTGTTATGTATTCAATCTTATTAAATACTTAGTTGAGAGCACAAAAATTAGCTTAGATTTTGTAATTATAGGATAGAAGATGTATGAAGACTCCCATTTCTAATTGCAGATTAACAGGAAATGAATATGAATATCGTATTTCCTCAGTTCTAAGCAACAGAGTATTTTCCACATTTAATGTCTGAAAGTGGGGTGCATCTTACAATGGACAAAGCCTTATCCTTGCTGTTGGCCAGGTAGCAGCCGTGATGTAATTGTCATTGCATTGGTGGTTATTCTGAGTAACATGACTGCAGTGCCTCAAATTTTCAGTCAATAAACTTAGGATTCTTTGAGTGAAGAATTTGCAGAAGTGGTGACTGTGGGTTGGAAAAAAATCCTTGAGACAACGGGGGAGCACTTTAAGAAATGCTACGTCAGCTACCATCTTGATGGCTCAGAGATTGATCTTGTGTGAAAACGCACTGAAGAGTCAACCTCAGGCACTGATGATGCAGAGGAGTAAAGCTCTGAATGTGCAGAAGTTTTACAAATACCTTAACTAGTTTATTTTACTGGCGTCTTCCTGTTTTAGTATGTTTATGGGTCACATATGATAAAAGCCTATGTATAAAGGATTCTAAGTAATAATTATTTTCAAAAAGAATAAATTTGAAAGTTCATGTGATAATGTATTATGTTATAATTTAATTGACAGTTATTTTCCATTTTTATGTTATATTAAAGTGGTAAATCTTATAATCAGTGGCATCTTAGATTGATGAAATACAAGAGTGAATAATTTTCAAGTTAAAATTCAAAGCTCAGAAATGGTTTGCATTTTTATGGCTAAAATTGGGAACTTAAGGGTGTTAAGTTTCTGCTATATGCTATAATAATACTATGTCGCTAAATTATATTTTTTAAATGCTGCTGAGTTCTGGAAAATGATATTTTTTCTTCAAGGTTAAACCAAAGTCAAAATAAGTATGTGAACTGTACATATCTTCTTTTCAAGTCCTTTCACTTTACTTTGTAAATGGCAGCCTATGGGTTTGTAGTGTCCACCAACTTAAACTTGAAATAAGACCAAATCACATACAAGAACGTAATTGAATGGCCTGGAAGTTAGTTGGCTCTCCCTTTAATTCCTTCTGTAAATATATTTTCATCAATAATAGCCTTTTCTTTTTCTTTCAATCTGATTCTTACTTTTTAAATTTGTTATTGAATATTTTAGCCATAAAGTTTCATTTTCAAAGCATTCTTCTTAAGTATTACAGTGCTAGATGTCCTTGAATATTCAGTTTCTAAATTCACACATTAAATATTGTTAAGTTGAAAGTGCAAGCAAACAAAAAATCTGAACCAGGCATTTTATTATGTGCTATATTGAAAAGAGAACCAGTATCTTGATGTTGCTAAAATAGGTGAGTAAAGAAATAGGAAATTTTAAACTTAACCTGGTGTGTAGAAAAATTCTTGATAAGGATCCTACACATGTCCTCTTAACCTGTAGATATACCCAAGTGATGTGATTTCACCTCTGGAGAGACACTGAACAGTATTTGCAATGGTGTGTTTGGCATAATAAGCAGAAATACAAAATGGCATAATATTCAGTGTATAAGTAAAAAATAAAAGCACAAATGAAAAACTTAGCCATTTTGTGATTCACTTCTCTACAGCAGTGGCTTCTCCAAAGACAGATTAGCTGCCAAAACATGCTGTGTTTATGCTTTTCTGCTAGATATACGAGGTGGACAAATGACTGGTAGAGTTAAAATTCATTTATTTTAAATCTTTATATTTTTGTCTTTCAGTCTGCCATTTTGTTTCACGTTTATCTTTTAGAGAATGTGCTTTATTGTGTTTTTAGAATACAAGTAATACAGTTCACCCTAGAAATACCAGAAAACACACACAAAAAAGCCAAAAAATAGAAAAGAAAGCTACATAAACTTTTAAAAAATTCTACTTCGTGTTTTAGACCTTTTAGAAGTTCTCATTCATTCTAGGCTATTTGAAAAGCTAAACACATATATTTTCTCTTTTTATAAAAAAGACACATTAGCTTGAAAGTTTTTAGGATATATTTATACCAAGTTAATGCCTCTAATTCTGTTAGCTTATAGGAAAGGAATCTGTTACTGATACAATTCAAAGCTACTTAAGAAAAAAAAAAAAGCTGCACAATCAAACCTATTTATCCCTAGCACATGGGAATACTTTTGTAATATAAAATAAAAATATGCAATATAAATATATTCAATATGTTTGTATAACATATAAGTAAATAAACATGTATGTATATATGTACATATAATGTTTCCTAACCCTGTAATTATTAAGAAAAAGGTTATGGTATGATTCACATATGATTTTGCTGTTACCTTTTTTTAGTTTCAATAACTTCCTTTTTCATAAGATATGACAGATTACTGAATAGTTCTTGTTCTGGTTTGAATAATTCTAGGTCACGTCAACACAAAGTTTCTTTATGAAAGCATACTAAGTACTCTTGGTTATTTCTTTGAAGACATTCCCTGTCCTCTGCTACTGTCCTTGCTAATAAGCTCCTCACAAGCTACCTGTGCAGACAACCCAGAGTAATATGCCACCTAGTGATCCCAAAAAGAATTCACAGTTTTCAACAATCCAGTCTGTGTTCAAGCCATGCATAGTTACAGGTCTTTATCAGAGTGCTTTTGAAGGGCACCTGTGTATGTACTGTTTAGGATCTTTTTTTATTTATATTCCCAAATGTTGGTTATGGTAAAAATGTTTGGATTAGATGTAGAAAAAATTTCAACATGTAATTTCATTCCTCTTACCCTAATAAGAAATGTGATATTTCTCAATAGAGAACTGACTTAAATGGCCAAATTGCCTAGAGTTCTGGGCAGATTAACCTACTTTGTGCCTAGAATGAAGTTTAAAAGAGTTAATTCAGTTAATTATGTAGCTTAGGGAGCACTATTAGATCTTTTCCCTGATGGAAAAATAAGAGTTTGGTCTTTGAATAGCACTTGCATTAGTTGTAAAAGAAATGCTGAGTTATTATAGTATACGCTCTTGAAGCGCAAGAATAAAATATTAAATCATGGTAACTCATGTAGTAAGAACAACATTTTAATGACTTTCCAGAATGTAACATTATTGAGTCTTTAGCCATAAGCTAGTTATTAATTATTAATGTTTTAAACTATAGGTTTTGAAGCCTATTTCTAAGTTGTTAAACATTTTAGACTCGTGGTGTATAGCATCTCTTAGAAAACCATGGTGTTTCTGTGTATGCTACAGTCACCATAGTCGGGGGTGGGGGCGTGTACACTCATGTGTGTGCATGTTTGGAAAGACCGTTGATATGTGTTGGTATGTGTGACAGTGCTTGATTAGCTCAATTTCCTGAAGAACTGTATTATTCTTGTAGGTCAATTATACTTGTAGAAAAAGAGATGAGATTTGTGGTCACCAGAGGAGGGGGCTTGGGGGAAGGAGAATTGGATGAAGGCAGTCAAAAGGTACAAACTCCCAGTTATAAGATAAATAAGTACTAGGGATGTATTGCACATCATGATAAATATAATTAACACTGCTGTATGTTATATGTGAAAGTTATTACAAGAGTAAATCCTGAATTCTCATCACAAGAAAATATTTCTTTTCTATTTCTTTAGTTTTGTGTCTATCTGAGATAATGGGTGTTCACTAAACTTATTGTGATAATCATGTCATGGTGTGTGTAAGTGAAATCATCATGCTGTACACCTTAAACTTTTCCAGTGCTATATGTAAATTGTATCTCAGTAAAGCTGGAAGGAAAAAAAAGAAAATTAAATCCCTCATGAATAGTATTTTGGGCCAATAAATATCACTGCCTGCTTAAAAAAAAAAGAACTGTATTATTCAGAAGGACTGATAATAAAGACTTGGTTTCTTACTTAATTTCTTTTGAAATTAGAATACCCATGAAATTGCAGTTAGTGAGGTTGACACTTTTACTTTCTGTTCTATGTGTTATTTGTCTTTAGGCATGAAGTTGTGGATTAAGTGAGGTGAAGCTATAAATTCTGATGATAGAATGTCCCAAACTCTCTCAGTATCAGTTTCCTCATCCATCAGAATAGGGAGAAGATGATGTCTGGTCTGCCTCATGAGACTTTTTGAAGAGTTAAATGAGATTGTGAATGTGATGTATTCTGTGGGTCATTACTGTAGAACAATAGTATAAATGTAAGTTACCATAATAATCCTATACTAGAGTATTTTAAGAATTAGCTACATAGGAGAAATGGAGTGATAAATCATTATAGTCGGTGGAACAAGTATAATATGTTTACTTGAGTATATAAGTGAAGAGTATTAATAAATCATGGACTAGCCCTCGTTTTGAATCGTCAGACTTAAAGTTTTGGGGGAAATATGTAAAAATGGGTTTGAGACTTGAGTTTGAGACTCATTGGTTATATAACATGAGTGGTTTGATATTTTCTAAAATTATGTATGTATTATTATTGGATATTGTGAATGTCCTCTGTGAATGTTTTCAAATATTTACTTCAGGGTGTTTTCATCTTTGGAAGAAAAAAATAATAAGATAAAAATAATAAAAAAAAATAATATGGTCCATAAGGCAAATGATGATCATTATACCATTTCAAACTTACTGTGTGTTCCCTGTGCAGTGCCTTGTAATTTTAAGTAATTATTTCCTTTTTATATACTGGGTTTTTTTTCCCTTAGAAATTGAAAAAAATTTAGGGCTGTGATGTCGAGATGGCTCCACCCTTCCCTATTGTCTGTGATTCCTAAATAGAGTTTTATAATATATTTTAGAGTTTGAATAGTTGAGATCCTGCCTTCTGCTCTGTCCTGTTCTTAAGCACATCATTAATCTACTTAACAAGATCAATTTCCTTCTCCCTTTTTCTCTAAATGCATATAATTTCTGGTTAACTGCAAAGGTTGTTGAAAAAAATTTTTTCAAAGAGACTGATAAAGAAGATGGCAAAGAGAAGGGAGCATATGGATGAAGGGGTCAAAAGGCATACATTTCCAGTTATAAGATGAATAAGTCCTGGGGATGGAAAGTACTGGAGTTAATGATACTGTATTTATTGTATATTTGAAAGTTGCTAGGATAGTAGATTGTGTTTTTTTTTTAAGTTTTTTTTTTTATTGAAGTACAGTCAATTACAGTGTATCAATTTCTGGTGTACAGCACAATGTCCCAGTCATGCATATACACATATATTCATTTTCATACTTTTTTCTATTAAAGGTTATTATAAGATATTGAACATAGTTCCCTGTGCTATACAAAAGAAACCAAAAAAAATCTATTTTTATATATAGTGGCTAACATTTGTAAATCTCAAACTCCCAAATTTATCCCTTCCCACCCACTTTCTCTGGTAACCATAAGATTGTTTACTAAGTCTGCGAGTCTGTTTCTGTTTTGTAGATGAGTTCATAGTGTTGTTTTTTTTTTTTAAGATTCCACATATGAGTATATCATATGGTATTTTTCTTTCTCTTTCTGTCTTACTTTACTTAAAATGACGATCTCGAGGTCCATCCATATTGCTGCAAATGGCATTATTTTATTCTTTCTTATGGCTGAATAGTATTCCATTGTATAAATATACCACAACTTCTTTATCCATTCATCTGTCGATGGATATTTAGGTTGCGTCCATGTCTTGGCTATTGGATATAGTGCTGCTATGAACATTGGGGTGCATGTATCTTTGCATTAGCTTTCCCTCAGAATATATACCCAGAAGTGGGATTGCTGGATCATATGGTAGCCCTGTTTTTAGTTTTTTGAGGAACCTAGGATTGTAGAACTTAAAAGTTCTTATCACAAGAAAAAACATTGTGTCTATGTGTGGTGATGGATGTTAATTAAACTTGTGTTAATCATTTCCCAATAAACACATATATCAAATCATTATGTTGTACACCTAAAACTAACACAATGTTATATGTCAATTACATCTCAGTTTTTAAAATCCTATTAAAAAAAACCCAAAACAAGATGTAGTGAGTGCATATACAGTGGTGAAAAGTATGCCTGGTTTCAAACCTCGTCTGTGGCGTTTATCAGTTGTGTGACTTTGGACAAATTACTCTCCCTCTTTGTCACTCAGTTTTATTTTCTATAAAATGGGGATAATATGATCTACCTTATATGGTTGTTATGAGGATTATATGGATTAAAATATTACCTGGCACTGGAAGGCATGATGTGAGATTTTGCTAAATAAAGTGGCCTGATATTCTGTCCTTCCTTGATCTTTTCTTTTGATGTGATTATTTATTCTGCATGGTTTCATTTTTGTAATTATTGTTTTCCCTGTTTGTGTGTGCTCTGCCTCTTGCATTGCAGAAACTAAGTTCAGTTGCTTGTTCCAGGAGGGGTCATGTGTCTGAGAGAAATGAAGACTGTGCAGGAATAAGTGGGCAGTTGAATGGAATAGAATATTAGTTATTAGCTAAGTTACAGTCAGTACAGAATGTACTGGAATATGACAGTTCACCCTGAAGGTACACGAAGCTCCTTGTGTTTGCCTTACATTTTTAATTGGGCAGTCATTTCAGTGGATCTTCTTATGTGCAAGAGAGAAGCTCTAAATCAGAGAAATGCAGTTGCTTTCAGAGGGATAGAAATGGAATTAAGGATTGCAATAATATTGCAGTGTTACTAAAACTATTAATGTGGAAGTACTTGGTAAATTACAGGCTCTCAAGGTGTTGGTTATTCTGTCTGTTGTACCTTTTGCTTTCTACCAGGGAGCCCTGCTTTCTGGAAGACTTTGCATGCTGATTTGTAGAGCCTGTTCTCTCTCAATCTCTCTGGGCTGAGGCCTCCTTATGAAAACTCATTTTATAGCATCATCTTAGTTTATAAGTAGACAGGCCTAGGATTGTGCTAATTGTGTAATTTTAATGATATAAACTGAGGCAATATTGCTATTGTGCAATGTCCTTAATTTGATGAAATCTACATACCATATACACTCAGTTCTTAATTCATCATGCTCTCTCTCTCGTCCGTCCTGATCTTTGATCTTGTCCGTTCACAGTATCTTTGACTGTGATTCGATGAATGCTTTAGGCTAAACCTAGTGTTTCTTTTGGTCCCTTGAAAATCTTACACATTTATGAGAGTCGTGTGAATGTTTCTTGTTCTATTTGTAGCCTTAAGGGCTTCCTGAATATTTGTTCAGATTTTGTTAACTAAGGTCTGTAACACTTGCTGGCACCAAAGTGACAAGAAACCCTAGTATTAGAACTGCTTTTTTTTCTTCATTTGACTTAGAACCATAGAACCTTTTTGGAAGTACTTCAAAAAACGTTTGGTTCAGTAAAATGTTCTGGTACTCTCCCCAGATACCTAGAGCTGGAACACAGGAGAACATTGCTATTCCTGGCCAGATCATCTCTGAGGCTGCTAGTCCTCTAATCTCACTTTTCTGTTCTTCCCTTTGACATTGACTGCTTCCCCAGATCACTTAGTTTCTCTCTCTCTTCTCCATCTGAGTTCCTTCTGACCTCGCTGATCATCTGTCTAGCACCCATAGGTTTCCTTTGCACTCTTGATTGCTTCTTTCCCGCCCTAATACCATCATCTTCCCTCAGGATACTGATCTTCCTATTCTCTGTATCTTCTATCCTTAATGATTATGGTTGCTTAATTTTTTTAATGCATAGATCTTTGTAGGTAAATTGTGAGAGTCTTCCTGGGAAGAATCAAGAAGGGACAGTCTTAGCCAAAATAATGTGGTGCTTTCTTACAGTTTCAAACACATTTCTCCCTATAATGCTGAATTCAGTAGAAAATCAGGTAACTGCACATCTACCACTGATTTCCTTGAGGATTTTAAGTGGATTTGTCTTAAAATATTATTTGTTGAGACCAAGCAATATGAAAATTTGAAACCATCTGTAATGAATATTTAGACTTATCCAAATGTCCTAGGTTAAGCAGTGCTAGAGATTAATGCAAACAAAATGATCGAGAGCATTATAAATAAGAAAAAAATGGTTCGAATGTATTTATTTTACATTATTTCGGTATTTGCATGTGTTATTTTAGATTAAAATCTAAGTCTGTCATTTTAAAGTGAAACATCTAATAATATTTTCATATTTCTAACTGCCATTTAGAGATAACTTGAAGCTCAGTGCAAAGTCATTATTTTTTAATGGAAGAATTTGTTAACCTGTCAGCATTGAAGATATTAATGGTGATTAAATATGAGTGAAAAATGGTAAGCAATATTTCAACTGAAGTCCTGAAGAAAGTAGGACTGTGGCAAGAGTGGCAAATGAGAATGTTATATTCTTAGTTTACATATATAGGATTTGGTAATCACCTTTTCAGTACTCTTCTTTATCTCTCATAAATTTAAAATTCTAATATAACGGCATTGAATTCAGATAGTTTACTGAGTTAAAGGGTTATATCTCAAAAGGGTTGAAATATTATAAGAGCAATGTGATTTCGTGCCAGCACACATTGAGTGGGCTCTTAGAATGACATGGATGTGGATGCTTACTGATGCCTGCCCTCTTCTCTGGGTTGCCTTCTGGATATTGCTGTTCACCCAGTGTAGTTTGCTTTCTCTCAGTTTCTGGGCATACGGAATCTAGATACACATATCCAGAGCTACGGTGTATTCTGCACTGTAACAAGTCACAGGGAGAGGTGTAGCCAAAGCCTTTCCCCCGACCCCTTCCGCCTTCCCCTCAGGAGTTTTCATGCTCGTAGAGAGGATGAGTAGTTCAGCAACAGTAACTGCGAAGCAAGGTGCATATAAAGCAAAATGGAGGTGTGGACTCTGTCCTGCAGAAGCTTAGAGGAGACAAGAATTGAGTCCGAGTGGAGTGGCTAGGGAAAAGCTCCATGCTGGAGCTGAGGTTTGAACTGAAGCTTGAAGAATTTGATAGTTGGGAGAAAATGGATGTTGTGAGAAAAATGGAATTTGTATTAACAGTTTAAAAATTACTGTGTGTAAAAAAATTTTTTTTAAATTTTTTTGAGGGGAGGTAATTAGGTTTATTAATTTGTTTATTTTTTAATGGAGGTACTGGGACTTGAACCCAGGACCTCGTGCATGCTAAGCATGCACTCCTGCTGAGCTGTACCCTCCCCCTAACAATTGCTATGTTAATTGGAAATTTCAGATAAAATTTTACGAGATTTAAAAAAAAATTGTGTAAGTACCACATGTAAATGGTGAAAATTTTAATGTATAAATAATATACATAATATATAATGTACATACACAGTGACAAGGAAATTCCTCCCCAAGAGACCATCACTATTACCAGTTTTCTTCCAGAGAAAGAAGTCTGTGTACGCTCAAATGTGTGTATGTATGTGTCTGTCTATCCATTTGTCTCGGTTTTTTTCCTAGACCTGACTTTTCCCACACAGAGAGATCTTGTTCTTTGCTACAGCTCATCTCTTTATATGGAAGAGTGTACTTTATTTAAGTACTTTAACCACCCACCTACTGATGGACATTTGGCTAAGTTTTCATGTTAATTTTTACAAATACTGCTGCTGTAAATATCTTGTATATTTATCTTTGCACATATGTGTCAATGTGTCGGTGGAGTACATTCCTAGAAATGTAATTCTGGGAGCAAAAGATGTGTACATTGTCAATTTATAGATGTTGCCATAGTTCCCTCCACAGACTGTCTCCCATTGGATCCCATATTTTTCTGTCAGCAACATAGGCTAGTTCCTATTTCCCCCCAGCCCTGTCATCACAGAGTGTTGTCAGACTTTTTGATATTTGTCAATATGAAAGATGAAAAATGTATGTCACTGTGATTATATTTGCATTTCTTGGTTTCACACGATTTAAAATAATATAAATAGCATGGTTCTTCATGGGCTATTTAAGACAGGACATTTTGAAAAGATTTGTTGTGAAATTTTTACTAGAAGGATTACTTACTGGATCAAGTTTCAGTCATACGAAAAAGCCATACTAAGGTTGCGCTGGATCATGTCGGGTATGTGGGCTATAAATTATGGCTACAATTTCCTGGCTTCCACAATGTAAACCCCACTGACATCAGTAAGAGGGTTTCACGCCTCGGCCTGGGGCTGGCTGGGCCCTCACTGCTTGGATGAATGACCCAGTGAGTGAACGGGAATCCTAGCCATTAGAAAGGTGAGGTTTCCAAGGTTGAAAAGACCAAACCTCCTGTTTCAGTTTTATTCTCCAGTCGTTTAATTATTTTCATTCTCTTCACCCAAAGACTAGTCAAGGACAGGATCAGGGAACATGCATTATATCACCTTTGGTGTCCTGAATTCATAAATAATGTACTTTACAGATAAAATGGCTCTGGGTGTCCTTGTGTGATTTTACTCCCTTCATTATGTCCGTATCTGCCGTGAGGCATTTTGTAACTTAATAAAGCTGTAGGGTTTGTCTTTCTTCGCAGAAAAAAAAAAGACAAAAGGGAAAATCCAACCAATCCAAACATTCTTACCATTTTTTTTCATGTGGGCTGGTGTCCCCAAAGTAAATGGGGGTGAAGGTGGGATTTTAGGGTAAATTTCTGCTCCTGTAACTGTGGTGTGGACCCCAGACACAATAAAAGAACCAGACAATTGCTGGGGGTGGGGACTCTGGTGTATTTTTTCCAAGTACCGTCAAATGAGTCCAAAATTCACTGGAAGGGGAGAAAAGAAATTTAAAAAAAAATTACAGCCAAACAGTTGGTAATTGGTGTGTGGTGTTCACAAGTCTAAGGGGAAGTGCGAGGACGTTTCTTGGCGTGGCTGCCATATTCCTAAATAAACTACAGGCGTGTTTACAAATGAAGCGCACACCCGTCTCCGGCAGCCCGGTCCCCAGGCAGCGGGGCTCCTTGCTCACAAGTGGAAGGGGCCCCACGAGGAGCTCTGCGTGTTGTGCAGGATGAAAGAATCCTCACAGACAGGCAAAACTCCAGTCACCTGTTTCTGGAGAAATGTCTATGCTTTATATTTAACCTGAGTACAGTGATTTCCCAGTTTAGCCTCTTGGGGAAAGCCTGTCAGGGAGCTGTGACAACCCTGTTTCTCCTTCCCCACGGGGAGCGCTCTCCTTTGCCAAAACCATATTCTAGCCTAGAAAGTAGCGCGACTTCCTCTGCAGCCTCACTTTTAGGAGTACTCCAGAGTATGGGTGTTATTCTTAAAGATATTTATAGCCGTGGGAGTTAGAAGAAAGCTGGGTGCTGTGTGGAGTGGTGGCTATTTTTAGTCCCTCCAGCACTTGGGGCCTTGCTAAAACTGCCGCCGTCTATGAGCAGGAAGTGAAATCACTAGGTTTCTTTCTCTAAAGGACTGGAGTGCAGTTAGAAAGAGAGAGAGAAAGCAAATTTATGTTCCCTTACATTTCTAGATCTGTGAGTTTGCTCACCACTCTCCTACAGTTGGACTTACCTTTTATTTTCTGCACTGGCATGGATTTCGTTAAATATCTTGATAGGTTCACTGATCAGAAGAATGGTACAAACTTGTGAAAAATGTTAACAATGCAGAAAACAACAAATCAGAAAATGAAGATCCCCCTTTAATCCTGATCTGACAAAATCTCCTCCGTGAAGAGTTTGAAGGAGAGCTTGACGCTTTTTTGTGCATATTCTGATTACACATATGAGTGCGCACACACATAAGCTTCTGGGTGAACCTAAGATAATATTATATAGTCTTTCCTGAAGCTTGGCTTTTTTTCATTTGCCCTTATATTTTGATCATCATTGCATGCCAGTACATGTAGAATTACCTAGTGACTTTTTAACTATGTGATGTTCCATTATGACGATCCCGTACTTTAGTAAACCAGTTGCCTTTTGGTGTACATTTATGTTATTTCCAATTTTTCACTATTAAGAGGCTGTTGCAGTAAAAAATATCCTCCTGTGGGTAAGAATGTATACTCAGGCAAATACTTCTGTGATGTTTGGAGTGAAATTTCGATATACACACTAAAAAAACTGAAGACTACGTGAGCAAATTGGCACTCTCCTGACTGGTTTTTCAAAGCTAGACTTATTTTAGGAAACCAGGTACAGCCTAAAGCCAGTGGCTTCCTTGGTGATAGGACCCATCTGTTCTCCATTCAAGATCCATGATACAGGAGTCCACCCAGTCTCCTGAGTTGTAAGGACATTCTGAACTATCCTTTGTGTATCTTGTGGAGCTGTCTCCATGGTGTCCCTTTGGCTCAGTGTCATCCCATCTCCATCCCATGTACCTTTCCCACCATACCTTGCTTCCTCTTAGCTGACAGTGTTTAGGATTAATTTAATAAATAGAGTCCTCATGTTCTTCCAGATGGAGCTAGGAAAATAATTCAACCCAGCTGTAATAACCATGTTTTAGAAAGATAAACCTACTTATAATACTTGAAGCCAAAAAAGGGAATTTATCTGAAGGATCCAGATGGACCTCCTGGACCCCAAGGGCTTAAAACACAGTGGTGCCTCAAAAGGGATTAGAACCATGGAGAGCCGTGCCGAACTGAGGTCTCTTCATCTCCTCAGGACCGGGTGGTTTCTCATCTTTACTTCTGTGTGCTCAGCTCCTTCATTCTTTCATGATCCATGGTCTGGGCCCACCAACCAGGAACAAGCCACCCCAAGCCATCTCTACATCACTGCCTGGTTCAACCCCTTTAGAAAATTACAGTCTTGGAGTCCTGATTCCAAATTCCTATGACAGAATATTTCATTTGTTGGCTTAGTCATGTGTTCACCTCTGGATAGTGAGGCAGTCGAGGTGAAGGAGCAGAGACATGCCTGAAGGTTTCTTCTTACCATTCACTTCCTCCTCCTCAGATGTTATCTCAGAGAGCACTTTCCCACCCACCCAAAATGTGCTCTTTGCCCATGACGTTCCATCTCATGATTATGCATTATTATTTCCTGGCGCTTGATCTTGAGCTACTTGCTTTCTGTCTTTTCCTCCCATAGCATAAGGGAAATATTCATTTTATTCATTGCTGTAATCCCAGGGCCTAAAATAGTGCTTGGTACACAGGAGGCCCTCAGTAGACACAGGTTGAGTCAAGACACAGATGGACAGACCTAGAAGATGCTCCTGTTTCTTGCAGAGGCTGTCCCATGGGTATTTTTAATGACTAGTGAAATTGTACGTTTCAACTTCTCTGGGAGCTCTTTTCTCCTATATGTGTGTTTGACTATTTCTCTTATTTGAAGAACCATATATTTCACTACTTCCCATTTTAAATAGGGTTTGCCAGCTTTAAATTGCTTACCATTTTATTAATTTAATTTTCACAGCAACCGCCCTGGGTAAGGAAGTCAGGTGTCATTTTGTTTGGTGGAAGCATTAGCTGAGATGCTGGAGGATTTTGTACTTTGTTCAAGTCAAAAATCTAGTAGCTGATGGACCTCACTCTAGAACCCAGGTTTCTGGTTCCTATGCTAGGGTTAACAAGGAACTTTGAGATCAGACTCAAAGGTGCTTTTTCCTAATAAGACAAAGCAAGGGATTAAGTGAAAAAAAGATCAATGGTATTATAGCATATACCTTTAAAAAATTCTCGTAGAATCATTTTATGTATGTGAAATTTCTAATAGCAAGAGTCATATTTTCCTAAACTTTTTTTTTTAAACATTTTTTACTGATTTATCTAAACTTCTATTTTAATATCATGTCAATATAATCACAAAATTTCAATTGTGAAGTGTTAATTTCAGGTTTGTATAGACAGCCTCTTTCGTGCTTCCCTTGGTTGTGGATCTCTGCAGATGTAATACCAGAGAACAGATGCTGGGGCACTGGCTTCCTTCTTCATTTAGACTTTGCCATTACTCATTCGCTCATGTTAACAGAGGATTACTGTGTATTGTGTAAAAGGAACTTTGTGGATACGACTTGGGTTGGTGAGATGTGTAAAACCAATGATAGACACCAAGTTGAAATTTATGCCAAATGTATCTGTTAGACATTGTTTCAATGACTGTAATACAGAGATTATCATTTTAAACAAACTACTTCTTTTGAGAAAGTGTAAAAGTAGTTACAATGGACACTCTTGGTATGGGTCTCATTGAGGAATAGATGTATAGACTACTTTCTGTAGGGAAGGAGATAGTCCCTGCCTTTGGAAGTTTTAAGTGTAGAGGGAAATTCACAGCGAAAAAATAATTGCAGAACCACACCGTATGTTAAATATATGTGAACATTCCTTCATATCTGGCCCAGGGCCTGTGGCTTTCATAGCATGTAGAATATGCGATGTAGATGTTTGTTAAGTGACTAAGTAAATGAACAGCTGAATAATTGAACAAACTGTCAAGCAGAGTGATTAAAGCAAAATTTTAGGAGACAATGCAGTGGCCAGAAGGTAAGTGTTCCAGGCACAGGGTTAACATGGGTAAGGATTTCCTCTTCCAAGGGAACGAAAGATAACACTCTATGGTGTAAAACCTGCAGACAAACATAACCACGAAGCGCTGGCTGTTAAGAATCATGTACACTAGACTATAGGGCAAGTCTAGGGTACAAGACTGTTCCTAAGTGGTAGACAGTAGGTTGTTCTAATTGGAACTCCATAGAGTAAATTTCCCCTCATCTGTTACTCTTGTTCATCACTGATTCCTTTTCTTTGCCTTACTCAATTTCAGTCATCATCCTGAAATATCTACTCTGCTTCTAAAAACAACTGTCAAAGGACATGTGACCAACACAAATATGAGGCCATGGTTGGTGGCCTCATGGTTAAAGAGTAACACAAAATGTGAAGTATAGCGGCGTTCACACTGCTTGGCGTGAAGTGGCGTTTCTCTAGAAGTATTCTTGATGTGCTCAGATTTCCTTACTGTTATTTTAAAAAAGAGTTTAAAATTTATTCATTTCATTAATACAGTTTAAATTTATTCCCTTGTCAGAATGACTCATCATGAATCACACATTATAGGAGCATCTTAGTCATTGTACACAAGTGAAATGGTGACACAAAAGAAAATGAAATGTCACCTTGTTTGTTCCATGATAAGTGTGGCCTCCAGTTCAGATTTTATGAGGTTGTATCATATGGTGAATGCAATTATAATTTCATCATATTTTTGAAAATCAAATATGAAACTTTTTATGTCTGTAATATAAGGCTTGCAGAAATATTTATTCCATTTGAGCAATACTTTTATTTTCAGAACACAGAAAATTGTAAGTACACTTTGTAAATTTCAGAAGCTAACTTCTTTTGGCCAATGACTTGGTGTATTATGATGAATACAACACAACAGTGTATATGAAGATTGACTGATGATCTGGTGGTTTATGGTGTGGAAGTTTTACTCAGTGCCATCACTTCCTCTATTTTCTGTGCATGAGATACCCAAGTGAGTTTGAGGTTCTCTATTGAAGATGATCTCCATTATTCTCTTTAAAAGTACTTTTACATCATAATCTTCAGATAATCAGTATGTTGGAGAAATACACAGAAAATCTAAAGCTAGATTTGCATTACATTAAATGGCTGAATTGTTGAACACGTCACTTTGAAATTTTTTTCCCCAAGTCTGACATCAACGGCTAAAAAACGGAAGGGCCACAATAATGCCATTTTGGAAAATAAAATAACTGTTTTCACTCTACAAAATGATGGTCCCCTAATGAAAACAAAACTCTTGTTTAGTTGAATGTGGAATTTAAAATCTTTTTCACAGATTTTCATTTCTTGCAAGTCCTTCTACTGATATGTGATTTTTGTGTGTGCAATTTTTTTTTTCTGTATAATTTTTCTTGAAGCTGAATGTCAACATTAGCATTTTCTGGCTCTTGCTGAAGCAGACATTTAGGTTAATGCTTCTGCTGGCTTTGTTTTAGCCAACTAAAGAACTTTGATTGTAATTATTGGGATTTCTTTAATTTAGAAGAGTGCCAGTCCCTGTTTGTGAGCGTGATTTATACTTGCATAAATCAAATGAAAAGTTTTTATGGCCAGCAGACCTGTTTTCTTGATTCTTTAATTCTCAGATGCAATCCTACTTCAAGAAGAAGGGACTGGAAAAAAGGAGGCCTGACTTACCATTCGAGATGAGGCATTCAGTTGTGCAAGTCTTTGTCACCAGTTGACTCGCTGTTAACTGATTGGAAGCTTCTTGTTTGCCTTTCCTTCCAACGGCAGAAGTGGCCATTTTTTGTTGTTTCTATAATTCATATCTTTTGAAATGGCCTGAGATGATCCCAGAAAAGGGGATTTTGTGCATAAACTTGTTTTAGGCATATTTTAGAGTATTCAGAAAAGAATGTCCCTCTCCCTGAATGTGAAATGTTTTAGAAACTTACCGATTTTTTTTTTAATGAGGGAAATATTTTTATGTTTAGCTTGTAGAATTTGATTTGAAAGAATTTTTGAAGGGAAAGTGGCTGAGTTGCAGGTGGTGTTTGGCTCATTTTTGCTATTCTATCACTGTGACAATACGTGACTTGTTCAGTTTTTCATTCGTGCTTTTGAAATTCGTGCATTATTCTGCAAAACAAGCTTTCTGGAGTTTAATGGAAGGGATGCAGATGATTACATCTTTAAAATAAGATTGTTAAATTTCTCATCAGCAATTAGAAAATTATCTGTGATTAGGAATTTGACAGAATTATATATGTTTTGCTATGTTTAATAAGAGAGAGAAACACTGTGGGAATTCCTGAAAACGACACGATCAACCTAGTAAAAGTAGTTTTGAGTGATTCCTAAAAAGATCACAAGCATTTTGTAAAAATACCTGTAACCATATAGAATTCTTTTTCTGCTTTGTTGTGATTTGCAGTGGCTATTCTCGAGATGAAAATAATTTGATTGTTATTGAAAGCCGAAATTTAAACAACGAATTGTTATTTCCAAAATAAATATTGTGACTGTTTTGGCTGCAGGTTTCAAATAGTTGCTTGGCCACTATCTAGAGCATTGCTTCTCAACTATTGTTTCATCATTGCCCGACTAAGGAGCCTCTTTAGACACTTTTTTCCTCGTTGCCCCTCCCCCAGCGAAATTTTAATATGATATACTGTGTATCTTTTAACATACTGTATGTACATCCATGCTTTATATATAAAAGTCATGTGTAATACCCAAGATTGTTCCACACCCTGCCCCGAACCAGTGTTTTCCCTGTAGGGGGACAACGTTGCCTCATTGAGATGCAGGGTCCAGCGCAGACTCCACACAGCCCCACCTGAGGGAAGATCAGAATCACGCTGAGAAATTAAGGCCCCTTCTCTAGACTGTGAAGTAAAGAGAAGGTTGCACAGCTCTCTTCCTTAGAACATTAGGCTTCCTGGTCAGGTTGTTCCACTGCATACAGCTAATCCTTGTTTGCAAATGATTATTCAAAGTGAAAAGAATGATGGTCTCAGACGGAGGGGCTTCCAGAGCCTTCTGAAGTTGAGGGAGCCTGTGCCTGGGGAGGACTCATTTGATTGGATGTCACTGAATCAGAAGTTTCGGATGACCTTATTTTCTTCTACTGCTGATCAACGAGAGAAATGGAAAGTAAGGGATTTCCCAGTCAGGATTTGGCTCACAGAGTGTATTAATTTAATATCTGGGCTACATCTAAAAGCCCACTGATTCTGAGTGATTATGAAACTGCCAACATCAGAAGCTAAAGGTTTTGTTGTTTTAAAAATTACAGATGCTCTGATGTAAGGTCCCCAGCCTATAGTGACCTGAATTCCTGTGGCCATGCTGAATGTTTCTACTAAAAGAAAAGTGTGTCTCACGGTAGCAGCCCTACAGCCCTGGGTCCCCTGAGCACAGCTAGCCTTCGCAGTTGTGTGGATATTTATCCAGCTGTGATGAAATTGGGTTTGGTTTTGAGCATCTATGAGGGCTTCACAGCGGAGGCTGTTTGACATGGGTTGATCCTGCTGAGGTTCTTTTCTTGAGTTTGTTCCTGGCTGAAAGGCTCAGGAAATATTTTTGCATCCTACAGCCTTGGGACTTTTGTCACAAGCCAGTAGTTCACCAAGCGCAGTAATCAGACACAAGCATTTTCTCCATACTTGAAGATAGGAAGTTGTCATTTTAACTGTTACAGCTGGCTTATGGCTATGATTTCAGACTAATTACAGTTTTCTTACATATACTAATAACTCTAATTTAGAATTTTCTAAGAATCACACTCTGAGGTAGAACTGAGGAGCTTCTGAGAAGTGGAAACTTTGTATATACCCTGGAGGAAATTTAGGTTGTTGCAAATTTAATGCGCTGAGCTACTGTAATGAGATGTATTTTTCTTGAGTGTGTCTACATTATATACATTGGACTCTAAGAACCATTCACGTAGCAAAAAATATGCATCTGGAAGACATCTTTGACTTTTTAAAAAAAATAGATTTCATTCTTTGAACTTATTTTGTTTGTTTGGGAAGGAGGTAATTAGGTTTATAAATTTTTAATTTTTTGTTTTTAAATGGAGGTACTGGGGATTGAACCTAGGACCCCTTGCTGCTAAGCATGTGCTCTACCCCTGAGCTATACACCCCACCTCTGCCGCCTTGACTTGTTATTGCAGTTTAGATCATCCCTTTATCTTTTATTGTATAGTTGACCCTTGACCTTTGCAAGTTTAACAGCATAGTCCCAGCATTTCCCAAGTGATCCAGAGTAATCTGTAATTTTACTGAGACATGGATGTGTTTAGAGTTCTAGAAGGCTGGTGTGCAGAAGCTGTGACTTGGTGAGCTAGTCCATTCATCCACTCAGGGCCAACCACCCATTGCACTTAAATCATCCTGTATTCTTTGTCATTTAACACGTGTGGAGAAAATTATATGCAGGAGGATCCATGAACTTGGGGAGCCACAGATGCCTCTGGCTCTTCTAGTTACACATACCAGCATGCTCCTGTCGTTGTCACTATTTTGGAATATCAGAGCAGTGATCCTTACCACCAATGGGAGATTCTAAGATGGCCCTTCTGAGAATCACTTCCATAGTGATCGGGTATGTTACACAACCTCAGGTGTGTCAGGGCAGAAGAAAAGTTGGAAACAGACACCGGCTGGAATGAAGCTTGACATACAAAATTAGAAACGAAAACCTCTAGTTTCTTACTAATTATTTTCATATATCCAGTATTACCATGTTATAAGAAGAAATCTTGTTGATATTTGAAGGAATGATAGGATGGTTTTTTAAAATTAAGTCTTTCTTGCAATTAGATAAATATAAGTAGAATGGCGTAGAGTGGCTTGAGAACAATCTGTCTCCTCCTCTCCAATTTTCTCCCCTGCCAACTAATATTTTTACATCATACATTGACCTTGGGAACGTAAAACAACCATTTCCTAAACATAATTCAGCTCAGCTTACGACCAAGATAACATGCGTTACAAATAATGGGGTCAGAAATGAATTCAGTTCTACTCTGCACTTTATGCCTCTCTTCCTCTCAGTCCGGTGGCGTTTCCCAGTGTCACTGATACTTCCCCGAGAACCCGCATAAGTATCTTCCTGTTTACTCCACCTCCTGTGGTGCTACTAAGCCATAATATCTCCTAGTTTTATCTTTTGTTTCCGAGAAGCACTTACTGATACGTGTGGGAGTGTCTTAGCGGATCAGACAAGGAAAGCATCTGGGCTGGGCTGCAGAAGGGTCAGCGCCGGGAGCATGGGGTCCCTGCCCCGGAGGAGAAGCGGGCTCTCGGGCTGCGGGAGCTGCTGAGCACCTCATCTGCTGTCAGAGCTTCCTCAAATGTAAAGCTGTTACCAAGTCCAAACTCGTTCTGCTCACCCCAGGGCAATAAATCAGGAGACGAGATGCTGGGTCAAGGAATAATGACTTTATCTGGAAAGCCAGCAGACCCAGAAGGTGGGGGATTAATGTCCTGCAGAACCATCTTCCCAAGTCAGAATTCAGGCTCCTTTTATACTACAAAGGGAAAGAGGTGTGGTTGGTTGGTGCAAACTTTTTGGCGTTCAGAATCCTTAGTTCTTACAGCTGTCCACATAGGTCAGGTCATGATGTTCCTGTAAACCTCCAACAAGACATGTTATCCTCTGTTCTGCAGCTTCTTATCTCTAAATGAATGGGAAAGTGACCCTTAAAGGTCAGAGCCTTGAAAATGGGCTATCTTGTATATTTTTTAGGCTATAGGCAACATTCTTTTACAAACAGTGCAGAACCAGCACGACTAAGCACAGGAAACAGAGCACAGGGTTAGAGGTAAAGGAATAGACCTAATATGGAGTCAGTTTTGTTCTTACCTACCACAAAATGGTGAGGCTTTCCTGGATCACACAGACCCAGTCCAGCTCTAAAGTTGTGAGTCTTAGTACATTTGATCGCTCTTAGTTACTCCTTCATTTACATAGCCAGGGAGCCCCTGTGTGACTGACGGTGCCATCTTCATTTGGTCTCATAGCCCAGTCCAGACTGGGCAGCAAGGTCATTGGACAAGGTGGGCAGGAGCTGTGTTGATGAGAGCAGTGCTTCTCAGCCTTCAGCATTCAAAGATCAATGTCACACGCAAGAAATGTTGGAAGAACATCTTAAGAGATTAAATTGCATTCCTACATGTTACACTTTTTATTTTATGGTCTGCTGGTTGCAAAAACCTGTTTGCAGCCCTGACCCAGCTTTCTTACATTCTCCTGAGGGTAGCTGTTAAACATAGAGCCACACCGCTTATTAATTACCCTTCTCAGGTGTACCCTATTCAAATTGCACAGCACAACCTGCTTAGCTCAAAGCTCTACCTCACAGCGATACCTGTAAAATGTTGCATCTTCAGTTTGAGCAAAAATTATATGTGGTGGCCATATTTGGCAGCATGTAGCATCTTGACTGAGAACCAGTGGGCTGGAAGCTCATGGACCTACAGTAGCAGCAGCAGCAGCAGTGTCACTTGGAACTTGTTAGACATGCAGATTATCAGGCCATCTCCCTCACTGTACTGAATCAGAAACTCTACAGAGGGGATGATGCAGTCTGTTTGAACAAGCCCTCCAGCTCATTCTGATTCATGCAAAGTTTGAGATCTGTTGTACAAAGAGAATTATTACCATGCGTATACTCAACTGAGAAGCCTAACTAACTGAGAAGCAGGCATGGAACTGGGTCCCTTTTGACTGCCATACGCAGATTCATCTCAGTAGAACATTTGCATTATCACAGTAGACTTTGGTTTTAGGAAGTGAGTCTTGGACTCTGGCTGTGTGTCACAGTCAGGCTTTTAAACAATTCACATTCCTGTGTTTCATCCTTGATATTATTATACAGTCTAGGATGGGGCCCAGGACCCTGTTGTAAATAAACTCTCCAGGAGTGTCCACGGCCAGTCTGCACAGTGTTTGTGAGTCAGTGGTTCTAGATCTGTGCTGCCGAGGGGGCGTTAGCGTCACCTGGAGGGCTTCTGCAAACAACTTCCTGGCCGCACCCCCAGGGATGCTTCTCCACTAGGTCTGGGATGCGACCAAGGACCTACTTTTCTAACAGGCTCCCGCTGTGGCGGGTTCTTGCACCGTGGCCCTGATCTCAAACACTGCCGTGACGACTTCTGAGCTCCCAGATAGATGTCACACTTTACTTACATGAGCTCACCTCTTCTGGCCCACAGCCAGTGATTTTTTTCCTTAGTAAATTGTGTATCTTTCCAGAGATATTTATGTGTACACGGGCATACATATATAAATGTGCACATACTGAACCTCCTTTTTAAGTAAAATGCTAGCATTCACTGCTCTGTACCTTGTTTGTTTGGTTTTTTTTTTTTTTTCACCTAAGGAGTATATTGTGTCAGTCTTTCCATTTCAGTACATCGAGTGCTCCTGGTTCTTTGTGTGCAGCTGTGTAGTAACTCATCATATGATTGTCCCATAATCTGTTTAAACAGCCTCCTACTGATGGGCATAATTGAATTTCCAGTCATGGAGCCCAAAAATAAACCAAAGAGCAGACACTCAAAGTCCAAAAACCTCATGTTTGAGCAAATGGCCTTCTATTCTCCGTTAGCTCCTGATGAGACCTCTTTTTGGCATTGTTCAATAATTATATTCTCCTTGGTTCTAAGTAAATAAGAACAAAGTTCCATTTAGATCAGTGTAAAATAGAATTTTTAAAAGTTGCCATTAAAATATTAAATAAAGAGCTCTAGTGGGTAAGGCAGGGTGGAGCGTAGTATGTATTGCGTACAAGTGCGGGCCAGGCCTTCCACTAACCTGTTGTCAAACTCAGTCACTAGGAGCCAGCGCTTCGGTAGCTGTTACCATGTTTTTTCACAGGAGTTACATCTGGCTCAGAGAGATTAAGGTTTACAGCTGGTAAATAGTGGAGCTAAGGTGTTAACTCACTTCCTACTAACTCCAGCACCTTGTGCTTCCTCTCATGACTACCTTCAGTTTCGGGATGTGCGGGAGACCCTGGGGGTGCAAACCTGGGCCCAGCACTCCCAGGCTGTGTGCCTCTGCAGCTTCCTTAGAAGGACTGGTTCTAGGCCGAGGTCCACAAGGCACCTTGGGCTCAACATTCTAGGAGGAGCTCACGCTCAGAGCTGTGCATCTGTGCCCCACGCGCCTCATTTGTCTTACCTGAGTTAGACCCTGTGCCCTAGTTTTCTTATCTATAAAATGGGGATAAAAATTGCACCTTCCTCAGAGTTGTTTTTTTTTTTTTTTTTTTGGTGAGAATTAGTGAAATTCATATACTTGAGGTATTTAAAACAATACCTGACCTGCAGTAAGTCCTAGTTAAAGTTAGTTATAATTAAAGTACAGTTTCGTGATTTTTCACTTACATAGAATAGTCATAATCTTGCTTCAATAAGTGGAACTCTGGGAGCTAAAAATTTTTTTTTAAGAGAACAAAGGAATATTTTAATGGCTTTTTATGAGCTATTTTCATGACCTGACTTTAGGAGGATCCTGACATCTCCTGTTAAGTCATCATCTTCGGAAGGTCTACCCAAAAGAAGCCACTGTCTGGGCACTGAGGTTGGCTTCTGTCTCAGGACTAGGGGGCTGGATGCAGGGTTCTGGCAAAGGTTGGCCTGCCCCGAGGGGTCAGGCCGGGGGCAGGCTTTCTTGTGACTCAAGTTTTCTTTTCTTTCCCTTCAGAGGCAGGAGGTGGGCTGGGGGAATCCCAACTCCTATTTAATGCCAGCTTTTATTCGGATCCTTTTGAGAATTCCCTCCTTCCCACACTCCCTCCCACACATACCCCAAAATATTAATGGTTGAGAAAGAAAGTGAATTCGGAGGCTTTTAAGTAAGTACTTCAAAAATGTCTGTCATGTTTCTTTATGTATTTGTAAATTGTGCAAAATATAACAAAGCTGGTGTTTGTGTGTAGATGGTGATGATGTCTGATGTCTATATTGTCCCGTCTTAAATGTGCCAATGCTTAATGGGAACCAAGGTGAATTGATTCATGATTCAAAGCTGTTTAACTGATGTTTTTAAGGAATATTTTTTTTTCTTTTCTTTAAAAACGAATGTGCCTTCAGACCACATGAGTAAATGAGCATATTTGCTATTTTTGATTCTGATGGAGAGATGTGAGTTCAGCACTGTCTGTACCTGGGAGTGGGTGCACATGAGCCACTGTATCACCAATCAATTTTCAAAAATAAATAATATTAGGGGGAGTCTATAGCACAGTGTTAGAGTGTGTGCTTAGCATGCATGAGGTCATGGGTTCAATCCCCAGTGCCTCCGTTAAAAATAAATAAATTTTAAAAATCATTGATACTGATTAAGCCTCCTTCAATTGGTGGGGGTGGCACATGGAAGATCAGTTTGTGAGTAACAGCCTCTTTGACCGTGTGCATCTGGGAAGACAGCCCTTTGGCTCCTGATTGAATCTCCCCTCGTGTTTATGACTAGGCGTTTGAGAACACTCTGTGATCCAGCTGTCAGAGCCTCCTGAAAGCCTTTCCTTGAGAAGAGCAGGACTGATGACTGCACGCTGGGCTGGCCTCTCTGTGACTGTTGTTTTCGGTTTTTCCCGGACGTTCTCTCTCACCTTTGTTGTCTACCCCCAGTTTAGCTTGGGAGAGCAGCTGTGTCTGCATCCCCCCGTGAGTGGGTCCTTGCACATGCCCGCCGTATGTAGCCGGCGCTCTCGTGAGGCCCCTCAGTGGGTAGATCACAACATCCGTGGTGATGATGGACCTGTCTTATCTTTCCCAGATGGCCCAAATGTGAGGCTTGTGAAAATGTCCATATTGGGTTAGCATCTTGGCATTATTATAAATGTTAATGCCAACCACCCCTGTTCTCTTGGCCAGGGTGTCCATGCTATTTTGATCATTAGTTTAAAAAAAAAAAAAGCAAAAAGCCAGCCCATGCACTCAGTACATGGCCGGGGTCTCAAGGGAGGTGATTTTTACCTCTCTGGGGAACAATGGATAATGTCTGGAAACATTTTGTTTGTTACACCTGGGGGGGTGGTGGTTATTATGAGATCTAGTAGGTAGAGGCCAGGGATGCTGCCAAACGTACTAAGTGCATAGGACATCCCCCCAAACAAAGAATTGTCAGTACCCCTCCGATGCCAGTAGTGCTGAGTGTGAGCAGCCCTGCTAAACCAGGTGAAGCATATGAAACTGCACACAGTTTCTAATTATACATATTAAAGTGAACCGTATGAAATACTGATGTTCGATCAATTTTTGTCTACAAAAAGGGTGGTTTCACACCTTTTAACATAACGTGTATAATTACAGATTGTACGAAAGAACTGTTCTACCCATGAATTATTTACATTATAAATCCACAAAATAGGCTCTTTTAGAGTCTATGAAAATAAATATATAGAGCATTTAAATATTTTCTCTTGGGCCCCTGTGGGTCCTTTTGCACATACCCCCCTTGGATAGTACTGGTGTTAACTGTAGTTTAATCTGGCATTTGGTGTGAGGGCCATTAACTTACTAGGCTAGAGTGTCTTCTGCTGTGCTCTTCTGTACAGGGAGGGGTTCTTTGGTGGGACCTGAGTGCCTGGCTGCTGCCTGTAGGGTAGGCCTGCAGGAATCTGGCTCTAATCTTGTTTGCCACCTCAGTCAGAGCAGCTTTGCCCTGCAAAGCTTAGGTATCGATCATCCATTTAGATTGCATTTGAAGAGAGGCCTTAGCAGGCAGAAGTACACTCTGACAACCACTGCATGGGGCAGTGACCTTCTGAAGTGCAGGGACGATCTCCTTTTTCAGCGTCCTTAGTATGTAGCACGTAGTCGCAGCTCCATAAATGCTCCTTTGAATGAATTCCAGAGGACATTCTGCTTGAATTGAGGAGGACTTTGAATTGAGGAGGGGAGAGTCTTCTAATAACATCCTCTGAAGAAACGTGATTTTCCCAAGGTTCTTATTCTTAGGGAGGTTTGTATGCTATTTTTGCTTTGTTGGTTTAGGAGGTGGTGTTTATTACGAACTCATTTGGGTGTGGGTGTTCCTGAACTTCTCTCTCTTCTGTGTTCTTAACTTTTCTGCAATGAATATGGATTACTACAAACAAAAGACTTCTCCCTGCATACGGTTGCATGGTGTGAAGCATGTTGAAGACATTCAGTGCTTATCATCTTGTCACTCAAGCAATGAATACATGTTAGCCTTACCTAGGAAGCTTTTAAAAATAAAGATACCTGATCTGGGGTTGGTCTCTAACATCAATATTTTTTAAATGGTCTTTATGTGATTCTAGCTTTCAGTCAGAGCTGAGAGCCACTGATTTAGAAGTTACATATCATTTGTATCCTGCAGCTTTTAAAAAATATAATTGCCTATCTAGAGCTTTATGTAAAAGGTCTTTAATATCTATATTTAAGTGAAAAAAACACAAGGATATATAATATGCATATTCATACACAGTCATATATGCTGTGAACACTCACACTTACAATATATTCAGGGAATAATTTATGGAGAGATGAGCCAAAGTTTTTAGTACTTTTCTCTAGAGTGGGATCTGGAATTTGGCATGGAAAGGAGACTCACTAAATGTCCAATTTGTGTTTTTTCCCAAGAGCATGTTTAAAATACCACCACCACCACCACCACCACCACCGTACCAATCTACACTGTTTATTTCTTCAAATTAGTCTTTTTCTAAATACTCCACTGTAGGTCTCTCATTCTTTTTCCACTGCATTGACCTCATTTCTTTGGAAACCTGTTGAAGAAAATATTAATTTGGCATTGGGAAAAAGCTGATGACCTGTCTCCTGGCAGTCTCTTTAGAAAGATTCTGATGTATTCTTAAAACAATGCCTCTTTTGTTTCAAATTCTTTATGGGTAAGCATATAACATTAAAGAGCTGTTTTACCACAGTGGCCTGGAATAATCACTGCTGACATTTTTATGAGTCACTGCAAAATTCAAAGAATGTCTCTGATGGAATGCACAAAGGGGCTCCACGTATAGAATCAGGGTGTCAGGAACAGTGTTATGTATTATAGTTGCCTCAGCTGAGATGGATCCTGTCTTTAAAGTTGCTACTGATTTCTCTGATCCAGTAACATTAATGAAATCCTTCTGGGGAAACCTACCTTACAGTAGTACTTTGAGAATGATCCATTAAACACATCTGTTGTATAGCAGGGAAACTAAGAGTTTCAAAAACCCTTCTCATTTTCCTGTGTAGAAAGATGAGTGTATTTGATTCACTGCGAGGACTCTGTTAACTTAGGAAGGTTTACAAGTGAAAAAATACCATTAGGATGGGGAATTCCTTCATGGCTGACTTGTTTCATATTGTCATGAGGAGTCAGAGTTTCTGACAAAAGCCGTATAAATACTAACCTGGGCTAGCTAGCATCGTTTATCCATGCTTTTTAAGATTCAAATTTCCTTTCTTTGTAATCTCTGCAATAGCTTGATCAGTAGGGCCAGGTTTTCCTTGACCCAGCACGAGGCAATCTGGCCCAGCTCCTTCTTATACAAATAATGCTATTGATTTCACATCTGTGCAGAATAATTGAACAGATACTGTTGAGCGTTCTGGAGGGGCTTGGTCATTTACAAGATGCATTATCCCCTTTGCTCACCATGGTAACACTGATGATGGGGATGTTCTGTTCTCTCTGTGTTGCACACAGGGCTCAAGGAAGTTAAATCGTCCAAGTTCAGAGTTTATACATAGTAAAGTGGCTGATAATTAGCAAAGTCTAACGTTTGTCTTCAAAAAGGATTGCAACTACCAAGGGCAGAACCCACATCTCAAATTTTGGTGCAGTTCAGTTCTGTGCACACAGTAGGGTTTCAGAAAGTATTTAACATCTTATCTCTTTACAAAGATGCTTAATACTGAGTTCTTTCAACATTATGTTTTCTTTCTTTAAAAGGCACTAATTTCTTCAGCCCTTCTAGCTCCGTCTATTATTGAAACAATGTGTAGTGATCTTCCCTAGCGTCCTTGCAGTAAAATCAGTAAGCAATATTTGCATGGATTTTCCGATTTGCTAAAGGACAACTTTCGTTGTTAATGCTGGGAATCTGATTTGAAATTTTTACATGGTTTCTGGGAGGGAAAGTGATGAAATCCTGTCTCTTTTCGAGACGGATGTTTATGTTTATAATAGAACCTTCTGAGATTTTTGCTCAAAATGGAAGCTTCTGTTTACACTTCAGACTTAACCAATTCCTCCCACAATTTCCCATTAAAGAATTGTTCTTTGGGGTGGGGTTTCTACAAAGAAATCAGTGTCAAATGAAATTATTGAAGGGAAAGTAAAGCGTTTAAGTTGTGTGTTTTGGTGTTGAAAATCACAATGATTAAGAGAAATAAAAACTGACAAAGGACAATGTTTGTTTTATTATTGATTCAGCTCGTAGTGTCCGATTGCACTGAAAAGCACCTGATTCTATGGGTTCAGTTTATCATATGAGCTATAGGATCATGGATTTTTTGTGCTTTTAGGGTGATTCTCCCCTTCAGTCTCGAGAGTGTGCCCTCACAAGAGTTTGAGATGAATAGAATCTCACTTGGCCCCAATCTCAGTTTTATTTGTTTGCCTAGGTTAAATGTATAGCTGCCTTCAGCCAGGAGCTTTTATGGTCTGTCCTCTTGTACAGACTCCCCTCTTACTGCCAGCCTCCAAGAGGCTGCCCCTTCCAGTTTTTCTCTAACTTGGCTGATCAATAAAATTCCCAGGGATACTTAATTAAAATTCCCAAGACCTTTTCTTGCAGACAGGATTTTAGTTAGCCTAGGAGATTCTTGTCACCAGAAGTTTGTAGCCCCTTGGGGTTACCACCACGTCTAGGGCAAGCAGGCAGTAGACCTGGGGATAACTGGGGTGGAGAGGTGGGAGAAAGATGGGGAAAGCCAGAAGGAGTTGGATGTTTCACTCCCTTGTGGACACAGGAGTTCCGTAGCTCCCCTCTGACTTAATACAAGGCCGGGCCAAAGCTGCGTATGTAGACCTCTGGAACAGCTCAGTGTGTGTTCGTACATGTGGCTGTGCAGATACGTGTTGATTGTTTTTAAATAGCTGCCCTTTGCTAAGCGCCCTGTGCACTGTCTCATTTGATTAATTTCAGCATTCCGGATTGCTTATGTATGTATCTGCTCTTTGACTTGATTATAACATCTTACTGGTTCTTTCATTATTTTAATGATATATTCATGTAAGAATCATCATTTTAACCTTTAAAAAGATTATCCTTTAACTCATATTATCCTTATAAAGCCTTACAAAGATACACAAAATGGGCATTATGATCTCCATTTAACAGATGAGAAAAATTCTGCCAGTGGAGGGGATGAGGATCCCCTAATCATCCAATTGATCTAGGTGAATACTTAGGAACTTTTGGTTTTGCTGGACCAGAGGATCTGGAACTCAGCAGTTTAGAGTGGAGGCTCAGATAGGCCAAAGCCAGACAATGGGCAAAAATCCAAAACCTGGGTCAAAGATGGAAAATAAACTGTCAAAGATTTAAATAAACAGCAGCTGTGAGGTATAGGGTAGATGAACAGAAAAGTTCGAATCCAGCAATGGAGCGAGACCGTAAGGAGCCCACGATCCAAGCAGAAATCTGACCAAAAAGCATGCACTGCTTACAAACAGCATGTCTTGTTAGGGAGCCTTAGCAGTCCCTTTGTGTCGGAGCTGTTCTGTGGTCCCTTGTCAGCAGGAAGCAACCCCAGCATGGGTATTTAAACTAAGCATAAAATTGGAAACACCTGGCCCAAGGAAGGAGCTGGTGGGTGAGGCAGGCAGGGACTCCCGAAGACCACATCAGGACAATGGCCTTCAGCTAGGTTCAGCTGCAAGGCCTTGCATTGATTTTTAGCCATGTGGTTTATTTCAAAAACTGTACACATTCCCCAAATCCCCGTGGAGCTGACATTTTCTTAGCACTCTGATTAATCAAACTGTGTTCAAAGTGAAAAGAAACTTCTCTAGCCAAGCTATTTTTAATCTCCTGATGGTAGCAACATTACCTGGTTGGTTTTTTTCTTCCCCTTGACTTTATTTCCGTTATGTTTGCTGCCTGTCCAGTTTGGAAGCAAGGTAGATATTTTGGTACCTTTCATTATCTGCTACAGAGAATCAGGAAATGGTGATATTATGGAAGTAATTTAGGAAATAGTGGCCATTTGGTGATTACTTTTGTGGGTAGGACGGTCTTCATACTAAGGCGGCCCTTCTCACAGCTTTGATCAATTATATTACAAAGGAAAAAAGTGATTCCAGATTTGGCCCTGCATGGCTTGTAAGAAACCATAAATGATGGTTTAAATGCAAGATGTTAAAAGTGACTTGGCTGCTTTATTCCACATCATTATCCAATGAGGCAGCCACTGTTTTTTTACATTAATCGCTAATTTTAACCACGAAATCTTGTGAAGTTAACTCATCATGATTAGAAATAAACTTTAATCAGACCTGTCATAAATTTGCTAATTATTTTATGTGCTCAGATTTTAGCCTCCGCTCAGAACTTCAGGCTTTATTTAAACTCTAGGATGCTTAGTACAAGTATGATTTCCCCCAAAGTCTTCTCTAATCAGGAGCCTAAATAGCAACTGGCTAATTAGTAGGGTACTTCTTTGCCCTAGACGCGTTAGCTTTCTGCATTAGGTAATGTATAACACACTCCTTTATATGATGGAAGTCTCCGTACTAGGTAGTTTAAAAAGTTATTTGCTGTATGATACAACTCATTCTTAAAATAATACACTCTAATTTGACTCACAGATTTACTACAACTCAAGAGATGTATGCACACTGGAGTTCTCCTACAAGGGAGAAAAATAACTTTATAGCTGATACACAAAGAAAAGAAAAAAATAAGAAGTCCCTGATTATTCACAAGCATGATTTATATTGCTCCCACATAGATGAAACTTGGCTGTACTTGTCAAAGGATTATAACTACCTTTGTTTTTGAAATAATGGATTTTGCAGAAAATAAAGGCTGGTTTGCTGCTGATACATAGTACTCATGTGTATCATGAGCTGAGCTAGTCTGTGAATCAAATTTTGAAAAACAAAATATTTCAGACAGAATTGCGAAATGGAAAAATGGTGAAGACTTTTGGGTTAGGTATGAATTCAGAGAATTTGAAATGTATCACTGTATGTGTAATTGGTCTATTAATGTCTAAAAACTGGTGTTTTTAGACCAGGGGGTCATAGCATATAAATTTTCAGAAGGACAAGTTTTCAATTTGCCAATCAGTATGATTTAAGAGATAGTGAACAAAAACACCGTAATAAGTACTTGGGGAATAACACAAAAAACAGAAAAGCCTGTGCCTTTACTGGAGTACTTTATGACCTAAATAACAAGGCAGAGTACATGGACAAAAAATTCAGAGAGGAAAAAGATATTAAAGGGTTGTTAGTGTCCTGGAAGCTGTACACAGATTGAGAAAGCCTCTTAGAAGATGTCTTAGTTGAACATTTTTTCTATCTTCATTTGTTTTACTCCTTTGAAAAGTCTCTTAATTTCATGATTTTCTGCCCTGTGCTTGGTTTGGAATGAGAATAGGATTTAAAATCAGTAGACCTGAGCTTGAATCTTAAACCCATCCTTTTCTATCGAGTTCTGTGATTTTGTACGTGTGTGCGTATTAACATTGCTTAAATTGCGACCCACAATCAGAACACGACGCCTACCACTTCATGACAAAGAAATTTCAGTAATCTTGTAACTGGTGGATCCTTTGACCCATCCTCCTGATCCTACACACACACCCTCGGCTTTGATGTCATCTGTATTTCCAAGCGTTGTCTCTTGTGTGCCTTCGTTCCTACTGTGGTGACGCATAATGAAGTTAACCTTAGAAGGAGCTCTTTGAAGGCAGTGATTCAGTCTTTTTCATCCTGTATCTCAGTGCCCAAAATGTGCCTAGAATGTAGTAGGTGTTAAATATACATTAACTGACTTCAAATTAGAAAACCTGGATGAGTCCCCAAACTTGTTCTTAGCTAATTGTCAAGTCTCTTATCTGAGAATTCATTTAGAACCATCACAACTGAGAATGGCACGGAACTTTACTTCTGGTAAAACAAGATACATTTCTCCAAGATGTTTTGCCATGCATTTAGTGGAAAATGATGTTTCTCCCTCCTCCAAACCTCTGTAACCTATTTGCACTTTTCCTTTTTACGAATGTTTCAGCCCTGGCTGGACTGTAAGTTCCTGTAAGCAGTGCAGAGACTTTGTGTGAACATGAATTGGATTTCTTCTAGCACGTGCCTGGGGCCTTAAATATATAAGATACTCTGGGAGGTTTTGGGTGAGTGTTTGGATGGACAGCAGAGCTGGTGCCTGAGGCACTCTGTTAGCCTCTGTGCTGGGGCTTGTCGTTCTTTAATGTCTCACTCAGGGCACTGTGTTTGGGCCAAGGGCACCTCTCAGCTCCTTAGATATTGCAACCTTGCTTTTCTTTATCCTCCTTACGCCTGCAGCAAGGTGGGAAGCAAAGGTAAGATTCTCTCACTGAGTTCTCCAGCATCTGCAGTAAGGCTTTTATGATGAAGGAGGAAAAAAACTTAATTTCCCTCCCGGAGGCAGGAGGGAACCCGGGAGAAAGAAGGCTGGGAAGTGAGCCAAGGGTGAGATGGGGAAGCCACCCAGTGCTTCCCAGCAACACTGGGGCTGGTTCCTTTTATCCTTTGGATCGGGGACGAATTATCAAAATGCCTACAGGCATTGTAGACCAGATTTGCACATTGGCTTAGATAATTAAATGCTGTTTCCATCAACACAATTTGTATTCAAGCCAATGGTCATCTTCAGGTGAAAACAATCCTCCTGCCGTTAAGGTTAATTACTGTGTGCCTTTCTCTAGGAACCTGAAGAGGATGGTTTCAGAAGCAGTGAGACTAGGGATTGGAAAGGAGGGGAAAGTGGTAACCAAATAATGGCTAGTCCCTCGTAGTCTGCTAGGCCAGGCCGCTGTGTGCAGTGTATCCCCAATGGGCCCAAACAGAGGCCCCTTTTGGGGTGCACAGTCTCAGGGCTCTCCCTGGAGATGCAGATCCAGGGCTTCTGTGGGAGGGATGGGAATCTGGAGTTGTAACAAGCGTCCCAGGTGGTTCTAATGATGGGTGTGGGGAAACCCTGCCCAGTGCCGCTTCCTAGGTATTTAAAGAAGCCGTTTGCAGGGGGTAAGGCTGGAGAGTCCTCGCTCACAGGGAGGGCAGAGCAGCAGCGGTACAGCCCTGTTGCCTGTCGCACTGAGTGTTCTCTCTTCTGGGAAGTTGCAGCTAGTTGTTTTTTCCCTTTTGACGTTTGCGGACATGCGCCATGTTATTTGAAAACAGAAGAAGTGAGTGAATTTTACATAAGTTAATTGATGGCTACACCGGAAACTTCCACCAGTGTGGAATACGTCCTTCGGAGATTTCCATCTTGTCCCAGGCTTTAGATTAGATTTGGCTCAGGTACCGTCTAGGATGATGTGGTGCTGAGGTATTTTTTGCTTTTCAAATGAATTAGCCAACATTTATCAAGATTCACTGTGTTCCAGGACTTTGCCAAGCAAACGGACGATGCCACGTAAGCTTCCCGATCTCCCTGGGACGTAATATTGTTCTCATCCTTCTGATGAGATGGGAATGGGAGCACAGAGAGTTGTCCAGGTCGCCTGAGGTTACCCCCTAGCCAGCGTGGTGATTCTCTGGTTTCCAAGCCTCACTCTTAACTGGGCCCCCTGCTGTGTGCTGGCGAAGGAGTCTCCACTGGCTGCTCCGTGTGTACCCCCGGGAGTCACCTCAATTGTTCTCCTTTACATAGTGCACTTCTCTCTCGTTTCTTGTTAAAGATGGTTTTTTATACTGGTTTATATTTTACAACTTGCAAAGCATTTTCAAATGTCAGGTTTTATGGGATCTTCACAGCCATCCTGAGAGGCAAGTTTCACAAATGAGAAAACAGTCTTAGAAAGGTAATGACTAGTCCAGAGTTGCAGGTTTTTTTTTTTTTTTTAAATTTTACTTATCTCTTTAAACTTTACGCTTTCTGCATTGGTAATAAATTCATAAAGCACCAAGTTCATTCGGTACCCAGCGTTCCTGTAAAAGCCAGCTGTGTCTGTATTCCCGACCACCGAGCTTCCTTCCCCAGAGGCACCAAGGCTGGAAGCAGCCCTGCTGACGCCAAGCTTGTGGTTTCCCCACTGCTCGTAGCTCCCTTCCGGGTGGTTGTCAGTCACCTTTTGTGTAGGAATTTCTCATGTCCCACCACTGTAGCCACGAGTCCTGAAGCAATTTCCTTTGAGAATAAACTTGGTCTTGATGAGGGACAGTGGTGGTTCTGAAATAGCCTGCTGGTTGTGAACCACTGGGATACGTACATACAGCTTCATGTAAATCCCGGGCACTGATATTTTCACAATGATTTATAATTACACCAAAGCTCTTTATTAAAATTAACGAATTAAGCATTTTTTCTGGGCCTTATCACCGTTTTATTTTGAAAAGTTACTTCTCTTCTTCGGGTGGGCTCCTTTGTGAGCATGTTTATCTTCTTTCTGGAAAACCAATTCTTGTAAAACTTTCATTTTACTGTCATTCCAAGCCAGACCAGACCAGACCAGACCCTACTTAATGTGCACAGGCTAGAACCACCAGGGAGCATTTATGGCCAATGTTTCCTGCAGTCGCACTTTATTCCCCAAGTAATAAGAAAGCTGGAAAGTAGCTGTGATGAGTTGATTTAATCATCACTGTCCTCCTTTGGCCTATGATGTCAGCTGCTTTCTAGAAGCATTCATACCGACAGCATTCCAGAACGTGTAGCTTAATACATTATCTGTTGTAGGCTCCTGGTCAGAACATTCTGAATGAGTAAATAGTATTGATCTAGTTTTCTTACTTACCATTAAGCCTATTTAGCTTTAAGCTCACCACATTCACACTTAGCTGGTGGCAATAGTCTTTTCTTTTTCCCTTTTTAAAAAATTTAACTGTCTTGTTATTTCAGAGCCTATTTAGAGATCTACTGAGCGTCACTGACCACAGGTGCAGCTCTTCACAATCAGCGTTGACACTTTACATGACGCAGCTGAGAGGAGCCGCCCATTAGCCGCACCTCTCATTTATCGGCTGTGTTGTTACTGAGTTAATTTTGATTCACTCAGATTGACATAGTTATAAACAACTCCTGTTTTCCTCTTAGGGAGCTTTCTAATCATTGGTTTCAAAGAAGAAAGGACCCTGGAAGGACAGTCACAGTGTAGGGTTGATAGGCAGAGAGGGAGAGGACGGAGGTCCTCACTTTATTTTGTGTTTTCTCTGTTCATTTTGGACTTGAAGGAAGAGAAACCCACTCAAGGAAGCTGAAACAGGAAGGAACATATGTCTGGGGCATTAAAGGAATGACTAGGGGGGAATCCCACTGCAAGAAGTAGCCTTATTAACTCTGAGGGTCAGGAAAACCACCAGGCAGCTAGACTCTCTCCCTTTTTGTCCGAGTTATATGGTCTCCATCCGTTCATCCTCTGTCGTTTTCTGACAGCAGTTTCTCCTTTCCCTTCCACGTGGCCCTGCATAGCTTCCCATAACAGGCACCTCTGTCTCCAATGGCTGACTGCCTTGGTCTCAGCATTTTAAGTTCCAATTTCAGTTTCAATTGGGCTAGCATTGATCAGGTGTCTATCTTTGTTCCAGCCAACTCTGGGTAGGGTTTGGGGCATCCAGTATGAATAGATCTGCCCAGGCCCATCCCTCCAGGAGGGCCTGGGGTGGTGGCAGACTTCCTCTGAATTATACAACAGCAAAGAGGCAAACATCTACATACCTAGGTTAAGTTTTCTCTTTTAAAGTAGACTATCCTTGGTCATTTGAATATTTCTGGTCTTTGAACATTTGAACGTGCTACACATGACATGCAATGTTCTCATTCAACATCTTTCTTAATCCTACAAGCATTGCTATAGGCACATATCCTTACCCTGATTGGGTAGATAAGGAAACAGGTTGAGGTGTGTGAGGAGTCTCCCAGGGCAGTGCCACTGATTCTGGCAGACATGGGATTCAAGTTCCCTGATCATTGTACAGCTTCACAGATCTCTCTAATCCAGACTTTCATTCACGCACGTGCAGTCCGTCAGGCAAATCACTAGATATTGTTCTTTGTTTTTTATCTTAAAAAAATGTTTAATTGGTCTTGCAGCTAATGGTAGGCAATTTTGAGCACAGAAGTGTTAGAACTGGGGCTGATAATCAACCAGGCGAACCAGGCCCTGTTTGGATGGGCCAGCAGGCCCTTTTGATTATTTAATGCCTGAATCTAACTTGCAACTTACTCAATTTTGAATTTCATTCCTCATTGGCGGGGTTTTCCCCTTTTGGGAATTTTCATTTTCTCAACCTGCTGATTGATGACACAGACTACTTCTTAAGGCTGTTCTAACTCTGTAATAGCTACTTGTTTCTTACTATTGCCAGAGTTGGTGTCATACATAAGAATGTTAAAAAACAAATGTTTCCCATTTCGTGACTGCTATACAATCTTTTAAATATATTATACAGATGGAGTTTCTAATTTTGCACAGTATGTAGAAGGCAAATAGTAAAGTGTATTGGGGGGGGTGTGTTATCAGTTTGAAGCCATTTGACTATCAAATTTGGACCCATATTTGATTTTCAACCTTTATTTCCTCTCTACTCAACACTAACCCTTATTCCAGCCAAACACCTCTTAGCTTTCAAAGACTCATACCCCTTCAGTTTCACTTCCTTTGAGTTTTACTTCCTCGAGGAAGCCTTACTGGTTCCCTCTGCCAATCTAACAGTGGTCTTTTCTGATCTGAACTTTCATAGGTGATCAAATCAAAACAAATAACTTAACTACTTACAAAGTAGAACCTTGGTTGGTACTTGGCTTCTTATGTTTAAATATCCCCAGCCAATTTTTCATGTCTTCACGAGCGATGGCCATGTCTTATCGTCTTTGTGCCCCAGAGCACCTCACACCTAGATGTGTCTTCATTCATTTATCGAGCAATATTGAATACAATGTGTGGGTCAAGTCTTGTTTTAGATTCTAGAAATACAAAGACAAATGAGCTGCTTGCTCTCTCTATTATAAACAATTTCATGAGGGAGGCAGACACATAGTTGAGTGAGAAGACACGAGTAGAAGTATGTTTCCCTCTTGAAACAAATTCAGATTTCTTTGTCAGTTGATTTCATTCCTTATCCCATGAATTGAAACAAAGCTGTTGTTTTTAACATAAAATTTGTTCATGGTTAGAAAATTTTTAAGTGCAGGTTTTCAGTGAAAATTAGTAAGCATGAATCATTTAAATTATGAAAACCAGTTCCTCCTTATTGTTTCTATATATTGAATTGACCTTAGGTGAGCTCCCCAGATCTCCCCCAGTACAGCCCACCATGACTGCTACTTCCCAGCTCTTGCTGTGCTACTTAACCCTGCTTGGTTATTAATACATACATACTCCAAATAAGAAAGTTTTCTTTTGCTTAATGTCTCTGTTCTACACCAAAACCATAGCCATCAGTAATAGTGTCACAAAAAGAAATTCTGTTCCCTCAGTGATTCTTTTCTAGATTGTCAGAAATCTTTCAAACAATCCTCCTTCTATTAAGAGGCTAAGAATGTCTAAAGCCAGGACATTATTGATAGCATCCTAAGTCAGCAGCAAAATCATTTTCCTTTACATTGCAATGAATAATCAGTTTTTTTGTTGAGATTTTTTTTCCCCCTGTGGAAAGATGATTTTGCTGTTTCCTCAGTGTGAAAATAATCCCTAGTGTATATACCATGACACTTTCCCACTTGGTGGTAACTTTAACATTTAAAACCAGTGGGGATTTTCCACTAATTGGATGGCTATTTCCTTTCAGAATTCTTAGTTTAAAAAGTCCAAGCAATTAGCATTGCTTGATACAGAACTCAAGATGTAAGTGAATGAATGATGTTTTTCAGTCACAGCTGATATATAATGACCCTATTCAATTCTATTTTTATGTTGTTGTTTTATTTACATCCCTGTCTCTGGGGAGGTTAAAATGACCTTTTTTTCAATGCAGGATAAAACCAGATTGATGGATGCATGTTGTACTCTTTTTAAGTGATGCAAAAGGTGAAAGTTTTCTGAATCCAATGAGGTTTATGCATCCAGGAAAGGTGATTTCCACAGTGAAGTTGGTTACCCTATACTCTATATGAAGAGCTGCGAATACTTCTAGAATGTAGATAATTCCAAGATAACTATTTTGACTCAGTGGGCCTTTGCCTGGGATTTGTTTGATGTTTGAGACTGAAAAGTGTCCTAGAGATTCTGTCACTATGAGGGATGATTGAATTCCTCTTTAGAAAGGAAAATCTGTATACTATTCAGTTTGCAAAATCTCCTGCCATTGACCACTGTCCTGCTAATGGTTGTGTTGGGGGAACTGGTAGATAAAAAGCAGGAGGGTAGTCAGGTACTGGGGAGACCTGGTTTATCATTTCAATGTACTGCAGAAGTTGAGGTTTGGTCTGTGGATGAATGTGCTTAAAGAAGCTGGAGGCCATGTGCAATTATCTGCAAATGCTTTGAAAATAATATTCTGAGACATGAATTGCTATTTGCATAAAAAAACTCCTGTATTAAAGAATCTCGAAGATGCATTAAGCACTTACTTTATCTCTAGCTGCTAATAGCTTGTATTATGCAATTCTGGAATGGAACTATATTGTTAGGTCAAAGCACAAATGTGTTAGTGCTAGTCCTCTACCACAACAACCACCTTATCTTGTGGAGTTCGCAAAAAGCACAGTGACTTTCGGAGTGGCCTTTCTGTTTTTTAGTCTGACTCCTTTTCTTGTCATATTCCTTTTGTAATTCGCCAATGAGTAACAATTACAGTGACAGTAACAAGATATTTCTCAATGGTCAGCATTCTCTTGCTAACAGATTCTGGGCAGAAGATAGGAGAGACAAAAATTTGGGACAGTCTTGTTTTCTGTTTGAACTAGAATTGGCTTGTAAATGAATATACATGCCTAGTTTCCCTCCGGGGAGTTCAGGTGGTGTCCAGAAGAGTCAACATGGATGAGACAGAACTAAAATAGTAATTTAAGAAAGAAGGTGACCTGGCCTGATAAATGTCCTTTTCTCCCTTGTACAGAAAAATGCTCCCACTCAGTAGGCACATATCCCACTGTATCCTTATAAAGAGGAGATGGTCAGTCATGCAGTTGCATGGAAGCTATTGGTCCAAAGAATGTCTTACAGTCTGGAGACCAGGGCTGGAGTCCCAGTGAATAGCCATGTTGACTTGAGCCTCTCATACTGCATTTCTAAGTCCGTTATCTGTAAAATAGGAATCATATTACCTTAAGATTTTTTACTAAAGTAAATTTAGCTTACATCTAAAAATGCTTACCATTGTACTTGGCACGGGCTAGTAATCAATGACTATTCATTGAATCAGATCCTTTCTATGATTGAAATGAGATGTTAGTAGAGGAAAAAACCACACATGTCAGGACATTCAAAGGACTATTTCGCTCTTCAAAGCTCACTCTAGAAAATGTTGTGCACATTGAAGCGATACTTGCCTTGATACATAGATGTCTCTGTACAGCCATACGCATCTACCTATCTATCATCTGTCTACCTACCTGCCTGTTTATCCACATGAAAACTGTAATGAGCACAAATATTTTATAAGGAGGGATTTGCTTTTTGAAAATCTTACTTGGTACTAGGTGAAAGACTACACCCCCAGGTAATAAGGTTTTTTAGTCAAAAATACTATGTTGCCCAAAAATACGAAACCGAATATATGTATGTATGTGCATGACTGGAACTGTGCTGTACACCAGAAATGGACACACTGTAATTGACTACTTCAATAAAAAGTAAAAACATTCCTAAAAATCTATGATTTAAAAAAATGCTGTTACCAAAAATAGAGACCATTGTCTGTAGAACTCATATGTCTGAATATAGCTCCAAAAAAAGATTCTAATACCAGTTACAGCAAAGCTGTTGCAGTGGAGTAAGTACATAGCTTCCATGTAGGGATGCATTTGAAAGGAAGGAAGATGTCATTGACTGTAAAAGGCTTTAGTATGTATGTTTATAATATATAATCTATATACCAGATTATATGAACAGTCCTTGAAAAAACTTCCGTGAGGCTAGTCTAAGGACAAAAAGATTGGTATTTGTGCACTTAGATCCATGGAGGTATTTGGTTTCTATTAAGCACTTCCTGGTAGTAGCTGATTTTGAGGGAATGATGGTCTCTATCTTACAGAAAACAGCTGTAAAGCCACATTGTCATTTTGATGTTTTTTTGAAGTGCACAATTATAGACTCTTTCTCTAGCTTTCAGTAACATGTCAAAATGAATCCCATGAGGGAAAGGAACGTGATGTCCTGACTCAGGATTCTGTGAAATCTGAGTTGATGATAATAATAAAAAAATCTAGCTTTGTCACTCCTGGCCATGTGTCTCCAAGCAAGTTTCTTAATTTCTCTACAAATCCGGAAGTTAAACAATACTAGTTCTTGCCTCAAAGAGTTATTTGAAAAAACAGAATGAGTTTATACACCTAAGATACTTTGGTACTTAGCACATGAGAAGAACTCATATTAGCTATTATTATGGTTCTAGGTAGATACATACAGAGGTGGTTCATTTACATTTTACCTTTTTTTTGTTGTTAATTATGTCCCTGGTGCATCAGTATTTAGATATTTCCTATGCTTTCCTTTCCTATCCTATCAGTATTTAGATATTTCCTATACAGGAATATTCATGCTAAAACATGCACACTGAAGTGTACAGGGGCAAAATTCTTCAGGGCAGTAAACAGGGATGGTGTTTGCTGCTCTATTTATGGTTCTTTTAACTGTCAGTTGCCTGGGTGATCACTGGCAAAATCCCAGCAGTAACTAGCACCATTTTATCCTATAAAGAAAGAGCTACAACAGATACAGAAAGCTGACAATCATTAGATACTTCCTAGGGATACACCTCCAAGATACTTTTCTTGAGTAGGATCTAAGAGATTGCTATCTCCATCCCCTGTTCTGTTGTCGTATCTCTCTAACACACTGTAGAGGAATTATTTATCAGCTCATCTTAAGGAAAACAGTGAGCCTGCTTCTGTATCCAATTATCTTGTACCTGGGAAAGAATTCATGGTTTATTGGTGGGGGAAGGGAGCTTCTGTTTCCAAAAGGTGTTATTGAAGGCCATGAGGTTATATTTATCTTTTTCTATATCACATAATCTGCTTTAAGTCAAAGTTAATTAGTAGAGATGTGAGGAGATAATTGCCTTCACGATGAGGGTTTTAAACCTTTTGCTTTTCCTTTTACAGGTAAGTGAACATGGCACTGGGCATTGCTCATTATGTGTCCCGTCTGGCTCTTACTCGTGCTGCCATATGATGGACTAAAAGTCAGCAAAGCGATTAAAAAAGATACTGATATGCAGGTACTATGGATTCTATCGAACTGTGTGTTCTAAGAGAGATGGTAAGTGTTGTCTACTTTAACCTTACCCCGTGGTACCTAGCTGGGCAGCCCACTCCCTTTACCGGTCCTCCCAGCAAAAATGGCTTTATTGGTTTAAGTAAGCGTCTCTAGTTGGCATGGCTAAAAGATTGAAAAATGGGCTTCACTTTCAGGCCTGCTGGATGTGCTTTTTTGGAGGGCGGTTCCTATCGGAAGTCATTTGGCATTGCTGGTGTTTTATGTGACTCCGGGTCGCAGTGCATTATATTTCACGTCCGGCCAGTTGGGAATGAAGCTGAGTATATTGTGATACTACGGTGATGGAGTCACCACGAAGTGGTCTTTGTAGCTCAGAGGAAAGAAACTCTAGGCTGAAAGAGCTTGAAGTCCCACCCGAAGTAAAACACGCTTAATTAGCAACTGCCTAAAGTCTCGAGCATTATTAGATCTCTTGTTGGAAATCACAGTTTTAAATGAAAGAAGTGCAATTGGAGTTTCCTTTTTAAATATTTGAAGAATGTATTTAGCATCTTGTTCAAACATTAGATCTATATTTAGAAGGGAATTTAAAGCATTTTAAGCTAAATAGGAGTGTGAATTCCTATTCGGTTCACTATTGAAAGGATGTACTCTGAAAGAGTTTGAAAGTATTAAGCAGCTTTTTAATATTATAGGGCTGTTATAGCTAAGTCCTTTAAATATTCCCATTGTTGTCAGTTTTCTAGGAGTTAACAGTATAGTGACGTTTTTGTTTTTTCATGAAACCAGTAATTCAGTTTACTAGCTGGCTATTCCTTTTTGTTGAGAAATATTTTTTTTCACTCTGGTTAAAAATTAGACCCAGAAAAGTTATACTTAAATATCAATCCTTGATGATTTTTTTGATTGTTCTTTTCATTTGTTATTGGAAAATGTACACTGCTTGAAAGTGTTTTTTCTGATATATGTCAGGTTGACATACTTAGAAAATACCTGGGTTCATTGGCTTGTTAGAGCTTTGTTAGCCAATAGTGAGACCCCGAAATCAGGTGGCCCACCAAAGTGTGGGTCCTTGCCTGGCAGCTGGAAAGAATTCACAGCTGAAGCAAAGGGATAGAGTGAAAACTATTACTTCTCAAGAGGGAAAGGAAGGAAAGTGCTCAAGTGGGGAAAGGAAGCTGTCGGCCAAGTTGTCTGGCAGACACAGCTCTGGCCCGGGTCAGGCCACATGGACTTTTATGGGAGGCTTCTGTCCTCCCTCTGGGTGTGATGGAGCCAATCAGCCCTTGTTTGAGCTTTTCAGTCCTTGTGTGGGCTTTTCCGGTTGTCATGGCAATCGTCAACTGTCTTGATGCTGGTGGGTGTGTCATTTAGCCTGTTAATAGATTACAATGAGCGTATAACGAGGCGAAAGGTCCACTGGAAGTCAAACCCGCCACCATCCTGGACTGAGTTCTAACCAGTTCTCGTTTCCTCTCTGCAGCTGCCTCCTGAGACTTAGACGAGAGTAACTGGTTTCTATTTGAGGGAGGGGCAGGGGTATGATCCTCAGGGGAATAGCCATGGTAACAAAAAAGTAGCTTTTAATCAGAATGCCTGCATTCTAGTGGATCCAGCACCCCCCCCCCATCCCTGGGCGAAAAATCACCTCCAAAGATTCTGTTCAGCCGTGAAAGTTTTAAAGGGAAATGGAGTAATCTCAGTTAATCACTGTGATAGGTGGTCAGAGTCGTCGCCATCCCCCCCGGGCCGGCATCCTTGTCCTAATCAGCTGCTTGTGCCTGCTCTTCCACGACTCAGGGAGTCCTGGGAGGCTTCAGCTTTTCTACAAACTGGAGGCAGAGGTTGGGGCCCCCTGAGGGTCCTGCTCTTTATCAGCTTTGTCTAGAATAAAGAAATAGAAATAGTGTCATTATCTTTAGAAATTTTACTCTAGAGAGGCTCAGTGTTGCGCATTCCAAATGTAGACCTATTTCAGTTGTGTATTTTTCCTCAGGATATGTTAAGATGCTGTGTGTTTGAGGATGATTCTTTTAATTGTTAGGCTCTGTGACACATTAGTCTTTGAGGATGATTACTTTAATAGAAAACAGATTCCCTCTCAAAGCACCAACTTTCATACTCCTACCACTTTCCAACAGCCAATTTCTAATTGCTGAGTGGATGTATGAATAAATCTCGTTTTATAATGGTGGTCATTTTCCTCAGTGAAATGTTATCTATCATAGCTCACAAATGGGGAGCTATGATGGAATATTACTCTCACTAATTTATTTGAAACATGGCTACTTTCACTTTTAAAAGATGGGAAACATCCTTTGAAAAGGGATATAACTTTCAGAATGTTCAACTTTCAAAACGAGGCCTTGAACACTGGCCATGCCTTTCAGGCCTTTGAAACCTTTAGTTGATCTTCTGGATTCTGAAATCTTGTATGTTTGTAAGTTTTATGACTGGTTTATTTGTCAGAAATAAAAATCTTAGTCAACATTATGATTTGACCCAATAAACATCATGTTATCAGTTCTAGTATCACAGATTTCTCTGGGGGACTCCTGGTCACGAGTTTTCTATTATGATTAGAAGCAGTTCTGTCTGCATCACTGAACTACTGAAATCCAGAGCCTTGGATCTCGGGGAAATCAAAGTTTCTTTAGACTCCTCTGAGAACCTTAAAGATCACTTACAAGCTTGGTAAATTGTGTTTTATGTTTGGAGTATATGGTTTATACCTTATCTTCTTAAGTCCTGTAAGATGCCCCAGCCATATCTTTCTCTTTAACAGAAGCTCACAAATAGCCCAAGTTGTTAATTTTGGGGTCGGGGTTGGGGGCGGCTTTCTAGAGCCACTTTGTAATTTCCTTGGGTGATATTTTTTTTATTTCTGTGTGTGTCATTGCACAGTCCTTTAAATAGTGCCGATGGCAACCAGGCTGCCTTCCTTGTAAAAGCTGAATCATTTTGATGGCTTTTTAGGAGGACAGTGCCTTCCTGTATTAAAACAATGTCACTGGATGGGGAAGAAAATAGTTGGATTTGCGTATTTTTCTATGTCAGGGAGCATTCTCATCAGTTTTATTGTTTACATTTGAAAACATGAAGTAATCACCCAGTCTCTTGTCTCCTCTGCTGTGCTCTTCTGAAGAAACGGATCTGGGGGGTTTCCTGTGAATATGAATGGTTAGTTAATTGCATGAGGAAACTTGATGCACTTGGCTGAAGAAGCAGGGTGTTTTTGAGGGCTGCCTGGACAAGTTTGAACCTACCTCACACACTGGTGACAGTGAAATATACCTTCACTGGGTAAACCATGGTAGGTTACTTGATCTGTTTTGGATTATAATTTTTTTTGTTGCTGGAAAATATCAAGTTGAATTTCTATAAAATCAAGAGTTTTTTTCCCCTAAAACTTCTAACTGATTTCAGTTTACCAATATAGATACTAATTTTTGCCCCGTCCCCCGAAACTGGAAGATCGTGAATTAGTTGGAGTGTCCTGATTTTTTTTTCCCCACGCCAACTTTACCACTATCCCCTCTGACAGATTTTGCATCATAAGTAACTGTACATAACACATGTCAAATAGCTATCAGTAAGTTTGGAAATGTCAATAAATCTGAGGCTTAACTCCTAATACTGACAAGGAACAACTTTTAATTGTATTTTTCTTGTAATTTTCCAAGAAGGATGGCTAATGCTTAATTTGAGCAATAATTAACCCTCATAAGTTAAATATTAAAGACAGACGAATGGAAAAGCTTAGTGGCAGAACAAGAAATGAATGTTGAGCAAACTTTGATATAAATTTTTTTAGTCTGCCGGTAAAACGTCAGCTCTTTCAAAAACATAATTTGCTATGGCTACTTATGTTATAATTTTCAAAGATTAGGCATTTTTAAATTCATGTTGATTTGAAACACTGTATAATAGTTTTTGTACATTTAGAATTCTAGACTCTGAAACTTAAAAAAATATTATACACAAGAGAAAATTACCTAAAATCCTATCATCCCGTTTTCAACAATTATCAACATTTTGCCATAATTACTATCCTTTATTTGCACGGGGGATGCTAAGGTGTTTTAAAACAAATTTTAGACATGTCATTCACTCTTAATTTACTTTGTGCTTGTCAAAAAAGGGGAACGTTTTCTTACCTAACTACAATAATATTATCACACATAGAAATTCCATACCCTTCTTAACCTCTAATACTTAGTCTGTGTTCAGACTTCCCATAAGGGCTCGGAAGTGACTTACTACAGATAGTTTGAATCAGGGTCCAAACCAGTTTCTACTAGTTGCATTTGGTTATATCATTCAGGGCTTTTAAAATTTAGTACAATTTCTACTTCTCTCTTAACTTTTTCTCTGGTCAGTGAATTGATGAAACGTGGTCAGCTGTCCTATAGAAAAGTTTACTTAGTGATTTTTCTGATTTCATCTTAGTGATGTCTTTTAATTTGTTCTTCCATCCCCCATATTTGGATAAACTAGAAGTTGGATCTAAAGGATTGAAAATATTAAAAATGAAAATAATCAACAAGAATATTTCATAGATGAGACTTGGACAGACCTTCTCAGTATCCCAACCACACTGACTTAATAACTAATCTTATTTAATTCCATTCTTCAAATGGACTTCTTACTGCCATATTCAAAAGTAATTTCTTTCCAGGAAAAAAAAAAATCCTTCTGCCCAGTAACCCATTAAGTCTTTGTTGTAATTAAACACTTAAGAGTGAGTAGTCAACCTCAATTAACTGATGCATGAAATACCAGAAGCAGAGTGGACCCTTTAATCTGTTTGGCCATGCATAAAGAAAACTGCCTTCTCCGTGTCTGTCATAAACAATAAAGGACCAGCCAGATTGCACCTGCTGCCCTCACACTGCCCGGTTAGCAGTTATCCACATGCTGTGGACAGGTTTTAGTGACACAGACCTGCCATTTGGATCTTTGCTGTCCATCAAGGTTTACTTCCATCACTACTATTAAAATCTAATGTTTTTTTGTTTTGGATAAACATCTACTACATATTATGTGGGAATAAAATACATCATAAGGATACACGAAGATAAAGGTTTGGTTTGCTTACAGACCTTGCTAGCTCGCTTTTGTTCCCTTATTTAAATAATTAATTCACCATCTCGTTTACTTTCACTCGGTGTAAAATTCTGTTAGGATCATTCTTTAGCGGCTTTATGGAAATGTATATCAGAGTGGAATTAGAGTGGAATTAATGTATCACGTTATCTGGGAGAGATAACATAAAACTTGCTGTCCTCCAACCAAGATGGTGGTCCCAGGGGCACCATGTGAAGAATGTTTTGATCTTGGGTGGACATCTCTTCTGGGGGATATTGTGTGGGGCTTTGGACACTTGGGGAGCAGGTTGTGAAGACTTAGTCCATTGCAGGAGTGGGGGAACTTCGAAAGGAGAATGTGAGATCTGACGGGATTGACTGGTTTCTCGTAAGCTGAATGACATTGCTGATGCCTGTCCCACACTCCATGGCATGTGGAAGGGAGAATGGATTAGGAGTAAGGAGACAGAGTTCCAGTCCTCGACTGCAGGCAGTACAGCTTGGTGGTCCACAGCGCAAGTTCCAGATTCACACTGGGTGAACTGAAATCGCTGCTCTTGCACATGTGACTGTAGAAAATGTACTTGACTTGATGAAAAGCCTCAGTTTCCTGATCTGTAGAATGGTGATAATAATAGGTCTTGGCCTTACAGAGTTGCTAACGAGGATTTAGTGAGACAATCCACATAAGTGCTTAGGCATTTCTGGTACTTTGGAAATGATCAATAAATGTCATCACTGCTACTTTATTACTGATAGTAACTAATGGTTGTTCCCTTCATTAAGAACCTCATAGCAAATCCTGGCAGAGAAATCTAAATTGAACTCTTAGTTTCTAGGTTTCTCTGGCTAATGATGGTTATTTCATTTCAAAAAAATTGTTCTTTGTACGCCAAAGTCCTCTAATGATAAAAGCTAAATTTTAAAAGTTTAAAGACCAGTGCATCAACAGAATCACAGTCAACCTGTTTGCTGTTAGTTGACTTACAGCAGTAAAAATGGATGTAAATTTTCAAATACATAGTCATAAAAGAAGGCTACATACTTAAGCATGGCATGTGTAATTTTATTCTAAGAAGTCTATCTGATGAACCATTAAAGTTGTAGTTAACTAAAGAGCTTTGAAATACTCTGCCAAATGTTTTCTGTAGATCTTTCGTTTACTCTTAATGACAGTCACATAGTTTGTGCCGTTATTGTCCCATTTCTTAGATGAAGAAACTGAGTCCCATGGTCTCACAGCTAGAACATGGGAGATCCAGGGTAGGTCTCAGGTCTCTCTGACTCTGGAGCCTGACATTACTTTCTGTATGTACTCCTTTTTGGAACCCGCTGTCATTCAAGGGGCTTCTTAAAGGATTCTGTTTGCTAATGTAATATACGTTATCATCCAGGAAGAGTGCATCTTGTCGTCTGAGAGGTTCAATTATGAATGTGACCACCTGAACTATCACTATAGTTTTGGGACCTTGGTTGCTGTCAGCTCAGCCTTGAGGCTTCAGATAACTTTGCCACTTTAGCTAAGACTTTTCTAGCTAGTCAAAAATTCTAGATTAAATATTTTCTATTAGTTGAATTTAGGATATTTTGTAGTCATTTAGGAGAACATTTGAAATGTGTCATTTTTGAAAGGACAACTTTTCATTACTTAAATGCTGCTCCTTATATGAAGTACATTCTCCTTTGGCAGCACTGTGGTTTGTAATATGGAAAGAAAAATGCACTCCCCCTGAGAAAGTGAGTTCCCTGAAATGTAGTTTGCAGATTAGATTGGGCATTCAACTCTGAAATCTTAACTCTGCCCTTCCCACCCACCTCCTGTCTGCTCTCTGTCCCCATCCTGCCCACTGCCTTCCTCCTCGGCTTATGTTAAAATCGAAAGCTTGGAGAAATGCATTGATTTGAGCTTGAAGAAAATTGTCTTACTGGTAAAAAATACCCTTGAATGTAGAAGTCTTTGTTTTTTTATAGTGTCCTTTTTTTTGACTTTTTAGTGATCCAGTTCATGATTACATAGGTCAGTTGAGACTTTAAAGTCCTGGAAGGCAGAATAGTTACGGCTTATTTGCATCTCTCAAGGTAGGTAGTATTTTCAAATAGTAATATTTATCTAGTAAAGGGGTAAAATTACCACTGTTGTCTAATTGGGAAGTGCAGATTATGTACTTGTGTGACAGAGATTTTAAGGCGAGAATTTAAGTCCTTCAAGGAGAGGCATTAAAACCCTCTAGCGCAATGATTCTCCATCTTGGGCGCTGTAGGGATCACCTGAGGATTCCCCAGAGGTGCTCATTATAAAATACGGATTCCTAGGTCTTACCAGTGGTAATTCTGACTGAGTGGGTGCAGGGCAGGGCTCAGGAATCTATTTGAAACATTATCCTACTTGTTTCTGTGCTGGTAATGCTCTTAACACACATTGAGAATCACTGCTCTAGGGTTCTTTGTTGTCTCACAACCTTACTCTGTTTTCAGTGTTATTTCAGAATACCTGCACTTACCATTAGGGTAGAGCCTGAAAGATGTTGAGCTTGTGGACCCTTCCCACTGTCTCTCTCTGTGCCCCACAACCCCTCGCCTCACTTCCTCTGTGTGTGTGTGTGTGTGTGTGTGTGTGTGTGTGTGTGTGTGTGTGTGTGTGTGTGTGTAGGGTATCTGGTGTATCTGTGTTTCAGATACTTTCCCATTTCCTTCTACAAATTGACACTCTTGTTTCTTCATCATGTGCTGTCTCCAGCAAAAGCCAAAAGACTGATTGGAGGCAGAGTATGCATGATTGACTGGTGCTCAGCGTGGTATCCCTTCCCAAAGTGCACTTTACAAAACCCAGATGAATAACACTTAAGGTGAAAATTCAGTTAAGAAGATAGATTTAGGGAATAACCCTGTGGGCAGAAATGATTGGGGTGAAGGATCATTCCTCGTGGAACTCCTGCAGTCACACAACATCTAGGGAAGCAAGATCAACCTTATCTGTAATGCTTTATTAGTAGCAAGTAAACAAAAGCCAGATTGTAGCTTTTTTCTTTTTTTTTCCTGGTCAATAAAGTAGGCAGCAGTATATACAAATATCAAATCATGATGTTGTACACCTGAAACTAACACAATGTTGCATGTCAGTTACACCTCAAAAAAGTAACAGATGAAGCAGCAACTCAGGTAAGTTAGTCAAGCTACCTGGCTTCTGATAAGTGCCAATAATTAATTGTCTGTTTTATAATGGATAGCATTTAGTTAACCTAGAGGTTTCTGAAAGATGGTTCTGAATTTTTTAAAATAATTCAGTGGGTATGTAGGTGGAAAGGATTGGGAGCAGTCTGGCAGAAACAAGACCGTCCTTATGTTTATCAGTGAAGCTAAGCCATGGGTGCATGGTACTTAATTATACAGCTCTCTCTATGTTGCCTGTTTGAGATTTTTTATAAGACAGTAAATTAAAATCCACTTAAAGCATTTCACCAAACTTGGCCCAGCTCTCCTGTCACTCTCTTGTAACTGGTCCCTCAGAGAAGTAGCATTCTGATGCTCTCAGGACCTAGCTCCTTTGTAGGCCAACCTTGCACCCTGCAGAGCTGAGCTTAGGAGGAAAAGAGGTACCAGACTTAAAGGAACACGTTGTTTTAAGTACCCTTTCTTGTGGTGATGTTTTCCTTCCATGTCTCTCACATTAATCTGGACAGAAAAGGTCAAACCAAATTGATGTTTGGATGTTTGTCTGACTCCTTGATAAAGAGATTTCATAACATCTCATGAGTTGTGTATAATTTTCAAAAGACTTCCCTTTTTTTGACTATTCATGAAAATGTATATTGTATATATAGCTAGCCCTATAAATCACACACTTTATAGAAGACTGATAATTACTAACAGGTGCTCAAATGGAACTGAATACATTTCTTGTTGCATGGCATATTATAAATAGGATGCCTGTGGATTTTCAGAAATGGTTTGTATGGCTTTATACATGACCTTTTGGAGAGAGACTATATATTTTTGTCAAGTAACCAGGATACTAATTAATTTTTGTGAACATATCTAGGCTGCTAGGCTCCATGAGGGCGGGATCTTGTCTTCATCTGTCCTTTCTCCCCTGAAACACCTGGCAGACAATGTCACAGGGTCCTTGGCTATAACAAATAAGTGAATGGTGGTTACAAAAAACTGTCACTTTACCATATGGTGATTAAGAATGTGCCATGATGTGCCTGAACTATTTTAATCAATTACTTGATATGACAAGTATGTATTCACTGAAATCAATCATTTTCGTTGGGTTAGTGTGAAGTACTTCTTATATCTTTATCCTTAACATGACTATAGCGATCTTATTACAAATGTATTTTATTGGCCACATTGAATTTGGTATTTTAATGGCATACAATGATAACTAGTTCTTGGCATGGCAGACCGCCTGGCAAAATCAGTCAAATCACTTAAAGATGATGGAATGGGATGAAAGACTGAGTAAAGGAGTTAATGTACACCAGAAATTAACACATCACTGTAAATCGACTATACTTCAATACAAAAGTTAATGAATGCACTGCAAAATCTATTATTGTAAAAATTAAATGTAAAAATAAGCTAACTTCAAGTTTCATTCCACAAAGTTCTTAACAGTAAGATACCCGAATTCAACATATTTGAAAGACTACACATTACAAAGAGTGCTTTGCAAATGGGAGTTTGTTTTCTTAGGAAAATCACTCGGACCTCAAAAGTCTGAACCATTCTAATTCCACATGGAAAGTGAAATAGGTCCTATGGTTCAAGGAGAAAGGTCTAGGGGTAGAGACATGGAAATGTGAGACGGGAGAAGAGCGATGAGAGGCAACGTGGAGGTCGGGATTGTGGGTGGATTGTCAGGAATCTGACAGTGATAACAGATGCTCCCACAAGGGGAAGGTGCAACTGCAGATGAAACCTCTAAAATCTTTTCTCTTACTGAGAGATGCTGAAAGTTCTATTGTCTAGATCGAGGAGTGAAATTTTATTGATCTATAGCAACTGTTTTTGTCTTGCGCATTTTACTGTGCTTTGCACGGTATATCTTAATTCCTGCTTTATGACTGAGGACAGTGCTTTTCCAACTTTTGATGTGAATCAGAATCACCTAGGTAGTTAAAGCTGTGACAGGGGTCCTGAGCATCTGATTTAAAATACATGGCCGCAGTGCTAATCAGCTGGAACTTTTTAGTCGGTAAATATTATTCCACAAAATTCCAAGCAAAGGAGCCTTTTCGTTGTTCTTTAAAAGATCTTCGAGAGCCATGTATAGGTATACCAAAATGAAACAAGGACAAAATTTCATAGCTCCAACATGCATGCACTGAATTCCCCTGTAGGATTTTGCTTTATACCTTTCTGTGCTTGCTTATCACCAGTTAGATGTACAAATTCTGTGCACACATGGCCTGGGACTTCAGTTTGTATGTCATCTATTGTTGGCTTTTGGGATTTTTGAATGTAATTGAGTAACTACCAGGGCAACCACAGTCTCTCTTTCTGAGTATGCTATGGAGAGGATTGATACCAGGTGCATGTTTATTATAAATCACTAGGGCCATTTCTTTTTCAAAGCCTGTTTTGTATTCAAAAAGTAAAACAAATTCTTCCTGAAATAAGTCCTTTCTCGGGAGATTTGAACACTAGTCATAGTCTATCTAAATCTTGGTATATTTATAAAGAGGCAACGAAGTGGTTAAAATGGGTGAGAAATAAGAGACCTATTCCATCTGATTCTAAACCACTTCCCAGCACAGCAGTTCAGCTTGACCACACCTTGTGCTTTTCTCCTTTGTATGTTAGGATGATCTATTTTTATTTTTGTCTCAAAAGCTTGTGCCAGGAATACCAAGTGGAAGTGCAACATATTTCTTAGAACGAAGGTTCTTTTGCCTTTAAAGTAATTAAAGTTGAATAAATGAGCCATAATAATAAAAAGGAAAGCCAATATCTATATGGAAGTTTTCCTCCTTAAAGTCATTTTGGAGAAAAGTGAGCAGACTGACTTTCCCCAGAGATAGAATACTATGCAATTTTCTAATGATGAAGAAATAATCATTATAAAGAAATAGGAGGCAGAATACAATTAATTTTGCCGTGATTGTTTGAACGATGGTTTGTTTTGAACTCATCTTCAGTTGTTGGGTAGCAACCAGATTGCTCACAGAATAAGAAAGCGTTTCACTCATGCTTCTGCCATTATAAATATAATGGAGTCTGCTGAGAGTATGTCGGTATAATGCACGGAGAGGTGGCAGGAAATGTTAATGTCCCAGTTCTCATTGGACTGGTAAACACTACTTGATATTTAGTTACTCAGGGCATCTCTTGGGCTCAGTAGATGACTGGAGACTACAGCAAGAAAGTTCCATGTTGAATCTTGGTGGCGTCACTACTGGTCCCTCTCCAAATACTAAATCATTCATCAGGAGAAGCAAAGACTCATTTTTGTTTGCTTGCATTCATTCATTCATTCATTCATTCAGTATTGATCTCCTTAATGTGACAGTCACTATGTCCGCCCTGGTCATATAAATCAGGAGCAGGCAGTTGTGCTATTCTTGAAATCCAGGGGCAGGGAGAGTGAAGGGCCAAGAAAAGACAGAAAAATGAAACATGCACACACCAGGGATCTGTCCTTAATTCAGATTACATCAGCTATAAGAACACCTATTAAATGCCTTTTGGAATAGGGATTTGCAAAGACAAGTTAATTATTAAAGACAAGCCTCTCGGGTCTTCTAAAGAATTCATAACTAACGGTTGCCTCTCAGCTTGAGGCTTGATGACTTCTAACTCTTTGCCCCACTTCATGTTATAATTACATAATTGCACATTTGTTTTTTCTTCTCCTCCTTTTACCCTTCATGTTGGAATTTGCTGTAAGACTGTAGAAATTTCCTCTCTAAGTATTAGAAATTACCTACAGTGCTTTCACAGTACTTCATAAAAAGGCAGTTGTCATGTCATCGTTGGGTCTTGAATCAGACTGTTGGCCCTTGGCTTTTTGCTGAAGCCCCGCGCACACAATGAACAATTGAGCACTGCGCTAAAACTGAGACTACCTGTCCGAAGTCATGGGCTTTGTGTTATTTCAGTGAGAATTTCAGCATGAGGTCAAATGGTGAAAACTCTTAGAAGCGTGCTCCTCAAACTGTAACGTGTCTACCAAGCATTTAAGGATTGTCATCGTGCAGATTCTGATTCAGTAGATCTGTGTGGAGCCCACAAATCTGCCTTTCAACTCCCAGGTGATGCCAGTGGTGCTGGTCCAGGGACCGCACTTTGAATAGTGAGGTTCTGCTACTTTGGCATGAGTCATAACCTCAGGAGTTTTAGTACCGCTTTATGTGATACTGACCTTGAAGTGTTGGTATTGGTTTACGCAGCTTTGGTGGAACTACTTAAGGTTGCCGTATCTGCCTACACAAGACTGTTGTAACTTGCTGTTGATGTGAACATTCTGCTACTTTATGGATATTTCTTACAGGAGGTAGTAGTCTCTCTCTTATGAGAGAATGAGGGTTTACATGTTTCTTTCTGCCATCTGCTGTTAATCTGATCCTTTGATAGAGAAGGCATTGTTAATTTCTCAGTTCCTTTTAAAGGTAGAGTTATCCAGGTTTGTAAATGTCTTTGCTGACCCCTGTAGAATTCCTCTTGCTCTGTGGTGATGTTTTAGAGTGATAAAGTCACAGATTGTGTTAGGCTACAGCTATATTTATCTGTATCCAGTATTTGTACCAACAATTCTGTAATATCGTGTCTAATAACTTTAAGTAATAATACTTTTATGTCATGATTTGATGTTTTTAAGTATCAAGATTCCTACCTTTTAAAATGTGTATTAAATGTAATGGAGATCATCTCTCATAGTAACTAATTAGAAAATAAAACTGATCAGTTTTTTAAAAGAAAGCCTAATATTAAACCCTTGACCTTACTGGAACAGTTTTCATTCATCTTACAAATAAGTGTTATTTGCAAAAGATGTGCCAGACATTAGGTTAGACTTTGGAGAGAGAATAGGTAAACATTTAGTATGTTTAATATTGTTAATCATGCATTTATTTAATACAATGATCAAGAGAGAGAGCAGGTTGAGGTATATAGAAATACATATCAATATAAATTTTACATATACATACATACACATGACTCATGGATCAGGTAGTGTATCTCTTATGCCTTCCATATGGACATTTTTTTTTCTTCTTTGCTTTGATAATAGCTCTACCTATTTCCAGTCTAATGATTTCCTTCCATCTCCAGCATGGATATCTTTAATCAGTCAGGGTGTTTTCTGAAACCCTGACTCAATCTGACTCACACATAAAAGACAGTTATTTTCTCAAATAGCTGTCAGTCTAGAAGTGGGACAGGCTTCAGATCTGGTTGATAGATTAGTTCACCAATTCCATTAAAGGTCAGATTCTTTCCTCTCCTAAAACAAGGAAAATTTTCTCAGACGTCTCCCACCATACTTCTCTTTGACCTAAATTGGACCCATGTCTTTCCTAACAGGGGAAATTAAATACATGATCATGATTGGCATGTTCTGGTGATTTTACGGTAAGGTACATTGGATGTTAGACAATCAAAGTAGCCACTATCCTCTTTCTCTGCCAACTTTGAAATGTTAAATATAACGTTATATTTAATATGTTAATATAACCCCTAGGATTGTGTTGGAACATCTCTTACATTCTCATTGCACACTCTCTGGTAATTTTATCTACTCCCATGGCTTAACTACCACCTCGATGTGGTAGTTCCACATCAATATAGTCAATCCAAAAATATGTTTAGAATTTCATATCCATACATTTAGTTTCTTCCTGGAAAACTCAACTTGGAACTGCCAGCAAAGTCTTAAATTCAAGATAATCCAAAATTGAGCTTACTATCTTTACCTTAAAGTCCTAACTCTACTTCCAACTTGGCAAGTTATTTAAACTAAAACCCCAGGCATCATCTTGGCTCATTCAACCAGTCAGTAACCAAATTCTATTAATTCTTCGCCCTCTTTTCTGCGTCTTTTCTCCCCCCACCTCTATGTTTCTACTGCTTCATTTTGGGCTCTTGCTACTTCTGGTATTTGTGTTGTCTTCAGCGATCTCTCCATTTTCACTCACGCCGCTCCACCTTGCAATTTCTTCTTCACATCTACTAAGTCAACTTCCTAAAGTTAAGTCTGGTTGTGATATTTCCTGTTTACAGTAAGCAGCTTCCCTTTGTCACGTGGAATTCCTTGCTGTGACGTATCATCATCTTCCATACCGTCACCTCATCTCGTGCCCTGTATTTCTTGTACACTGTAATCAAAATTTGCATTTCAGATGGATTTTCTTATTTTCTTTGAACATGTGTGGAGTGCTGTTCCTGGTAGTACCTGTGCTCATGCTGCTTTATTTGCTTACTGTCTCAGCTCAGTCAGTGTTCTCTTTTAAAGGTCTCACAACTCTTCTGTTTCCTTCACATCCCAGGAGAGCTGAGGAGGAGGATGTGGTGGTGGCGGTGGTGGTGGTGACTAATACACATTATATCTCAGGCTTACTGTGTGAGAAGCCCTGTTCTAAGTGCTTGGTGCATAGTAAGCCACACAAAAACTATGAAGTAGACGCTAGTGTGTCTTTGTCTTATAGATGAGGAAACTCAGGTACGGAGAGATGAAGCAGCCCCCCTGTGGACTCAGAGGCAATAAGCACTGACACTGGGACTTGACCTTAGACTCTTGGATTGTGCTCTTAGGCGTGATACCTCACAGTCTGTCAGTCATTTGCTCAGTCTTTCCTTGGGCATCATTGTACCTTGGATATATTTTTATTCTTGTGCTTAAAATACCTCACTGCACTATCTTTCCTGTCTTATTTCTCAGACTATACCAAAAATTCCTTCAAAGTTGAGCCAATTCTTAGTCATCTATAGTTCTAAACACAGTAGGCACAAAGTGTTGGTGGAGTAAGAAAGAAATGGAAAGAATGTTTGGTGTAGTGTTTGTGGATAAAGAAATAGGTCATAGATTCCTCTCAAAAAATTTAAAGTGTTACTCAGCTTTGCATTCATAGTGGCAGGTTTTTGTTTTTTGGTTTTTTTGATTGAGCAGTCTCATGTTTTTAGGAAAGAGGTCTCCTTGCATTTTGCAGAATCTGAAACTAAAGAACAGGTGATTTATTCAGGATACATAACCCAGGTTCCCTCACCATATATTCTTTCTGAGAAGTAGGAAGCCGCGGCAATAGCTCCTGGTGAGGGTAGAGGAGGAGGTGCTGGAGATTTGAAGAAGTGTAGAACAGTGGCTGTCAAACTTGATCAGAAGCAAGGTGCATGTGAAAACAAATTTGCTGGGCCTGCCTCGGAGTTTCTTGTTCAGTAGGACTGAGAAAGACCCTAAGACTGTGCCAGCAAGTTTGTAGACAATGTTGATTTGGACAAGACTCTGAGAACCACTAGTGTAGAGCTTGCATTTTTATTATTGAGACAGTCATGCTTTGAATAATGAGGCAGTTGATCTGTGGTGCTAGAACTGTGACAAGTACCCCAGGCTACTGCCTCCAGCCCAGGATGACCCCATATGCTCTCTCTGAATTCAGTAAGGGAGGGCAGTGGAAAGCTATGGGAGCTGGAGGTGATGCAGGGGTTGGGTACTAGGAGGGAAAGTTTGGAGGAAGAAGAAGCTGGGGTTACTAGAGCAAATCTCGCGAAGGTCACCCTGGTATATGGCGCTTTGTGGCTGGATGAGTAAATGTGGAGAACTAGATGGTTTTTACCCTGTTGAGTGTATATCAGCATAGCTTCAGGTTATAGCTTCGGCTTATAGGAAGGCTTTGTCTTGTTTTCCACTATAAAGAAGGCTTGCTCTTAGTACATTAATGGAGGTATGATTACATTTTCTAAAAAGTTGGTACTGAACTTCATTTGCAAGCACATGCTTTCCTTCAGACCTAGTGTGTATATTATATTTCACATATATTATAAATAAGATGTGAATATGGTTGCAAAATATTATCCATGAAATTAACATTTAAAGACTTTTAAATTACATAGATATGTTCCACTGAAAAGCAATGGTGGAATGTGACTTGAACTATAATATACCAATTAATATGCCTGTTTATTCACAGAAGAAGGTAGTAGGAAATGCAGTAAATACTAGCTGTAGCTGTTCTTTGAGTTGTGTGACCACAGATGACTTTAATCTGATTTTCTGTTTTTTCAAGCTTTTAAAAAGAGTAAGTTATCTTCATAAGAAAGTCATTTAAAAAGTAAAGTCTATTAAGCTAGCATAATGTATAACATAATAACTAGTAACATACAAACTAATTTTTTTAGTGCACTGGTCTTGATCCTGGGGTACTTGGGATGTATCAGTGAACAAGGAAAATGGCCCTGTCCTTTCAGAATTTATATTTTGGGACATGAGTGATTAAACTTACTACATCTTAGTAGTAAGTTACATCTATTGGATATTTCAAAAACTGCAAGTTTTTATTTCCAAGTCCTCTATTATTCACATTTACCTTGTTGTCCTCCTTTGGATTCAAAATTTTCTGACATTATGGGCTCTGGCCATTGTAGCAATTGTCATTTATAGTGCTATAATTTTGCCTAGAATAAGTTAATAAATTCATCTTATCAGTATAAAATATAGTATATGATGTGCATTTTCGGTTAGAGTTTACTCGTGGATATGGGCAAAAATTGCCAAGAATGTAAATTGAATTATATCGCATAGGATCAACTCTTTGATTTAAACACCTTAAAATCTTCCAGCATATGATAGGTTTGTTTAAAACATAAATAAGTAAAGGCTTTTATAATAATTCTTTCTTTCTAAATATTTGGTTTAAAAATACATTTTTCAGCAATAAAAAAGGTTGAGGAACATGCTACATGCTACAAGGTGGATGAGCCTTGAAAACTAAGGCTGAGCAAAAGAAGCCAGGCATGAAAGGCCAACGTATTACTCCATTTACGTGTGATATACAGAAGAGGGACATATAGAGACAAGTAGATTCATGATTACCTAGGGCTGGGGGCAGAAGGGGAGTATAGGGGGTACTTACTGGTGGGGGTGGGGTTTCTTTGGTGGGTAATAAAATGTTCGAAAATTGTGGTGATGGTTGCACAACTCTGACTATATTTAAACCATTGCATTTTTCATTTTAAATGGATGATTTGTATGATATGAGTTATACTTCAATAAAACTGTGCAATTGTTTCTTACACATTTTTCAGCCTTTTAAGAGCTCTTCCTCTACACGATGGTGCATCTTAATCTTTGTTGGGTGATTGATGGGCCCCATGCAGGCATCACTGAAGTGTCCTTTCTTGCTCACCTTCCCCCTTCTCTTCTATGGCATGTGTACGCTTGTCTGAGCATTTATACTTCGGAGTGAAAGAAAAATTGGCCTAAGGGAGTTTTTTTAAACAGAATTACTTTTGAGAAGCATTTTAATTAGCTGATAGGCCAAGAAAATCCAGATGGTATCTAGCTCATCGAGTTAAATATGTGAAAACTTGTACCCAGTTTTTTACCCTCTCCCACACCTTTTTTCCCATACTTTATGTGTAGTGGAAAAAGCAACCAAGACCTAAATTTTATTCCTAGGTATAATTTTTCTCATCTTACAAGGAAATTTTGATTGGATGCCCAGGGTTTTCAAAGGGTAACCCATGAACCAACAGCATCAGAATTATCTGAGTAATTTATTAAAAATGTAGCCCCACGTCCAATTTCCAGAGATTGTTGTGGGTTACTAAATACACTTTCCAAGTCAGAATTTCTCTGCTGGCAACTGGAGATACACATTTTACCATAATTTCTTTCTTCCGCCTTGCAATCATTTTTAACTGCACTACAATCTGAGAATCACAGTTTATTAAAGACCTGGTCCATCTATGATGCTCAGCTATTGTTCATGTCCTTCTGTTTCATTTGGTTCATTCTTTGAGTGTTAGGAAACTCCTTTGCTTTAAACGCCTTTGCTTCAGTCTTTGCTTCGTGAAGAGCTGGGTCAAAATGGTTACCTGAGAGATTTGATTCACTTTTGAAGACTGCGTCTAAAATGTTTTACTCGTTTTCTTCACTTCCTTTTTACTTCCTTGTTTCTGTTCTTTCAATACAACATATTGGGTGATTCTGGGTGATGTACTGGATATTCTGGGTATTTCAGGATGAATAAAATACAGTTGATATCTTCAGAAAACTTACAGTGTAGATTTCTCACAACATACTTTGTTTATTTTCCCCTCTAAAGAATTAGACCTTTATATTTCTTTTATCCCTCCAACTGCTCATAGCTTTAAGTTTTAGAACAAATAATATATTTGCATTATTAAATCTAGAAAGAAGTACATGTGACTTTGCAGCTTAAAAACTTAGTATTGAGCATAAATAGCATGGAATTTTAACTTTAAGATTTTGATTATAAAACTATAAATAATAATACAAACTAATACAGTGTAAGCCTTTAGAAATTAAAGTCAATTTTGAAAAGCATCTTTTAAAAATTGTATTACTGTATTTGCTATAGAAGGTTGGAAACTTCTTTATGTTTGCATGAATAAGATGAATAAGAAGTTACAGGTTCTTTTTTTGGAGGGGGGGTAATTAGGTTTGTTTGTTTATTTTTAGAGGTGGTACTGGGGATTGAACCCAGGACCCTGTGCATGCTAAGCATGCACTCTACCACTTGAGCTATCTCCCTTCCACCATTTTAGTATCCAAGAAAGCCAGTTTTTAAATGTGCTACTTAAAATTTATAGCTGCTTTCGATGGAATGTTCTCAACATGCCAATTCTCATATTTTCCATGCCATTCTGTGTTACTGCTCTTCCAGCAAACGCAAATCCAGAATGCCAGACGCTGTCCTGAGTGCTGGAGATAAACTGTGAATCGGGGTCACAGGTTCTGTCCCAAGAGCTCACGTAGATAATTATAAATCAGTGCAGCAGATGCACAGAGATTTATTCACAGGGACTTTCGGAACACTAGGTGGGGACACCTAACCAATCCTGGGAGAACTGCCCTCACAGGTGATTGATCAGCAGCATCTTTTCCTGTCTGCCTGCCTCCCTCCATCTCCCCCAGGGGTCTTGTGTCCTTTGTTGGTGTCCCTTATGCAAGTCTGTCAGAGAACTGAGCACACTTATCTCTTCTCTGAGGGCAATCCCTTCTGCATGACTGGGATACAACTCCAAGACTCCCTGCCTGGTTTGCATTCACATCCGATGAGAAAGGCCAGAAATAGACTTCTCTGTGCTGCTCCATCAGTCAGGCTTGTTGAGACCTGGAGCCTTCCTAAAATTGGAGGTGTCATAATCTGTGGTGAGCACTGGGTTCCTGAACAGGTGTAGATATGGGAGAGACAGATTTCAGCCTGTAGGATGTTAGAACCAAGGGAACCTTGGATGGCATGTAATGGAATCCAGTCATAGTACAGATGATGAAACTGGTGCTCAAGGTTGAATGACTTGCCTGAATTTACATAGTAAAAGTTACAGCCAGTATGATTCCCTACGTCTTTGAATTCTTTATTTATTCTGGGTCTTTCTACCATACTACTGCTTTGAAATTGTTATTTGACTTGGGTGATTCTCATGGGTTCCATTATCAGGTTTAACTATATCAATGATACGGTTAAGTAAATGTCATTTTTACAAATGCAAAAATATAGACGCATGTATATATATCCGTGTATAATTTCAAAATCATTATTTCACTATATAAAAGATAAGGGGAAAAGCAAAGTAACATTGGGGTCATCCTAAATTTAGTGTCAAATATAACCATGTAGTAATTTCTCAGAAGTTTGACTTAGAGTTAGAAATTGGAAATTCTCAATTCTGTGGCTCATTGTGTGATAATTGGAAGTTGCTCGAATTTTTTTTATTTGCACAGTGGTAATATTGAATTTATCATCAGGGGAAAAGAAGTTCTTCCAACTGATTAAACATTCCCGATTTTCCTTTGTACGTTACCTAATCCTTTTACTTAATTCCCTCTGATAATGAACAGCCTAGACTTTTTTTAAAGAAGAGAATAATGAACCAACATGTACCTGTCACCCAACTGACCAATCATCAATTCATTGTCACTCTTTGTTCATTGGTCTCTCTCATTACATATGCTGTTTATTTATTTGTTTACTTGTTGCTGAAATGCTTTAAAGCAACCCTGAACATCCTATTATTTCATCCATAAATACTTTTGTATGTATCTCTAACAGATAAGGACTTAAATATTTTTTAGAAACTATTATTGCATATAAAAATAATCCTTTGATATCATCTAATACCTATTCATTCAAATTTGCCCAGTTTGCAAGAGCCAAGGTTTGAATAGAGAATCCTTCAGACTAGCTCCTCACCTTTGTTAAGTTGATAAAACTCGACTCACATGGTGTCCTTTGCTTTGTATGCCTGGTCAGCACAGACATTACCTGCAGTGGTTTCTCATTATCCTTTATTCTCCTCATTTTTAGTTTTGCATGTGATCTCTCTTTTCTGAATTTGCCCATGTGAGATCTCTGAATGCCGTGCATTTTTAATACCTCTCTACTTAGCATCATTGGTGGTAGTAAGTTTTAGCAATACTTTATCATTGTTTATTTAGGATATTAGTTGAATAAGAAGGAAAGATACCTCTAGAAGCATGCAGGTGGATCAGGAGGTAAACATCCAGGGTCTTCGAGTTAGCTTTATTCTTTCTAACACAGTGAACTTGGACAAGTTTCTTAGTCAGTTGGAGTCTCTCTGTGTAAAATGTGGCCAGTGCCTGGACATTATTTTATCCTACTATACATGTCTTTGACAAGTGTATCCTAACCCTCTTTGGCTTAAGCCCTGGCATAAATAATCACACATTCTCTGCTTTGCTTCTCCTAAGTTCTTGGTCATTGGGATAGACAAGTGTGCAGCTGACCTGGGTCCACGGTTAGAAGGTATCTGTAACAGTTCCTGGGGGCTGGAGGGAAAAATCAACAGAAAAGCATTTAGACTTGAAAAATGATTCCTTCCCTAAAAGTAGAAGCATAACATAATATAGCCTGTGTTATCTTCAAATCGCTGTGATATATTGATATAAAAACAAAAGAGACAAAAAGGCCAGTTACCTTTTATAAGTATACAGAAAGAACTGAATGGAGCCCACTGGATCAAAGCTCTTGTTTCATTCTGTTTCTCACCATGCAGAAAATCATCTATGGGTGAGCATGACCACAAATAAAGGAGGAAATGGGCAAGGAATGGAAAAGGACATACTGATGTTTACAGACCTACACGTTAGATGCCATAGTTAAAATATTTGAAGATTACATGAGATACTACATATAAAATATTTTGGAAATGTTGGACGCTTGCAATATTTTCAGAGTTAACGTTTTGTGATAGAGCTATTACGGGTAGAAATCACTTTGCCTACTGTGAATCATGATTTTCTTCCAACTTTTCCCCCAAGAGAAATGACGTTTTAGGATGACTGAAAAGCAAGGCTGTGGAGTCAGACAGACATTGTTTCAAATCCCAGCTCTGTCACTAACATTTCTCTCGGGACTAACAATATTAATAACTTTACCGAAGTTTGTTTATTCATCTACAAAATAGAAAAATACTTCATATAAATTGTTACAGGGGATAAACAAGATACTGGACCTAACAGAGCTTAGCACTGAGACACACATAGTAACCACTAGAAGGATGTAGCTATCACGTGTCCTTCCTTGATACTCAAAATTTACGACAATCCTGTGATTTGTTCACTGATTGTTCTCAGTGAACATGGTTCTGTTATATAGGTGTTGTATTATGGGTTCCCGCCTGTCCCCTTAGGATCAGAGTCTCTTATCTTGGATAAAAGTTTAAGTATTTTTAATTTCACTTTACAAGACATTGTAGGTGTTGATAGAGGGTAATTGTAGTTATTTTGATAGTTTCTTAGAACCCTTGGAAATCTGATGGAGATTTTATCTTAAGATGGTTGGGGATTAGATGAAGGAAAGACTGGGAATATCTTTGGCTTGGGAATTAGAAGATCTGGGTTCTGACAGGAACTAGTTCCCTGACCTCAGGCAATTTTCTTAATTTGTCTGGACGTCATTGTCCTCTGTTGGAAGGAGGGGTTTGGTTTGGATTGGTGATGGTGCAGATGCTTTGGGTTTCAACATCCTATGACTAGCATTGAACAGGTAGGGCTTTGCCATTTGAGCAACCTGGGAGCAAGGCTTATGGGTGGGAGTTGGGAATTAAAGAACAACAGATGACAGAAGGCATCACTTTTCAGAATGAAGGGAGCAATATGGGGAGTGGGAGGAAATGAGAGACTTGAAGAACAGAAAAGGAGAGCAGTACCAAGACTTGAGTCTGACTTATTTTTTAAGCAATGCCAGGATTTCACAGCAATGTCCACTATTGCTTCTGATAAATTCTTCTTCAGTGGACTATCTTTCAGTGAGTATGTACTGCCAACCCAGATTCTCAGGAAATTCTAGATCTTTGCAGCTTACTGCAGATAAAGACAGTGTTTTGGTGTTTGTGCTAGGATACAGCAGAAGTGTGCTGATGGCTTTTGCTCTCATGTTTAATAGGAGATTGAAATAGATGACTTGTGTTGGTAGCTAATAGTTGACCATGGAATGTCACTCGAAAGCCAGGCAGCAGAATGTAAGGCATGACTTTGGCTAGAGGCCTTGCTGTTAGTCATGCTGACAGATATGCTGAAATCGTCTTAAAAACATGTTCACATGTTGCCTTGTGCTGGTCTTTCTGTAAAATTCCCAAAGATCCCCATCAAGACAACTTGGGGTTGAACATGGACTGGTAGAAAGATGAGCATTCAGCAGTAAAGCACTCTTTGGCAAATAGTATCCTGTATTGTTTAGGCTTATGAAGGTCATTTTGAGCAAGCTTTAACAAAAAGTTGCAGAGTTAGGTGACTACCCAGGGAGATTGGGTGGTTCATAAAACAGTGGTATCTCAGTGAGGTCATTAGCTTCTAAAATCTCGTGCTTGACTTGGGAATCCAGAAACATCAGCTGACAGTGGTTTTACTGACAGTCTAGTTCAAGGCAACTGATCGTAAGAAACCGAATCTACAAGATGCTAATGTATACATCAACGTAATTTACAGTAAGATAAATGAATGGAGCCAAAACTTTTGTCAACTATTTTTCAGTCCAAGGGAGAACTTACTTGGAAAGCCCATTATTATCATAGTTTGCAAAGAGTTTGGGGAACCGTTGAATGACTTTGGCCAGTATCATTGAGTTGTAATATCATCTGTAGTTCAGGGACAGAACTACAAAAAGCACTGAATATCCAAGTAGCGTGACCAGGGAGCTCCCTCTGATGACCTTTCCCTGTCTTATTTCCATGTCCATCCCCTTCTTACATTACCACTGTCTTGTCCATCCTTGTATTTTCAGTTTCTGACAAAGTGCTCATCACATACATGCTAAATAAATGTTTGAATGAATGGAAGGTATTCAAATCTATTGATTTGAATATTGTTGAATTTGAATAATAATCAGGGTTTGTTTTGTTTTTAGCTTTTACACTCTCCTTTCTTTCATCTCTTCTGATTGCAGTGGAATGTTCCCAAATGTTTGGGCTATAAATTGGGTTACTTTGTAATCTTGTCCATCAGGTGTTAATTCTTTCAAGTTTCATTCTCTTCTCTCCCTTCTAAATACCCTATGTGAATTCATCCCTTCTCTTTGCTTTAAATACTTTTAAAATGCTGATGATTCTGACGTGTAAACCCAATAGGTCATGAGCTCTCATGGCCATTTCAAACTGAGCATGACCAAAATGAACTCATCCTTATCCCCCAAATCTGCCTGAGAATTCTCCTCCTTCAGTAATGGCTCGGGTGGTTCTGTCAGAACCCTAGGAGTTGTCTTTGACCCCTCTGTCTTTATTCATCTAATCAATACTGATGTGTCAGGGCTTGAAAGTGACCACATTTCCTAAACAATAGATTTTTTTCTCCCAGGCTGTGCTCACCAGCTTTTTGTACGTATTGCTAACCTCCAAATGTACTGAAGAGTTACTGTATATAATGTAGTAGAAGAAATCAAAGATAAACAGACCAAGCCCCTTCCCTCAAGAAACTTACAAGGGAAAAAAGAGTCATCATACAAACATTAAAAACACGTCAGTGTATGGTAGGTAATAAAAAGCATTGTAAAGTCCTGGAGGTTAATTTTGGCTGTATATTAGAAGGCTTCAGGAGATGATTGTATGTGAACTGAGCCTCGAAGGGCTTGGTTTTGATGAGCACAGTTGGCAAAGTCCCTTTATGTCACTAGTCTATAAAAAGAGATACTTAAGTAAGAATGTCTCCACCTTTTTGAGGCTGTTCAGTTTTCTATTGTTGCCTTGTAATAAGGAAATATATTTCAGTTGATGGCTTTGAAAAACATTTAGCTGAGGTATAATTCTATAATTTCATTCTGTGATTTCTAAACCCCTCAAAACTCAGAAATGAAGCAGTTAGTACGTCACCCTCAATATATACACTTTGATTTCAGGAGGAAAAAATCACTGGATTCTCACGCTCTGTTTTTATTACTTGAAATTCGTTCAGTTTGTGGTACAATCAATCACAGTTTAAGTTCAACTTGTTAAAAATTGGCAAATTAAATGATACCTTGGAAAGGGCTTTAGTTACATATCTAGAATTAATTTGGTTAGTACAGGTAAGTAGTGGTTTGGGAACAGCTGCATTTTCTAAAAAAATAACAATATTGATAATAAAAACCATGATTTTCATGTGCTGAGAACAGTAATTATGTACTTTTCATGGGCCATCCTATTCAGACTTCATAACAACCCTAAGGTAGCTATTATAATCCTTATTTTATAAATGAGGAAATTGTTTCATAGAGGTTCTTCTGACCCTAATTCAGATCCTCCCACCCTGAGGCCTGTGCTCTTAATCACTTACAAGCTGACGTTTGGTTTTTGTGCTTCGTGTTAAACGTATTTATCAAATTTTGCGTTTTTTTTTTTTTTTTTAACAAGAGTGGTTCCGCCAATAACCATGATTAGCTCAAAAACATCATTTTCTCCTCTCACTTTCCTCATACTTACCAGACTAAAGAAGTTATTTGTCAGGATGATTAAGGTATCAAAATCTTAAATTCTTATACAGTTTTTCCACATCCTCAAATGACTTGCTCATATCATTAAAAATGATCTATGTATATTTGAAATAATTACCATTTATTTCATCATCAAGTGTCTTTAAATATTGCTATCAGATTTGAAACGTAGAGCTATGCTGGTAATTTCACAAAGTCCCATTATTTACTCTTCATTCCATTCAGTTTTTATTTTTACTACTGTATAGAATCCTTTACCATATAATCTACCAATACAACTACAGAATTTTTGAGAGCATTACTGAAAATGTCTGACTCTTAAGAAGAGAATCAAAGTATAAGAAGTAGCAATTTTCTAAAGATTTTTGAATTTGAACTTTTAATGAGACCCATTAGATAAGACTAATAACCTACTTGAATTCATTTGCTAAAAATGTTGATTGTTGACTGTTTCCCAGATGGGCTCTTTGGAAAATCTGTCCTGAATATTCTCAACTAGGAGAGAAACTCAAATTTTAGGGGATTAATAATGAATTCATTCTCCCCATATCCATTTCCCCAAATGAAGACTGGTCTCTCTTTTCTCATTAAAATAACATCTTACTTAGTGGGTGGTGGTAGTTGACTTCTGACATAATTAGCAAGTATAGACTTTGTACTTTCAAGTTTACCTGCCTTCATATTATCCCAGGATGTCCTTCCTGTGAGATAATTATAGATTGCATGAAGTTGCTTCAACTTGTCCATTTTCAACTTCTTTCTTGATCTTACTGTTTTTGGAAAGAATGGGGACATATACTTTAGACTTCCCTAAATGGCTTTCAGAATGATTCTGCTGTCTTTTTTTGCTTACCTGTTTTCTCTGTCATTTTGACATCAAAGTGTGGGAGTTTCCTGAGCTCTCTATGAGCTCTCAACATTTAGGAACTTTTTCTTTCAGATTGAAGTAACTAAACTAGAGCCAACATTCAATATCTTACTGCTCTGGTTGTTTGCAATAGTCCTGTAAAACTTGATATTTTCTGCTATTCTCCATGCTTCCTGGTGTGTGTGTGGGGGGTGCACATGTAGTTAAAGTGTTGCTTTGCCTTCACTTGCACTTTGTGTCCCAAGACCTTTTTTTTTTTCTTTAGAAGTTAAAATATAATTCAGAACCTAATAGTACAGAAAAATGGGTTCTATGATTCTTGGACGGGTTTTTCATGTTGCACTTTGCAGATAATTCTGTATAATTCAGGTATTTGGTCTTGCAAGGTCTTGATCCAGGTCTAGTTGAGTGTAGGGTTCTTTCCTTTTTTTTAAAATGGAAATTGACCATTCCCCTTATGCTTCTCATTTTTTGTGCAGTATTTACTCTCTGCAAATTAAATCCTATAATTATGAAGTCTCTGGATGAAAAGTTTATTTTTTTCAGTCAGTAGTATCAAAGGCACTCTGTTACCTACCCAACCCATGCTCCCCATTCTTAAAATGAAAATGTATATTTTAAGTAGTAATTTTCCGTGACATGCAGAATTGTGGAATTGCATATGGTTTATAAAGAGGGCTCACCTGAAGAATAAAGAGACCTTTATGGTGAGTTTTCTAAAAGATTGTTTGCAGGCCTAATTTCCTTGAGTGTGCTACCTTTAGGAATCTTGAAGCTCAGAAATGCTTATAAACAACCCTGTCACATAAATGTAGGAGAGAAATTCTCTCCATTCATGGTAGTGTTAAGTTTCCACCTAGAGATGGGAAAACGCATATTTTCTTTTTTATTGATGTTGATTTACAATATTAGTTTCAGATGTACAACATAGTGAGTATTTTTATAGATTATACTCCACTTAAAGGTATGATTTATTATAACTTTGTATATTACCTGTGCTGTACAACATTGTATTTTATTTATTTTAATACATAGTAGTTTGTACCTCTTAATCCCCTACCCCTACCTTAGCCCTCCCCTTTTCCCTCTCCCCGTTACTATCCACTAGTTTGTTTTCTATGTCTGTGAATCTGTTTGTTTTGTTAGTCATTCACTTGTTTTATTCTTTAGATTCTTCGTGTAAGTGGTAATATACAGTATTTATCACTGTCTGACTTATTTCACTAAGCATAATACGCTCCAGATCCATCCATGTTGTTGTAAATGGCAAAATTTCATTTTTATGGCTAACATTCCTGTTTCTGTGTATGTACACACCACATCTTTATCCATTCATCTGTTGATAGACACTTAGGTTGCTTCCATATCTTGGCTATGACTGTTATTTTTCATTTTGCATCCATAATCTAATTTTTAAGTGAGGATCTTATTTTACAGTTGAAAGAATGGAGTCTCCAGAGATTCACTGACTAGGTCAGGTTGATTGGGTCAGGTTGACACAGCCTAAAAAATAACAGAGCCACAATTCAAATCCACACTTTTGAGTATAAATGTAATATTCTCACCATTAGAGCTAAGGTCTGAGTTTGGATATTGACCCCTTAAACTTCATCAAAATCATACGATGTATCTATGTAGAATCTTTGGCATTGCATAAGATATTTTGAAATACCAGAGTAACTACCCTTGGACACTTACAGTTTTATATGAAGCACTTTGTTAGTTGGGGCAAAACAGTTTCTGCCTACTTTTTATTGTTTCTTGAACAAGTTAAAATCATTTAAAGAAGAATGTCATAATTAGCAATGCCTGTAGAAATGATACTACTGTTTTATCCCTTCAATATACAGTTAACATTGTCAAATCACATGTGGGCTGTCATCTTGAACGTGGATGCGTCTTGAGGTTACTGCATTTGTCCCTTCAACTCTACTTCCTCTTCATTATGACAGCTGTTCTGGAGAGCAGATTTAAAACCTGTCTTGTTCTCTCCCACCCCATTCAAGTCCTTTTTAAAATGTTTTATGTTTTCATTTTGAGATCCTCATTACCAAATTCATAACTAATGTCTAGGTATCACATTACTTAGCTTCTGGCCTCACAACTGAAGACAGAATATTATCACAACAACAATTATGAAGATGTGATTTCTGTTAAGTCTTATTTTTTTAATTTAATGAAAAGTATCCTTTTAGTTCTTTCTCTCTGCACATTGATCAGAGATATGCTTGGAATTGTAAACACTTACTTTTAAAGTGGCTGCTTTTAGGTTGAGCTGGAGTATCTACTGGCATGCTGTGTGTCCTCCATGCTACTTGGCTACTATGGACCTTGATTTTTAAAAGCAGTTGCAGGCCATGAGACCAAAGTGTGGCAGGACGGACAGATAGGGGACATGGCCAGAGTCTGAGATGGGCTCTCTGATTACCCAGAATGTATCTGTGTGTAATTGGGAGTGATCACTTACTAACATTTGTGGGGTTTTGTTTTGTTTTGTTTTGTTTTTTGATGCGAAAAAGATCATTCTGAACTTAAAACTGGATTTTCTTCACAGAACTGATACACTATTTAAGAATTACATAGCCTCTTTTTTAAAGTTTTTGAATACATTTGTTTAGGCTCAGAAAAATGTATAATCTAGAAATGAAGATACTTCCTCTCAAATAGGTAAAATCTGAATTCTGTGTTCAATTCTGAAATAGAACTAAAGCATGTCTGTAGAGCCGATGTGACAAAACAAGTCAAAATTTATGCACATAGTTAATACCGCTAAACAGGAAGTGCAACTCTAGTCTACAATTGGTAACCATAGTTACGGTGTGATTTTTTTTTTTTTTAATTTTCGACTTGGCTTTATATAAAATGGGGAGATGGTAAAGTTGTATTGTCATGGTTTATCCCAGGTGTGTTTTTCCGGTAAGGATTATTGCCGGTAGAGAAGGCTATCAGTGAGTCCATTTGCTCATGTGTGTGTGTGTGTGTGTGTGTGTGTGTCTGTCTGTCTGTCTGTCTGTCTGTGTGTGTGTGTGTGTGTGTGTGTGTGTGTGTCTGTGTATGGTAAGATTTGCATTCGAGGTTTCATTTCATTCATCGTTAGTATAGAGCGGTATATATGCTTCAATATTCTTAAATAGGTCAATGCTGCCAACAAATTTTATGACTTTTTAAAATTTCTAATTGGATTTGAATGGTAGCTCCTTCATGGCACATATTATTTCAGTAGATAAGACAATGAAGTTTTGGGGTTATTTAAAAACATTTCATTTAGGTTGTATATGTGTGCGTGTGCGTGTATCAGTATGTGTATGTATATGTGTGTGTTTGCATGTTATTTCTTCTAGATACAAAAACCTTATGGAAAAATTTCAATGCAGAAAAATATAAAGAAAATGAAAATCTCCCATGTTCCCCCTTTTAGAAACACAGCTACTAATCACATAGTTATGTACGTGCTAAAAATATATATATATATACACACACACCTGTGTTTCTTTCAGAATGAGCATGGAATATTTTAAAACAGTGTAATTGCATGCATAGTAATTAGATTTTAGATTCATACTGTAAAAGCCCCTAAATCCTCCAGAGCCTCTTGTTAACTCATATTCTTTCTTAACCAAAAGAAAAATTCAGGGCCAAGTCCTTTGAAAGCCCATCATTGCTGGAGGCCAAAGCAGTATGAATTCAGATCCTGAAATAATCCAGTCTTACTGTTTTTTTTGTTTTTTGTTTTTTGGTTTTTTTTTGCACATCTCTGAAGTTTTTCATATAAAGCTGGGAAATGTGTGTTTCATGTGACGGTATCCACTGCTCCTGTCACTAACCTTCCCACTTTCAGAGAAAAACAGTCATCTTCAGCCCACTCTTTCTTGTTGACTACCTTTTCTTCAGAGTGACGTCAGCAATCTAAAGAAATTCTGGCCTCTTCTGCCACTAAAATGCCAGGAAGATCTCTGACTGCCTGTGCATGGGGCCTGCGGGGCCGGGGAGCACGGTCTCTGTAAATGAGTCGGCACATAACCATCCTCTCTGGGTGTGTATTCTCCCTTTCCTGCACTCCCTAGACTTTTGGAAAAGTCACTAAAAGGCAGTAAACTTACATCTGTCACAAACTGTAGCAAGCTTGAAATTCCTTTGGAAACTTCGGAAAATGCTCTTATTTTAGAAGTCCGTGTACACTTGGCATTTTCCTATCCTGAGTCAGCGCTTGTTTTGATGCAAGAAGAACACGTCAAGCTGTTACCTCCCTCCCCAGGTTGTTAAACAGGTGCTTGAGGAAGATGTCCGCGTTTTTCCATAGGGTGTTATACTCCAGTCTCCTCACCTCCAGCATGTGTACATGAGGTTGAAAAGCCACTGAAGTCATTCATTCTGTGAAGCACGTCACCTGGTGTCCCTCATGAACACATGGGAAAGTGGTGCCCTTTCTTAAGGGGACCTTCGTGCTCCCCTTTTTGTTTTTGTTACCAGATCACAGTCCTCAGGGATGTCTGAGTCACATCAGTAAATACAAGACTCTGAATTTAGATTTTTGTATTTGAATAGAGAATTAATATGTAGACAAAGAATGCTTAGATATCTGGAAATGGTGAAGCACTGGAAAGATTGTATCCTGGTTTTTTTTTTAATGAATAAATGTAGGCTCTTAATATAGTTATTTGTAAAAACGTAGAAAATAGAAATGTAAATGTAGAAAACAGAAAATCAGTAACTCGGATAAAAATTGCTTTTTTTAGGCATTTCCTTCCAGAATTTTTTTCCATTCAGATATGAGTGTGAAGGTTTGTGGGTGTGTGTAGGCATGTCTGGGGGGAATTACAAAGTTGGGATCATGTTTTATATTCAGTTTTGTATCCTGCTTTTTTTATTAAGTGAGTACTTGTTGGTATCATTAAATATTCTCAAGTTGTGCTAAAAATATTCTCAGTGGTGCACTCTGTTACACAGGGAATAATACCCACCTGACACCTGTGTGTGGGGAGTGGGGACATCACAGAAGGCAGGTTTTAGGTTTGGTAAATGTTTGTTGCTTGTGTTATCAGGGTTTTCAGGTTGCTCTTCGTGTGGAAGGGAGAATGCTGTGAGTTTACAAATGTGGGCTAAGTTAAGAAGCTCCGTTTTTCTTTGTGACATTGAATTATCTTTACACCACATATTTTTAGTGAGTTTTTACCTTGTGCCAGGGGATGTGTGAGCAATGGGGAAAGACTGAGGCATGGTCCCTTCTTCGGAATGTGCAGTTGTATGACCCAATCTCTGTTGAAAGTAACAGTGCCGTTCCTTAAGCCATGAGTATTTTAGGGGCTGGGTGGGGGGGCATTCATTGGTTTGATAAGTTTACAAAATGCTGCAACTATATCTCATCCTTGGAGATTCACAAGGCTTAAGTCTCTGAAAAGTCTTGCAGAAAAAAAAAGAAACCAACTTAGTTTCATTAAATTAAGTATTTCCTGAACTTATCAAAGAAATATTTACCCCAACACACTAGGATTCTCCCAAATTGCCCTAAGAAATATAGTAAATTATTTAGCTCTCCAGAATTTTTATTGTCTTTATATATTCATGAAAACACTTACTTGTTTTAGATCTAGGTTGGAGGTCAGATTGTTACCGGAAAAATCAATATGGTAGTATAAATTACCAATGGACACTTTGCCTTGACTTGAGTTAGTCTCAAATAACAACAGCTTAAGGACATTGATGCCAACACGCTTTCCTGAGATTTCAGCACTGCTCAATAATTGTAAAGGATGACAGTGGTGTTTAACCATGTATGTCTGTTTGAAGACAGTTCAATTAGTCTCTGACTCGAATCTCTGAAGACATCTCTTTCCAAGTCTGTTATTTGACATCCGTCATAAGCATGACTTGAAATGCTAAATTAGAAGCCACTTGATCTGGTAAGATCTTAACTCTCTTTCTGCAAAACTTTTTCTATTAAGTTTCTCTGAAATAAAGTCTGAGAATGCAGGGGCTTTCTGATAATGATTCCTTATCAAATATTAATACGGTTATTAATCTGCTCTTGGCTTCTTTTTGTAACTCTTCTCTTGAGAATCTTTATTAGCAGCACAGGCAAGCATCCAGTATCCAGTGGTGGCACCGTTAAGTGAAAGCAATATTGACAAGTACTTGTAAGTCACATTGCCATCTCAGCTGACTTATTTGGTGTTCATAAATGTCTTCTAGCACAGTCATATCTCAGAGATATTAGAGGTTCAGTTCCAGTCCACCACAATAAAGCAAATATCACAATAAAACAAGTCACATGAATTTTGTTTTTCTGTGCACTTAAAGTTGTTTACACTATACTGTAGACTGTTAAGCAAACAGTAACACTGTCTTAAAAAACAATATATGTACCTTCGTTAAAAAATAATGCTACTTCAGTTTAAAAAAAATGCTGTTGGAAAAATGGTGCTGATAGACTTGCTTGATGCATGGTTGCCACAAACCTTCAACTTGTAAGAAGTGCAGTAAAGCAAAGTACAATGAAGTGAGGTATGCCTGCACAGTGTTTCAGAAATGTATTCTATTGTTAGGCCATAGGTTAAAAATGTATTTTAATGCATAGAAAGTATGTGAAAATTGATAGTTTCTTATACTGTTGATGGGAGTTCTAAATCTTCCCAACATCGTTGGAAGGCAATTTGGCAATTTTTTTCGGTAGTTTAAATGTATGTAATCTTTGAACAGTTTAACTGCTAGGAATTTATCTAGTTAACATCCTTATAAAAAGAAGCTTCCAAGATAATGTACAAGGATAGTCATCTCAGCTTTGTCTTCCTGTGAGGTTTTAACTTCATGTCATTCCATCCACGCAGTTGAATACCAGGCAGTGACTAAAACGTATAAATATATCTGCATGGGAAGATCACCAGCAGAAAATAATAAGCTGATAAAAGTAAGATGGGAAGACTCTTATATAGAATGATATCTTTCATTTAAAATTAACATTAACAAAAGAAGGTTACACTTTTGTAACACACACACACATATCCATACACACGTGTGCATGTATGTGTATAGGTTTTTTCCCAAGAACTGTGTACAAGAAGGTTTTGTTTCCTTTGAGGATAGGGACTGAGTAGCTTGTATTTTGCCTTTTATATTTTTTTGTATTCGAAATTCCTAACTAATGGCATTTATTACTTTTTTTTTCCAGCGAGGTTATCTGTATGATGTGATCTGGGGTATTTTTTTCTAATATTAAATGTTTAAAAAAAAACATCCTAGAGCAGTGTTCCGTTGATATTTCAATATTATTTTTTTTAAAATCAGCATTGTTAGGAAATAATAATGGCCAGAGGAGATGAAACATAATATGCCGTGGGAAGTCAAAGGAATGGTGGTCAGGGGGAATATATGAAAAGGAAGATTTGTCTGGGAAATGTGGGAAAGGGTGGCTATTTTTAACTTTACCAACTACATTTTCCTCCCTTTTAAGTTTTTTTTCTCTGTGTCCGTCTTCTTCTAGCAGTTGTGTTTCTACCTTATTCTTGTAACACAGTCGATTTTATTTTTTGGAGAGGGAGGTAATTAGGTATATGTATAAAAAGTGTGTGTGTGTGTGTGTGTATGTGAATGAAAGGAGGTGCTGGGGACTGAACCCAGGACTTCGTGATGCTGAGCATGAACTTTACCACTGAGCTAATACCGTCCCCCCACCTCTACCTTATTCGTTGGCTCCTTCATCATTGACCTCCATCTCTGGCTGTTCTGCTGCACTTTTTCCTGCTCCCTGTCCTTGGTTCTTGTGGCTTTTTGCAGTTCTTCTGTCAAGTTAGGGTTGCAGGGAGAAGCAGGGATTGGGTGTCTTGACCAGGTCAACATCAGCACTGATCACGTGCTTGTCGCTGGCCAGTTACCTGAGTGATGTCTTCCCTCAGCCCAACTTCCCAACCTACTTTTCCTTCTTACATCAGCTAGATCTGATGTTGTGTAGTCTTGTGTCAGGAGACAGTGAATTGCTGTTTCTTTATGAAATTGTTTGACCATGATACTTCGTTGGTACTATTGGAAGATGATGTATTGCCTAGTAGAAGAAAATGCTGACTTGCAAGAAATCATGGTGGTTTATTTATTGTCATGATTATCTAACTTAATTTACCAAACACAGCTCCCCTACTGTGTAATCATGTAATTGAACAGCTGAGGCCTACACAGTTACCCAAACTGACTAATCCCTATCCAATTAAACAACAACATCGAGCTGTCAAATGTGCATTTCCCCTGTGATACTGTGGGTTTCTCAAAGCTCAGATGCTTAATATCCTGCTGTTACTGTGATTTTTTTTTTTTTTTTTTTTTTTGTGACTTGACTAGCTGGTAAACCAAAGAAAACCCAAAGTACTCTGCACACCAGTATGGAGGGTTATTATAAACATATCCTTATTTATACATGGGAAACCACATTCAACTCTGATTTTGGTTCCCATTGGCTTTTCTGTATCACTAAGTCTAAAGTTAAGAGCTTGGGGAAAGCAATTACACACAAATAAATAATCATAGGATTCATTTGTGAGTATTCAATCTCGCCTCTAAAGCTCAATGTCTGTGATGCCTGAGTTCCACACGTGTGTCAGAGTCAATGAGGTGAGAGATGGTTACGTGGGCACAGATTCATTTTCCAACCTGGTAACTGAAAGGATATGACTTATAATGTGTTGATAGTATTTCTTTCACAGCTGTAAACTGTAAAATCTGGCTATGTTTAGCTCATGTTCAATGTGAGTTAAAAGTGGTCTATAGGATGATGACCACAAAGAAATACTTGAAGGAATACAGATCAAGACAAGGCTGTCTTAGATTTTCACTTCAGCGTTATCTTTTAATTAATGTATGGCACCTAATAACAACTAATGCTAATCTGTGTTTACTGAGTCATGTAAGGTGTTATATTGAAGTGCTTTAGCTGTGGCATCTTATTTACTCTCTCTTTTATATCAGCTTTCCCATCAGCTCCATTTTAAAGGAAAATAAATCTGCCAGAGTTCTCCCAGCTAGTAAATGGCAGAGCTCCATTTGGAACCAGGCTAGAATACCCTTGGGGATGAACCCATAACTACAGTAAATAAGAGATTGGTTAGGGGACCATTGGAAATGGAACAGGAAGAGAGACAGTCTGATCTTTATAATGTGGTTTTGCGATTTTAGTTGAAATGTAGGCTTGTGGAATATCATATAGCCATACTTAAATAAGAGTATAGCCAACTTAGAACTGCTTCTTTCTCTTGCAGAAATACAATGTACAAAAATCTACTCTGCTTAATTCACAAATGAAAGTTTCCCCACAACTTAGGGGCATTAGCTATTTTAAGTATGAATGGTGTTGGTTCACATAAATATGTAAGTTTTTTTCCATTGTATTGAAAAATAAGTTTAACTTTGTGTTAGTTACTAATTCCAACGTTGTGTATACATGAATTCAATTAGTTTATCTCATTGATTTGCAACTCTGTATTTATTAGTTTTCCCAAACTTTTGTGTTTCTAGTCTAAGAATTCTATGGAAGAAAACTTTTTGTTGTTTTGCTTTGAAACTGGTTTTCTTTTCATTTAATTACTTACTCTCCTCTGCCATGAGGAAACAGTATGAATAATTTACATGACTTACTGGGAAATGTTTTTGGTTTAAAAAACAGTTTAACCATTTTTACTCTTAAACTATGAAAAAATTATTTGTCTTTTTTTTAAGATTCCACATATAAGTGATATCATATGGTATTTTTCTTTTTTTCTGGCTTACTTCACTTAGGATGACAGTCTCCAGGTCCATCCATGTTGCTGCAAATGGCATTATTTTATTCTTTTTATGGCTGAGTAGTATTCCATCGTATCAATATACCACAACTTCTTTATCCAGTCACCTGTCAATGGACATTTAGGTTGTTTCCATGTTGTGACTATTGTAAATAGTGCTGCTATGGATTTGGGTGCATTTACATTTATTTACATTGGGGTGCATGTATCTTTTTGAATTAGAGTTCCCTTTGGATATATGCCCAGGAGTGGGATTGCTGGATCCTATGGTGAGTCTATTTTTAGTATTTTGAGGAATCTCCAGACTGTTTTCCATAATGGCTGCACCAAACTACATTCCCACCCACAGTGTAGAGGGCTCCCTTTTCTCCACAGCCCCACATTTATCCTTTGTGGACTTTTGAATGATGGCCATTCTGACTGGTGTGAGTTGATACCTCATTGTAGTTTTGATTTGCATTTCTCTGATAATTTGTGATATTGAGCATTTTTTCATGTGCCTATTGGCCATTTGTATGTCTTAATTGGAGAATTGCTTATTTAGCTCTTCTGCCCATTTTTGGATTTTTTTTTATTAAGTTGTATGAGCTGTTTATATATTCTCGGAATTAAGCCCTTGTCAGCCTCATCTTTTGCAAATATTTTCTCCCATTCCGTAAGTTGTCCTTTTCTTTTGCTTATGGTTTCCTTCGCTGTGCAAAAGCTTATACGTTTAATTAGGTCCTATTTGTTTTTGCTCTTATTTCTATTGCCTGGGTAGACTCCCCTAGGAGAACATTGCTAAGAGCTATATCAGAGAATGTTTTGCCTATGTTTTCTTCTAAGAAGTTTATAGTGTCTTGTCTTATGTTTAAGTCTGTAAGCCATTTTGAGTTCATATTTGTGTGTGGTGTGAGGGAGTGTTCTATTTTCATTGATTTACATGCATCAGAAACAGACTCACAGACATAGAAAAAAAAAAACTTACTAACCACCAGGGAGGGAAGGGGGTGGGATGGGATAAATTGGGAGTTTAAGATTTGCAGATACTAATCTCTATAAAATCAACAAATTCATACTGTATAGCACAGGGAACTATATTCAATATCTTGTAGTAACTTATGGTGAAATAGAATATGAAAATGAATGTATGTATGTTCATGTATGACTGAAACATTATGCTGTCCATGAGAAATCGGCACAACATTGTAAACCGACTATACTTTGATAAAATATATAAATTATGAAAATATTGAATATGAGATGTACTTTAAATGTTTCTTACAGATAGTTAGGTGAAAAATGTTCTTTTGAAAGATGAACAATGCCAGGCTATGACTAAATATACATTCATTAATAATTTTGACATTTAAATGTAATAAACATAAATTTGTTTGGCAATTACTTTTTTATGGTTTATTTCAAGACAGGTTATTTTCTTCACTATTTTTAACCATCTTCCCCCTTTTTAAATTGAAGTACAGTTGATTTACAATGTTGTGTTAGTTTCAGGAGTCCAGCAAAGTGACTCAGTTATACATATGTGTATATATATATATTTTTTTTCAGATTCTTTTCCATTACAGGTTATTATAAGATATTAAATAACACTGAAAACTATATACAGTGGGTCCTTGTTGTTTATCTATCTTATATAAAGTAGTGTGTATCTGTTAATCCCAAACTCCTAATTTATTCTCCTCCCTCCCCTCACTTTCCCCTTTGGTACCCTTAAGTTTGTTTTCTGTATCTGTGAGTCTATTTCTGTGCTGGTTGGCAGTTGCTTTTGAAATCTTCTGTAAGGAATAGAGCCATACTTCTCCACAGATCACATGATGGTTCCTACATCCTGTTAAAGATGACTTCCGGATCAGGATGACACATGTTGGTGGAATAATTTTAGGATTAAGATGAAATAAAACTTGTGCAGTGACAACCTAGAGAGGGGAAGAGCTAATAGATGTGCATGAATTGCTGAGTTAAAGCACAAGAAATGGCTCGTGGTGATACCTGCGTTTGTTCTTTCCTCCTGTGAAAGTTTGTGGATTTTATGTCAAGTAAGGGGGCTGTGATAGTATATTGAATTGCCAAATAATTGGATATTTAGTCAGTCAACACATTTTTCATCTTGCATAAATTGCATATATTCCCCGAGCTTCATTCACCATATCCTTTTCTTTTTAACACTTTGTTGAGATATAACTTACACTATATTTCACCCATTGAAAGTCTAATACTCAATGTTTGTTAGTCTACCCAGGGAGGTATAATCATCACTACTAACTCCAGAACATTTTCATCATCCATCCCTGAAAAGAAACCCCATTCCTATCAGCAGGCACTCTCCATCACCCCCCAATTCTCCTCTGCCCCCACCCACTAGGCAACCACTGATTTACTTTCTGACTTTCTGGATTGGCCCCTTCTGGACTTTTCACATAAATGGAATCATCCATTGTATGGTCTTTTGTGACTGGCACCTTTCACTTAGCATGGTGTTTTTTCAAGTTTCACCCCTGTTGTAACATTTATCAATACTTCATCTTTTTAATGGTTGAATAAATATTCATGGTAAGGATATACCATGTTTATTTATCCATTCATCAGTTAAAGGACGTTTGGCTTGTTTCCACTTTCTAGAAACAATCTTGCTGTGGACTTTGATGTACAAGTTTTGTGTGGACATACGTTTTCAGTTGTTTGGGGTATATACCTAGGAGTGGAATGACTGGGTCATAGGGTAACCCTATATTTAACCTTCTGAGGAACTCCCAGATTGTTGTTGTTCCAAAGCAACTGTACCATTTTATATTCCTGCCAACAGGGTATGAGGATTCTCATATTTCAACAATAGGAATAATAAAACCTACCTCACTATTGTCATGAAGAGTAAACAAGACAGCATATGTAAAGCGGTAAGGGTGGTTTTTGGTAAATAGTGAGGGCTCACTAAAGGTTCCCTTCACTGGTTTGTCATCATTAGGAAGACCTCTTGAGCCAAAATCTTGAGTCACAGGAATCCCACTGGAGAGAACCAGATGAATCTGTTGCCTCTGCCAAAGCTAGCCCTTCAGATCCTGGACTGTGGTTATCATGACCTCTTTATCCAAGATCCTGCTTTAACCAGTACAATCTTACCCCAGTTGGCTTTACGTTGTACATGAATAAACCCACATAATCTTTCTTAGATAAGTCAAGAGTGTTCAAGAGGACCGAAGGGTGAGCGGCAGGACCCTCAGTGTGATGAAAGAGCGAGGGCCCTTGTCTGGAATCTCCTCCCGTCTTTGCCACTCGGAGTCACTGAGTTGCTGCTTACTGCATCTGTAAAGTAAGGACTCAGAGGAGATGGTCTCTAGGTTGCTTCCAGCTCTAATATTTAGATTCTGATATAGCCAGAAAAGTAGCTTAACTTTATAAATACCTTGACTCCACTCAGTAGAATACCCTAACCCTTTCTCCTAAGTCATCATCTTTTTTTTTTTTTTTTCTGTTGAAAGCTGTGCTCCCATTAGAGTTCTTCCTATGCTGTGGAGCTTTTTGTCAGATTTTACGACTGAATTCCAAAAATTTAGAAATCACTTAAGAATAGATCCTCCTGCCTTTTAATACAAAGAGGTATCCTAGAACGTTTGGCCTTGGTGGCAGAAGCAGCATAGCTGCTCCCTCTCCTTCTGAGCCTGTTCTCTTGTTTGTTTGGTTTAATTATGTCCAAAATTCTTCTAGATGAAAGTCTTTCCTTTCTTCTGCATTCAACACTTTCCTTATGGACACAAAAAATGATGTCAAGTTAGGAATGAATTCACTTTCGCTGGACATTGAATGGGTAGTTAAGGACTTGGGTTATTCTAAATAACTTGGAAACCGTTAAGATTGCACCACAGTTTTATGCAGAGGACATAAGAATTTTCATGGCCCAAATCGGATCCAGAAATCTTGAGTTTCTTCCTTGTTAGACCCAAGGGAAATACTCCTTCACATGCTTCGTGGAAATTTATACCTCACCAGTAAAACTCTACACAGGTCTCAGTAGTAAGAGAAGAATTTCTCATGAGAATCCAGGTGACTGTAGAAATAAAGTAAGAAAATCGAGCTCTGTATCCTTTGTTTTGGAGAGCCTAACAGATGTTGGGTGTGGCTCACTTGGTTTTGAGATAAAGGATGAGCTGCAGCAGGTGATGGAAATATTCTTATAAGCATAATTTTTTAAAAATTTCAGGGTGCATATTTTGCATTTTTAAGTATTACAGGTATAAAATTAGTTCTACACATTGCAACCAAATTATCAATGACATTTGTGTTACAATTTAGTTGTTGAATGTTTGCCATGAGGCAGTTTGACATTGGGAATCTCAAGTTGAGTTAAACATAATAGACTAAGTTTTTGAAGACAGAAATGTTCCATCTTATGTTAAAAGAGAGAAACAAAGACACTTGGCCAGCAGTAGTTCCTTAGGTGTTCTCTATGCATATGAATCACTTTTGGTTAATGTTTAAAATTTTTTAGAGAATATTCTTATTAAGACTGAATATCTCTTTGTTCTCATAAAACAAGACTTTATGAATCTTGAACCAGTATGACAAAAATCTTGAAATAATTAGCAGGGTACTTCTTTGTCCGCTATCTGGTTCACCACAAAATCATTTGCTAAACAAAGGTTTGTTAATTTGTAGCACCGTATTTTATTTTTATTGAGGTATATAGTCAGTTACAATGTGTCAGTTTCTGACACACAGCATAGTGCCCCAGTCACGTGTATACATACATACGTTTGTTTTCATGTTCTTCAGTACAGGTCACCACAAGACGTTGAACACAGTTCTCCGTGTAGCACCACATTTTAAATCAAGAAATGAGCAAAAATGTGTATTGTTTAAAAATTTTAAAACAGAAGGAAAAAAATTCCAGTAAATCTCATACGTAGAATTTTTCATTCCTGAATAAGGAATTCATATTGTGCTCACCTCTGAATTAGCTCCGTGATATAAGCTGTCCCAATGAATGGGGACAAAAGCACCAGTTAGCACACTCAGCCTCTGGCATTATCATCTCCCAGTAGACTTGCAGCTATTTCTTCCTTAATGCATGTGCCCGGGGTCCCCACAGGGGAGGTGCAGTGTTTAATACAGCGTGGAGATAAATTCTCCATGGTAAACAACCCTCATCTCTTCTGTTTGCTGGACCATGTCATAGTTTTAAAGGGGGTGCATTTGTTGGCAAAGAAGAAAGAATCTTTAGCTCGTTAGCAGAGAATTAAAATGTCTTTTTGATGGAATGAAGCCATCACTCCCCAGGGGAAATACGATATATACGGAGAGCTTCTCTCTTCCAAGTAAATACGAAATCTTCCTAGAGGAGGAAAGGTCAAGCCTGTTTTATTATGTTTGCTCATTAAATTAGGCTCTGAAAAAAGAATGAAACTGGAAAGTATTTGCAAAGAAAATCTGTCAACTCTCTTTTCATGTATTTGAGGTTTTAAGAAGCACGATTATGGAAGTGTGACAGCTGAGAATGAAATGAAGCCTTTCCGTCACATCAGACTCGCCTTAGCTTTGACAGGGTTGCTCACCTGGTTGATGAGGGAATTTCAGTATCAGTGATAAGATCCCTCTTGATTTTCTTATGGAAAGGATGGAGAAATGCTGAGAAGAGATAGTGGTAAATAGTGGACTGATCCTACCTAAAGATGACAGGGTTTATTAAAAAAACACTCCACATGATTCTGTCTTGGGTCTTAACCTAGCCGTTATTTTTGTCAGTGGCCAGGATACGATGTAGACAAAATGCTTCTGTATGTGCATGCCTCAAATCTGGGAGTGGGGGAAATATGCTGAATGACGAAAGTACTGTAACAAGGTCTGGAAAAGTGGATCAGAGAGATGAACATTCATAGCGATAAATGTAAGATTGAAGAAAACCTACAGAACAAGTCCAGGAGAAGAGAGAAATTCTTAGCTATTAAACCTAAGGGAAAGAATAGAGGGCAGAAGTTGACGGCTTTGGTTCTGCATTAGAATGACATGGGTGGGGACCTGGGGAGCTTTTAAAAACTCCCAACACCTGGTCACCACTCCAGGCAATCAAGTCAGAATCCCTGAGGATGAGGCCCACGTATTGGTATGTTTAAAAACCTCCCCATGTGATTTTACTGTGCATCCACATTAGGAAACTACTGATTCTATTTATTTTGTAGATAAATGGTAAACCCAGTGAGGAAGTAATAATAAAATGTCATTGTCTACCTCTTCACTCAGGAAAAGTTTAGTTTTTTAAATCGGATCACATTTAGGGTATTTTATGGAGCAGGGGAAGTGTGTCCAGGAAGAACAAGGTGAAAATGGTGAAATGATTTAGGGTCTTGTTCAAGAACTCTGTAAGGAGTTGTAAACGCTTAGATGGTGAATATAAACATGGGTAGTAAACATCTTTAAAGATGAGATCTCTGTATGTATACTTTTTATATACTCTGGTTTCTCAAGGAAAAGTCTCTGGGTTATTCTGGGGATGTTACAAAAAATATTAGGCTAGGTTGTCTGCAAAGAATCTGAATATTACAGATTTGTTTGCAAGAAATAGAGGCCTCATTAAAACAAGTCATTTTCTGACAGTTTGGGATTGTACATGTGTATCAACTTTTTTTTTTTTTTAAACTTTGGCAACAGACTAGTCTAGAATGTAGAGCCGTGGCTTTCCAATCATGGAAAAGCACAGATTCCTACCAGTCCTTGACCAAATCTTCCCATTTGGCCCCTTCTTGCTTTAAGTAGTGTAGTGGATGGCTTCTTTGTTCTGGTCTCCTCCTGGGAGCACGCGGTTCACAGCCCTAAACGGGCGCTTCCACGGGTTCTCCTGTTTCCCTTGGGCACCCAAGTCCCCGGGTACCTCTTGCACACCTGAGCAGTTGTGTAAGGAGCATCCGCTTTCTCTGCACTGTGAGGTGGCAGGCGGCTGAGGCTGGCCTGGTGATGACAGTGGGGAATAGTGTGGGAAGAGGCTATTTTCACTTCAGTCTCTCGACTCTATCAGAACTGAAATGTGCGAGTTTGTATTTCATCGCGTGCTTTTTGACCTTGCCCAGTCTGAGCTTGCGAGGGAGTCATTTCAAACACTTGGGTTGATGTCGAACCATTCGAATAACAGTTGTACTGGCCCTCGAGTTACTGATTGCCTTTTCCTGGTGACAGCTCTGCTGTGACTTTTCATGGGATATTGGAGTCAGGGCATAAACGTCGACTGGGAAGTCCACCCAAGTATGTCTTAGGTGCATAGAATTCACTTCAAACAAATGTCATGTTCAACCCATCCCTGGCTGACAGTCTCTTTCCTCTGCTTTGTTGATGTGTTTACAGCATCAGCAGGTAAAATTCTCCCTAGCAGATATTCGGACACTGCTGTTCATTAGCAATCAGTCTATGCATTGAAATGATCTTTTTGGTCTAGTTATTTTATAGTGACTATTTTAGTAACTGTGATGCATGGTTTTATTAACACAGGCTATTTTAATTCTAATTTTAATTATTATTTGGCCATGCAATGCCATAGCATGGGAAGAAGAGCATTCATTAATTGTTGTTTAGTTTGAGAAAGGAGTTTCTCCCTCAGACTTGGTGTCAGGGAAAGGATGCTTCCTTAATGAGGGAGTGGGTCAGAAACTAGGGCCACCTTTTTTTTTTTTTTCCCTTTTTCAGTTTCATTAAGTAGAATTATTACAGTTTGACTGCACATACACATATTGCATGTAAATACATATATACAGTATACTGCACATTTTTTAAAGTTTACATATATGTACTAATTATTTCTAAGAACAGATTATATCTTTAGCTTTTAACTTACATAGTTATCAAAGGAATAAAACCAACTACAAAATAAGAATCAATAGAATGTGGTAATCCAATCATAAAGGTCAAGTCAAATGTGCTTACATATATGCAAGAAATCAAAACAATTAGTTCATTTGTGTCATTATTGTTTTCTAGATTCCTCATATAAATGATACCATATGGCATTTTTCTTTCTCTTTCCAGCCCACTTCACTTAGAATGACAATCTTCAGGTCCATCCATATTGCTGCAAATGGCATTATTGTATTCTTTTTTATGGCTGAGTAGTGTTCCATTGTTTATATGTACCACATCTTCTTTATCCAGGGCCTTCATTTTAATGAAGTGTTAGCATATGATGGAATATAATGCTATGGAGAGGACGTCACAAATTCTGAGCTTTCTCTACAAAGTGAGAGTATTTGATGTCAATAATCCTAAAAATCTCTCCTTACTCAAAAAGCTGGTGTTATATTAATTATGTAGTATGGTATTATATGGTAGTATAATTATAAAGCCATATCCCATTTATATGTAGTATTATGCCATAGAATTGTATCTTAACAAGATTTAGCAGTAATTTTGATGTTCATCCACATTTATAAACTTGCAGTTTTGCTTACATTGTGTTGTTGGCATCTTTACGTAGAAATTATGAGAATAAAAAGAATTCTTACAATTATGGGCAGGAAGGACTCTGAGGTATAGTTTTGAGGGGAGGGGGTGAGTACTTTCAAAATCAGGGGAACTGAGCCATTTCCCTGCAAGTTCTTAGGTACGTCAAAATATTAGTGATAACAGAAATTCAACATAAATAAAGGTATAAAATGATAGAAAATGGAAAACCCAGGAATATGAAACCTGAACAGTGCCCTTCAGAAAGCCCTGGAAATGCCAGCCAGTCCAATTTTGCCATAGAAGACAGTATGGTCAGTTTATTTAAGGAATAATCAAGAGATGTAAGAAAAAATGAAATGATCTATCTATTCAAATTGCATGATTTCTGTTGTTTTGAAGAGTAGGTCCCTACCCCACTCCCCTTGTAGATACCAATTTTAATTCTGTGAAAATTAGAGTCTGCGCATTGATCATATGCAACTAGGACAATGGACAACATAACCCAGGTGTTCTTTTGTGTATGTGTGTGTGTGTGTGTGTGTGTGGTGTTGGTAATGCTGTTTTAAAGTAATTCTCTAAGGCCATACATTTTCTACATTGTGTGGGTTTGTTTATTCTAACAGTACTTTCTGGCAACTATCTTCTTGTGCCTTCAAATTGCTTAGGTAAGTACCATGCAAAGTAATATTTTGTCCCTGAATTTCTAATGATTCTTGCTCTCCTAAATATTGCTTTTCTGGCTCCTTTACTTTGCTGAATCATTGCCTGTGCCTCTGGGAGACGTGAAGTTATTTCCCAGAGGATTCACTCCTGACAAGAAGTGATTACCTACACATTAGCAGCTTAGGTGTTTCTGCCATTCGGCTTCTTTTTAGATAAATCACAGTTGTTGCAGAGCAAGTGTGCAGCTAAGCTCAGGGCTGGGAGATTTCGTGGTGGATGTGCTCCAAGGAACGGGAGACGTGTTTTGCACTGGGTTTTATCTGCAGACCTTGTTCCTAATGTCAGAAGGAACATGTCGTGTGTCTTTTTTTTCTTTTCCCCCAAGCTGAGGTGTTGGTTCCCATTTTCCCAGTCTGACGTCTCATACGCTTGACTTTAGTTTGAAGCTGCTGCCACTGGAGCTGTTGTGTATTTTTAGAGACCAGTGCTGGGAGTTTGTCAAAGACCAATGGGAAAACATTTCTGTGAAAGTGTGTGTAGGTTTTTAAACTCAGTGGATTACTGAGGATGTCCTCATCTGGGTGGTCTGTTCGAGAAATCCAGGGCGATTTGAGATCACTGTGGTTAATGAAGGCCATGTTCCAGAAAGGGGCCGTGGTTTATTTTCTGGATGATAAACGCTGGGAAGGCTTATGGAAGTGGTTTTAAACACCATCATGCATCATTAATTAGAGCTGACAAAAGAAGCAGTCAGTCAGAAAGACAAAAGACCCAGAACAGTGCTTCAGTTTTGAAAGCAGATGATTAAAATAAGATAGAGGTGGTTCCCAAGCAAGTGCCAAAACAACCAAGGCTCCAGGATCTGGAAAAGTCCTCGGTGCCTCACCCGTCTCATCCAGGTGTGTGATTCAGACCGAAGTTTCTAGTTAGTCCAGGGCGCAGTGGTGGTTCTCAGGCCTGCCAGATCTTAGGGAGCAGGGCAGTGGGGAATATGGTGGAAGAGACAGGGAGAGGTGCTGCTTGTTACAGATGTGGGCAGCTTTTAGATGAAGGAAAACAAAACATTGGCAAAAGCTTTGACTCTGAGACTGAGAGACATAAAAGTCTATTAACTGTTCCAGGAACAGAATCTCATATTGCTGTTTATATAGCACATCTATCTTTTGAAGAGCAAATCTATTTGTTCCTTGTAAACCAATTGTCCCAAGGTAACACTGAGTACTTTTCAGTTTAGGTTCACGGTGATACATACACCATCACTCCTTTTGATGTACTATATTTTGTGAGACTTTTTAGTTTGCTTTTTATTTCATATAAAAAAACAATCCCAACCATAAGTAGGATGAATGTCATATACATTTTTTTTTAACCAGTAACATTAAGGTCAATCCAATCCTCTTTGATAAAGGAGATGCATACCCATCAACTCCTTGTGTTTTTTTAGGGTATAAATAACAAGCTTCTTACTTTCATGACATTATTTATAGACCTTAAAACATGAGCCCAAATGCCTCATCTTGATGCAGGCAAAACTCCAGGGAAATGATTGGGAGCCTCACGTAACTCTGGGTGAAGTCAATAGCTTGTGTTAGCATTCTCTTAGACTACCCATTGCTATGTAGTGGATATTTTTGCTTAAGCTTATTCTTTTGTTTCCCTTTCATCTACTCAAAGTAATATTGCAAGTTCATAAGGAAGAGTAGCCTTTCTGCCTTAATCACCTCTGCTCCCAAAGGACAGAACTAGTGTTCTGTCTTTACCTCCCTCATGCTCTTGCTGAATTTTCTCAGTGTAGCTCTTGCAACATACAACCCTTGTATGTGATGTCATGATCAGCTGGCATTTGTCTGCTTCTCTCTGGGGATTATGAACTCCTGTTTTGATGGGGATGGGTCTCTTATCACTATTCATCACAGTGGCCCAAGCTATACCAGACACAAGGTAGGACCCTAGGAAATCTTAAATTGTGTCTTCCTTTAAGGGGAATTACAGACCACACCTCCAGATATGGATCACCTGGGCTGCTGGCAAATATCATTTTCTCAAGTGACTTGGATGGCAACATAAGATCATTGGAAGGAGACAGTTTCAAATAGAGAAACGTGACAGAAGAGACTACACTTCCGTTTCCCAGCAATTGCCTCTCTTTCTCGTAGGATGCCAATTCACAGATGCTTTCTGTGAATAGCACACCTTGCCTGGAAAAGTTTTACAAACGGGAAATGAAAATAGCAGCCAACAGTTTTTACTCATTTTATGGATTAGATATTGTTGAAAGTACTTTTCCATCCCTTACCTCTTTTAATGCTTATAATAACCCTATAAAGAGATAGTATGTTCTTCAATATATGAGATTTCGTAGAGAGAGGTTAACTAACTTAACCACAACCACTTTTGTGATTGAGACTGTTTCTGCTCCACATCATGTCGTCTCTTCACTTGCACTGCCTCCCACCACGCTGGACCACTGATGCGCTCTCAGATCAACAGCTGGCTGGCAGGACACACCAGGCTAGGAACAGTGAGGACCTGGAGATTAGCCAGATGTGAAGGGAGAGTTGCTTCCTTTTAATAATAGTTATAATACAGAACTCAAAACCTTCAGGGAGATTCTCTTGAAGGAAACCATGAGGTCCTAACTCTTTCTCTCTCCGTTTCACCTTCCCCCATGAAGCTCCTTCCCTTTGTGTTCCTCAGTCACCCTACTGCCCCAGGGAGACACTAGTGACCTTTTTATCCTGTGACTTACAGGCTGATATGGGCTGATCCCCTCCTCTAGTTCCATTAATGTAGCAGAGACCCCTGGAACTGGACAAATGCCAAGGGAGAACAAAACTGATGTAAACACAACGTGCAAACATATTAGCAGTCCTGTCTACAGATTCCAGGCCCTGTCTTACGTGACTTCACCTTTGACCAGGACTGGGAGATCCTTTTCTCTCCCGCCCATGTCCTTCAATATCCATGTTACCATGGTGAGTCCTGAGTTTTCTATTATGAGGACAACTTTTATTTACTTAGTGTACGGACAGTGTTTGCACACGTGAATTTGCAGGCCTTCTGTGATTGCTGTGCTCATCCTTGCCGCCTCTTTCTGGTAGCCGCTGCTTAGCTCTAACTTTGTACACATTTAGCTTCTTTCTGTGCAGAGGGTGCTGTCTTATCCCCTCAACCCAGGAGCCCCTTCTCAGTATTTGTGACAAACCACGAGTAAGGCCAAGGTAGAGAGGCCCCATTTGTCTCTTATTTAAGGCTGTCTTAGATATCCAACTTCTTAAGAGAGATGCTTCTTCCTCAAGTGACTAACTGCAGAAGTGGACACCCACCAATGTCTTGCCTGTTGGCCAGAAAAAAGTCCCCAGTAGAGTTGCTAGTAGAAATACTAGGCAGATATTCAGCTAGTGCAAGACCCAGGCTCAGGATAGACAGGAATAGGAATCCTGTTTTGTGGTAGAGGACAGTCAGACAGTAGGCTAAGCTTGGTCAGCATTAGGAACCTGACATCGGGAAGCAGAGAGCTAGTTTTGGAGATGGGGATTTGGGAGTCAGACGTCAATCCCTGAGTTGACTCTTCCAAGGCCAGACTTGAGTTCTGGAGAAGCTTGGGTAGGGGATCATAGCAAGACCAGCAGCTAAGACTGAGTTAATGTTGGCAGATGAAGGTCAAGGGTGGGGCCAGAGCCTGCTACAGGGTCATCCTGTGGATGATCGCAGTACCTCAATGTGGGGAGTCAGGATACATGGCAAGAAGACTGACACAATCAAAATTACAGTGGTCAGTTTCAGTCTCCTGTTACCACATTGCAGCTTGATCCCTGGTTAGTTGGGTTTGGTGAGCAATGTTGGGAGGCATTGGGGGTGTGGAGTAAGTGCTGGAAAGGGTTATTTCCTCTCTGTGGGATCAGGCTAGAAGGCAGGTAGTTTGATTAGTGTATACTTGTTTTACCCAGGGTATAAGCAGCCCTATTATTTTTGTAAAACAAAGTATAGAAACTAAACATCCATGGATCTTTTTGGCTAGTGATGGGGAATTCTGTGATTCACCCCCAAGGGAGTGAATCACAATGTCTTGGGAAGGTGAGCTATTTTTTTTTTATCCAGAAGGGGCACTGGTGGCCTGGCTCCTAACTGGAACTGGTTTTTTTGCCAGCTCTCACAGGCTTTTCATTTCCCTGGTCAGATGCAGGGAAGAAGAGTGTGCTTTCAGAAGGAACCCCTGGCAGGTGTCCTCCACTAATTGGAGGGCAATTGATTCAGCCTTTTGAGTATTGATGGACCTCTAAATTATGTTGCACATATAACATTTTTAAGAGATGACATGTTGAGTCAAACCAGCTGTGAAGACCAAGTATTCCCTGCCTAGGCTGTTGGTAAGACAGATTTTCCTTTGGCCAAAAAGGGCTTGTTTTGGATAGGCTGAGGAGGGAGCTCTTCAAAGTCTCATTGCAGATGTTTTCACCCATGTCCTCATCATGCCTCCCAAGAGGAGTAACCCTTAAAGGAAGTTAGAGTGGAAAGAAGATTGACATCATTAAGACTTAGGAAGGATTCATTTTTAGACCAGCAGCCAACACTTGAGTTGGTACTGCCTAACCAAGGTAAGAAAGGTGTCAGAGCCTGCAACCAAGTCAGCCTGTTCATGAACTCACAGTGCCTCGAATGTACAAAATTAGAAAGATATGTACTGAGGAGATAGGCACATAATTAAAATTATGCAAAGTTAGCTATTTTATTAAAGTCAAAGTAACTTGAGGGTCATGTGGACAAATGATTTCTTTTCATAGGCAAAGTAAAGGTAATAAATTTTAAATTGTGTTTATCAAGCAATAAACATAATAGTTTTAAAGTTCCCAGCTATAAACTTTAAAGACTATAATGAAATACAAAATGTTGGTATATTGAAGCCCCCCCAGTGCATTAACTCTTCTTGCCTGGTTGAATTATTTTGTACATACTTTGAATAAAGCTTGTAACATCATTTCTGTTTAATTGAAAAATATCTTGACACAACAGGGTAAAAGATTAAAAACTGTTCTTTGAAACAATTTCTCTGTATTCGTTAGGCATTTTTCAGTACTGGACAACCAAAAAGAAAACAGACGTAATTGGAGTGCTGAAACAAGTATTACCTATAGTGCTTGAAATGAGGGGGATAAATCAAAGCAACTTCATTATTCTCGCCAACTTTATAGTGGGTACATTTAGTAGTAAAATGAAATTTAAATTTTTAACGCTTGAATCTGTTCTATGCATTGATTTTTTTTGAGATTTTGAGAATGGTGATATTGCTTGAAAAACATTTTAACAACAACAAAACAGATGTTTGGACATGCCACACCAAACAGTGGTACTTACAGCTGCCTGTTATGAAACAGAAATGTAGTTTTTCACAATAACTTACAGCTTTTTCAAATTTAAGAATGTGATCTTTTCCCCACTTGTTGAACTTCTTTTGAGTGATTTGAAGAAAAAACAAAACAAAACAAAACTGAAAACAGCAGTGCTGTGTAAGGTTTTATTATCTTAACATGAGATTCTTTGGTGGCTGAATTTTCTTGGTAATAACTCACTGAATTAGTGCTTCAGGCCCGAAAGCTTATTTATAGTGAACTTCAGCTTCAGGTAGGGAAGGAGATTATTTTACCTTTGATTTTCAAGCAGAATCAGGTTGAACAGAGGAACCCTTTTGTGTCTGTAATAGAAACAGCGTCGCAGGATGTCCTACTTCCGGCAGAGCCAGGGGTGGCCTGTTTTCTTCCTAGTGCGGTGAATGGGGCTTCTCTTTGGCGGGGGGGGGGGGGGGGGGGTTCTGTAAACCGACCTCCCCGGCCTTCTTCCCTGCCATAAAAGAACTGCCCTTCCTGTCCTTATCAGTGCTGGCGTTACAATTTCACGGGGCTGTGAAGCCAAGAGACACAAGAGAGATTCTAAGAGGCTGGGCTGGCAATAACAGAAACTGAAGGCAAATGCCGGAGGGCAGTAAGCAGATGGGAAAAGAGAAGGGGACAGTGTCATTCTTGATTGTCCTCTACTTCCACTGCCTTTCCGGTGGGTTGTGCTTTTTCTACCCCTTCATGTTCCAGCCTCTACAGAACGGCACCTCTTCATATCCCAGAAGACCGAGAATGTTACCAGAAGATGTGGTCCTCGAGAGCTTCCTCCTGGGAGGCAACATGACAGTTCAGTGGTTAAAATTCCAACCGCTATTAAGATTTGATAGATGGAACAAAATACAAAGGAAGCATCCTGTTCCTTGTGAATTTTCAAAAGAGTAGTGGATAAAAATGATTTTTAAAAGACCTAATTTGCATGTAACAAAGAAAACATGCCAGCTGTTTGATTCATTGTTAAACTTAAGTGATGAGAAATCTATCAACCAGTCATTTTCAGTCTGGCTGTAAATTTGTATTTCACTTGTTTTCAGTGTCTGGTTACCAACAGTAAGCAGATTCTCATAAATCAGTGCTAATGGGAACATCCAGGATGATTGCTAATATTTAGACAAACAATTTGAAAAATTGTGATATTCCGACTACTTCAGAAATACTCTACCCAGGAAATTCCTATTTAGCTATATATTTTTTTTTTAATTGAAGTATAGTCAGTTACAATGTGTCAATTTCTGGTGTACAGCGTAACGTTTCAGTCATACTAGCTGTATTTTCTTTGGCTGTTTCCTGTTGGTTGGGTCAAGTGTCACAACAGATCCATCTTCAGTTGGAATAAAGGGGAAAGCAAGGAAAAGTGTTAGGCAGAGTTGAACTTCCTCCAGCCTTTATTTAGCCACTTTTTTCCCCTTGTGTGTCATCTGGATCCTCTCCAAATCCCAAGATCATTTACTGTTGAGCTTTGAATTCTCCGAGACATGGAGAATTTGGTAGCTGCACACAGAGATAAACCTTTTTTCTTTTGAGACCTAATTTCTTTTGATAATAGAACGCCATGAGAACAATTTAAGTGGCTGGAAAATATATTTAAATTAAACAAAGAGTTCTTAACTCGAAGGAGTTAGAACAGATTTTGGAAGTAGGTCATAGGATTTGATTCTCCAGAAAGCATCTGGGACACAGTGGGGAGGGAGGGAGAGCGTTCAGCTGGGCTGGTGTTTTGCCAGGGTTGTGTACATGCACATTTCACAACCACTTTGTAGATGGTATATTATTATGGATAGTTTCTTTTTACAGGAGTCAATGGGCTCAGAGTCAATTTGCCCAGGTTTTTCACAGCTAGGAAATGCTGGAACCAAGATTCAAATTCAAGTCTTCCTGTTTCTAAGAGTCGTGTTCTTTAACTACACCACCATGCTGCTTCCCCTAGACATAATTTCCATAAGTTTAGTTGTCTTTGAAACAGATAACAAACTTGACTTACAGAATTTCTTCCAGCCCCCTGCTGCTGTGTGAAACAGAACTAGACATCTCACTGACACGGCCAGCAGTTCCCTGGTACCCTAGGACGTGTGTCCAGGTTGATCTGTGTCCAGGTATGTGTGACAGCATCCTTCTCCAAAAGCTGTAAACACATTGAATTCCTTGAATTCAGCTTATGTGAAACTTCCCTATAGTCACAAAACAGTAACACCTCCCAACAAAGCTGTGAAAGGAGACACTAAATGAGAAGAGATGTCCAGATTCTACAGGCAACCTGTATGCAATTTAGATCAGAAGCATAATCTTTGAAAACCTCACTTATTTTTCTGTTGATCATTCTTTTTTTTAATTGAAGTATAGTCAGTTTACAGTGTTGTGTTTATTTCTGGTGTGCAGCTTAGTGATTCAGTTACACATACATAGATTTCTTTTCATATTTTTCATTATAGGCTGTTAAGATATTGAATATAGTTCCCTATGTTATATAGTAGGATCTTGTTGTTCATCTATTTTATATATAGTAGTTAGTATTTGCGAATCCAAACTTCCAATTTATCCCCTTCTTCCCCCCTGGAAACCATAGGTTTGTTTTCTATGTCTATGAGTCTGTTTGTTTTACAAATAAGTTCATTTGTGTCATTTTCTTTAAAGTTTCCACGTAGAACTGCTGTCACATGGTATTTTTCTCTCTCTTTCTGACTTCGAATTGTATGGCAATCTCCAGGTCCATCCATGTTGCTGCAAAGGGTGTTACTTTATTTTAAAAAAAAAAGTCTCATTTAATTGGATTAAGCTTGAGTCTCTGGGTAGCTTTATAAAGTTCTGAAGGGTTTAAGAGGAGAAGACTGACTTTGCGGGCTGTATTTGGTGTTCATCCCCTTGGTGTTGTGGAGCAGGCTTGTTACAAGGGCTTGCCCTCCTTTTAAGACTTTAAAGACATTGCCGACAAAAAGAACGTTCCCTAAGGTGCCTCTTCATTTCACTGGGGATAGATTATCAAGACTACTGCAAGAGCAGAATAGGTAGTTTTCAGCGATGCTTCCTTTTGAAAGATCCAGCAGGGGCTACCACCTGGGACCCTGGCCATGGCTTCATCCTTTCAGGTTGGCTTTGCCATTCCTGCCCCTCTCCTGTGAGCTGTCGGTTGCCCTTCTTGTTAGCACCTCTGTCAACGTGTAGACATCTGTAGGAGAGTCTTGCCCGTAACGAGAGGAAACACTGGGCTTCCTGAGGTTACTTCTGACACTCACCAAAAATCTCTCTGGGAAAACATCACCACTGGTCTTGACAATCTTGGATCCCGCCAGACCTCCATCCCAGAGGAACAACGCTGGTTGCCCACCATGTTGGAAGGTGGCGTGAGGAAGCCACTGTGGAAGAACCGGCGGTGCTAAGGGGGCCTGTGGTGATGGTGGTCACACCGAGACCAAGAAGGGCACATTCCTGGCAGGGTGGAGGGCAGAGAAACAGTTTCTTGAGGCTTGTCCCAAGAAATAGGAGTGGCTAAAGGTGTTCCCCAGCTGACCCACCCACTCTGTTGGTTTGTACTGTGCCCTCTGCTCGGGAATAGGTGTCACCTCTCTTACCACGGGATTACCAAGATTTCTATAAGTTTAAAAATAACATTTTCAGTGAACGGGCAAAAACATGTTGTTCTGGGTTTCATTATTCCCCTAGAAGGCAAAGCACTTCAGAGTTGATGGAGCAGGACCTAGAGTGTCCCTGACACCTACGTGCTGGTGAGATTTCAGTCTGATTTTAGACGTGACCTTGCCATGGGGCCTCCAGAGTATGTTCAGTGTCCTAGAAGATAGTAGACACCCTTGGGATAGACTTGTCAGATCCTTCAGGGATGGCAAAAATCACTCAGCGCCTTAAGTGACTTTTCGCTCTGGGGCGAGGCCAAAGGTTGACTCGGCACACACCAGCCGAGTGGGGGTTGTGAGAGCAGAGCCGCCCGGAGGCCTGGCTTGCCCGGAAGGCTGGCTGGTCCTGCCTGGGAACCAGCAGTCGACCCTGGTCTGGGGGCTCATGCACATGTTTGCGGGGACAGGCAGTAGGGGATGTAAGGAAAAGAGAGAAAAAAGCATGATTGCATTTCTGGGCCGGAGGTGAAGTTGACCTTTGGCTTTTCCCCATCCTCAGGCAGCCCTGTGCAGCTTCTACTTGGGCTGGACCCCGGCCTGTTCTTTGAAAGACAAGGACGTGTGCAGCACTAGACGGAGCAGCAGACCAGCTGCCAAGAGATGTGGGCCTGGTTCCAGCCTCGCCACATTCTAGACCAGTGGTTTTGAACAAGTGACTTCACCTCTCTGAAGCCTTCATTTCACACTCATCTTTCCTGAGGGGTTTTCTGAGTTCCCTAAGGCTGCTGTAACAAATGACCACAAACTGGGTGCCTCAAACAACAAAAATCTATTCTCTCACAGTTCAGAGGGTGAGAAGTCTGGAATCAAAGTGTCAGCAAGGTTGGTTCCTTGAGGTTATGAGGGAAGGTCCATCCCATGTCTCCCTCCTTAAAACGATGCAAGCCCCTCCTTGGTTTATGGTCATATCACTCCAATCTCTGCCTCCGTCTTCACATGGCCTTTCCCTCTGTGTGTCTCCTTGCCTCTCCCTTTCTGTCCTATTTTAAGAGGACTTTGAATTCAGGGCCTACCCTAATCCAGGGTGCTCTCATCTCAAGACCCTTATTTGAAATAAGGTTACGTCCTGGAGGTGCAAGCAGACACAACCTTTTTTGTATTCAGCCCACCCAGGGGCTGGTAATGTCTGCTCAGCCTACTGCACAGGTCTGTGTGAGGCACATGGATTTTGTGAAAGGTCAAGGGCTACACTGTATTCTTGTTTTTCTCCAGCTTGGAGGCCTTTGTGAATCCCCCCTTTTATGGAAGAAAGTCTCTCCCATTCTTGCATTCTGTTTCCTGGATGATCTGCTCCTGAGCTGTCTTTCTAGATTCCTTTCCTGTTGTAGTCCCTAAGGTATTTCATACTCTGGTCCAGAGAGATTACTTATATTTTGAATCACCACGTACTTTCATCCTCCTCATTTTTTCCACTTACTCTTCCACCTTCCTCTGCGCTGTTTCCTCTCCTACTTATCTTTCAAGGCCAGGCTGATACCCCACTTCTTTGGCTCGCTGTTCTTCCCCTAAGTTGAAATTTTTCCAGGAGTGTGCTGGAGCGAACTCACGCTGATGAAGGCTGACTGCTGACGGTTAAATATTCAGTAATACTTTTGGCAGCTGGAAATTAGCCATGGTGGGAGTATTTACATCATGGAAATTGGAAATCTCTACAAATGAGGACTCCCTCTCCTTTCTTCTTTCCTTCCTTCCTTCCTCCTTGCCTCCCTCTTTGCCCTCTCTCCCTCCTTCCCAGCATACCAGGAATTCTTCCCTCCTCTGCATCTCCATAGCGCTTTGTCTTTTCCTCTGTTTTAGCATTTTAAACATTATATGCTTATTATGTAAATAGATACCACTTCTGCTAGATTGTTTCTTGAGGCCAAAGCAGTATTCTGTGTTCTGTAGAGCGCTCTTCTATCTTACAGTACTTGCTTTGAACTAAATGGTATATCCCCCCAAAATCTGTGTGTTGAAACCTTTACCCCCATGGTGGCCGTATTTGGAGATAAGGCCCAAAAGGAAGAACTAAGGTTAAATGAAGTCATAGGGGTGGGGGCCCTGATGATAATAATAGTATTGGTGTCCTTATAAGAAGGGACACCAGAGAGTGAGCTCTCTCTGTTTCTGAAGACACAGCCAGAAGGCAGCCGTCTACAAGCCAGGAAGAGAGCTCTCCCAGAAATCTAATCAGCTGGCACCTTGATCAGGGACTTCTCAGCCTCCGTGACCGAGAAGTAAACGTCCGTTGCTGAAGCCACCCCGCTGTGGTACTCTGTTGCAGCTGCCCGAGCAGCCTGACACAGCACCTGACACCTGCGAGATGCTCAGGAGCCCTTGTTAAAGTAGTCAGGTGAAGGAGTGCAGAGGAATGACGCTCAGCGTTTACTGAGCCCTCCCTCTGTGACAGCAGCTCTGGGCAGGAAGCACTGTTACTGCACCTGCTGTGTAGTTGGTAACTGAGGCCTGGAGAGGTGAGCATTTTGCCTTGAGTCTCAGAGCTAGTAGCTGAACCCACAGTGTGAAACCACAGCCAAAATCCTCAAATACTACATTAAATTCTTCTTGAATACGATGAAATTTCCCATCCTGGACGTCTGCCATCCAGTAGAGTGGCCACTAGCTGCATGCAGCTCCTGAGCACTTGGAATGTGGCCAGTCTGAACACATACTGGACTTCAAGGACTTAGTATGAAGAAAATGGATGTCAAGTATCGAAATGTTGAATTTATAATATTATATATATGTATATATATGTATGTATGTATGGAGAGAGTTAAAAATATATTAGCTTTTACCTTTGTAGTGTGGCTACTAGAAAATTTTAGAAACGCGTGGCTGCGTTGTGTTTCTGTGGAAGTATAGACTCCTGTTTCCTAGGACCTGGGAGCCTGCTTTAGCGGCAGCATTATGGCACTAGCACTCACACAGCCAAAGAGGTCTATCTTTAGCGTCGGGCTAAGGCATGGTAATTCAGAGAGTCTTCCACATGTCCCTGGCTTCCTCTGAAATCTGCCTTTTGCTCATTTCACTGACCCTTTGAGACAAGGCATTTGCTGTGGATAAAGAGATAAAGGTCAGTGCTTCAGTCAAATTGGCATCTTAAGAAAAGTTTGGACATCCAAGGAGTCATGGAACAAGGTTGGAGCCATTGGCAAAAATTTTATCTCTGAGTAATGTGTGAATATCACTTACAATAAATCTTGTGTCTCCTCAGCTGGAGGGGAGCCACAGCTCAAAAGAAGATATTTCAAAGGAATTAGTAATCAATTCCTCTCTTCCTCCCGGGCAGGAAGCTGCTTCCAGTAAACACAGGATTGGCTGTGCTGGAATCCCGCAGCTCTCCCCAGCTGGCAGGTTGAGGTCATCGAGATGGGAGTCTCACTTTCAGACAGAAGCGTAGAGGGAATAGAGAAAGCAGGTAACTGAGAGTGAGCCATTCCGTCCCCACCAGGTGATCACAGGAGGCAAACAGTGAGGGAAGAAGATGTATAATTTGTGCAGAATAGGTCAAATCTTTCAGAAAACCAATAAATGTCAGTAAATGAACCCACTGGTCTCCCTGCTTTTCTGTTTCTATGCCAGGGAAGCACTTCCATACTCCAGTCTGAGTCAGGAGGAAAGAATGATGTGGGAGCCCTAATTTGCCTGCCTTCCTAATGAAGAAATAAATCCTGAAAATGTTACGATGACATTTTATGTTTCTCCAGAGTGCCATAGTTTCATGTCATTGTTTAGGACTTTCTTCAGTGCTCTAAGTTTCTCTGATTGCTAACTCTGAGAAGCATCATGAATCGCCCCGATTTTGCAGGCCCAGAGCCTGGTGATTGTGCCTAGGCTGCGGTGTTGATGGCTGTGCCAGACGGGCAGTTGCAGAATGCTGCAGGAGGTGTTTCCTGCTGTTTCTTCTCCGGCTTTCCCGGGTGTATGGGACTGAGTCCCATGTAAACTCCTGCGCTGGGAATGAATGGGCTCTGTAAGCTGTATCAGGGGCGATTTTCTCTGGCAGGGGGCATCCATCTACTCCTCCGTTTACAGAGCGGAGTGTTAACTCCAGGGGTCCCTGTATATATATTAACATCGTTCATCTAAAGAGAACAAAACCACAGAGATTTAGAGATGGTAGAGAGTGTTAAAATCATCTAGTGTCACCTCCTAATTTTTTAAAGGAAGTGACCCAGCACCATTAAGTCATTTACAGAGGGTCACATAATCCAGGTCTCCTGACTGCGAACCTCACCCCTTCCCCACCATGTCAGGTGCTCACATTTCACTCTGCAACCTCTTAAGTCCTCATTTCATCCACAGGGAGAAGCTGAATGGCAGGAGCCTGGTTTTAAAGCAAGGTCAGGACTGGTGTCATTAGGGGTCATTAAATGTGGAAATCCAGACGTGATGCATTGGTCCCGGGGAACACCTCATTTCACGGTGACTTGGGAATTCCCGGCTGCGGCCGTTTCACAGCAGACATCATTTGTTTCAGTTAATGTAGGTGACAAGGACTGAGATGCTTTGACTGGAGCAGCACAGATCCTTCTCCTTCTTGTTAGGCAGGGGACAAAGTGAATTCAGTATCCTTCAAAAAGTATGTTTCCTTGGGGAGGATTTGCCTCTGTAGCAGCGAGGGAATTTCTTCTACTCTTGCCTTCTTCCTGAGCCATCTCCATCCTTGGCACCATACTCAGTGCCGATACTTTATTCCCACCCTCCCTTTGTACTGATCCATCCTCCGCCCCGTGTCACAGGCCGTGACATTTCCACAATGCTTTACAGTGAAAGCCTTACGGCCTTACTAGCTTTTTCTACCTGAGCGGAACCCTCTGGTCTTTGAACACACACGTCTCCTGTTCCCTCCAGTACGTGTGACTGTGCACTGACGCCTGTGATGTGGTTGTGTGGCATTTGGCAGAGCGGGTGGCCCTGGGAGCGTGCCCATTCTCACACTCCACTGATAGTTCCTGTCGCTTGTGGAATGTGTTTCCTGTTACCCTTGCTAACCCGGGGAGGTTTGTATTTTAAGCAGACACTTCCTGCTTCCGGAGCACTTCTCTTACACCAGACAGAGTCATCTCAGGATCAAACAGAATGACTAAATGGCTAAGTAAATTAATCTTAAGTGGCTCTCTACTCCCAAATACCTCTCGGGTGCCATATTATGATTTTTTTCAAAGATATTTTCATTGGTTGTGGTGGTTTTGCATAAGGCTTCGTTTGTCTTCATAATATAAAAATACTTTGCTGTATCCAGGTCTTTCTCGCATAGAAGCATCTCAAAATTAACCTTTGAAGTTGGAGTTGCTTTTGAAACAACCATGGCATTGCTATTTGGGGGAAAAAAAACAGTATCAGTCTCGATATCTTGTGCATGTTATTTGCCCTTAGCTGTATAGAAAAGCTCCAAAGAACAGAGAGAGAAAGAAGAATAAAATGTTTTAAGTGTCATTCTGATTTTCCGAACTCGGATTTCTAAATGCTATTTCTGAACCCAAAGAAGTCACCAAAAAGCCTCTCAATCTCCAATTCATCTCTAAACTGGATCTCATATTAATTCATGCTAATTATAGGAATGAAGAGATGAAGAGGGTAGGGGAGCATGCCGAGAATATCAGATGCTACCCAGAATTAATACTAATTGATCCCAAGTCAAGCTGTTTAAGCCTTGGAGATGAATGAGTTCCCAGGGCCTAATGGAGCACGCCCGGCGATGCGATTTTCTCAAACTCAGTTGGCCCTGGATGGGTGCATTTTGTTCTAATGGATGAGATATTTACTCTTTGGGAACGTCTTCCTTCACAGCAGGCAAGAAAAACAATTCTTTAAAATATATCTCTCCATGGTGAGAAACATAAAACCCTTCATGGTTGAAAACTCCAAGCAGCTAGCCATTGTCCAAAGGACTGAGGCACTGGGTTGGCTGTGCTTTCAAGATGGGTGTTTATAGCGGGCCAGAGATCACCTCTGCTTTCCCTTTATTCCTTGTTCTCTGAACGCAGAGGTTATAATTTTAAGAACAGCATTAATGGAGAACCATGTCAGTGATAAATGTCAGAGGTGGCTGACTTGGGCGGGTGTAAAACAAATCCGCTCTCTGGACTTGCATGTTCCTCTTCAGGTTCCGTGATCACAAGAGGGGAGCCTCTTGGTGTCTGTAGTTTTGTCATTGATTGACGTGCTCGTAAGTCTGGGAAACAAGATATAACCCCGCATGAGCTCCTTCAGAAATTTCCCTGATAAACCAGGATGGGCCAAAAAGCTTGAGAACTCAAGTGCATTGTTTGGGATACTGTTCTGATTGGGATTTAGCCAGAAATTCTTGTTTGAAGTTGTTATTACAGTTATTTAGGAAATCTTGTTTGCTGAGGATATGGAAAACCTGAGTTTGATAGTGAGATTTGTAAAACCCAGAGTGTAGTTACATCTGAATTTCAATTCTCATTTTACAATAATGTGGAAGGTGGAGGGGAACAGACTAGATAGAGGTCGACTAACTCTGGACCCCTGAACTTCTCTTTTAAATCAGTGTTGTTAGCTTAGTGAGTAAATATTGATTGTGATCCCGGTATGTGCCAATCACCATGTTCTCTCTTTTTCCTAAACATGGCATTTCATGTGAATTTCTTCTTGGGATCTGGAACATTGCATTAATTTGTGCTTTGGAATTGCTTGAAAATCAAGTTCATTAAAGAATAAAATCAGCTCTCAGGACAGTGATATTTCTGTATTACTTGCACTTTCACAGCTGTGTAATTGTGATGCTACCAGAAGAGATTCATTTTCAAAATTATTTTTTTGCATTTGCATTATGTCATTAGAGATATAGTTAATCAGCTTCAGGATGGTGCTGGGTTCAACTGGAGGGGCTACAGAACTGTAGCCAAAGCAACACAGAAAATTAGAAGGTCTTCCAGACACCACGTGGCCACCTATGGCCTTTACAACACATTTATATTTCATTATTTAAATACATGTTAACTGTATTGAAGAACAAAAATATTTTTCTTAGCCATTTAAAAACTTAAAAAGAAAAAAAGAACAACCACTCCCTCTAGTGACAAATTATAAATTAGCAACAAAGTGGAATTTGGTTAGAATTCTAAGCACTGGAAGAAAAAAAAAAGCCCTGTGTTTCAGATAAAACATGAGTTATGGCTGAGATCAATACAGATTAAAATATGGAAAAGTAGGTAAGTGGAAAGCCTTTAATTTAACTTTATGTTTTAAACTGTTAATAGCACTCCCTGTTTTGTCTCTCTTTCCATTCCTTTGTCAATATTCTTAGCATTTGTAGTATTAGAGGGTTTTGTTTGTTTGATTTTTAGAAGCAGTACATCATGTGAATGGGTTTGAATGTAAAATCTTGGAGGTTGATTTGGAATTCTTTCACTTTTTTAACTTTAGTAATACTCAGTTTTGTTTCTTAGCTAGGGTTAAATATTTTCATTCTGATATATATCCCTTTGCCAGAATTTGAGTTCTAGTGATGCACAATAAATGGATACAAGGTGGAGGTAGAAACAGTAATGAAAGCAAAAGAAGAAAATAAACATTTATAATCTCATGCCATTATTAACTTTTGAGATAGAGCTCTATCTTTTCCTTCTTTTAATGAGAAACTGACTCTTTCATGCTTGAAGCCAGTGCATAAGCAGCACTGGAGTGGTCCTCTGGTTCAGTGAAAGTGAATTCAAGGACTTAAGACATCGCAGAAAATTGTGTATGTTCTGAAATGAGTACATCTGAGGTGGATGCGGGCCCCTCAATAAGCAGTGGCCACCGTCTTGCCCGACACATACCAGGGGCTCAGGAAATGTTTGCTGAGAGAATGAATGAGGGAGCCTCGCTATTTAACAAGCTTTGAAGAGGAGGAAGACTGTCGAGCAGAGCAGGGCTCTTGTGATGACACTAAACCAAGGTCTATGGCATTTTCTGATTGCCCCAAGCATCTGTCTGCGTCACAGTCTGACACTCCTTGAAATTTCAAAGGCTTTTATTTTTAATATACCTTTTAGTGTAATTTCCTCCAGAAGGAATCATGTTTGTGTGAAATAAATCAGGCGAAAGGTAATGGGGATCCTAAAATGAAGTTAAGGTTGGGAGTGAGCATTGAAAGATGTGATGGAGCAATTTTGGAAATCAGTGATTTGTTAGTTTTGAAAGGCTTGTGCAAAAATTTTTTTCACTTCCATTGTTGTTTCAGGGACTTAGTGAAAAAAAAAAAACGAAGCATTTCATCTAGCTTTCCTTCATTTGGACACTAGGGGGAAGTGTTGTGAACAAACGGTTAGGAATGAACACCGACCGGTCTTATGCTTAGAAATTTATAAAATTTATTTGAAAACACAAATAAAATTACATGTATTATATTTTATTTACTTGTGTGAGGTCCAAACATTTTCTGAACCTGAGTAAGTTATTTAAGCACTAAACAGATTTTTAAAGGAATTCTGCTCCTGTAATTGCTATTGTATGTATAGGACCTGCATACAGTGTTTCTGAGAGGAAAACGCTAAATTTAGGAAGCAGAGATTAAGCTGCAGAAACTTTACTTATTAGCAAAAAATCCAGAAGGGGAAAATTACAGCTTTTGATAATGTGAATTAGAGGTTTCACCATATATTATATTCATTACATTGTAATAAAAGTAGTGCGTTCACTTAGAGTTTTAAAAGTGTACTAAATTGTCTTCATAATTTAAAAATACTTTGCTGTATCCTGGTCTTTTTCCCATAGATGCACCCCAAAATTAACCTTTGAAGTTGGAGTTGCCTTTAAAACAACTATGGCATTGCTATTTGGAAAAAAAAAGAAAAAAGAAAAAAGAAAAAAACAATATCAGGCTTGATATCTTGTGCATGTTTTTTGCCCTTAGCTGTATAGAAGGGCTCAAAAGAACAGAGAGAGAGAGAGAAAGGAGAATAAAATGTTTTTAAGTGTCATTCTGATTTTCATGTTTCATGGTTCAGAGAATATTTAGACCCAACATAAGTAAATAAAATATAATACATATAATTTAATCCTGGATTTTGTTTTCAAGAAATTATTTGTTGCTATTTTTGGCAGTTTTTCTCATCTCTATTATACCAGACATGGAATGATATTTTGACTAATGGCTATAAAGATAGAAATGCTCTTTGGAAAGCAAATCCAAACAACACGAGAGGAAGGGTATTGTAAAGAAGGTAGAAAGTAACAGTCCATGTCAGTACTCGGCCATGACACCTTCCTGCACTTTTTCCTGCCTTTGGTCCTGTCCCCTGTCCCTTTGCTGCCATCCTCCTGCCTATGAGCAGTAACCCTTGAGTCAGTGTTGCCAGCTCAGATCTGTCTCAGAGCCACTCTGATGTCCCACAAGCTCGCCAAGCCCCGTGCCGTTTGAAGATCAGTTTATGGAGAACCACCTCTTTTCAGTTTCCTGTATACTCTGCCTTGCTTGTCGGTTCCAGTTGCGGAGGCGATCTGCCTACTCCCACGCTGCACTTCCTACCTTAATTTAGGCTTTTGGATAAAATTTATGCAGCCGAAAGTACGTAAGTCTCTCAGTTTTGGGAACTCAGACTGCAAAGGCATCACCCAGGGAGCAGATTCCTGTTCCCACTCCTGGAGCTCCTGAGGCAGTGGGTCTTCTGGTGAGCACCTCGGGAATCTGCAGGGCCTCCCAGACAGCCCCCACCCCACCCCCACCCCCACGTGATGTGGGGCAGCTTGTCTCAAGCCTGCAGGTCCAGAAACTCCACCCATCGCCCTGGACAAGCAGATGCACATTGTTTAAGTTGTTACTGTCTTTGTCTTCCCACTTTCACCTTGAATTTTGTTACTGTTTTATTTAGGGTGGTTTTTTTGTTTGTTTGTTTGTTTGTTTTTGTTTTTTTTGTTTTTTTTTTTTGCATAAATTGTTGGAGTAGCCAAGCCTGTGAATACCCACTGGCAGCTTGATTGTTCTGTGTAACATGGAAGGTTCCTGGGGGCTCTCAGCAAGGAAGGTTACGCTGAAATGTACTTGTACAGGTTGAAAAACTCAGTACGCAGAATGTGTTGATTAACTGACTTATTTTTTTTCCCGTGAAGTGAAATTGCTATGATTTGTTTAGGTTTTCACACAGGTTATGCAGCTGCTAGAAGGAAGATGTCCAGCTAAGGTGGGTGGGAACTTAGGGAAAACATTCAAGTACAACTGGGAATTGTCAGAGCTACAAGGACTTCAAAGGTCATTGAAACCAATGTTCTTGTTTCATAGAGAAGGGAACTAAAGCCCAGAGATGTGAAATGTTTTGCCCAAGCTGCATAGCAAGTTACGATCAGAATCAGATCTAGAATTTAGACTTGAGTACCACCTCTTTCTAGTGTTTGTTATCACCCCAGATTGGATGCCTCCCTGAGGCTCACAAAGGTTTCATATTTAATACCCACTGCTGTACCTAGTTCCAGTGTTTCACAACCCCAAATACAAGTTTTCAAACAAGGTCTATTTTATGTTAAAGAACTTTTATGCCAGTCTCTCCTATGGGACTGTTTTTAATGCAGCATTTTTATGATAATTTTTATAGTTGAGTTATAGTCAGTTTACAATGTTGTGTCAACTTCTGGTATACAGCACAATTTTTCAGTCATACATGAATATACATATATTTTCGTATTCTTTTTCACTGTGAGCTGCTACAGGATCTTGAATATATTTCCCTGTGCTATACAGTATAATCTTGTTTATCTATTCTACATAGGCCTGGCAGTATCTACAAATTTCGAACTCCCAGTGTGTCCCTTCCCACCTCCCTCCCCACTGGCAATCACAAGTTTGTATTCTACCTGTGAGTCTGTTTCTGTTTTGTATTTAAGATCATTTGTCTTTTTTTTTTTTGATTCCACATATGAGTGATATCATATGGTATTTTTCTTTCTCTTTCTGGCTAATTTCACTTAGAATGACATCCTCCAGGGACATACATGTTGGTGCAAATGGCATTATGTTGTCATCTTTTATGGCTGAATAGTATTCCGTTGTATAAATATACCACAACTTCTTTATCCAGTCATCTGTCGATGGACATTTAGGTTGTTTCCATGTCTTAGCTATTGTAAATAGTGCTGCCGTGAACATTGGGGTGCTGGTGTCTTTTTGAATTAGGGTTCCTTTTGGATATATACCCAGGAGTTGGATTGCTGGGTCATAAGGTAAATCTATTTTTAGTCTTTTGAGGAATCTCCATACTGTTTTCCACAGTGGCTGCACCAAACTGCATTCCCACCAGCAGTGTAGGAGGGTTCCTTTTTCTCCACAGCCTCTCCAGCATTTGTCCTTTGTGGACTTTTGAATGATGGCCATTCTTACTGATGTAGTTTTGATTTGCATTTCTCTGGTAATTAGTGATATTGAGCATTTTTTCATGTAATGCAGCATTTTTGGTAAATGAAAATATTTTGAAAATTTCCCTTCCCTAGCAGTTCATAGAAGTAACTACATTAAGCTACTACATGGAAGCTACTTGCATGGAGTCAGATCTAAGGTCTGAAAGTCGAGGCATATCAAAATTAGCATTGAGAAGCATTTAGTTAGGTATCATCTCTTGGTAATTTTAACAACACCAACTTTTCCTCCAACTTTGAAATAGATGTTTAGTTCTTTTGGTTGAATTGGTTGGTTTGTGTTTGAGGATCGTGTTATAAGAAAAATACTTTTTTTTAAAGAAATTGAATCACAGGGGTTCCCTCCGTCTTGAGGTCCAGAGACTTTCTGAGGGTAGAGCAGGTTTTGGGCTTGGGGAACGTGTGCTTATTCTGTGGAATGGCCAAAGGAATTTTCCACGCTCTTAGAGTTGTCTCACTCAATCATGTGCTCCTGGGGAATCAGAAGTGTGAGTGGGGCAGATGCCACAGCTCGGATGCATCTTCCCTTATGGTGACTTGCAGAGATCGGAGTTGTTACTGTCTACCAGCTCCTTCCCTGAGTAATAATAGCTGGCTACTCACGGACTCTGTTGAGGTGTTGTATTAGCACATGCTTGATCTTTCTCTCTTAAAATGCATTAAAAAAACCAAAAAAAAAAAAAAAAAACCCTAACAACCCATCCAGTTGATCATCATGAGGTTGTTCGTGGCTGAAAATGGCTGCTGCCTTCCCATTTGCCATCTTCCTCCCCGACCTTGCATTTGAAACTGGGCTTTTAATTGCTTGAACTCAAGAAATAGAGCACCAGAGCTTGGAGTGTCAGGAACTAGGTAGAGGCTTAAAGGTAGAGGAGGAGGAAGTTGGGGGAACACATTACAGTAGGAGCTTCATTTCCCCTCCTTTAAATGGAGACCTAGTAGCAGGCAAGGTTGTGGTGTACAGAGCCATGGGCTTCCTAATGTCTGTTCTCCTGCCCATCCCAGCCTCAATCCTCAGACCACACGTGTGTGCATGCAACTTTGGAGAACAATCTGGTGTATCGGCAGTTACATTTAAGCTAGGTATGTTCATAAGGCACTAGTTAATCTAGGAATTGAGAAGGGAGAAGTCTGTGCTGTGATCACAGGTAGGGCTCGTGGTGCCGGTCCCTCAGGAAGGGTCCAGTCTCCTCTCTGCTTCAGTAGACTGTTCAGGTTTTCCATTTTGAAAAATTAATAAAGAGTGCCTTTCTGTTATATAATAATTGTCAAGATTTTAATAGAAGCACAGAATCTTGGAGTTGGTAAGAACTTCAGAGCTAACACACAATAATGTGAATAAATGGAAAGACTGGCATTCTGGAAGCAAATGTCAATCAAAGCTCACTTTCCGTGTCGTCCCAGATAAGATACTTAATCCTTATAAGTCTGTTCCTCCATCTGACAGATCTCTCCATCCTAATTGTCCTAACACATAATCTGTTAATGAGTGCTTGTTCCAGGTCAAGAAAGTAGTACATTCATCTCTCTGCTCTGCCGGCCCCTTCTGCCCGAGGTAGGAGTCTGTTCACCATCTCCTTCTGCTTGTGTCTTTTCAGAGACAAGGAGCTTGTTGATTCCTTGGATGTCCGTTTGCATAATTCAGAAGCTTGAGTCTATTCACTCATTCTATTACTATTCAGTGATAGTTCTTGACTCCCTCCTGAGCGCCAGGCACTGTGCTAGAATCCTAGCTTTTCTTTATAGCAAATCCCATGTCAGCATCCCTGTGACTTCTGTCCTTGGGTGCTCCTTCTGGTCCCTGCAACAATGCAGGTTTCCAATGTAGCAATCCTTTGGCTAAGTGAGAGCAATCCTCATGTCTTCTGAGTCTCTTTTCTTCAAAGAAGTGTCTTCTGTGTTCTCCAGCCCCCTCACTATCCTGTCTACCAGCAACTTGTTATATTTCAATTTTTTATTTTCCTTAAAATATGGCACCCAGAAATCCTGCCCTGCCTGCTTTTTGGCTAATACTGATTCTTCTCAGACTCGAAATTCCTCTTATCAGGGCTGTTGGGCACGACGTGTCTGAAGCCTGCACTTGCCCTGGGCCAGTTTTAGGTTGTGAATTTTTGGTGCCTGATAAACAAACGTCTCAACACACTGGGGAGGCAGGTGTAGTCCTGTGCAGCAGAGGCTCTGTTACCAGGAGCAGTGTTCCGGATGAAGGGAAGGAACAGCCTGTGCTAAGGAAGGACTCTCTGAGCATAGGGTGCTGATAAGGATTGTGTACTCTGACCCCAGTCTACATCAGACCGAATAAAGATAAGATGAATGCTCTGTGATAACCTTGGTATTGCAGAGAATATGTTATGTCTATTCTTGCTCTATTTCTGTTTAAATCCACCACCGTATTTGTGGATTGAGCTAGACTGTAACCGATAATGACAGCAAAACCAGAAACAACCAAAGGAAAATAGATACAACTTATCAAAATGAAAAACTTTGTGCTTCAAGGCGCACCAACAAGCAAGTGAAGGACAGATCCACAGAGGGGGAGATACATTTGCAGATCATTTGACAAATAGTATATAGTGTATATAAAGATGTGCAATCATCGCCACTGTCTAATTCCAGAATATTTTCATCACTCCAAAAAGAATCCCATGCTCGTTAGCAGTCACTCCCCATTCCTCCCTTCTTTCGTCTGTTGTTTAAATGGAACCATGCAATATTTGTCCTTTTATGTCTGGCTTCTCTCACTTAATGTTTCAAGGTTCATCCATGTTGTAGAATGTGTCAGTATTTACTCCTTTTAATAATCGAGTGATCTTCCATCATATGGCTATATCACATTCTGCTTAATCATTCATCAGCTGATAGATGGTTCAGTGTTTCCACTTCTTGGCTATTATGAATAATGCTGCTATGAACATTTGTGTATAAGCTTTGGTGTGGAAGTATGTTTTGAATTCTTTGGGAATATACCTAGGAGTGGAATTGGTAAGTAATTTTGGGGGAGGGTGGGAACTGCCACATTGTTTGCCAAAGCACTGAGCCATTTTACACTTCAACCAGCAATGTATGAGGGTTCCATTTTCCCTACATCCTGTCAACACCTGTGAATCTTTTGAATTATAGCCATCCTAGTAGGTGTGAAGTAGTATCTCACTGTGGTTTTGATTACATTCCCCTCATGGTTCATTATGTTGAGCATCTTTAATATGCTTGTCTGCTATTTGTTCATATTCTTTGAAGAACTGTCTATTCAGAGTCCCTGCTCATGTTTTAATTGGGTTATGTATCTCTTTACTATTGAATTTTAAGAGGTTTTTTTTTACATATTCTAGAATTTTTACCTGAGGAAGTTTTTTTTTGAGAAAGTCCTTTACTGTCATTAGAGCTCATCTAGAGAAAAGATTTTATAAGGAATAAAATATGCTGGAAGTCAGAGACATTAATAGGGAGGCAGAACCACACTTGTTTCTCACGGCATCAATTATGCATTTTTTTGATAGATGGATTGTTATCTCTAATGTAAGACAGCATTTATATCAAACTAGGAGGAAAATAAATTTTATTTACCAACTTGGAAATATAAGTATAAATATTCCAGTAACCATCACAAAAAAACCCAAATATCAACCCGTAATCCTATAATGTCTTATAATACCAGAAAACAACATATTAAAATCTTGAGCAAAACGGTATGTCCTCTTGTGAGAAGCACTGTTTCCTGTGCTGTGTCCACTGTTACAGTAACACTCCCACAGTGCTCAGGAATGAGACTGGACCGTAGGAATAGGTGCGGTGTGCCGCTGATCATAAGGCATCTTTTCAGAAAGATTCAACTATTACAGCTCATTGCTTCCTGAACTCTGTCCGTTACTTCTGTTGGACATCTTCACAGAGCTTTACATAAAATCTTGTTTGCAAAAAAAGTAAACATGCTTAAAAGAAACTCACATTCACATGAAACAATTTTTTAGATTAATCAAAACCAGAACATCAGGGAGTTTTTAGTTATTCAGAGTGCTCAGTGAGAAAGTCTGTGGTATGAAGTCATGGTGTATATAGAAATTCTGAAACCATTTAATTTGGGCTTCTGCAAAAATGCATGCACTGTAGTAAATAATGAAAAGTCGGGTGTTCTGGGCTGGGGAGGCGGGTGATGCTGATATTCCTAACAAAGTTGTGCTTTCAAATCTGGTTGTCTTCTCCAAATATTCCACAGGGGGGCAGTGCAGGAAAGCCACATACTGTTAAAAATTCTCTTCAAAGTGAACGTTCTGGTACACAATTAGGACCTGCCAAAGACCTCCCTACCTACAGAAGACTGTTCTCTAAATGATGCCTCCTAGTTCAATGATAAACTCGATTAGATTTTTTAAAAAAAACACAAGATGAAAGACGATTCACATTACACATTTTTGGCTTAAAAAAAACCTCACAATTATTCTTTACACATGAGTTCATGTACCTTATTCAACATGTGATTTGATATATGTGCCACATTCCAGTAACCCCATAGCACCATAATTAGACTAGATTACTTCCTATTGTAGCAAATGTGGGCTGGGACAGTCACATGGATGAAAATAAACTTGAAAGACAGTAGTAAGCTCTTCCACGTGCCTGCACCACAACGTGTTGACATGAGGATGAATAGTCACAAGTTAAAGTTATATTAATGAAAAATATGAAAGAGCACAGAAGTATTTTTTGATATTCCATAGAGGTTTTGAAGGTTTAGCCAAAACCTGCCTTATTGTACATAGCTTTAAACGTATTTTTAAGTCACTTGCTTGTACACTCTGTCTGCCTCACTTTTATGAAACATTTGACTTTTTTATGTTTAATGATCAATAAGTAGGTGATATTTGCTATGAATTTCTACAAAACCCACTTGACACATGTCAAGTGTAGAAAGTTTTACCAGCTGGGACAGTGCATGGTAAGCGAGATTTGATGTTACTCTGCAGCTCATGCAAACCTTGCTGGCAAGACTCAACGAGGAAAGCAAGATTTATGTGAGCTGCATTTGATGTGTGCTCAGGACTTGGAAACAGATCAAGAATCTGGATTACTCTGGGTGATGTTATCAGTGATGTAGTAAGAATGTTTTTCTAAAACAGCCTGGAAGCATAACCAAGTGATTTCAAGCCCTTTTCCCGTTTCCTGATCCTATCTCTGCCTTGGACCTCCCTCCACCCGCCCAGGCCCCACCACATTACTTAAGGATTCATTTCGTTTTCCATTTCCATTTGCCTTTTCAGTGTTCATTATTTGCCTTTCTGAAAATGGTTTTGTTCACAATTTCTGTCCATTTAGGCTGTGATTAGTGCCTGAAATGGAGCTTTTTTTTTTGAATGTATGACAGATTTTAATTTTTAGAGCAGTTGTAGGCTCCCAGCAAAATTGAGCAGAAGATACAGAGATTTCCCAAATACTATCTGCCCCTAGATACACACAGCCTTCGAAGTGGGGTAATTTTTTAAAGAGCATTGGGGTTTTGGTGGTCAGTATCACACTGTCTCAGAGGGAGCTCCCTCTGCATGGCCAACCATTGGCTGAAGCTGGAAAATGGTGCCATGGCCTGATGCAAGCAAAAGGCCCTGCGGCAAATTTTCCACTTACTCGTGAGGCTGTGATAGCTCATCCTGTAAATGACTTTCTCTGAATGGTTTTGGAGCCCCACTGGGATAATTTCACTTGATGAGAACCTGCTGCACTCCCCTCATTACTGTAAGATCTTAGAAAAGTGCTGATAAACATTTCATTCCTGATCCCATGCAGGGCCTCCTCCCAGGCTTCCACCTTAATGTCTGAGAATTGTAATATTCTGTCTCCTGCTTGTTCAGCTTTTTCAGATGCAGCTCAGATGTTTTCAGAATTGTCCACTCTTATCATTTTGTCATTGTTTCCTAAGAAGGGAGACGCCATCTTCCTCCATGTCTCGTTAATTCCTGGAGTTAATAAGAAATAAAATAGACGTCTCTGAGTGAAGAGGGCAGTGAAGACAGTTGACTTGATGAGTGTTAGCAGGTGGTGTACTTCCCGTGCCCCCTGGACGCAGAGCAGGACTTGGGAAATACTGGTTCCAGGACAGGAGATCCTGTCAGCCTGATGCCCTCAGAGAGGGCCTTTGGGTCAACTCTCTGAAAGTTCATCCCCAAGGAAATATAAAACACCTCAGAGACCACCTCTTTCCCTGGCAGTTAGGACGCTTCACTCTCAAGGCCCTCATAGAAAGCAGGAGAAAAGCTGGCTTGAAGAACAGTCAGCACCTGTATGTTAGTGGCCAGCACGGAGCCTCCGTTTGTCAGGACGGCAGCCTGGGAGCCCTGTGCACTAGGTCTGCTTGCCGTGAAGGTGTCCGTCTCTGCTTTGCAAATGGCCACTTAGACCATGATCATTGATCACCTCTTTAGACATATTTTAGGCTTTTTCACATGTTCTGAACTTTCATCTCAATCCATGAGTAGGTAGGAAAGAGAATGACATAGAGGCAGTTTGTGGCTTGGAAAACAGGCTAACAGATGGTAAGAGTCAGAAGGGCAGAGACACATGAGGTGAAGAATCTTTGAGAAGTACATGGTTGGATGTGGAACACCTTTGTGCCAGATATTCTAGAATTTACATTTTAATGATAAGAATAATACGGTAACTTATCATTTGTTCCAGGTCCTATGATAAATCCTACACAAGCATTAGCTCGTTAATTAATATTCAAAACAAACCTGTAAGGCATGCATTTCTTTCCTTTTGTCTAAGGAAACTAAGGCTCTGAGAGGTTAAGTTGCTATAGCCTGAGGTCACCCAGCGAGGATGTAGGTGAGTAAGAATTCAAATACAAGTCTTTGACTCCAAACTTCAGATTTTTGACGTGAGAAAAGTGTTTTTGAAACTCTGTAAAACTGATCCTCCAGGAAATGAGGGAATAACAGTTCATTTTTTTCCTCATTTCCTTCAAGTTGGTTGACTGTATTTCTATTCTAACAAATACTCTGGAAAAAAACCATGTCTTAGTTTAGGTGTATAATGAAGTACCATAGACAACAAAAATGTATTTCTCATACTTCTGGCCGGAAATCTGCTATCAGGCACCAGCAGGGTAATATATTCTGGGGTGTGGGGGGCTCCATTCCGGGTGTTAGGCTGCTGATTTCTCGTTGTAGCCTCATTTGGCAGGAGGAGACTGAGCTAGCTCGCTGGCCTTCTTACAAGGGCACTAAACCCATTCATGAGGGCTCTACCCTCATGACCTAACTGCCTTCCAAAGGCCCCCACTTCCAAATACCATCACAAGCTGAGATAAGATTTCAACATATGAATTTTAGGGGGACACAAAAATCTATTCCATAATAAAACAGTAATATGTGTAGCTAGGATGAATATATGCACAGATTGCTTGGGACTAACTCTATTCATATCCATGCCTTGGTGTAATGATTGTCAGCATATCTTTTCACTTTCAGTAGTGTCCCAATTTGGATGACAAATTACATGGTTACCCTATATATAACCTCCTCTTTTCTGCCAGAGCAGATCTGAGAAAAGACCTGCCAGGTGGGAGTCTGAGCAGATGGCTAGCCATCTCTCTGGCTTTCCTTTAGACCACCTATCCCAGCCCACTTCAGGCATCTTTAGAGCAATGACAGCTTTCAGTCTTTGAACTGCTTTGAGAATAGATGTTATGTGCTGCAGATCAATAAATTCTGGTTGGTTGTTCCCTTTCATTCCTGTATCTGAACACCTCAGTCACCCTTCTTGATTTTCTTGGCAGTCAGTCTTCTGGCAGTGTCAGAACTTTCTGTCCACACTTCCAAGCCCATGAGCCAGTGACCACTCCAGATCCACTCAAGGATGCTAGTCAAATGCGTTGGTGGGAGAAAATTTAAATATTCTCAGCCATAAAAAAGAATAAAATAATGCCATTTGCAGCAACATGGATGGACCTGGAAATCATCATTCTAAGTGAAGTAAGCCAGAAAGAAAAAGAAAAATGCCATATGATATTGCTTATATGTGGAATCTTAAAAAAAAAAAAAAGGATACTAATGAACTTACCTACAAAACAGAAACAGACTTAGATATAGAGAACAAACTTACGGTTAACAGGGGGCAAAGAGGGTGGGGAAGGGATAAATTGGGAATTTGAAAATTGTACCTCTTGAAGCATGATGGAAATGTTAGCTATCTTGAATGTGGTGGTGGTTTTATGGGTGTGTACACCTATCAAAATTCATCAAATCGTACATCTGTAATATATGTAGTTTACTGTTTAGGAACCATAACACATTAAAGGTGTTTAAAAAAAAAGATGAACTTTAAATAATGGCTCCTCTAAGAGATGAACATTATCTTCTTACGGACCGGGTAAGATGCTCACGTAAACTTTCCAAAAATACAACTTCTTCTGATTATGACTCGTACAGAAGCAGCTCTGGAACCCCACAGGGTAAGCAGATCGTCTTCTCCAGCACAGTCAGGTGGGACTAGCAGTTTCCAAACTTTTGTTTTGCCTTTGAGAAAGAGTATGAGGATCAAAGTAAAGGAGTTTTAGTTTTACTTCATCCCACATTTTAACTCAAAAGTGATGAAATATTAAACAGTGTATACTATTAATAACATATTTGCATATGGTGCTCTGGCTTTTCAAAGAAATTTTGCATCTATTATCTTAGTTGATCCTCCAACATTCCTGTGATTAAAGTAGGGCAGGAAATTTTGCTTGTTTTTACAGAGGAAGCACCCGAGCTGGAGAGAGGCTAAGTGACTTTTTGCCACTTGGAAGTAAAGCCAAGACCCAAACCAGACCAAGGCTCTGCCACCAAACCTAAGAGAGCCCTGGCTGTTCATTTCCGTTTTTATCAGCACATTCACCCAGAAGCTTAAAAATCATGCTTGCTTTGATTATACTCCTTATTTTTCCTACAAAAATAAAATTCTAATCTCTAAGGAGTGGTTATACCTTTCCCCTCCTTGACATCTCGTTGCATAAATCTCTTTCCCCTCCTCTCTTACTTTCCCCGAGCCTTTCAGAGAAGCAGGTAGGAATATACTACTTGGAAAAAGAAAAAAAAGCTCAAGTTACGTTGTTTCAAGTGACTCAACAATTGTCGATTAGCTGGATCTGATGAAGGTTATAGAGGTTCAGGATCTTCAAAACCACATGATTTCCTATCTGATGGGAGCCCTGGGCTTGTAGTCACATTAATATTTGGCAGTAGAATTATGGCCAGATTTTAGTGCTGAATTCTTGGATTGCCAAATGCATCCATTGGTATTATTATCTAATAAAACATGGAGAGGTCTCAACATAAAGAGCAGTGCTTATTCCAGGGAACTGGATAGGAATTGATAGTGAATTGCCTCTATCAGCACAAAGAAGGCAAGATAAGGCACGTCTTCCTCCTACTGAACAGCATGTTTAGTGCAAGTAGCTGCGGTTGCCAAAATGTCATAGCCTATTCTGTACCCGTGGAAACTAGGTTGGAAACCACCAGCTCTTTCTGTTGAACTGTTAAGGGAGAGGACGGTATTGATTTATTCAGGGAAACTCAACATGTCTCGTATCCTGACTTGTCTGAAGTCTTAGTATGTGACTTCAGTGCTGAAGGAGTTTCTGGAAACAAGTGTCATGTGGTATTGCATGGAAATCCCTGTTTAGGGTTGTGGTGGCATGCTTAGACCTCTGGGAATGTCCCCGCATAGTGATGAAGCAGTCAAGTCACATGCAGGTTGACTGTGAGACGCATGAGAACTGTGGGGAGCACAGCTTATTGGCGGAGTGTTTTAGAGAAATGGCTTTCTAAGACCTGTCTTGGTTGTGAGCCACTAAAGAAATCACAGCACCCTGAAAAATGTGTTTCCAGAAGCCAACCAAGACCTGAAGGAGTGCTGAGCACGGAGTCCAGGAGTGGCTCCACGTGCTTAGGACTTGATCGAACTGCACTCCTCATGCTTGGCTGTGTTTCGGACAGCCTCATTGTCTAAACTTCATTTCTCCATATGCTTGTTTAACTCAGTGATGGTCTAAACAGGCTTTTGAAGGACTTTATAAGCAGCCGTGAGTTCACTGCCTAGACTCACTACATGAAAATGCAATTAAATGAGCCATTCGGAATTGGGTATTGGAGGAAACAAAGCAGGTGGGAGAAGAGATGCAGCTGGTTACGGCTGCTCTGGGCTCTGGCCCAGGGAGGACCTAGCACTGCTCACCGCCTTCTGGACCGAGTGCTGGCTGCCTCCAAGTTTTTCAAAATAAGGGTTCCAGCCTAAGATGCTCACTAGTAACCACAATGTTGAACTGCTGGTGCAGCTATGTTCTTCCCAGACGGAACTTGGGCGGTGCTCACATACTCGGGGTACTTGCGGAAAATGTGAGTTTCAGACTGGGCTCTCCATCTAAGCCACAGCTAACCTGGTGACCTTTGGAAAGTCACTTAGCTTCTCTGGGCATGAAGATTGGATGCCACCAGTATTTTTCCACCTTTTCTCTTTTATTAACCAATGAACCCTTTTAAAATCATGAAGGTTTTATGCCCTTGCTGTTTTTTTAAATCACTGAATGCCCATGGTGATTACAGTCTAAACAGGATCATTTTGAATACATTATTTTTGAAAGATGTTTGACAGACTTGATTCTGCTATGCCATTTCTTTTGCTTCCCAAGTTTAAATTCCAGAGGTTTCTGAGGGCTCTAAAACACCACATTCTATGTCATGGGACCTATTGATACAAAAGTGCTTTTAAAAGAACCACCTTATGGTTTCTCTCATCTCTGTGGTTCATCAACTAGAAAGTCAAGAAAGCTCACTTCATTGTTCACTTTGCTCTCAGTATGAACTACCCTAGACTTTGCCATCAGATACCCACACTTACGTACTTCAGAGTCAGAATCTGTCTGTCTTTCTCTCTCTCTACCACTCAGTACCTTTCAGTAGTTAACTTGTATCACAAAGAAGTGTTTGTTGCCATCTTCTTTAATAATCTCTGATTGTTTACTTGCTTTGGATGTAACATCTTGTTGACTTGGTTACCTGCATTGGAATGTTTGGCATCAATATTGCCCAAGTCTATGGATTATTCTCAGAATGACCTTCATCAGATGTTCTGTTGGTTTTCATGCAGTTTTCATTCTTTATCACTTACTTTGCCAGCCTGGTTGCATAGAACATCAGAGCTGGACAGGAACTCACAGTGTCAGATTCAACTCTAGGTTTTTTTTTTTTTATGGGTGAGAAAACTGAGACTCCAAGGTCACTACGATTGAACCTCTTTGAGAATCAGTCATTATGATTTTGCTCAAACTGAGGCCCCTCCCTTACTGTGGTTTTACAGCGCCTGCAGGTTTTCATAGGCTCTGTTCCCATCATCTCTTCTTTACATACTGGCTTCTGTACTTCGTAAACGTAGAACTTGGGGACCTATTTGAAGATGCTGATTTTTGCTTTGCTAAATCAGTAATTGTGGGAAGCTATAAATAAGTAATTGTGGGAAGAAGCTTGATGGCTTTTTGGTTGAAATAGTAATCTCTTGGATTGATAGTTTCATTCTTACAGGAGCTGAAAGCATCTCTTACATACTAGCCCGTTTAACAGTCAACACCCTTGGGAAACGACAGGGACAAATCTGATCATTCAACAGAACTTTGATCAAGGCTTTGTTGAATGACCCACTGTGTGCCCTGCCCCTGAACTAAATCTAAGTTACTGGGATTTGAAAAATGATAAGGCATTAAACTTTGTTTATCTATTTTATATATAGTAATGTGTATCTGCTAATCCCAAACTCCTAGTTTAGTGTCCTCTCCCCTTACCCCTTGGGTAACCATAAGTTTATTCTCTATGTCTATGAGTCCCTTTCTGTTTCATAAATAAGTTCATATATATCTGTTGTGTGTTTTTTTTTTTAGATTCCACATATTAATGATATATATTTGTCTTTCTCTGTCTAAATTCAAATGTGAAAAAAAATTCCTTTTCTAGATATAAAATTATAAGGCGGAGTCCTGGCTTTTGACTCTTTGTCATAATAAAATATACCATTATGAGACAAAAAGAGAGCTTCAGGGGTTTGTATAGGTCACTAGATTATGAAAAGTGGAAGACAGTAATGTCACAGCTAGAGGTAGCTAAATATAGGGACACAAGAGCTGTGGGAGCAAGTGGGATGGGATTTAGACTTCTGCTAAAGCAAGGGGATGGGGGAGAGAACTAGCACTGTGCTAGAGTGAGGCGTCAGTGATACAACACACTTTTATTGGCCACACTGGAAGCAGGAAGCAAGGGAGGGACCAAGAGGGGAAGGTTAGAGAATGTGGTGAGGCTGCAAAGGTTAAAATACAAATCAACTGAAGAGGAAGAAAATCAGTTTAAAATTGATATATATTTGCATACCACGTCAAACTTTTTCAAAGTATTTTTACTTCCCTATATAATCTCTAAGGTTTGTTCTTAGTTGAACAAAAGAGTCCACTATTTTTTTTCCCTCTTCATAGACCTGAAAGATACAATGGTTTGTATTGTGCCCATTTTAACAGATGGGAACACTAAGGCCCAGAGAAGATAAGGGGCTTTCTCAAGGTCACATGGTAAGTAATAAAGACTAAATTTTCTCCTGATTTTCTGGTACCTCACACTCATTATTCTACTTCCTCTTCCCCTTTTGTTATCTCTGAGCTTATTTGAACTGACACCAAGACCCAAACCCCTGGATGCAGCATTTGCTGACTTCCCTTAGTCATGCCCTCTCATGCCGGAGGGGGCCCTCTCACCTGCATGCTTCTTTCACGAGCTACTTGGTATGGATATTTTCATAAAGGCAGCAGCCGGCCTCAGGAGCAAAAACTTAAATGCACAGTGCATGACTCTCTTGTTGGGGTTGGTTGTTTATTTCAGCAAGGGCTTTAGCCAGGATAAAAGGCATGTGATGAGGAACAGTGTTGAATGAGCGTGGCTCCCAGAGGTGAAATGAAAGGCAGAACCTTTCCTACTTATTAATGGCCACAGCTGCTGAGAGGAGCCCATTACTGAAACCCATAGGACTTGAAAATAGATGTGGCAGGGGGAACAGAATCGCTGCATATTTCAGTGTTACTTGCCAATTCTTATTGCATGATGTCATCAATGCAATAGCCTCCAGACTCCTTCCTGCCTCTGTTACTGTCCTCTGAACTCAAATCTGTCTTTCCAACATGGCCGGAGTACTGGTCTCCATGTCTGAGTGTGGCATTCACCTGCTAACACCCTTCAGCAGGTCCTCTTTGGCCTGGAGCAACAGCCCAGCGTTCTCAGCTGGATGTACAAAGACTCCATACCTTGGCCTCCACCCAGCCCCGCAGCTTCCCTTCTAGTCACTCACCTACCACCTTGCTGGGGTTTCACAAGCCCCCTATGAAACAACACCTCTTCATGTCTTTACTTCTGTTCTCTCTGCCTAATATCTTTCATCTCTGTTACTAAGATGATCAACTATTACTCATCCTTCAAGAGTCAGATAAGGCACTATTTCTTCTCAAAGTCAGCCCTCGACCAGACCTCTTTCCCATCTCTAGACCTAAGAGCCCCTCTTTGGGAGTCATATATCCCTTTGTGTGTACTGTTCTATGGTTGAAATAATATGCTGAATATGTGAAATAATAATAATCTCTTTGGACGTTATTGTTTACCATGCATCATCACTGTGTTACTATCTCTAACCCTTGTAAGCCACTTCATACTGTGCATTTAGGAAGCACTCAGGAAAGGCTTATTGAGTAACAGCATTAATGAACCGATGAGAGAGGATTATCTAATTTTTCATTTGATAAAACTTATCCTCAAAGTGATTCACTGACTTTCCCAAGGTTCCCAACTAGCAAGTGGGAGAGATAACTGCTGTACCGCCCTGCATACCAAAATTCTGCTGAAATTTCCGTCTGCTCCACCAAATTGTCAGGACAGAATTCAAGATCCCCAAGTACAGGAATGATAGCTTTTCCCCCCTCATTCCCTAAACCCCAGCATATTAATACAGTAGGTGCCCAACTGTGTTCAATAGGATTGACCTAAATTCTCTTCTTATACCCTTGCTCATTATTTTTATTTTGAAGATAGAGCCCATCTCAAACTTTGAATATATACTGAAGAGTCACTATTTAAACTGTTTTACAGCCAACAGACATTCAAAAAAGACTTGATTTTGTTTTCCCCTAAAATTGGTTTTCTAGATACTCTTGTTGGTGACATTGCCATCTGCCTCCCAGTGATTCTGAATATAATGAGAATGGCCATATAATTGATCACCCTTTTGAGAATGAAAGGGAGTGCTATTAATAAGTACATCAAGAGAACAGATGGGACTGGAACTTTCCTGGGCAAAACCAGGACGTGTGGTGACCTAAGTGTAATGAATCACCATTAGGAGAGATTTGCTCCAATGCTGTTGACCAAGCCCTTAAATCACCCTTGGGTTGTCTTCTGAGTTTCTTTTATTGTATATTGTATGTTCCAGCAGCATAGTATATCTTCACAAAATGTCACGTTCCTAGAAGAAATCTGAAATGGCCAAGGAAGTAATATGTACTTGCTAAGTTTTTAAATTGAAGTGTAGTCAGTTAAAATGTGTCAATTTGTGGTATACAGCACAATGTCCCAGTCATGCATATACATATATATATATTTATTTTCATATTCTTTTTCATTAAAGGTTATTGCAAGGTATTGAATATAGTTACCTGTGCTATACAGAACAATACAGAAGAAAATTTTTAATCTATTTTTATATATTGTGGCTAACATTCACAAATCTCAAACTCCTAAATTTATCCCTCCCCACCCCCTTTCCCCCAGTAGCCATAAGATTGTTTACTATATCTGTGAGTCTCTTTCTGTTTTGTAGATGAGTTTATTAGTGTCCTCTTTTTTCTTCTTTTAGATTCCCATATGAGTGATATCATATGGTATTTTTCTTTCTTTCTGGCATACTTCACTTAGAATAACTATCTCTAGGTCCTTCCATGTTGCTGCAAATGCAGTATTTTATTCTTTTTTATGGCTGAGTAGTATTCCATTGTATAAATACACCACAAATTCTTTACCCAGTCCTCTGTTGATGGATATTTAGTTCGTTTTCGTATCTTGGCTATTGTATATTGTACTTGCTAATGTTAATGTGCTTACATGAACTTCAAACTTTATTTTTCCTTAAAATCACCATTAGATGTAATTTTTATGAAAGGGTGGTAGGAGAGCTGTTTGCAGCTGGTGCTCTAGAACTGTAGTATCTCTAAACCTCTCACAGGAATAGGGCCACATTTGGATCATCGTCTAAATGCATACTGCAGGTCTCAATGTCATTACTAAGATGCCCATGTGGTGGCATCTTGACTGATGTAATCGATCATGAAATGCAGTGGAGAGGAGGGAACTTGCTCTTAGTTAAGAGATAAGAAGTTTGGCAACATGAAGCTATTGGCAGAGAGAAAGTGTTTTTCCTGGAATGTGCAAGAACTTTGCTTTGTTGGTACGTAAGAGATACAGTCAAGGCAGTTGTCCTCCAGGAGTCACTGGGCATGAAGGGTGCCGTATGAAGATTGGGACAACCACAGATGCTGTTTAGACACTGTGGGCCAGTGGGTCACTATAGCTGAATGACTAAAAGTTCTGGTAATAAAATGCTAGAGTGTGATTGCGAAGCACTGTTGCAAAGTAGGAATTCCATTTTGCTCTATCCCATCTTGTATTAAGATTTTTTTTTTTTGACTGTGAGGCAGTGTAGACACTCTTTCTTGTTCTCTCTCTTTTTTAATCAACTTTGTCAATAATAAAGGAAAAGTCATGTGCAGATATTTGCGTTGGAAATGGACCGTAAGTTATTTTGACTCAAGTTTATCTTTAGTTGTCCTCTTGCCCTACAAATATATTTAGGGCATATACCTGTGGAGAGTTTCACTGGATTGGTTTTCATCTGTGCTAATACTGCCTCCCTAGAGGGCTTTGAGAATTATCTGGAGGTGTTTTGATTGTCGCAGTGATTGGCAGGGCACCGTTGACATTGGTGGGTGGAGGTCAGGGGTAGTAAGATACTTCATTCTTTACGCAATATTATCCTGCACAATGAAGAATCGCCCATCCCCAATGTCAGTAGTGCCTCATTATGAAATACCTTGGATTTCCTGTTCTGATTTGGAGGGTATGTATTCTATTTTCTCCATATTTATGAAAGGTGAAACAAATTTTTCAGGTTTTAAAGTCACTGAAAATCACTCCTGGGTGAGCTTTTTATTCTGTTAGTGTAATTGAGAATTTTTTTTTTTTTTCCGTTTGGCAAAGCTCTTATTAGCTTGTGCAATCTACCTGCTGTCTATTTGCATTTCTAAAACTTCCCTTATTGCAACAGCTGTACAAAAGCCATTATAGATTAGAAAGTGGGGGAAAGAAATTATATTTATGAACCAAATTAATGAAAGGAACAAGGAAAATGTTTTACTCAAGTTTTGTGACCTAGAAATGAATAAAATAATGTGTTACTGAATCCAAATAGAACTGAAATGCAAAAGAGAAGAATCTTATAAAAAGATGTTCTACCTCTTGCCCCTAGAAGCTTGGATTTTAGGCAGATGTTTAGGATTGTTTCAGCTAACTTGGACAGCATATAGGGTCTAGATCTCTTGGCCAATCACCCAAACATTACAGCAGTCTTTCTCAAATTAAAATTCACGTTGCTAATCACATGTGAAGCAGAATAATTTTGTCGGAGATGCTCAGTAGATAACAGAGAAAGAGAGAGCAAGAAAGAGAAAGTTCTTTGTGGCTCTTTAGTGGCCAGGATTCTGTGGCTCTAAGTCATAGTTGAAAGTAATCAAAGGTAGAATTGTTTGGAGGATGATTTTGGTAAAAGCTATTCAAAATTAAAAGGCAAGACAAAGCCAACATTAAAAAAAGATTCCAAGCAGAGATCAGAGTGTGAAACTAGACTCCTTCATCACCCAAACCCAATGCATTTCCAGAGCCGTGCTCCAGAAAGTCCACAGTGAACTTCTGTCCAAGCCCTTCTATATTTTTATGCTATCTAGATCTAACAATACTTTGGGGTCTGGGCCCTCTTTAAAAAAAAAAAAAGCCACATCTCAACAAAATCTCCTTTTTGCTAGCCTGTGGTTGTTAAATATAGACCTGACTGATGTGACTTGATGACAATGACCAAGTTTGAATTTTGGCATAAATGCTACATGTGCAATGTAAGAGTGAGGTTGGATTTTAACAATATATTTTTAAAGGTTTCTTGGAATGATTTGTGCCTGCTTATTAGCTCACTCCTTGAGTGCATGTGTGCTCAACATAATCACTAGGGTTTCACCTAACTAACCCCTTAGAGTGAAGGCTTGAGGGGGACTACTCGGGAGGAAGATGAGGTCACAGGATCACGCAGCTGTTTTATCTGCAGAGACCCTCTTGGTATAACCGCACTTTCTCTGTTCATTGCCCCTTACTTGGTTTCCCCTTGACTGAAAAATCAAAACCCGATTTTTCCAAACCCAAAGGCCAGTAGGTGGCGCAAGCGCCCCTCCTCGCTCTTCATCAGTGTCCTGTAGTTGTCAAGGAGCGCGGAGGGAGGTTTTTAACAATGCCGAACCCCCCGATTTTTTATGGTAGTAAGATGTATGTAACATAAAATTTGCCATTGTAACCTTTTTTAGGGGTGCAGTTCGGCGGCATTAATTATATTTACAGTGTTGTAAAACTATCCCCACTATCTGTTTCCAAAACCCTTGCAATCAGTTCAAACACAAGCTCTGTACCCATTAAGCAATAATCTCTATTCTCCTGTCTCCAGCTCCTGGTAAGCTCTAATCTACTTTCTATCTTCATGAATCTGCCTATTTTAGATATTTCATGTAGATGAAATCATACTATGCTTGTCTTTTTGTATCTGGCTTATTTCACTGAGCATGTTTTCAAAGTTCATCCATATTGTAGCACGAACCAGAATTGTATTCCTTTTTATGGCAGAACAGTATTCCCCTGCATGTCTATACCATATTTTGTTTATCCATTTATCTGTTGATGATACTTGGATTGTTTCTACTTGTTGGCTATTGTGACTGATGCTGCAAAGAATATTTCACACACAAGTATCTATTTAAATCCATCCTTTCACTCCTTTAAGGCATGTACCTAGCAGTGGGTTTGATGGGTTATTTGGTAATTGTTTAACTTTTTGAGGAACCCTTCTACACTGTTGGTGGGAATCTAGTATGCTGTAGCCATTATGGAAAACAGTATGGATATTCCTCAAAAGACTAAAAATAGACTTACCATATGATCCAGCAATCCCAAGCCTGGGCATATATCCAGAGGGAACCTTAATTCAGAAACATACATGCACCCTAGTGTTCATAGTAGCACTATTTACAATAGTCATGACATGGAAACAACCTACATGTCCATTGACAGATGACTGGATAAAGAAGTTGTATATTTATACAACAGAATACTACTCAGCCATAAAAAAGAATAAAATAATGCCATTTGCAGCAACATGGATGGACCTGAAGAATGTCATTCTAAGTGCAGTAAGCCAGGAAAAGAAAGATACCATATGATATCACTCACATGTAGAATCTAAAAAAAAAGACAAATAAACTTATTTACAAAGCAAAAACAGACTCACATAGAAAACAGACTTATGATTACCAGAGGGGCAGGGGGCGGTGGGAAGGGATAAATTAGGAGTTTGAGATTTGCAGATTCTGACTACTATATATAAAATAGATAAACAAGTTCATACTGTATAGCACTGGGAACTATATTCAATATCTTATAGCAACTTATGGTCAAAAAGAATAGGAAAATGAATATATGTATATTCCAATATGACAAGTATTTCACCAGAAATTGACACAATGTTGTAAACTGACTATACTTCAATAAAATTATATATATATATATATAAACTTTTTGAGGAAACACCAAACTATAAGCTTTTATTCCCTTTTGGAAAAGGGGATCATCTCCTTCTCTCCCCAAGTCTGAAGACGGCCAGATGCATTATTAAAGCTTGCTATGGTATTTATATGTTAGAATCTGTATCTTACGTGTAAATAACTGCTTATTTGTGGCAGGTAGTGGGGAAGGGATGTCAGATATAGATGACAGTTCATTTTGATCCAGACTAGACTAATACAAGGCACTGTATTCCTGCTGTTTATTTCCTTTACAGAACATCTCCTTTCTCTGTTCTGGGTGTTCATTGTGTTCACACAGAGGCTGACCAGTAACTGTTCCCCTAGCTTGTACCATCTACGCTGTGAAGAGGGAAGAAGTTAGTTACAAGGCTGGGGTCATTTAGATGCTTATTCATAAGGCTCCTTCATTTTTCAACCCTCCTCATCTTGAGGGCAGATACTTTCTGTATCCCAGTCTCTTCACGTGGGTTGTGCCTTGAACATGCTGTTTTCACGGTAAAGGGCTGGTGAATGTATGAATGATTTGTGTAGCATTTTGTTTTGCCTTTAAATACCCTCACGTGTTCATTGAATAAATTCGGTGATGAAATAAGCCTCTGTGGTACTTAGAAAAAGCATCAACTCCCTTTGGGCAACCCTCCGAATCTGCTCATTAAGTCTTCCCTCCGGCACATGAACAGAGCTGCCCGGGTGCACGGAGCCCCCAGCTGAGGAGTAGCCAGTAATGGAGTCAAGCTGGGCGCGTCAATCAGGGGCTGGTCCACATGAGACACTCAGTTTTTTTAGTGAGCAGTCATTGACCGATTTACTGTGTCTGAGACTGAAATCCTAATGGAAAAGCAAAGGTAATGGCCGTTAGAAGATAAGTGCTAAGATGTATGGAGAAAAGCAAGGCTCAGAAAGGTAAGATAGAACAGAATGACTTTCACAGATGAACTCTGGGGTTGTTATGTTGGGTCCTGATAGTTGTGATTTCCTGAGGTCTACCTCCTTGTGAAAGTGTGATCTTCCTAGAAGGGACGAGTTCCTTCCAGAAGTCTTTTTCTTAAAGAAAGAAAAGGCAAATCTGAAATCAGAAGACAGGCTATGGTAGGCAGGGGAAGGGACTGTTTCCCCTTGCAGGGAACAAGCCAGGATGACATCCCCCGTGCTTATGCAGACCCTCTCTGCTGCCCATAGTTCCTTGTCTTTGGCGATGTCTTATTTGAAAAGTGAGATGAGCCACAGGTGGGATGTGTACCTTAGTGGTGTGAGGACAGGGGTGCGTGGAGATTTCCTGCCAGCCCTGTATTTTATACATGAAAGTTTCCCAGCAGACTCTGGTCTGCTGACTCACCACCTGCACTCCTTCCTTCCTACCAGGTCCCATGGCTTTGGCTTCGTGCAGTTACAGACTATTACAGTTGGAGAAAGGGGCCTTTGGAATCATTAAAAAAAAAAACCTTCTTCATTTTGTAGTTGAGCAAATAGGTTATGTGCTGTGCTCAAGTTCATATTTCAAGCTAATGACAGAGAAGGGACTGAACTGAGGTTTCCTACATGATAAAACTTCATGTAGATTTTCCTCACTCTTGCTCTGGGTTGCTGACCACTTCATAGGTGGCACATAGGTCTTTTGCTTACATTTTTTTTCTGGCTCCATTGTTCAAACAGTGCATGCTCAAACATCTGTTTTTGAATTCAAAATTATTATACAAAATACCAACACTATCCAAAATTCTCACATTCCCAGGAACCAGTCCTATACTATCAAACTAGCTTGACAAACAGCTTCTACATGTTTTTATTCCAGGTTTCAGACCTGGCTGTGTTGATGACTTTTTGTCTAACCGTTGAGGAACTCAGTTTTCTCTGCTGGCCACAGGGAAGTTGCTTTTTCTCAAAACACCTGAATCTTGGCCTAGCGATTCAGTTCTCTTCAAGACACTTTATAGAACCTTTATGTCCAACATCTGTCTTCCAGGACTTGCCCCCTGGGTATGCATGATCTCTAGAGGTCTCTTTTAGGTCTCAAACTTTGTCTTGCCCACTCACCTCTGTTCAGTTCATGCAGTTCTTTTTAGACTGCTGTTTGCTGTAAAATGTCATATACCAAATCTTCCTGCCTTCTTGAAAGATCTTCCCTACCTTCTCACTTACCTCATACGTCCTTTCTTTACCTCCATCTACTTTCATTCAAGTTACTGTTAAAGCTCAGATGACAGTCTCTTATCAGGTTTATTTTCCCAAATAACTTAAAGTCAGTTTATAATGGTATTACTTACATATTTATACACACGTGTGTGCGTGTGTGCGTGTGTGTGTGTGTGTGTGTGTGTGTGAGAAAATATCCAGCTTAAAGTGTTTGGTTTGGTGAGTCGTGTCAAATGAGACCCACAGAACTTCCAGTGAAGTCAAGATATAAAATGATGCTGCCCAGTAAAACTCCTGTGCTTTCCAGTACAGTAGCCACTAGCCGTGAGTTGCTGTTGAACATTCAAGGTGTGGATAGTGTGGCTAAGGAAATGAATTATCAATTGAAAAATCTGTAATGAATTTAAACTTAAATTTTAATGAGTTTAATTTTTTAAACTTTAATTAATTTAAAATATGGCTGCCATATTGTGCCAGATACAGAACTTTTCCATCACACCCAAATTTTCCTAATGCTCCTTTCCAGTCAATCACCCCACCCCTAGTCACCAACCTCCACTGAGACTGACTTTGTTTTACTTTAGAAGTTCTTGTAAATAGTTAAATTGTTAGTCCTCTTTTATACCTGACTTTTAAAACCAGCTTTGTTGAGATATAATTCGCATACCGCATAACGTACACATTGAAAAATGTACAAATTCAGTGGTTTAGTATATTCACAGATACGCGTGCATCTGGCATCTTTTGCTTAAGAGTTATCTGTGTAATTGCATGTAACGGTAGTTGTTCATTTTAAAGTTTTCTATCTTTAAAAAAAAACCCAAAATATAAATTATGAAGACTGTAGCCCAAGCTATGTGTACATGTGTCCAGTATTTGAATGAGCAGGATTCATAAATCAGAAACAACTCTATTCAGTGCCCCTGCTGCCCACTGAAATCCTTTCTGAGGTGCTGTTTTCTTTGCTGCTTGGGTGAAATATTAGGGCAAACCCCCTGACTTGTTTTGGGCACTCTCCATCACAAGAATACTTATATTTAGGAAATTAACAGGTTCATTCAAGTATAGCGATCATTTAAAACCTCAGAACTTTGTGGGACGTGAAAGCCTTTCCCTCGTTCCAGCTCCAGCCTGTGTGGAAGCCTGAAGCACGGACGGGAGTGTGGAGGTCTGGTCCTGGCTCGCTGTGCCAGCTCATGGCCACTGTGGCGTTAGAGCAGGTGGAAGAAGACGAGGCAGGGACTGCCACTGATGGAATCTGGCAGCAGTTCCCACTGGCTGCTTAGGAGGCATTTAAGGGCTTTTCTCCTTCTCTTTGTAAAGCTTTTCAGATGATCAAAGCTGCCTCTGTTGGGAGTTTTTAGAGGATCCCCTCTGAAAACATTTGACTGCACTTCCCGTGACACAGGCTGGCCACTCACTGTGTCCTCCTCTGCCTCTGGGAATACTGGAGGCACGGGGTTCCTTCCAGCAGCCCTCTTGGACTGGATTTTTCAGTAATTTTTCCACACTGTTTTCTCCCTGGTGACCCACAACTTACCGCAAGAAACACCTGGGCACTCAGACTTTGCTGCAGGTGGGACAGGGGATTGTTGGAAGCTGTCAGTGCAGCCTGATTCTTTCTCCTGCCTACAGCCTCCCATCGATAGCCATAGCCTCTTGCACGGAGACTCACTTGGCCCCTGGCACTCCAGACTTCCAAGGAAGTCCCTTGCTTCTGCTCTCCCAGTCATTGTGGGTGGGTGGGCATGCTCAGAGCATACTGACATCTCCAAATGATTCCTCTCTAATCTTCATCTGTCTCCTCTCAGACTTTCTAACCTCTTATGGTCAAAAGGTAAGGAATAAACTGAGGTCGCAAAGCCGACTCTCACTCTCTTTGCAAATGCTCCTTAGGTATCTAAAACCACTTCTAAAAGTGGCCATGGTTGCCACTGACTTTTTATGCTTGAAGCCAAAAGGGAGATTGAAACAGTCTCATTTCATGATCCTGTTAAACATATACCGTTTTGATGCATATGATTTCTGCCAGCATCAAAGCACTGACCTTTCTCTGGTAGTCCATTGCATGTAAGAGAGAAGGTATATTAACATAAACTTCATCCCAACTCCAAAGCCCATTCCTTCACAGTGGCTTCCTTCCCTGATCTTCAAAGGAGATCGCCCTTATTTTTGTCACCTTTTTCTTTTTGTAATTACTTATGAGATCTTGTCTTTTACTGTAGTCATTTGTGGATATGCCTTGTGTTTGGTTGAATTGTGGTAAACATCAGTCTCTATTATATAAGTAACCTTGTATGCTTCTGAGAGATACTCCCATTATGTTCTGGAATCTACTCCACGTGAGTACCTTGAGTGGCTCAACACAAACAAGCTGCAGTTCATTGGTTCCTGCCCAGCAGAAGGTGGGTTTGGGAACTTGCTGAGACCAGGGTTGAATCTACTGAGCAGAACACATCTCTTGTTGGCATGCTTTACGTGATGAATATAAATTTGCTAAATTAAAATACCATTGTTTTTGTGCTGTGAGAATAATAGAAACTCTTTTCTTTTTCAAATTGGAAAGTTAAAAAAATTGGACACAAAGTAATAGTGCCTATATTATGTCAGTCTTTGCTTTTGTGCTCAATTTTCAGTGTTAATCACAAATTATGAATTATTAGCACTTGAGTATATTTTATTCCATTTATTAAATATTCATTGACTGTTCTGCATTGTTCTGAACAAAACATTTCCAACTCCTTTATTTTTTTGAAATAAAGTTGTTTTTCTTCCACACTCTTGCAGGATCACATTCTTATTTCAGTAGATTTCCCCAAAGTTAGTGTGATTTGCTGGGTGAACGATACTGTTTTGGAATTCAAGAGATGTGTCTTACAGACTTTACATTGTCTCCAAAGAAAAGAGAAATTACTTAATAATTATCCCGGGAGCTAGATGAGAAGCTTGTCAGTATAATAAAGATTTTATCCATCGTCTTTTCAAAACCTGTTCTGTAGAGCTTAGCCTCAGGCACTTGGCATGGAAGTATTAGAGACACAAACGTAAAGCAACGCGGTCGCCACCACATTCACGTACCATGAATTCCTTACTTGTGCACGATGTGGCATAAGGTCACGAGAGAAAACAGACTTCTTTTATGAACTTAAATCTCTTCTAGTAAATTGGCCAAGATTAAGTCTTCATTCAAGATGAGTAAACTTTAGTGAGAAAGAAGTGGCTAGAATTGCTACCATCCCCTTTATAAAAGGGCTCAAGCTCAGTATCATAGAGAGATGATGATTATTTTGTACTTTACAGTTCAGTTTTGTAAACTCAGATTGTACTATTTCACAAATTGGGGAGAAATATTATTAATGAATAGACAGTGGATGATCTATCCTTTTACTGATTCATTAATTCTTTCCAGTTTTTTAAATGAGTCTCTGTTATGTGCAAGACATTTGCTAGGTGGGAATGAAAAGATAAATAAGGTATGGACTCAGTCCTCAAGTAACTTGAGACAGAGAGATGCCCATTAAAATAATCGTAATCCTATAGAAAGTCGAGAGTGTCATTAGAGGGGTAAAACCAATCAAAACATATTTGTTGCACATTTTCTCTGTGAGGGTGCAATAATCAGCACTGAGGATGCTGTAGTTAAAATAATACAGTATTAGCTTCCAGGGAGCTGTTAGGACCCAGTCTTCCCAACAGCTGGGTAGTAACTGACGGTGAGATTTTTGAACACAGTTTATCTACCTGGTGGCTATCAGCATCTCCCCAGATGCTCCCTAACTAGCAGCCAGTGAGGAATCCCGCTCCTCACCAGTGACACTTTTAGGGCTCTTTTCTCTCTGGGTTCTTCTATGATGCTCAGGAGCCTTTTAGAGATTCAAAAGTGGTTTCTCTTCAAGAAATATCATAGGACCCATTATAAGCAGGTAGTACACAGCTGAGATTCACTGCCCTGGCTCAGTCTATGTTTTAAATCACACACTTACATAGCACTTACTGGGATAAGCACTTTACAAATATTAACTCATTTTATCTCCATAAAGAAGCTATGAGTACTCTTCTGTGTCTTTACTTCCACGTTTCAGAAGTGTGGAAACTGAGGCACAGAGAGGTGAAGTCACTTGTCTGGGGCCATTCTTCTAGTAAGTATTGCAGCTCTTGGCTTCAAGCCTGCGGTCTGATTCTGGAATCTAGGCTCATGTCTAGTATTCTGTGGCTTCTGCCCACCTCCCGCCCCCTAGTTGTGTTGAGATATAATTGACACATAACTCTGTATTGGTTTAAGGTGTACAACATAATGAGTTGATGTATGTGTATATTGCAAAATGACTGCCACACTAAGATTGGTTATCTATCACCTCATATCCTGTTGACCCTTGAACAAGGGGGGCTGACCCTCTACGAAGTCACAAATCACCTTGTCACTTAGTCTGCTCTCTGTATCCAGGGTTCTGCATCTGTGAATTCAACCAGCCGCAGGTTGTGTAGTACTATGCTTACTGTTGGGAAGAATTCACATGTAAGTGGACCCGTGCAGTTCAAACCCATGTAGTTGCAAATTTTTTTTCTTGTTGTGAAACCTTTTGTGATCCACTCTCTTAACAACTTTCACTTCTTTTTATTTTTTTAAACATTTTTTATTGAGTTATAGTCATTTTACAATGTTGTCTCAACTTCCAGTGTAGGGCACAATTTTTCAGTTATACATAAACATGCATATATTCATTGTCACTTTTTTTTTTTCACTGTGGGCTACCACAAGATCTTGTATATATTTCCCTGTGCTATACTGTATAATCTTGTTTATCTATTCTACATATGCCTGTCAGTTTCTACAAATTTTGAACTCCCAGTCTATCCCTTCCCACCCCACCCCCCTCTTGGCAACCACAAGTTTGTATTCTATGTCTATGAGTCTGTTTCTGTTTTGTATTTATGTTCTTTTTTTTTTTTTTTTTTTTTTTAAGATTCCACACATGAGCGATCTCATATGGTATTTTTCTTTCTCTTTCTGGCTTACTTCACTTAGAATGACATTCTCCAGGGACATCCATGTTGCTGCAAATGGTGTTATGTTGTCGGTTTTTATGACTGAATAGTATTCCATTGTATAAATATGCTACATCTTCTTTATGCAGTCATCTGTTGATGGACATTTAGGCTGTTTCCATGTCTAACTTTCACTTCTTAATTCATTTGTGTTTGGACGTTCCAAGGTTAGCAAGGTTTGTACACAGGTGCCTCACCCCCGTCTGGGATGCGACTCCATTCCAGTGTTCCCCATGCCCCACTCCTGAGTATTAGAAGCAGACCAAACTCTAAAATGGTCCCCTTTCCCCAAGACTGCTCTATTAGAAGTGCTGCTTTTTTCAGTTGTGGTGGTGGTTCTTGTCTCATACACACAAAAGAACCAGCAAGACAGCTGAATGTATTTATCCTTAAGAGCACAACTTCATCTGGCAGAAAGGAGTTAACATTTCTCTGTTTAGGTTGCCCTGACCAGAAGGTACAGCTATTGGTAACTAGTTGTATATTTCACATTGAGACATATTTGCCTTTGGAACCCTACACTTAACTAGCACAACTTTTCTCCAAGTTAAAAAAAAAAAATAGAGTTTACATAAGGAAATCTACAGACAGAAGGTGATAACTGCTTTATCTTGTCTCTTTCAAACCATAAATTGGTTTAGCCTAACTGCTAAAACAAACAACCCCAAAACACAGTAAAGGTTTGTTTCTGGTCCACATCACAGTCTGCTGGAGTTTGGAGCAGGGTTTGTGCAGTTACTTGGAGAGCAGCTTGAGGCCCCAGTGTCCAGGCCCTGGGAGTCCATCAGTGGGTCCCCGGGAGCTGGTCAACAGCCACCACAAGAGAGGGAGGGACGGGGGCAAAGACTGTGTGGGAAGCTGTAAAGGGCCAGGCCTGGAGGTGCCATGTGTCACATCAGTCTTCATCCCTTTCCATTCTCATCACATGGCTTCCCCCCTCTGCAAGGAGCCTGGGAAATGCAGTCAAGATACGTGCTCAGCAGGAAAATGAAAATTGTGTAGAGACTCTCTGGCTGGGATCTGCTATACCAACCAAAGTTTGATAAGCACAGATATTCTTGTTGTCTCTTTCTCTTCCTTCCTTCCTCCCTCCCTGCCTTCCTTCTGACAAATATTTGATAAGAAGCTCCCATTAAGTCTAAGCTCTAAGCGACAGAACTTGAACAAAAACAGACATTGCCCCCTTCCCCTCCATGGTGTAAGGATGTCAGACACTAATCAGATAATCACACACAAACAGGAAAGTTGCAGCTCTGACTAGCGCTTTGAAGAGAGGTGTGTGGTACAGTAAAACCTATGATGGGAGTCTGCTTTGCCAGCATATACTTGGTCAGGGATGTAGTGCTTCAGCTGGTACCTGAAGGATGAGGAGACATCACCAAGGTGGAGAGTGGAGGTGGGAGGGGTAGCGGAGGGGCTGGCAGAGACCATAGTGGCTGGAACATGAGGAGTGAGGAGCACACGGGTGAGATGAACCTGAAAGGAGGGTGGGGGTCCGACCACATGGCCCGAGATGTCAGGGAGGTGGCAGAAGCTCCTGTCTTATGGATGATGGTACCATTCACTGAGCGAAGGCACAGTGGTAGGCTTGTGGGAGGCACAGCATAGGCTTACTTTTGGAGGTTGTTGAGTTTGAGACATCCAAGGGAAGATGTCAACTGGGCAGTTGAGTTTTGGGGTCAGGAGCTCAGAGGAGGGGTCTGGACTGTGAACCATCTAATACAGGTGATAAATGAAGCAGTGGGTGTGGATGAGATGGTACAGAGTGGTAAGAGGAGAAGGCTCAGAGTGGAAACTTGAAGGACTCTGGTATCTAATGGGAAAGCAGGCTGGGTCTGCAAAGAGACAGAGAAGGGGCCAGACTCCTTCATAAAAGCTACTTCTTAAACTTTAGTTTCTTAAAAAATAATAACTAGCTGATGGAAAGTAAATCAACCAAAGCCATCGTATATTCATATTTTACTTAATCAGAAAATAAGTCAGTTTTATTTTGTTTTTAACAAATTGCATGCAGGTAGACAGATTCTCTACAATGTGATATATGCAAGGATATTTGGAATAAATTCATTTCAGAAAGGAGCCATTTGTAAATTGGTGAGAAAGGTTAAAATGGAGAAGTGCCACTTGGGTTAGTAAGAAGCTTCATGAACCAAACTTCCCAGCAATGCAGAATGGCTATGGTGCTGAGAGGAGACTTTGAGAAAAAAATTTTTTTTGTTTTTTGTTGAGGCATAATTGATAACACTGTATTAGTTTTAGGTGTACAGCACAGTGATTTGATGTTTATATATATTGTGAAATGATCGCTGTAAGTCCAGTTAACACCTGAGACTTTTTAAAAAATCCAAACTGAAAGGAGAAATCAGTTGCACCCCTCACTGCAGCAGTGGCTATGTCTATAATGTTAGGAAAAAGGAATTTGAACCCAGCTGGCAGCTTGCAGTACAGATTTGACTTTGCCTTCCTTCCCAGGTACACTGACGTTGCTGCTTGGGTAATGAGGACAGCAGTGTCAGGCAGAAGCCACATAATCACCGCGTTGCTCCGTGCCTGTTTGTTTTCTGAACTCCTTGCTGTTGTTAATTAGTTTGTGTTCCCCGTGTTATTAACTGATCTGAGAAGGTAGATTCTTTACTCGGAAGGCTCTGAGTTAGTATAGACGCCTGACCAGGGGAAGAAAGGAAGGAAAGAAAGAGAAGAAAGCGCAGGTGCAGCAGTGCTTCCGCACCGGGCTGCAGTGCCCGGAGTCTCTTATATGCGTGTGCTGGGAGGCAGTGTCCCTTCAGTCGCACACCTTTCCCTAAAGGAGTTTATGTAGATTGGTGCTTTCTTTCCTTTTCGGTCACTCCTCCAGTCATTCTTTCTTGTTATAATGACAGAGAAATCTTGAGCACTGTAGCTGACTGTTAAAGTATAATTGGCCAAATGTGAAGTTGAAAGAGAGTTTCGTAGGAGGGGGAGTCCCTGGCTCTGTTGCCTGCCACAGTTTAATTTGAGAGAAGCTAGGAATAAAATGAGAAAACATCATGTGGGGGGCATGCTAGAAAATGAGCTGTCAGAACAGATGGCAGTGGGGGTTGAGGGTAAGAATCCCAGAAGTTATTGATCTTGCTGTGCGTGCAGAGCAGTGTGGGAGATGTGGGAGGCGGTCATGGCGAGGGGGCCTCCTGGTCTGGTCCTCTACAGGAGTAATAAGTCAGTGGCTGATAACAGGACACATGTACCAGAAAAGGCCAAAGCCATTACAGAAACACACTAAACAAGTGACATTAAATGTATATTCGCAACAGACATTAAAAGTCTCCAGAATATTAGATCTGTGTTAGTGGCTCTGCCGCTCCCCAGCCATGCGGCGTTGGGGAAGTAATTTATTACTCTTTAGCCTCAATTTACATAGTTTGTAAAATTGTGAATTGTAATACCCACCTTACAGAATTTTGGTACAGATTCATTAGATAATTTACGTAAATCTTGGCATATAGTAGGTGTTTCCTACATAATGATGAATGAATGAAAGAATGAACAGAAGAATGAAGTGATTAACAGCATGCCTGGCACATAATAAATGCTCATTTAATGGACCTATTACTGTTTTTATGGCATTATTTTGTAAGGCGTTTTAAAGAAGGTAGAAGTCTCTTCCCTTATTATCTACTGTTGGGCTATACTTCTGTAACTTCGCCCATTGATATAATAATTAAGAGATGACTGGATAATTTTCTTCTGCACAGCTCTGTAGAGAGGAGTTAATAGAATTACCACTCGCATTTTGCTGCCTCAGTTGCTTCAAGGTGTTTGGAGAGAGGCCAAAGATAGAAGATGGTAGAGGTACCATGTACTTGAGGAAAAGCTTGATTTTCATTGGGATTTTGGATACAAATAATACAGCTGGGTAACAAGAAGTAAGTGAACTCATGCTGGTTGGAGAAGTGCCCTGAGAGAAAGTCAAAGCAGGAGTTAAGCAACTTGTTCACTCAGGTATGGAGTGAGGAGTGGTAACTGGGGCTTCCCTGGGACAGGACAGAGTAGAAAACTGCAGGGCTATCAATGCATTTCCGTCTGAAAGTTAGCCTAGAAAATGCAGAAAAAACAATGCATTTCCACTTACAGTGCAACTGATACAGATTTACTGAAAAAAAGTCCACTATGCTTGACTAATCTGGTCGAGCAACCATAAGCAGCTTGTTCTCTTGTCATAGTTCACCCAGGCCATGGGGTGTAGTGGCAGAAATAGTAAACGAGGAAAAGGCAAGGTAGTGAACAAACCCAACATGTACTGAACATCTGAAACAGGCACTATGCTGGTTGCTTCATAAGGATTTTCTAATTTAATTGTCATCCTAACCCCAGGTAGTAGGTGAATACAGGTCAGTCTGACTTGAAAATCAGTCCTTTTGTCTGTAATGTAACCTCTGTGATGAGGAAACTTGAACTGTCATCTAGGGATCACCAAACTGTAATTCATGGGCTGAATCGCCCTCTGCGTGTTTTTGTAAATAAAGCTTTATTGAAACACAGCCATGTCTTTTTGTTTACTAATTGTCTATGGCTGCTTTTATGCCACAAAAACAGTTCAGTAGTTGTGGCAGTGATTGTATGGCCTGAGATATTTACTCTCTGACCGTTTACAAAAAAGACTGACCCCCCCCCCCCCGAACTACTACTTTACTACTTACTGCCCTGAAACCTTGAACAAGGACTTTAATGAGACAGTTTCTTCAGCTGTAAAAACAATTCATGATGTCAGCCTTGTCTGTCTTACAGGGTTGTGATAAAGAAACCTCTTATATATGGACATTGTGTGGAAACAAAAGTGGTTTACCATGTAGCGTCAGTTACTTTTTCGCCAACATGCTGTTAAGAGAATTTTCAAGGATATTGAAAAGTTGAAAGGCGGTACAATGGACTCCCATTTACCCACCACCTAGAGTCACCAATTATAATTTTGCTGTATTGGTTTTATTACCTATATGTCCATCTACCAATCTCTCTATCCATCCACCAATCCATCTTATTTTTTACTTATGTATTTCAAAGCAAGATGTTGACATCAGTACAACTAACTGGAGGTCAGTGTTTTCTTTTTTCAGGTAAGATGTACATATACTGAAATATTCAAAACATAGGTGTGCCATTTGATGAATTTTTACAGGTGAGCCTTGTTGAGATATGAAACGTTACTGTCACCCCAGAAAGTTTCCTCATCCCCTTCTCAGCCACTTCCTACCTCACCCCATTCCCAGAGGCAGCTTGCTCTTCTGACCTTTTTCACTCAGCATAGTGAGTCTGAAGCTCGGTGTGTTGTTGTGTATAACAGCTGTCTTGCTCTTTGTTGCTGGGTACTATTAATTGTATGAACAGGGCCACAGTTTGTTTACCCATTCACCTGTTGATGGGCACCTAGGCAGTCTCCAATTTTTGGTTATTGTCAATAAATCTGCTATAAACACTCCTACACAGGTCTTTTGTGGATGTAGGCTCTTTTATCTCATATGTAATCATCCAGGAGTGGAGTTGTCAGGTCATAAGGTAGTTTTATCAGCAACTGCGAAACATTTTTTTTTTTTTCTGAAGTGGTTGTACAATTTTGCACCCCTACTCGCAATGCATTAGAGTTCTGGTCGTTTCACATTCTTGCCAACGTTTGGCGGTGTCAGTCTTTTTAATTTAGCCTTTCTGGTAGATGGTAGTGGGATCTCATGGTGGATTTAGTTTGTATTTCCCTGATGACTAACAATGATGAGCAACTTTTGAGTGTTGGTCATTTATAAGTGTCTGATGAAGTTGGATTACTTAAAGCGTATAGTGTGAAGCAGGGGTAGAAATTCATTATTATCTGTATGGGTATGCGGTTGTTTTGCACAGTTCATTCAAAAGACATTCTTTTCCCTGCTGAATTGCTTTGTGCCTTTATTATAAATAAATCAAAGACATAAGTGCAGGTCTATTTCTGTTCTGTTGATCTATTTGTCTGTCTCAATACTGTATCATACTCTGCTGATTACTGTCGGCTTATAGTAAATCTTACATTCAGGTAGTGTGTAAGTCTTCCAACTTTGTTTTTATTTTCAAGGTTACTTTATTCTAGGTCCTTTACATTAGCATACAAATTTTTGAATAAGTTTGTCTATTGAAAAAAAAACAACTGGTGGAGTTATGGCTGGGATTTCATTGAATCTGTAGGCCTGAGGAAAACTGATATTTTTGACTATGTTGGAACTACCAGTCCATGAAGGAGAAATAGCTCTACATTTACTTAGATCTTTAATTTCTCTCAGCAATGATTTCAATGTAGAGGAGGGTCTTATATATCTTTCATTATATTTATTCCTAAGTATCTTAGGGATTTTGGTGCTTTCAAAAGTGTGATTTTTCTTTTTCTAAAATTATATTTTCTAATTGTTTACAGCCAGTATATAAAAGACAGTTGATTTTTGTGTGTAGATCTTATACCCTGAAGCCAAGCTAAATTCACTTACTGGTTTTAGGAGTTGTTTTGTAAACTCCTTAGGATTTTCTATGTAAACAGTGAAAAGAGTCAGTTTTATTTTTCCTTTCCAATCTTTATGACTTTATTTTTCTTTTCTTTGCCTTATTATTACACTGCCTAAGATCTCCTGCGTGATGTTGAATAGAAGTGACAAAAGTGGATGTACTTATCTTGTTCTCACTCTTAGTCGGAAGGCATTCAGTATTTCACCATTGTATATAATAATAACTTTTGTAGGTCTTTCACAGAGTTTAAAAAAATCATATTGAGGAAATTTCCTTCTGTTCTAATTTGGTGAGTTTTTTTTTTAATATCATAAGTGGGTGGAATTTTGTTAAATTGCATCTGTTGAAATGATCGTATATAAAATTTTTTCCTTTATTGGTTACTGTGATGCATTGTCTTCCTTGATTTTTTTAAAAATATTAAATCAAGTCTGCATTCTTGGAATAAACCCCACTCTAATGCTAAATTTGATTTTGCTAATATTTTCAAAGCATTTTTGCATTCATCTTGATGAGCAAGATCATTCTATATTATTTTTTGCTGATCATCTCTTTGTTAGGTTTTGATGTTAACGTTATGCTGGCCTCATAAAATGAGTTGAGTCTCAACCTCTGCTATTTTCTGAGTTGATGTAATATTGATATTTCTTCCCTAAATGTTCGATAGCCCTCACTAGTGAAACCATGTGGGTGTGGAGTTCCCTTGTGGGATGGTCTTACGTGATTTTAATTTCTTAAAAACGAAACAAAACAAAATGAAACAAAACAAATGCCTCTTAAGATTTTCCTTTTCATCTTGTGTAAGTTTTGATTAAGTTGTATTTTTTTTAGGAATTTGTTCATTTCATCTAAAATTTCAATTGTCATAAAGTCATTTATAATATTCACTTATCTTTTTAATATCTAGAGGCTTTGTAGTGAGAGTCCCTCTTTTATTTTTTTTTTTTAAATTCAAGTATAGTCAGTTATAATGAGTCAATTTCTGGCATACAGCATAATGTCCCAGTCATGCATTATATGTATGTATACATATATTCATTTTCATATTCTTTTTCTTTAAAGGTTATTGCAAGATACCAAATATTGTTCCCTGTGCTATACAGAAGAAATTTGTTTCCTCTTTTATTCTTAGTCTTTGTAAGTTGTATTCTCTGACTTTTGAGGCATCCGTTACTTGTGCTGTGTAGCAAACCACCCCAAACTCAATGACTTAAAATAATAATTGTCTTTTTAGCTGTGGGTAGGCCATTTGGGCTAGGATCAGCTAGCAGTTCCTAGGATCCGGAGATTCACACAGAAGTCTTTGGTCAGCCGCCAGCCTGCTAGGTGCCTCTGCCTCTGGGGCTTGGGTGGCTGTTGGCTGGAGCATCGAGGGGGATGGGCCTCGTGTGTCTCCTCATCTACCAGGCTGACGCAGGCTTGTTCTCGTGGTGGCTCAGTGTAGTTCCGAGGGAGAATGGAGGCATGAACATCCTCTTATGGTCTAGGACTACAGGTGCTTTTTGTCCACGTTCTTTTGACCAAAGTAAGTCACAAGAGCAACTCAGTTACAAGGTGGAAAAACAGACCTACCGCCGATTCCAGACAACAGTGGGTATGGGGCAGGGGAGAATTAGTACCATTTCTTCGATCTTCCACCTTAATGTGTATTAAGGTGTATTATCATAGAACAATTGTTATGAATTTGGCAATTTTGTGTAAGTAGTCTGGTCTTATCAAACCAGTATGTGATACAACAATCCTCGTGCATCTCTCTGGACTTCACAGAACATTAGGTTCTTTGGTGTATCATCAAAAGCAACACCAATTTCTCCCATTAACACGTAGAAAGATTTTTGATTATTTGTATGTTTTATTTTGTAAGTCAGTGTATATTTTGGTCATCTCCAAACCAGTAGAGATTCAAACTATTTTTTGGTTGATAATACTTGAGAAATTCAAAATATAGCACTGGTTTAAAAAAAAAAAAACTATCATGGCTGTGTTGACTTTGGGCTTAAAAAACAGCCTAAGCCTTAAATAATTCTCATTTGTGGATAAATTGTGATTAAAAAGAAGGGAAGTCAATTTACGTAGCATAGGTAATATGCTTCTCTAGCAGTATATTGCTTATCCCGTCTGTCAGTAGGGAAATTCTTGGACACAGAAAACATCAGTAGAGTTAGCAATGGGATGATAGAAATGCAATTTAATTCTGTCAGTCCCTAAGTATATATTTTATCCTACCCTTTAAGTCAAATTTGTTTTACTTTTCCAGAAATCTACCTCTGGAAATTTATCCTGAGTGACTTACGGGCGTGTGAACTCATCTGGTGATGAGTGGTTATTTGTAGCATTGTTTCTCTCGTAGAATAATTGGAGGCAGTCTAAATGTCTAATAGAAGGGGCTGATTTTTTTTTTAATATGACATTCATCACATGGAATATTATATAACCATTTAAAAGTGATAGAAGAGTCTTTATTGAGCTAGATGGATATTCATTAGATACAGTTGATATATAATTAAAAGCAGATTATGTTGCTACTTTTATGATATTTTTGGTAGACAGTGATATCTAAGTACATGTATACATAAAGGTTTGGAAGAATATACAGTTTTATTGAGATATAATTGACATATAACATTGTTTGAGTTTTTGAGGTGTACAGCATGATGAGTGGATATATGTTTATACAGCAAAATGCTCACCGCAGTAAGTTTAGTTAACATCCATCATCTCATAGTCACAAAATCTTGTGATGAGAACTTTTAAGACCTATTCTCTTAGCACCTTTCAAATACATGATACACTATTGTTAACTTTAGTCACCATGCTGTATATTATATTCCCAGGATTTACTTGTCTTATGAATGGAAGTTTGTACCTTTTGACCACCTTCATCCATTTCAACCACCCTCCCTCCACCTTCTGCCTATGGCAACCACCAATCTGCTCTCTTATCTCTGAGTTTGATTTTTTTTAGATTCCACATATAAGTGAGCTCATACAATATTTGTCTTTCTCTGTCTTATTTTACTTAGCATAATGCCCTAAATCTACCCATATTGTCACAAATGGCAGGATTTCCTTTTTAATGACTGAATAATATTCCATTTGTGTGTGTATAAGTATAAAAAATTCTTTATCCATTCATCCATTAATAGACACTTAGGTTGTTTCCATGTCTTGACTATTATAGATAGTGCTGCACTGAACATGGGGGAGCAGGTATCTTTTTGAGATTTCATTTCCTTCAGATATATACCCAGAAGAAGAATTGCTGGATCATATGCTGGTTATATTTTTAGTTTTTAAAAAAAATCCATACTGTTTCCTAATTTACATTCCCACCAACAGTGTGCAAGGTTTCCCTTTTCTCCACATCCTTGCCAACACTTGTTATATAAACCCAGCAGTAGAATTGTCTTTCTGGCAGTAACCATGCTAACAGGTGTGAGGTGATGGCAAAATGGTTTTTATTTTCCTGTTTCTAATCCATGATTGGAAATTTTCAGAATGAAGATGTTTGAAAGAGATGGGAAAAATAAATAGAAATTACTTTTTTAAAAAGCTCCACAGAGCCACAATTTCAGGATTGTTTGTATTTTTTATTGCTGCTCCTTGTCTAACGTGAGCTTTTGAGCTCTATAAAATCTATGGGATTGTCTAAAACTCACGATGACCTGCTTTTGCAAAAGCCCGATTTCATTGACACCTTAATAAATCATGCCATCATGAAATGCAGTAGTTCCTTGAGGATTTTTGTCTTGCTTTTAACGTTCACAAGAACTCAAAGACTGGGGGAATTTCTTTTTTCTAATAAACATCATGTTTTTATTTTAAAACATCACTACTGTGAAAAAGTCTTGTAAAAGTTTGGGTTGGAAGCAGAATCGGCGTTCTTATTTCTTTCTTACAACTCAAACAGTCATAGGGTCCAGAGTCTTTCAAAAAAAAAATCTGTTGGCTGCAAATTATTGTTAAAAATAGACATAGGTGTTGCTGTGTGCTAAGCTGCAAGCCCCAGGTCTGTGCTTTTCTTGCCAGTCTCATTGAAGAGCTCCCTGACAGGGTAGCATCCGTGACACCTCTGCAGTAAAGGGGTTTTTCCATCTAGTAAATCCCACCATTATTCCTGTTCCCGCTGTTGGAATATCGACTTTGGCCAAATTCTACTAGATTTTACCATGGCTGCAAAACAAAACCAAATCCTGTGTGAAGGTTTTGATGTCTATGTTATTCTCATGGAATAGACTGTTTAGACCAATTTCTATCTAAGAATTGGTTAATATGGTGTGAAATCTGTAATGAACAGGCACATTGACAAGGGGGTATTGAAACTTTCTGAGACTCAAATTTGGTTACACTGGAGAGGATTTTAAAGTGGGGCAAAGTGCTGTGAAATCACCACATCTGCAGAAGAGTCAACAATTTAAACTGTTTCATCGATTTATTTGATTGGATTTGCTGCCGGAACGATTAAAACCCGGCTGGGTGTGCGGAGTGGAGGGCAGGGGTTCTTGGGGCAGGAGGAGGGTGCAGCGCCCCCAGGTAACCACGGCGCTCCGTGCCTGCAGCACAGGTGTACAGGCAGCCTTTTCCGTGTCAACACCTGCTCATTAGGAACCGGACCAAGACTCCCAAAGAGCTCTCAGATGGCCCGAATTTTGTATCCCTGCCAATCCGTGCTAGAATTTAATAACAACCTTGAGGTGAAACTTGGGCCTTTCCTCATTGCTAATCCCCCAAACCATCTGGCTTTCCCCTTCTCTGAATAACAGTTTAGTGTACGTGTGGAGGAAGGGCGGAGGGTGAGGGCAGAAGAGGGGGAGCAGACCGAGCTTACATTTCTTTCTTTTTTTCCTCTTGAAATATAGTCAGTTTACATTGTGTCAATTTCTGGTGTGCAGCATACGAGAAAGGACAATCCACTCTCCTTCCGAGCACATCGAGTTCCTTGTAGGTCATAGACCTTCACTTGTTCTTTCCGTAACTTCCACCTCTTCAGTTGCCAGTTAATTGTTTGAAATTCTCACCGTTCATTAACTGTTGATAAACCTCCAAGTTTAGTCCTTTTAATAAAATAATGCCAAAAGAAGCACGTATGTCTGTCATCATGAGTCTGGCACATTTTTTAAAGAGAGGTTATGCATTTTCTCTTAAATTTTCCATTAGGTTTAGTACATTATTAGAAATATGGAAGCTACTCCTTAAATATTTGTCCATTCCTGCCCCTTGCCCTACCAAAGAACTGAAGTGATTTAGTGGGAAGTATATATAATAGTAAATTACAAATGAAACAGAAAGCATCAGAACTTCTTCTGCCCCGCCCCCACCCCAGGGGAGGAAATAGAACATACATAGTGAACCAGCTGTCTGTCCTGTGCACTGCGCAGAGAATAACGTGGATTTGGTCCTGTTGGAGGCTCACTCGAGGGCAGATGGCCATCGAAGGAAATGGCATATGGAATCAGCTGTCCTACTTTAACTCAGTCTCTCCCTCACCGTCCTGAGTACTTGTTGAGCTTGGGTGTCTTAAATACACGTGTAGGATTATGCTACTTCAGTAAAGGAGGTGCCTGTTAAATATTTGTAAATGAGTGAATTAATAAAGAAATTTTATTTGTGTGTATACAGTATACAAAGTGCCCATAGCAGCAGATGTTATTCTGTCACTCAGGTGATCATTATTATGTTCAAATGCAAAGGATAGATTTCTTCGGGTATTATTATGTAAATTCACACGCTTTTACACCTGTGTGTACTTACATGGATGCACACCTACATATGTATACACATAAACATTCCAAGCATCAGGTTTTGACCTTCCTGTCCATTCAGTGTCTTTCTCAGAGCCCCTCAGCGTGGTATGTCACCAGTAGTGTGATGTCTTAGAAGAGGGTCAGCCTCATTTTGTACAGCCTGCAAGCTAAGAATAGTATTTCCATTTTTATTAAAAAGATATTTTTTGCAGCTCTTGTTTTTTTGTTTGTTTTTCTTTTTGATTGACGTATAGTCGGTCTACAATGTTGTGTCAGTTTCTGGTGTACAGCGTAATAGTTCATTCACACATATGTATACATATATGCGTTTTCACATTCTTTTTCATTATAGGTTACTGCTACAAGGTATTGAATATAATTCCCTGTGCTGTACAGTAGAAACTTAAAATCTATCTTGTGTATAGCAGTTAGCATCTGCAAATCTTGAACTTTCAGTTTATCCCTCCCCACCCTCTTCCCCTTCTGGGAACCATAAGTTTGTTTTCTATGTCTGTAATTCTGTTTCTGTTTTGTAAGTGAGTTTATTTGTGTCTTTTGTATTTCCATTTTTAAATGATTGAAAACAAAAGAAGAGTAATACTGGGTGACACGTGAGCGTAACGTGAATCTCAATTTCAGGACGCAGAAATAAAGTTTTATTGGCTTGCAGCCACCTTCACTCCTTAACCCCCGTCTCTGGCTGCCTGTGCACCACGGCCGGGAAGTGGAGCAGGTACACATGGGCTAGCCGGCCTGCAGGATCCCAAATACTTGCTGTCTGGCCCTTCCCAAAAATGTTCACTGACCCCTCCCTTAGAAGATACAAGAAATGAGTACAACACAGTCTACCTGAATGACTGTGTAGTTGAGAAAATATTTCCCCATTTTGCCCTTTCTTTTAGGAGAAATTGGAAAAGAATAAGAAAACAGTACTCAGTTTTTATCTTAAGTGCCTCACACCTTTTTCCCCCAAACATAAATTTATGTCCCAATACTAACTCTTATGATTATATCATGGCATGATACAGTGGAAATTCGAGTAAAAGGTGCCAAGTGGTGGAACATAGAATAGAAAGTTTAATTAGTCTGATTTAAAGTTTGCCTTCTTAATCAACAAGGAAGAGAAGACCTACCAAGACTTACCAAGCTTGTAGGACAGGTGGGAAGAGGGGGACCCCGGGGGCTAGTCTGTATTACGGTCTGCCCCAACTCAGTAATGTGTCTATGCGTTCTGTTCTTTTCATTTGTGGTGATCATATTGTTTCACAAACATTAGCTATAAAAACATACTGGTAAGAAACACGTATTCCCATTATTCCAAATGTTATTTCCATTTTGCAGAAGGGAGTGGCTATAAACTCTGCATGTAGCTCTTTCTATAGTAGTTAGTGCTGGATCCAAGAAAATAGAATTGTTTTTCTTTTTTGTCAGACGTAAATCTCTGCATGGTTGATAGTGTCCACAATATGACAAAGAATTATGACCTGAGTTTTAATGTGAATATGTGACTATTTAGTGTGATTTCCTCTACAGCATCTGGCCTGGTAAGTTATTATGATCTTCCCCTTGGCCACGATAATATGACCTCCTGAGTCAACAAATTAGATACTCGATTCAAAACGAAGCATCTTTGCTTTCTTTTGTGCACCTCTCCCCCACCCCCCTTCTCTCTATATATATATCTTATTCAGGGTCAGCAAATGATCACTAAAGATGCCAGTGCTTTCCTGAATCTTCAGAGCCTATCTCCTTCTTCATACCTTCACTTTTGAGTTCTCTCTTGAGAGGAATGTGTTGAAAGTGAACTTACTTTCCTTGTATCTTGATCAGAATGCGCCAGCAGAAGCAGCACACGTGAACCACTCATCGCATCCTTCCTGCAATTGTGTTTCAGCATGAGTGTGTATGACAGGAGGGAGGCTTTAACCAGGGACTCAGGAAGGATGGAGGACTTCTTTGAGGTCCTAAAGTTCCTTGTCGCAAAGTTGGGGGAAGAGCTCTTTTGCCTTGTTGGTTTGCATTATTTTTCCTGTGAGCCACCTGAAGTATGATTCTAATGTAAACATTAAGTAACAGGGATTCAGTGAAATATCATCAGACTATCACTTCATAGAATAGGTTGTTTTTGGCCATGGAACAATAAGACTTGATTCCACAAGTATATAGGAAAATTTATTCAATTACTCCATGGACGTCCTCCATCAACCTTTTTGGAATAGTTATTAAACTGTAAGTTAATAAAAGGTAATGGAAGCTATAGTTATCCGGATAGCTTATGGGAAAATTCATACAAAAGCATATTTATTCTTTATCTTCGGTAATAAGTATATTTGAACTGACCACATTACTGAGAAACCATTCATATTCATTCTCGACCACTGCAATCAGTGTCTTGGTTTAGAGAACTTTTTGGGGGGACTTACTACCCTAATAGAGTGGAAGACTCGTCTCAACTGGCTCCTCACCATCTTGATTTATTTTTCCTGGAGAATCTAAACATGGAAAGAAGCAGGGAGCCCGTGAACAGTTGTTCCTTCTCTCGACACTTTGAATTCAGGCATATGCCTTATTTTCTTCATAACGCTTGTTACTGTCTGAAATTTTCTTCCTCGGTGATTTGTTTACTGGTGTACTTTCCCCGTCCCATGCTCACAAAGACAGAAGCTGCAGCAGGGGAGCCTCGTCTGTCTTATTCCCCGTTGTATCCCCAGTGCCTATGACAGTGCCTGGGGCGTGAAGGGGATCCCATAGTATCTGTTCAAGCATGAGCAGTTGGCCAGGCTGACCAGAGTGCAAAGCATTGAATTGTGAAGCTGTAATCTCTCTGGATGGAGAAGAGAGTCTTTATCCCCGACCTAGAAAGCACTGTTTTGCATGCTTTCTCTTGGTTCTGTAGTAAATGTCCCCTCACCCACTTCCACCGCCCCTGTCCACGTGTTGTAATTGTTGGTTTACTTGTCTTTCTCTCCCATTGATTACGTGAGGGGAGGGACCAAGTCTCATGCACTTACATGTCCCCACTGCCGAACTCGTGACCAGCAGACTGAGTAAGCAAGTCCATGGGTACGTGAATGTTGCTTTTAGCACAGGTGCCTAAGAACATACTGTACTTCTGTGCTTCACATTTTCACATAGAAAGCATAACGACCGGCTGCTAAGGGTCTTCAAATGCTTGTTTGGAGAAATATCTGCCTTCAGGAAAATACTTATTGGCAAGGTGGGCTCTCTTTTTGTTAATATAAGCTCTTCATACAGACTACAGCACTGTCCAATAGAAATAAATTGTGACTGCACATAGAATTTTAAATTTCAAGTAGCCACTTTAAAAAGCTTTTTAAAAGGCAAAATTAATTTCAATGTATTTTATTTAAGTGAATGTATCCAAATATTCTCATTTCAGCATGAATCAATATATAAAATTATTAAGATACATTTACATTGCTTTTTTTCATACTGTTTTGAAATTCAGTGTGTATTTTATGTCTCAGTGTGGTTCTAAATTATCATCAGAAGTACTTGATCTGTATTTTATTTCATAAAATTTGCAGTTGGAAAGGGAGAGTCACATATCCAAATTGTTCCAAACACACTTGAATGTGTTCCAGTATCTTAATTGAGAATGTTTTGAAATTTAAATTGTTAAAATAAGTAAAAATTTAAAACTTAGCTCCATAGTCACACAAGTCATATTTCAGTGCCCAGTAGCTAAATCTGGCTGGTGGCTACTGCACTGGCCAGCCCAGATTGTAAACTCTTCTTCAGTAAACTTTATCTTTATATCTTCCTTTATTGCCATAACACCCACCACCTTCTACCACCTCAGATCATTGCATTTTGGGTTCGTGAGTGGGTGTCTCTATGGTCATCTGGTCCCGCTTGCTTCTCCTGTACGAAAGGGGTGCAGAGAGGAAGTAGTTTGTCTGCTCACAACTCTCAGTGCCAGCTTTCCACTCACTGCTTCACCAGGCACTACCAGCTACCTTCTTGGGTTGGACAGAGTTCGGGGCTGTGCCTGTCCCGTCTTCCATGCACGGTGAGGGATCCCCTTGTCTCTGCCAGCCGATGTGTGTGATGGAGAGACTGCTGGGAAGCAGTCCCGGGGCGCCTGCCCCCGCCGCCCATGTGAGGTGGCAGAAGCAGCTGGCACCCTGGGCCAGCTGGCTCACTCCAGGCTGAGGTCAGGCCGGTGAGTTGGACAGACAGCCTGCTCCAGGGACAGAGGGCAGACCGAGTGCTAAGACAGATGGAACCAAGGCCCCTGCTCATTTATCCAAAGGCGCCACCCCCTATGAGGAGTGTGGAAAGGACCACCAGCCCCTCAGTATTATTTAGTCACTTTTTTTTTTCATGTGTCTCATCTGAAAATGAGAAAGAATCTGTGACTATGAGTTAAGAATTTCCTAGGGTGCCTTCTTGTCATTTATAACTGTTGAAAGGTTTAGTGCTTGTTTTCTTTTTTGTTCCCCACACTGTTCAGAACCTGCTCAAGGTCTCTTGACATCATCTTTATCTAGGGTGCCAAAATTAATGAAATGACAATGGATTCATTTTTCTTCCTGAAGAAAAAATATTTTGACTCTCTTTCAGTGAGGCTGCTCTCTGCTTCTGAGAAAGCTGAAGTGGGTGCAGCATGAAATAGTTCTTATCCCGTCAAAACAGGCACTTTACCGGTTACCAGGAGCCGGGGGCAGGGTTGGGAAGGTGCATCCTCCTTAGCAGGCTGGAGGCAATTTCTCTTTCATTTCTTTTCTACTCCCATCCTCTGTTCTTTTGTGTACTCCCCACCCCCCACTTCTCCACCTCACTGTGTCATATTTTTTTTTTCGAAGTGCGCAGCTACTGTGGCTTCAAGATGACCAGAGAAATCAAATACAGTGTTTGTGTGTCAGCTCAGTTCAACATTGTGGAGACACAGTATGAAATGACAACTGAGAGTAGTTAAGTTATTAATTAGCCGAAGAATAGTCAAAGCTTACCTTGAAATCCTGGCAAGGTGTGCGCCAAAACTGAGGGGAGACAAATTCCCTGGCTACGGACAATGTCCAGTGTATTGATTTGGTTTTATTTTCACTGGCATATGTAGTCACTGTTTTTTGATTCCTGGATTAGAAATTATTTGGGGGAGGTAGAGCAGTGTAACTATTACTCCAGATGCCAAACTGGAAAGTACCCTTAACCTTTGGGTACTGGTTTCATACTCTAATTATGTGTGGACAGGAAGGACTCTTGATGAAACGTGTCACTTCTGGTAAGAAATTAGGAATTATTTTGAACAAGATTATGAGGAACCATTGAATAGGAAGTCACTTTTTGGTCTAACTTGGCTGTAAAAGGTACAAACAAGGGAAAGACCAGGACTCCTCCTTGCTGCAATGTGCCCGATTTCAAACCATGGTCGTCCAAGCTGCCTTCTGGAGGAAGGCTGGGGAGCTGAAAAGCTGGGGCTCTAAGGCATTGTGCCTTCAATTCGGCCAGGCAACTCCAGTGTCACATGTATTCTAAATGCCTTTCCTATAAGTCTTACTCAAGGAAAGATTTATGCAGCTAATAAAAGTTTGAAAGATCACCTTTGACTTCATTTGAAAGGGTGGTTTAGAAATTCTTGTATCTGAGATTTTTATAAAAACCAGAACATTTTTTTCCCTTTGCTTGAGAGAAGTGGTTTAAGAACTGTTTTTCCTGAACTTTCCAAGGCTTTGACATTCCATGCATAGGCCATCCTTATCCTGTGCAAGTCCTGTTCATTACACGCTCATGGCCAATGTCAGGGAGCAGGGCTGAAGAAGTGACCATGTACAGGGGTGACCACTGGACTCTGGAACCTTGGATTATTGTTTCTCATGGGGTGCTTGCCATAATGCTGTGTCTGCATCTCTTTCTTATTGCTGTCCAAGACCTGCCACTCTGCTCAGAGATATACTCTTGTCCCAGCTGCACGATTGGTTTTACTCTGAAGATTCAAACTAATTCTGTGTAATCACCCAGAAGAGAACAGACTCTTGAGACTGAAGTGGGAAAGTTTAATAAAACTTCAGCCAAAGAAGAAAGTTTTTAAAAGGTCTTTTCATGTTTGTTTCAGCTATTATAAGGGCTTGCTTTCTAGAATTATTAACAGAACTGTTTTCAAATCAATTTGGAAGGAATAAAAGCTAATATTTGTGCCAATCTTGGGTGGATGGCTTTGTGTTGAGAACAAGTACACAAGGAGCTTGTTATCTGTACAGAGGTACCTATCAGGGTGTAAGCTGGGAAGGGAGAAAGAGATTAAGACTTTAGTAATATTACAGTCAAAATCTAGGACTCACAGGGCTGCCTTCCTTGGCAGCTGCCGTTTTAAGTTCTAGTTTAGAAATGGCGGACAAAAGCCCATATTTTCTATACGAAAGAAAATCTAAACAAGCTATGTCTTAGGATTTATTTTTGGTGGGTTAACCACTTCCTGCAAAATCCAGTGTAACAAAAAAATTCATATTATGGTGGCATGAAAGTTGTGACAGATTTTCCACCTTCAGAACAATTTGGGAAAGCAAAGAATTATTCCAGAGAGAAATGTGTTGAAAATATTTGAGCCTGTTTTTCTAATTTCTTGTTAAGCTTTTGCTGATAGAGATCAATGAGAAAGTGTAGCTTTGCCAGCCTCAGATGGAGAGGTTACCTTGATCAAGGGTGCTTATAAATACATTTTAAGGCATCATTACTGTCTATAAAGAAAGGGGAAAAAGAAGGTCTTGAAGCCAGTGGGAATTCAGCCAGTTTTTTGAGCTGGCTGTCCTCTTCAGCTTGCTGAAAAGAAGGAAAGGAAATTGTATGAATGTTCCTCAAAAGTACAGCTGACGTATAGAGAGAGAAAGCATGCAAAAGTTTTCACATTTATTCTTTTCTCTGCTTTACCTATTACTATTATAATGAAAAAAATTCTTCTGATAGAAAAACACATCTTTATTATGAAGATCCAAATATAGTTTATCATTTTTGGATTTGAGTCACATTTAATCCCGCACCCTCCTTCCCCCCTTATCTGTCAGACGGCAGTTTCCAGTGGTTTCGCAAACAGTGGAGAACCTTTCCGGAACTCTTCCTTCACATAGATAGTTTCTGGGGGAAAGCGAGCCCATGAGCACCAGTGCACGCAGTAGGCCCTCGGGGACGTTGGACCAGAGTGGTTTTCACGTGGTTCACAGTGAGGCCCGAGAGGAGCGTGCGGACCACTGCTACTAGGAGCTCGTGGCCATGGTCCTCCTTTCCCTTCTGTTGTCTGTCACCACCTGGCAGAAAGTGTAAGGCAGCCTACAAGGGAAGAAGGAGGGATATCTCCAAATCAGAAACACAGTGAGTGGTCGATGGCAGGAACTCACACGTGGGGCTCTTTATGAAGCAGGCGAAGGACAGCTCCAGAGACCCCCCCCCCCGAATCCTCGCTTGACACCTCTGGACTTTCTGCTTGCGCTGTCACACACTTGGACCGTCCCGCAAAGTCAAACGCACGGCTCTCCAAAGTCAGGGACTTCGGGTATTGGAAACACACATACTAATTCCTTTCAACAGAGCACCATCTTTTTTTTTTTTTTTCCCCTCTGCTCATTTTCTTGGTGAATTTAGGATTTTTCACCAGGATCCAAATGTTTTAGGTCCAGTCTGACTTTTAAGCCGTTTCTTGATAACGCTGTGTGGATCCCGTGTGTTGGTGTGTGTGAATGACTCCTGACTTATTACATTTCTTCCAGTGCGTGCATCCTAGCAGAAGACACCCCAGCAGGCCTTGAGCACTGCTGCCGCCTCACTTCACCTCATGAATATTCAGAGGCTGCGGTCATTGAGGACTCAGGTGGCAAAAATAGTAAGGTGATTGAAGCACACCCTGACATGAACACCAGATCCACATTTCAGCGACTCAGAGCCCCTGATGACAGCACAGATTTCCCATTCTCTGACCCTTGGACCTCAGGAGAGCTGAGTACTGGGGAACTCCTAGGAACCAGGCATCTGTTCCATACCCCAACATGCTCACGGCTTTCTGTATGATGTGTTGTAATCAGCATGTTGTTTTTAAAAGACAACAGGCCCTTCTGTAGTTCTCCCCCACAAACTGCATTTAGGATGAGAGTTCAGCATAAAGGATGCACTGTTGAGATGGGCAATGCATGCATTGTTTTCCCCATCATGCAGTCAGGATCTGCTTAGCCAAATTCAGGGTATTCTGTATAACCTTATTTCATATATTTTGTTACCATCAGCAGTTAAACTAAAGTAGGAACGGCTCCATTCTACTACGGGTTAAATTATGCTCGGTGCAGACCTAGTGGTGATGTATAAATTGCAGCCCTGTCTTTTTTTCGAAGGATTCTAAAATAGGTTTTCAGAATTAGTGCTGGATTTTTGCTTCTGCATGTGTGGTGACTCTTGATTTTTTTCCCTTCGGAGAAGCATCCTTTGCAGCATTCCCCCTTCCGAGGAATCACTTAGACACTTCCAGCTGGTGGCCGGGGATACAGCCATAATACAGCTTCCTCTGTCCCGGCTGTCTTTTTCACTCCGGTAAATGCATTAGGATGGCTGCACTCCGGTGTAAAGGTTCAGGTAGAGGAAGGTGTAACGTGAAGTCTGGAAACCGTCGTGGGGGTTTTTAAAGCTTCAGCGTCTACAGGATCTTTGCATTTTGAATGTCTTCCTGCTTCTAGTCAAAGGTTTCTCTCCAGGGAGCGGAATGCTGCTGGAAGCCTGATTAAAGGTGCCTGAGGATATCACCTTTTACCAGGGAGCCCCGCGTGCTTGAGAGGATCTTTTTAAATGCATTATGGCTCATGCAGCCTCACAATTAAAGAAAAACAGGGATTTAGAAATCAATACCGAAGAAGAGCCGGAGAAAAAAAGGAAACACCGCAAACGGTCCCGGGATCGGAAGAAAAAGGTAGCTATGTGTGCCAGAGCAGAGATCTTGCCCGGATTCGTTTTGTTTTAATCTCTTGACATCTGTGAGAAGCATTTGGGGCTCTTTTGACGTGCTGTGGAGAGTGTAAATTGGGTGTGTAAGTTGGGTGTGTAAATTGGGAACAGATGATGAAAACCCTATGGTAGACCGCGGCTGTAGGATGGGCAAGGCAAGGGGAGATTTGATCTTGTGTGGGGGTGATTGCAGTGCTGATGCGGAAGGTGTGCTTTCACTTTACAGAGGCATGGGCAGGTTTCCAGGACACAAAGGTGTTGCAAGGAGTTAAGAGTAGTTTCTTCCCAGGCCGGTCAAGGTTAAAGGGACTGCGGTGACTTAGGTTTGAGGGAGAGGCCGGAGAGCCAGCTTTTGTACTTCTTACAGTCCTTCTCGTGGAAAAGAAGCTTTTGTGCTAGAACTGTGTCACATGTGTGTGTTTCTCAGGCAGATCTGTGACCTTAAAGGCGTAGCAGAAAAGTCATTTCCTGCTTTGCTTTTTTTTTTTTTTTCTCCTTTCCTTTTGCCTCTCATTTTTATAAGGTACTTTTAGTTAGGTTGTGCAATGGAAATAAGCCTCTGGAAATAACTTTCTTTTGTTAAATGCAGATAAAATCATAGAGGTTCGTTTTTCTCTGCTGGGTAAGAGTGAGTATCCTGAATGCAGGAATTCCTATGACATGGCAGCGACTTGCAGCCTTTAGCACTGATGGCTTTAGATCAAATCATAAGCATTGATCATCTCCTACTGATATTCTGATGCACGGGAGCAAATAGGGGGAATATTCTAAGTCAGTGCTGTGTTACTGCAGCCTGAGAGTACTTACTGTTTGGTGGCTGTGCCCTTAAATATGACTCCTAGGTACTGAGTGGGAAGTGAGACCCCAAAGCACTTTCTTTCCATGACAATTCGTGAAAATTGACTAAACCTCTGTGAGCTGAATATGGAAGTCAGGTCATAAAGCGTTTTTATGTCTCTTTGTGAGAATTCCCAAGGGGAAGATCATTTTAATTTGCTCTGAGCAGCGATGCATGTGCTTTCTAAATGACACGCAGATTTCACCCACCACATGGCCCTTTCTTCAGGAGTGATGGGGAGGTTTGTGGTACCTTTGCCTATGCTTCGGAGTTAGGTTGGAGAGAGAAGGGCTCCCTGCCTCCTGTGACATGGCAGACTTGGTGAGAATGAGTTTGGAGGACTGCAGTTGTCTTCCTGCCAGATGCTAAACAGAGATAGTTCCCACTTCAGTGTTCTCATCAATAAACTTGAATATATTTTCACAAAAGTACAAACTTAAGTTAGGAGATTCTCTGCAGGTGTATTTCAGAGCCTCGCACAGCAGAGCTGCGATGAAATTGCCATGTTTTGCTAGGTCTAACTGTATTGAATTTAGGTTTGTCTGTGGGTAGGTCACTGGAGATTAACCCCGTCCACACATCTCAACCCACCCCACGCCACCACCACTATGGTAAACTGGCTTGAGAAAGGAACATGTATTTGTATAAAGACACAGTATCATCCTGAATGTTATTACCTAGAGTTAATAGCTGAGCCAGGCTGACGGACAGCATTTTCCTATGGGAGCAATGACAAGTCCTCTACCCCTGTGCCTGGTCCGCCGTTTGACCTGGAAGCAAAATAAGGAAGGGATGAGGCAACGGGAGTTTCTGGACTCACTGAACTGAAGTAAATGCTTTGTGGACCAAAATGCTTTGTTACAAGTACAACAGAGTCTGTCCAGTGTAAATCTCTTAGCAACCAGAAGGGAACATGGATAAATATCAATATCGCTATTGTCAATGTGCAGGCAGATTTCAGTGTTTTGTTCTCAGAGCACTCACAGAGGAGATGCAGAAAGGGGCTCGTGGATCACACTGTCATTGCTGTTGCGCTTGTTAATTTGTAGCACAGTGCAGTATGTATACTCCCCACCAAAGGTACATGTAGTATGGAAGACGTGATGTCCACGGTCAAAGGATGGCACAGACCGCTTTTAGTGCGCCAAGTTAAGGTTCGGGGACGTGGAAGACACCACTAGATCTTTCTGTGATACAGCATATGTAACACACATTCTCCACGAAGTAAATTGTTGCAACTTCGAGTTTCTTTTTCCTTCCTTTTTCCAGAGTCCTGATTAAGGTTTCTGGGCTACTCTGCTCCATGTGGTAGGCCCCATGTCAGTTGGAAAAGCTGCTTTTAAATATTTTGTGGGTTATTACGGGGATTGTTGCTCTTGCTCATAGGCAGAAATACCCTTTAGGATCTTTTAATTCCCTAAAAGTAATAGTGAGTACTCTCAAAATCATAAAATACAGAAGCTTAAGAAAAACTCAGAGTATCTAATTTGTAAAATAAGGATTTCAATTCATGGTACCTCTGTAATTCAAGTTTGAGCAAGCCCAAGATGAACCTTTCTTGAATATATCTGTGTGACACAGAATCATGCAGTATGGGATATTGCTAAGTATTATAATTAAATCACAATGCACTTGTGAAATTAACATTGGGCTCACATTTCATTAGTTTAAAGCTCAATGGATTATATACTTGGTCTATTTTGAATATTGATAACCATGAATAAGTGATTACCTATCAAAGAAAAAAGTAGGAGACTTCTAGGAATTTATCAGAAGCCGAATTTTAATAACGAAGTTTTTTATTCTTGGCCCAACACTTCAGTGTCAAGAGAAAGGAAAGCTTCCTGTTTGTTAAAAGGGAATTCATCTAGGTGGATGGACCCTTAATCTTTTTATCACCAATTTTTCTGGCTTGAAGCAGAAAAAAGTTTCAATAAGTATCTAACCCCCACTTGCCATTGCTCTTCTCTGTTATATTTTCCCCTTCACTCTCCTCTCCTGCTGGGCTGCTAAGGTTGGCAGCAAGTGGGAGTCATGCCAAAGGTGGACAGTGCCTTTGGGTGGATAGTATTGGATCCCTGCCCTCACTCAGTAACTTGCAGGAAGGAACGATCTGTCTCCTGTACCCAGCAGGGTCCCTGGCTCACAGGTGGTGGTCAGTGGATGGTCCAAGCCACCATGAGCCCCGAGGGTTAGAAGTCACAAATGCTCTTTGGTCCTGTACTTTCCCTGTTAGCCATTTGGCTTCTGGTGCCATGTTACTTACATGTTTTGCTCTCTGTCCACATAAACTATAAAATACATTTCAGTAGTGAGGAATAGTAAGAGAATTGACCTTAATTTATTCAATAATTTTTAATGTATGCTTATATGTATTTGCTATATCCTATTTAAAAAAAAAACAAACTTTGAGGTGACCTGTGGAAATTTATGCTTAAAAAAGGAAACATTTATGGAATTCCCTTCTTTGTGTACGTAACACAGGAATATACTGGGATATAGTGGCAATTCATTCTGTGATTAATATCCTTTCCAATTATTGATGTCAAACTCACAGAGCCAGTTAGTGGCAGAGCAAGAATGAATACTCATTGCTTCATTTTTGCATTTGTGCATTCATTCATTCATTTATGGAGTGACCTCTGGCACCAGGCAGTGCATTGCATGTTGGAGACCAAGCTAAACGAGGCAGAGTGGCAACCGTCCGGTAGCTCCCTGCAGAGGAAGGAGAAAGAGAGGAGCACCATTAAGCACTCCATGTAGAGGGAACCACAGGAAGATCCCCAGTTCAATTCAAATGGGCACACAGAATGTTCTCAGCAAAGCTGAGCCTTGGAGGGAGAGTGAGCCGGATAGACCAGCAGAAGGACAGGAATCCCGTGCCCACAGTGATGGAAGTCGGAGAGAACATTGGAGTATGCAAGAAACAAACATTATTTTGGAGCAAAGGGGACATATGGCAGTAAATGTGGTTGGAAAAATAGTCAGGGGCCTGGTCATGAAGGCCTTGGTATCCCATTGTACAGGATGGAAATTATCCTGCTCAAAGGAGAGAGGGTCTCGAGTGGCCTTTAATGGTGTTGGTAGAGAGAAGAGACTGAAGAGCTTTCTGGATTTAGAGCCATCACGCAGCCATCAGTGTCGGAGACGGCAGCTGGGAGAGCAGTCAGTACGCACTGATGGTGATGCAGGCTTGAGAGATGCTGAACTAGGGCAGAGACTCTGACGATGGAGAAGGGGTGTTGCAGTGAGAGATATTTAGGGGAAGACTCAGTAGAACTTGGCGATGGATTACACGTAGGATGTGAAGGGGAGATCAGATTCTAGGGTAAGTGCCAAGTTTCTGGCTTGAAGCGGAAGATAAAGAATTAAATTTCCTGGATTCATTTCTTTTCTCCCAAGATATTTCTTGACCTCTTAAAAATGTACCAGGTAGGGTTTTAAATTGCTTTCAGAGATGGAGGCTCATTTAATCTTCACAACAACCCTACAAAGAAAGTATTTTTCATATCCCCATTTTACAGATGAGGAAACTGAGGTGTGAGTCTTTAGGCTGTTCCCTCAAAATTACCACACTGATGAGTGGTAGAGCTGAGATTCCAGTTTGGAGAATCGAACTCTTTAACTTGTGCTCCTAACACTATACAGTGTATGTAGTTAAGGTTTTCACAGCTGTACATCAAACTGGGCTTGATTCAGAGAATCTTCTAAATGATAAGCTATTTTCTAGACATCTGGAACCTTGGAAAAACAGGCTTTATACCTCTAAGTAACTCAGTATTGTAATGAATCTATTTTTCTTACCCTCTGCAATAGATTTTAATGTTTTACCTTAAGAATTTCTTTTTTTAATTTTGGAAAATGAAATGAAAAATGACCAACACCAGGACTTCAGATCCTCAGACGTGTTGCTGTAGTAACAAGAGAAATGTCTAGAGTGTGCACTGCACACCGGGCAGCATGCAGAGTGGTTCCCCGTGGATTATTCCATTTTTTTCTCGCACCATTTCTATGAGGCAGGTATTATTTTCATCCCTATTTTTTTCATAGCTAAAACCAAGGCCCAAAGAGACTAACTTGCCTGGGGTCATCCAGCTAGTAAGTGGTGGGCCTGGACTTCAATTGGGGTCATAGGACTTTGGAATCTGTATTTGACCATTGGGTTTATTGTTACAAAACTGTAACAGGGTCATTTAGGGTTAAAGCAATTTAAAGATTTGAGAACAGATTTTGGGAGACATGAACTGTTGAGTGCAATCTCTTACTCTAGAAGGCTGGTGCTTCCAGACTTTGTCCAGGCTGTCCCACGCCTGGCTACCGAGGTGCCTGTGGCACCCATGATGTAAGATGCCAGGCAGGGTGAGGCTTTAGGGGAGAGGGTGGTGTGGACCCTAATGGGACAAAAGGGATCTACTCTGTTTCCTGCTCTGTAGAGTGGATGGGCTCCAGATCTCTAGGGAGCCTGGTTTCTCCATCAGCATACTTGATATTCTGTACTGTAATTATGTGTTTATATGTGTGTCTCACCTGGGAGGCCGTGAGCTCCTTGAGGGCAGAGGTGGTATCATACTCAGCTACTACCAAACTGGGGCTTGCAGAGTAGGTAGGTGGGTGGGAAGGTGGGTAATGTAAGGGAGGGGAGGGAGAGAGGTGGACGCATGGATGGATCAGTGGATGGCCTGGGTAGGTGAGAGGCGGTATCGGGTAACAATTAAGAACGTGCACTACAGGGTAAGACTGAGTTCAGATGCTGGCTCTGTAACTTAGCTTGTGTGACCTTGTGGGATTTATTTAACCTCTAGATGCCTCAGCCTCTTCACCTGCAAAATGAATATAATAGTAGTATATACTTAGGCACAGGGCTTCAATGAATTAATACTAGATTTCAATGAATTACTGTTAGAACAGTGCTTGTCACAAAGTAAGAGTCATACAGTGGTAGCTGTTGGAGTTCATAATGAGCAGGCAGGTAGAGGGGAGAATGAATAGACAGTTTCCATCCTGAGCCTTCAGGGATTGTCCCAACAAGTCAACTCACTGCAGCCGGGCAGGGAAGCTCCCTGGGAGCACATCAGGCCACTGCCCTGTTTCCCCTCTTCCCCACCTGGAGCAGGGTGGATCGAAGAAGGCTTAGCTCACTCGCAGGGAAGGTTGTAGACCTCTGTCCCCTGACACTGCATGTACTTAGGCGTAGGGAAGCAGTGCAGTAACACTTGTCAGCTGCTTGATTCTCTGTGCGTTGTTACTGTCATGGCACGTTTTTCCCTTAACAAAATCATCTGTTCAATTAAAAAAAAAAAAGTAACATTTTCTTGCTTTTGACTAGTTACCTTAATAAACAGTACAAGATCATGTTAGGGATAAATTATACATTTATTAACATCTGAATATGTGATTTTAAAGTTTTTTGTTGGCGTTGTCACCAACATACTACATCCCTTCATTACTCTTCAGGCCCATGATCTTTCCTGTCTTTTAATTTTCCTTTGGCTTGAAGATATATTGTTGGGGGGGTGTGTGTGTGTCTCTTATTGAATCTCAGTATGGAAAAGTGTTAGCTTCTCGTAGGCATGCTTGAGGAAAAAGGATTCAGCAGTGCTTTAAACTCTTTACAGGTATATTATGAGGGAAGTTTACGTTAATCGCATCATATTTTACCTGCATCTTTTCATTAGCTAAAACGTACTGTGTACTTCCATTGTGCCTGTCACTGAACAGGGGACAGGTAAGATAAAGGATGGGCCCTCTAGGTCCATCTACCTGCTCTTTTAGATTCTGCTCGTCTGACTGTACACAGGGAGGAGCGAGGGACTGAAGGAAAAAATGAGTATTTTTTCCATGGATCTACAGTGTGCTGGGTGCCGTTTGCATTCCTCATCTTATTTGAATTTTTGTCAGTCTTGGGCCGTAATGTTATCCATACGTACAGAGGTATTAGCCTAAGCTTGAGTTTGTTACGTAACTTGCCTCAGTTACAGAAGTAGCTGAGCTGAGAGCCAAGGTCTCTGAGGTTGTGAGTCCCTTGCTTGGCCGTCAGAACCTCCACAGAATAGGTTTTTTAAGGGAGGTCCTTACTAATAGGCATCTCTGGTGAATTCTTACGTCAAGAGAAGAATTACCACCTTTGAAATGTTTAAAGTTCAACTATTTAGTAATTGGGATTTTTACGACTTAAATCATTTAAATTTAACTGCAAAATCTAAATGCTGTATAAACTGTTACACTTAAGTTAGTGTAATTCTACATTTAAAAGAATTAAGAGGAACCCAGTCACTGGAAAAAAAAAAAGAATCATTAGCTTATATCTATTGATTGATGTATAGGTTAAATATTAAAAAAGAATTTCTAAGCACGATGTTGTGCTGTCAGTTACATAATCCCAGTTTTATTCTAAAGAGAATTTCTATACTTGTATGGAAAGGTAACATTTGGAAACAAGCACTCTGCTGTAATTTTACCCAAATTGGTGTTTCTAGTTTGTGCAAATTAAAAGTAGAAGAGTTGAAAGCACAGAGATGAAAATCAAGCTTGAATCTTTTACATACGAATCAGACTTCTCTGGCACTTACCCCATTCACTCAAGATTATGCTTCCCTGGACCCAAAGTGGTGTCATGAACTAGAACGGACCATCATTGTCAAATACAGGAGTGCCTATAAAGTGGGTAGATTTCAACTTAGATTGAGTCGGTTCCAGTAAATTATTTCTCAGTCATTGGTGGCCTCCCACTAATTAGGATCGTATCATCAGTTCTGTTTGAATTTAGATGCAGCCTATTAGAATGTGTAGAGACTAATGTTCAGACCTGGCAGCTCTGTAGCTTGCCAGAACAAAAGCCACCTAGTACCATCGGCTTCTGAGAAGGACGTAGGGACTGCATGGAAGAGAACCGAGGGAGGGAACCTGGCCAGAGAGGGTTGGATCGAAGGAAGCCAAGATTTCCTAGTGACTGGGAGTTGGTGCTACTGAAATGTTTATAGTCTACATGCAGATCCCCTAGAAACCTTGTGATTTTAATACAAACAGCATTATTTTATCTTAAAATATAATTTTGTAAGAGGTCTGTACAGTTGAAGAGGGTATGAAGACAGTCAATTTTGTTTAGTAAAGGATTAAAAACATCAGTAAAGTAGGCAGGCAATAAGGAGGAGGATGTGGGGAGAGGGCTAATTATGACAGTTGATGGTTCTGGAAAGAGTGGGCTTCGGGGCTAGATGTGCATTTATATCACAGCTGCTCCTGATTAGCTGTGCGGACTTGAGCTAAATTTCTATGGAACTCAGTTTCCTTATTGGTCAAGTAGGGATATTAATCCTTTACCTGCATACATATTGTAAAGAGTAGAAATATTGTAAAAGAGTTTTGCAATTTCCTGGCATAAAGGGATACTTCCAAGGGCTTCCAGTTTCCCTTAGAGTGTGGGCTCGCAAGTGTAATCCAGTGACTGTAGCCAGGAAGGAGGCAGAGGAACTGAGAAAAGGGAGAATGGTTTTAAGAAGTTTTATGTGGCAGAAGTACTCGAATTATTTGATGAATAAAATGTTACTAATAGATTGGCATCCTCAAACAGCAACTTGAGTCCTACAGTTCAGCTCTTTGCAAACTTTTCTCTAGCCCTTGGGGAATTGAAATCTGTCATTTTGAGAAATACTCCCAAAGACTCATGTTAAATACATTTTCCATTCATTAACACTATTATTAATTAGTTTCTTTCGGTAGTTAAATGATACACTAGGTAGATATTAAAGAAAGCTTAAGAACCGGATGTAAGGATCGAAGTGTCAAATACTTCTTTTAACAGATGAACTTTATTTTGCAGATTTGGCCATAATGTTGAACTATTTATAAAGGAAAAGTACTCAATTGGGCTGAATGAAACAATCTTCACTGGATAGTTTATGCATTATAATTATTGAAAAGAAACAATGTACCCTATGTAGTATATCTACAACAGATACATATACACACACTGTATTTCATTACCAACTAGCTCATCACCCCCTCTAGGTAGCGTGCCTATACATGTTACTACAGTTGCAGCATAGTCAGGGACCAAAAGAAGAGGGATGAATTTGGCCAATATAGAGTCATCACCTTTTATACCTCGTTTCAGAACTCAAAGCAGCCTGTTTACTGTCTTCCTTTACCAGCACATTCCCTTCTTTCTTCTTTCTCAGACTGCCCCTGGGGAGGGCTTGTACCATTTTCAGTCAAAGACGCAGCAAGTTACCCTGCCCCAGACCAAACTGGCCCACTTCAATAACTACCACTTAGAATTATTAGTGTGTTTAAATACTCCCACTCATCCTAAACCACATAGAAAAACCTGAATCCTGGACGTCTCTCATCTTTGTGATAGGCTCTGTGTGATTTTTCACTTTTTGAAGAGGACAGTACAGTGAGACTCCCAATAGCAAAAGTATATGGAATATAATTGACCCTTTCTTTCATGTATTGAGCTATAATTCATTGGGGAACTACAGCAGGCCAGGCACTCTATCAAGTGCCTTGAGTACTGTGTTGAATCCTCATGCATGGGTGGTATTATTCTAATTCTCTGTATTAGGGGAGTTGTGCTCTGAAGGTTTCAGCAAGCCTAAGGCTGCACAGTTAGCAAGTGTAAAGCTGGAATTCACACCCAGATCCGCCTGATTCCCAGCCCTGTGCTTGTTGCCTCACTCCTCACCCCTCCTTCCCACCAGACCCAAATCACTTGCCAGTAACCACTGAGAGCACAATTTCCCCCAAATACTAGGCTCCATAAATTGAATCTTTCCTAGACCGTGGACTGCCTTGCTGGGGTTTCTGCCTCTAGAAAATTCCTAATAGAATCCTTCTTGTGATTTATCACTTCCTAAAAGAAAAGTACACAGTGGGGTGTGGAAGGTAGGAGAGTGATGATACTGGATGTGATAAATCAATTTTCTTAACTTTCAAGGCACTTTGACTTTACACATTTACTTGAAATGCATGCTACCTTGACAAGATCATTATCGTATTAATGGTAAAATAAAGAAGTGAATATAATTAATTCCCAGACGTTTGTAATTTTGAAAATAAGTGGTGAGGTTATTTTGTGTTGGCTAATTTCTTGGGTTTTGAAATGAGTTGTGTTCCCATGTATTTGCCGATGCCGTCCATCTCACGCCTTATCATTTTTTTTATGAGAAAACTGTAGGAAAGCTGGTTTTGAACAACTCACTCAGGGTCTCAAAACAGACTAATTTTTAGGGGCCTAGATTAAAAATTAAAATACAGTTTGTAGAATGGTAAGAAATTAACACCACCATCAAAAAGCTACTTCAGCTGATGGCAGACAAAATGTTAGAATTTGAGTCTCCATGGGCTTTGTCAGTCTCTTTTGTCCTCAGGGTAGAAAAGATCTCTTAGGTCTTATGAAGTGATACTTTTTTTCCCCCTTGACAGTAAGAACAATGGGTTTTTAAAAACAAAACAAAACAAAAAAAAAAACACTTTAATTTGGGAAGACAAGTTGGTAAAAATTAAAGTCTTCTAAAAATTTATTACTTAGAATGGATGATTTTAGGCTTTACTAGCCAGCATCTGTGTGAATCAATAGGAAACTTGTAAGCGAGTTTACGATAATGTAATTGGTAGGTGCCATAGGCGGTTATCTCTGTTAATACTTAAATGAACCCTCTGAGGTAGGTGGCAATATTCATTTTGCAGATGAAGAGAATGAGGCTCAGACATTGAACTGATCAGTAACAGCAAAAAGGAGAGGCAGAACTTGACCCCATAGCTGTCATACTCGAAGGCCTTCCCTACCCATGTTTCACTGTTCTGCTTGCAGATTATTCACTGGTCATGTAAAATTCTTGCATTTGGAGAAGTCTTATACTTTCATTTTTCACTATTTCTGAGTCAGCTTTCTAATCATTTTTATGCCTCACCATCACCAAGGTTATCATTCATTTGTTTTACATGATAAATACTAAATCAGAAGTGCTTTTTAAATAATGATACATGACTTTAAGCTCTGTTTTTATCTTCGCATGTTACATGGGGACTTCCAGGATTATTGCAAAGCACAGCAATTTTGAATCAGGTACAAAAAGATCATCACTGACATTGGACTTGTGGATTTATGGTAGTCTGGGGAAGCCATTTGTCCACGCTTTTTTTTTTTTTTTTTTTCCTATTAGTAAATCCTCAAGATGTCCAGGCTCATAATTCCCGGCCACATTCCTGCTACCCGGCTGCTTAGGGGAGGAGGAGAGAGGATGTGCTAGAAGGTTCTGAGGTCACTGAATGCTCGCTGCTCCCTCCCTCTCCGGTAGAGACCTGCTGTCCCTTTGCGCGGTGGCTCCGTCACTGCAGCCTAATTCAATAACATAATGAGTATATTTACTTAGCTCTGTCAACACTCAAAATACATTTGCCTGCCCCTACGTAACAGGAAGATAACCATACCGATGTTTAAAAATGCTGAATACAATTAATTTCTTTCCTTTGAAGAATGGCCATTGTTAACGATCCTGCTTTACTATGCCTCTTCAGCGGAGCAGTTCTCTGCCATCTAAAAATAAATGGTTTTGTTAGGCACATTTATTCCATCCACATTCATTCCAAATGAAGTTACTGTATTAATACTGGTAATTCAGGCGTCTGAAATCCACACATCACTTGTCTTCATTAGCGAGGACTTAGTGATCATGATCATCGTCCTCATTTCCAGTCTGTGATTCATTTCAGAAGGTTTTGATTGTGCCTCATCTTAGCTGAAATTGGATCTTTGAGGGTGACCACGAATACATTTAAAATACGTGTTTTCCCTGGGGACTGTGTTAAGCCCTGGCACGTGTGAGCCTTGGTGCTGATTTTCCACAGACATTCAGTGTGGGTAAGTCAGTGGGGCTTTCTCTTGCTCTGCTGTGTGTGGGTCCAGACCCTGGTCTTTCCCTGAGCTCCCCACGGAAGAGCCCTGTCTTCACTGCTGCTTGTCATTTGATTTTATATAACAGGTTTCAGTGGATTTTCCACAGGATGAGATTAAAATAATTATGTAGCCATCCATTTGGCATCTGAGAAGCATTATTTTTGATTTATTTGTTTTGGGATGGATTAGTTAGGATTTTGTTCTCAGTGTCAGGAAGGGAGAGTGTTCTTAGGTGCATTTGGCATTCTCGGCTTTGACCTGCTTTCCTGGAGCTTCCTTTCAGCTTTAGTGGAACCTAAATTATTAATATGATCTGTGCTGTTTCTGCACACAGTGCTTAATCCAGCCTCTTTTCTTTTGAAAGTGCTACTGAGGAATCTCTGAAATCATAGGAAAATTGATTTTTGGAGGTTCTGTGGAAACAGCAAATGGGTCTGGGCAAGAGCTGTGGAGTCACATAGGGTTTGAGTCTTGCCATTGTCACTCCTTTGTTGAGTCGTCTCAAGGCAGTTACTTAACCTCTCTGAGCCTCTGTGCCCTCATCCATCATAACAGCTATCGCAGAGAGGTTATGAGGACAAAATTAAATCGATCCTGATGTGTCCAGCACAGTGCACTGATTCATCAAATGTTCATTCCTCCCACTTCCCCACTCCTTTCCTCTTTCTCTTGTACACTTGGAAGAAATGAGAGTTTTGTTTTATGCTAAGTGTATTTAGTGAGAGGTGTCAGTTATGATGGGGAAAGTAAATTTGCTGAAGTTATTAAAAGCAAAGGGTAAGAAATAAAAAGTGTATGTTTATATAGAGAAAAAATATTTACATGTACACATTTACATATATATTATATATTCTCTCTCTCTCTCTCTCTCTATATATATATATATATACATATTTATATATATTCCATAGATAGATAGATTCTACATAGGACAATTAAACCCAGAGCCAAATTTCATTAATTTTCATAAGCAGGAAATGTGGTTTGTGGAGTGAGCGTTGAAGGTGGTGTGGGATGTGGGGCGCTGGGGTCCTCTGGAGGTGCAGGGCTTTCCCAGGATCCTTAAGCACAGCGCTGGCTTATTCTGCAGCAGGCACCCCCCACCCACCCACTCCCACCTCCATTGCAGGTGTCTCCGTCTTCTTGGTAGATTTTCTACACTGAGTGACAAGCTGGACCTTCTGTCCTGGGCCGGCCTCAAGGCATTTACCTTTACCTTCCCATTGAAGGTCTCGCACTGACAGCTGCTCCTCGACTCCTGAGTGAAATCCACTTGGAGGAAACGAGTCAGCCCAAGTTCAGTTTTAGTGACTCTCCTGTCAGTGCTCCAGAGGCTGTCTCTGATGTGTGTTTCCCAGGGACAATTAAGGAGAAGTAGGCAAACCACGGACAGACAGGTTGGCTTGCTAACTATGCATGTCCAATCGTAGAAGACTTCTTGGAGAGCCTTTGATGGCATTGAATCCCTTTTGTGCCACTTTTACTCCCTGCTTGATTATCTGTAATCTCCTGGGGCATCCCGTGAGTCCTCTGACTTAGTTTTCCTCACCATGAAAATAATCGCTGTCCATTGTAGACACAACATTCAACACAGGGAGGCCAAGGTCACCCAGAGGGCATCAGTATTATCCTTCTGAATTATGTTTTCCCAGTATTTTTCTGACCGTGGGTCTACTTAGTGTCTTCGTTCCTCTCTTTTTCTCACTTATCTTTCTTTCCTTCTCTTCCCTTTTTCCCTAAAATTAGTAGAGATGAGATAATGGTGGTAGCTCCTGTTTGGTAACCTGATTTTTTCACTAAACGGTACAATATAAAGGTATGTTCATGTCAATAAATACATTTCTGTAAGTCTCTATGGATCTATGTAGTATTCTACTTTATAGATGTGCCAAATTGTAGTCAACTACTCTCTTATTTTTATATATTCTTTTCAATTTTTGTTGTTGAGAAAAATGACACAAAGGACAGTACAGCTTCATCTTTTTCTAACACCACAGTGTTCTTGTTTTCTGCTCTCCTTATATCTGGTGGTTTCTTAGTGTAGCATTCGAGGTCCTCCATTCTCAAGCCAGAGCCCATATTTGCAATGTCATTTTCCCCAAATCCACCCGTGGATCTGAGTTCTAGTCGGAATGACCACCTTTCACCCTTCCCAGAGCATCTCCCCCGCTTCCCACCGCTGGTCTTTGTGTTGGTCTGCCTGCAGGACCTCCGTCCCGCGCCTCCCCTTCCAACTGTTCGGGCTCATCTGCAATCCCACCTTCTTACTGGGACACTGGTCTACCAGCTGGAAGTAACTTGTTTCCTCTTAACTAACACAGCTACTTGTACTTCCTTGGAAACTTAAGATACTCTGCATGGAATTATAGTCTTTTATATATGAAGACTTCTAGATGGAAACGTCACAAGTCTTGATTTTGAATTTTGGCAAGGCCCCTAAGATGGCGACTTCTGTTGCTTTTTCCTTGTCTGTTTTTTACTGAGGATCTTGGGACAACAGTAAGGAGAGTCCTTCCCAGCTCCAAGAGTTCACTTGTGCTCCTGCAGGACTACAAATTCTTTGGATCTGGATGTCTATTGATTCAGAGTGTGTTCTCCCCAAGCCCCCTTGGCTCTGTCCTGTTGAATGAATAAATGGCAGTGACTACGCAGCCCTCTGCCCAGGGCTCTGTGCTCCTCCTCTAGCCTTCAACTGAGATTTTTTTAGGCCTGTGGCTCTCAACTGGCAAGAGAAGAGGCTGTGTCACATTCACCTGGGGGTAGGGTGACCAGCCAGCCTGCTTTGTCCATGACTGAGGGGTTCCCAGGATGCGGGACTTTCAGTGCTAAAATTGGGACTGCCCTGCCCTTCTTCCCAAGGGAATATTAGAATTGGTAGAACATGGCAGGGGAGGGGGGTGGGGGATAAATCATGGAGCAGGGGAGAGGTCCTCTGTGCCACCTGGCTCTGAAACCCTCTCGGCTTTGCTTCCTTGGAGGGTCTTGCCTTCCATTAAAGGTGATGGTGTCACTCTTTCTCCTCTAGGAGTCCATGTCCCATTTTTAATTTCCAGTGTCATCAGTGGGCATTTTTCCTTCTTAAATTTCCTGCCATCTCCTAATCGTTGCACTCAGAGGACCGTTTACTTGCTATGCCATCACAAGTGTAGGAAAGTACAGCAAATGTAGCTTTGAGCAACGACTCCAGCTGGCATTATGTAGGGTCTCAACTCGGACCCAGTTGCTTGTGCTTTGTTTTTCTCTCTCTGCCCCTTCAACTCCCTGGTTCGTATGTTTCACTCACCTTCTTGCTTAGAGCATCCCCGTCTCTGCCTTGCCAAAGCTGTCACCTTCCACCCACCCCACCTGCAAAGGGAAGGACACACTCACCTTCCACTGATCTCACCCCTGGGGAGGCTGCCTGTTCTGGTTGCCCCTTGCCACTGTGTATGGGGGGATTGGACACCAACAGACATAAAGAACTTTACTACTTTCCAATTTAATTCCAGCTTACAGTCTTGCGTCCTGGTCAGAGGGAATTCACCGTTGTTTTACTAGGAAATGTTTAGATGGGGGCCGCTACAGATCTACATAACTAAAATGTTACATTTGCAAGAGAATCACATTTTACTCTAATTTACATGATGAAGAGAACAAATGTGTTTTCAAATGGTTTTACAATAAATACCGGGTTAAAAAAAACTCACATACCATGCCTCCATTTTCATACCAATAACTCAAATCATACGTAACGGATTAATAATGATTTATGGACTGCAGATGAAAATATGATTCAGTCACTTCATTAGAATGAGTAAGTGACTGATGTAATTTCATTTAAATGAAGAAAAGATGTACTGTAGCTATTTGAACCTATAGGACAAACGTAAAGGACGGATCCATCAGTTTTGAAGGGCAGAGTTGTGTGGAAAATTCCCAAAGAGTGTCCAGAGTCGTGGAATGTTAGAGGTGAAAGGAACCTTTGAGGTCACTGAGCTTGGCCTCTGCAGAGCCTGCCTCTCCTTGACAAGAGCCCTGTGAATTGCTTGTCAGTCTTGGCCTCTGAATTGCCTGTGACTGCAGGTGTCCTACCTCTAAACTTAGCCCACACCGTTTCTGGACAGTTCTGAATGTTAGCATGTACTCTCATTTTGAGACTAAATCCAGCGCCCTGTTATGTCCACCCATATGCCAGCTCTTTATATAGATGGAGAGAGCGATGTGTTGGCGCTGCATCTCCTCTTAGCTGAGTGTTCTTGGTGTCTCACCAGTCCTCGTGAGACAGTTGCAAAGCCCCTTAATTCCCACTGACCCATCATGCAGTAGGTACCCCAAATTGGCATACTAGTTTGCAGGGGGTTTGTTTAGCTCATAACATGTTGATACAGCACAGCTTCAGCTGTTGCCACTGTTGGTAAAAGGGGCCAAGGTCACAGTCACTTTAGGGGGAAGACAATTGAGAGCCTGTTCAGTCCCTTTTCATGGGAACTTTGTTTCTGTTTGTATATGGATTTTAGCTTTCCTTTTTTTTTTTAATTGAAGTATACGATGTTGTGTCAATTTCTGGTGTACAGCATACTAGTTCAGTCATACATATATATACATATATTCGTTTCCATATTCTTTTTCATTATAGGTTACTACAAGACATTGAATATAGTTCCCTGTGCTATACAGCAGGGCCTTGTTATTTTATATATATTAGTTAGTAATTTTGTCTCCTGGTTGGCATCAAAATATAGTATATACATTTGATGAATTTGTGGATACATTGGAACATTTATAGGCCATACCTAAAAGTAAATATATAAAGAAGCAAAAGTTCTGTCTCTTTTAATACCTCATCTTCCATATCTTCCATTGTAATACCGCCCATTGCTTTATCCCTCGTACTTGGGAATTATTTTCTCAGTAGTTAAGAAGTACCAACCATGTGCCCTGCATTGTTCTTTCCTTCTTTTTCTACTTGGTTTCTGCCCTTCCATTTTGTTTTTTTCCCTTATCATCTTCATCATAAAAGTGTTTACTAGAATTCACTAGAACAGATAGGAATACTTCAGTTGGATACCAGAGAGGAACAAATTGTGGAATGTGTTAAACTTATCAAAGATTGACTTTTCATATATTTCAGATTAACCTGTTTGAGGTAAACAGTTGGCTTCTTAGAGACTAACTTTTGTGGGCTGAATCCTTAGAAGCTAAGGCACGTGGATTATTTTGACAGAAAAATTAGCCAGTAATAAGGACATAAAAGTAGCAAAATTGTGAAATAATTTGCTAGAGCACAGTGAATATGAAATCTGCGTATTGTTTTGATTCACAAACATTTGGTTCAACAAATATGTATGCTTTGGGAATACAAAGAAAGATCAAACATACTTCTAGTTCTTTGGAACTGGTAGTTTCATAAGGGAGACAGACATGTTTTTAAATTTCTTATTGAAGTGTAGTTGATTTACAATGTTAGTTTCAGGTATATAGCACAGTGATTCAGTTTTATATATATATATATATACATACATACATACATACATATATTTTTCTTCTTTTCAGATTCTTTTCCATTATGTTATTATAAGATATTGAATATAGTTCCCTGTGCTATACAGTAGGTCCTGGCTGTTTATCTGTTTCATGTATAGCAACATGCCTGTTAATCCCCAACCCCTAATTTATCCCTCCCTGCTCTTTCCCCTTTGGTAACTACAGTTGGTTTTCTATATCCATGAGTCAAGACAGACAACTTTAAAAGAATTTAAATAGTCTCATAGTTGATACAGGAATGTATAAAGTGAAATGGAGGTGGTATGAAGGGGCAGGTCTACCAGGACAGAGGGTAGAGAGATGTGGACACTGAAGCTGGCTCTGAAGACTGAGACGTGTGGGCAGACGGCGTAGAGAGCACAGTTAGAAAAGCTTTCAGAAGTAGGAGGGAGCGGACACGATGGCTCAGTGTGGGGTAGAACAGAAACGAAGGAGCCAGGAAGGACAGGTCAGAGATGTCCAATGTGAGCATCCGAGAGGTGAGTTACACCTCGTATTAAAGGAACGCAGAGAATTGGCTTACATTTATGCAACATGTGCCCTCCCTCCTGCTTTCCCTTACTCCTATCAACTCTTTTAATGTTTTTGCAAAGTGAAAAGATGTTTTATGTTAACTTTTAACTTGGGTTTTCAATGTTAGCCCAGAAGTATCCAAGTTCAGTATTTGAAACACCCGTGAGAACAGAAATCCACTCAGCTGATAAATTAGAAACCTGGAGAATGATTACTGAATTATTCTGAGACATGTTGAAGCCATTGCTTTTGGTCTGGGCTGTCATTCATTGTACGTGATGAATTTAGAAATGCTAGTGACAGGCTTCTTGCCTTTAGATTATGACAGCCTTCATGGTGAGGACTGTGAAGTTGTGTTCACATTCCCCCATACACTGTAAGTACTTGTTACATTCACAGTAAACCCTTTATAAGGGTGACATGCTTTAACATATCCTTCCATTTTGCGAGCAGTGTATTTATAGTCATTTTTTTTAAAAGAAAGAACTAGAAACATAGAAGAAAATCACCCATGGTAAAACTGCATGATCAATCCATTTCTTTCATGAAACATCTTTAAAGGTTTAACTTTCAGAAGTTCAGAGAAATGAAAAAAGGAAATATCTTGAAAAGCAATTTAATAGGAGAACAGTTTTTTCTAACAAATATGTTCATTAACAGAAATGGGCTTGATTGCACTTCGAATACGAGAGTTCTCTGAAAGTTTGCCAAACTGATTCTAGTAACATGCACCAGATTTAACTTTCCTGAAATGTGCTACTTTTATTGAAAGAATAGTTCGTTTGAAGCTGCATTTTAAAGACTTCTGCAAAAAAAAAATTTAAATGCACTCAGTCGACCTTTGTAAAACACTTCTGGGAGACATACATAATATTTTGATGAAAAATGTTGCTTAAATATTAAAACCCAAGGAATGTCATTACCCGAAAATTCACGAGATGAATTTTTTTTCTACTTGTATGTTTGTGTTTGTGTGTTTGTATATTTGTCTGTAGTTTTAATTTCATTAGCTTGACAACTGGATACCAGTATTTGCAGTTACTGGTTCTAGGAGAAATGAACAGACATCTAATCTGAGTTTAGCTTAGTTGAGAGCTGGCATAGACCAAATGAGAGAAAGCAGTCCACGGTTTTTTGTTTTTGTTTTTTTAAAGATAAAATAGGTATCTACTGCTCAGTGCAATAAATAGTTAACAAGAAGTTCCCTGGATAGAACGTTGTGAAATACACAATAGCCCTTGACGATCTAAAGAAATCCTTATATGTTAGGATAATTGTGTCTTGATTTATCTGTCTTTGAGGTTCACTATCCAAGTATCATAAAATGAGGCGGGCATCCCATTTATGAAGAGAGGTCTTCCTAGACTCTGTGTTTTGTGCTGTAGACCACAGCTAGGACATTTACTTCAGATATGGCCAGGAAGTCCCAAGGTCCCTTATGTCATAATGGGGACTGTGATAGGAATGCCTAGCCCAGACTTTTTGCTTGAACTTGCAATTTAATGCGGAGCTTATAATTGCATTCTCAGCGATATTTAGTTTAATCTCAGAACAATGAACTGTTTATGGTAATGTCTTAGTAAAACATGGTACTGAAGCAGAGACGTGTGGCACCGGGAATCCCTCGGCTTTTACGGAAACCTACAGCAAAAGACATTCACTTTGTTTATTTGCCTTACAGTTATATGTCTGGAAAATTCTGAAAGTAACTCTTAGTTCTTAGAATCTTATGGTTTTTTAATGTTTCCAGGATAATTTTTTTAATTGAGTTATAATTTACTTGAGCCAAATGCAGTGATGCTAAGTGTAGATTTAATCAGTTTTAACAAATACATAGTTGTTTAACCCATTCACCCAACAAGAGAACCTCTTCGTTGTCCCTGAAAGTTCTTCTGTGCCGTTTCCCACTCAGCATCCCTTCTCCACTTGAAGCAGCCGATGTTACAATTTCCAGCACCGTTGTTCATCAAAGATCAAAGAAGGATCTTTAAAATTATGTTTTCTTTTTAAGGAATCTTTTCCCCCATAGGCAACCATTCAGATCAAGATCATTGATCAAGAATGGGGATTGATCCAGAATGGGGATCTGAAACTTGGCCACATAGAACTTCAGTGGGCTGTTTCTCAAACACATGTGAGCATCTCACATGTCCTGTTGTTACTGAAAGAGGAGCAGATCCATTTCCAGTCTGTCAAAAAGATTTCAAGTAATTTTCTTTCTTGCTGCATTTTGAATTTGGCTCTATTTTAATTTTCACTTCTGGAAAAAAAAATGTCAGCAGTGCCTTAACTTTGAGTGGTATGTGCACATTTGTGTGGGGTGGAATGAATGATCAATTAATGGAAATTTAGTAAGAATCATCAATAAATGTCATGGATAAAGCTGAAAACTCAGTTAACCTCTCCCACCGCCCACCCAAATGGAGAGAAGCAGTGTTTGCCTTGGTATCCCATCAGCCTCTGTGGAGTGATAAGGGAATAAGTAAAATATTCTTCACATCTTGTCCTTCTCTGTGAGTGTGTGCCATTGCTTCCAAGGGGAGGCTCCATCATTTGGTTCTCATGGTAACCAGATAGAGTACTTCCATGCTCTCCCTTGGAAAAAGAGAGAGAGAGAGGGAGAGAGAGTGTCTGTGTATCTGTGTTGAGCATTCCATATGGCCCTTAGAGATTTTCCCTTTCTTTCTTTTACCTAACGTTCTCTTCTTGGTAATTTCAGGGGCAAGATCGGAATAGACTGAGCAAGGCAGAGACAGAAAAGATTCCAGGTTAGGGGGCTACTCTGACTGCAGCGTTGCAGCACATGGAATATGGGGTGAAACTGCACTGCCACTGTGGTTTCTTCTTTATTAAAATAGACAAGCATTAGACAAGCCATAAAATTTCCATCTGCATTCACAGCAGGCTCCCACCACCCAAAATGCCCCCTTGTCTCTAAAACACCCAGGACTGAAACATTTTAACATTGGAGGCTAGCAGAATTATCATATTCAAGTTCTGAAAGAGATGCATCTCCTCATCTGTTCTTTGGATTGCCTCATCCCTTTCAGAGGATGTCACCGAGGACACCGGAGTTGGGTTGGAAAGTATCTGCAGTGCAGCAGAGGGCAGTGCAGGGGCCCTGGCTTGGTAATTCTGCTGTAGTTCTGCCTTCATCACCTCACCGGCCCAATCACCTTGAGAAGGAAAACAAAAGGCATTTTCACACAGGATGCCAACGATCCGTCCAGAAGCGAGGCACGCGTTTCCGTTTTAGCACAATTTTCTCCGTTGCCTGAAGGGCAAAGGCTTTTAATTATGGAAAATTTTAAGGCACAGAAACGTGAAAATCTCCTTCTTGGGCTAAAGGAAAAACTCACTTTTTCTTTTGCAAATTTCAAAACTGAGCATTTCCTTGACATTTTAGACGTCTATCGGAGGCATAGAGCCCTGAAAGGATGGTTCAGAAGGTAATTGTAAGCTCTGATCTTTTTAGCAAACTGTTCCCCCTACTTGGAGACTATTGTTTCAATTTTTTATAAAGGCGGTCTGATGAAAAATTTAAACACACTCTTTTAGGAGCAGGGCTCTGTTGGATGTTACACCAAGGTCCGATTTGGTAGGAACGGTTATGTAAGGTGGTCTCTGCCATCTATCTACATAATAGACTTCTCTCGTGAATCCACGGCTCTGCTCTTCACTCATCTCTCCCTGAAGACTTGATGTCAGTGGTATTTCTGCCTCGGTTAACTTCAGTGTAACAGAAAATTTTAATAACGTTACTCTGTTGGAGCAACATTGGCCAGGGTGGAGGTTGGGTGTGAGGGTATCCTTACCCTGGAGAGTAAAATACACTGTCCCTACAGTGAGATAATCATGGAAATTTAGTAAGAATGAAGTCACAGCAGGTTTGTCCACTGGATGATAGGATAAGATACTACAGTGCTGTCAGGGGGACTTCTCAGGACACGGAAGAGAGAAACTGAAAAAGACAAACTCTTGAAATCTCAAAAGGTGTGTGTTAATTTGTTATTTACAAAGGGCTTTCACACACATTATCACACTGGATCCTTGTAACTCTGTGGAAAGGATATTCTCATAGTCAAGAAGTTCTGTGACTTGCTCAAGGTCAGTTAGCCTTAGAACCCTGAGTGAATTTTCTCTCTCCCTCCCTCCTTCCTTCTTTCTTCCTTTCAACATGTTAGAGCATAGAATGTTCTCTTCTGAAGACAGGTGTCGTGGGCCCCGCAAACTGGGGTCCTTAGGTTCCAGTGTTTCTCTAGAGAACTGTTTGGGCTTTTAGACACAGGAATGGTATTTGGGCCCAAATTTAAAGTAAAAATAGTCTGTGTGTCTGTGTGTACCTCCTGCGTGGGACTAAAACTGGAGATTAAAGGAAATAACCAGGCAAATTTGCTTTCTACACCAGTCAAACCAGTTTACACTTCTGCTGTATGTTGACCTCCCTGCACCCTCTCCAGTGTTGAGTGTTAACTTTTTCTTCCTTTTGCCAAGTTCATAGTTGAACAATGTTCATGTCATTACTGTTTCAATTTGTCATACTTTATTGTTTGTTCAAATGAGTGTTTTTCTCGTGTGTGCTAGCCAATCATTTATGGATTGGCTGCTCACACAACTCATGTCTTCTGCAACTGTCCTTTTTTGTTTTTTAATTTTAATAAACCTTGTCTTTCAGTTCAGAAGGAAATAGGAAAGCCAGTTCATGTGGTTCTAATATTACTGTAACATGCAGAGATTGAGTTGGTACCAACATAAAATATTAAAGCTAAGATCTATTATTAAATAGCCAATTTCCAGATCAGTGAACCAGAATTATAGAAACTCAAAAGGTACCAAATTTTGATATTTCAAATAGGATCAACAGGACAAGTTAGGACCACAGCATAACCTGCTGTGGAGAGCAGTTCCCAGAATTTGTCTAAGCCATGAATGACACACCTCTTTTGTTGTTTCTGTATAATTTATATTAGAAAACCGAGGTGATATTTCTTAAGTGTGCATTCAGAGGACAGTTAGAGCAGCTATTCATTTTCTCTCTGGCACCGAACAACAAGAAAATCTAATACCCGTTCTCTTATTCTGCCAGAGCAATAGCTTCAGGCCTGTAACAATTTCAGGCATGGAACCACAGGGAGAGCAGTGAAGGAAGGTCCAGCCCTGTCTAGAGAGTGTCCCAGAGGCCTGGAGGAGGTGTTAAAATTGTTTCCTCTCCTGGAAAGGTCATTAGCACTAAGGTAAAGAGGAAGACAGAATGGTTGGGTTTTGATCCACAGTTTTCAAGTACAGTGATTCAATGCTTTACTCCTAAAAAATATTTTTGCCCTTGGCAGGCAAGGGGCAACTAAGGTTTGGGAAAACTTACAAAGATTAAGTATGTGTGAAGTTGCTCCAGCAACTGTTGTGTGTGGTAATTTACTAGTAGTGTTATGAACAGTTATTATCACTGTCATCCCCCGACGTTGATAGTTTATCACTGTAATTAGGAGGCAGCTCTGCAGTCAGAGTCCCTGATTCCCTGTGTGTTACTCTTGTCTCTGTTGCTTTTACTAACTGCTTGGACTTGGATTTGTTAATTAATCTCATAAAGTCTGTTTACTTATCTATAAAACAGAGGCAGCAATAATCCCTGTCTCTAGGTGATTGTTGAGAGAATTTTCTGAAACGGTCAATACAACATGAGCACCACACTTGGAAGTGCTAAATAAGTCTCTGATGCTTTCTTTCTGTCCCACTAAAGAACATGCTTCAGATTAAATCTTGGTTGAGAATTGCGTAGACAAGTTTCTCATTACTCGCGCCAACAGGAGGTGTTTCTTAAACTTGAGACAACCAAGAGAGAGATGCTCTTAACAAGTGGGAAATGCCTGTAACCTCATTCGATATCATATAATTCAATCTTCCCTGCTAAGAGTAGATTGCCTTTTGTTGTTTTAGAGATTGATTCTGCAACAAATACTTGAAAAGTGTTCAGTGTAAATGATGATAGGTATTATCTATCAGGTTTTAATGAATAGAATTGAGAATGGAATCTGAGAGTGAGCTTCAAAACGTGTCCATCCATAACCCATTTCATAAGAATGTATCCATCGTTCGTTCTGACTTCGTTAATACTATTTTGCAACTTACGTGTATTTTATATTGAATGACATCCTGTTATTTGAAAAAGCTCAGTCTTGTATTAAGAACATTTTGTTCATGTAGGAAGTTTTCCATTTTCTTCTTCTCTCTTTTCCTTCTATTTTTCCCTTTTTTCCAACAAATATTTTAGCGCCGATTTGTCAGGCTCTATGCAAGATGCTGGGAAATAGTGGGAAATAGTCAATGCCTTACTCTAAAGTCTGTTTTTTCACACCTACACATTTATTACACATCTTCTGTTTCACCCTCAAATGTGTGATGATTTTTGATTATTTGGTTATTTTTAAGTGGCACCTATTAGGATAGTGTCCCTCATCCTTTGGGAATGTAGAAAATGTCTCTATTTAGGTTTCAGTGTTTTTGTTGTTACTGTTTTCTTCAACATGTGGTTCCTCCTATTTCTGATCGTATAAATTGTCCATATTAAACATGATGGCCATACTTTCCCATTACCTTGGGAAACAGTTTACTAGGATGTTTGATTTGTTATGACAACAGTCTGTATATTCATTGTCTTATTTTTCTAACAAATTGTAGGCATTTTCATCACTAGTTCTTTTTTCTCTTGAGATGCTTCTTTGCTTCATGTCTAGATCCCGCCAACGGCCTTGAATAATCTTACTGGTAGACTATTCAGTTGACCAAGACATGTGATGTCAAGATGCTGTTGTTTGCTTTTCTCTTGAAGTTAAAAAGTAATCACTTTCATCCATTTAACTCCAGTGGGTTGGGAACACTTGCCTATTAGCTTTAAAAAAAATAAAACAAAACAAAATACTGGCCTCATATTTTCCTATAAACTGTTACTGTTTCTTCCAGAAGAAGACAGGATGAGGAAGGACATTATACACATATGTTCCCTTAGCCTGGCTGTGCTGCTCTTTTCACTCTTGAGTCCTACATTGTATTTACTCTCTGGCTCTCTAATTCATGTTAGGGTTTGTTTTGTTTTGGGCACTTTTGAAGTTGGTACATCTTAAGGAAACCAAAGGGCTTCAAATTCATTGTCAGATAGCATCAACATATTTCTAGAAAAACACACTCAGATGCCCTTTCACGCCTTGACCCTGAGAAGAATTGTCACCCTGCATTCCTAGCCATGCCTCCTGAGCTTGAAAGGGCCATATGCTGTGAGCATAAGAAAGTTGAAGTGCATGTTCTGAACCCTGCAGCCATCCTCCCTGTATGTATTGCCCCCATGTTAGCTCCTATTCTCCACCAATGTTCGTGCCTCCATCTAGACACCATCTTGGTTGGAGGAGTGATGTATGTATTGGTTAGGAGTGCCTTCGGCTGCATATAGTGGTGTCTCTGGCTAACAGTGGTGTAAACAAAGAGACGTTTCTTTTTCCCGCAAAGTGAGCAGTCTGAAGGGAGACAGTTGCTGGTGCTGTTTCAGAGGTTTAGAGGTACTGGCTTTCACTCCTTGGTTGCCCCACTCCATGCTCAAACCTGCACTGGGAGACAAAGAGAAGTGAAGGACAGGGCTAGCTACTTCAGTGCCTTTATCAGAAAAAGAAAATGCCTTTCTAGAAGCCCCTAGCTGACTTCTATCTCACTGGCCAAAATTACTTCTTCCAGACCCCTCGAGCTACAAGAGAGGCTGGAAAAGGGAGTAGTTAGCTTTTCTTCTGTGGAGGTAGTAAAAGAAGGGCTGGGTCACCCAGTGGGTGACCAGGGAACAAGTCTACCTCTGTCCAAGGTAACCCAACCCATTCACCCTCCCAAGACCAGCTCTAATGTCCCTTTGTGTGAGGACTTCCCTGAATTGCTCAGGCAGAGGGTTTCCCTATGAACCCACCTTGTCCTGCAGTTGTCATCGGCTAGACTGAGCACGCTCCCTGCGCAAGGACCGCATGACTATGCATGGTGCACGGTGAGGGCTGCTGGAAGAATGAATGAACATGTGGGTGTGCGGATCCCCTGGGCGTTTCCTGAAGCCAGCTGCTGGAGGTAGACGGAGAGCGCTGACTGGGAAGATCTCACTTCCTCCTGACATCCCATCCTGTCCGTGGGCATTCCCCTGATGAAATGTGAAACCACAACCCTGACCACTTGTTTTCATTAAGGTACTATGGGGAGCTTGTTGCCAAAGCCCTGCTGGCTCATGTGTGATAGAAATCATCTAGTCTGGGACAGTAGGTCTTCTGCCTTCCTAGAATTTTTGTACACAGTTTTAAATAGTTACGGCCATTTGGTTTCTTAATGATACAGATTTTAGCTCAGTGTAACCATCAGTATAATTCTCTGAAATTACAAACTATACAGAATAATCTATTCATACGAAATATTCTTGGTTGTACATGAATAGGCATATCATGTAAAATATAGTTGATACTTCCTGGAGTTGATCCTAGGAAGATAATTAAACAAGCGTGCAAAGATATGTGCAAAGTTTGAGGGATTTTTATAGCGGCGTTTTATAATAAAATTTGGAAACATTCCAACTCATCACTAGGATTTGGGTTAAATAGAAAATGGAGCATTGTGGAAGGATTAAAAATGATCACATAGGATATCCTAATAGCATAAACAGTGTTGCTGGGGATATCAGGCAGGCGATGTGGATGTGAGATGTAATCCCTTCTCGGCTGACAAAGACAACGTTATGCATTTTCATCAAAATGGTAGACAATGACTATCTCTAGGATGTGTGTGTGTGTTTTACTGTCTTTAAGTTTTTCTGTATTGTTTAACTTTTAAAACAATGTGTGTATTTGTTTTACAATCAGAAAATATGATTTTCATAAAAATAATTTTCACAAAAATATCGAATTCAGGGCTATTTCTTTTTTTCTGTTTATTTTAATTTTTCTTAATTGACATATAGTTTATTTACAATGCTGTGTTAGTTTCAGGTGTATGGCAAATGGACTGATTTTTTTTTCAGATTCTTTTTCATTTTATCTTACTATAAGATTGAATATAGTTCCCTGTGCTATACAGTAGGCCCCTTGTTGTTCTATTTTGTATACAGTAGTGTGTATCTGTTAATCCTAAACTACTGATTTATCCCTTCCAGGGCTATTTCTTTAGCAGAAATACTGAACATGGAATTCTCTCTTTATAATAGAACACAAAACTATCAATATCTGAGAATTAATACTAAAGGAATGGTATCTATAATTTTAAAATCCACACAAGATATTACAATAGAAGTTTCCACTTTTTTATACAAGCACATTTTAGGGGAAGGGGGAACTTCCTTAAAATAGGATAAAAGCAAAGAATTAACATTAATAATTTCCATCACAGCCTTTCCTCTCAATCAGGATCTAAGCAAAGAGCCAAGAAGAACTGGGGCAAGGAGCTATTTTTATGATACATGTTCTTTATTTCTGGGATTTGCAGGAGGAATGGTGGCAGAGTTTCCAGACTGCTGTTCCTAACTCCAGTTTATTTGGAAAGCGCGATTTAAAAATAACGTTGGTTCTAGTTATTTTTCATGAAGGATTTACCAAACAATCTCAAATTCAGTTTTCTATTGAGTTTGAAGATAGTGTCTGCCCTTTTTTGTGGTAATGAAAGCTCCTGAGAAGAGTTTTTCGAGCAAGTGAAGATGTAGTCCATCTGTTGTCTTTAAAGATACTATAATTCTGGGAGAACCGCTTGGTGATCTGAGAGACTTGAAGCACTGTCACTTTAAAAATTCTCAAATCTTCTTCCACATTTATTCTAACAAATATGTCATCTGTCTTGGGGGAGGGGAAGAATCGCTTAAATCCTAATGCTTTATTTTCACCATCATTGAACAATTCACAATTCAGAGTATTCAGCGATCAAGTCTAGCTGATCGTAGAAGGTGGGGTGGAACTGAAAACTGGGCTGTTTATGCGGTTTTGATGGGTGGTATACAGTACTGTGCAGGCAAGAGCACAGTCCCCATGACATCATGGACTGCACGTGGGCACGGAGATGCCCCTGCCAAGCACAGCCGCTTTGTGCCGGGTCCCGGGCTGAACTGATGACTCCAGTGCACGTGGCCTGCTGACATCTACTGTTGTAGGTGGGATCTCCCTGGAAAACCCTAAGAGACAATAAGCACAAAGGTTCACGGAGGGTTGGGGGTGGGTGGGGACAGTAGGTTTCTGAGACAGTGTTTATTTTAGAATCGGTCTTCATTTTAAAATGCGCCCTTGATGTCTTGGTATTTTAGTGGTGGTTGAATGTTCCCGACCTCCCCTTTCCCCCAGACAAGCAGGGCCACATGCAGAGAACGGAATGAGGAATGGGGCCTGTCAGATTCTGCCCTGGCTGCTCAGCTGGGGGCCGTGGCCAGAGATAGAAGTCTCACACAGCATCTTCGCCACAGACAACTCCCTCACACAAGAGAGGTCTCCATTTGTATTAATCAATCAACAAAATTAATGATGAAAGGAAGACGGTGTGGCAGGAAATCTTGTAGACTGTAAATAGTATGAGACTCCAAAGAGGTGTCTTGGGTAGGGGTGGTCCAGGAAATTTTTACAGAAGACTTCATATTGAAATAAATAGATGTTTAACAAAACTACAATGAGGTATCACCTCACACCAGTCAGAATGGCCATCATTCAAAAATCCACAAATGGCAAATGCTGGAGAGGCTGTGGGGAAAGGGGAACCCTCCTACACTGCTGGTGGGAATGCAGTTTGGTGCAGCCACTATGGAAAACAGTGTGGAGATTCCTCAAAAGACTAGGAATAGACTTACCCTATGACCCAGGAATCCCACTCCTGGGCTTGTATCCAGAAGGAAATCTACTTCAGGATGACACCTGCACCCCAATGTTCATAGCAGCACTATTTACAATAGCCAAAACATGGAAACAGCCTAAATGTCCATCAACAGGTGACTGGATAAAGAAGAGGTGGTATATTTTTACAATGGAATACTACTCAGCCATAAAAACCGACAACATAATGCCATTTGCAGCAACATGGATGCTTCTGGAGAATGTCATTCTAAGTGAAGTAAGCCAGAAAGAGAAAGAAAAATACCATGTGAGATCGCTCATATGTGGAATCTAAAAAACAAAAACAAAAACAAAGTGTAAATACAGGACAGAAATAGACTCACAGACAGAGAATACAGACTTGTGGTTACCAGGGGGTTGGAGGGTGGGAAGGGATAGACTGGAATTTCAAAATTGTAGAATAGATAAACAAGATTACACTGTATAGCACAGGGAAATATACACAAAATGTTATGATAACTCACAGAGAAAAAAATGTGCCAATGAGTGTGTATATGTCCATGAATGACTGAAAAATTGTGCTGAACACTGGAATTTGACACAACATTGTAAAATGATTATAAATCAATAAAAAATGTTAAAAAAATAGATGTTTAATTAGATGAATTTCCAATCCTGGCTAATTACAGTACATGCTATAATAGTTATGGGGAACTCATATGGACTAAAGGAATTTAAAGATGTAAGTTTCAGTTTCTATTCTTCGTTCATTTATTCATATTCTTTTTTTCTTCCTCTCTTCATCCCTTTGTCCCTCTTTTCCTTCCTCCCCCAAGACAATCCAGTTCAGTTTACTTGAGTTAAATATGAGCCTAATTCAGCTGCACTGTGCGTGTGTACATCCAGCCACACAGAACTTACCATTCCTGGGTCTTAGAAACATTAGTGGAATAGAAAAGGAAATGGTTCATACGCTTTTATTTTCTCTTTGCTCCCACCCTCCCTTCTTTTGAAAAGAGAAGGAAGGAGGGGGAAAAACAAATGTTGAAAGCATTGAAGGAACAGTTCAAAGGTGATGGGGTCATTTCATGAGAACATCACAGGAAGAAGGTTCTCACCTGTGGTCTTGGGGTCTTTATCAATAAAAGTCGGACCCTGTGGTTTCCTGGGATCTGGTTCTGTACTTGCATGACTGAAGTTCACCAACTTGAACTTCTAAGTCGTGCAGTTGCTGGGAAATGAGACTGATTGTGTTTGCCTAGTTGTGGACTCTGTAGCCAGTTCACAAGCATCTGTGTTTGTGTCAGGGCATGAGTGAGGCTGAGGGCAAATCTTCAGCAACGGCTTCATTATTGGAAGTGCGAGATTTTTTTCTACTTAGGCTTTGTTTTTCAGTTTGCTGCTTATTTGAAGTCATAAATCAAATAAACGTGAGAAACTGCCATTGTGCACCTGTATTTTACATTTACAGTGGTATTATTTTTCATTTTAAATGCATTTATGGATGTTTTCAATGCACTGACAGCTGAGCTTTTAATTCTATAATCCTTGTTAGAAAGCAATTTTTAAAGTAATAAGGATGTACCTTTTCACTCCGGATTCTGGCTCAGCTGCTCGGTGGAACCCTGCTGGCCTGAACAGCTGTCCCTGCCCATCCCTGACTGCCCCTTCCCCTCTAAGTTCCCTGCGTTTCCCGTTGATCTTTCAGGAGCCTGAATTGTAGTTAGCTGCCTCCTTTCCTTATCCTGCCATACAGTTTTCTCCTAAAATCTCAAGGCAGTAAGGTTCAAAATAGAAGCGAACATCTTGACATGGTCTGAGGTTTTTGCATATTTCAATATGAGAACCCAGACCAAAAGATGCAAATGGGTGATCTTTTACTTCCTCTCTTCATATAGGGAACTTCCCAAATGCTCCTGCCCTTGGATGGAGCAATCTACGTTAGCACTGAAGTGAATAATTCTATATTTGGCAGTTATGTGTCAAAGCAAGTCTCATAAATGCAGCAGATGTACGTGCTGGGTGACTGCCATTTGTGGGCATCTGGGGAGTTATTTACTGGTTATTGACAGATTTGGGGGTGGGGGATGGTGAAGGAAGGGGAACCGAGGACTTTCCCCCTCATTGTTTTGTCTTCTGAGTGATTGTCCCCAAGGAAAAACCTTCTGAGTCTGAATCCCTAACTGAACATTTTTATATTTACATGTTTGTGGTCCTGCTAACTGTGCGAAGCTTTGGGATTGGAGGTTTTCTACCGAATTAAAAGAAGCTTGGCCTCTTTAATTGTTTAAATTCTGATTGTTTCTAAAAGGAAAGCATTTGAGGAAGTACGTTTGTGCCCTCTGATTGGCATTGCTTGCTTTTGTGCAAGTCGACTTAGGGAATTGTCTTATGTGAAACCAATAAAGCAGCTTAAGTAATTGGAGCTGAACTCTTCTCCCTGGAACACAGCCAGGTCCGAGGCCTGGGAAGCACAAAAGGGCACAGGGAATTGACAGGTGGGCACCAGCAACGTTGTCTTCCCCCAGCTGCTGGGTGAGGGGCCGTTGCAACCATAACGACCTCGGGAAACCCAGTTCAGCTTTTCCAGACCCGTCCTGATCATTGACCTAAATTCCTCGCTGTGACGTCTCTCCTTTTCCTGTTCCTCCAACATTCTCTCTTTTATCTTGGTGACAGTCGCAGTTGTAGCTTTCCACAGCTGCTTTTCCTTTAGAGATCTGAGCTGGGGCTTACGAGACTCTCTGGGTTAGATTTCTCAAGCCTCCTTCCTGGAGGAGGAGGATTGAGAGGGCTGGCCTGAGTGGCCAGAGGAGCCTCGTCCATCCCCTCGGAGACAGACCTGGAAGAGCCTCTGCCGATGACTGAATATCTTCCTGTCTCCCCTCATGTGTAACTTGCCAAGTTAGAAGACCCTGTGTTGCTTACTCATGCTATAGTGAAGATTTCCTTACCCTCCAAAGTTTTTTCACCACATTCATTTATAGCCATAGCACTTTTTGTTGTTTCTATTCCTTCAGGCTGTTCCCTTGCTATTTTATTCCCCTTCCCTCATACCCACTCATTCCTTCCGAAAGCCAGAACCTTTAGCTCCCACCTAAGCACCATAATTATTTAACCTATATTTATTGGATGTTTACTACATTTATTTACCATGCATATTGTATTACAGATATTTGTATACATTGTTTTATTTCTCCTACTACATTGTAAATTCCTTAAAATCAAAGACAAGGCATTATCCATGTTTTACTCTCCCTAGTATAGTGCCATATATATAGTATGTAGTGAGTCTTGAGTAAATGCGGCCAGCACTGTGGTTTTCAATCTGTTTGAAAAAAATGTGAATGACAGATATATTGGTTATTAGGCCTGAAGTCTCAGCACCATTGTGTGCAATTCCATTTGTTTCTAGGAAAATGCTTATTAACTGCATAGAGCCCTTGCTTTTTCCTGCCCCCACCCCTGCTGTTTTCTTTTCTTATCATGTGTTTCTTTTTTTCTTTTTTAACTTTTTTTTGGTGGTTAGGTTTATTTATTTTTGGAGGAGGTACTGGGGATTGAACCCAGGACCTTGTGTATGCTAAGCACGCACTCTACCACTTGAGCTATACCTGCCCCCCTATCATGTGTTCAGCTTACCTCTGGGAGGTGTGACTTGTCCAGAGAACCAGTGGTCATAGGCGCCTTATCTTTCCATGAATATTTGTGTTAAGTAGAAAGGAGAGCAGAGAGGGTAAGAACTACTTTTACCTTCATTCTAGCTCCTGTTCCAGTGATTGCTACTATTTTTGTATTTTCTCTTTCTTTGTATTTAGGGAAACAAAAAGGGTTCACATGGGCTTTTAGCTGATCAGAATTCAAAGAACCAGAGTTTATTTTGAGGCCATCTATCTGTGAAGCATTGATTTATGTTAAGAGGAAAGATTAAGATTTTCACATATTTTGGAGGTTTTTGATGTTTAAAAAAAAAAAAGACTGTGGGAGTAGATTTTAGATGCACGGAATATTTCATGGATTTATTTATTGAGCAATTATCTTCCTTAGCATCAGTTATCCCCAACTAATCTTTGTTTACTATTTTCATGAGAACTGAAAGACATTTCCTGCAGTTCAGAATTGTCTGCCAGAGCTATAACACATGAGGTCTTTGTATTTCTTTCTCCAGTAGTTGATGAAATCCAGCATTCAGTCTATCTACAGAGACATCTTACAGAAAGAGATCTTTTTCTGATTTCTCTGGTTGAATACATGAGATCACAAGTTACATGAAAGGTTGAAGTTCAAGTAGCAAATAAAATGCCAAGTGGAACACCAAACAGTTTGCACCAAAAATGTTCTACATTTCTCTGTTTAAAGCAACTCTTGCTCCGCTAAGTTGGTGTTTTCCTCTTTGTTGTGTTTCTCTCATGAGCCTGCGTTGTCACCACTTGCTCAATCCAAGAGCAAGGCTTCCTCAGAAACCAGGGCGTGCCTAGGAGGCCAGGATGGCAGTAGAGGCTGTAAATGTGTAGGAGATGTGCACATTGCATCGGCAGCCCTTCTGTCTTCAGACTTTGTAGTCTAAGATCTTTTGGCAGATAGTGGATGTGTTCCTCTTCACTCACCACACAATAACTGACAACCTGTTCATATGCATGTCATGCTGTACCCGGTATTGGGAGCCTGTAATCTGTATGAAACAACTGTAAAGTGATTTCTTGTATGATTTAGGAAATAGCACATCTTCTTTTAGAGGCACTCCTTCTATGTAAAATAGAAATACAGTATCCATGTATGTTAACATCTACTACGGCTACGATTACTGCTACTGCTAATAATAATAGTACCTACCAGGTGAAGGGACTTGACATTCTGTGCCAGGCACTGTTATGTGCCCTTGAAGTATAACATCCCATTTTAAGTTTTTATCCCTCTGAAATGGGTATTTATCTCTGTTGAACATCTGGGAAGTCCGGAGCTCACAGAGGTTAAATTACTTGTCCTGAGTCACATAGCCAATGTGTTTCTGAGCTGGGGTTCAAACCTAAGCCTGTTTTACCCCTAAGTCTGTGTCCTTTGTCACTATCTCCTGCTTTTCCTGGAAGTTGTCAAATGCCAATATATCCTGAAACAGCCAGGAAGTTTCGGCTAGTTCTGGGATTTTCTTTCATACAACAGGTAAGATAGGGCCATGAATAATTAAAACCCAAGGACCCAGGTTTCTGTACCACCCAGACTCGGAAGGGGCTAGCTGGGGTGACAGAGACTTAATGAGTTTGCTTGGGGAAGAGCAGCAAGCAAGATGGAGGGGTCCCCTTTTGCCCTTCAAATAATTTGTAATCCATCCTTGCTCTGTTGCTAATGAGGCTAGAAAGGATATGTAGGAAACAAAACCATTTCCTGGCTGTGCGAGGGCACAAGAGTGTCGTGGTGGTGAGGGAGCAGTGCTTCCAAGCTCAAGATCACCTCTGAAACCTCAAAGCCTTTTTCACTTAGTCACACATTTTTAAGTCTTTAAGGTGGTGATTCTCCAACTTGTTCCCCAGGCCAGCAGAATCCACATCAGCTGGGAACTTGATGAAAATACAAATTCTCAGGCCCCACTCCACATCCACTAAATCAGAAATTCAGGGAGTGAGTCCCAGCAGTCTGTGTTTTTACAAGGAAATTCTGTTGCACTGTGAGTATGACAACCACTGGTTTAAGGTACACCTTTGTTCATCATGGCAGACAGGTCTAGTGAAGCAAACAAGTGAGACCGTTCTGTAATAGTATCAGCTCGCCTCTCTGGAACTTAACCATTCGTTTATCATTTGCCATTTTTTTGCCAAGTGCTTTGCCAGATCTTAATTTATTTCATCTTTTAGTAATCCCATGGGACATTCTTTATCCCCATTTTACAGTTGGGGGAACAGAGGTTTAGGGATGTTAGATGACTTGTCCAACAGCACACAACCATCTTGGGATTTGAACCAAGTTTCTGGCTATGTGCTCTGGGAATTAGGCAAGATATGCCAAGGAGCTCGCAGTCAAGCGGAAAATAGACACACAGCAACAATTAGAAAGCCCTGCTATCTCTGTATAATTTCATGGTGGTAAAATTAACCTTTTTGGCATACAGGGAGTTAACCAAGCAAATGTTCCCTTAAAAATTCCCTTCTCAAAAAGAGGTGAGGTAAAGAGATTGAGTCTTTTTGTCTACAGTTGATAATCATGGAACACTGTGTAAATAGTTACATTTAAATCCATAAGGTTTTGAACACCTGCTAGTGTGCACATTATCAGTAAACATATATCCAGTGTGTACAGTGCTGTGTTAGGTACTGGGTAGAAACAAAAAAAAAGAATAATGGATGGTCTCAAGTCACTTAAAAGATTCTTTGTATGAAATCGTTAGGAAACAACAAAAGATAGACTATCAGGGCCTAAGTGATATGATGTAATAGTGGTTGAATAAAGGGTGAGATCAGTGAGGGTCGTTCAACCCACCAGTGTTTTCCAGGAGAATAAATCTGTATAATCAGTACATTGAAGTTTGTTACTCTGGGCCTCGGGCAAAGAGGCAAGAGGCATAGCTTACTCTGTGTGTGTGTGTGTGTGTGTGTGTGTGTGTTTATACATATGTATAGATACCTGCATATATATATATATTTCCAGCTTGCGAGAGTAGCTGTGCACATGTAAAACTGCAACAATAGTTGCTAGATTGCTCCCTGTGTAGATGTGTGTAATTATAGTTTCTTTAACAGTGTATGGTCATCTCTCTTCTTATTTTCGACACTGCATGTTTATCATCAATACCTTTAATCTCTACCAATTTAGTAGGCAAAATGATATTTTGTTTATATTTAAAGATTTGTAAGTTTGAGTGATTTTTCATAGGCTTATCTTGTCTTTAACATCCTTTGCGTCTTATCTTTCATCGGAGGGTTTCCTTATTGGTAAGAATTCTTTGTACTGTATGGATGGCATCCCTTTCTTGTATGAGTTGGATAGATTTCTTCCTGTTTGTTCTTTTTTTTTTTAACCTTAATTTTTGTGTGTGTGCCATACAGAAGTACTACATTTTTATGTACACAAATCTATAAACTCTATTCTCTATGACTTTTGGACTTTATTTCCTACTTAGAATTCCTTGCTACAAAACTATTAAGATACTCACCCATGTTTTCAACTAGTTGTTTTATGGTGGTATTTTATATACAATTTTTAAAGAAATTTGAATTTTATGTAGTATAAAGAGTAAGGATTGGACTTAACTTCATTTTTTTCTTCTAACGGCCAGCCAAGTACTCTAGACCCAGTCATGATATTTAACTCACTGACTTCAGATGCCACTTCTATTGTATATTAAATTCCCAGTTTTACTTGAGTGATTTCATTATTTTTGCATCAGTTTTCAGACTTCCTGGCATCTTCCCCAATTTAGTCAATACTCCTTGAATGAATTTCTAGTTAATAAAGGACCACACTTGCTTCCTATGAACACTATCAGCAGTACACTTTACAGAAAGGGAGAGATGTTAACATTATTAAAGAGTATTTGCATCTAGACTGTAATAGCATATAAATACAATAATACAATAATAATAGAGTTCATGATTTTTAATGCTACATTCTCCAAGAATGTAAGATCCATGAGGTTATAGAGCCATGCATAAAGAAGAATAGATTCTCAATAAATTGAATGAATGAATTGGTGATTTGGTATTGTCATATTATGTTTGCTTTTCACTTTCTAAAAAGTTGACATATTTCATCCAGATAAGAAAGTAATATACCTAAATGGATATGGTTCAACTATTTTGGATTTGATACATTGTGTCAAAAGCCATAAAACTTTTCATGGTCTTTATTCCAGTATACTTACTTCTAAGAATCTATCCAAAGGAAGAAAATCAAAAAGGAAGGGGAAAATTACATGTATAAAAATTCTCGTTATAACAGTCTTTAATATATTAGGAAAATCTTGATATCAAGGGACCAAAATGGTCAATAAGATTAATTACTGAGAATAGTAATTTAAAAGCATAAATCGGGATATAATCCACCAACTATAAAAAGAATTTATACTAAAAGCCTAGAGTGAGCAACATCAAAATGATCAACGGTTTGCTGGGGGTGACATTTTGGACTTCACTCTTTTTTCCCCTGAATGTTTATAATGCTAGCTTTTGCTTTCTATAGTAAAATGAATTGCACCATAAATCTAATTTAATGCTTGATTGAGGCACAGGCACATGTGTAGCCCCTTAACTGAGCATTGTTTCACAGTATTGGCTGCTGATTCAACATTTGGAGCTTTATGCAGCAAGAAATGGGTAAAACAAAATGACATCTGCAGCAGGGTAAATTGTTGAAGACCCACCTATATAAATGTCAAAAATTCTACTAGCCTTTTGAGAATGAAAACGTCCACAAGTTACTTCTACTTTCTATTCTTTGGGTGCACACACATCCTTTTTACTTAAATCTCTTTCGTCTTTCAGAGTTAACGAAACATTTAATTTGAAGATACAAATCCCACAGTACATGAGATTGTTTGCACTTATCTACAGACTTTTTGTGGCTATTAAATAAGAAGGCATGGACTACCTCCCTCTGATTCTCCATTTCTTAACTCTGTTTTCAAAGTTGTATGTACTGGGTAAAATCTTATTCTGAGACAAATATGATAGCTATGTATTCTAAAACATTTTTAATGTTTTTAAGTTCTGTATTTTGTGCCAATAGCAATACTTGTGGGGGGGGATTAGAATATTTTTAAGAGGAGCATTCTTTGTGATGGGCGACATCCATGCAAATACCATGGCGTTGCAGACCATTTTGATCTGTTTCCTGTGTGTCTTGGCAGCACTCCTCAAACTGTACCTTTTGAGCTGTTACCTCTTCCTTACGTCTTTCATCACATCTAGATTCTCACAGAGCATCTTCGGCAGCAGGACAGGCTGTCTCAATAGCTCTATTTCAGTTTTATTCTTCAGTTGTCTATTCCCACAGGAAAACCCTTCTGTATGGCATCTGTCTTGGCTTCCATGGGGGATATGAAGCTGTGGCCATCATATCAGACACCTGAAATCAGTTCACAGATTGCTTTGAATTGTCTCTTTCCATCTGTACAAATAGTCACCTGTTGGATTTTGGATATTGAGAGCAGGTAATTTAAGTGGAAATGGCAGTGAAGGACAGGCAGGGTCTGCTTTTATGGAGTTGGTTTAAAACTAAGTGGTTATCGGGACTTGCCTCTACTTCTGCCCCTTCATGCCTTGAACTAGGAGCAGCCACTCCAAAAATGCAGGCTTGGGTCCATGGATTATTGGACCTGGCATTTTCCCTAGAACAGTGGTTCTCAAAGTGTGGTCCTCAGACAGCAGCAGCAGCACCACCACCAGGAACTTGTTAGAAACACAGATTCTCAGACCCCACACCCAACACTGAATCGGGAACTCTGGAGTGGGCTGGGCAGAGTCTGTTTCAACAAGCCCTCCGTGTGCTTGTGCTGCAAGCTCAAGGTTAGCAACTGTGACTGTTAAAAGAGCAGAAGCCCAACCCACAGGCACATTCTTACAGCCATCTATTTTCTTTTCTCATGAATGTGTAGTGCATAAAATACAACAATTTCAAACTTTAGAGGGAGGTATCCCACAGATGCACCTCTACTCTCATTCCTTTTTCATCATTTCTGTTTTTAAATATATTAATAGTGCTCCCCCTGACCTAAAATACATTCTTTATGTATCATTTGTAAAAAGTATCTGTTGCCACCTTCTTTCAGCAGTAAGGGTTTAGTTCACTTACACTCCTTTCCCTTTTCTCTCCTGCCTCTGACTTTGTTATCACCTACATTTTAAAATTTTGTTTCTTGCAGAGGTTACCTTTATAACTTTAAATGATACAGTTCAATTCTTAAGTATTCACCCGTTAAACTTCTTGTTAGGTAAAGTGAAGAAATTGGCATTCACTGCCCCACCTCTTCCTTTCTCCTTCCCTCTTTCAGATAATTTTAGGCTATTGGCATCTCTATTTTACTATGATAAATTATTTGATAATTAGTTTATACATTGCTTCTGAAAATTGGAAATAGTGTCGGCAGTAGAATGGTTATGTAAATATGATGAGCTGCAGAATGCAGTATGATTGTTCTTTGACTTAATGCCTCTCCCCACTGGTGTGAGTCATCTGGTCCTTGACTCCTGCCTGGTTGGTCCACAGCCTTCTAGTATTCCACAACAGCATGTCCCAAAGTGTTTTCTATAGGTGGGAAGCCAAAATACGGCAAAATGAGTGGGGAACAATCAAGCAAACTTAAACCCACTAATGTAGGACTCTTCATAGCCTTTAATTTCTAATGAAAATTATGACTCTTGAAGAGAGCGATCGACATAGAGCATTTCTCAGGGGGAACCCCTCTTTCATAGGCATCTCATCCCTATGCGTCCTCTGATCCAGAAGATTTTCTTTTTGCCTAGATTCTGCATTCTGCCTATTGGGTCAGTGCTCAGACTTAGTGAACCATTGTTCACTGAGATCCTAGCTCTGACTCACTGGACCCAAGAAAGTACTTCTCCCCCTCTGCTATTATAATAGCTTCTAAGAGCCACGTATGAGTGATGTACTTAAGTACTGCCAGCACCATTTGGCTTCTGTCCAAATGCTTGTTCCCTGATTTTCTTGTATCAGATAACATGACTGTGATTTGCATGCTTCCTAAATGCTTGGTTTCTCTTGTTTTCTTCCAACTTATCCTAAGGATAGTGACCTTAACAAACCACCTCCTCTAAAGATATTTTCTTTCTGAAAAGCAAAGCCATTTAATCATTAGTGGACTCATTTAATAATTAGAAAATGCCTGAAGTTCATTTTCAGTTCTTGAGAATTCAATATCTGAATTCTTATCTACTTAAAATAAAAAGTCCTTTATTTTGGAAAACACTGTTTTAGAATATGACAGTAATGTGGAAAACATTTCATTTCAGTCTGATTCATGATCATTCAAGAATAAGTTAGACTAGATGGTAGAGTAGAAGGAGCTGAAGCTCACGTCATCTCACCAACACACCAAAATCACAACTAACTGCAGAACAACCATCAATAGAAAAGACTGGAATCAACCAGAAAAGATCTTCCATAACTAAAGCTATAAACAAGGGACCGCAGTAAGGCAGGCAGGAGGGGCAGACTTGCCATATAATCAAATCCCATACCCCCAGGTGAGTGGCCCACAAAGTGGAGAGTAATGATATTTCAGAGGTTCTCCCACAGGAGTGAGAGTTCTGAGCCCCACATCAGGCTCCCCAGCCCAGAGGCTCCAGCACTGGGAGGAGGAGCCCTCAAAGTATTAGGCTTTGAATGTCAAAGGGGCTTAATTGCAGGAGTGCCACAGGACTGAGAGAAGTAGATACTTCACTCTTAAAGGACATACCCAAAATCTAAGGCTCACCAGAACCAAAGCCAAAAGCAATCATTTCATAGGAGCCTGGTCTAGACCTAAATGCTGCTCTTGGAGGGTCTCCTGGGGAGATGGGTGGTGGCTGTGGCTCACCTGGGGGATAGAGACATGGTGGTGGACATATCAGGGAGTGTTCATCTTCATGAATTCTCCTGGAGGCTGACATCTTACTTGGGTCATTAGCACCAAGACCTGGCCTCACTCAACAGCCTGTAGCACCCAGTACTAGGATGCCTCAGGCCAAACAACTAACTAGGGGGGAACATATCCCCACGCATTAGGAGAAGGCTGCCTGAAGACTTCCTGAGCCCACAGCTGCCTCCAGACATGACCCTAGACATGGCTCTGCCCACCAGAGGACCAAGACCCGGATATACCCACCAGTGGGCAGGCACCAGAAGTGAGGAAACTATGATCCCACAACCTGCTGAACAAGTCCACAAACACAGGCCAGACCCCACCCCAGGACCAGCTGGACCCTGGCCCTTGGGTGACTAGAGGGGAGGACACTGCATAGGACATCTCCTACAGAGGGCCACTTCTCCAAGGCTGAGAAACAGAAGTAACCTACCACATATGTAAAAATACAAATAGAAATTTAGACAAAATGAGATGGCAGAAGAATATGTTTCAGACAAAGGAACAAGATAAAATCCCAGAAGAAAAACTAAGTGATGTGGAGATAGGCTATCTGAGAAAAAGTTCAGAGTAATGATCACAGAGATGATCAAAGAACTCAGGAGGAGAATGGATGCACAGAGTGAGAAGTTAGAAGTTTTAAACAAAGAGGAAAATAAAAAGAACAACCAGATTTGAAGAATACAGTAACTGAAATGAAAAATATACTAGGAGGAATCAATAGGAGACTAAATGAGGCAGAAAAATGGATCAGTGAGCTGGAAGACAGAGTAGTGGAAATCACTACTGCAAAACAGAAAGAAAGGAGAGTGAAAAGAAATGAAGACAGTTTAAGAGACCTCTAGGACAATGTTAAGTACGCTAATATTCACCATATAGGGATCCCATAAGGAAAAGAGAGAGAGAGAAAAGGGCCCAAGAAAATAATTGAAGAGATAATAGCTAAACACCTCCCTAACCTGGGAAAGGAAATAGTCACCCAAGTACAGGAAGTGCAGAGAGTTCCATATAGGATTAACTCTAAGAGGAACACACAAAGATGCATTGTAATTACAATGACAAAAATTAAAGATAAAGGGAGAATATTAAAAGCAATAGGAAATGCAACAAATAACATACAAGGGAAATCCCATACAACTTAGCTGATTTTTCATCAGAAATTCTGCAGGCCAGAAGGGAGTGGCACAATATATTTAATGTGATGAAAGGGAAAAACCTACAACCAAGAATACTCTACCCAGCAAGGTTCTTGTTCACAATTGATGGAGAAATCAAAAGCTTTTCAGACAAGCAAAAGCTAAAAGAATTCAGCACCACCAAACCACCTTTACAACAAATGCTAAAGGAGCTTCTCTAGGCAGAAAAGAAAAGGCTACAACTAGACTAAATGGAAAAGCTCATCAGTAAAGGAAAACATATAGTGAAAGAAGGAAATTATCCACACACAAATTAGTAGGAAGGTTAAGACAAGAGTAGTAAAATCATCTGTATCCACAATAAGCAGTTAAGGGATACACAAAACAATTAGATGTAAAACATGATATCAAAAACAGTAATTGTGAGGGGAGGAGAGTATAAATGCAGGGTATTTAAAATGCATCAGAAATTAAGAGGTTAGCAACTTAAAACAATTTTATATACATATATATATTTATATATCTATAGACTGCTATATAATAATAATAACAATAACAATAATAATATATCTATCTATATATATATATATAGACTGCTATACCAAAACTTCATGGTAACTGCAAACCAAAGATCTATACTAGATGTACACACACAAAAAGACAAAGGAATGTAAACAGAACACTAAAGTCACCAAATCACAAGGAAAGAGAACAAAAGAAAAGGGAGAAAAAAAGACTTACAAAAACAAATCCAAAGCAGTTAACAAAATGGCAATAAGAACATAGACATTGATAATTATCTTAAATGTAAATGGATTAAATGCTTCAACCAAAAGACAGAGGCTGACTTGAATAGATACAAAAACAAGACCCATATATTTGCTACCTACAAGAAACTCACTTCAGATCTAGAGACACATAAAGACTGAAAGTGAAGGAATGGAAAAAGTTATTCTATGCAAATGGAAATCAAAAGAAAACTGGAATAGCAATAACTTACACCAGACAAAATGGACTTTAAAATAAAGACTTACAAGAGACAAAGCAGGCTACAACATAGTGATCAAAGGATCAATCCAAGAAGATATAACAATTGTAAATACATATGTACCCAACATAGGAGCACCTCAATATATAAGGCAAATGTTAACAGACATGAAGGGACAAATTCACAGTAATATAATAATAGTGGGTGACTATAACACCCCTCTTACATCCATTGTCAAATCATTCAGACAGAAAATCAATTAGGAAACACAGGCCTTAAGTGACACATTAGACCAGATGGACTTAATTGGTATTTAGAGCGCATTCCATTTGAAAGCAGCAGAATAAACATTCTTTTCAAGTGCATGTGGAACATTATCCAGGATAGATCACATACCAGGCCAAAAAACAAGCCTCAGTAAGTTTAAGAAAACTGAAATCATATCAAGCATCTTTTCCAACCACAAAACTATGAGATTAGAAATTAACTACAAGAAAAAAGCTGCCCCCCCAAAAAAAAACATGTGGAGGCTAAACAATATACTACTAAATAATCAATGGATCACTGAAGAAATCAGAGAAGAAATCAGAAAGTACCCAGAGACAAATCAAAATGAAAACATGATGATCTAATCATATGGACTGCAGCAAAAGCAGTTCTAAGAGGGAAGGTTATACCGACACAAGCTTACCTCAGGAAACAAGAAAAATATCAAATAAACAACCTAACCTTATACCTAAAGAAACCAGAAAAAGAATAACAAATAAAACCCAAAGTTTTTAGAAGGAAAGAAATCATAAAATTTAGAGGAGAAATAAATGAAATAGAGAATAAAAAACAATAGGAAAAAAATCAATGAAGCTAAAAGCTGGTTCTTTGAAAATATAGATAAAATTGGTAAACCTTTAGCCAGACTCAGTAAGAAAAAAATGGAGAGGGCCCAAATCAGTAAAGTCAGAAACAAAAAAGAAGTTACAACTGACACCATAGAAATACAAAGGACCATAAGAGACTTTTATGAGCCACTATATGCCAATAAAGTGGACAATCTAGAAGAAATGGACAGATTCTTAGAAAGTTACAATCTCCCAAGACTGAACCAGAAAGACATAGAAAATATGAACAGACCAATTACCAGTAATGAAATTGAATCAGCAGTTTTTAAAACTCCCATAAAAACAAAACTCCAGGATCAGACAGCTTTATGGGTGAATTCTACAAAACATTTAGAGAAGAGTTAACACCTAGCCTTCTGAAACTATTCTTAAAAACTGCAGAGAAGGAAACACTTCCAAATTCATTCTATGAAGCCGCCTTCACCCCGATACCAAAACCAGATAAAAATATCACAAAAATTAATGTAAAAACTCTCAACAATATGCTATCAAACCAACTCCAGCAGTGTATTAAAATGATCACACACCACGATCAAGTGAGATTTACCCCAGGGATGCAAGGATTTGTTGATATCTGGAAATCAATCAATGTGATACATCAGGTTAACAAATTGAGGGATAAAAACCATATGATCACCTCAATAGATTCAGTAAACGCTTTTGATAAAAATCAACATCCACTTATGATAAAAACTCTCCAGAAAGTGGGCATAGAGGAAATTGTACTTCAACATAATGAAGGTCATATATTACAGCCCCACAGCTAACATCATACTCCTTGGTGAAAAGCTGAAAGCATTTTCTCTAAGATCAGGAACAAGACATGGATGCCCACTCTTGCCACTCTTTTTTTTTTTAAACATAGTTTTGGAAGTCCTAGCCACAGCAATCAGAAGGAAATGAAATAAAAGGAATCCAAATTGGAAAAGAAGTAAAATGTTCACTGTTTGCAAATACATAGAAAATTCTAAAGAGGCTACCAGAAAACTATTAAGAGTTCATCAGTGAATCCAGTAAAGTTGCAAGATACAAAATTAATATACAGAAATCTGTTACATTATACAAAGTGAAAATGGAATGGGAGAAAATATTTGCAAATGATACAACCGACAATGGATTACTTTCCAAAATATACAAACAGCTCATATAGCTTAATATAAAAAAAACCAAACAACCCAATCAGAAATTGAGCAGAAGACCTAAAAGGATATTTCTCCAAAGAAGACATACATATGGCCAATACGTACATGAAAAGATGTTCAACATCACTAATTGTTAGAGAAATGCAAATCAAAACTACAGTGAGTTATCACCTCATGCCAGTCAGAATGGCCATCATTAAAAAGTCTACAAATAATAAATGCTGGAGAAGGTGTGGAGAAGAGAGAACCCTCCTACACCGTTGGTGGGAATGTAAATTGGTGCAGCCACTATGGAGAACAGTATGGAGGTTCCTTAAAAAACTAAAAGTAGAGTTACCATATGATCCAGCAATCCCACTCCTGGGCACATATTCAGAGAAAACTCTATTTCAAAAAGATACACATACCCCAATGTTCATAGCACTATTTACAATAGCCAAGACATGGAAGCAACCTAAATGCCCATCAACAGATGACTGGATAAAGTAGTTGTGGTATATATACAATGAGTAATACTCAGCTATAAAAAAAAAATGAAATAACGCCCTTTGAAGCAACGTGCATGGACCTAGAGATCATCGTATTAAGTGAAGTAAATCAGACATAGAAAGATAGATATTGTATAATATCACTTATATGTGGATTCTTTAAAAAATAATACAAATGAACTTATTTATGAAGCAGAGACTCAACAGACATAGAAAACAAACTATGGTTATCAAAGGGAAAAGGAAGGGGGAGGGATAAATTAGGAGTTTGAGATTAACAGATACACACTACTATATATAAAATAGATAAACAACATGGACCTACTTTATGGCACAGGGAACTATATTCAATATCCTGTAATAACCTGTAATGGAGAAAAGTCTAGAAAAGAATATATGTATGTATGAATATATATACATACATACATACATACATATACTGTTTTCCAGATTCTTACCACTGAATCACTTTGCTGTACACCTGAAACCAATGTAACACTGTAAATCAACTATCCTTTAAAAATTTTTAAATATTAAGTAGAAAAATCAAATATAAAACTAAAACCTGAAAAAAAGTAAATTGGACTATTCTTGAGGACAAAGACCTTGTCATATTGCAACATATTGCAGAATCTAGGTGAGCATGGTACACGGACACAGAGTAGATGTTTAATATTTATTGATCAATTTTGACTGAATGAAAACTTTGTTTTCCTTTGTTCCTACAAATTCAGGGTTTGCGTGTTTTTTCCCCTTTCTCATAAATGTGTAATTTGTCATTCAGCAGGAGGCACGTTTATATTTACCTTTCTGGGAAGTATCCCCAGTTGATTCACCTTTGAGGCGCTATCATTTTTACCATCATACCTAGAATTTGAGATTTTCATACGAAACCCATGCCTCGTGTGGATTAACCCAGTCTTAGGATACTTAAAAACCAACCTAGATATTTTCCCCATAAAATTAATGTTTTCTGTTTCCCTTGATTAAATTGAATACTTTGCATAACAATTCGTTCAAAAACCAACCACTCAGTGCCTACTCTGTTGAAAGCCCTTATAGACCAAGCATAGAGCAGAACACAATGATGGACATGGCATCATGCTAACCCTTAAATTCTGACTCTTTAGCTGGGAATATTGGACATGTGCACAGACAGATAAAATGCAAAGCAGAGGCGTGCAAGTAACAGGACCACAAATACAGCTTTTTTGGAGGTGGGACATTCTCTGAATACAAATAATAATTGTATATAGTTTATTTTCATGGAACCTCTGATACTATCCAATCATATTAACTAATGATGCATCCTAACTAGTTAATGCTGGGAGTAATATAAAGAAACAGAAGACTTGGTTTGTGCCCTTGAAACACTTAATCAGGAGACAAGCCATGAATGCAAAAATAGAGGCAATGAGGGAAGAGGTAACCAGTGTAAGCAAAGAGATATATGAGCTGTCATAAAGCAGAACATGATTAATTACAGATAGATTTGCATTTCAAATGCCCTCACGACTGGATTCCATTGGTCTTTTACACTTTCTCAAGAAATCAGAATATGCCAGATGCTTAATAATAAAACTGATAAATGTCTAGAGCTGAGCAGCCCATGTCAAGGTGGGAGAGAAAAGACAGGTCAGAATTCTCATGAGCGGAGTTACTGACTAAGGAAGTGGTTAGGCTTTGAGGGGTTTTGAGCAAATAGAAGAAAGGATTCGAAGCAGACAAAATAGACTAATGATGTAGAGCTTCTGTTCTAGATAATGCTGGGTTTGAGTCCCAGGTCTACTATTTTGCTCATTTTGAAGCGCTGGGCAAGTTTCTTAACCTCCTGTGCCTCAGTTTTTGTATCAGTAAAATGGGAATAACTACTGAATGTATAGGGTCGTCGCAAGGAGAAAGTGAAATACTGCACAGGAGGTTCGTAGAACAACAGGGCTTGCACAGACTAAGTGGTTAGTTGCTGCTGGCTGCTCAATACTGCTTCCTTTTTTTTTTTTTTTCTTTTTTACTATTACAGTCTCCTCCCTGATCTGTGGGAAGAATAATGAGGGTAGGTTCACATAGACTTTTTTGGTGAGGATTAAAGGAGATAAGCTTGTAAGTTGCTTTGCCAGGGCTAGAGCTTACTATCGTAGGATTTATGCATTGCACAGCTGCAGAGGGAATCAACCCTCTCATCGTCATCATGGATATGCGTAGTGATTCGTACAGTTTCTTGAGGAAGGAGCAGATCTTTCCAATACCTGCACAAAGTCGTCACATTTGGTAGGAGCGGGTGCGTGTTCAGCCCTCGCTGGTACTGCTGCTGCTACTGCTCTTGTCACTTCTGGAACCCCCAGTGTTCTTCCCTCTGCCACTGCCCGTCTTCCTTGCTTCCAGAAGCCTCAGCCTAGCCCTGGAGGGAGAAAGTTGGATGAGTCAGAGGAGCTACTCTGGTTTTATTATTTTGTTTAATATTTTTAAAACTAGTAGAGGATAACTGTTGTGTTTAGCATTTTATAAAAGAAGAGAATGTTCTGCTTTTTCTGAAAGCCTATGGTCCCTAAGTCATAGACTGATAAAGCAGGAATATAAACCCAGGTCTGTCTGATTTTTTTTCCCCATTAAAACATACTGTTAATACGCAGATGAAATGTCTGTCCCTGCTTTCAGCGACAGGGAGAACTGACTCAAAGACCATGTGAGAGGTTTGTGGTCAGAAAGCTGTGTGAATGTGAAATGCTGACATGTTTACTATCTGATTATGGATGCCCAGGAATTCCCTTCGACATGTGCAGGTAGAGGTCATAAGGTAGAGTCTTCCTTTTCCTAAGAGAGAAGTCATGGGATTTGAAGAAGACTCGCTGATGTTTTATCTCTTTGCTAATGTTTTCGTTTTATTCCACAGCCCAGAAATGTTCTTGGTCTCTGAGCAGATTACATTTTCATAGCTATGCGGAGGACTTAACTCCCACGGATGTTAATGGAAGCCATATAGCTATGCAGCACTTTCAAAATGTACCACTTAATGTCTGAACCTTTTAATCATGCTAGAAATTTGTTTTTCTAGCAAATAAACACAAATCTATTTTTGTACTAACAAAGAAAAGAAGCAAGCTCTCATTCTGTTGCACTCTGCTCTTGGAGTGTATACTGATTCTCTCTTTGGAAATTCACCAAACATCTGTGAAGCTTTCCTCCAGACTTGATGGCTTCCAGACTTAAATATGACTCCCATTTATTTCGAGACAAACAACCAAACAAACAATATCTTTAAATTTTTTTACGTTAAACTTCTATGGGCAAATTTTTTCTAGGAAGGGTCAGAGAGCCAGCCTGTATCATGGATTTACTTAGAAAAGCAACATAAAGAGTTTAACCAAAGGAGTGGGACTATTTAGCCCGGTCTCCTCTACCTGGTAAACTCAGCACAGCAGACAATGAGAACTGGAGTGGCAGCAGACCCCACAAGGGCTGGGAATAAACCATTGTGTTTTCATTGCTTAGCACGTGGCGACTTATGATGGATGTGCCCTGATGCCGTTACCATTACAGAACAACATTAATGAAAAGATTCTCTGTCTTCAGCTTGAGAGATGAGTTTGTTGCCTGTTTTTCTTTCGATACCAGTTCTCCAGGTGTGGTCCCTGGACTGACAGCATCAGCCTCATCTGGGAACTTGTTAGAAATGCACATTCTTAAGCCTTCAACCAAATGTACTGAATCCAGAACCTCTGAGACAGGGGCCCAGGAATCTGGCTTTAAACAAGCCCTTCCGGCTATGCCGGTGCACGTGGACACTTGAGAACCAACGGTCTAGGTGCTGGCTGAAGTGTCGAATTTACCCGAGCACTGTTGGTGCCCCCTGGTGGGGGGGAGGTTTGCTGCAGCCAAGTGTGTGCTCTTCGCAACGGTTAACCGTGCTTGACTGTGCTTTGTCGCTCAGTGCTCTGTTTCACCATGTATTGAACCTCAGGGTACAGAGAGGTGGAACCCGAGACTCGGGAAGAGATCAGAAACGGAGAGAGAAACAAGGGCCCAGGTACATGGATTCTAGTGCACAGGTAAAGGAGGTCAGGCACCAGCCTTCTTCCTAAAAGGTCGCAGCAGCAGTTGCGGTATTTTTGAACTATGGGCCTGCGGTTACAAAATGGAGCGAGACAAAACATCGTTTGGGAAGTCAAACAGAAAAGTGAGTGATAAGCTACATTCAGTGCTGCTTCATTGACAGTTGTGTGCAATCTGCTTTTAGCTACTGCAGCCCTCCAGGAATACATGTTTCTGCTGTAGCCCTTACCATGATGCATGGAAATTACTGGTTAACCTGTGTCCTTGACTCTGGGAAGGCAGTGAACACCATGCTTTTATAGATTTTTGGTATCCTTTAGTACGCGCCTAATACATTGTGTGTGCTCAGTGGATATCTGTTAAACTGAAGCAGACACTTCTGGTCTGGGGGGAGCTGCTTGTTCGCCAAGTAGGATGTCACTGAGAGTGAAAGGGAAGCACACAAAGAACAAACTCAGGAAAAGCTTAAGAGACTGATCAGAAGGGAAGCATGGAGCTTAATAGGGACCATATTCAGTGGGAGCCTGATAAGAGAAAATGCTGTGATTGGAAGTATGACTCTGCTTCCTGAGGACTGAAAAAGGAAAGGAGATGGTGAGAAAATGGGATGTTTGGAGGAAAACAGACAGGGTTGCACATGAAGAGGGCAACTTGGATTGTAACGTTTGACAAGAATAGAGCATTGAGAAAACAGAATGGAGCGAGTTGGGGGCAGCAGAGAAAAGTCGGGATGGAAGTTAAGAAATACCATGAGCAGAAAGAGAGAATATAAAATGCAGCGGGGAGGGAGTGGGAATGAGAATTTTGTGTTTTACTTGATCAGCTAGATGGAAGGACTCTTAAGTTCATTGTTGTCTTACTGTTTCATCATCCAAGCAGAGTCCAACTCACACGATGAAGCTATCTGTCAGTGCCCCCACAGCTGCCCAGCCGTCTTCCCTGAGAGCCCCCACTGCATATTTTGGTCCTTGGCAACGCAAATTGTTTCTCTTCAACTGATTTTAGAGGCTTTCTCTTGATAACAAGCCACTGAGCCAGCATCCATCCCTGAAAACCAAGAGGGAAGGGCCAGTGGGCTCCAGGGTCAGGGCTTCCCTAGGAGCCATCTCCCTTCTATCTGACTGCCTCTTAACGAGGCTGGAGATGCACAGCAGAGTGGTCCAAGGAAGGAGTGCTCTTTGTTTCAACACTGGGTACTTTTCTCACTGAGTACATGTTTCGTGCTTTGGGGGTGCTCTCAGCAAATCCCCAGGGCTGCAGTAGGTCCTCAGCTATGGGGTCAAAAGCATCGGCTGGTGTCAATAGATATGTAAGCTACTCATTTACAGTTGGCGCACAATGCTTGTTTTGTTTTTAGGAATTTGCTGTTACTTTTTTCCCCTTAAAATGCATGTTAATTTTAGGAAATGTAAGTAAGCAAAAGGAACATAACGATTTCTCCAAATTCTACCAAGCCAGAAATACCTGTCATCATCTTGGGATTGTGTTTTCTCGTACATATAGGTGTGTTTGCGTCCTACAAAAGTAAACAGGTTCCTTCAGGAAAATGCATTGGTGGGAAAGTACATTGATCCCATAGTTTACGTGCTCCATCATGCTCTCCACTCCTGTAGTTTACTGAATTGAAGCATCCGTGATGAGAAAGGGAAACCCCAGGTTTCTGTGAGTTCCCTCTCCATCTTGCATTTTAAGCTTTTCTCCTTCTCAGGTTCTTTTACATCCCTCACTTCCAATCTAAATTAAGCCTGGGTTGCCCCAGGACCCCAGCCCAATGCTTCCCTCTCCCCTTTAACTTCATTTTTTTCAACAGTTCTCTAGAAACCCTTTACCTTCCCAACCTGCCCAATAGGGCTTTTGCCTGGTCCTTACCCCTAGGTTTCCCTGTCCTTCAATCTGTGTTCAAAATATTCTCAGTCATGCACCAGTGATCATCAAACTTCAAAATCCAAAGAATCTGTTTTGGTCCTTTTTGGACTGGGCTTTTCTGCTGCAGTTGGCACTTAGGGTTATTGCTTCTTAAAATTCTAGGCTCTTATCTTCTGTGACTGAGCCTGAGTTTATTTCCCATCTCTGCCACCTAGAGGTAGCTATGCAACTTTGGGCAAGTGTCTCAACCTCTCTGTGCTTTGTTTGCCTCATTTGTAAATTAGGGATAATAGTAGGACCTACTGCATAGGTTTTTTTTTTTTTTTAATAAGTATTAAATGAAGTAAAAGTTACAAGTTACTTAGAATATTACTGAAGAAATTATCATGATCAGGTGATTGATGTTCTCCCAAACCTGATCATTTCATGCAGGTTAGTTTTTGAATCAAGACTGATGGATTTCTTAAAATTCTGATCACTCCATTCATAATTGCTCAAAACTCTTAAGTTCCAAGTACTGTCTTCATTGCCTGCTTTTATATAGCCTGTCTCTTTGCCCATATTTTCTATTCTACAGCTGTTTGTAAACACTGGAATTCGGGTGCACCAACTTTCTTCATTCTCTTGCTTACAGTAGGAATGGATCAGGTGTGACTTCTCTGATTTGCAGGGGACACAATTTTGTATTAATTGCCTGGAAGAAAACAACTTTCAGGTTAAGTGCTACCAAAAAATATTTCCTCCTCTTTGCAGAAATCGTTTGTTCTAAGATATACATGTGATACAGATATATGTATGTGTATGTATGTTTTGGATGTGTGTGTATGTATGTGTGTGTGTGTATATATATATGTATGCATGTATATGTATATGTATGTATATATATATTCCTTTGAGAAAACAAAGACTTTTTTAGCTGCCTAGAGGTTGGATGTCAAGTAGACAAGTTTGTCCTTAAGACTCTTATTAGCAGTCTTCACTTCCCCCAATACGCACAACTTCATGCTTGCTCCTGGCTTCCCAAGGGCCCCTGTTGCCAACTTTGGAAACACCTATACCCTGGAATGCACTTTTTTTCCTTAAGAACCATCAGACAGACAGACAGACAGACAGACAGACACACACACACACACACACACACACACACACACACACACAGAGGAAACGTGCATACACACAACATGGAATCCTTTCTTAAAGTCCCATTTTCGTAAAGTGGCATAAATGTTCATAAATAACCAATTCCCTAGGACCTTGTCTTCAGTGAAAATCCAAGTGCCTCCAGGAAAGTGACAGTAGTAGTGGGAATTTAACCTCTGAGAATCTAATGAGAACAAAAGACTCCACTTTCCACCCCTGGCTATACATTAACTCCTAATAGGCCCATAATTTTGGGGGGGTTGTGAATTTCCTGATATTGGTCCATGGAATCCAAGTTAATCAATAGAAACCTGGAGTTTTAATGATTATTTCTATATCCATAAAATGCTAACAAGGAAATATTTTTCACTTAAGTACACCTTGAAATTTAACCTGTCAAAAAGATTATTTAATGTGGTCAAACCAGCTGTAAATACATGAAGCCCTTTCATTGCGTTAAGTGTAGGTAAAAAAAGTCTTTATTAGATAACAAAGTACAAGATAGTTGGTACCTGACATACCCAAGACTGCAAAAACATTGTGTAAGAGAAATTAATACTAATACCAATTTACCTAACTTTTGTCACCTGCTTTTTTAAACCTTTTACAGGTTAGTGTTCATTTCCACTCTTTTGAAAATCTAGTGAACACTTAGCTAGGAAATGAAACAAAACACAGCTATATTGTATTATATATCATTAGTGGATGATTGATGAAAATAAAGAATAATATAATTAGAAATTAAATAGTATCCAGGATTCAGAATAGCAGAATATATGTGTCTTGTTTTGTCTTTTATGTAGAAAAGAAAGTTCAAATTACTTTAAATATACATTGGAAATTTGGGGACTGTAGGTGTATATCCATGAGACCCATTTTAGACTTCTTGATCAGAATTAAAAGATTAAAGGGCATTTATAAAATCTATAGTTGTATATACACCCTGCCAAAAAGTCTAAAATTTGCTCAAAGTGACAACACTGGAATGGGACGATTTATTCTTATTTCCATTTGTCCTTTCAACAGATCCATCCTCTTTGTGTTGTAATCACTTTTCACAGTTCAGTGATTTCTCTGATATTATCTTAAAGCATGGTTTCTCGAAACGGTCGGAATTAAACAGCATCCCAGAAACCCTAGGGGCAGCACACAGCCAAGAGCCTCAGACTCATTATTGCAGAAGGCAATTATCAAAATAGAACGATGCCTTCATTTAATATGGTTTAGAATTGAGAAGAGAGTGTTTTATTTATATATTCAGTTTTTGCCTTTTTGAGTGTCTGCTGTGTTCCTTTTTTTTCCCCCTCTGAAGCTCCTGCCAAGCAAATGTGGCAGTACTGACAGTTGCCACTTTAAGCAGCCCTGCCATTCCCTTCTGTTCCCCCTCCATGTGTCCCTCTAGCTGGGCCAACAGTGAGGTGACTACAAAGAGGTACAACTGGCAGAAATTAGTAAATATTTTAAAACTCAGAAAACAATACACACTGCACGTACTAGGTAGATGTTTACATCAGAGCCGTGGAGCCAACAGCTGCAGACACAGCCTTGCAAAATTCATACTTGCATTAAGTGCATTCATCCTTGATTTAAGATTAGCTTTTAAAGGAAAAGCCCTGGGTATCATTTTCTCTCCACATTGTATTGGACTACTTTGCATATAATTAAGCTGCATATGTCTCCTGCGGCAGGAAATCTCTAGGAATAAAGCCCTGAGTTGCTGCTTTTATACTGTTCTCAATTTAAGAGCAGAACATAAGGAAGTATGCCCATTCGCGTGCACTTATAATAGCAGAGACTGAGGAGTGTCTTAATTAGTTTTAATCGTGAGGAGAATGGGAACTAGATGATGTGCATTTCTGCTGAACTTAGCACAATAGAAAATGCGCTTAGACGGCAACAACACAAAAAATTGCATTACCTACATGGATAAATTTCCTGATGCTGTGAGTTGTTCCAGTGAGTTATTAAAGAGACTATATCTGTAGTTTATGTTAAAAAGAAGGTAGTGACCCTATCTGAGATGAAGGGAGGAGCAAGCCAATTTCTTCTTTTTTTGATTTACTGTCTTTAAAATGGTTTCCCTGCAGAAAGGAGCTGCATTTAATATTCATACTTGAAGGCAGAGGTCACTCCTTGGTTTGAATTGATTGCTACTTGGGATACAATAGTATATTTGAACTTGGAATATAAACTTATTTTTTTAATCTCCTGGAAAAATTAATTTGGCATATTTATTAGCCTATGGGAAGTCAAGGAGAGGCTAATGTGTTTAGCAAAAAGAATGACCTGTGTGGGTCCACGGTGGAAGAGAGATGAGCAGAAAACAGATCTGAATCACAAGCAGGATTGATGAATGACCTGGATGGTAGCCACCAAGACCTTTTTCTTAGGAGGCTGGTTTAACTTCGTGGTAGTTTCAAGGTTTTCCTCTACTTTATTGACATCTCAACTTTTACAAAATGTATAGAAGTAATCATTCTCATTTTTGTAAATATTGACTTAATGCCTGCAACGTATTCCACCACAGGAATATAATCCTTTTATTTAACCACTACTCTGTTATTAGACATTGCTTCTAATTATTCCTTATTATAAGTAATGCTGCATTATTTTCTGGTAAATCTTCATCCACATATAATATTATTTCTTTAACAGTAACACTTTAACTCCATCTTTGTCCGAAGATGTAAAACTATAGACACCACTTTATAATTTCAAGCCTACGTAAGTCTCTATAGATGTATGATGTTAAAAATGTCATTGAGGCTTCTTGTATTCACTTACATTGTCTCGTCAACTTGTCTCAGAAATATCACCAGCTGCGTAGATTTCAATTTCTTACCTTGGAAATATCTACTGTAAATGAATCAAGCCTAAATTTGAATAGACAAAAAATTTTGAAAATGATTGCAAACCTTTTAGAAAGTATTCTTTTCAAAGAAAAAGTTCACCAAAGAGTTCATTTAATCGGTAGCAACCCAAGTGTTTTTAAAATGTAACCAAAAACTTTAGTGCACGCACACTTTTGTGAAAATAAATCATTTGGACTCTAAAGTAGTTGTTTGCAAACCTGGCAGCAGATCCAGGTTACCTGAAGAACGTTTTAACAATACAATTTACTAGGACCAGTAATTCAAAATACTCAAGGGGTGGTCATGGAGAATTGATACCTTTAAAATTTGGTCAGTTGATTCTGGCCATCAGCCGGGTAGGAGAGCTGTAGAACCAAGGGCATCCTGCAGCCTTTACCCTGTGATGCTTTTTAGAGTTAGAAAGACGTCATTCAAAAGGAGAGGAGCGAGGAAGAGCCAGGGGACTCTGAGTTAAGCCCCCACAGCCCTGGCGCCTCTCATTTACTTCTGAGAAATCCCAACGCACTCTCCCATCCCCTCACCCTTCTTCCTTTCTGGACCATTAAAGGGGGCAATGGGGACTCTGGATCTAGAAAACTGTGTAACTTTTATAGATTGTTTTGCTTTATTATAAGGAGAAAAAAAGATTCGTAAAATGTGGGAGTCAGTACCCCAAAAAAGTTTTTGTATAAGGCAGCATTTACCAACCATCCCACTGTTCTAAATTTACACATTAATATGTATTGTATCTATCCACTTACAAAGAAGAAACAGAACTTGCTATCATACCTAAGAGAAGATCATTTGCCCCTTCCCTATCTCAAAAGAGAGAGGACAGTCTCTCTAAATCTGTATTTACTAAACCCGTTGGATGTACTGACCATAGGCAGCCCTGGGCACATATTAAAAAGTAAGCCTAGAAGTGAGAGTGATCATGACTTGACATCTCACACTCCATTAATCCCACAATTATGTCCATTGATCTGGCTCCTCGCTCGGATGAAAATAAATGTCTTCAGTCCCTGTCATGATGAAGCTTACTTTTTAATAAGGGAGAGAAAATAAGCAAGCCGTCCACGTCTACCTGTTCATATAAACAGCACCAGCAGAAGCGTCAGGGGGAGGGGAGGCAGTTCTGTGCCCCTCGGAGGACAGTGGTGATGGTAGAAGGCTGTTCCTGGGGAGCCCTGTCTGTGGCTGAAAGGAGAGGAGGGGTGTAATATTAGAAACCACAGAGGGAAAATGCTTTCTCAGGTCCAAATACTTTTAGGGGGGAAGCAAGCAAGGATGGATACCCACATCAGGGTTGAAAAGGATCTGGAAACAAAAGTAGGTAGGTAAAGTACAGGCTCCTGGTGGAAACTTTTTGGGGCAATCATCAGAACTTTACCCTTGAACTTGAGTGAAATGGCAATATGGAAGCCTTGCAGTGCTACACACTGACACCAACGGTGGCTTTCCTCAGCAAAAGGTGCTTTCCTGAAAGCTCTTGGAGCTCTCTTCTGGGAGAGGACTGAGAACCCGGCTTGGAAAACAGCAGAGAATCAATGCTAGTTGATTGTGCACGCTACGTGTCAGGGGTGGGGAAAGTGAAACTCCATTCCTCAGAGTTGTTGAAAACCATCTTACCAATGTTTCTGGTTCATTGCAGCAGGGAAAGAAAGCCCTGGAGGGTCTAATACTGGCAATTAAGTGCTTCATCCAGAAAATGACATGTAATTTCCACCCACTATTCACTGGCCCAGATTAGTCATTTGTCTCCTCCCGACTGCAGAGAGATGATATCCTCCCACAAGAACAGAGAGAGGAAAGCCAGACACAGGTGAGCATCCGGTGCCTCTGGGATGGGCAGAATGCAGGGCCCAAGAAGCAGGAAGGACAGGAACCTTGTCCTGGATGGTCTTGTCTGGGTGCTTCCGTTGAGATGGATGAGACCAAATAGCACTCGAGACTCTGTCACTGCCTGTGAGATTCACATTCAGGGAAGAAATGTCTGGTTGGCTTAACTGGGTTCTAGTGCTTCCCATCTTACCTGGGTAGCCAGGCACATTATGGGCAGTGACAATGGGCCAAGGTTAAATTCAAAGGGAGTCAAGGTACAGCAGCCCAGGCTATGAAAGTGAGACGCTGGTTAAACAGCGGACATGCCCACCTTGATTGAGAGGCACCGGGAGGCTTGCCTGCTCTGTATTCACTGAGTATTTGTGGAGCACTGACTATGTGCTTGTCTAAGAACCACGGATATAGCAGGGGCACATTGGGCAGACTTCCTTCTCACTGAGCTTTCAGTTTTAATGGTCAGGTAATCGTGGTTGGTGATGTGAGGAATATTCTGGAATTACAGTAATAGGAAAAGATTATATGGTCTAGGCAGCCAAAGTGAGACCTCTCCAAAAAAACTGGTTTTAGAAAGCTTAAGGGTCTTTGTGTTCCTCATTCCTGGAACTGCCACAGACGGGCCATTGATTGCAAACATTGTGGAGGGATGGCATGGATGATGAGGGGGGTGACTGAGACCAACCTTTGCTTCGGTTCCTTCCTGCTCAGAAGTTCCGTGAATTCATGAGGGCCCAATAAAGTAAAGTTGTCCTTGCAAAACAGAGACCTGGAATGAGAGAATTAGAGCAGCGTCATCACTGGGGAGGGGACGTTCTATCTTGGCAACACAGGGCTGGGTAGGTTACCTCCAGCAGAGCTCTGCCCCGGAGAGGCTGACGGGCCCCATGTTCATGACCCAGCTTAGGAGGCCCGATCGCCACATCTGCTCACCCACGACCTGGCCTTGGTCTTCTGTCTTGGCTGGAAAAACTGGGTAATGAAAAAAAACGTTGGGGATGAAAGGGTAAAAAGTTGTCACTTAGACTGTTTAAAGATGTTAAATGCAGCTTTTTTCCAAAAGAAACTTCTCTGATTGTTATTGAAATATTTGTACAATTAGGAAAAAAATGTCTGGGGATTTGAGATACCCATAGAGGGTCTGACTGCAGTAAGATGCTATGTTATGAAGATGGTGAGTTCAGATGACTAATGAACCATTTTTAATAATGAACTCTGCCCCCTCACCTCCACCACCCCAATAGTTTAAATGCTCAACATTACAGGAACACACCTATTCATGTAGGTATTTTTGAGAACAAATTTGCAATTGCCAGGATCACTTTGAGTAGTGAATTACTCCCAGGGTCAGTAAATAAACTGTCATCATGATCCTTATGATCAGCAAAAGGCAACCAAGGAGGTAGGATGCCTAGAGGTTAGGGCCTGGGCTGTGAAGTCAGCCTGCTGATGTAAGTCTGAGCTTTGTGGCTCAAATAATTGCGTGATTATGTGACTTCCTGAACTTCACTTTGCCAAGTGGGGCTAATAGCAGTGCCTGTTTACTGAGGTCATCGTGAGGATGAAGTGAGCTAATATGTGCAGTATTCAGAGCAGAGTGCCTGGCAGAGTGAGCCCTGAGTAAGTGTGAAATATCTTTCTCTAGTTGGTTTATATATTCACTTGTCATATGTCCCAGACCACACTGTATGTTCCAAGACATAAGCTGTGCTTTCTCATAGCATTATTATGTTTGTGTAACGCATTCCACAGTCTTCAATGCTTTTCGCATTTCATATTCAAAATACACCTCTATAATCAGAAGAGTATGTATAATTATCTTCATTTTACTGCGGAGTCAAAGAAAGTTTCCCTATACTAGTATTTTCATCAAGGCTGGGGACATTGCAAAGGAGCTAGCTGGGATGACTTTGTCACTCTGCACATAGCCTCTGGAGATTCTGAATCCCTGCCACACGAAGCCACTCTTACCAATGGGGTGTGGGGTTGTGTCCCACAGATGAGGTACTTCCTGTTCAGTGTGTGTTTCACAGGTGTGCGCAGCAACAAACCTTTTCTCTCAACTCTCACTGTCCCTCCAGTGCAGACAGCACATGCCACCTCTGCAGGTTTTGCCACACCCTGTCTGTTCCCTTCAGATCTTTGTCACCACTGAGGCTCTTCAGTGCTGTGCACACAGCAGCCTTCAGATGCATTGCTGCTTTGAAAACAAGCCCAGGGCGGGCTGGAGTGGGAGCTTCTGCTCTTTAACCAGCCTTGTGTTTCTCTGCTTAAAGGTACCCAAAATGGGGAAAATGTGGAGCAGAATTAGAATAAAGTCATGCCAGCAGTTCCAGGCCACTCCAAAGGGCACACTGGATGGTAGGAGGGCCACAGGCACGAAGGCAGGCAGAAAAGAAAGTGGCTGGAACCCAGGAGGAATTCACTTTCAGACATGTGAGGAAGGTGAGCCTTGCTTAGGTGGATGGAGTGGATATGAAGAGGAAGCAGCGAGGGAAAATGCTGTCCATTTTCTCCAGGAATTCCTCTGGAACACCGGTTTGAGGAACTGGTGAAGGATTATGGGGGAAATTGGAGTGAATGGGGAAGAGAATGTAGAAGAGTATTTAGATTGTGCAGAATCATGGTCAGGTGATTGAACAGGCATGGTTTACAGACAAGATAGAGGCAACTGTCAGGCTACTCGCTGTACTGTGTGTGTGTAATAACATATTTAAATCTGGTGGTAATGGCTTTTTGTAGCCACGTGGGGAAAGATTCCTTCATAGCATAGCTATACCTCCAAAGACCTTGCCCACTGAGTGGAATCCATATATCCCCCAAGGATGTAGGCTGCTCTGAAGCAAGACTTCATTCACTGTCTAGCCCAGCACTGAGCACGGTGCCTGATGCCTGGTCACTGATCATCACGTACTAGATGAATCAAATGAATGTGCTTTAGAGCAAGCTGGGGGCTTATGCAAAATATGTATTAGTGTACAGAACAGAAGACATACTTTGTAATAACCGATTCTACAATGCTATCCAGTTGTTCTTCCCCAATCTGGCATTTTTTCTGTTGTTTTCTTCCCGTGGCAATGACGAGAGGCTGTGTTAATATGCGATGTTAGAAATTAAAAGGCTTAGTTCTAGTCCATGTTCGGGTTCACCCAGGTCTAGTCCAGTCTCCTGACCTGGGGAAAGTTTTCTTAACTGAGCACTGGCTTCCTGGTCTACTAAAGGAGAATTACAACGTGCACAGAATACCTCGTATCTCAGATACTAGTGGCTATCAAATGAAATAGTACGTGTAACTCAAACGTGGAAACTGTAAACATCCTTTTGCAAGTGCATAACTATTGTGACAGTCTATAGTGTTGTTTTTAATTTAATTTACCATGTAGTCAGGTGATATTTTGAAGGAATGAGTAAATCATTTGTATTAAGAACACCAGCTCACTGATCTTCCGCCCTGAGTGAGCGAGAGTGAGGGCCTTGATTACCAAGTACCGGGGCTCTGTGAGGCCACGTTACTGATTAGTGAAGTGTTCTTCAGAACTCGGTGCCACTAAATGGCTCTGTACTTAGGATCACACTGATCTTAAATGCCACCAGCACATGGGGTAATTGTCAGGGTTTCTTAGGCTGAGGAAAGTTTTCTTCCATAAATTATTGTGGTATTTTGTAAGTTTCTATACCAGACATTTAAGTATCAGATCACTATTAGCATTTAGAGATAGTATTTTGAAAGGGGCAGGACAGGGAGGGGGACAACCTTTTCTTCTTCCTGGCATTCTAGACTGGTGTTCTTAGATTTTTGAGTTAAGGACCCCTCCCCAAAGCCCATATATACAAACGGAAAAAGAACTTGCATTCTGTTTTCTGGTGTTCAGGGACCCAAAGCCCATGAGGTCAAGACTCCCTGGTCTGGTATATTAGCAAAGAGTTTCTCTTTGAGCCAATATGTATATTATAGTAAAGGATGTACATTGATTCAGAGCTGTGTTGGTTCAGGCTTGTGAGACAAAGTTCATCCCATTATTTCTTGTCATTCATTGTCATTGAGAGTCTGATCTTAGAAACTCACATTTTAAGCTGTTAAGTTTTTAGAAGGATATAATGCAATGTAAAGTGTAAAGAAAGGTACTTTAGAAAAATATTTAGAAAATTGGATGTTTAGTAGATCATTTGAATCCTGGGATTTAAAAATATGAAATAGGTTCGGACGATCCAAGGTAAATTATTTGTATAAACTTCACATAGTGAAGGATATTTCTTTAAAGCTTTTGTGTATTGTTTTTAATGACCTTATGACTGTGTCAGAATTCTTTTGTGAGTTGACTTTGGGGCCATGGCAGCAGCGCATCGTGTAGCTGATGGTGTTGTTTCAGGCAACCTTTCCGCCATAGTTTACTCATTTATCAGATAGCGATAATACTGCCTACTTTATAGAAATGCTGTATTAAGTCAAACTCCACTTCTTCAATGAATGGTTTTTTTAGTAGACATATTAAAAATAAGTTAAATGATATAGTAGAAGGTGATAGTGTGTGGAAAAAATTAAGCAGACTAAGAAGGATGGGGAATGCTGGGGGTGTGGGTGGTTAAAGAAGGTGTGGGCAGGACTTTGAGTATGCAGAGTACTTGGTACATGAGCTTTACAGTAAAGGTTGGCATGCACAGTTATGGGTGAAATTTGTGCCTGTCATGTGCAAATCCACATAATACATGGAAACGTATAGGGATGGATGGATAAGCTACATCTACAATATAGATATATACGAGACAAGACTGCATGTATTGGGTTTTGGGTTTTTTTCATATTTGATTTCTATTTTTATGCAGACTTTTCTTGTTGAGGTATACGTCACATACAACATGACGTTAGTTTCATGTGTACAGTGTAATGAGTTGATATTTATAGATACAGCAAAATGATTGCCATAATAGGTCTAATTAACACCCATCACCATATATAGTTATAGAATTTGTTTTCCTTGTGATGAAAACTTTTAAGATGTACCCGCTGAGCTGCTTTCAAATGTGCAGTGGAGGATCATTAACTATAGTCACCATGCAGTACGTTACATCCCCAGGACTTATTTTATAACTGGAAGTTTGTACTTTTGACCCCTTCACCCATTTTGCCCACCCCTCACCCCAGCTTTTTGGCAACCAACAATCTGTTCTGTGAGTGTGGGTTGATTTGTTTCTTTAGATTCCACATAAAAGTGAGATCAGAGAAATAATATTGTTTTTAATGGAATAACTCTTAGATACTTCCTAACTTTTTCATGCACCGATGTCTTGTCTCCTGTCTTCCAATGGCCCAATGGTTGTGATTGTTTTAAGTTCTTCTGCCTCCTTCCCCAGCCCCAACCATCTCATGTAGCCCTAGGCTATGCAAGAAAACAAGAAAAAGACGGATATGGGGCTTTATAAACTGAAAAATTCTGCACTGATATAAGTTACCGTTAGTAAGTGGATGATACCATCGTTTTCTCTACGTTTCCGTAACTGTGTGGGGTTGGAAGTCAAAGCTAGCAGAAAAGCTTTGCCTGTAGATTTCAGGTAGTTTTTTTGACATGGTGTGCAGACCTGAAACAGAAGTGTTTTCCTTTCTGATCTGTCCTTCATCGCGTATTTCTAATTTTCAAATGATTTGCCAACAAAAAAGAAGGGAGAGTTGCTCTTAAAGACATCCAAATTCACAGCCTTTCTTGAAATTTCAGAAGACTCACCTGTCAGCTTGGGCCAGGTGGACCCTGCCCTGTTCAGGTGCAGCCTGTGCCTTCGGTCAGCACGGCCTGCACTTCCTTCATGAAACATTATTCATCCAAGGAAAGTGAGGCTCATGTTTTCAGTCCTGATTGTGCTTTTACGGTTTTATATTCATGGGATTGTTCCAAAGAAATATACTTATTCCTTTTCTGGTGAGTCACATATTACTCATAAGACACATATTCCCAGGACTGTGTCCTCATTTCTATTTCTTGCCTGACCCAGACCTGGCTCTATTTACATAACACAGCAGAAAAATTGCAATTTTAAGGGTTAATTTGGTTAACTCCTACTGGGGTTCGTGGTCTGCATATTCTCTGCAGAATAACACAGTAGTAAGAGACCTTTCCCAATTCACTTACAGAATGAATCACAGCGACTCCTTATGGTGTTAGGAAAATTAATCGGAAGGTGAATGTATAGTGCTTATCACAGTGCCTGAAATAGATCATAAATGTTCAGTTAATATCACTAGCAGTATGTATTTCTGCCTGTGTTGATCACATGAACTGGTATCATTTGTTGAAAGCCATGGGATTGAAAATTTTTGACTTTTTTAACTTGACTGTCTCAATGTATCCTTCTAATCAGAATTTCCACTAAAGTAATTGTTGTCTATCCACATCACTCAAAGATTATTTACTGACTCTCAGGCACTGTTCTAGATATGAGAGATGCTATAGTAACCAACCAACAGGCAGCCTCTTGTCCTGGAGAAGCTTACACTCCAGGAGGAAGGTAAACAATAAAGTCATAGAGACACATATTAATTCATATAGAGATGAGCCAGTAAGAGAAGTAAACATTCAGGGGCTAGAGGAATGAGTGGGGTGGCCTGGAGGTGCTGTTTTTTAGCTAAAATGTTTAGGCTAGACAGCTCTGACAAGGTAACATCTGCGATGCTGTGATCAGTTAGAGGTGATCTGTAAACTTGGTACAACGTCATCTGTTGAACTATTTATTCTTGGGTTTATTTAAGGCTCCTTGCAGAACCATTTTGGTAAATATGGAACATACCATGATAGCTGAGTTTAATGAGCATGGTTTGAAACTAGAGGAAGGAAAATTTTATGGAGATGCTGAGTTGCAGGGGGAGAGCCAAGGTCAGTGAAAGACCAATTAAGGATTCAAGGAAATCAAGTGATTGATGGTTAAAAAAGTTCAGGAGGAAATGAATGGCCCCAGAGCACAGGCAAAGAGATGATAAGCCTTGGACAACAGGAGAAAGCCTATATCTCCCAGCTTACCCTGTCCTGCGGTAAAGATAACTCATGAGAGAGTGAAGTCAGCGCTTTTCCCTACTTTCTGTAGAGGACATTATCCACCTGAATCAAGCAAGGCTCGTTTTTTCAATCTTGTCAGTGTTTTAGGGTATTATATTTATACGGTTGTTAAAGAAATGTGCTCATTCATTTTCCTCAGACTCACATATTACTCAGAAGTCACTGGCTTCCTATAACACCAGAACTCCAAAGTCTCTTGAGGATACTTGCCCAGTGGTGTGTTGAGTCCAACAGAACCACAGCTCCTGTCGGCCCCGGGGCCCCTGCAGACTGGACATGCTCAGCTCAGGTCTCAGGGATTGTGCTGGGTGAAAGGGATACAGAGGGGAATGGGACGCCCTCCCTGGAGGGGAACTGCTGCCGAGTCTGATGTTCCCAGCAGGAGCCCCACCGTGTGTGTTCTGTGCCCCAGGGAGGATCCCGGTGGGCCTCGCGGATGGTTCTCAACCATCAAGCTGCAAAGCCCACTGTCTACTGAGGCCAGGCTGCGGGGCTGGAGGAGACTACAGAGCAGATGCACAGCTGAAGGTCACAGCTCTGGCCCAGTTCCTGCTAGTTGCTGCCACATGGAAATGAAGGATTGGTTTTGCCAAAGCATCTGATTTTTTAAGAGGCAGATATCTGGCTTTTTATGAGAAATTTCTTTTTTTTTAATTTTTAAATTTTTTGTTGACGTGTAATTGATTTACAGTGTTACTTTCAGGTGTATAGCAAAGCATTTTAGTTATACATAGACATACACATATATTTTGTCTTTTTGGATTCTTTTCCATTATAGGTTATTGCAAGAAAATGAATATAGTTCCCGTGCTATACAGTAGGTCCCTGTTGTCTGTCTGTTTTATATATAGTAGTGTTATCTGTTAATCCCAAACTCCTAATTTATCTCTTCCCTACCCTTTCCCCTTTGGTAACTATAGTTTGTTTTCTATGTTAATGAATCTACTTTTGGCTTATAAGTAAAATTCGTATTTTTTTTTTTTTTTAGATTCCACATATAAGTGATATAACATGACACTTGTCTTTTTCTGACTTAGTTCACTTAATATGATCAACTCTAGGTCTATCCATGTTGTTGCAAATGGCATTATTTCATTCTTTTTTATTGCCGAGTGATATTCCACTGTATATACCACATCTTCTTTATCCAATCATCGACATTCATTTATGTTGATAGACAGAAATTTAATTTTTTTTTTAGTGGAAGTACTGGGGATTGGACCCAGGACCTCGTGTATGCTAAGTATGCACTCTACCACTGAGTTATACCCACCTCTTGAGAAATGTCTTTACTTCTGAATGTTGGCAATACATTAGAATATTTTAAAAAAATTTTAAGACCTTAATGAAGGAAAATGGGGAACCCACTAATGAGCAGCGTGACTTTGGCTAAGCCATTTATTCTGTACAGGTTCATTATGGGGGAAGTTGATCCTCGTTGTTTATCAGACTCCTTCCAGGCCTAAGATTCTGTACTTGCCATTTGGAGACCATGACTGAGTAGCTATGACGTGGCAAGGTCAGGAGGTACTCAGACTGTTCCCCCCTGGCCTACAGAGGCCCCCGTTAGGGGACAGAGCACCCCACACTCCTGCCTTTCTGGACCGGTAGTCACATAGGTTGCAGATGCTTCTGAAAATCAACAAACATTGAAATGCAAGTTCCTCAGCTCAGTGCTGGGCTCAGAATAAGGGCTCAGTAATGTTAACATCCTCCCTCTCCCCCTTTGCCTAGGCTATCCCCGTGGAAGATACTTCCAGAACTCATTTGTTTGACTCATCTCCTCATCCTAGAGTGTGCTTATCTTCCTTTAACAATTTTAAGTGCCCTTAAGAGCCAACTCAAGCTTGTCCTCTTTCATTCCTGCTCAGAGTCTCTGAGCTCTGGTGGTTCTCATTCATTTAAAAATATTTATTGATCATCTACTATATTCCTGGTCTTGTTCTGTCAGTGAACAAGATAGACAAGGTCCTGCTTTCACAAACTAAAATGCTATGGGAGTTGGGAGGAAAGGAAGAAACAAACTAGGAACTAATAAATGAGAAATTTATCAAATAGTGCTACATAGAAAATAATGGTATCATGGTAGTTATTTTAAGTCTACTTCAGGTTGAGGGGCCAGGAAAGGCTATTCTGAGGAAGTGCGGTTTATTCTCTAGTCTCATTGATAGGAAGGAACCAGCAGCCATGGAAGATCTAGGGGAAGGGAGCGTTTTAGGCAGAGGAAACAACATGTACAAAGGCCCTGGGGCAGGAATAAAATTAGCATTTGGAAGGATATGAAAGAAGCCTGTGTGGCCTTAACATAAATTGTGGGGGACATGGTTGGAAGAGTAGAGGTAATAAATGATATCAGAGAATTTGTTTAGATACAGATTCTTTTAAAATTATATTATGCAAATAAACGTTCTTTCCCCACAACTGAAGTGTAATTTCCTTAAAGAAGGGAATAGGGCGAGATCTGTCCCTTTCTTTGTCCTCTGCAGCACCTAGTTGCTTAATTAATATTTGGTCAATTAACTGAATATGAAGAACATATCACCTAGTGTGGCAGAGCAGAGTTACATTTCAGTGTGGTTTGATTTAGAAATGCTCAGTACTGGCTACCTCTAATAGCCTAGGAAGTTTGAAGGGGGCATTCTTGTCCAGCTGCTGTTTCAGCAGCACCCAAATGAGGACAGATGATCTTCCCTTTCTTCCTAGTTTATGCATGTGCTGTTTTGACTGCATGTTGCTTTTGAGCCAGTAGCCAACAGACCTCCATCTGGTTTAGGAGATAAAGAAGCAGGGACCTTTCCACAAGTCTTTGTGATTGAACAAGCACTGCCACAAGATGGCCTTTCTCTACCAAGTCTGGCACTTTGATGAGAGGAGGAGTTTCTTTCCATTCTCTGATAACTGACTGCTGCTTTCCAGCCTCCCTTCATTCTCTGCTGCCTGGGAGAGATTAAGGATGGTTGGAATGCGGGCTTGAGTCATTAAGTGTTCTCACCCCTTAGAACACAACACATGACAGACCTTTCTGCCCAGCAGCGGGCCATCACGTGATTTGCTCCACTTGACCTTTTCCACTCCAGACCTGGGGAAAAGGACATTGCAGATAGGAGTAATGTGTAAAGATATTTAGGATTTAGTTCTGCCCCTTGTTGAATTTCTGGGGAAAGCATATTTTCAGTAGAAAGGAAACAGCTTCGATGATTCTATCATTTCTACACATTTTAGACATTGGAAGTTGCTTGTGTTAGAATCTGGGGCTCATCATGTTAGCAATCGGATTGCGGGTCTGTCTGGGGAAGGCATCAGGGCTGCTGAGTCCAGGCTTGCTCCTTAATAAGTCATGTTGATTTATTAAATTGTTACAGCTCCTGAATTTTTGCTGATAAATGGATTTTTAGTTCCTCCTATTAAACTATTATTTACTCTTTTCCTTAATGTATCCAAATCATGCATAATTTTTTCTAAGGAATACTTTTCTGGATTAATAGTGTTTTCCATTCATAAAAGACAACCAGTTCTCTTCAAAGAATTGTCTGTATTTAACATGTCTCATATAATATGTATGTGTGTTGTGTGTATTTATAACGAAGGCAGTGTCTGGAGAAAGGATTTTAATTTCTTCATTTCACTTGCAGATTAAAATCTCTCAGCCATGTCAGGATGACAGCGTTGTAATTAGGGTTGAAGAGCCATTAGAAGATGCCTGGAAACCTAGGTCATTTTATGTGTGTGCGTGCACACATTTTAACCTGATGCCATAAGGTTTTTAAAGAAATAGAATACACTGATTTCTGCAGGACAAAACACAATTTAGGAAACTACTAAGTGCTGGATTGTGGCTTCATTGGTTTTGCAGGCCTTACGTCCAATTCCTCTCTTTCTTACCTTTGATTTCTTCCTTCCCAGTGGTTTAAATAGGAAATTTTTTTTAAAGGCTGGTATATTTCTGCAGGTGTCTTTCCTTTACTCCCAAGTGTTGAACAGAGTATGTTATCCGGGCCTTCTGATTCATCTTCAGCAATGTGTGTGGGCTTTACGTTTTCTGGAAGCCCACCGGGGTAATGTGTCAGTGCTGAGAATGCACTACTGTAAGTTGATTATCTTTAAGGATGTTGTTCTTAGGCTGGTCAGACCCCCAGAGGTCTTTACATTTTCAAAATCTCAAGCCCTGATTACGTCCAACGGCAGAAACAGCGTTGATTTCATCTAGCCTAGAATATTTACATTCAGTGGTCTCCGTTGGAAGTGGGGGGAGTGACCATCTCATAACCAGTTCTGAATTTTGCATGCTTCATGTTTGTATATTCAAGAGCATACGAAATGATGAATAGGTATCTTGCCATTTTATTTCATCAGGCCACCCTGAACACAGCTTTGGTGGTCCAGAAATAGCCTGGCTTTCTTAATGTGATTTGGGCCCATTAAAAGCCAGTGTTCCTTCGTCATTAAGGGAGAGCACCATTTGTAACCTGTTAGCAGTGAAGTGAGCAGGTGTTGAGAATGCACATATATGAAGGGCTGAAGACTACACAGGTTATCATATGTCATTTGTTCTCTTGTGTCTTCGCTGAGGAGACCCCTTTCTTTATTCTACTGGCCTCGTTTGCATATAGAGCCATTTGCAAAAGGGAAAAGGGAGAGAGAGGCTCTGAGTCCATCAGTGTCATTCTCCTGGAATACAAGATTTGAGGGAGTGGGGCTTGGGGAGTAGGCGCGTGTGTGGAGGAGGGGAGGGAGCTGTGAACTCAGCAGAGGGGCAGCCCCTGAAAGACACAGTCTCCCAGTGCGAGAGGAATTTGTAGCTACTTTCTGTTGGGGATAAACCAAGCCTCCTGAGGGGTCAGTGAGTTGGTCATTCTCACCTTAGAATCAGTTGTTTTAGTAAAAGTAACCCCTGAAGTAGCTGTTGTGTGTCCTCGCCTAGATAGTGCTTCACTGCATTTTGGATGGTGGGGGCTTGGGGCCCTGGGAACGGAGAGGAAGGGGAGGTGGGGTCTCCTCCCTGGCCCCTGAGCCTCTCCTCACCCATGGGCCACACAGGAGCCATCCACAACCAGCCTCCCTCCAAAGTCAAGGGTCTCCTGTCCAATCTGGATCTCTAAGCTTTTCTTTTATCCTTTATCTGGTCTGTTACTATGCTGACAAAGGAGGGTAGACTATGCCCTGATGAAGACGTGGAAAATACTGAATACGGCCAATCCAGATTACTCTGCGGTTTTAAAAGCTCCCTTGTAGATTAGATCATTTGCCCTCCTAAAAGCTCAGTGAGCTGCTTTTTCCATGTGTTCCTGTGAATAATGCCTGTGTCATGGTCTCAGCTGGAAAGAAGGGGGAAAACAAGGAGAAGAGAGAAGGCACTTTGTTACTACAAGTTTTCAGGAGTCACATCAGTGATGTAAATGCTGGCATCATTTTGTTTCCTTTCAGAAAACATTTTGTGTTTTTGCTGAACATTGAACAGAAAATTACACAGGATCTAGGTCCTAGTGCTCAGTCTTGTGTGTGTGACACACAAAAAGAGGACAGAGTATAGTAATACTTGAAATTATTTCATGAAAAGACAGTGATATCTGCTGTCACATAAAGCTCATGGGTTTAACGCACATAAAGCATTCTCCTGGGGTTTTCAGGGGTTTCTGCCATTTTTCAGTTTCAGAAATCAGACAGCCTAGGTGTGCAGGATACTCAACTGCCTTTCAGAAACATTTCATAGGAACACTGCCTCCCAACCCCTGGTTCTAGATTAGTGGTTAGCAAACTTTCTCTGAAAAGGGACAGATAGTAAGTATTTTAGGTTTTGTTAGCCAGTCTCCCACATATTCTTAAAACTTTATTTGTGAATACTGAAATTTGAATTGCATATTTTTTCCACATGTCACAGGATATTATTTATTCCTTTATTCAACTATTTAAGAATGTAAAAGCCAGTTTTAGTTCATAAGCCATACAAAAACAGGTGGTAGGTCAGTTTTGGCCCTCAGGTCATCATTTAAAGACCCCTCAGGTCATCGTTTAAAGACCCCTGACCTAGATATGAGCGACATCTCAGACAAAGTGACCTTCACAATTACAATATTGGGATATGGGAGGCCCATTTTCAGGATGGACAGGTTGGGGATTATCCCTAAAACCACTAAGCTTGCAGATTCTACCAAACTCTCCTTGGTTCTCCTCTGCCTCCTCCCACCTTCTGGAAACGTTTGTTGGGCACATACGGAGGAGCCCCTGATTAGAGGTTTGGTGACGCGAAGACACGGACAGCAGAGTGCGCAGCCTGCGGGCAGAGCTGGAGAAAGGAGGGGAGGGTCTCGGACACGGGTGAGCAGGCTGTTAGAAGGGAAATGCGGCACACAGCGTCCCCGCCACCAGCCTCCGCACTGCCCAGACCTCATCCTCTGCTCACAGAGAGGACCCCCACCCCCACCAGTCCCAGCTGCATGACTCCTGATTCAGAGTGGCTTGACGTGCGTGGACACTGGATCCTTGGTTCCTAGTGGGGAGCCTGGATGGATGGGAAAGGCTGTAACTTCTAAGATGCTCCGTCCTTTAAAGATGCATCTGAAAAAGTGTCACCAGACTTTGCTTTAGCCAGAGGCTCTTCCTTACACAGTCTGATGCAAGTTTCTGTCCCTAAGTCTGAGCCTCCTAATGATAAATACCTGAAGAGTGTTCTTTCCGTCATTCCTCACAGGCATCATTCCACATGAGCAGTATCGGTGCCCCTTAAAAAGATCACAAGTTGTTTTGTAAATTATATCTCTGTTGAAAAACCCTATGTCTTGGTGTTTGTTGAAGGAACCCATCACAAATTCCAGCGCAGCAATAGCATTGATGCACAAGGTACCATCGTGGCACTATGTGGCCTTTCATTCATTCCTTCATCTTCCAAATGATGGGATTTGAGTGAAGGAGCTCTGAGGTTGCATGATTGACACTACTTTTGTGAGAAGGATATGTTTAAGGATTGAGTTTCCTTGAGGTAGCACACAATTGTTTTCACAGAATGAAGTAGAAAATTGTTACCGTCATATCCCATAATGGAGCCTCTTGTTTTTTCAGTAGACCCACCAGCCTCCCAGTTCAGGCTCCACCAGCCTCCCACATCAGCTCATGCTCACTCACCTTTGGGGGAAGTTAGTTTCTGTTGCTGCTTCTCTTTTTGCAGCTGCAGTATCTGTGAGATGAGCAACGACCGTTGGGCAAACAAAATGTCCTGGCCAGGGGCTGGGTTGAAAGACACAATTATGGGAATTAATTCTCTTCTTATTTGGTGTAATTATATAGTGTTTCTCTGAAGAGCTCCACAGAAAGATGGAATCAATTGAGATTATTTATCCTAGGAAAGAGAAGACAGGAGGGGAGGTGGATAACTCAGTAACAGTTTTGAATATTTGAAAGATGACAGCCAACTGTTCTGTCTTCTCACTGAAGACAGGAGGTTAAGAAATTGGTGGGAGGAGGGATCCAAATTAGATGCGAGGAAGAATCTCTGGCTAGTAAATGGGATGAAACCGCAACACGAGTTCCTTAGGGGAGGTCTGGGTGGGGAGGGGCTCTGATGCCCGCCTGGAGCCGGATGTCTTGCTCTCTGATTTCCATTGTGGACACAAGTGACAGCCTATAGGATTCAAGGGACAGATCCACAGGCCTGGACTCCTAGGCCCCTGGCATTCTGATAAACCAGGTGTGGTTAACACAGACATAAAGGGTAGCCTTGGAGAGGACAAGGAACACAGCAAATGTCACTGGAAGGAAGTCTGCAGCTCTGAAGGAAAGAGCTGGGCTTGGGGATGCCTTTGATAGAAGAGTTTGTCCTCCATCGGACAGCACCCGACCTAGGGATGGTGAGGATTTCTTACGCCAGCCTCACCCTCTCCCAGTTATCAGCTGACAGGACCTTCCCCGTCCTGACCCTGGCTCCCACCCACCTGCTGTCTGCAGCAGGGGGATCAGACTTGCTGTGTTACTGAGATGACACTGGTTCCACTCACTGTATGTCAGTCCAGAAACAGGTACAGGGCCAGTGATGGTTTTCCTGGTTTTCTCTGCTAAAGTGCAGTCTCCAGCAGGCATCAGGTGCTCGGCATGTATGTGACACCTCTGTAAGTGACTGAATGCAGGAAGTGGGGAGGACGGAGGCGTATAGTCAGAAGACTCCCCCAGGTATTTCAGAGACACTCTGGACCCTCCCAGAATGTCACCCCCATCTTGGGTGTCATGTGCCCTCCTGGGATGCCACACTCCCTTGGGAATCACTAGCGCTGTGGTCAGAAGCACAGGCGTTAGATCGGAGGCCCGACTTCAAACACCTGAAGTCAAGGAGGGAGGCAGACTACGGTCAGACAGCAGGGAGTGCTGGTGGCAGAGGCGGGAAGCCCCCTCTCAACACCTGGAGACCTGGCCCAACAGAAATGGCCCAGACTTGCCAATCCTTGCTTGTTATTTTTAAAAACAAGCACTAGATTTTGCTATGAAATCCCTCCACTTTTAAGTGTGGGTAACTGAAAATATTTTTTAAGACCCATTGAGGGCAAGAAAACATTTATTTGCTCTTTGATCCCAGTATGTGACTTTCCCTTTAGGATCCTGCAGAATTAGATTCAAATCCTGGCTACTTACCAGCTGGTGTCCTGGGCAGGTTACTTAACCTCTCTGAACCCTAGTTTCTTGCTCACAAGTGTAGAGAGAAAGATTGCTTCACAGGGGAGCAATGAGGACTAAAAGAACATATGTAAGAAATAATGTAGTGCCTTGCCTGCTCAGTACTTAATAGCTATTCAGTAATAATGACAATGGTAGCTATGATTATATTATTATTAGATTAAACCATGTGAAATTGTTGATGTGCAGTAGACTTGACCTACAAAAATGGCAATATCATGTGGTTAAGAATATTATATAGTCTAATTATACTAATAATTATATTAATATAAAACCCTATCCTATATACATGGTTATTATTTCATTATTATTATTGTTAATATTAAGCTTACACACCCACTCCCTGAACACATACTTAGGATCTCCCTTTTTCATTCTTACTCTGTTGGTTGTACTTAATATCTTATTTATTATGTTTACAGCTTGTAGTCTGTCTGCCCCACCCCTGCTGGTATACAGGCTGCATTAAGGCAGGGGTTTTCCCCGTTTTGTTCATTGTCTTTGCCCACACCACCGCAACACCCAGAGGAGTGTCTGACACTTGGTAGACACTCTATAAATATGCATTGAATGAACAGGCTTGCACGCTGGTCTTCCCCAAATTGAACTCAGTCTACCCCAGACGCTTTCCTTTGAGCCTTACAGGTTTGAGGGACCTTTTGATTAGAACTATTCTAAATAAAGCATACATGCAAGTTCTTAAGATGATGGGTTTTTTAGGGCTTTGACTCCTGAGCTCAAGGGTAAGACTAGTAAAAAGTTGCCTAGTATTACGTGCCCCAAATCTGAAAAATGGAATTCAGTTGTTAAAGAAATCAGTAATAACTTAAATTGAAAAAAATTGACCAGAAGCATTCAATGAGTGTTTTCTTTTCTGATCTATACACAAAAACTTTGTATAGTGCTGTATTTTTTAAGAGATCATTGATTGTATTTGTTCTCAGATGGAAGGGAAGTAGGTTTATAAGTAGATTTGTGCTCCTTGGCAGCCCAGTTTGCTTTCACTGTGTGTGTGTGTGTGTGTATGTGTGTGTGTGTGTGTGTGTGTGTATGTGTGTGTGCGCGCGCGCGCGTGCTCAAACATATCTTTAACAGTAAAGCTGATGGAGCAAAAGAAATTAAAAGTGTAAACAGCCCAGTAGTATAGGGCAGACTGATCCCAGAGACGGAGGAGAAAATGGTGGTATTGTCTTTGGAAGGAATGTCAGAGTGGCTGGCACACAGGGGAAAGTGCTGATAAGCAGAATGACAAAAGCTGGTTTCATGAGTGGTTCCCAGCAGCCAGGGTACACTCCCAGCTGATTGCCCTGCTATTTTCGGTGTCCCCATATCATGACTAAATACACACCACTTGACTGGAAGCCACGAATATGGTAAGTCAGCGAGGCATTCTGGGAGGTACTACCTTGTCAGGCAGACACCTTCCAGACTCTCGGCTGCCTCCACCCACCCCTCATGTCAATAGTTAAGAAAATTCTGACTAGCTCCGACCTCCTTCCTAGGAGGTAGGGGAAACCTTTACATTTCCCAAGGCGGGTATTTTTAGCCGTGATGCTCTCTGTCCAGAGTGTGAACTAATTGAGTTATCAGGTTACATACTTGGCCACAGAGGATGGCCGTGGAAGAGGGAGACAGCTTCCCAGAACAAGTAAGCATCCACGGTTTCCGAATGAAATGCATTTTCTGTATAGAAGGGCTGTTCTGGTCTGAATAGTTGTGACTTTTACAAAATGCTTGTTGCCGGAGAGGAAGGAAGCTAGTCTGTCTGCACTGTGGGCTGCCTGAGTTCCATGTGTGTGAGACCACGGGCTGTCCTTTCTTTCTGTTTTACTCGAGTCTGGATTCTAGGTATGTTTTGCCTCTGATGTAGCTTGGAGTGTGCTCAGTTCAGGTCGGTCTTAAGAGGATGCTGATTGAAATGTAAAAGATGGTGGGCGATTAGGGGTGCAAGAAGGGCCTAGTGGACCCCAGAATGTAAGAAAGTTTATATTTTCACACTTTTCTCAAGAGAAATCTGAGAGCTTTAAAACTCAGCCTTTTCTGGTCTATTTATTACAAGGAAGATCATGAGATTTTTACAGTTGGGGGAGTAAACATTGTAGAGTTAAAATTTGTTTTTGCAACTTGTATAAATAGTAGATGGAGGATGTAATTGGAGGTTGGAAATGTTGTTTTATTTTTGTTTTAACAGAATTGCACATAGATATAAATATGTCATCTTGTTTCATTTTAAAGGATTAGCACAGTAAGTCATTTCCCCTTAAGGGGTACTGTATGGAAAAGGGGTTAATATTTGGTTTATGTTTATAAAACTGTGATGTATTCCATTCTGAGGGGTTCACAAAATGCTATTTAGATTATGGCAGAGTTCAGGAGTTGATGTGCTCTCTTGTTCCTACCTGTGTCTTTGCAGTTAGCTCCAGTTTATCTTACTATGAGAACACACATGTACTGTGAATAGAAGGGAGAAGTATTTGTTGTTCATACAGTACATTAAATCCTGAGCATAAGATGAGCATTGTGTAAGGAATAGTCGTAGTGACTCGAAGAAGACATAAGAATGAGGACATTGGTGCTAGGTCTAACCTCAGGTAGACAGACATGCTAATGGTTTTGAGAAAAGAACTGTTACCTCATAGTGCTACAAAAAGCAATTCAGAGAATTCTCTCACAGTTTTGAACCTTATTTTAAATGGATTCAGTTTTAATCCTGGTATTCTTAGAGATAGGTTAATTTTTTTAGCAAAGAGTTGTCTTTTATGACCTTTATGGAATGTTACTGTATTTCAGAGTAGACATTTATGAGATTTTAATCTGAATGAGACTTTGAAGAATTCTGTGTGCCTCAGAGAAAGGCCTTTTTAGATTAAACATTGACATTCATAATAAAATATAAACATGGTTCATGAATTCCAGGCATGAGTTGTAATTTACTACTAATACAAGCATATTGGTAGGTGAGTCTTAAAAAGATCATATTTTATCACTCTGAAAATAATCAACTCACCCATCAAAAATTAGGAGCTGTATCAAGCTGAATTTTGGTTATGCATTCTATTCCATTAGTTGTGGAATTGAAAACCTTACAAATAATCGTAATGACATTTGCTGATTACCCTGTGAGACTTGGCTTTGAGAAATACTAACTGCTAGGAGGTTTTGAGCCACGTGCAAAATATAACAAATCTTAAAGAATGAAAAAACTGAAAATCTTTGGCCTTTTAAGAGTTAATAAGTTATTTTTTTAAGAAAGAGATCCAAGATCTTAAAGGAAAACTTGAATAAAAGCAGAGCATCTTGTTTCTGCCTCACGTCAGAATATATCAACTAAATGGTGAAAGCATTTGATCTCAGCCCATATGTGCAGCATTTTCTGTTTTGGTGGGCATGCTGTTTTAAAAATGTGTAATAAAATGACAGACTGAATTTGAAATTATCCTGCCCTAAGCAGTGACTCTGGAAGGGTACTGACCCGATACAGATCACATACAAGTCCCGTCACAATGGGGTAGCATGTACTATTGCTGTACTGGCTTTAGTTGGACAATGAATAAGAATAACTCATCTCCTGGTTTCATCTCTGACTTGAAGGGAAGACTGAACAGTTCATCCGCATGAGCTGAACTATGGATAAATTCCTTGCACAGAGGGTATGGTAGATAATTACATTTTCACAAATGATCATTAATACCTCTTGCTACTTCTTTTGGCTTGCGGTTTCTATCATATTGTTTAGAGATTTTCTGCAGGGTTGCCTAGCCTGTGTTTTGGGAGAAACTTCTAGTGATTTTACAACTTACTGTGAAACATTTGCACACAAACCTAAAAATGTAGATGTGTGTGTACTTTGGTCAATTTTAAAAATTGTCATGGATTGCTAATAATCAGTTCTTTATGGAAGAACTAGTTTTGCCATAAATGATTCATGAAAAATTAACTGTTAAATGTTAACTCTTTAAAAAAATTCAAAAAAAATCTTATTACACGTTTTAGAGGCAGGTAATGATAAGATCTTTGAATAACTATGAATTATTTTTAAATCCTATGAAGGTACTCTATAATACCAGATAGAAATTCTTGGTGTTCTTTTATTTTCTATCTTCCAGCTTAGGTATGTTCTATTTTATATGTCTGGTCTTCAATAATCCACTAATAAACACATATTTACCTGTTGGGAGAATCCCTAGTTTTATTGCTGATGATTTTCACTTTAGGAAGTTGGGGGCAAGTAAGAAAATGTGTATAAACAAACTCAAAAAAGGAATCACAAAACCTATCTTTTGCTACTGAGACTGTCTATACGGTTTGTTGTTTTGAAATGGAAACTTTTAGTTATGCAGTAAGTAAGTATGATATTTATTTATCAACTAAATTTGTTTTCTTCTGTGTGACAAAGAAAGATACTACCTCTTCTCAATTATAAATTTGGGCCCTAATCCAAGTTTAAGCAACATTTATAAAACAAAAGAGAGTTTAAAGTCTAAGTGTCATGTCCTTTAGAAGAATCATTCTCTTTATAGTGTTAAGGTGCTTTTAGTCACAAAGTAAAATATATTTGCTAATTCTCTTATCCTAAGGCAAACATTTACTTGTTTATGTTTTCCTTTTACTATGGACCTCAGAATATATTGCAAAAGCTAGTAATAGAAATTAAACTATGCCTTCTAATTAGACTATTAATAAATATATTACTAGGTTATATAACAAATTTCAGAATGTATCTGGCAATATGTAACAGTTACTAATTAATCATTTTAAGTGTAAAAATCTATAAAGAATTTAACGTCTATTTTAGTAGCCCCTTTTTACTCATATCTTAAGAAGATATCTATATCTTATAAAGATAGATACTTATTTCCAGAGAACAGTATTGGGAAGCTAATGCCATTTTTCTTTCGCTAAGTGGCAAGTGAGTACGTGACCAATTTAAAAAGTGAAAAAAATCTATGTTAAAGACTGCTTTGTAAAATCTGAATATGCTTCAGTTTTATTTACTCTGGAATTCTTGATTATATTATGTTCTAACTCAGCATCATTCTGTACATTATTGATTTGCATGTTTCTGTAATTCAGTGATTATTCTGTTTTATTTTGAAAACACTTGTATCAATAAGATAAGTTATACTTTGAATAACTATGTAGCCTTTTAAACAGACTGTCACACTGATCTTTTGATTGCCAGAGTTTGGCACATATTAAGCACTCAATAAATAACTTGTTAGAATTTTTAAAACAATTCTTCATTTCTGAGGAGTGCAGCTTCTCATCAAAATAATGTTGAATTAAACTGAAAGTAAACTTGGTAGTACTTATGTAGCTGAAAAGGAGCCAAAAATATTTCATAAATTAGAATTAAAATAATGTTTGGCTTTCTAGCCACCAGTCTTATGATAAGAGGCAATTTTTTTTTAATATTTAAATATTTTTAAACAGGAAAACGCACAAGTTAACTTTCCAGTAAAATGAGTCTGTTACTTCCAGTCTAGAAGTTTTACAAAATACACGATTGGTATCTATAGCTGCATTTACACAATGAAAAGTTTCTGTAAAGAATTTTCATGCTGTCCTTCTGATACGGTGGTACCACTAGCAGTGGGATGAGTTGTTTATTTCTTACGTGTCATTTCCAAGAATGTTAAGTTGATGTTCTGAGGACCGTATTATCCACTGGGAGAGTCTAGTAACGTCAGAGTATTTGGAGTGTGTGGACAATGGCCCCTTTGAAAGATCCTATCTGGGAAGAAGGCTGCAGTAAGATAGCAAAAAGTCAATAAATAGGACGCTGTTAGTAATCCTGGTCTGTACTTTGTGAAAATGGCAACGCTGCCTTTACTTAGACTTTGCCTTCCCGCTCAGCCATGACTCTTGTCTCAGTTATTCTATTAGGAGGTGGTAAACCTTGATACCATGAGGTAAGTCTTTGACAACTTAGCCGAAGACCAGCTGTTCTCAAAATGTGATCTGGGAACCCCTGGGTGTCCCTGCACCCTTCCAGAAGAGTACCTGTGAAGTCCTTTCTCTTATAACTATGTTATTTATTTCAGGCCGTATTTCCTTCATATCCTTCTACCAAAACAACACACGACCAAAAACTGGATGCCGAAGTAAATATAAGACTCTGTCTTCTATGGTCAGACATTAAAGCGATTTGAAAAATTGCAAAACAGTGCCAGTCTTCTCACCCTTTTAGTTTCTTTTGGAAAGTCTAGTTATTATTCACGAGATATCTATTTTATGTGACAGGGTAATAAGTGTAATTGTTATTTTAAAATAAATTTGCAAATATTTGTTTAATTCCAAGTTTTATCTTCCAATACAGTCAGTAGTGAAAATTATAACCCCTCCTAATCAAAAGCTCTCTGAAGATCCTCAATAATATTTAAGAGTACAATGGGACCCTGAGACAAGCAAAACTGAGAAGGCTACTGTGGGCAGAGTGCACTGTGAACGTTCTCTGGCCTTGTTCGCATGCGTAGCTTAGTTGCTGAAAGCATTGGTCAGATCAGGTCAATTCATGAGTTGCGTTCCTATGTGACCAGTTATGTTCGCTTGACTCTTGTGGCCATAGCCATGGCCAAGCAAGCTAAACACTTTTTAAAAAATGTTTTAAGTCACAATAATGTATAACATTCAGTAGGGGCCATGTGTGCCTGGCTATTTCTGAGCACTTTGCATACATTATCTCCCCTAATCTTATCGACAGCCCCACAAGTTAAACTTTACTGCTAGTCTCACTTTATAGATGAGGAAACAGAGCTATGATGTGTTTAAGGGTCTTGTCCAGTTTCACACAATTTGCAGATTGCAGAGCCAGATTTTGAACTGAGACATTGTGGCCCCCAGAGTCTGAATTCTAAAATCATCAGAACAGATTGACTTGCTGATAGAAAATGGTGAATTAGGTTAGATCTCTCTCCAGACACTTAGAAGACACGTACGACATGCTAACCTTGACTTAGTACCTGTATCTTCTACATGAAGGGCAGCTCTCAGGATCCTAGTCGTCTGTCTTAGCAGTTAGATTACAGTAGAGCTGGACATTTCAGTCACCTACCATGTTGTAACTACTTGTGACTGCACTCCAGTGGTTACTTTAACTTTGGAATAAAGTCTACTCTTACATGTTTCACTTTATGTAGTAAATAACACCTTTCTTTATCTTTACCATGTTTTTGTTGTATTTTTAAAAAGATCTCCTGCACATCTGGGCACTACTTGCTTTTTCTCTCTTTTATGGCATTCAATGTTAGGTCTTTTCATTACAAACCTTGTCCAGGAAAAATGTAAATGTCACTTGAAGATTATTTAAGAATCCCATATCAATCTATGTATCCATCCGTTGATCGATCTATCTCTGACTTCACTAGTGACTCCATCTTTATTTTTAAATGTATTTTACTCATTCAAATAAGAACTTATTTAGCTGTATTTTCACTGAGGTCTCCTAAAAACCCTTTGGTTTTTTTTTTTAATTCTTTTTATTTTAAGATCCCTTGGTTGACTTAAGTAGAAATTAAAAGTTAAAATGGAAAAGAGCAGTAGCATTTTGGTATATTGGTTTTGAGAAGAATCAGTAGAAACATCCTCCCTGCAAGGATGACAAAAAAAAAAAAAAAGGCAGATCGATTCAGATGCCAGCAAGGCTCCAGCTGCACCAGCTGGCACACAACATTTTAGGATGATAAATTCAAGAACCCCTCCTCTCACTACCTAACGCCTCCTCTCCCTCTGGTGCTGCGGGGCCTCACCCTTCAATTCCTCTGGGCTTTCAACCCCAGGCCTCTAATTATCTGACCAGGAGGTGAAGTCCAACATCTTGTGATTTCCTGGCTGATCCCCATTATACTGAGTATATTTATGCACTGGAAGAAAATAGTTGTGTTTGCAATATTAAGTCTATCCCCACTAAAAACCAAGCTATTTGTTTCCTAACCCCAAAAAAAGAAAGAAAAAGAGAGAAACTGTTGGGGAAATATTCATCTACTCAGTAAATACTCTTTTCTCCTGATACCTAGACCAATTTTAGCTTATCACTGTTTTCAGTTGCTATATTTAAAATGTGAATAGTTCCCTGGATTAAGTATTTTAGGACTCATGCCAATACCTCCTACATAATAAAGATCCTTAAGCATGAAGCCCTGACATCCTTGTTCTGATTCATAACACCAAATAAATGGAAAAATCCCAAACAGGTGACATGTTTTATATAACCCACCACGTATAATGCCAGAAGTAACTGCTATGTATCCCCTAAGTGGTAAGTAGCCGCATCTTAGCATGACCAGGTGCATTTCTAAGGGACTCTGCCATTTGCTGTCATCACTGTTTAGGCAACCTCTGCAGCAACCTGGTATTTGTTTTATAAACAAAGGTGCCCACGGACTCCCAAATTTTGATCGCATAATACTATACCACTGGAGCCTCACAGCAGCTTCTTTGATGTCTAAAGAGACAAAGTTGACTGTTGTTCTTAGCCCTCTTCATCTGTGAGGCGTGGGTCACACTGTTTAGATGCATTATTGTGGACCACAGCATCTGTGGGATGGCTGTGCAGGGACAGTTACAGCGTGGATGGTAGTCCGGGCACAGGGAGGTTGGACCAGTTGAACTGGGAGATCCCATTCATCTTAGGAGCCCGGAAGCAAAATCTTGGCAGCCAAGTCTTTTTACTAGTTCGAACCATAAAACTGTGGACTAATTCATTTGTGTTCTTGTATTACGAGGTAGTGGAAAGACTATTAAATCCAGGAATCTCAGGTTCTGTTTTCAGCAACTTTCTAACTAGTTATGCAAATCATACCTGTCTTTGCTTCGGTTTCCTCTTTCTACAGTAGAGATGATATGGTTTCTCCCTACCTCAAAAAACAAGATGTATGCGAAAAAGCAACATCACCAGAAATGTACCATTTTTTGTTACTACAAACCCAAACTACTTACTAGACTCAGATTGAATCATTAGTATGTTAAATATTTTGCTTACCAGTTTACCAGCTCAGGGCTGTGTATCCTGAGATTTAATAAATATTGTTGGGGTGAGACAAGGGCACGTACGTAAATGACACTCATGCTGTAACACAATCGTGAATGAAGGCATGATGAGGTCCTTGTCAGCTGATCTTTCCTGGGATGAGAGAGCCTGCTCGTTTAAGAGACAGCAACTTCCCAAAGTGACCAGTACAGTACGGTTTATGCATCAAAGATTTTACAGCCAGCCTCACTCATGGGAGAGCAAAAACGAATTTCTCAGAAGACAAGTTCATGTGGGAAGTAATTGAGACAGATCAACTTTCTCATCATCCATCATCCCTTTCTCTTTTCCTGCTATGCTTCATCTCAGTTTAAGACTCAGTGGCTCTGTATCTGTTGTTGCTGTTGTTGTTCAGCACTCGTCTTCTGCCTAAGAAATGGAGAAAGACATGCGGTCATATGTTTTGGAGAGCCTGCCATCTATGAAATGCACACATTACCACCCAACAGGAACTTCTGACTATTTTATGCAATCTTCAATTGCATTCTCGTTTTAATTCAATGGGGAAAATAATTCCCTGAAATAATGATGATTAAAATTTCCAAAAGGACCAAACCTTCCTCGTAGTAATATTCCATCTTTGTGGAGTAAGATAGAAAAAAAGGAAAAATTTCCAGGGCTGTTACATGTTCTGAATTGCTGAGCAGTGAGAGGGCTGTGGGTAGACTTGTTTGTTCCAAACAATGTGTTACCGTTTCTCTAGTGCTGCTTTGTCCCAAGAGATAACCAGAAACGTGTCCAAAAGCAGCAGGATATCAGACAAGCCTGATAATGAATATACCTGCAAAACATACTTTTCAGAAATGATTTCTCCATCTGTGGCTATTTTCTAGGCTGACTTATTTATTTGGACCTTTATATTTCAGAATAACCAGAGATAAATATTTTATGAATCATAAGGTTAATGTGTTTCCATTGTATAACTTCACTCTGATGCAAGGGAAGACTCACTCACCCTGTCCTGAAATGTCCTTGAATAGAACTGTATGTATTTAAAAATTCAAAAATATTTTGGATAAAGAGCTAAGCCTCTTTCTACATCTTGTGTGAGGTTCTCCGGCTACAAAAGAACTTTCATGAACACGTTTCCATTTTTGCTCGTTTAGGAAATAAACCATTTATTTACCATGAGCTGTAAGGGTGCTTTCACATTGCACAATATCAGGGAGCTTTTAGGGGAGGTGGGGACTCACCTGATTCAATCAAATCACTCTAATCCATCAATTCCTAACTTCATTTATAGTTTCTAACATGTAACAGTATTAGGGCATAATCTGTGTCTGCAGCATGCTAAGAGACCTTGTAGCTCCTACAGTGTGAAGAAAGAATTTTTAACGAAAGTTTAAAGTCAAGGTGATTTGAAACTCTGCCCCAGGCTGGTACAAATCAGGACATAAGATTACTATATTGACTTCATATTATTAAGGCATACAAAACTCTCCTCCCCTGCGCCATGTGGCTCTATATCCCTTGAGAACCAGGTGATACTGGCTCTTTAAATCTTACTTTGTAGTCTCAGAAAATTTCGGACAAACTCCAATAAATCCTGTTCTGCGACCTTAGAAACCTAGGGAACATTGGAAATACCCACCCGCCCACCACGGACAGATACCTGAACATGCTTTTCTTTCCTATGAGAAACATCTTTCTTTTCTGTATTTATTTTTATTTCTAATCAGTCTCCAGGAGAATTTGTAGGGCTCTGAATTCTGGGTAAGAAAAGCTATCGTAAGGGGCCTGGATTTTGGATCTTCTTTTTGATGTAAACCAGATCGTAAAAGACAAACTTGATGAGAGTGGTTTTATCAGCTTGGCAAGATAAATCTCTAAAAAAAACACTGCCTTTATAAAAACAAAAGCCTGCCGGCATTGTATTTATTTTTTTTAACCAATTCCCACTCCCCTACTTAAAGATAAGGATGGGAAAGATGTTTTGCCTTTCCGTTTCAGAGGGGCTACTGCGTGCAGACGCCCTGGCAGGTTGGAAATGTGCAGCAGCAGGGCCTCCCTGGCAAAGGTCCCAGGGGAAAGATGCTAACCATGCCCAACATGTGTTAGGGGACAGTGACCTCATTTTCAGGGATGAACTGAGGTTACTTCCAAGCAAAGTCTTTACAAACAAAGGCAGCCTTGTAGCAATCGGTAGGAATCTGTGGAGGCAGACCCTCATACTTGGGGTGGTTTGGATGGTGATGATTACAAATGGAGACAGCCTTTAGGAGGATGGTCCTTACCGGTTAAGCCCCCAAACCCTGTATTCCTCCTATTCCCGCTTTATGGATGGAAGATACTGGTTTATTTCCAATAACTAGTTAGCAATCAAATAAAAATATACATATAATCTTAATAACTACAAGTCTTCCCTAATTAAAAGGGTTCAACTCCTTTCAAGCACTTGCCATACAAAACACACACACACACATACACACAATTTCCCTTTATTTAAGATCTCTGTTCCCCACCTCCAAACACACACCTATAATGGATCTATTTGCTGACATAAAGACCTAATACCCCTTTGGGGAAAAAAAAAAAAGAAAAACCAGTCTCCTAAATATCTGAAGCTTTTATTGACAGGAGGCAAATTGTTGCATGAATGTCACAGTTCTTTTAAAGTTGCGCAACTGGTCACATTCTTTTGAAATTGGTCAGAAATTAGATCACTGTGTAAAATATCTATAAAATATCAGCACATATAATCTGATTATAAAATAGTTGGACACTTTGGGTACTATCTGAATGGCCACATCCCAGTGATTCTGCTCTACCTTTGTCACTGGCTCCCACCTCGTGTGCTTGACCAGTACCATGTCTGCCTGTCTGATCTCAAAGCCTTATATTCAGAAGAATGTGACTTTCAAGTCACTTGGCTTTTTTCCACTGAAAATTGGTTTATTCCAGATAAACAAATCAGTTTTGGGTTTTGAGATGTTCTATAAAGCAGCTCCATGTATATTTCAAAACAGTAATTAGCATTGAAATCAATAATTAAGGAGCAATGCCATAGAGGTTTGGGGGATCTTGATAAGCAAGTGCCTCTACTGTGTAAGTCTCCTTTCTGATTGAGAATAATTAGCAAATCTGTATTACTGTATCCATCAAAAATTACTGCTCAATGCTACCAGGAAAAGCTTCACATTTTAATTTCTGGCTGTAAAAGTTTGCTTTAAAAGGGGGGCTAGAGAAAGGGGAGGAGAGGCAAATCTGAAAGCCAGAATTCACAAATCTGGCATTGAGAACTTAATCCTCTTACAGGACATTAAAAGTCAGTGAGTAGACCTTCAAAGCGCCTCTCAAAGCACTCCTTTCTTTTCCATTCCACCTGCTATTTCCCCATATCTCCCTATCACATCGAGGTTGTTGTAAAAATACAGTTCTTTCAGTGGTGCCCACCTCTGGTTGTGTATTAGAATCACTTGAGTTGCGTTTATCAAAATGTCCCGTCTCAGACCAGAAATCTCTGTGGTTTGATTTTCTGTTTAATCTTCCTCTGGAGATCCGTGAAACACGGTGGATTGACAGTCATTGACCTACAGATCTTTTGGTCTCCATTTTCTCCCACACTGTAATCTGCCATCAATTAAATTGGGCTGAAATATAGATTGAATGATTTCTTTTCACTCTTCAAAACCCTTCACTGCTACCTAATATTTTTAGGGTGAAGTTAAATCAGGTTTATCTGCCATTCCAGACCTTCTGTGAACCTCTCCTTTGCCATTCTTCCCAGGGGACTCTCAGTTTCAGTAGAGGCTGTCTATTTACCGTTCCTCAAACCTTTCCATTTCTGTACCTTCTAGCCACTTTTCCTTCCTTCTTGATGCCACTGAACAAGTTCCTTGTTGAAGTCATGCCTCCTCCTCTTAGTTGTTTCTCAGTTTAATCCAGGATGCAGAAATGGCTCTTCTCAATGAGCTTCTATGGACTTTATCATCCACCACAGGTTCTTCTGCTGTGAATTCTCACTCCACGTGCTGCCTCTGGTCTGCACAGTCGGATTATAAGATCATGGAAAGCAATAGCTTCATTCTCCAGGCAGAGGCTGAGTAGACATAACTCCTTAACTGCTGGATATTGAACCCTTTATTGAATATGAGCTCTTAATCCTGGATCATGTAGCATCCACTTGGAAGATTTGTTTTAGGTTAATAGTTAGAAAAGACATTTAGGGCTTCAAGATCCAGACCTGTGACTTCACTTTCACCACAACCTCACAGTGGAGTAAAGTATGTGGATTTAAGAAAACAGATTTATTTCCTTTCTGGATATGTCTGCCTAGATACTCTGGTACTTCCATTCACATTTAAATTAGCATCTCCAATATGAGAAGTCTGAAAAATTTGTGCTCTTCCTGGACCATATTTTCTGATGTGTGACCAGAAACCAGACAATGTGGTCTGTTGGATCTGGCCACCTAGATAATGATTATGGAGATTTTTAGTGGAAGAAACTTTATTAGAGGTGTCTTAGAATCTTCTTGAGTTGTAGAAATCATGGTCAGTAAAAGGCCTTTTATTTGGCAAAATTTATATCAGTAGTTCTTTGGTTAATTTAAAAAAAAGGTTACCATCCAGGAAATCATTAAAAGTACACGTATTCGTTAAACATTTGATTTTTTACCTTAAGCCACGTAAATAAATGTACATCCATTTGCCAAAAATGGGACGTGAAAACAAGGACTTTTCTCTGAGCACGCATCTGCTGACTGTGCTCACGTTGTCTTTCCATAACACCAGCACTTTCTGGAAGTCTCAGATTCAGTTTTTTTTTTTAAGGAAAGGTAAAAACTAAAGTTAACTGTGAACTAATCTGACTATAGAATTTGTCTGAATTTTTCTGATCTTGATTTTCATCCCTTACAGTCATCGCCTCTATATCTGACTCAACAGCAACATTTTTAGGAACTTCTTTCTAATATGTCTTTCCAAAGCATTTAATTTAGTTTTCATAAAAATACTCTTTCTCTATGTACTATTTTACAGTTTAAATAATGCCTAATTAAGTTACACAGTTATAACCAGAACAACTGGCATAAATATGTGAGAGAAAAAACAGCAATTGACTGACTTCCTAGTAGGAACTGGTGGGCATGGGAATCCTAGGAATGGTCTGTGTCTGGACATCAGTCCTGGTGGACAAAAGGAATGGTGAGTGAGGGGAGTGGGTTAAAAGAAGAGTTCCCACAGTCCGGCAGTACGTCTCTGGGCTGTGGTATCATCCAGACCTGACTTCAAATTCTATTTCTAACACTGTTTGGCCGTGGGAGCTTGGGCAGCTTCCTGGACTTCTCATTTAAAACACACTGATATCAAATGTTGGCGATTGTGAACTAAGTTATCCGTGAACAGCACCTAGCAGAGTGCCTGCCTCTCTGATGACTCCAAGTAAATGTTGCTGCTGTTTCTTTCCTTCTGTCTCTGCCAAGTGTAAGTTCCTTTTTCCTCTTTGGTATCAGTCTGGAACACTTAGTCAAGGAAGGCATTAGATAGTAAGGGTCAAAGCCAGAGCTCTAAAATCATGGATTTGAGTTCTCATCCTGACCCCCAGTTTCTAAAAGAATGCCCTTTGGGTAGGTTGCCTAACCTGACTTTTCTAGCCTGTAAAACGTGGATGATACTGGCACAGACCTGTGAGAAGGAATGTGTGGCAATCAATGAATGTGCCTTGAATGTTATAAGTGACCAATGATTATTAGTTGTGTTCCCATATTATTAGATATCAGGACACTTAAATGCCTTGTGATTCATTAAGCACAACAGAATGCAGACTTTACCTGCATATTCTTTCTGACAGTTACTGCTAAAACCAAAACATTGTTCCGTAGGTGATCCCAGCAGGCGTATTACCAATCAGGCTGTGCGCCCAAAGGGAATGAAGAAACCAGAATAAGCTCAGACCCACTCCTTTGTGTTCTCTTGAAGTTTGGAAGAACTCCTAATTCTGTCACTTGACTCTTCTTTTTCTCTGGTGAAATGAAGAGGGAGCAAGAGGCTGGAGAGGGTATGAAATAGACTGTTGTTGTTCCCAGTTAAGTTGGTATAGGGTTTTGCTTCTCAAGGAGTAGTTAGAGCATGGGACTCTGCGAGAGATGAGCATTTCTTCCTTTAGCATTGACTGAGAGTCTGTTACGCAGAACTCAGCCCTGAGCAGGACGTGGACCTGCCGTAAAGGAGGTCATAGTCCATCTTGATGGGGTAGCTGGCATCCAAGCTGAATAGACCAAGTGCTTTAGGGGTCTGCAGAGAGAAGGGGTCATGTCTGGTATTGGGGAAAATAGTGGCTTTTGGGCTGGACCCAGGATTTAATAGGTGAATCTCTTGGTGGGGGAGGGGAAGCAAGGGGTGGTGGTGAGCATTATTGCCAAAGGCATATCCTGGGTGAGGTCACGGTGCTGGGAAATGATGGGGCCTGTTGAGAAATAATAAGCCTTTGAGGGATAATAAGCTGTCTAGATTGCCTTCAGGGTCAGTATTTATGTTTTAGTCCAGGCTGGAAGTGTTGGGGGCAGGTTTTAAAGGGACTTAGAAGTATGCCATAGACATTGATTAAATACTGTGGTTTAAAAGCAGAAACATTTTTACAAATGAAGCATGTCATCAAACATTAATAGATAAAACAGATCAAAGTAGATCTCCTGGGCTGACACTGAAGATGGGCATCTGGAACTCTGCTTACTCAGCCTGACTCCTGGCCTCAGTGTTCTTGAATGCTAGGGCTCGACAGAGCCACTGATGTTGAGGAAAGAGCCTGGGCTCATTATCAAGCAGTTATGGATCTCAGTTCATGTTGCCTGCTTATTAGCTGTGTGACCTTGGGCCAGTCACTGAACTTTTATGAAAGTCAGCTTTTTGCGTCTGTAATGAAATCCCTATCTTGATTGAAGTGATAAGAAGTACATAATAATGATGCCTGTATAATAGAACATGACAATATATATAAAATGCTCCAGGAGTCCCAGGCCTGTAGTAGGCCCTTATTAAACTGCAGCTATATTCCTCGTCATGATTTTCTCAGAGCTCTCAGTGCCTCCTCATGAGCTCGGGAATAGTGTTCAGTGCTTCTGGACTATTCAGCCAGGGACAGTGTGCTGACTACAACTTCCTGGAGGTTTCTTAGAATGAGCTGGGCATCACGTGGTGAGGGCCCAAACTGGGCAAGTAGCAGGGTGAATGAAAAAAAAAAGGTTAAGTGTATTTTCAGCTGTAAGAAAAGTGAAGATGTTAGGATAATGATAAAAATAAGTCTTTTGAAGTGCACTTGTGAACTGGGACACAGGTAAGGGATCTATGAGGTGAAAAAGGACTATTTTTACTCAGCTGCATAGACACAGGGCACAGGAGACAAAGCATAGAACACGACCGAGGTGGACAGTCTAACAAGAGATCTTCCAATAAGCTGGTCCCCAAGAGATCTTCCAATAAGCTGGTCCCCAAAGTGTGTAGCTCCCAGTATAAAGGGTGGCCAGGAAATAAACCCACCACCTAGAAGACTATACCAAAACTTGCCTGTCTCACTTTGTCACCAAACGGAAAGAAAAAAATCTCCCCTGAGAATTTGTAAGCACAAGGAATCCCTCATGTCCATACCAGTTTGAGGTCTAAATGTATGTGTAGTCTTTTAAAAAACAAAAACAAAACCAAAAAACCTTCAGGGCATTTGGTTTTTAAACTAATGTTGGGTTGATAGTGTCTCTAGGCAACTGGTAGAAGCAATCTAAAATTCCCCTTTGAAGAAGGCAGTGTTAACCCAGACATAAAAGAACTCCCAAAGATTAATTTCTAAGGAATATGAGCTCACAATCAATAATCACAAACTTCGGAAAGTGTAAATTGGTACAATCACTTTGAAAAAATTTTTTCATTAACTGATAAAGTTGAATAAGCACATGCCCAGTGACCCAGCATTTATGATCCAAGGTATGTACCTCAAAAGATCGTGCCTGTGTGCACTGGAACTAGTGCCACAGTGTTCAGGGCAGCACTGTTCATAGTAGACTGAAACCAGAAACAACACAGTCATCAACTCCACAGTGGACAGACTGTGATATCATCACATGATGAGATCTTCTGCAGCAGCAGTGATAAATCTATTACAGTTACACATGTCAACGTGGATGGCTTTCAGAAACACAGCATTAGAGAAAAGAAGCATGTCACAGAAAGATTCGTAAGGTATGAGTGCACATACGTAGAGTGCTAAGGCTCTCAACTACATAATATTAGGCTTAGCACAGTTTACCTAGAGGTTAAAACTGTAAAGAAAGGCATGAAAATGATTAACTAGAACAGATGATGGCTTGGGGAGCCAGTCAAGGAAGAGCTCACTGGCAGTCTACAAAGCTGCTTGTAACTTTCATCCTTGAGCTGACTGGCTGTGGGCAAGTGGGTGTTTCTTTTGCGATTTTTTTCTTAAACTGATCATATATGTTTTATGTACTTGTATTTACGATACACATTATGATAAATACTTTTTAAAAGGAGAGTGGAAACTATAAAAGCCCCCCGAGATAGAATATTTGATAGGATTCATATGTGCAACTTCTTGAAAGAGGATTTGAGGGAAAGAATGAAGAATAAAAAAGTAATCAAAGATTCACACCTCTCACCACAGGAAAAAAAATTTTGTAACTATGTATGCTGACGGATGTCAACCAAATTTATTATGGTGATCATTTCTCAGTATATACAAATACCGTCATTGTACACCTGAAACTAATGTAATATTATATGTCAATTATACCCCATTTAAAATAAAAAAGATTGATGCTAAGGTTGTATGCCTGAGTGGCTAGGATAATCTTGGGACCTTTCTAAGTCAAAATAAGGAAATCAAGGGAGTTTATTATTCATAACTGCCGTTAGTACCTAGTTGCAGTGACAGATATGTTACATGTTCTCAGAAAGTGTTTGTTGTTGATGTTAGAATGAGGAAATTGTGGGACATGGAAATGTTTGGGGATACAAGTGGGAGCGACATGGATATAGAGCCTTAGGCATAAAGAGATGGTGGAAGCCGTGGTAGCAATGAGCACAAGAAGGAAAGAAATGTGAGTTCTCAACATGGAAAAGGCCATTTTTTTTCAGTGATAGGTTGAGACAGTGAGGAACAAAAAGGAGTGAATAAAGGGATAGGAGAAGCTACAGGGAAGATGCTGAAGAAAGAGGAGGTGATCAGTATTGTCAAATGGTTCAACATTAAGAGACCAGAATTACAGTTAAGTTAATGGGATTTGATGATTGGAAGGTCATTAGTGATTCCGTAGAGAAACTATTGATTAACAAGAGAAGCCATATTGCCAGGGACTCAAATATGTGTTAAGCAAGGATATAGAAGCGGTGATACTAACCTAAACCAATCCTTCAAATTGTTTGATGTTCACAGGATAATTTTAAAATAATAATCACTCACTGAGTGCTTGCTATGCACTCATACTGTGAATCACCTTACGTGAACGGTCTAATTTCATTCTAAGCGTAAATCATTTTATCTCCCTTTGACAGCTTAGAAAACTGAAGCACATGCGTATTACGAAGCTTGCCACTGCTAGTAAGTGGAGTAGCTGGGATACAGGCCAGTTAACCAGTCTGCTACATGGAGAAATGGAGAGCATCACTTGCAAGGAGTGCTGGGTAGAAAAGTGGAAGGAAAGTTTTTTGTGTAGTTTTGTTTTTATTGTAGACTTAAACACCTTGAGTATGTTGGTAGGCAGAGAGCAGGATGCCAGTAGAGAAGAAGAACCTGAAGCTTACAGGAAAGATCTTCTTCCCTTTCATGGGGTTCCCAGGTAGTTGGAAAGATGAGATAAAGGGAAACTGACTAGAGAATTGGTAGATCAGGTATTAATAGGCCTCACAGATTGCTCCTTGAGGTTTAGAAGCAGTGGAGAAGAGCTCTGTTATGTACTCACTGAGTCGCCAGTCTGCATTTCTTCTCTACTGATAGCCTGATCTTGAGAGTTGAAATAAACTCAGTGAAGGAATTATATTTTAGAGAGGATGTACCTGAAAGTACCTACATAGATAATTCAATGGATGGATGGATGGAAGGACGGATGGACAGATGGACTGATTGATGGAAGATGAATGAATTGATTGATGGAAGATGAATGAACGAATAAACCGAGTTTCTGAGCATAGACTATAGACCAAATATTTATTAAGCCCTTTCTTAAAGTAGTGATTAACAACCTAGACTGTGGAGTCAGGCTGTCACAAAATCAAGGTGTCCTCAGTACCACTCTCCCTCTGAAGGCTCTGGGGGTTAATTCTTCCTTGCCTCTTCCAGCTTCTCGTGGCTTCTGGCATTCCCTGTCTTGTGGCAGCATTATTCCAGTCTCTTCCTTCATCTTTATGTGGTCTCTCTTAGGTGTCTGTGTATCTCCTCCTCTTCTTTTTTTAAATTGAGGTATAATTGACATACAGCATTATATTAGTTTTAGGTGTACAATATAATGATTTGTTATTTATATATCTCCTCTTCATATAAGGACATCAGTCATTGGCTTTAGGGCCCATTCTAATCCAGTATGAGCTCATCTTAAATAATCATACCTGCAAAGATCCTATTCCCAAATAAGGTCATGTTCTGAGGTTCCAAGTGGACATGAATTTGGGATGACGTTATTCAACCCACTGTACTATTTTGTGGAAATATTATAAGGACTAAGTTAGTATAAGTACTTATACAATTAATACCTATTATATTAAGTGATTAATAATATAATTAAGTGGCCAGTAATGTAACTAATATAAGTGCTTGTAATAGTGTCTTGCACATAGAGGTATGAAGTATTGATTATGGCTGAGACTGGCACTCAGCAAATGAGTATTTTTCCGATCTACTGCTTTCTGCTGAATAATATCAATATTCTAGTACATGTGAAAATTCTGAGTTATTAGACTAATTCATGATAATGCTTTATTCTGTCCTGGAAGCTATTTCGTATTTCTTTCCTGTGTAGTAAAATTACTAAGTAGACAAGACATTAAATAGTGATGAAAGACACTTTCATTGTCCAAATTCTCCCTTCAAACTTTCATCATCTAAGGGGAAAAGAAATGCTGACCAACTTGCTTATGTTCATTTTGAACCAACAAAGTCCTTAGGCAGTGGCCTTCTCAGTATGACTTTCCACATGACAGAGCTCAGTCTCTCCTGGGACCTCATTTCCTTCCACAGTAATTTGTCTACAGTTGGGTTTACAGAGACATTGTTTGAATAGAATGCTCAAGATTCAAAATTAGGCTGTAGCCTGTGTTAAGAGTCACCCTTAGTGACTTGATGAAGTGACAGCTAAGAAATGCAACACATTGATGTTGGGCCTAATACAAAATCTTATATATACTTTTAACATTAAGGAAACAAGCAACAATCTAGAGGTATGACAGGCACAATTTGAAAAAAGGAAAAAGTCAAGTCTCCATTGTTTACCCTGCCACTTAAGCAGCACAGGCTGGAAAAGTGTGCTGGTGAGATGAAGGCAGGTGAGTCTTAACTTGTAGCACATCTGTGTTGTTCATGACCATACAGCCAGATGTTGGCCTGACTGGCACATCGATGTTCAAGTGTTTGTGGAAGGGAGGCGTGGCTGCGTTGCTTGCAGATGGTTGAGAATCGAAGGAGGAACTTCTTTGTTCTTGTCCTTGGGCTTTTATAACTGCGCTTCCTAAACTGCCGTGTTTCTTCAAGGCAGTCTTTATTTTCCTCTTCTTGCTGTTTCTTTGTATTTTCCTCTCTTTGTCCCCCTGTATTTTTTCTTTGAAGCACAAGTAGTGGCTGATGGTTATGTTTTGGTGTGTTAAACATGTCTGCAGGTACCAGAGGGCTGAGAGAAGAAAGTAAATTTTTGTCCCTTCTCTTCTTCCTAAAATTCTCAGGTAATAAATTAGCTACCCCAGAGAATTATTTGATAGCAGAGTCATTGAGTGAAATAGATTTAGAAGGTATCCACCAGAGAATTCTTCATCATTAGAGCAGGTGTTCTTAAACACGAATCTATGAGCAGGCTTAGCAATCCTGAGTTGCATGAAATAGTATGCAAATTGTGCTTGCAAATTCATGTTTATATGTATATGCAGATTTGATGTGTGTATGCAGATGTGGTGTGTGTAGGCATATATGTGCAATTGTTGAAGGAAAGGAATTTATTCATAACTTTTGTTGGTCTCAAAAGAATCTAAACTCCAAATTGATAGACAACCACTGAGTTAGAAGATTTGATTTATATTGTCTGCATTTTGTTTTGCTTTAGAGTTTCTGGTGGGAAAATTCTGAGAAAATGGGGAGGGAAAACAGACAGTATATAGAACTGCCGAACCTTTTCAGATTTGGAATCAGTTCAGAGTTTCCCCTTGACTTGTGACACCTCTGTTTGAACTTCTTTAGCTGCTGTTTTTGTGCACTCAAAGTCAGGGTTTGGGATGCTTACTTAACTCACAGTTGTTATCTTTGGCCATTGAAATACCCAGGCAGACTGATGTCATTTGTTCCCAGAACAGCATCAGAGCCCTTCTGGGCAAATTCACTGATAAGTCACTGAGCACGCACAAAGAAGATGATATTTTACGGTACAGTGAGCCTTCCTTGCATAGCTAATTTATTTCTAACTGAACTTACAAACCAAACAAAAACTAACCTTCACCAAATACCAAACCTCTTTGAAGACTGAATTTTATTATTCTTTCCATTCCTTGAAACTTTGGTTTGTCCTTTGTCTGATTTGAACCAAATCTCTTGTCTTCCTCATACTTAACTCTCTGCTCTGATGAGATGATTTGCATGCTTGACTCAAATCCCAGTTTTATTTCAGCAGTGCCTACATGAATTCCCAACTGCTTGACTCATGGCTCAGTTTATGATCTCTGGTGTTCAGCTTTGTATCATAGCAGATTCTCAACTTAAATGGCTGTTGTTGTTGTTGTTGTTGTTGTTGTTGTTGTTGTTGTTGTTGTTAACAAAGCCTCTTGTATTGTTCCAGGAAATATTTTAATTAGTTATTTCCACATAATTTACTTATTTGTTGATTCATTCATTCGCAAAACGTTTATAGGCACCTGCTGTGTGCCAGGGATGCTTCTGGTTGTAGGGGGAACAGAGAGATGAATGTTTCACAGACAGTCACTGCCTTGTGCTAGGTCAAGGCAGGTACAATCCAGGCAGGCTAAAGATTTAAGCCTTTTGAAACCTACAGTCTTTAAATAAATTGGTTTACTATTTATTTAGAGCAGTAGTTCTCAACTGGGGAGGTGCTACCCCTCACCCAAGGAAATTTGGCGATTTGGAGACATGTTTGGTTGTCACAAATAAGAGATGCTACTGGTACCTGGTTGGTAGATGCTAGAGATGTGGTAAACATTGACAGTGAACAGGACCATCCCCTACATCAAGGAATTATCTGGATCCAAAAGCCAACAGTGCTGAAGTTAAGAAGCCCACATTTAGAGCAGGCAGTATTGCTTTGGGGAGAGGCACACTGCTGTCCATGGGGAGGGCGAGACCCTGGAGACAGTGCCCTCTCTTGAGATCCTGAGCAAGTCAACCCACACCAGAACCAAAGGTCCCTCTGAGGGACGGAGTTTCCTTCATCTCAGTTACATTTCCAGGGTTGAATTAGCATTCCTCAGAGATTGGCATCTTGGTGGCTTTCCAGTTGACCACCCCTTCATTTGCCTCTGCTTGTTCTTAAAAGGCGTACAATTTCGGGAGGAGGAAGGACAGGTATACCAAAACCTGTGATGCTGGGTGATACATACCAGGAGAGCTCAGTGAAATAGATGCCTTGGGAGCACTTGAGCAATTAAGTTCTGCCTGGGAGGTCTGGGAAGCCTTTACAGATGGGATGGCATGTCGGGAACTTGAAGGAGGTAGTCGCCAAATGGCTGAAAGAAGACCCTTTCCTCTTTTAAGCCATACCCTGCATGATTGCACTTATAACCAGTGAGGAGATGTTTGGGGCAGCCCTTTCGAGAAAATCTACTTCTGTATTGTTTTACATGGAGCAAGACTCCCTTGCAAACTGTGCAGACCCAACTTTGCAGTCTTTCTTCTCATCATCTTCTTTCTATTAAAAATTTCAGTAGTAGGTGGTTTCAACTACATAGTTGTAGGTATTCAAGTTCAGTAGTAGTTCAGAGTTGTAAACTTTCAATGAATGAATTACAGACTTTGTTTTTGTTGTTTTTAAAATGTGTATGTGTTTATTTATTTGCACCTGGTAATGCTTCTAATGGTTTTCCCCAGCCTGTAGACTTAGCTAGCTTGAAAATATGCGGAAAATATGTATTCCACACTTCACAAATTGTGTAGACATGTATAGTTTGTCAAATACAATCTATGTTCCAACACATGGCTGTGTCCTGCAGGAAAATCCAAGAGACCATCATTACCCCAAAATTCCTGCTAAACTAGTGTAACAGCATTAAATGTATTTGTGAACCTCTTCATTGAAATAATGGCTGTAGTAGTTAGATACAAAATAATGGAATAGATGTTAAATTTCTTTTTTAAATTACGAGTTTCAAATTTTCTTTTTTTTTTAATTATATGAGTTTCAAATGTACAGCGTTATAGTTCAACATCTGTATAATTAAATTTCTGATAAAATAGAATAGTGAGGTTTATCATAATGTCACTACCAGGAAGTTACAGGATTTTTCTTAATGTTCACAAAATTGTATTTTGATTTAATGTGTCTACACATCATGGGAAATTTTCTCTTTCAGTTCAGAATCAGATGTGACACCATAGGAGGGGTAACTTTGTACACTTGAAACTAACTTTTGAAGAATTGGTTCTTTTCCCTGGTGACTTTATAAAGACCTTTTATTAGCATTTTCATGTTCGAAATACAATAGTTCAATTGAAAAGTCTCAGTTTTACTTCCTTTTTAGTTTGCAAGATACTCTGGGTAGTTAGAAACATGCTTATTAGTTTCCTTTTTCATCAGAATGTGTTTTCTTTTTTATTTCAGTCTGATGCCAACGCGAGTTACTTAAGAGCAGCTCGAGCTGGACACTTAGAGAAGGCCCTTGACTACATAAAAAACGGGGTTGACATCAACATTTGCAATCAGGTTAGTTGTGGTTATTGTTGCTGTTATTTAATTTTTTAGTTAAAATTTTTTAAATCCAGACTTTAAATTCTTTAAATCTTTCATTACATGTTACCAAGACTTTTCTTTTTTGCTAGTATTCTCTGTTAACTTTCATCAGTTTGAGTTACCAAGTTATTCTCTGCTTTGTTAGAAGAGTACTCAGATATGTAGATATGCATCCTTTAATAATTAACTCCTAAAATTTAATAAGTAATCATATCAGAACATGCCCCCCTGCCAAATGGCCACAAGCACCTTTATTCCAAATTCAAGTTCCTACCCTGCACACATGCAAGGGGTCGTTGGTGGGATGTTCTCCTTAGAGTTCTTGGTAGACTGTTTACGGCTGTGTTTTCAATCTACTGAGTAAAGCTTTCCCTTCACTTAATCAGAATGGGTTGAATGCTCTCCATCTTGCGTCCAAAGAAGGCCATGTAGAAGTTGTCTCTGAACTGCTCCAGAGAGAAGCCAATGTGGATGCAGCTACGAAGGTCAGTATCACACGTTTCATGCTTTCTATATCAATTGCCCAATTCAATGAGAATTCAACCCTCAGTAAGAATTGGGCACACTTCTCATGAGATATTTGTCAACCTTACTCTCTTTGGGGAACTTAAAGAGAGATTTGACATTTTGTAAATGTTGAAAGAAGGGAGAAAGATGGATGAGTTGAGGTATCTTGCTTTTTGTTTTGCAGAAAGGAAACACAGCATTGCATATAGCATCTTTGGCTGGGCAAGCAGAGGTGGTAAAGGTCTTGGTTACAAATGGAGCCAATGTCAATGCACAATCTCAGGTAAACCTACAGCTCTACTGCCAAGAGATTTTGTTATTATAATTTACAAATAACGTTCTTTGGGTCAAGTGATTGCTTGGTTCATCTACCATCTAAGAATATGATACTTAAGAGCTGTATTCAGTGATTAGTTATGTTATTTCACATTATTCAAATTCATACATATCTTCATTTGCAATACATATGTGTGTGATGTAGAGATTTTTTAAAGTTATCCATCTGGGAAGCTGGTATGTATGACTGGTAGTTTTAGACACAAATGTTTAGAAGATATCTGTAATGCAGAGTCTTACTCTATTTTATGATGCTGCCTAAAGTCCATTCTTAGTATTTCTTAACCTACAAAAGGATGCCTGTAAAAGGAAATGCTCTTAAAATTTCAGAATATATCAGTGCTTTATCTAGGTGAAAAAGGGAAGACACTGGTTAATTCCTCTTTACTAACTCAGGCATCATCATTCTTCCTTGAAACAGATTAAAAAGAAAAGGAAACTAAAAAGAATAAACTTTAAAATCCCCAAACTTTAAAATTTCCAGATTCTCTGTGATGGATGTATACCAATAATTCATTCAGAAGGTCCTCTTATAAGCTCTCAGTCTTGCATGAAGTTCTAAGAGGAACACCACTTTAAGTACACTTGATCTCCTCAGCCTTTTCCACTGCTGACTATCTGGATAACAGGAGCCTCCTACATTTTATGGGTCTACAGAACTGTGGACTTCCTTCCTTGTTACACCAGCCACAGCAGTGTTAGCTCTCATGTCATTAAATATCAGTGTCATGGCAAAGGAACCGCACTGAGTTTCCAACCACATGTAACTGGTCTCATCTCTTTCTAGTTCCCTGCGGTTGGACCTTTGCTACAGGGTCTATGCCACCTGCTCTGATTCCTGTAAGAGTTCACTTGGAGTAATAAAGCTTTTCCAGAAAGGAGTGATAGCAAATTGAATATTGAGAAGTATAATACTTTGGGAGAAACACAGACCAGCTGACCGCTAGAGAAGCATTATGCTCTTAAACCAATTGTTTTTAATACCTCTGTGGTTTGGTTTGGTTTTGTTTTGTTTTTTAATTGAAAATATCTAGTGTTAAGCTCTGAAGTAGTGGGAAAACTCTTTAGTCCATATTTATTTTCCTTTCTTCCCCCCTAAGAGCGGAAAAATTACCTCCTTATTTTAAATATTGCACACATTCTTGACTAATATTTAGAGGAGGCATAGTTTTAAAACCTCCTCTGCCATGTGTGGTGTGGGAGAACCTGTCATTGAAATAAAATCCTAACCAGATTTGATTTCAATTTACACACATTCTCTCCTGATGATGAAGTGCGTGGAAGAAGATGGGCTGTGAAATTCCCTGTTCCTTGCAGCTGTGCTTGGAACACCCTGCCACACACTTGATAGTAAAGCCTACCCCCTTCCTCTGGATATCTGCCCCCTGCAGCCTTCTGAACCTCATTGTCCCGTGGACATATAAGTTGTGAGATCACCACACAGAAGAACAGAGTTTCCGAGACAATTCCTGGTAGCGGCTTTTCAAAAGGAACTTTTATAAAGCACAACAGGCAATAATGCCATGAAATGAAATTCCAATTAGAACAGGCAGAACAGAAAACAGCACAGGAATATTAATATTCAAGAAAGACAGTATCCCTATCTAAGGGAAATGTTACTAAGCATTAGACAGTATTTAATAGCCAGTAAGAAATAATGTAAAGAGAGCCCCTCAACTTCCTTAAATATAAAAATTCACCTTGCAGTTAAAAATGGCATTGAACAATATCAAATTCTGATAAACTGAGACTCTCCAAGTTAGAAATTGGTAGATATTGTTGTAAACGAATTCTTGTCACTGCTTGATCTTAAGTCTTAATCAGTTAGTTGACTCTTTCCTTTACTTAACATTCCAGGAATCATTGAGGCCTAACTTGCAAAAGAAATTAGGTTGGATAATTAAGTTGTGATTTTAAAGAACTCTACTGTGATGAAGTCCTTAATACTTTGTACTAAATACAATAATGTTTAACAGTGTTTGCTCCTGAGAAACCTCAAACCGCCACATCAAATGACATTGCTCGCTCCTCTCTGTCTTTATTCTGAGATACAAGGCACCAGCTGTGTTTATGAAGAAGCAAAGTCTATTTCAAATAATATTTTAACTATCAAAGTATTCTAAATGGGCAGGTTTTCACAGTGGTGTTAACAAAGACAAGGTCCTTTCATTAAACCAGTGCCTCTTGGGTCTTCCTGTGTTTTACAATGTTTCCTATGGTAGGGAGGTCAGGTCCTGATGAAGTCAGCAGATGGGTGTGGTTCAGGTAGAACCTCTCTGACCTTTGACCTAATAGCACACCTCTCATGTAACCAACTTTCACAAAAGTTAGTATTGTTTGTAAGTCAGTTTAAATCGATGACCATGCCTGTAACATTTTAATTAATAAGAGCATTTTATGATATACAAAGACTGATTGTAGGAAACTAGGATGGATAAGAAAATTTCATGGATGAAATTTCAGCCCTTATTTAAATGAAATAGGATAAAAATTAAATCATTATTTTATTTTTATTTTATTGGTGGGTACGAGGCAGCATGCCTCAGTACTATCTATAAAATTATGTTTGCAGCTTTGCATACTTACAACACCATAGCACTTATAATAACACTGCAATACCTTCAGAGCAGAAGGCATTAAAGATATTGGATAAAATCAGACATCAAAAAGCATACTCAGGCTTGAGCTGCTCTGCCTTTTGAGAACTTAGTCTATTGTTGCTGCAGAAAAGGAAATGTAAATTGGGCCAGCCATATGTTCCTTTTTGGTCAGCCCTTTGTTTTGGAAATTTCCTAAGTTAGGAAATTAATATAAAACCAGTGATGTACTTTTTTCTCTTAAGAGAAAAATTACATCTTTTCTAAAGTCTGACTGTCTTCCCAATCCAAGTACTATTTCACAGAAAATCATTGCAGCTCTAGGTTGTCCAGTGACAACACACTGAATTACTTGTGCCTTAAGCCTCTTTGCATCAGAGAGTAGTGGTAATATTTTTATTCACTCTGTTCAAAGGATGCTTGTAATTATCTCCCTAGAACCATAACTGAATAGTGTGTATGTGTTCTCTTGCCTTGTTGATCTTTCTCAATAGATGAAACTTGTATTAATCAGTGTTAGTTTCTGTTGCTTTAATCCAAATAACTTCAGTAAATTGGAATTTGATGAGGAACCCATAGAAGACTAAAGAAGCTTTCAGAAAGCTTTAGAAACGAGGTAGTTGGGGTGGGGAGTGGAAGAACCTAATCATAAGCTAAAGGGTAAGGTTGCCCTTTGACGTGGTCCCTACAGGTCATGTCGGGTGAGGAGGGGGGATTTGGCAGAGAAGGACAAAAGAGTAGACCTAGATGAGCAAATAGAAGCTATCTTGCACAGGGTAGGCCAGCTTGTTTTTAAGTCCAACCAAGACAAGTTCTCCCTACACTTCCGGGAAGCAACAGGTCCTCTAAAGAGAATAGGAGTGGTACTGCCAAATGAAGGCAAACGTGCTGGTTGACCAAAATACACACACACACACACTCACTCTCTTTCTCTCTCTCTCTCAAATTCCCTCTATAAAATTGAAATTTCCATTATGGAGTCCTCACCAAAAACGTTTTATCAGTATGGTCAGCAGAAGTAGAATGAGACCATTTAGTGCCATATATCATATGATTCCATTTGTATGAAATGTCCAGAACAGGCAAATCTGTAGACAGAAAGCAGATGAGTGGTTGCCAGAGGGCATGACTGTGAATGGTCCAGAGTTCCTTTTTGAGGTGATACAATGTTCTGGAATTAGATGATGGGGGATGATTGCCCAGCTTTGTGCATATACTAAAAAACCACTAAATTTTACACTTTGAAAGAGTGAGTTTTGTGGTATGTGAATAGCAATGATATAGATATTTCCTTTGCTCGAAGTCACCCCATCTGTGGTAATTTTGAAGCTATATGAAATTAATATAAATTCCTTCCAAAGTAGAAACCATCTCAGTTGCTTAATTTTATATAAGTATTACATATTTAAAATGAGTAATTATTGCTTGGAATAAAGAATTTATTGGGACAATGACCTAATGTAAAAATACATGATTTTTCTTTATATCCTCATGACAGCTAGTAAAATCCTTTACTCATGGTAGGCACTTGGTAAGTGGTTGACAGTTAAATGAATGTACATATTTATCTAAAGTGGTTATGTTGGTATGAATTAGACTATTAGCTATGAACTGCGCTCAAACTATGAGTTATGAAGTACAATTGTGAATTATACTTAGAAATACTGCTGAAACTGTCATGCTTAGGTTTTCTAATAAATTTGAATATCTACATTGAAATATTATTAAAATTATTGTATGTGAGCCTTCCTGAAACATATAACATCATCAATACAGTGGAAAGATAGATTCACTTTTAAAAGCTGCAAACGTTTTATTTCTTATTTTGCAGAATGGTTTCACGCCATTGTATATGGCAGCCCAGGAGAACCACCTGGAAGTTGTCAAGTTTCTTCTTGACAACGGTGCAAGCCAGAGCCTGGCCACGGAGGTAAGATGCTTTGGTTCTTTCCATGGGTAAGTTCACATGCTTATAGAGCATTTTGTCAACCTGGAGTTGTAACATTGAGAATTTGTCCCGCTGGTATTTTAATTGCAGTTGTATTTTAATGTATTTCATCAGTTTTTATGGAATACATTAGAATAGTCTATTTTTAATCTTTAAAGAATCTTTGAGCTAATAATTGAGCTATTCATTTACTGTGTACATATTTGCTTGAGAATACTTTTCTGCAACTTACAATTTTGTCTCAAAGACAACCACTGTTTTGAATTATTTTTGTGATAAAAGTTTGAATCTGTTATTTCCAAATTTAAGTTAGCATAATTATAATGATTGAATTCATATTTATAAAGTTAACTAATTAAATTTAATTCACACTTCTAAACAAAACTAGTATATTAAATACTAGGTAAAAGTGGTATTTGAGAAAAACGTTTGCAGTCTTGAATAGAGGGAGTGTTTAAAAATAAAAAAGTTAAGTCACTGATAGTGTTTTAGGTAATACAGTTTACTTTTTAAACTAATCTGGATGGAAGATTGTGATTCCCTTGTAAAGTGTATCACTAGAAACCTCTTGCTAATAATAAATAACTAATGTTTGGGTATTACTTATTTTTAACCACATAATGAATTAGCACAGGTGCAGGGTTATCCCTGTCATAATAGCGCCTCTCTGACTGTCATTCGGAAGTGTTTCCTGAGCGGTGCAAAAACGGTGGCATACACTGGAACTGCATGTAACCTCCCCCGGTTTTTGAGATCATGCCTTCCCTGGGGAAACCACTAAATAAATGAAGAGGCAATTCATACAAAAAGAAGTACAGATGACTATGAATGTATGAAAATATCTCACCTTCACTCCTAGTCCAAGAAATCTTAATTTATTAATCAGATAAAGAATGAGATCCCATCTTTTGCCCATGGGATGAGGAAGAATTTTGAAGGGTGGAAAAAAAAATCAGAACTTTCCTACCATATTGGTGAAGTTGACAGTCTGTTGCAACACTTTTGCAGAACATTTAGCAATAACTATCCAAAATTAATACTTATGCACCCTTTTACTTAGCAGTTCCACTTCAAAGAATTTATATTACATATGTATTAGAGAATGCAAAGAAATGGTTATTATATAAGAAGCTCAACAACATAATTAATAATAACAGTTTTTTAAAAACTGGGAAGAGCCTAAATATGTACTGCTGGGAAACCTGTTGAGTGAATATTGCTAAACTTATAAAATACTACTCAGTGTTATTCAGAATGAGGCAAGACTCTGTGTAGTGATACAGGAAAATGTCCACAGTGTATTGCTACTAGTGGTTTATTCTGAGAATTAGGAGGGAGCCCACTTTTCACTCTATACCATTCAATACTCTTGGGGATTTTTACCTTGTGAATATATTATTTTTATAATCATATTCTTAGAGCTAGTTGAGAAATAACAAATGGTTGATAACAAAGGACTCAACATTTGGTCGGTGAAGAGCAGTGCCTCTCTCCACACCTGGGCAGGAGGCAGCCTGAGCAAATTCTCAAGTACGACACATGGGTCTCCTCGCACTGTGCAGGGAGAATGACCGTGGGAGTGGGGGTTGTTGAAGAAGAGAAAATCCATTCCCATCTCTGGATGGAAAGTCTAGCTAATATAAATACCCTGATGAAAGCAATTCCATAGTACTGTCCTCATCTGTGAAGGACAGGTAGTGTTCTTTTTTCAGACTGTGCTATCTGGATTATTAAGTATCTCTCCTTTAGACGCGAACATAAGCCTGATTTACTACTAACAGATCAGAATCACCTTGTAAACTAATCATCGATAATTTCTTGAGTTCTCTGTATTTATTTGTTAAGCTTTCAAGCCTCAAAAGAGGCACTTAGAACTAACTTAAAGAGATATCGTGTATGACATCCTAGAACTACTAATTCCGTCTTTTAGCAAAGATGTGTGTGTGTGTGTATAATTTATATATGTTTTTACTCTTATATTTAATTTCAAGGGCTTTTTTGTAACTTTAAAAAATAAATGAATGAATATTCTAAGAACAAATCATGTCCATGTCCTTGTGAGGGTTGCCAGTACATCACTACAGCTATCTGATTATCAAGAGATATCTGAAACTTTGAATTTTTATCTCTTCTTTTGGGTTATTAGTATTAGAGAATAAAAAAGAACAGCAAGAAATAAGATGCTCTATTCACACAGTGTTCTGACTACGATTTTACTCTCTTATTAGCACTAATATTGCTATCATTTATACAGAAGCGTATATTTACATAACAAACAGTAGTGGGCAATGAAAAGATCACCTGGATGGCACATTTTTAATAGTATTTTTAATTCATTAAGTGATGTAATGTTACCACATTCCTTCAATACAGTGTTTTTCGTATGCATCTTGCATATATGCATCAAGTCTTTGGCATGATTGTGGTTATTTAAAACCTTTCCTATAGTACTGTGTACTGCATATCCTATCTTTTCCATATATGTCTTCTGTCTTTTGCTAATTAAGATTCTGAAGCATGAGGTAAATTTATTTGTTCATTTATTGCACAGGGAATTATTAAGCACCTATTTTGTGCCAGATACTCCACCAGGCAGTGGAGGTTATTATGGGGCTTCTATCACATTTCCTTTCAGCTTGTATTTTTCTCTTAAGACTAACTGCACAGAGCAAATCAAATTGTTTAAACTTGGTTTGGAAACAAAATCTGGAGCTGCTAATTTTAGCTGTTAACACCTTAGGGCTGGTATCTTTGTGTCTTTAATTGGGTTGTGCAGGAAGCACATTCTTGTCCATGCTAATCGTCTCAGCTGCAGTTTATTTTCTAGTGCAAAGTGGTTTCCTTTATGTATAGGCCCAGTGGATTTAAAACTTTCTATCTGTGGCAACGTAGCTATTTCATTTTGATTCTGAACAGAAGTGGGCTGTCATTTTTACCCCTTAGATTTTGCTGATGTTTTAAAATTGAGATGCAACATTAACTCTTAATACACAATTTTCTTTTCACCACTCCATTTTTTTAAATGTATTTTTTGGCAAAAGTAATATATTACATAAATGAGAACATACAATAAAAAGCAAAAAGAGGAAAAAGCCACTGTTAATTATCCCTAGAGATAACACTTTGTTTATTCATCCAGATTTTTTGTGCACATTCACGGTACACACATTTACTTTAATGAAAATGAGACCCTATATTTATACAGTTATGTAGATTACTTTTCTCATAACATTAAATTACATTCTGAACTTTATGTCCTTATGTATATAATCTGTGATGTCATTTCAGTGACATCTTGGTCGTATCCAGCCTGTCTCTGTTTTCTTATTGTTGGTTGCAGGGAATGCCGTTCTGGTTACGTTAACGCTCACCCTGGGCCTTATGTAGGGCTTCTTGGAAAAGCTGAAAGGAGCGAGTGGAACTTCAGCAGGATTTTCAAGCTTAGCAAGTAGATAGAATTAGTAAATTAAGAGCAAGGAGGACATTTCAGGGTGGGGCAGAGAGTGTGAGTTTAGAAGCCAGGGTAGAAATAGTCCACAGTTAGTAAGGAGAATGGAGATGTATTACTTCAAGATTTATATGAGAAGAACCTGAACAGTACTGTCACTTAAGTGCTTCGGGCCAATATTTTGCACATCCTTGAATATAAATGTGTTGATTTGCATTTATTCAGATAAGTCCTAGGAGCACTTATCTGTTTTCCAGCAGGAAAAGAATGATGAAATGATCTTTGAGGAAAACCAACAAGACATTAGCATGCAAGACATCAGCATGCGAGTAACTACGTTTTCTCTTTCTCCCTTACAAACACGCTTCTATTAGAGCAGCCTTGATTTGTACCACAGGGACTGCAGATATATAATATCATGACCCAAATAAAATAATAAGTGACTCACTTGCCAATTCCCTAGTAAAAGTAATTTTGAAATGTTCTTTTGAGTGTGTGATAATGAAAGCATTGCAGAATTTAAATTTGTGAGCCAGCCTTAGGATTTTCTACTCTGTGCTATGTATTCGTAGTCAGCAACACTAGATCTTCTACAAATTAATAAACCGCAGTGAAATCTGTAGCTGTCTTTTCTTGGTCAAATCCCAGGGCAATACAATGCAAAGAGTCAACGTCCAGTTATGTGTGTATGTCTGAATGTATTCTAGTCACATTTTGCATGATCCTTTCTTGAATTGGTCAGAGAAGCCAAGAGTCTTTCATGTGTACCTTTCTTAAAATGACAATAACTATAGTTCATGAAATCACATAGACTAATTGAGCAAGGTACAGTGATGAACCAGGCAGGGTATTCCCCAGGTTTTAAAAAATCACTGGAAATATTTATAATTTATTTAAATGAACTCCTTTGAAAAATTTGCCTGGATTCAACCTGAAGTGTTACTGCTTTCACTGAGGTTATTTTACAGATACTGAAATTACAGCATTTTTTTCTACTTTATGTAATACTTTTGTGTCCTTTCAAAATTTACCCAATTAATGTATATCACTTTTTCCACAGAAAAAGCCTATAGACTTACTAGATTTTTTAAAATTTTCTGCTTTGGTATATAAGTGTGTGTGTATATGTGTATATGTGTGTGTGTATGTGTGTGTATGTGTATGTGTGTATATATATATGTACACACATACATACATATATATATATATATATATATATATATATTTAAGTGTCTTTTCATGTTTATGTTCACCGAGTATGTCAGCTTTAATAACCCTGAACAAATTAATACTTGGTCACTTGGTCACCTTCTGATTTGTTCATCAAAAAGAAGATATCCATGGGGGCCAATCTTGACCCATCCATTTATTTGTAGGATGGCTTCACACCGTTGGCAGTAGCTTTGCAACAAGGTCACGATCAAGTAGTGTCACTCCTGCTGGAAAACGACACTAAAGGAAAAGTGCGTCTTCCAGCTCTTCATATTGCGGCCCGGAAAGATGACACGAAGGCCGCTGCCCTGCTGCTGCAGAACGACAACAACGCAGACGTGGAGTCCAAGGTGAGGCGCCTGCGGTGCAGCCGTCCCGGGCTAGGCGCCCAAACTTGCAGAACTCTTGGGCTCCCCTGGGGCAAGCTTATGCCAAACACTTAACGGCACTGAGAGAAATAAAATCACGCGTCCAAATCACGCAGTTGAAGGCACATGCCCCTTGGCATATAAAGGTGGGAGGGAACTGCGGGTGCTGCTCTCTGTATGCTAAAAGGCCACCTCAAAAGAAGTCAGTCGATACGCACCTGATGGTGTCCTTCCTTTTAATGTATATATATAAGGTGTTTAACACTTCAGCTCAAACATCAGGGTGAAAAAGTACGAAATGCTAACAACAATGTGCACAAAATAAACCTGGGGTTGCTGTCTAAGGCTGTCGGCAATGCACTAAGTATTGATGAGCTGTGGAAAGCGCGCCAGCAGCCAGAGAGCCCCAGCCACAACCTCCCACTGTCTTGACACGTAGTGCTGGGAAGTGTCGGTGAAGGAGTGCAGCACCTGGAGCCAGCCGTGGGCGGCCCGTCATTCAGTCTAGCTTTCTTTCTGTGCCTCTTATGCCGCCATCCCAGCTTCATCCTCATGACTTAGCGGTCAGAGCTTTCTGCATCCATATCACCAAGAGCAAACTAACCGTTCATTTTTTCCTCCTCTTTGCTTCCAAATGTGTTAACCTAGATGGTGGTGAATAGAACAACAGAGGTATATATATATATATACATGTACATATAATCTGTATCTGCATCATTTTCCCATTACTTAGTGCTACTGCCTCATTTCTTTCCCTTCTTCTTTGCATTGCCTTCTGTAGGCTAGATACCTGCTTTATACCCCCGCCCCCGAAGTAGCATGTGCCAGAGAAGATAGTAGTTTGATTACCAGGGCTTTCTGCAGCTGAACCTGGTGTTGGAAAGGAAGTATGAGGAATCCTTGAAACTGAAGGGTATTGCAATAGCGTTACGTGAGATGAAGCGCTTTGACACTTAGAAACTTCTCAGGTATACCTAAAGCTGCAGACAACCCTGTCATTCTACTTATCTAGAATTGATTCTCCAGAGTTCTGCATGACACTTACCCTCAGTGGTGTCAGCAAAACCAAAGTTACCTCGGAAGGGTACCCGTATGACCCACCCTTCGCCAGAGTCAGTGAGATAGCTAGCATGGCTGAGAAGCTCGCTCACAATTTAGAAATGCATCTAGTTCCTACAAGGTTTAAATCTTTGGGGACTAAGTGAATCGCTGCATGTTTTTAGCATTTTTTAAGGAAGTAAAATGACCTTGGTATGAATAATCCGGAAAAATGTGTTACTGAATAGGCATTTGCTAATAAAGAGACCAACTTGTTGATTCTTTATAAAACACAATCCCCATTATTCGAGACCAACTGTAATCATACTTCTTCCCCGCAAATTGCTTTTATCATTAAAATTGGCTTTTACTATTGATTAATTTGACTCTATATTGAATATATAATATTAGTTAAATTTTGACAGAGTTTCAGTGGACAGTTCTACCATCAGCAATAAAACAGTGGTACTAATCGAACTTTCTATGAGCTATCAAGATTTTTCTTGCCACCCCTATTTTAACGTTTTGAAACGTTGGCTTCTGTACAGATCTGCTATTGGATTACTAAAATTGCTCTGTTTCCACCCTTGGTTCCTTCCTGGCTACTCCCCTGCCTGTGAGTTTGGCATCTATTTGAAATCCTACGAGCAATTGGCACTAATAGAAAGAAACCTAGTACAGAATGGAACGTGGACCTCAGCATATTTTGCTTCCTCGTTTTTATTCGGGCGGGGTTATGGTATTAACATGTCAGACGAAGGGCCGGCAGGAATCAGTTGACTGTCTGCTGTGTTTTCTTTACAGAGTGGCTTCACTCCGCTCCACATAGCTGCTCACTATGGAAACATCAATGTGGCCACGTTGCTGTTAAACAGAGCAGCTGCTGTGGACTTCACCGCCCGGGTAAGAGCGCTGCAGTCAGATGTGCCCATGAGGCATCTGAAATGATCCTGAACCCTCCTTCCCCAACATGAGGGAGGGTCGAGACAGATGACCCCCAGGGGTCCTTCCAGGCAGTGGAAGCTGTGATTTTTCTACTCATCCTAGTGCATTTTTTTGCTTTTATCCAGATATGCCTGTCTACTAGCAGGAAAAAAAAACCCCAAGATCGGGGTGGGGAGTAGGGGTGATTGATAATTATATAAGTGAATATATTACAAAATATAAGTAAGTCACAATGACTGGAAACGACAAGCTGTCCCCCAGGGTGAAATTTCTGAGACTGTTAGATGTGGGTCAGATGGCACTTGCAGGGTCTTGATCTTACAGGTGGGAATGAGCCAGGATGTCTGGATAAGGCCCAAACTTCAGAACCTAAGGAATAGAAGCCATCTTTTGCTTTTATCTTCTGTCCTTTACAAGCGTTCGGAATGAGTAGCGAGATTCTGTACCCTGAGCAAGCTCATATTCATGGAGAAAGGAATCACTGTATCGTGTATACCCTGGACAGCAACTCAGACATGCAGAATAATACTGCTCTGAATGTAAAAACCTGTCTAGTGCTGGCTTGATCATCAGAAACAGAATCATCAGACATAGAAACAAAGTAGAAATCAGAATGGAGTGGCTAAATGTGTAGACTCAGGATTCAGACTCTCTGGGTTCAAATTTTGGCTTTAATTTTCTGTGTCCATCAGTTTCCCTATGGATAAGACGAAATAATATGAATTATGAAGTTAAATAATAATAATAGCAGTGTGCCCTCATTGGGTCGCTGTGAGAATTAGAAGAGAGCATACACAGAGCACTTGGTACAGTGTCTGACACGTCACCATCACTGTCACCAGCAGCAGCAGCAGCGCTGCGATTCTGAATGTAGCTTTTGAAGTGTTAGTTTTACTAAAACCTCACTTGTTGGGGGAGAAATGTCAATTGGCCAGATAGGGAGAATGGGTATAAGCTTAGTACCAGCAGTAGCTGTAGCAGCAGCAAAAGTAGTACCATCTTTGAAGTAGATGCTGAACTGAGCACTGTTATTCTCATATCAAGAAAAGTATTATCCTTGTTTTACAGAAGGGTAAACCAAGGCTTAGAGATAACAGGTAGCTGGTCCAACTATATTCAGTACCTTGTAGTAGCCTACGATGGAAAAGAGCATGAAAAGGAACAACAACAAAACAACAACCACCACCAAGTAGCTGGTCGAGACCACAGAGCTAATAAATTAGAAAAGGCAGAATTGCAGCCCCACAGCTCTTAACCCCTCCAGTATTCAGTCTCCCTCCGGTGACTCTGGGGATTCATTTTTCTTTTCCTTCTGATAATTCATTGGTTCAGTAAAAATTAATAAGAGCTCAGACTGTACTAATATAAAAGCTATTTCCTATCCTATTGTCATTAGCCTGCTAAAAGCCTTTATCAGTTTAAATGAGGCAGCTCATGTCACTCTAGAGCTATGTTCTTGCCGCATTAACAGCATCCTTGGGTTTCAGCTACATGGCAGACCTGAAGCCCAGTGTGACATTTGGAAGGACAAAGTTAAGCACTTCTTTAAATCATGTATAAACAGGGTATGCTGATACGAAAACTGAAGCTCGTATCTGTAAGCACATTCTTTTGGCTTTATTTCTGTAATTCACAGTATAATGAAAACCTCATTAAGTCACATCTTCTAATTAGGACATTTGGAAAATTCATGTCAGGGTAGTGTTTGAAGTTGGTCTTTGTGCCATTGTTCAGAAATTTCCTGATGCTGCTGGAAATAAAAAGATTGGGGCAAGTGTTTAAGCAATTTAAGAGGAGAAATTACGGTGTTTTCAGACTCCTTCAAGCAATTCCAAAGCATCCATTTACATTAAAACAATGACTGTGACAATTATAAATTATGCTAATTTATTGATTAAAGATCAGTGGAGACCTCAGACCTGCACCGTTAACCTTGTCTGAATTACCCTAAGTGATTAAAAGTAAGCACATTGTGCTTTTGTTTAAAATATATTAAAATTCAGACTTTCCACTGATTCAGAAAAGCATCTTCTCTAGTCACTCCTAATTAATGAGGCCGAATAGCACTGTGAGCTGAAGGCTGTGGTGGGATTTGATTATATGTACTAGGTGGATGGCACCGTTGCTTACTGCCGACAACCCATGTTTCCCTCTGCAGTTGGTGACGAGGGGCTTGCTGTAGGATGTCTGAGTAGTACCGGTCTTCACAAAGAGCTGAAGCTGAGGCAACTGCTAGTTGCCTCTTGAAACCCATTGTAGTTTCCAAATCTCTAGTATTTATTAGGTAATAATTGAGCCTCTCACCTTTTGTACTACAGAGGCCTCTCCCTTCTCAACTTGAGTGGGGTCTCCTCAGGTCAGACTTCGCTCAAGATTGCAGCAGAAATAGAAGGTGAGAGTGAGATGCCCTGAACACAGACGGAAGCGGATTTTACCTGGTTAGACAAGAAAGGAAAGTTCGTTAAGCCACAGTTGCTAAGAACTGGCTGCCGATGATCACCATAAATCGTGTGAGCCAGGACCTGGGCTGAGATAGAGGTATTGATTAGAAAGTTAAAGTTAAAAAACAACCACAGCAACCTTTGTCTTCCTGGGGGTGGTGATTTCTGTTTCCAGGCTGTGCAGATTGTTGAATAAAGGCAGATATACTCTTGTAGTTCTCTGTTGGCTGAGGGCAGGACCTGAAGAATGGCTCCCTGCTGGCCAAGAAAGCTGGGGATGGGAGAATGGATGAACCTTCTTTCTGGAATCATTTCCTGCACGTAGTCCGTGTGCATTTCCAAAGCAGATACGAGGCAAAGCCAAATGCGTTGTGATTAAAGGGGGTACACAATAGAACAGATTGCTTTCTTTGCTTCTTTGTAGCACTGGCTAATTTATGCAGCAAGAAAGCAGATCCTAGCCGGTGGTGAATGTATTACCCCCGGGTAGGAGCGATGGTAACCGATTTATAGCATACTTATCTTTTTCTTTACTAACACCTTTCCTTAGATTTTTATTCTAATGTGCATTTTGATTTTTGTACTGTACTTTTGCTATGTATATGTTAAGATACCCATCTGACAACTTGAATATTTCCTTTTGGACTATCCACGATGACCTATTCAGCCTCATGGGTCTGCTGCAGGCAGTTAATAGAATAGCTGCTGAATCCTGCAGTGCAGCGTCAGCACGCTCCATTCTCGGAATTAAGTGCTGAGACGGCATTGACACCGGCTGAATTTATGCATGACCCTTGCCCTCTTAGCAAATCACCCTCGCTCTCTTGGGGAAGAACGTAAGTAAGGCACGCCAGAACTGCTACTGATTATCACTCCAGTGAGGAGCATTTATGCACTAGAGTAAGTAAAGGCCAAATTATATTATTGGATGCCTGCAAAATTATTTTATTGACTGAAGAAGATAGGTTAATACTTTGCTGGCTAAGAGTTTTTTCATCAAATATAAGGGACCACGTAACTTAATCTTCACTCTTGTCATTGGCCTTTCTCTTGTAAATTATTATTTAATTTCCCATTTGGGGAAGATAACTGAATACAATGTCCTTCTCCTGGTCTTGTTATGTAGTGCTTTTTGGTTTTGATCTCTGAAGGAGTTAGGAGTGCTATGCCTCATGGGTTTCTAAAAGGATTTCAGGTGCTTTACAGATTAAAATACACAAAGTAAGACATGCAAGGATGAAACAGAAAAAGTAAATGTTACCAGGCAGCTGCAAAGAACTAGTAAATACAATTGGAGAATAACGTTAGGCCTTAAGTGCTTTGATTTATGTAGTAAAGAGGGGAGCACGGGTTATATGGTTTTCACTTTTTGACAAAGGAAATCTTGCAGTTATCTGTAGAGATAGTTTGTACGTGTGTGAAATAACTCAAATATGAACCCTTCTATTAGGAACAGTGAGTTTCATAGCTGATTATATCTTTAATAGCTACATTTCGAAAGGTTCAATTCTTCCTGCCCCATACTGCGTGAACCTCCATCTGTGAAGGCACCCTGCCCAGGGAGGCTGAGAGGCTGTGGCCCAGGGTCTTAGCTGGATGACGTTCTGATTGTGTGTGATAGAACTTGGCACCTGTGTCGCAGGTCAGTGACTAGTCAGCATGTCCAGTTGGACTGCCTTTCCCAAATATCAGATGTTTTGAAAAAGTTTTAGTAGGTGCTGGGCCGTATTTGGAACTAATTAAGTCATAAGAAAGGTTACTTTATTTAAAGTATTTTAATTTTTGGTTAAAGTGAAAGCAGTGTTTTTAAGATAGTTGAACTGCTAAACCTGTTGATGGATAAACAAGTGTCAGATTTTACTTTCTGCCGAGATAAAAGGCCGACGTGGTTCAGCACACACATTAGCAAAACGGTGTCCATGGATAAACCTTATCTGGAGATTTCCTATCTCAGTTAAATTCAATTTAGCAAATATTGAAGAGCTTCTACTACAAGCTAGACCTGGAGGTTCAGACTCAAGTAACCTACTGCCCTTACACTACTGATTTGTTTAGGCCCCAAAATGCTCAACCATACGACGCAGTCTCTCCCTGAGTTCCCCAAAGCACAACTAAACCCTGACTATAATGCCCAATAGGGCGTTTCTAAAAACTTAAGGGTTGATGAAGGGAGTTCAGAGCAGAAAGACGGAGTAAAGGACCAGTTCCGGGTAACACTGTCTCCAAAGTCCATAGGCCGTGACCCCTTCCTCGGGAGACCACTCGTCTGAGGCCACTGTGTTGGAGAGTCCATCTCACTTTCCCCTGGTGAGAACTTTTCACTGCATCTCTCCTAGCCAGAGCCCAGACCCCTTCACCTAGTCTCTGGGCTCAGTGAGAGGGGAAACCCTATTTCCTCAACCCCTGGGCTCTCTTAATTCAGTAGCTACTAACTAGCAGGTACTAACTTTAAACTAAATTAAGTTGAATTAAATGTAAATGTGTGTTCCTCTTTCTCAGGAACCACACTGCAGGTGCTCGGTAGCCACATGTGGCCGACGGCCAGTGTATTAACCCAGTACATGTAACATCTACACCATCACAGAAGGTTCTTTGGAACAAAGCTGAGACCCCATCAGTCTCAGGCCTCCTTCCCTTCCATGTCATAATTACCTCTAAATGGAACTTTCCCCAAAGAAAGGAGAGCAGATGCTCCTCTTTAAATTGGAGCCATTTTACCCCTACTCGACTTGCCCCTTTGGGCTCCTACAGCAGATTTTTGCCTTTCCCATTACATAACGGAGACTGCCACCACCATCACCACCACCAATAATAAAACAAATCTTCCAAAGAGGAATAAAGATGCTACTGGAAACTTTAACATAGTAATTCCTCCCCAGTTCATGCCATGGAGAGGTCAGAAATTCAGAAATGGAGAGAAGTCTCAATAGTGGTCTCCAATGGCCACGGTTACTTAACTTGCATAAGCTTCAGTTTTTTAATCTGTGTGAGGATGCTTGTATCCTATTCCTCAAAGACGCTTTCTCTGACCCCCTAAAATAGGTTGCTACTCTCCTCATCACACTATGTGTCCATTGTACCCTCTTCTTCCTCTCCCATGGTTGGCGTTGAAAATTAATTATATGGTAGTGTGTGTCTTGCAGTAGGAGAGTGACTTCTGTCACATTTTTATAAGAGTCTAGGGCTTCTGGAAACTCTACCATGGTTTGGGTGGTGATGCCATTACAAATTTGTTTTTGAAATATATTTTCCCTGCGTTATGTAATTCATTTTAAAAATACACTACAATAAAGCAGAAGAAAGGAAACAGAAAAACCCACCTAAAACAGTCCTATTTTTTAAACATTTAGATGTCCATCTTTATAAAGACCAAACACAAATACATTGATTTTTAATGATACGTACTTTCAAATACAGAATACGTTCGGTTATTCTCCTAGGATAGGCTCAACAGCATTAGAGACACTTTTCTTGGGTTATATAAACCTCCTTCAGAATGGAAATGGAGATTTGGAAGCATTTAGCAAAGGAATGTGAGTTATGGGAAAGCCACTGTGCGGCTACTGCATTAACCATATTCTTGTTGCCATGGCGATACTAACATCTCAGGAAGAACAAAACCAGTAAGCAAGCAGAGGGCAGGGTGGTGGGAGATAGACCCTTTATAGAGAATGGCTCTAACCACGCTGTGCAATCTCGTTCCTGTCTTCTCCATTTAATTTCCAGCATGCCAAGTCAAAGGAGAATCTCCTATATAATTTTTAAAAGGAATATGTTTATGTTAAACCCATTAGTATATTTGAGCTTACTAACATCATACTGTGTGGTATGGATCTACATCGTTCTCGTCTGAAGAGGTGAGGTTTCTAAGCTGCATCAGCATGGGGTGACAGGGGTTCTCAGATACGTGCTGGAGCCCTGGCTCTCGTCCTGGCTGTATCGTCAGTTACTGGTGTGGTCCAGGGCAGCCTCTTCAACATGGAGGCTACAGTTTTCTTATCAGCCAGATAAGAGATCAGTCAACCACAAGCCCTTCCCTTCTGCCCGACCACCTGGTCTGACAGCAATGGAGGCCTTCGGCTTCCCTTCTTCTTTCACAGTAGAGAGAAGGTATGTTACAGGATCAAAGCCAACAGCACGACAGTCAGACTGCTGTAGTTCCACACTGGCACTGCAGCATACCTTGTATGCTCCTGGGCACATTATTTATACTTCAGCTTTAGCTTCTGTAAAATGGGTCCAATAATAGTACATAAGGCACAGCATCATAGTGATTAAACAAAATAATCCATATAAACTGCTTAGCCCAGGGGCCAGGATCCTAGCCACGTTTGTGTTGGTGGTAGTGATTAGTGCTTTCTTCCGGAAGGACGCCCATCATGGTGAGGCACATGCACCTGTCAAGCATGACACATGTCAAGCAAGTGGCATCATGACAGCTCTCTGGAGTACTTCCGGAGCTAGTCAGAAATGGTGCTTCCCAGAATGCTGGAGTTACATTGTTTGCATCCGTCCTTGTCAGCATGAGAAGGTCAGCCTTTACAAAGCTATTAACATGACATTGTTTGAGACAGTAAGAATGCCAATAAAAAGTCATAGAAATTGGAAGCTACACATTTCCCTTTGTTTCACATTCCCCCTTGAATGTATGTCCTGCTTCCTGCAGTGCTGCTCTAGAACTGTTGCTCTGAGAACATTTTTAAATGACCCGAATAAACACTATTTTGAAATTCTGTGAAGTAAAGTTCTATTAAGGTAGGAGTTGGCAGAGCTCACTTTATTCATTCGCACTTTAAAAGAGAATTACTCATTATCTGTGCAATTTTTGTTTTCTCCAGCAAGTGCAAATAGCATTGGAGGGCTACTGCGCCCCCTGCTGAACGTTCACAACCTTGTTCATACTTAATGTAGTCAGAAGGTGTATTTGGATCAGCTCCGAGGCACCCTAGTCCCCTCCTGGGCACCGCAGGTTCTTCCATGAGAAAATCTTGTGCTTCTTCCTCTGTTGGTTTGAAGAAAATACAGGAAGGGCGAAGGGGCACCTAGAAGGAACAGTTTAGGACTTTGCAGAACCAAAACGTTGTAAAGAGGTGAACTGGGGATATAATTTATTGGCATTCTCCCAAATCAAAGCAATAGGCTCCAAAGTAGGTGATCAGCATGAACTAGCATAGTTGGAAAAAAAAAAATTGAAAAGCTAAGCTGTGATGGACATAAAGGAATTAGAATCAGCTCCAAGAAATGGAGACTGAGGTCCATTTGCACATGTGAAGTGAGGCTGGAGATGAATAGTGAGTTGAACCTAGGGGGTAGGGACTCCCTGAACCCCAAGCTGGGCTGAGAGCACTGGCCTTGGTTCTGCAGGTGGAAGGGAGTAATTGCAGGGTTTTTTGTTTGTGAGATATAACTGACATGTAACATTGTGTATGTTTGAGGTGTACAGTGTGTTGGTTTGGTACATTTATATATTGCAATAAGATGACGGTAGTTGAGTTAGCAAATAGCTCTAACATGTCACATAATTGTCATTTCTTTTTTGTGGTGAAAACAGTTAAGATCCAGTCTCTTAGCAACTTTGAAGTTGATAATACAGTATTGTTGACTGTAATCACTATGCTGTGCATTAGATCTCCAGAACTGATTTATCTACTATTTCCAGTTTGTACCCTTAAACAACATCTCCCCAACTCACCCTCCGCCCCAGCCCCTGGTAACCACCATTCTACTCTCTGTTTTCACAAGTCATTGCAGGTTTTTGTTTTTTTTTTTAATGAATTATAGTCAGTTCACAATGTTGTGTCAATTTCTGGTGCACAGCATAATGTTTCAGTCATACATATACATAGATATATTCTTTTTCATGTTCTTTTTCATTATACTTTACTACAAGATATTGAATATAGTTCCCTGTGCTACACGGTAGAAACCAGTTGTTTATGTATTTTATATATAGTAGTTAGTATCTGCAAATCTCGAACTCCCGACTTATCCCTTCCCACCCCTTTTCCCCAGTAACCATAGGATTGTTACTAAGTCTGCTGGTCTGTTTCTGTTTTGTAGATGAGTTCATAGTTCCCTTTTTTCTTTTTTAGATTCCACATATGAGTGATATCCTATGATATTTTTCTTTCTCTTTCTGGCTTACTTCACTTAGAATGACGATCTCTAGGTCCATCCATGTTGCTGCAAATGGCATTATTTCATTCATTTTCATGGCTGAGTAGTATTCCATTGTATAAATATACCACAGCTTCTTTATCCAATCATCTGTCAATGGACATTTAGGTTGTTTCCATATTTTGGCTATTGTGTGTAGTCATTGCTAGTCTTTAAATGGAGAAGTGGAATGATGACTGTCATGTCACAGGAAAGGGCCAGGATGGCTAAACCTCCTTCAGACGTGGGACAGTCCCACACCAATACACTGTCCTAGACTGAATGCCAGTGGTGCCCGCTCTGAGCATCTCTTTACAGCTGAGAGATGGAGAGATGGGATGTCTGAGGATGGGGGAAAAGGGCCCAGCAATCTGTGCTCTGGCCAGGACTGCTGCTCGGAGCATCAAGCTTCCCCCAGTGACGCACCCCTGACAGTGCTTGGAGATCCTTTGAGCTCTGATTACTGAGACTTGGAAATATGAGATGGAAAAAACTTACTTAGAATTCAAACTTTAGGTAATTGTTTTCATTTATTACTAGGTACTAGAATAGTTTCCTATACAGTATTTCATGTATTCCTCACAGCCATCCCGTGAGGTGTGGGTATGAGTTACACCATACACCAGGAAGCAAGAAGTTAAATAACTTGTGTTTGAGTTCAACCATACAGCTTCAGTGGTGGTGCTGCTTGAGGTACGAACAGTAAAGTAAGTAAGTAAAGTACAACAATAAAGATAATAAAGCACAGTAAACTACACTCAGACTGTGTAGTTCATAATATTCTAACATCAGAGGCAGTGTGTTCTGGGCTTTGGACTTAATCCAGGGTTGTCCTAGGAAAACCAGATCTGACAGCAGCCTCTCTTGTACCAGCTGGCTATTTGTCCTCTGCCTGCACCAGTTGCAAAATGAAATAAATACATTTTTTAAAAAGATTTTAAAGGGTTTTTTAAAATTTACTAAGAAATCCCATTACACATTTAAGAACATTTTAATTGAAATAGTAGCAAACCTAAAAACTGACCAATCATCAGATTCATTCTTAAAGATAAGGCATTCACATTTCCACTGTATGTTATTTATTATCTCCATCAGTTCTGCATTTTTGAATCCCTAATGATCATGCTTTGAAATGGACTCTTGGTACTTAGAAACAATGGCTTTATAACATAAAGGTATGATATACATTTTCTGGTAAGACATACAAGGCAGTGAGTCCCTCTGAGTTTGAAAATTAAAAGCCATTTTTTGTAGCCTCCGAGGGCCTTGCAGCCAGCGTGTCCCAGCTGGCCAACGGCTTCGCATTTCCCTGGATGGGGATTCAGTGCATCGGGGAAGGGATCTAACGGTCTGTTTTGCACAAGGGCCTCAGGTTGTTCTTCTGATGGAGCACATTAGGAAACACTGACTGCTGCCATGCTATGAAAACCTTTCTCTCTATAAACTGTCCAAAGTGGAGTCACAGAAACCTCAATAACTCTTTTGCTTATAACAACTATCTGTGTTTATAACCTCTTAATAATATAACCTTAAATTTACATCAAATTTACAGTTTATACAATACTTGTACGTACAATGCGTCATTTGAGGCCTACAAGAATAGACATTTTGAGGGGTGGGGAGAAGATAATTAGGTTTGTTTGTTTGTTTACTTAATGGCGGTCCTGAGGATTGAACCCAGGACCTTGTGCATGCTAGGTGTGCACTCTACCAATGAGCGATACCCTCCCCCTGAAGAATAGATTTTTACAAATGAGGAATGAGATCCCAAGAAGTTCTTTGTCCCAGATCCTACTGAGAGTAAGTTGGAAGAACAAAGATTTGAATCCTGACCATCTAACTCATTTTTTATGCCTCAGTCCGTGACCATCAGCTCACAGCAGCAGTGCCCAGGTGGGAGCTGAGGGTGGGATGCTGGCCCTGGGGTAGCTGTGGTCTTCATGGTCCCTGGAAAAGCAGCTCCTTCTCCTTAGAACAAGTGCACTGCATGCAGACAAGGCAATTTGCACTAGACTGGATTTTTTTTCTCTTCAAGCCATCTTTCTTTAGAAACTGCAAAGACATTGTTTTCATTTTTTGACATGTTTGAAACTTGAGCAAGAATCCAGTTTATCAGAAGGCCAAATGAGGGGAAGGAAACTTGAGAAACAGTTTCAAGTTAACTGACATCTCCAAAGCCAGCAAAGTGATTTACTTTCAGGAGGGGGACAAAAAAAAAAATATTCATCACAGAAATTTAGTTCCACATGTATCAGAAATGATATGAATGTAGAAAATTTATAGCCGTAAAACCCCTAACATTTTTGTTTTTAAGAAATTTTTCTGGTGGAGTGTCAGAAAATTTTTTTAATTGAAGTTATCCATTCATTAGAAACATTGCAGAGAATCTAGTATCATTAGACTAAATCATTTTAAATAATTCAGCATTTTAAAAACAACTTTCTTGAATGTATAGAAAGTAACTTATTACTTTATAACTGGATTTTTAATGCCCCTTTTGGTTCAATGACTATATGTCTCTCTACACAGATACTTCCAGCTAGGAGGGGCTTTCTTTAGTGTAACACAGATCGCAGGCTTCTTTTAATTCAGAACTAATCATGATATCTTTAAAGAAATGTGAAAGCCATGAGTTCTTATTTAAAATGACAGAGTTGAAACTGCCACTCTTTCAGACACTGAATATTTTTACAGCTGTGAGATACACTGTTTCCTCATGGCTGGAAATCGTCTGCAGGCAGCATTTTCATAGAGACTCTGCTGTTTGGGTTCAGAACTAGAGCGGGGGTTGGCCCAGGTTGGAAGAGACTCACTACCTGGATGTGTTTTGTCCTATATGTCCGCTGGAAAGAGCCAGCACAGCTTTCGGAACCAGACAACTCAGATTCAGATCCCAGCCCTGGCATTTTCTAGCCATGGGACCCGCAGCTCCTTTCAGCTTCTCTCTGCTCCCCTCCCTTCAGCTTCCCCTGTGAATTTGGGTTAATAGCATTTACTTCATGGGTTGTTGTGGAGGTTAAATGAGCTGGTATCTGTCTCATTGGGCCTGTGCAAAGGAAGAGGCTAATAACTGGTATGGTAGAGGCTTTTCTTTTTTTCATTTCAATGAAATAACATTCATTCTCATGTAAAATGAAATTACTTGGTCTAAATTAGTAAGTATAACTTTTTTAGCAGAACTTTTTTTTTTCTAAAAATTATTACAGGATCAAAAAGTATTTACTATTTCGATCCTCAGTGGTCAACAGTTTCTCATTATTGATGGAATTATGGAAACCCTGAAATGGGTACTGAGATAAAAATATGTGGAAAGCTGATACTGAATACCCATTATGGCTACTATCAAAAAAAAAAAAAAAAAGAAGGAAGGAAGGAAGAAGGGAAATAACAGGTGTTGGCAAGGACATGGAGAAATTTGAACCCTTGTGCTCTGTGAGGAAGTAAAATGATGTAGCTACTATGGAAAAGAGCAGGGTGTTCCTGAAAAGGTTAGATACAAAGTTACCATACAACCCAGCAATTCCATTCCTGGAGATTGTGTGTGTGTGTGTGTGTGTGTGTGTGTGTGTGTACACGTACACACACTTAAGTGTATATAATACACATACATACATACACGCACAAAAAAGAATTGAAAATAGAATTTCAAAGAAATATTCGTATACCCATGTTCATAGCTGCATTACTCACAACAGGCAAAAATGTGGAAGCAATCCAAGTGCGATTGGCAGATGAGTGAGTAAACAAAATGTTGCATATACGTATGTGCAATGAAATAGTATTGGGCCTTTAGAAGGTAGGAAATTCTGACCCGTGCTGCAACATGGATGAATCTGGAGGATGACATGCTGAGTGAAATAAGCCAGTCACCAAAAGACATAGTGTGTCATCCCATGTAAACGAGGTTACTAGAGTAGTCACACGTACAGAGACAGTAGAATGGTGGTGGCCAGGGGGTGGGGAGATACGTAATGAGTAGAGTACAGAGTTTCAGTGTTGCAAGATGGAAAGAGATTGGCTACAGGACAATCTGAATGTGCTTTACTTAACTGTACACTTACAAAGGGTTAAGGTTATATATATTTTACTACAATTAATTTTTTTCCATTAAAGCATATATTGCAGATGTAAAGATAGCTCCCAAACCCAGTGAGCTATAGCACCCAGTGATGCAAAGGCAGAGGAGGAGGTTGAGGGGAGAGGTCCAAGCCCGGCTTCGGCCCCAGTTGTCCTGTCCCTCTGGTGACAGCTGGGACTGTGTGTGTGGCGGAGGGTGTGGGAGAGGAGGTGTGGGATATTTACTTGCAAAATGCTCCATCTTACCCCACTGCTAAATCACCTACAAAGCTGGAGGAAGACCTGGTAGTGCCTTATCTTCATTGTTGATGAACCATCCTCTTATTAATCCAAGTGGAAGCCTCTGACAGTATTAACGATACACAGCCTCCTATTATCCTTAGGAGAAAATAAATACGTCACTTGAGTTTTTTCTGAGCAGAACATATCCAGACACTCAGAGCATGATTTCACAACAAACATCGAATCCAAGCATATGCTGCTGGTTCCTGGGGAGCCTGGCTCTATCAGGTGTCTAATCCGGTGGGCGTTTGGTGGGTTTCTCTGGGAAGGGAGCGAGGTTAAGGAAATGTCAGTGACATCTGTATCCTCGGGTGTCAGTCTCAGCAAGGCCGTGTGGACTTAATCTCCTTATCCGAAAAGCACAGAGAGAGGCAAGTTGGCATAGGATAAGCGAGTAGTTAGTAAAACTAGAGAAGAGAAAAAGTCTTTGTCCAAAAAGTCTATTTCATTTTGATGCAGGAAAACGGATGTGGGGCATGAGGGGCGCCAAGTCCCAGGTCTCAACTGGGCCCCTGAGACGTGCCCCACCAAGTGTGGGTCCTTGGCTTCGCGCAGGAAAGAATTCAAGTGCGAGCCACCGTTGAGTAAAAGTAGATTTATTTAGAGAGATGCATACTGCATAGAGTATAAGGCAAGGAAAGAAGTGTGGGAATTGGGTGCTCAGGTTAAAGTAAAAGTAGGTACACACTCCATAGACAGAGTGCGGGCCAACTTCAAAGGGGAGGGAGCGAAAAGGGCTGCTAGGCGTGGTCTTGTCACTTTTTATGGTCTCAGTGACTTCACGTGCCTACAGGTGGGATCAATCCAATTGCCCTGGGGAAGGGGCTGAGATGCCCAGGAATTGGGCCACTCACTGCCCACTCTTTGGCCTTTTGCGGTTAGCCTTGGGGCTGTCATGGCCCCTGTGGGCATGTTATTTGATCACTGTTACAATGAGCATATAATGAAGCTCAAGGTCTATTAGAAGTCAAACTTTTTAATCTTCAAGGCCAACTAGGAGGTGAGTCTTCCACCATTTTGGTGTTAAATTGCTGTCATTCCTTGAGTGGCTGTGGCCTGCCCCCTTCCCTCCTGTCTCAATTTCATTAGAGCCTGATGAAGTAAGTGAGAGGAAAAGGGACTTCTACTAATAATGGTGGTCATCCTAATGATGATGGCCGTAGTATAAGAGAAGTTTCTGAGTTTATTTATACTTGTATTATTAATAATAGGCCATCCGAGGTTGAATTTTGTTGTTGTTAGAAAACCCTTACTTAGGTATGGGACTGTGAAGGCTAGGGTCTTACCTTGTATTCCACTGTTTGAAATATTCCTGAGTATATGCTAGAAGTCTTGAATTCTTATCATTAAAGAATCATTTGCTTGCATGTGTTGTATAGATTTCTTAAGTATTAAAAGTCAGGCATTCTCATGAAAAGAAAGGAGGTACTGATATGTACTACGATGTGGATGCATCTTGAAAACGTGCTCAGTGAGAGAAGCTGGACCCAAAAGGCCACATAGTGTATGATTCCTTTTCTATGAAATGTCCAGTTTCGGCAAATCCACAGAGACAGAAAGTAGATCAGTGGTTGCCAAGGGGTCAGGGGTAGAGAAGAATGGAAAGCGACTGCTTAATGGTATGGAGTTTATTTTGATGATTGTTGAAAAAACACAATTCAACTGAGTAAATGTAAAGATCTAATTGGCTTTATTCAATGACTATTCATGAATCAGGCAGCATTCCATCCAGCAAACAGAAAGGAGCTCTGAGGAGCTACACAAAATGGAAGATTTTATAAGCAGAAGGTGGGGGTGGAAAAAAGACGTTTCTAGCAAACAGTGCGTGGATTATTTCAGGCAAGGTCACCTTCCTTTGGGGGAAGGGAAGGGTCTCTCAGGCAGATGACCTCACTAGTGCTGACCAGGTAATTCTAGATTGACAGGTTAAAAGTCACATTCCTGGGAGAGGCTGAAACCACAATTAGGTTATGTATTAAGACTTGGTGGGGCTTAGCACGAGTGATTCTGTTCAGAGCCTGCTATTTCTTTTTTTAGCTGGAGGATGAAAATGTTCTAAGTAGATACCATGGTTGCACAACTTTGTGAATATACTAAAACCCACAGAATTGCACACTTTAAAATGATCAATTTTATGGTATATGAATTACATCTCAGTAAACCTATTATAAAAGTAAAGTTTCAGTGAAGACTTGCAGGTGCCAGGAAGGAAGGAATTTTCCTCTCCCCTTCTAGGTTCTGCTGTCTGGTCTAAGAATTAAATGGACATGAGACAGATTAACAGGAGAAAAAGTAAACAAGTTTAATAACACCTATACATGGAAGAAACCCAGGAAAACTGAGTCACTTGCCCAAATGGGTGCAGTCCTCACCTTAAATACCATCTTAAGACGAAAGAGGAAGCTGGGAGTAGTGGTTTGTGACTGCAGAGGGAAGGAAGGCAATGAAATGAAAAAGCAAATGTTTGGTAAACAAATGTTTGCTGCGCCAGGGAGAGTAAATAGGACACAGAGTGGACTCTGATCTCCAGGTCCTGCTGAGTTTTCCCCTACCACATCTAGCCCATATTCTTTTCAGATATCTCTTGTGATGGCTCTATTCCAGGAACAGGCAGTCTATCTAAATTCTTTTGGACAGTTAGGGAGTTGGTCAAAGGTTCTTCCTGAGTTTTTTGGGCCTTGATTGTTTTCAGCTTGAAATAATCTGCATTCCAAAAAGACACATTTTTGGGGTGGCAAATTTTATTCCCCAACAGAGTGGGAAAAAAACAAAACATTTACAGGAAAAAATGTGTTTTTATACTCCAAAAGAAATTAAAGGGAACAGAAATTCAACACTGTTTTTTCTACATTGTATCAAAACCTATATGACTGTTAAATATTATTTATCAAACATTTATTGAGTACTTGCTCTGTGCCTGGAGATTAGCTGATATGACCTTGGAGAGGAAAAAACAAAAAGCTTTTGCCTCTACTCTCTTTGGTTTAGTTGCTGAGGTTCTGCCAATTAAATGAACAAAAGACAGATGAACAAGAGAAAGGTTTGTGTATGCCTGTGGAAGTCTTCATAGAAAGGAAGTGAAGACCCAAGAAGCAATTAAACCCCGGAGGCTTATATACCATTTTAACAATGGGTGATAAATTTGTGGGAAAGTTACAAGACGGAGGAAAGGGGGTTTGGGCTTCCAGGGGTGGTAAATCGTGAGAAGGTAAGTATCTGGCAAGGGAGAGGAGGCACCTTTACAAAGGGAAATTTATGCCCTGTTTTTAGACAGAGGAGCATAACAAAGAGCAATCATTATGCCAAAGTGGCACATTTTGGGGTGGCATTCTCTGATCTTCAGCTGCTGCTCTCAGAAACTAAAAGCCTTTTCAAAAGGCACATGTCTATGCGGTGAACAAGGATGCTAGTAAGCCTTGCTTAAATGTCTTTCCAGTGCTTTCCCTGTGAACCATTTACTAATTATTTTCCTGTTGATCTTCACACCAGGGGTAGGGATGCAGTATAAGAGGACAGGATGAGAAAATATACGGATCTTTAAAGGTCTATGTTTTAAATGTAAGTCATTACCACATTGAAATCTTCATCTTCTGACATCTTGTTTTGCCACTTTGAATTTTTTTTTTGATCATAATAGCAATTTAGAGGTAAAAATGACTACAAATGGGAAGAATTAGCAGAAGATACCAGATTCCCTCTCAACATTTAATTATTTTAGAATTTGTGTTCAATTGAGACCATATCAAGAAACTAAAAGAGTCATAGTCTTTCATTATCTGGAGGATTGTGAGTGATGCCATTCACTTACTCTTTCACTTAATGATAACCTCCCCTGACATTTTGTTTAAAAAAGAGAAAGATGAGGGGTTGGAGGAGATTGGTAATCAGCTGCCCTGTATGCATTTAAATGGAATGAAAAGCCTGCCATTTATCACAGTAAGGTAGCAAATGGCCCTGATTTTGCTTTGGGGAGTTGCAGAAATGATCTTGCTTCGGTGATTATTTCATGAAGGAACTTGCTGCCACGTAGTTGGGTTTTTGAGAATTGAGAGGAGAGAAATAGATCAGCAGTCCCATGATTTCCCAGCAGAGGTAGCTGTTTCTTCCAGGGCCGTATTTTTAAAAATATGGCACTCAGGTGTTTCCAGCATGTTCTATCACATAGCAACTTACGTACCGCAGGTATGGGTGGTGCTGTCAGCCACAGCTCCCCTTGCTCTCTGTCACTACTCGCCTCAGCCGCGGACTTTCTGAAGTTTCACAGACTTAGCTGTGCTAAGCCCACACTTCTACCCCTTGGCGTCCATCCTAAGAACTGCCAAGTTTAGCACCTTCCTAGACTTTACCAGTTATTTCAGGTCTGCATGTCTTTTCTACCCAAACTATTTCATAATGTCTTTGTGAGATGTGGTGTTTCATAAATTCTTTTTTTTAATTATTTATTTTTGTATAGGGTAAGTAATTAGGTTCATTTATTATGTATTTATTCAATGGTGGTCCTGGCTGTTGAACCCAGGGCCTCATGCGTGCTAAACATGCGCTCTACCACTTGAGCTATACCCTCCTCCCCTCTGTTTCATACATTCTTAAATGTCTACATGATAAGCAATAAAGAATACTAATAAGTGACACTTTTGTGGTGTAGACTAAATGCCAAGCGCCATTCTTAAGACTCTATGCTGATTAACTCATTGAATGCTCATGATAATTCTATAATAAAGGTAGTGTTATTGGCCCAATTTTGCAGATACAGAGAAATGAAATAAACTTGCCTAAGGTTATGCAGCTGGTATAGAGCAGGCCTGGGATTTGAACCTAAGCACTCTGGCTCCAGAATGTTAGCCCTTAACTACCGCACAGCCTGCCCACAGTGCACTCTGTGCCTTGGTAGCTGCTCCAGAAGTGCTCTGAGAGGAAGAACTGGTCATGTTTGTACTGCTTAGAAGTGCAGGGGCAGCATGGTCCAGTCTAACAAGAGAACTATGAACTTTGGAGTGAAATGATAGCAGCTTTGTGACATTTGGCAAGTGATTGGGATTTGTTTGAGTTTTAGTGTCCTCATCTGTAACATAAAGCAAAAAAATTTGATAGTACCACTTACTAAGGTTGTTGAGTGGGTTAAATGAGGTAAGAGAGATGGGATACCTGTGTTTCCTTTTGCTTCAATATGAGTTATCTCATCTCTCCTCTTGGCAGCCCCATGATGGAGGCCCTAGAGGTATTATGTCCATTACACAGATGAGAATGTAAGTCCATAGAGGATAAGGTGCATTCCGAGTGTCATCATCAGCAAGTTGGGTGTGGAGGAGTGAGAATTAGGGCCTGGGCTTCTCGTTCCCAATGACATGTGCTGGCTCACTGGATTTACACTGAGAAATGGGATTAAAATAAGTTGGAACCAGGATAGAATTCCCCAGCCCCTAAACTCATTATTAAAAATCATCTAAGCCAGTTTTATAGTTTAAGAAACACAGTAGTAAAAGTGTGCAGTTTGCACGCACGAGGTCCTAGATTCAATCCTCAGTACGTCCATTTAAAAAAAAATAGTAAAAATCTTTATTTCTGGTGTTAAAGAATCTTACTCTAAACAGTGATCATTGTATAATATATCATTTAACCAATATGACATATAGTATTGTCTAGAAGTGTGATGAATTGTAAAGGAATCTGTTGAATTTGTAGAATTCCTGAGAGAGTTCAGCTTGTTCTGGGTGATTTGCTTCTTTTTTTCCAAAAGTGGAAGGCAAAACCTATTCTTCTAAATTGAGATTTTTTTTTTTAACTCTGCAACTTCAGTGATTGGTGCCTTTGAGAAGTGTAGGTTATAGATGAAGTCTTACTGGAAAATCAAGATGGAAGGAAATTAACGTAGAAGGAAAAAGTGCTAGAAATCACAGTACAGTGAGAATGAAATCTGCACAATAGGGGATACAGCAGTGATTCATGTTGTTTTATTAAATACTTAATTAGGTTATGGGCCCAGAAATTTGAGAGAATTAAGCCTGCTGAGTACTGTAATTTTGTTCAGTCAAAATTCTGAATACTTATCCAAATCCTGTTAGTGTTTTGTATAAAGATTTTTACAGTCCTTTTCCTTCATTGCTGTTTGTAACATGTATATGTGTATAGATGTGATTACTTTTTTGTCTTTTTCTACTATCCTCCCAAAAGGATTGAGGAGAAGTACCACCTAGAGAAAGGAAGGCATTGGTTTATTATATTTACACTTTCATTTTTTTAGAGTGAATAATTGTTGCATTGATTAGTTTGATGGAAAAGTTAAGTAAGACACAGTTGTGCTCTTACAGAGGAAAATGGTGACTTTTAAATAAGCCCAAAGAGCTTAGTGAAATGGAAGGGGTGATGCCTGGGAATTGGGAAATCTGGAGTCTTGACCAGGCCTCCAGCTTTGTGACTCCAGGCAAATCACTTAACCTCTCTAGTCTCTTTCTTATCTATAGAATAAGTGATTAGACTGAATGAACTCAGAGATCCTCCTTGGTTTAAAAAAAAAAAAACTTTTGAAATGCTTATATATTATATTTTGAGTGCTGTATCTTTGGTACAAGAAAAAATATTCTATTAACAAGATAATGCATACAAAATTAGAGTACCGTTTGCATTTGTTTGCACTAAATTTAGGTCAGCCTCAAAACTCTAGGTTGAATGTGTTTTTTTTTTCTTTTTTATTATTGAAGTATAATCAGTTTACAATATGTCAGTTATTTCTGGTGTACAGCATAATGTTTCAGTCATATGTGTACATACATATATTTATTTTCATATTCTTTTTCATTATAGTTTACTACAAGATATTGTATATAGTTCCCTGTGCTATACGGTAGAAACTTGTTGTTTATCTATTTTAAATATAGTGGTTAAGATTCGCAAATCTTGAACTCCCAATTGAAAGTGTTTTATGCAAGTTTTAATTCAGGTTTCTTCTTAGAAACCATACTTAATTTTCTACACTAATGGGGAAAATTAGTAATATATATTTACCTTGAGGATATCTCCAGGCTTAACAGGTTCCTTCACAGTTCAAATATTAGGAGAGTTAATGAGCAGGGAAAACCTCTCTGTGGCCATCAGAGTGAAGAAGGCACCTGTTGGAAGCTGAGACAGAGATGGGGGTGGTGCAAAATGGGCAATATTGAAAAAGAAATACAGCCATGTTTTCACAGTATATTGTATAAATGTACACAGTAGAAATTTTAAGAAAAGCGTGAAGAAGCAAAAAATCATCTATAATCTCACCATCGAGAGATACATTACTAACATTTGGGTCAGTATCTCTACAGCCTTCTTAGACTGTGTATGTATCTTATACATAAATATACATACATAAATATATAGAAATAAGAGCATCATTTTCACACTGTTTTATGTCTTACTTGTTAATCTAATAGTATATCATATTTCCTGTGTTCTTACTACAGTCCACCTTCAAATGTTGTATCACTGTCCATATAGTGCGAAAGTCTGATCATAGGATAATTCTAATTCTTTCCTGCCATCTTTGGCATAAAATACGCATTTTACTTTTGTTTATATTATAAACCCACAATTCATTGTTAACTGCTTTTGCTTTAGACAGTCCATTATCTTTTGTATCCACGTTCATTTTTGCCATCTCTAGTCTCATTTGACAGGGGTTTATTTTCAGTATTTAAAGATGCCACTTTATTTTCTGCATTGCATAATTTTTGATGCTGAAATTGCTGTCTTTATTTCCTGTATGAAATATGTCAATTTTCCCTCTGGTTCCTTTCCAGGTTTTTCCTTTTTCTTTCATTTTCAGCCATTGGACTGATGTGTCCAGTTGTGGAGTCCACTTGTTTGTTGTTTGTCTTGCTTGGTGTCCTCCAAGCTTCTTGGACATGTCGTTTAACATACTTCATGATTTTGAGATAATTCTTGACCGTGATCTCTTCAGATATTTCTCCTGCCCTATTTTCTCTCATCTCCTCATGAGACTCCAATCAGCGGTTTCATATCATCCCACAGCTCTTGGGTGCTCTGTTCTTTCTTTCCACTCTTCTTTTTCCTTTGTGTTTCAGTCTGCATTCCTGAGGGGAAAAAAGATTTTTATTGGTTAACTGAGGATTCTAAATATAAATGTCCCATTGAGTGGTCCAAAGGCCCCACTTTCAATTTGACTTGCTCCTAATGGGCAGGAGCCTCCCCATCACCGCCCGATTCAGGAATCCAAAAGTATGCGTTTCATTCAGAAGCTCCGCTGGATGGAGGTGAGAGGCAGCAGTCTTTAGGCAGAGCCCTGATGATCCCTGACTGAAAATACCGCATCCCTCACCCCATCCCCACCCCTAGTCTAGAAAACTGAATTCTGACGCTAATTCTGCCTCTAATTAGCTGTCTCTTAATTTACAAATTACCGACCAGTTCTACTCCTCTGCTTATTATCTGTCAAATTGGATTAATGATATGGATCTTAAGTATATTGTTATGAAGGTAAGATGAAATTACATAAGTAATTTACAACACTTTTTTAACTGCTGTATAAATATAAAGTATTCCTCTAGGAGGGTCAGAGAAGTGTAGAAAAATGGAGGAGTTTGAGCTTCAAGGCACCCTTTTGACATCTCCACATCGTTGTATGAGAGTACATGAATATGGAAGAGAGCAAAATTAGAAATGGAGCTCTTCGTCACACTAAAATTAGCCTACTTGTGACAAAGGTTAGTTAGGTCCTTCTCCTCCGGGCAAGGGCACATTTTTAAAGGGGAATAGCACGTAAGCCCTGACTCACCCTGGGGAGTGATGAGGTCCTCGCATCATTCCCCACTCTGGGCTCAGTGAGCTCTGCTGTTAGACTGTGCTTCCTTTAGACCTAACCTGACTCTCCATCTGCTGTCTTAGGTCTGGGATTCATCTGCTGTGCCACTTGGGTTATTTACATACTTGTAGTCAGACAGTGGAGACAAGCAAGACCATCAAAAAGTCATCGGGAAGTTTATTTCCTTCTGCCAGCTTTCATTCACACCCGAAACCCGTCGGCACCAGAGGGGCCCAAAGCATATACAGTGCACAGCCTGCAGTGTTCCTTCCTCTCTCGTGGCCTGTCACACACAGCTCAAGCCTTCAGCCACAAGCTGTTAGGGTCTAGGGCAGAGGGCAAAACGACCGCCCACCAGCCAGATGCAGCCCACCAGCTGTTTTTGTAAATGAAGTTTTATTGGAACACAGCCGCTCCCCTTTCTGTACCTGCTGTATGTGGCTGCTTTATCACTACAAAGGCAGCACTGACGAGTTGCAGTAGAGATTGTGTGGCCTGCAAAGCCAGAAATAATTTGATACCTGGCCCTTTGCCCCCTGCTTGCTCTAGAAGGGATGATATCAGTCCTGTCCACTCCCTGCCAGCGTCACTAAAGTACAGGTGTTTTACTCAGGTCTCTTTCTCTTCCTTTCACTTAGTGAACTAACTGTTGTTGAATTGATTTATACCTTAGCACCTAAGAATAATGAGTTAAAGAGTTATTCAGATGGGAGAATGTATAATGACTCAAAGCATTTAACTAGAAAAGTTTATAGAAAATACAAAAAGAACACGTTAAACAACACTTCATGAAAATGCAATCAGTCAAATCCAGAATGCAGGAAGTTCTACACAGTAAATTTTTAAGCATTTTTAATAGAAATATAGTTAATTGACAATGTTGTGTTAGTCTCAAGGGTATAGCAAAGTGATTCAGTTATACATGTATATATATTCTTTTTCAGATTCTTTTCCATTATAGGTTATTACAAGATACTGAGTATAGTTCCCTATACTATACAGTAGTTCCCTGTTGTTTATCTATTTTATATATAGCTGTGTGTATATGTTAATCTCAAACTCCTAATTTATCCCTCCCCGACCCCCAGCTTTCCCCTTTGGTAACCATAAATTTGTTTTCTATGTCTGTGAGTCTGTTTCTGTTTCTCTACGTGATACATTACCTAGTTTTTTCAATAAATATATGGGTATGGAAAGAAGAAGGTGGAGTAGGGTAACTATGGAGATTAAAAGAGACTTAGCGGACATTTCAACTTACTGCAAGATGTAGGTTTTCTAATTTGAGCAATTGTACTGAGATAATGGGAGAATTTAACATTGACATGGTTTTAGTGTTTTGAAGGAATTATTCTCACTTTGTTAGATATAAAGATATGGTGATTATTTGTTTACAAGCATCCCTATCTGTTAGAGATAGCTAAATTGCAGTATTTGTGGGTGAAATAATATGCCTAAGATTTTCTTTCTCCTCTTAAACTCCTTCAGCCAGAAAAATACAGTAGGGAGTATAAAAGAAATAATACTGGGAAAAGTTTGATCATAATTGAAACAGAATGATGAGTACATGAGGTTCATTATGTCTTTCAAACTTTCTGTCTGTTTGAAAATGTGCTTTTTCCCAAAAGCATTAGTTTGAGTCATAGTTTAATTTGAATCCTGGTTTTGCTGGGTGTTTGTACACCTGTAAAATGGGCATTGTGATTCAGATTGCTTGCAGCATAATGAGAATTATGGAAACCAAGTGAAAGAGTAAAGAGTTTAACCCAGTGCCTAATTCATACGGAAAGAGTCAATACCTGGTAGCTAGGATGGCGTATCTACTGTCACATGGCAAAAATATAACCCCTTATGAGCCTAGTTCAATTCTCGTGTAACTGACTTTTGTAAATCGCAGACCTTAAATCCATATTGTCCTTACACAACAGTAAGAAGCCAAAATAGAGAATGTTTTCACTCTACACACGTTTCCTTGACAGTCTGGAAACAATCAAAGCACCTGTAGGACGCATGGAGGAAAGGACTGTGGTATCAAGGGGACTGTGATTGGAATGTCAGATTGTCCTGACAAGATGTCTGTTCCTCAACAGTAGTTTAAAAAAAAATCATCATAGTCATTTTTCTGAGAGATTGCTAATAAATGCCTGTGAACACAGTTGAGCCCACCATGCATGAAAAGTCCTGTGAGCACGTAGAGCACTGACAGATTTCCCAGTTTGAGTTACTCTCGTCTCTCCTTGACAGCTTGTGCTCAGATGACCCAGAGCAGGCTCTGAGTAACCTGACACTCCTTGAGCTGAGTCTCAGCTGACTAATCAGCCACTTAGCCAGCCACTCAGTAGCCAGGATGTGTCACCCAAGTTTACAGGAAAACACACTGACTTAAAGGTGCAGGATTTCAGAGCAAACACAATCAACATCTCATCCGTCAGTCATGTCAGTCAAATGGAACAGACTTGGACCCTTTCCCACAGAGTGTGTCCCTGAAAATTCATCCCTCTTTTGAGTCTCCTTTGAGTAAAATTACTGTCAGAGAGAGATGTTGAGAAGCATTCTGTTCATAATGGATTTTTTTTTTTTTAAAGATAAGAAAAAGTATGAAGACATGTTGGGGAAGATTTAGGAAGCAATGTTTTGGTTAAACTCAAGATAACAAAACTGTATTTTTTCTTCCGTTCTCCCACAGAATGACATCACTCCTTTACATGTTGCATCAAAAAGAGGAAATGCCAATATGGTAAAACTATTGCTTGATCGAGGAGCTAAAATCGATGCCAAAACAAGGGTAAGAGTGCAGCCTCTTCATGTGCTTGTCCTTCTTCTCAGGAAGCAGGAGTACGTCTCTGAATACCTGTGGTGCTGGCTCAGCACTGGCTTTATCTTTACTTCATTTGCTGTGGTGTCTTAGGAAATGACTGCCGAGTTTATTCTTCTTAAAATGGGATAATGATCCATATTTATAAATCTTTAATACATGTTTAAATAGTGCATGGCTTTAATTATAGACCCTAAGGCCTAGGTCTAGAGTTCTAGTTGAGTTAAATTTTTAAGAATTGAGTCACTGCTTTATACTGCAGGCAGAGCTGTTGGGTCAATTTGCTACTAAGACTGACAGTGTTTCTACTTAAAAACAAATCTGTCTCCCTTTACACACTGCTGGTGGAAGTGGAAAATTGTGCAGCCACTATTAAAAAAAACAGTATGGAGGGTCCTTAAAAAACTGAAAATAGAACTAGCATATGATCCAGCAATTCTCCTTTGGAGTATATAGCCCCCCAAATTGAAAGTATCTTGAAGCAACATTTGCACAACCACGTTCATTGCAGCGTTATTCACAATAGCCAAGAGGTAGAAGCAACCCAAATATCCGTGGACAGATCAATGGATAAAGAGAACGTGAGGAATACAGTGGAATATTATTCAGCCTTACAAGGAAATCCTATCACTTTCTTCAACATGAATGGGCGTTGAGGACATTGTGCTGAGTGAAAGAAACCATTCACCAAAGTACAAATACTGTGCGATTCCACTTATATGAGGTATTTAGCGTAGACAAAATTGTAGAAACAGAAGCAGAACGGTGGTTGCTGGGGCTGGGGGGACAGGGAAATGGGGAATTGTTGTTCAGTGGGATAGAATTTCAATTTTGTAAGATGAAGTTCTCGAGACGTCACACAACAGCATGAATGTGGCTAACACTACTGACCTGGGTACCTAGAGGTGGTTAGGAGGTAAGTTTCATATTATGTGCTTTTTACCACGATTGAGAACAGTTTTTTAAACACAGATCAGTCTAGCTAGGTGTTTGACATGTTGCTTGTTCAGCGCGATACATATAAGGAGGGGAAGAAGGGAAACTTAGAATCAAGTTGGAATCCCAGAAGGTGAGCTTAGCGGACGGACTTAGGTCGGCTGTGTAACCTTCTGTGTGTAATATCTCTATCTGAAAATAGAGAAAATTAATAGCCATCTTGAAGGGTTGTTGCAGTGATCAAGCTAATGTTTATAAGCTGTGCTGGCATAAAGTAGACCAGAAACAAATTCCAGCCATTACTAGTACAGACGTACCCTGGAGATACTGCGGGTTCAGTTCCAGACCACGGCAATAAATTATGCAAATGCTGCACGTAAGTGAGTCACATGAATTTTCTGGCTTCCCAGTGTATATATAAGTTATGTTTACTCTGTGCTGGAGTCTTTTAAGTGTGCAATAGCATTATGTCTTTAAAATGTACATACTTTTAAAAAATTGCTTTATTGCTAAAAACAAAAAGCTAACCATTATCTGAGCCTTTAATAAGTCATAATTTTTTTTTTGCAATAGTAACATAAGAATCACTAACTAGAAATCACCACAACAAATATAATAATAATGAAAAAGTTTGCAATGTTGTGAGAATTACCAAAATGTGACACAGAGACACAAAGTGAGCAAATGCTGTTGGAAAAATGGTGCCGATAGACTTGCCTGACGCAGGATTGCCACAAACCTTCAATTAAAAAAAAAAATGCAGTATCTGCAAAACACGATAAAACAAGGTACGCCTCTGTTAAGTCAGAGCGCCAAGGAACATTAAACTTTTAACTAGGGATTTACTTTTTCAGTATTTCATGTGTTTGTTACAAGGTGTGAGTTAAGAGTGAGGCTCATAAAATGTGGTCTGACCATACACAGCCTCCTCTCAAAGGGTTTTCGATAGTTTTCCCTGTCTTGTAATTGTACCTCCCGTGCTTCTTCTTTCCAAGAATCTTGATCTCCATGTTTCTAAAACTGGCCTGGTAACCTGAACTTGATTCCCATAGTTCCTTGATACACAACATCTTTTATAATTCGGAGCATGTATTCACTCAGTCAGGGGATGATGACTGAGTGCCTGCTGGGGGCACAGCTAGGTGGAGAGCAAGTTGACAAGACACTTTCCCTACCCTCGTGCAGCTGCTGGGCGGTCTGTCCCCTGTGTACTCTGACCCGAGGACGGCCCAGCCATGGGGATTTGGCAGGAGACCCAGACTTCTTTTTCTTGGTACCTCTTGGGCCTGAAAACCATGTGTGTAGCGCCGAAGAAACTGGCTTTTCTGGAGAGGAGAAATGAAGGAAGATGAGGATTGACCCCAACAAGACTGTCTGACTGGGGAAGTGAACTGAAGGGAGGTCTTGGTGAACTGACTTGGCATTATTCGATAAGAAACCATCACCAGCCTGCTAGAACTGCTATTTTAAATGTCAGGGGTCTTCCACTGAGTATAGGCTATTTAAAATGATTGTGAGAAATAAAAATTAGAGAATCATTGCTTATGCCACTTGGTTACCAGTAGGGCTAAAGGATCACCTGTGAATAGGGAGAACTTTTGTGAAGAGAAGTCGGAGCTACTGGAGCCAAGCAGGAAAGGGAATACCTGGGTATCCAGATGGCGTTTTAGTGAGTGTGCCAGTTAGAAATTGCCTTATTTCTCCCACTCTTGATACAACCGTCCATCACCAGAGCCGTACAATTGCTTGCCAGTCATTTTGCATCATTTATCAAACACTTACTTGCTGTAGTTGGTACAGCGGGAGGAGGAAAGGGTACATAGGAAATTCAGGCCCCATCTTGCAGGGCACATAGTGTCACAGGGGAGGTCCAGGATAAAAACATACAGACACTTCTGGATAAAAGCATCAGAGGTACGGAGTACTGTGCTGTATGTGGGCAAATTCAGTACGCACTCAATTTCTTTTGCCCTTTTGCCTCCCTGTTTGAAAGGGTGTCTTATTTTAAACAAGGTGTCGACTGTTTGTGACCATCTATTCAGCTTTAACATGGAGTTACTTTTGTCTTGTGTTTTGTGAGTGACGTGTGGATGTGAAGGAGACTTGGAGAAACAGGGAACAGAAAAGCCTGTCATTCTTCTGTTGTCCTGCAGGGAGTTGGGTGGGGGTGGGGTCTCACTCGGGCACAGACTGAATTCCTGGCAGACTGTGTGGAAGAAAGCACAGTGCATACCCCAGATATGTCGACTGTTGTGTGTTCTCTCCATCAAAGCTTCCGTTCTCTCTTGCTGAAATGACTGAGCAGTGACTGGGTGTGTGGGTGAAAGGGAGGGGACCAGAGAAAATGTCAGAAAGCCCTGGGACAAGCCTAACAACAGAAAGCAAAATTTTTCACTTATTTTTTTTTTAATTGAAGTGTAGTCTGTTTACAATGTTGTGTTAATTTCTGTTGTAGCAAAATATTTTATAAATACAAGTTTTAATGACCCAATCCAGTAGTTCTTTAGAAAAATAAGATTATTATCTACCCATCCACCTCCTGCCAGGTACTTCCTACTTTCATAGCTCCCTTGTTGCATCAACAATCTGACCTCCTCCACACCGGTCCCCCAGGTTTAGAGACAGGAAAACAACGCTGGATTTCACCCCAGGGGCCAGCACACTCTCAGGGACCTCGTTTGCTTGCTCTGCTCCCTGCATGTGTTGCCGACCTAGTAAAGGATTCAGTTTAAGAGCAGACTCGTCCTAGTGCCCTTTCAATCAAGGAAGTGAACTTTGAGTTGTGGTCAGAGTCATTTATGTAGGATCTGAGCGAGACCTTGCCAGCTGGAGAAGCAGGATGAGAGTGATTTTTTTTTTCTTTTCCTAGTGCCTGATCTCTAGTCTTAAGTGTGACTAGCAGGTAAAATAATGACCTTAAGCAAGTGCATCCTCCCGAGTCTGAGTTTCCATCTCAGTATAGACAGTGAGTTCTTCCCAGTGATTTTACAAGCTTTCCCAGCTGCTAGGGCACTGGAAAAATTGTTTTTTAAAAAAAAAAAAAGCTCAAAAAAAGAAAAATTTTTTTAAAAGGAAGATTTGGAATTGGTTTAAAAAAAAAAAACCCACTGAGAATAACTGCACAGAAAGGGAAGGAAGGACTTCATTCTGCCTGCATCATCCCATCCCCTAGGCCAGCACTGCTCAGGGCCAAGAGTGACCTCCCCAACTAGAAAGAGTTCACCTCACCAAGAAGGGGAGAACCAGTTGAGCAGCCAGCTTCCACAGCCTTTGGGGGCACTGATGAAAGGGACTCACTTCTGTTTCACTCCAGCCAGAGACTGCAGAGCTGAGCCGAATAGAGAAGGGAAGGAACAAGGGGGAAAGAGCAGGGCTGTCAGCATCAGCCTCGTGGCAGGAATGACTGTGGGTCCCTGTGACCTGCTCTGCAGGAGACCCCAGCACCACTGAAGTAACCAGTGGCGAGCACAGCCACCACAGACCCACTGCAGTTGTCAGTGGTTTTTGCCCCACAGATACTCACATTCACTGACACCAGACACCTGAGTCCTTCCCTGCTCCTTACTGGGGCATGGCTATGGCACATCAGTTATAAGATGAGTAAGTTCAAGGATCTAAGATACATCGTTGTGACTTTTGTTAATTATACTGTATGGTACACTCAAAATTTGCTGTGAGAGTAGAGCTTTGATGTTCTCACCATGACAACAGTGTAATCTATGTGGGGTAATAATGGTGGCAAATGTGCTGAGATGTAAACACATTTCAAGGCAAATGCTTCAATCTCGTCTATATGCAGCATCCTAATTTGTTTCTTTATAGAAAGGCTTTTCTAGGAATGGCCACTTACAGTAGCCGCTGTTTCTTTCCATTTAACTCTTGCTCTCTGCAAACCTAGCACGTGTATTTGCATACTTTTTGAAGGAAGATACTTGGCAATGGATGGTCCCTTGTCATTTTTATTTTCCTTTGCACCAGTTCACAGCCAAATCAGAGGCTCAATATGAACTCTAAGTTAGAACCATTTTAAGACTTTGTGACAACTTCTGAGTTCTCCATCTCTTTTCACTGACTTCTCCATCCAATAATGAAGGTAGCTGGTCTTATATTTAGTGCCCCAGAGAATATGCAGGACTTCCAGATAGAGTCAGTAATAACAATACTCTGATTCCCAGAATGCCGCTCTAACCATGCCTCTCTCAACTTCCTGCCTTTCTAGCAAGGTGCCACTGCCCACATCCCCATATCACCCCATTACTACAGTATTACACTCAAAGCTGCACCTTGACACTCAGAAGTACACGTTTATCCTGTTTTCCCTTGATGTATGTTAGTAACGGTCACATCCTATTTCTTTTAATATCTCTCTCCTATTGCAGAGGAGACCTAATTACCACATGAGAGAGCCTTGGTAAACACCTTTGGTTTTTTACTGAAACACTGGAAGGACTGCATTTTAAGAGTTATAACAATGCTCTAGGGCTAAAGGGACCACACTAGGAATAAATACAAAACTGAAAGAGACCCATTATTGAAAGCCTGAAAGCAAGTCCCTACAAGGTCTGGTGGTAGTATATTTTTCACAACACCCAGTACCTAATTTTAAAATTACTGTACATTAAATATATTAAATAATCTGAAGGAAAAGACATATAATGGATGAAGAAAAAGGGAATTTCAGGAGACAGTAAGGAAACCTTCAAAAAAAAAAAAAAAAAGGCAGATAGAAATCCTAGAATTGAAAAACATGAAATCTGAAATTTTAAAAAAATTCATTGGATGGGATAAACAGCTGATGGAATGCAAAGGACGAAAGAATTGGTGAGCTTGAAAGCAAAGCATAAACATCATCCAACCTGAATAACAGAAAGCAAAAAGATTGAAAATCAAATTAACACCATGTCAACGATCTGTGGAATAATAGCAAGAGCCAAATAGAAACATACAGTGGTGTTCAAGAGGGACAGGAGAAGGAGAATGGTGGGGGAGAGATATATATATATCCAAATTCAATCTTAAACTGCAACCAGCAAACCCAGGAAACTTAGCACCCCAAGAAGGATAACTACAAAGAAAAGCACACAGAGGCGCATCATACTGAAACAGCTGAATGTCAAAGGTTTTTTAAAAATGTAAGCAGCCAGAGGAAAAGATTCATTATAAATGGGAAAACAATGATGAGTATGTTATCTGACTTCTTATCAAAAACACTGGAGGCCAGAAGACAATGGGACATCTTTAAGGTGCTGAGTGAAAAATACCTGTAAATCTAGAATTTATAGCCAGTAAATTTCCATAATAAAAGCAAAAGAAAGACATTTTCAGATAAGCAAAAGCTGAGATAGCTTGTTATTATCCAACCCATATGAAAAGAAATACTAAAGAAAGTTCTTCATTCTGAAGGGAAATGATGCTAGATGGAATGTGGATCTAAATAAAAGAGAGAAAAGTTAGAAGTCATAAATAATCAGATAAGGAACTATTTTTCTTAAAATTTTAAAAACTTGATTATAATGCATGCAAAAGTTAAATATATATCCATATACAGAGGGAGGGTATAGCTCGAGCGGTAGAGCACATGCTTAGTGTGCACAAGGTCCTGGGTTCAATCCCCATTACCTCCTTCAAAAAATAAATACGTAAATAAGTAAACCCAATTACCTCCACAACCCCCCCAAAACATTAAATTATATCTGTAGCAAAAAAGATGAAAGTAATAATGTAAGTGGAATTACAAGATTGTAGATTTCTCATATATGAAGTTACATAATATTAATTCAATACATTATATATAATATCAGTTACTATGTAATATAATTCGTAATATTATTTAGACTGATAATTTAAGGATACGTATTTTAATCTTTAGAGCAACCCATAAAAAATAAAGAAAAGAAAAAAGAGATTTAGTTAAAAAGCCAAAGGAGCAGGGAGGCTATAATTCAAGTGTTACAAAATGCATGCTTACCATGCATGAGGTCCGGAGTTCAATCCCCAGTACCTCCATAGAACAAAAACCTAATTAGCTCCCCCTGCAAAAAAAAAAAAAAAAAGCCAAAAGAAGAGATGGCCATTGATATATATATGATGAATCAATCATTAGAATACTAAATAAGACTCAGGTAACCCAAAAGAAGATCAGAAAGAACAAAAAGCAAGAAGAACAGAGTGGAGAAATGCACAACAACAAAGACAGGAAGGGCGTGTTTTAGGCGCAGGGGGAAAGCTGTAGTTTTCTAAGCAGAAAGAACAACGGTAGGATTTTACCTTATTTTAGTTTAATTCTAAACATAGAATGTATGGCAGGACAACAAGGAAGAGCGTTAGAAAGAGCTTTTTCTCCCTCCTGTATATAAATGGCAGAAATGAATTCTTGATCTTAAAAGGAGATTGCTTGGTCTAGTAGAAGAAATCCAATCCCTCTGACGGAGGCGACCCTGCGTGGAACTTCTAGTGCCAACCGTTTCCTTGCATATGACCTTGAGGAGGTACATTAATGCTCTGGCAGCTTTCTCACCTATAAATGAAACTTCCGATGCCTTTCTCAGGAGTTGTTATAAAAATTCAGTAAGATCACAAATACAAAGTGTATGTGACAATAGAGGGGCCTCAAAAAATATCTTTTCACTTCCTCTCAGGCCAAATCTACAATTGCCTAACATGTACAAAATGAGGAAACAGAATTTTTGGAGAAAAATACAGATGTGAGAATAGCTTGCTCTTCGACTCTAATTGGTGCCTTTTATCTCTGGCTGTCTTTATAACTCTCCTCTCCTGAGCACTGCCTGCTTTTTCTTTCAGTGTTTTCAGTCTTCAGTTAAATATCACATCCTGTTTTATAGCCATGACATAGAAAAAAGTGTATTTCCACAGAGTTCTCCCCGCTCGATTTCCTTTTACTTCTCCACACTGAGTCTTTTGCTTAGGGGGAAGAGGAGAAACCTAGGGGATACTAATCAAAAGAAACGATGTCTCTTTCTGAAAGTGTTTCCCAAGTCATGAACTTGTATCATTTCAGTATTGGCTTTGATCAAATTCAACCTGGTAAGGACATATTCTGGGTTCAGTATTCCTAAATGTGATGCTTTAATGCCCCGCTTTCGTGCTTTTCAGAAAAACCAAACCTGAAAGAAAATCTTTTTGACCTTCAAGTGTGCGAGATTTTGCTCTTAGTCTTAACACTGGAGAGCATTTTGTACAGCCAGTAAAGTGTAGTTCTCCACCTCACTAATAAGATTACTGTCACTGAAATGAAATATGAGATCTAGACTCTCCGGTTTATGTTGCTTCAGAATTCTGCCCAAGGAAATACTTATTCATTATGTGAGTGCTTTAAAAATCAAGGGAATTGGAAAAAGAATCACTAACCCCATGCAATTTCATTTCCCTCCCATAGTGTTACTATGGCAACTCCACATCCTCTCCGCTTCTCTCCTGTCCAACTGCATATGCTGCCTTTCTTGAGGGAGCTTCCCTTGAGCCCCAAGAACTGCCTTTGTCAAGCATTTTTCAACTGGAGGTCAAAACTATATACTGTTGTATGTAGTTGAAGAACTGCATTTTGGTCCAGGACCCATTCTAAGTAACACTGTACATTCATTGTATATTTCCAGAGGTTGGGAGCAGGTAAAAATCCTTATTTTGTGTTGGAAAGAGCATTGCCCCAATTTTAAAGAGAGCAGTTCCCTATGTAAACCAGTTCACTTCTATGTTGTAAAACACAATATCCACAGTAGCTCTTTTTTTAAAGCTTATAATGATTTTTTAAATTAAATTTTTAATATTTTTATTGAGTTATAGAAGCTTATAATGTTTTGAATTAGCAAGAGGAAAAATCTTAGAGTAAATATTCCAATATTTCTCTTACTCTCTTATTCTTAATACTAAGAAGACTGAGTCATATTCTTCAGTGTAGTTCTAATTTGTAAGTCACTTATTTATTGAGAATTTAATTTTCCTGGAAAGGTAAGACATTTTAATAGCACTTGCAAAGTACAAAATCAGTTTAATCTGAAAAAAGTTAACAAGGAAAGGAATTTTTAAGTAACTAATTAGAAAACACTTTTAAAAGACTAGCCGAAAAACTCATTCATTGATTGATTTACTCAGTCATTTTTATTAAGCAACTTTCACAAACATACTGAGTTGCCTTCTCTGAGATTCAAGTATCCCTTTTAAGCTAGTAACTATGTCCTCAGAAACAGAGTAGTTGGAATTATAATGCATGCTCACAAATAATTAAAATACCAAGTTAAAAGGCATAGGATCCCCAAAAGAGGTTCAGATAAAATATGAGGGGAGTCCTGATGGTAGAATAATGATGTCTAGCTTTGGAAATGTCTTCAACAAAAAATTGTACTTTAAACGGTAAGGATTTGGGTCTCGGTGAAAGTAGAAAGGGAACTTTGAGGTACATGGAAGTCATGTGGGCAAAGCAGAGAAACAAGAAAATGAGAGGCTTTTACCAGGACCTGCAAATAGTTCAATTGAGGCAGAAGGGAAGGGAATTAGGGGAAGGTCAAGTGTAGCAGGGACTGATTTTGGAAGACTTGGAGTGCTCAGCTGAGGAATTTAGACTTGGCTCAGGAATGACAGTTACTAAAGATCTTTTTGAACATAGGAGCATCATAATCAGAAAGTGCTTCAGGAAAGTGAATAAGCCACACCTATTTTAAAACCAAAGAAATTAGTTCAAAATTTAAATGTTTGCTTTTTGCCCCCCCAAAACTGGTATTAAGTAATGTCAGTGCCCACTCTTTTTTTTTTTTTTTTTTCTAAACTGAACTGTGAATCACTACATGGCAGATACTTTTCTGTCTCACTGTGGATCAGCTGGTCATGTCTCCGTCTTTATGACTGTAGGGAACTGTGATGTTAATCAAAGATCTTACATTAACTCTAGGCACTAGTTTTCCACTGACCTGTGAATGTCCCAGCAGCCAGGCTGGCACTGCCTGTGCAGCCAGATAGTCGTGACACCTTGTACAGCTTCCTGCTGAGAGGCATCACTCCTGCCGGGATTCTGGCTATTCGAAGAGCCATGCACCTTTGAAAAGTTTCAGAGCAGGTCTGCAGAAGATCCAAAGGAGTCAGCCACTTGCAGTCAATGTTTAAAATATTGCAAGTAAAGCTACAGTTGAAAGAGCTAGAGATTGATGCGGCTTGGGGAACTAATGGACTTTATCATTAAAGCAAGGTGATTGAAGGAACAATGGCTAGAGTGCTAAAGCACTTCACAGCTCTTACACTGATAGAAAAAACTCTCATCTCTCCTGGCTGAGTCTGTAGATTCTGTGAGTTTTTAATACATACATACCAGAGATCAGAGGTAGCAGCTGCAGAATGTAGATAAAGAAAGGTGAAGAGTGGCTGAAAGTTTGAGCAGAGCGGCTTTGTTTTAATAACTCCTCCCAAGATATGCCTTGTTCTGGATTCAGCCTGTGCAGCCTTGGATGAGTCATTTAACCTCTTTGAACCTTAGCGTCTTCATTTATAAAGTGAAGATTACACCTTGTATACAATGATAGAATGTCTTAGCTTTGCTTCAAAATAATACAAGAATGGAAAAAAGGTCAGGATACAGATGAATCAGGGTCGATCACGAGGTGACAGCTGTTGACACTAAGCACCTGCTACACCTAGTGGCTCGTTACACTATTCGGTCTACTTTAGTCTGAAATATGTTTGAAGTTTTACATAATTAAAACTTTTTTTTTTTAGAAAGGTGAAACCAGCAAAAAATGTATGTCTGTAAGGAACAGTAGAGTTCAAAAGGATTAAGGAGGTGAAATAAATTTTGCTCTGAGATAGCCAAACATTGTGTTCCATGTGTAGCATTTTGCTTGGGGGAAGATCATTTTCAAAGATAAATGAGTTGAGCTAAAATAATTATTTTGCCTGTGTGTGACCATAGTTTGAAAATGCCTACACATTATCTGCCGCCTCTTACATCTTAGAGTCTACTTAATGAGAAAATGAAAGAAACGAATTTGACCTTTTAGTTCATTAAAGACAGTCACACTTGGAGGATGTGAATTTTGTGTGTGTGGGAAGGTAGATGTGATCATCATATTATTTCTCCTTCAGTTATTTTCAGGTTTGACATCATTGGGAAGACATTTGGACTTTATGGTATTTTTAATTTGCTCTCAGATTTTATTTTATTCTATTTTATTAGCAAAGTGTTGTTTCCAGCTTGAAAGCCTGTTATATTGCTTTACTTTGCTTTATAAGAGCAAATGTTTTAAATCAGCATAAAAGGCAGAATATTTAAACATGCCCAAAGTATATACAAACCAGCTCATGTAATATTTGCAATTTAAATCTCATTTTTCAAAACATTTTAATTCTATTGAGATTTGGCTAGGAGTTTAGAAATAGGATTGTAGTTCATTGATTAAATATTAAGATAATCAGGCTCACTTTCAAGATCTGCTCACACAACCTGGAAAGTGATTTCAGTACATTGAATCAACTTTTGATGTATTTGAAAATGTGACTATTCTTAGGGTAAGTCTGAAGTGTCAGCAGAGGGAATCTTCACGTTGAGGAACACACAAACCGGGTGTGTGAAAACTTCTCTGTATGGTTTGCGGCCACTCAGATAGTTTGAAGTGAATAAGTTTCCATTTCCTTAACTCCCCATTAATTCTCCTTTCCCACCTATTTAATACAGTAATCCTCCTCCCCTAGTACTAAAGAAAGGCCCCAGGGTGCAGAAGCTCTGCGGGGAAGGGGTGACGGAGAGGGGCAGAGGGAAAAGTTCAAAATACTGGTGTCCTGTTAAGAACTGCATGACTCTAATGATTACATAACCAACTCTTCAGCATGTCATATGCTTAGAAATCAAAAGTGAAGGACCTAATGGACTTGTCTTATGATAGATCATTGAAAAAAAAATCCCTGATGAAAGATTATTAAGGGATTTGTGGCGTGTAGTTCAGAAGGAGTTTAGAGAATTAGTGACCCTGCCAAAGCAAAAGCTGGTCTGCTTGTTTATGCAGAAAGATGTCTCAGCACTAACATTTATAGAGACAAAACTGGGACAGTGCTGGTGCTGGATCCTGCCTCATTCTAGCAGTGAATACTGTTCATTGGCAGATACATGGACTAGTGGTGAAAAGAAGTGCATCTCATTTAGAGAGGAAGTTTTCATAAATTGTTGCTCTTGCTTAACAATCACAAAATGTGTAATATATTTTTGCTGTTTTGATCAGTTGTGTTTGAATAATTACGACCATTCCAGTCAGTTTTTTGTTTGTTTGTTTCAGTTCTTAAATAAAGGCTTATGTTCTCAGGAAATCTTTAAGCCTTTTTCAAATTTAAATTTATATATTTTCACGGCAGAGAAATATATGATAATCAATTAAAAAAAACAGTCAAGCATAAATATATTACATGAAGATAAAATTATATGGGGGAAGTGGAATGGAAATAGACATGCAGAAGGAAAAGGGACCAATGTAAAATTCCTATTACAAATTCCTAAGTTTGTAATTTTTTCCTCTACTGTCTTAACATTTTAATTTTTTTAATTAAAAAAATTTTTTTAATTGAAGTGTACTCATTTTTTATTTTAAAAAAATTTTTAATTGAGGTATAGATGTGTATTTTTTTTTAAATGGTGGGTATCAAATTACTTACAGTATTTAGATTCCACTGGCTAGTCAAAAGAGTAGTGGAACAGTTACATTTTAAATGTCAGTTTTCTAGTATGTGGGAAATCACACACTTGGCAACTACTCAAACTTATGAAAAATGTAGTTCTCTAGATGAAAATATAACATTATTTTATGAGATAAAGATGAGTAAATGTTCAAAGTTCACTGGTCCACAGGCTGTTGGACACTGTGCTGAATCTTGACGAGATACACTCATTTATAGAATTTCCCACTGAACATGACAGAGGATGTTGCCTTGTTCGACAGGATGGTCTGACGCCGCTGCACTGTGGAGCCAGGAGTGGCCACGAGCAGGTGGTGGAGATGCTGCTCGATCGAGCTGCCCCCATTCTCTCAAAAACCAAGGTAAATTCTCTTCAGGTTTTGGGCGTCACGCTGTATTCATCTCTGAACCCCTTGGCTAGTTACTTCACCCAGGCTATGGATGACATAGGAGATGCCATAGTTTGGGTTTAGCACCAAATCTTTGTAGAACCTCAAAATTAAGCTGGGGTTTATGCGGCCTCCAGATGGAGTTGTGTGTGTGTTGCTTTTGTCTTTATTTTGTTTTGTTTCGGGAACTCTTACTGCCTGATTTTATTCTATGGAATTTTCATAGCCCAGTAATGGTTTGCTTGTTGGGGAAGGACTACAAGATCTGCAGGCTAAAATCCAGGGGCTGGTGCTCTCTCTCCAGCCTCTGAGTTTATTTCCTGAGGGTTCACAGACTAGTAAAAAGGCCAAGATATTCCTTAACTGATGAAGCCTGGAAACTTTGGAGAGATTGCGCCTTGCTTGGGCATTTGAAAAAGTGGACATATCTGAAAGGGACACACAATGATTGCCTGAAAAAAATTAATGTTTTACTCAGTATCTCCTGGATTTTTAAATAGTAAAAACATCTGACACTGTTTGAAAAAGAGACTATTTGTAAATAAATTTGGGGGCATCCAAACTACCTCTGGGTCATAACTATTTTTATAAATCAAACCAGTGATTTTTGAGAAGTTATATTAAGCTTTATAAAGAGCCTTAATTTCTAAACATTATCAAAACAAGAAAAGCACATTATTACTCCTGTTTGCCCTCTGGTCAGTGTTTCCTCAGCAACTCTAGTGAAGATGGACAGGGTCACGGTGGTCTGAACAACTCCATCCCTCATTTGAAATGCAGGGTTTAGATTGGCGAGTCATTGGAGGTACCTGTCCAACAGAATTAAACAGCCACCGTTTTTCACTGTATGCTGTGACATCTTGGATTTTCTGTGCTTCTCATCTAAACCATTCTGTTTGCTCTTTCTCCTTTCACATAGTCTGCATCTTCTTTCCACCCCACTGCTGTCTGTGAGCCACGTCATCTTCCTGAGTCATTGTAATGGCCTCCTGACTGGTCCCCCGTTTCCCCACTTTCCCTTTTCCCATCCAGTTCTCATTTTGCAGTCAACGTGGCCATGGAAACTGTCAACCAAATCACATCAGCCTCCTGCCTAAAAAGCCTCCAGTTAATCCCTATTGTACTCTTTTAAAAGTAGTTTTCATTTTATCAAAGCAATGGAGTGAATAGCCAGTCATTGTCTCATCTTCCTTCTCCTACTGTTCACCTCATTGTCTTTTTGGTTTTTTTGCAGAGAAATCTCCCTGAGTTTTTTTCTTCTATGCTTTTGACGTGCAAGAACATTTTCTTATTCTCTCATTGCTTCTTTTCTTAAAGCATCCAGTTCTTGTTTTATGGATGCAATACATTCTGCTGCCTTTCTGAGAACACTCAAGGTAACTTTTCTTTACACTCTTGCTGCCTCTCGTCTGTCCCTTACTCCTCAGATTTTCTTTTTTCTCTTTGTTGGCTTTGGCTCTCTCTGTCGTGATGGGGATTGCCCACGAATGTCTGTACCTGCCCATAAGTGTCAGGCACTCCCCTTTGAGTGCAAGCTCCCTGAGGGCACACGGGGCTCCTCTCGGGTGTATCAGGTGGAGGTGGTTTGGAGGAATCCTTAATGTCAGGATGAGTTTACCTTTTCTCTGGGAACTTCAGTTTTTTGAAAGTCGCATCCTCTAACCTTTTGCAGTGTGCATCTGGGTGAACACATTCAGAGTCAGAAACAGGAAAAGGCGCTGCCATTCTCCTGGTCCTCTCCTCATACCTTGGTCGTCACGGTGGTTACTAATACTTACACAGTGGTTACTACATACCAGGCTTGAAGCACTTTACATGTATGAACCCATTTAATCCTCACAGTATCTCTTTGAGGTACTAGTTTTACTATGATGCTCTTTTTATAGCTGAGGAAACTGAGACCCAAAGAGAGATGTCACAGCTAGTGGCAGAACAAGGATTTGAACCCACGCAGTTGAACTCTAGAGACCACGCTCTTAACACATGTCCTTCCTCCTTCCCTGAGCACCTCTTCTCAATCCAGAGCCTCACCACTGCCCTCTGCTCTGCCCTGGCCCCTGCATCCACAATAGCTCTCCAGAGATTGAATTCCTGGTTTCCTGCAAGGTACAAGGGGGCAGTCATCTGCTTTGCTGGGCTGGAGGGGCCTGGAGACCAGACAACTCTGTAGACAGGGAACCAGTCCTTCTTTGGGGCCCCCAAGCTTCATCTTTATCCTCCAAGGTACCATGTTTCCATGTGTTTTGGCCGTTTGAGAGGTAAATCTGTTGTTTTTATTATACCCAGTGGTATGCTGGAGCCAGATCGTTGGTTGAGTCTATTATGTACATCTTTTCCCAATTCCATGTTCAGAAACATCACGTTGACAGCTTAAAATTGGTCCTAGTAGGTTTTACACCATGGAAATTGGCAAATGTTACATATCAGGGCTTTTCTTTTTCAAAGAGCTGTTGTTAAACATTTATCAACACGCCACTGATCATACCCTTCAATAGGCACTCAGGATTTAGTCTTCTCTCTTCCGCTAAATGAAAATCTCTTTTCATATTCCCATTTGTAGACATCACATATCTGCTCTCATTTCCTTTCCCATGTTGTGTATGTGAGTGTGTGGGTGTGCATGCACACATATGTGGGTGTCCTGTGGGTTTTACCTTTTAAATTCCATGAATGCTTTTTTAGTGGAGTTCGTGAAGGGATGGATAAACACCGCTGGGACATCTACCACGTTCATCCGGAAGTCCCCCCGCCCGCCGCACTGAGCATCACTTCCTGCCCAGAATCTGACCACATCTGTCTCATCTCTCATTCTGCGCTTTACCATCTCCCAGCCAACCAGCCTTCTCCCACCTCCTAAAATACACCAGGCTTGTTCTCATTTCCTCTCCCTCAGGCTGAGTTCCCTCCGTTTGTCCCAGATCTCTGCAGTCCCCACACAGTTCTCAACTCAAATGTCATCTTCTCAGAGAGGCCTTCTTAGATTCTTATCTTGTTTGCCATCCCTTTCTTCAGTAAAGTGAAAGCAAGAACTTTGCCTTATTCAGAGCAGTGCCCCAAGCATCGAAATCAGTGCCCATAGGAGACCTTCACTAAATACTTGTTGAATGAATACTGAGTGAATGAATGCATTCCTGACTTTAAAACCATCTGTCTAATTCTTCAAGGCTTTCATCTTTCTGAGCTAAGAAAAACCCTCACACTGGATTCCTATTTTTAGCTTGGTGAAGATTCCGTTCGTAACAGGACCCCCTCCGCAGGGCAGATGATCATTACTTTCTCTTTGTCACCCCCTCATACACGGTGGTTTTGTACATCGTTGGAGAATTTCCTTCCTTTATTGACACTGCCTCCCATTTCTGCTCTCCACTAAGTCATTCGTTCTCTCAGATTTTGTGTTTTTGTTTACTTCATGTTTTCCTCTAAGACTGTATCAAAACATAAAGCAAGAGAACGTTTTGGCAGGAAGTAGACAAGCACATATGCTGGTGGGTGGCAGCGTCTCAAATGGGAAACGTTCCCGTCCTTTGTTGCACCTTAGTTTCTACTTTGGTTCAAAAATGTTGGAGTGGGATTTTTTAGGCAGAAATATCCTGATTGACTGACAGTGTATGAAGGCTTTAAATTTTCACAAATATTTATAAAGGTCTTCTATACATGCAGTGCGGCTCTCTGCTGGGCAATATGGGGAAATTATAACCCATGAACCTTTTGCTCTCAAGAAACACAAATAGTTGAAATACATAACTTGGTGGGTGATACCAGGAAAGTGGCTAAAGTGTTTTTTTTTTCTTATCTTGAACTCCTGTTTTATATCATTCATAGATAAATTAGGGGAATTTAAGTTAGCCCAGAGGATTCAGAAATACCTAGTTCATCAGTGTATATTTAATGTATCATTATTTTCAAAGTTCACTGATGACAGTTTTTTTGGAAATGGAATTTGCTGTCACTTGTTCCCCTGACATAGCTTAACCTGGGTTACAGTAATTAATAGAGCCTCTCTTGATAATTGGATTCTCTCGGAACTTCCCAGGTTCCTCCACGTTGCCTACTCATTTAAAGGGAGCTTTAAAGGCATGCTTGCCTGAAAAGACTGGCATCTTAATACCTTGTTTTTGCCTTCATGAGGAAGCATGAGCTGAATGCTAAATGTCACTCTAGCCTTTTTAAAGGTTTTATTTACCTTTGACCCCATTTATGTCTCCTCTCAGCTCTCTTAATGATTTTTTACTTACTCATGTTGCACATGATGAATTGTGTCATTGAACCCAGTTGAAATAAACTACCTGCGGCAAGCATTAGTTAATGAGTTGTCAGAGCTCTGCCTTTCCTCATCATAGACACATGGGGGCACCAGATAGATGGGAAAGGGAAAAATTTTTCCTTTCTACATTGATGTGAGATGAAATGTGTTGTGTTCAGGTCTTCTTTTTTAATTGACCAATATAATATTCAACACCAAGTATTAGTAATACAGAAGGACAAAATAAAAGCCAGTCTAGTGAATACGAATCTGTTTGCCTTTATTTTATCCTTTTCAGTCTTAAATATTAAGAATTCCAACTCACTGCGAATGCAGTAAATAGTGAACCTTAGTACAACTCACACTTTTTAAATCAGAAAAATAAATTATCTTTGGAATTTTTTTAATTGATATAAGGGATGGGGGGACTAGTTTGGAAAGTAGCTGCAATTCAAAACAGTTGCCGCAAAACCTCTTAGAAAGAGAAGGTATTCCGTGTGAAAATCTAGGATTTTCATCTGTTCAGATCTGTATTGTATTTTACGTTTGGTGACATGTTTGCGTTTGAAAGGTACAACAGTAAACTCTGCTTTTCTTATGTGTTCCAGAATGGACTGTCTCCGTTGCACATGGCCACACAAGGGGATCATTTAAACTGCGTCCAACTTCTCCTCCAGCATAACGTGCCTGTGGACGACGTCACCAATGACTACCTGACCGCCCTGCACGTGGCTGCCCACTGTGGCCATTACAAAGTCGCCAAGGTTCTCTTGGATAAGAAAGCTAACCCCAACGCCAAAGCCCTGGTGAGTGGCCAAGCTACCAAGTCCAGCCCATGTTGTCTTGCTGACCACAAGCTACCCTAGCGCGGGATTCTTTTTCAGGAGGTGAAAATGGAAGGTGTGGTTAAATAAAGTGTACTCCTTGTGAACCTACAGACAGCCTTCTGGGAAATCTGTAAACCCTTCTATTTCTGACGTGAGCGAGACCAGTGAGGCTAAATCATTAACCTCTTCATGGTTACACTACTGATTCTCTTAAGTGAATGAAACCCAAAGACTGTACAAGTGTAAAAAGACTAAGGTGGTCAACTTTATCTCATGGTAGGTAAAGTTATAATTCTGTGAATTAAAAGTTTTTTCCTGAGATTGAAAAATATAAGGCAAAATGATTTTAAGAAAAACAAAAACTTCATCTGACACATGAGAAGTCTAAGAATTTGTGAGTGGAAATTTGATGTTAACCACGTAAGGTAATGAAATTATCTGCCATCTCCTTTTCCTCATGATCCAAAACTTTGGTCACATTTGTCATCTTACCTCCTACAGTGATTTGCTGTTTTAACCCTTAGCTGTATTGTGTGGTTTGATTTTCACAGTGAGATGGTGTGTGTTGTCTTTTGAAAAATAAATGGTCCCAATTTAGTAAGCAGTTTCAATTTAGCTCAGGATAAGCACCCAAGTGTAGGAAGAAATATGACACCAAGTACTAGGGAAAACATGTGGGTTTCCTAGCAGCTTTGCTGTAAAGGCTGTCACCTGCTCAGCCATTGGAGGAAGGGTCTCTGCCCCCTTTGCAGCTGATGGGGTCCCCCTGGCTCGGGGATCTGCAGCGTCTTTGGGGCTCTGCAGGCATGGAGATTTGGAATGGGCGGGAAAGGATGGGCAGACAGGAGCCCTCCAGGCCCCAGGCAGCTCCACTGCCATCGTGATTCTGAAAGCTTTTCCGAGAGCAGCATTTCAAGAACAGTTGACCCACCCAGGATATCAGACATATCTTTGAATTCTGAGAAGGGAGGGAAAGAAAGGAGAAGTCATGACTCATTTTTCCATGTAATAAAAAAGCCTTCCAACGGGGTGTGGGCCTCCACTCTCCTTTCCCTCTGACTCTGAAGACTTCATAACACTTGCAGTTTATGGAGGGTTGTAGCCAGCCATCCTTGGATGGACTATGGCCAGGCAAATGGCTTCAAATAATCCACAGAAGCACCCGCGGTGACTTTAACCTACGCTGTCGCAGTGGACCCTGACATTATGTGGTTCTCTATAGTGACTAAAATATGCCCCGTGGTCTCAATTAGCAGGCAGTACAGTGTGGTAGGGAATTTGTTCAAAAGCAGGTTCTTTTATTAAGTGAAATATTAAACCAAATGATGCAAATGATGTTGGGTTGTTTAACTTTCTGCTTCCTTGGAGTAAGCACCTACTTGAATCTTAAAACTTGGAAGAAGAAAAAACATTTAAGATGGGTCTTGTAGTTGTCCTGAAATGCAGCAGAGAAGTCAGAACAGGCATGCATGAAGTTTTCGCGTCGAGGGCAAATTTTTGGCCCAGATGTTTTTAGTCTGTGTTCGAAGCGAGGTAGGGGAGGGATGTATTATTTAAAAGAGTGAATTTCAGAATAAAGTAGTCTAAGAAAATGCATGACCATTATTCCTTAGATACCAGGAGATTGGGACCAAAATTGGCTTCCTGTTCATGATTACGAAGGCACCTTGGGTTCTTGGGAGCAGGTCGACTACCTATGCTTGCAGAAAAGAATCTACATTCAATTTAACCCCTTGTTGTTTCTGCTCATTTCCAAATCTTGACAGAACGTTGCGTCAGCAAAAATATTTTACCATACACAGTGGAAGTAGATTTCAGTGGAATGTAATCAAATCGATATTTATTTTTCTCCCTTGCAGAATGGCTTTACCCCTCTTCATATTGCCTGCAAAAAGAATCGAATTAAAGTAATGGAACTCCTTCTGAAACACGGTGCATCCATCCAAGCCGTAACCGAGGTGAGAGAAGGAGGATTTCTGCACTTCCGGGTGCCGGGAGTGCAGCCTCAGCGGCCAGAGTCCTAGAGCCGTCCCCCACAATGTGCTTGTTTTGCTGTGTGTGGTGTTAGATGACTTTCTGAACCCTTCACCCAAGGGGCTGCCAGTCCTAAGGAAAGCAGACAAGAGTGTGGGTGGGTGAGTGTAAATACATCCTGTGATGAGAAGTGTAGCCCAGACACGTGTCATGCTTAAAGGTGAGCGGTGCTGTCACTCAAAGTGTAATTTATGTGAAATCTTGTAATGCAATCCTTCTCAAATCCTACACTGCAGTGCTTGTGGGTGGTTTTGCCCCCCAAGAGGCATTTGGCCATGTCTAGAGATATTTCTAGTTGTCACAACTGGATCGTACTCCTGGCCTCTAGTGAGTAAAGGCCAGAGGTGCTACTGAACCTTTTACAGTGCACAGGCCAGCCTCCCGCAACAAAGAATTCTCTGGCTCAAAATGTCGTATGTGCTGTGGTTGAGAACCCGTGCATAACATAACCTCTGAGTATTTCTGAAGTAAGGATTACTTTCTGTGAAAACTCAGAATGCTGAAGGACTAGCTCTAGGTTTCTTTCATACAAAATGACGCAGAACTCAGAGAAGTGATCCACTGGGACGTCCACCCTTCAGACTCACGCCATCCCCCAACCCCCCAGCACACTGGTCCCCCTGGATTCCAGCCACTGGCACTTCCCGAGACTGGACTCCCTCCTGTTCATTCCATATCTCTGACCCTCCATGTGCCACACCTCCTCTCCAGTCTGGTCCTGCCTGCCTTTCAGGACCAGATCTGGGGCCACCTTCTCCTCGGAATCCTCCCCTAACCTGTGGCCTGATCTAGGAGCTCCTCCTCAGGACCATCACCACATCCTGGGCACATTTCCATCAAAGCTCTTGTCCATCTGACTTACCTGTGACCCAGCCGCTCCCCTGGCTCCCCCAGAAACTGCAGGCTCCAGCAAGGCAGGCCTGAGTCTTACTGGTCTTAATGTACCCAGTAGATCCCATAGTAGATCATTCAGTCAAGGTTTGTTGAATGCATACAGGATCGGAAGCAAACATAAAGACTAAGGTCTAGTCTAGGAGTTGTTGCTTTGCCTCAGTTTCTTATCTGCAAAAGAAATGTTTGCCCTGATTTCTAACAATTCTAACTGAAATGCTAAATGATTGGAAATATGAATCCTGATTTGCTGTGAGTCTCCTGGCTTCATGGTAGGTACCCAGTTATTTTCATTATAAAAAAAGTAAGTTTATTCTCCGTGCACGGCAACCCTTTTTAAAGATCAGAATGGGCTCTGAATTAAAGGAGATTTTTATTTTTATTTTGGGGAGAGGTAGTTAGGTTTTTATTTTACTTATTGGAGGTACCAGGGATTAAGCCCAGGGCCTTGTGCACACTAAGCACACACTCTACCGCTGAGCTGTACCCTCCCCCCAAAAGGAGATTTTTGACTCACGTCCAGAAATGCCAACCCGTGCTGAGAAGTTTCCACTGCTGGCCCTGAGCTCCCTAAGAGCTTGCAAAGGCGGTGCTGACCAGGATGAGGGCTCTGCCTCACGTGTGTCCTAACGACTCCCCCTGCTGATGGGAAAAGGTGCCGAATTATAACAAAATCTCCTTCCCCCTGCTGTTGTCGGTTCCCACTGTTTGAAGTCCCAGCAACCAGACTTCCTCCTCTTCTGTCTTCAGTCTCACTTTCATTGTGGAGAATTCCTTTCATGTATTCTTTAACACTACTCAAATTTCTGTTGAAATAGTTATCTCCTTCTGTTGTAGCGTTTTCTAGCCATATTAAATATTTTTCCAAATTATGGTGTTTATGATGTAAGTGGAATTAAATTCTGAAAAACTGGAAATGGACTCATTTTATACAAAAAATACCAATGTTTTGGGGTGTGTGTGTGTGTGTGTAAGTCAGACTTGAAACACATATGAAAATTAAGGTTCAGTCTAGTGACCCTTGTTATATTTGCCTTAATTTTATCACCTTAATTTATAATACTCAAAAAGTTAAAAATTTAACTGATTGGAACGATTAATGGTGATCTGCCCATTTATCAGAGAGGTGGCTTTATGTTCCTACCCTGTCCTTTCACATACATAGAATCAGTTACTCTGAGTGCAGAGGCGTCCTCGTTAAAGGCCAGAATAGGATCTGAAATAAAAGTTGACTTTTTACTATTGTGTATGTAATCACATGTGTGTCCTCTCCACACACACACACACACACACAGTCGTATGAATAAGAAAGGCTTAGTAGCAAAGGGAGAAAAACCTTCAAGTTATTTCTCTCTAAATTTTTTTCAAAATACTATATAAAATGAAATAAATCTTTAATGATTATGACACAGGCCTTTCATAATCACGGAACTTGCTTGAGGGAAATGATGATTATTGATCCATTTGTCTTATAGAATCTATGACATAGTGGTGATGTCTTGATGTTTTCTGATCTGATCAATAAACTGGTCAACTTAACATGGATGGATGGTTGGGTGGATGGCAGACAGGCAGGCAGGCAGACAAACCCATGGTATGACAAGCCAGCGAACTGACATCTCCCTCTTTCCCTTCAGTCGGGCCTCACCCCAATCCATGTTGCTGCCTTCATGGGGCATGTAAATATCGTGTCACAACTAATGCATCACGGAGCCTCACCCAACACCACCAACGTGGTAAGTATCCTTTTAACAACGCAGGTCCAACTGTGAGTATTTACAAAACTGGCAAAGGTTGCTCCCGATCTGTTTATTTTTTGTGATAAGTAAATTAATCACTATTTAATTTAACAGAATTTGAGAATACCTGTGGTTTCCTTGACCTCAAAGGCAAGAGCCTTTCAGTCACTAGCTGGTCACAGATTGCTAAGATACAGGGACTGTGTGTATTGCTACTGAATATTATGCTTTAAAAAGGAAAGTCTTGTGGAGGGAGAGAATTTTTTTCAGTAGAAGCATTAAGAAATGTTCCATGTTGAGAAGGTGGTTCAAACACTATCATTACTGTGATTCCAAGTAAACTCCAAAGTAATTTCTCTTGAGTGTGCTTGACAGTGTTACAGCAAACTCATGGAAGCCAGCTCATTGTTGGAGGAAGATGCTGTTTTCCCACACTAAGCGTTGCTCTGCAGAAGCAAGAGCCTCACTTCATAGCAAATGTCAGAGGAGGAACTTAGCCCCCTAGGTCTGCACGTGTGATTTGATATTGTCTTACAGGATTTTAAATTTAACATCATAATAACATTAGCATCCCAGACCCCAAGCGTAAGAGCACTAGTTGGACTCATGAGCACTATAGAAGTAAAAATAAAACAAGCAACATTCCGGCACAGGAAGGGCAAGCTGTAAGGTCCTGCACCCTCACCCTGAGAGGGGCCTCCAGTAAGGCTCCTTGTCTTCTAGCAGCTGGAACCAGCTCTCAGCTGAAATGCAGTCTTTCCTGGTACTAACGGCCAGAGAGAGGATGCACCCCTTTCCACAGAGAAGGCTGGGTAATAAGGTCAACTACACCCTCAGCACCTTTCCAGGAAGCACAGTGGCAAGCTGCATGTGAAATGTGTCTTTGCATCTCCTTGCGTGGAGGTGGATGTCCCATGGAGCAAAGCAAAATGTATAAAAGTAATTTAAAGGTGGGCATCCCTGGTATGAGAGAAAATATTTGATTTTTATTACTTTTTACACTTCAGTCTATCCGTGTTGTATATGTTGTTTTTATTTTTTTAATTAAATAAATGAAGAGATCATCTGAATTAAAATCTGTTTGGTGAAAAGGGGCAGGGCAGGGGTGGAGGGAGTCCAGTGGCAAAGAAAATAACCCCTTGGGATAATGTCCAAAGATATAGGATAGTGACCTGTTGAGATAAAGCAGGAACTGCAAACCAACAGCCAGCAAGCTGGGTGTGTTTGTGTTGTACCTGCAGCATTTTTGGTTTGGTTTTGCTTTGTTTTGAACTCTGATCTTTTTTACCAGTGTTCAAGAAATGTACATAAATATCCAGACTGCCACTGTTTTTGAAAAATAGGAAGGTGTGGCATGATGTGGCTGGCATCCGCAGTTACTGGGGCAGTCTGCCCCTGCCAGGTAGCGGCGCCTCCCTCAGGCAGGACAGGGCAGGGCCTCTCTCTGGGAGCGCCACGCCACCTCCCCCCCACCTGCCCTCTTCACTCTTCTGGCCTCCTGCCTGGCCCTGTAGCACTTGCCTCTCAGCCCCCAGTGAGGCCTCACTGTAGACGACTGAGCACGGCTTCCGAGACTGCCGGCGACCAGGCTCCCAGGGCTTACATTGAAGTCTTCCATCGTGGACCGGGTTCCTGTACGATCCTCGTGTATTTCATTTCCTATCTTTCCTATTTTCAATAAGAAAGTGCTTGGAATTGGGGAGGATACAGCTCAAGTGTTAGAGCATATGCTTAGCATGCATGAGGTCCTGAGTTCAATCCCCAGAACCTTCATTAAAAAAAAAATAGATAAATAAACCTAATTACCACCCCCCCCCCAAAAGGAAGTGCTTGGGACTATTTTTTCCTTAAAAAAAAATCCTCCATCATAAACTTGATGCCAATAAAACATGCCGCTCTCCTTTAGAGCTGCGTTAACTCACTTTGGCTCCTGTTCCCCAGAGAGGAGAAACAGCACTGCACATGGCAGCTCGGTCCGGCCAAGCTGAAGTCGTGCGGTATCTGGTGCAAGACGGAGCTCAGGTAGAAGCTAAAGCTAAGGTATGTGCAGTGTTTACGTGAAAGTGTTTGCTACCGAGAGGAAAAAAAAAAGATTTTAATAAAGCCTTTAGATATGCACATGTTCTCTTTCAGGAACACTCTTTTAACATAATGAACCACCACCCATGACAAAAGTCTCTACCCAAGTGATATTGAAAACATCCCTACCCTGCACATGTGTCTACTCAGTTATTCAACAAAATTAAATAGAACAAGAACTTTGTGCCAGAAGGAACTTTGTGTCCTTGGCACATGGCTAACGCTTAGGAAACAAACCTAGACTTGGTCCAGAGTTCTACATGCTCTCCAGAGAAGGGCTTCTGCACGAAGCTTCTAGAACAAGCTCAGTTTGGATGCATGACTGAGTTCTTCTGGTTGACTTATTTGTCAGTTTTCATAGCCACAAAAGGAAAAAAGAAGTTTTAACTTTTCCTCCACAAGTTGTGAAACTATAAACCCTGACACTTGACCAGAGTTGTTCATGGAACAGAGAAGAATGTCAGGGCTGAGTTGAGTGCATCATTGTCTGCCTGGCGTTTTGCCCCCAGGACAAACCCATGTCTCTGTCACTATCCTGATGGGTAGCTGGTCTGGTTGTCAAAATGACAGCTTAGGTCAGGAATCATAAACAGATACGTAACCACCTCAACTGTTTAATTTTAGCCCTTCAATATACAAATATATATTTGTTTGTCATTTATTTACACATTCTGTACTTTCTATTTTGGGGTTAAATGGAGAGAAAACTGAGACATTTGTGAAGCAGTTTGAGATACAGCATATTTTCGTCTCTGCAAGATACACAGTCTATCACAGCTGCTCAGCTCTGCTGTTACAGAGTGGAAATAGCGAGATAGGCAGTACATAATTTAATACATCAGCACATGGACATGACTGTGTGTCAATAAAACTTTATTGACAAATACAAGTGACAGCTGGATCTGGCCCCTGGATTTTACTGTTCTGACCCCTTCTCTAGAGGATGTTGGTTAATCCGCTAGCTAACTCGGTTAAGTGGAATGGTTAAGAGCGGCTGTACGCTGCCAGTACAAGAAACCGCACATTTGTGGGTGTTGTTAGTTACATATGAAGCATTTCATCTAGGAGATGGTTTCACCCACAAGCTGACATTGACCCTAGGATTTATAGTTATTTCATGAAGGGGACCGTGTGTATCATTGTTAGGAGCCTGACTTCCACAGCCTGCCTGCCTGGGTTTGAATCCTTGTTCACCATTTACTAACTGTGTAACATTGGGCACGTTAAATAACCTCTCTGGGCCATGTTTCCTTATCTTGATTCCTCATAGAGAAAATGGAAATAACAAGAGTTGTAATTCATAGGATTGTTGCGATAATTAATGAGTGAATGTAGGTGGAGTACCTAGAACAGAGCCTGGGGCGTGCACATGCTCAGTTAGTGTTCAGTGGTGGGGGTTGAATGGGATTTTTCTTTGCCAACCACCTCTTTCTATTTCCAGTATTCCTCTTCTTCCTTGTGGCACCTTCCCTAACTTCTCACACTTCCTCCTGGTTACACAGGCTCTCTTGCTTTGACCTTGACCCTCATCTTAATGTTCCAAAGCAGCGTCCTGTGTTCTAGTCTCCTCTCTCTACTTGCCCTACGTAAAGTATTTACCTGAAATTTCCACGTTCCAGTGGGGGTTTCCCTCCAGAGGCCATCTTTGGGCAAATGAGGAAAGGATGCCCCTCCAATATGGGGAGGAGCTGCTAAGGGAGAGGGACTTATGAGGGCCTCGTGTCTTTGGTGAACTGAGACAAGGTGCCCCTCCACTCCAGGCAGATGCAGCCCATGCCAGGAGGACAGCTCAGCAAGCAGGGGGCAGGCTGGCTGTCAGCCCCTCCAGCCCTCTTAGCTGGGAGACTCCTGCAACCACCCTGTGCTGCCCGCCTCTCCCTCTGCTTTGGACTATGAGGGGGTGGGGGTGGGCAGCACCAACAAAACAATTCATTCCATATGTTTTCATGATAACTGGTGCAGGTATAGTATATCTCCCAGATACTTCAGTTTTACCAGGATACCTTCCCTTCTCTCCCCAAAAAAAGGAGTCATTAGAGGTTTAAAACGTTGATAAAGTGTAACAGGTGGGAGTGGGGATAATTTATAGGTAGAACGGCCTTTCGCAGTTCTCATGCTAACAGGTTATTCAAGGGTATTGAAGATGCTTAGATCTGCCATCTCTACCTTTCTGAGACTTAAAGAAAAAGATAAATAAAGTTCTTTTCCTTTCAGTACTGAATCAAAGAGCGGAGTGTAGCAAGCAGCGAAGTTCGCTAAATTTTTCATGACATCACTGTTGTTTTCTCAGCCCCTCAGCCTTGCATTTCTGCCTTGCCCTCTAGGATGACCAAACCCCACTCCACATTTCTGCCCGACTGGGGAAGGCGGATATAGTCCAACAGCTGTTGCAGCAAGGGGCGTCTCCAAATGCAGCCACGACTTCTGGGTACACCCCGCTCCACCTTTCAGCCCGAGAAGGGCATGAGGATGTGGCCGCATTCCTTTTGGATCATGGAGCATCGTTATCCATAACAACAAAGGTATACAAGCCTCTTGAAATCCTGCTGGTCCCCCAGGACACATCGTCTTTAGTGATACCTGCATGGTAACAGGTATAAAAGCTGCACAGCAGCATCTGTGCTTGGATCGTTGGATTAACACGGCCAGCAAAGCCCTGGGGTGGGGCAGGTGTCTGCATAAGGCTTACGTTTCTCGGTACATGATCGTCTGACGTGACCTTATTGGTGTCCGGAGTCAGATGTTTCTCACAAGTTATTGGATAAATCTAAATGGTGGTTTAAAAGCATAGCCACAGATTTCTCTTGCTGCAGCCAGGTATACAAATCACGTTACCAAAGCTCAGTTGGTTAATGCTTTTATAATACTTCCAAATCAGGAAGTGGATTTTTCTCAGTTTGTTGTTGCTGCTGTCTTTTCTGATTTATGGGATTTTTTTTTTTTAATCTCAACCCTGGTGTCTTAGAGGAATAACCCACTACACAGTTGCTTTTTAAGTGGGGAATGCAGAATTTAGAGCTCATTTTTCTTTGATACTATGTAAACCTAGAAAGTGTGATAGCAAGATGAATTGGGCCATGGCGTGTCTTAGAAAGTTAGAAATTGGTGTTACAGTCCCTTATTTGCATGCAGAGAATCAGCATTAATGTGTAATCAATGTGGAAGATAATTACAATAATTACAAATACTTGGCAATCTAGCTGAATAAATAATGACTACCTCAAAATTCACCCCCTGTGATTCTTTAGACTCTTCAGTAGAGTTGAGATACAAATTCCTGGATCTCATTTATCTTGTGAAACAGAGTAATGAGTGATGGAGTTTTGAGCACCCCATCCTTCCACCAAGCCAGCTGCCCAGTGGCTTTAGTTGGCTGTAGTCTCATGAGGTCAAATACATTGATGGCCCTCCAGTCCCTGACTCATGCTGGGGGCCATCCCTAAAGGTGCATGTTGACTGACTACTTGATACCCAGATCCTTGTAGGAGGTAGAAGCAAGGGAGGGCAGGCACTCAACTGTCAATATCCAGCTCTCACGTATTTACTGGGAGAGAACCATGTGATATTATTCAGTTCATGTGCGGAGGCTAAGGCCTGAGACTCTGGCTTCTACGCCTAAGGACTGGAGCCTATGCAAAGACGTGTGTATACATGCGATAGTAGAGAAAGGGAAGGGAAGGGAAGGGTTCCCACCTAGTGATGAGAGAGTGTGGAAGGTCCAGAGGCTCCCTGGAGTTTTCCAAGCCCTCGAAATGCAAATGTGACCTAGGACCCTGTCACCTATTCTTCCAACAATGCAAAATCCCAAAATAGCCCAAGATCCAGCTTGCCGACTTCATCCTTGTCAGATGCCTCATTCGTCCCAGGATTAGCATCTTGTTGGGTCTCAGTCAACAGAGAGAGATTAAATATCCTGCTCATCTTTGTTGCTAAGGGGACTCTTTAACTGTTATCTACCCGTCTTGGTCCTTACATACAAACTTAACTGCTCTTTATCATTAGAATAATTCATCAGTTCAGGAAACTGATGCCTTCGCGTCATTTCTGCCATTCATTATTTTTATGTTTCTTTTTTCAGAAAGGATTTACTCCCCTTCATGTGGCAGCAAAATATGGGAAGCTTGAAGTAGCCAATCTTCTGCTCCAGAAAAGTGCGTCTCCAGATGCTGCTGGGAAGGTATGAGGTCATCGGCCACCCTGCAACAGGCCACACCCATGATTGCAAAACACACCCTTGCTAGTACTCACCCACAGCCACCCAAGTTATAACTAATCCGTATCTAAGCCTCACAGGATGAAGACCACTTCGGAAATAGGAGGTGAAAGCAGGGGCCCAAGTGTTGTGGAAACTGGAATGTAAATGACACTCTCTGTTGCAGCCAATCTAATCCCATCTCTTAAGTGAATCTAGGCCTCTGATGTTAAGACGCTTTGACACTGGTTGTTGTTTCTGCACGTGTTTTCAGAGCGGGCTAACTCCACTGCATGTAGCTGCACATTACGATAATCAGAAAGTGGCCCTCCTGCTTCTGGACCAAGGAGCCTCACCTCATGCGGCTGCAAAGGTACCTGTAATTCAACAGCATGCGGAGACTGATGGAGAGTGTCCATCGGTCTCCATGTGCATATCCACTTTTGCTTCATCCGTAGCACCCCCCGAGTTGAGGCATGGGAATATAAGCTCCTTCGGAAATCTGTGCCTTCAGCTATTTAGTCAACTCATGTGGCAGATGCTCCATAAATAATTACTTGTCAATTGATTTTCCTTGAAAATCCAGGACATCCTGGAGCCTGAGGAATATCCAGGAAAAAAAATTTTTTTTGAAGTACTCTTTAGCCAGATTAAAAACATCAGCACAGCCTGAAGGAGTAAGAAAGTTCTCATTTGTCAAAGTCATAAAATATGTGTTACATTTTCCTGGCCATAAAACATTGCTTTCGAGTGGTTTATGTGTGTTTAATAAAATAGGTGGGGTGGTTTTGCTTATGTGTTATTATTATTGCTAAGGAGAACCTTTATTTTAATTGTTAGGTCATTTTTGACCAGTGGACAACAGATTTCTCAGAAAAGAGATGCTCGTAGTAAATGGCTTTCTTACGACTCCAGGACTCTGATTTGAGAGGCAAACCATAAAGAAGAGTTTATCTAGAGACAGGTTGAGTCCTCTCGAGTTAGTGAGCCCACTGTTGTCGAGCAGGTGGCTGTGATCAGAGAACACTGGAATGATACAAACCACAGTTGAAACGCTGCCCAGTTCTTTTCCTAAATACCATTGGTTGAAGGAACTTTTAGCATCCCCTGGCTTTTTGTTTTTGTTTTACTCTTTCATTTTGGGGCAATTATAGTGTTCTCCTTTAAACTTAGTGTTTGGATCAAATCTCTTATACATACAAATTAAAGAACTTGGGCTGTTAGAGATTACTTTGGATACCTTCACGCATAAAGTTTTCAGGTACTTTCTCCATGTAGAGAGCGTGTGATCTTTGACAGGTGTTTCTCTTCAGAACCTCTTTTCAGTCATCTCCTGCTCCATCCTCTTCAGAATTGTACCCAATGAAATCTCCAATTCAAAATCTAGTTCCCAAATTTGCTTTTCATCTAAGTGTGGCTTTTCCCCATCATTTTTAACCCTGACGTTCTTTCTATCATAAAGCCATCTGTTGACTTTTGAAAACACTTTGTCAAAAAAAAAAAAAATGAATGGCAGTATTATTCTCAATAGCCAAAAGGTAGAAGCCACCCTACTGTCCATGGAAGGATGAACAGATAAACAAAATGTGGTCTATGCATGCAGTGGAATATTATTTAGTCTTAAGGAAGGAAATTCTGATATATGCTACTGTATGAATGAACCTCCAAGATACTATGCTAAGTGAAATAAGCCAGGAACACAAAAGGACAAACACTGCATGATTTCACATATGTAGAGACAGAAGGTAGAATGCTGGTTGCCAGGGGATGAGAGGAGGAAGGAAGGGGGAGTTAGTGTTTAAGGGATAGTGTTTCAGTTTAGAGATGGATGGTGGTAAGGAATGGAGAACAATGAATGTACTTAATGCCACTAACTGTACACTTAAAAATGGTTACAATGGTAAGCTTTATATAATGTATATTTTACCACAGTTTTTAAAAAGAAAAAAATTTATGATAAAATTTAATAGTTGCCCATTTCATTTGTTTATTTTCATATCCTTTTGAGCCTGGGCCACTTTTCTTATATTATAAATACCCTAAGGTTCATGGTAGGCAACCAGTAAGTAAGTAATAAGTGAACTATTCATTCCTCATGTGAGAATAATAATTTTGTCACAACTAATGCTAAGCAGTTTAGAATTGGCAGAAATCATGAATAAGTGAAGCAGGATGAGTCCAATCAACCTTTCCTTCCGCAAATAACTCTTACACAGGTCAACAGTTGATATATTTGCAGTTGATTTCCAGCTTTGTATTTGTCTAACAAGACCTCATGGTTCCCTATCTGCAAAACGTCTTTGACAAAGAGTTGAAAAGCAGTTCTTTTTTTTTTTTTCATGGGAGGAAAAGTGATGAGGTTTTTATTTATTTTGATGGAGGTACTGGGGATTGAACCCAGGACCTTGTGCATGCTAGGCAGGCACTCTACCACTGAGCTACACCCTCACCCCGGAATAACAGTTGTTTAACTAGTTCCTTCTGGCAGCCCTTTAGCTTTAGGCATGTCTTTTACAGTCAGTTGAACACAGGCTTTTCTAGTAGGACAGTAATTCTCATTCCCATAGCACGGTCGCCTCTGTAATGCCATCCCGGCCACGTGTCCCTCCGTCCCTGCTTTCTGAGGCAGTGATCCTTGTCTGGGGCCTTTTCTAGACTTTGATCCTGAGCAAAGCCAGTCCTCTCAGTTAGGACTTGACTCATCTGCTGGGAAGAAGACCTCACAAGGTGGCTTAAACTGATGAGGCTCTGTTTTTTTTGTTTGTTTGTTTGTTTTAACATTTTTTGTTGATTTGTAATCATTTTACAATGTTGTGTCAAATTCCAGTGTAGAGCACAATTTTTCAGTTATACATGAACATATATATATTCATTGTCACATTTTTTTCTCTGTGAGCTACCATAAGATCTTGTGTATATTTCCCTGTGCTATACAGTATAATCTTGTTTATCTATTCTACAATTTTGAAATCCCAGTCTATCCCTTCCCACCCTCCGCCCCCTTGGCAACCACAAGTTTGTATTCTATGTCTATGAGTCTATTTCTGTTTTGTATTTATGCTTTGTTTGTTTTTAGATTCCATATATGAGCGATCTCATATGGTATTTTTCTTTCTCTTTCTGGCTTACTTCACTTAGAATGACATTCTCCAGGAGCATCCATGTTGCTGCAAATGGCATTATGTTGTCAGTTTTTGTGGCTGAATAGTATTCCATTGTATAAATATACCACATCTTCTTTATCCAGTCACCTGTTGATGGACATTTAGGCTGTTTCCATGTCTTGGCAATTGTAGATAGTGCTGCTATGAACATTGGGGTGCAGGTGTCATTTTGAAGTAGGGTTCCTTCTGGATATATGCCCAGGAGTGGGATTCCTGGGTCATAGGGTAAGTCTATTCCTAGTCTTTTGAGGAATCTCCATACTGTTTTCCACAGTGGCTGTACCAACCTACATTCCCACCAGCAGTGTAGGAGGGCTCCCTTTTCTCCACAGCCGATGAGGCTCTATTCTTCTCACGTGGTAAACAGTCTGGAGACAGGCAGTTGATGCTGGTTCAGTGTTTCCAGAGTGTTGAAGAAAGTACCCTGTGATTTTTGTTGTTATTGTTTTTGTTCTTTGCTTCAGATACTGTTGCTCAGGCTGCCGGGTCCTCTTTTCAAGCAGTAAAGCTCGCAGAAGCCCCACCCAGCCATCTCTCCTTAACATCTCATTGGCCGCCTCTTTCTGCAAGGGCTGCTGGGAGATGTAGTTTTCAATAGGGCACAAGGCCAAAGATTCTTTTATTAAGGAAGGAGGGAGAATGGACGTAGGGCAGGCAGATAGCCTCCTTTCTTCCAGGGAAGCTACAGCATTTCTGAATCCTGGCCGTGGTAAGAAATGAGGGACCAAGATTCAGTAGAGCTAATCATGCATATGGATATGACAGTGGTGACTTCACTCTTAACACTCCTTCAGTTCACATTCTTGGTTCTTAGAGTACGTAATGCTTTCTTCTTGCCCTTTTTTCTCTTTTGTAGAATTGCCAACATATCTTTTTACTCCTACATATCCTAGAAACGAGATGTTACTTTAGGTAATGGGGGAGGAAGGGGGGTGCCGAAGAACTACGTGGGCTTCTATAATCCATTTTAGCCAGAACTACTTCCTGAGGCAGGACACCATGCTGGAAGGGGGACTGGCTTGAGTTCAGGCATACCCTGCGCACTAACTGTGGAAGGTGTAGTGAGCTTTAACGTATTAGTTTTCAGATTTCTCTTTCATAAAATGTGCACTATATCTATTGATATGGTCAATAGAGACTGTGGATGTTTTTGGAAGAAATATAAAATATAGTGTAAATTTATTACTTTTGATAATTTAAAATTATATTTTCTCTTATTTTTTAATCTTGAAATACAGAAGCACACATGACATGCACTACATGAAGAGGAAAAAAGTGTTGATTAAGATAATTTTCCAGTTGAATCGCTATTTTATTTCTCTTCTGATAAATGTACCTGTCTCCTTTAGTATGGCAAGTAAGAATCCTTTAACTTTTTAGAAATTAGAAAGAACTTAGAAAATTTAGAATATTTTATGATAGGCCTCAAGATAGACTATTTGTTGATTATTTGAAACATTCCTTAAGTCTTTCTGAGATTACTTTCCATTCTGAAATAATACCCTGATTTGTTTTTTGCTTTCTTTATACGTTCCTTTGTATCTTAGGTAGGGGGCTCAGGGTAAACCCCTCAGGAAGAATGAATAACTTGTCTGAAGTTGGCATGCATTACCAAGATGCCAGAGCTTCTCTTTTTTTAACAACCTATGATTCTTTTGGTGGAATTAAAAGTGTTCAGTGAGACTGTCCCATCTCAGAAGATACTGACTTGCTGTTAGGGGTGGAGGAGGTACTGACTTGAGGATTATGTCAGTAGTAAAAGCAGTAAGGAGAGAAGATGCCTGGTAAGAGGCTCCACTCTGACTTTTTCTTGCCTTCACCGCTCTCGCTGGGGAGTGTTCGAGTACTGACTAATCATCTCTCCTATCTGAGCGCTGTCTTGTGAATTTTCCCTTTTATTCGAGGGTGGGGTTGGTAGTAAAACAGCTCACTCTCTCCTGTCACTCACTGTAGAGCTGGGCTCAGTCCAAAGCTCTGCATTTGCTTCTGAAGGCGGTCTCTTCAGGGTGTGTCTGAGCAGAAGGCCAAATGCTTACCAGGTCAGCTGGGGTTTCCAGATGGCGATAGGTCAAAACTAAAAATAGGGATATAAAAGCTTCTACCCTGGCCCATCCCATCTGGCAGAGGCTGGTTTCAGAAAAGTCTGGAAGTGGCATTTCCACTTTTCATCCCTTGGTCTCCAATAGCCTGAGTCTTCTACAATCAATTATAGGAAGAGTGTTTGTCAAGGGAGAAATGCAGTTACACTGGAACATACCAGTGACTTAAATATGAGGGTTAATTACAGTAACCTGGCTAACTAGTGGTCCCACTGCCCTCTGAGTTGTTTCTGACCCATCCATATGGCTTAGAAAGATTGTAACTGATCTATTGACTAGATTTAGATCACATTCCCAAATATAAATCCTATTTATAATTTACAAATTCTAGTTATCTATTTTCTTTCTCTAAATCTTCTTGTCTATACCAAAAAAAAACCATTCTCATTTTTCACTGGCATACTTTCTATCGTTAGACTCATGTCCATGTCAAACAGTAATCTTGCATTTCTCTGAAATGACTGTGAGCCAGGACAAGTTTCTTGGAGGTAGGGGACCTTACTTTCTTAGCAACAGAGGACTCTGAGGGTACCTGAAGCAACTAATTAACAATTTGTCAAAGGAATTCTGGTTACCTCCACCTCTGAGCATCAGAGTCAACCAAGAGAAGGATCCCAGGACGTTCTGAAAGCTCTAGGAAGCTTGACTCAAATTCTAAGGATTTACCCGTTGCTGGAAAGCACTAGAGATACAAAGGGAAACATGGCACAATGCTTACCCTCAACAAATTTGCATCTTAGGAGGAGGAGACAGGTGTGTGAGGCAGAGTGCCACGAGTCATCTTTGGGATTTCGATTGGAGTCAGTCAAGTGCGGGGGAGGTGCAGGAGGGGTGTGACCCTTGAGCTGAATGTTCGGGTGAAAGATGCTGGCCACAAGGGCATGGTCATGAGGAACAGTTTCGGTAGAGTGAGGCAAGACAGAAACACGAGCAGTATGTTTTGGAGACCAGTCTGGCTGAAGCATGACATGGAAACTGGAGTTTTGTAAAAGAGCCGATCAGAGGGGCAGATGGGAGTAGATTACACTATTTTGACTACCATGAAAATGAAAATGTTCAACTTGTAAGCAGTAGGCCATTATAGGGATTTTACAGGTAGAATAATAGCTCTGAACTGCACACTGGTACCATTTGTTGGTTTCCTAGTTGAGTTTCCTCTCATTCCTGATTTAAATGAGACTGGTAATCATTGAGCACCTACTAACATAACCCCTGGGAGAAGGTGCTCTATCTTTCTTTTGTCAAACCAGTAGCACTCTGACTCTGTGGCATTAAACTGTCTACGGGCACGTTTTCCGTATTTAGGAATGAGGTAGACAGGAGGGTGCTACATTAATAGCACTTCTTGATTTATCAGTGTTGCTTACTTGATCGTGATTTTTTAAACCATCCAAGAAAATCACTAGAAAGGGAAGCATACTATTTGAAAATGCACTGCACACATTGTTATTTTGTTACTAGGGGTGTGATCAAGTGATTTGTGTTGACAGAACGGTTATACACCGCTGCACATCGCTGCCAAAAAGAACCAGATGGACATAGCGACAACTCTGCTGGAATATGGTGCTGATGCAAATGCAGTTACCCGGCAAGGAATTGCTTCCGTCCATCTCGCAGCTCAGGAAGGACACGTGGACATGGTGTCGCTGCTCCTCAGCAGAAATGCTAACGTGAACTTGAGTAATAAGGTAACCTTTTTTACCCTCTGCAAAGCACACAGCACAGCAAAACCTCACCTTCAGAAAGGCCACAAAGAAGTCATGAAAAATTCAGGTCAAATAGAATGTGTAAAGTGTAATATTGCACAAAGATATTTACCAAAATGTTGTTTATCATAGCAAAAAAAAATTGAAAAAAAAATCTGTTTAAATAGTAAGAGAACAGTAAGTCATTAATTGCAAAGTCATACAGTTAAGCAACATATAGCCATTAAAAGGAGGTCCATAACGTTTTTCTAATAACCTGTACTTTTGTTGTAATGTCAAGTCAAAGAGCAACATTGTTACTCATTGTATGTCTCTCATTGTTACCTCATCAGAATGTAGCAAATAAGAAGTTGTAAGTTATAGCCTGTTGATCCTATTCCATAAACATTTTGGGGGTACCTATTCCTTGCCTATCCCGGTTTTAAGTCCTAGGTTACAAAAAGAAATTGGAAACAGGTCTGCCTTCAGAGGGTTCATTTTAATAACAAAGTTTTCGAGGAGCTATTTTATTCAATAGATAAGTTTAGTCTTTATGTATAAATTGGCAGTTCCAAGGAACTTCTTAAGTCTCCGTCTCCAAAAGTCTTCAAACTCCCCTGCCCTCATATTTGGCATCCCCATTGTGAGTGAAGAGTTCTGTGAAGCAAAGTGCAAGTCCAGCCCCCAGTTAACCAGAGACATGTTATGAAGTCCCTGCCTCTCACTGTCTCTATCAGAGAATTCGGGTTTGCTGACCTGCTCATTAATACCTAGGTCTGAGATCTGCCCGAAATGCTGGAGTTGGGTCGGGGAGAGTAGCTCAGTGGTAGAGCACGTGCTTAGCGTGCACGAAGACCTGGGTTCAATCCCCAGTACCTCCATTTAAAAAAAAAAAAAAGCCAGACAGATGCTCCTAAGTCTTCAGATAAAAGAGAAACCTGCAAGAGGGCCCCCAGTTCCTGGTAATCCAAACTCCCTGGCATTCAGCTTCTTCTCTACCAGTTGGTGGTGACACAGCTGTGGCATCTCTCAGCCAGAGCTCAGATATTGGAGTAGAGTTTCAAGATTGCATAATTTTATGGCAGCAAATAATAAGTAGTTTAAATATTTTAATATATGTGGCCTGTGTTTTATAGTTACAGAGGCTTTGAATCTCCTGGGTATAGATCCTAAATGTGACTACTACTTGACGTGTAACTTGGACAAGTTCTGTGACCTCTCTGAGCCTCAGTTTTGTCCTCTAATAAATGAAGTCCGTAATATTTACTTCCCAGAAATGTCATGATGATGAATTGAGATAACATTCAGCACCTGCTTCTAAGTGAAAAAAAAAAATATTTGTCTTAATTTTGGACTTTTCAGTTTGGGAGAAAGATTACTCTGCACTAATCTGAATTTCTAAGGTGGTACTTTAACAAATTCTGTAAACCAAAAGACGTATGTGAGAGAACAGGGAAACCTTTTTTTAGTTTTAGTATCTTTGAAAATGTGTTGTGGTCACTGCAGAGCAAACATGATTTTCATTTTTTCCTGGTGTACTGATTACTTTTCTCATTATCTTTCTTTTTAAACATTTCTTTCAGGATATCTGTCTCAGCATTAATGGGAATCATGAAGCAATTAAATGTCTAAGGTTCATATACTATATACAGACCAGCCTTATAATAATTTGCTACAAAATTCAACTTGTCTGGCTTCCAGTTGAAACACATTCTAACATCAGTTAGTGTGTATTTTCTTATGAGCCCAGAACATTGTATCTCATTAATTCTCCCAGACACAAAATACATCTAAACAATTGATTAACAGGTGAATATTTTCAGTAGGTTTGATACCAAAGTACAGTGTAACTAATTTTTTTTCTTTAAATTTTTTTCTTTAAATTCCTCAGTCAACTGGTGGCATCTGGCCTTGACTTCACCTGAAAATCATTTTAAAAAAAAATTTAGGCTGAGAATACTTAAGAAAGAATTCCTCAGTGTTTACTTTGGTAGACTGGATATTAGCAAGGGAATTCTGAAGCCCCGAAGACTTAGTAAACCAAAGAAACCTGGAAATATCCAGCCACCTTCCTGAATATACTCTGCACAAGCAGATAATCCCACCCAGGAAATTCTGAAAAGCAGATCCGCCGCCTCCCCATTAGCACGTTGTACTTAGGAAGTTTCACAGCACCTAAAGGCAGTCTCATATGAAGGCATTTGTAAGTCTTTGCTTCCTTCCTCCGCTGTCATTTTCTGTAGAAAGTATTAAATAAGCCTTGATGTGAAACCAGGAATTGGAAGAACTGTATTACTCGATAAGGAACTCTGACAGTTTTCCTGTCCGTTTTTCCTGAGCTGTCAGAGTCTTAAATATCAGTTACTGTCCCTCCACAACCCCACCCATCCCACCTCCCCGTTTCGTGTTAGACTTTATTTCCTTGCTGAAAAAAAGGAATAATTAAAGATTTAACTTTCGTGAAAAGTTGTATGGAACTAAACACTTTCTTGTTACCACTTATTTTTTTCCTTATTATTCCCCAGCACTTCCCAGATTTTTAAGGAAAAAAGAGACCCTGAGCCCAAGTTACTGCTCAGTGCTAGTGTTTGGCTCAGTCTTGCTTTTGTCATTCCTACTTTCCCACATGAATTTTGCAGACCGCAAGCAGCTCTAATTCTTTATGCAGCTAATAGAATATTAAACAGAGCCGTTGCTGTTCTGAGTTGGTAGTGTTCTCTCTGTTCCAAATAAATGCCATTTTTAAAATGAGCCATGGTCGAAACCCTCTAAAAGATTAACAGATAACTTCTGAACTCAAACAGGTCTGTTTTAACCATCTCATTATTTTTTTTAATCTTTTTCATCAAAATCATGGATATAAAATCATTTTTCCTTTATGTCATGTGTCCTGTTTTACCTAAAGATGTTGGTTTTTCCTTCTGGCTTAATCAGTTAGTAGATGGACACAATGGTAGATACTAGACTCTGATTACACAAAGATGAAAGGTACAGGATTTGTCTCAACTAGCTTATGGTGGGAAGACAAGAAAATACAGGACTATGATGCTCTCAGTAGAAGTGAGCACATGGGATGTATGCACATAAGTGTAACAGGGAAGCCCTTTGGGAGACCCAGGGAGCAAGGGGAGCCCAGGAAATCTAGAAGTGACCCCGTGCCTAAGGGACAGCCGGTCACCCCTGGGGGCAGCCTGAACGTAGCAGGGGGCACATGAGAAGGTTGGGCACAAGTTGGTCATGGGCCAGAATCCATTTCCCAACAATGCTGAGAGCCCCTCAGTCAAGTTCTTCAGAAGTTTTGAAGTCAGACTTAGACTAGGTGCTCATGACACTTCTACGAAATGTGGCGGCTGGAATACTTGTCTCCTCTGAAGTAGAACAGGGAACATTGTTCTGTGATGATGTCAGTGTCTGGGTGGTGCCAGTTTTGGCCCGGGCTTATTTTTCTTGGAGTTTAAGTGAATGCTCCCATCTTCCTTTTCACATTTCCTCTTTATTCAGTTTGGGTGAGCTTCTTCCAAAATTCTGTAAACACCGTTTAAAAGTCAGGAGTGAATGGCTCTCCCTGAGTCCTGTAATTTGTTTGACAGAATAGTCACCCCTGAATAAATACTGTTCACACCCAGAGGGCTCCGTGCCCCTCCTGAGGCTGTTTGCAGTTCATCCTTTCCTCTGACAGATGGGGCAGGCTGATGGTCTTGTGGCACACATGTCAGAGGAGGAGAAGGAAGGCCTCCAAGATAGTAACTTCTGTGCTCATAATGGATAAAAGAAAAGAATCTGGAAGCATTTCCACCAGCTGACTTTCTCTTAAATATTATTTATGAAAAACTGCTTTACAACTGCAGAGGATTTTTAAGGTAGAGCACAGTCTTAGTGATCTTTTTTCTTGGCCATTAGAACAACCATAGAGCTCATCCGTGTTGTGGTAGAGTCCGTTTCAAATATCCAGTCTCACTAGATGACCTGGAAATTCTCATATGACATTTCATGGGTCATCTTTCTTACCCAGAGACAACGTCCAGAAAACGTTTGTCAGTCTTGGGTATTAATATTTAATGGAGAAAATATTTTCATCATATGTCAATCTTCAGTGTATAAACAATTTTATTTTAATTATTTTTGCTAAAGCTAGTGCCATTGGTAATGTGTTAAAACTCTTGCATAATTTCATAAAAAGAAAGTCTCTATTAAAAAAGTGAACACTAAAGTACATAAGAGGCAAGTGATATTATGTCTGGGATTTGCTTTAAAATATTTCCACAAATTAAAAAACAAACAGAGATTAGGGCAGGATGAAGCTAATGTAGCAAAACCTTGATAATCACTGCATCTGTGATCAGTACATAAGCTTCAACCCATTTCCACCCCTTTTGAGTATGTTTGAAAATTTTTATTAAGCCTGCAGATAACAGTATTGTCACATGCTAGTGCTTAAACTCACTCTGCAGACTTTTTTTTTTTAACATAGAAATTCTGGGCTTCCTCTCCTAGAATTCATAAATTGTGTCTCAAGCATGCCTCCGTGGACTACATTCCTCCTGTAAGATGACACCTTTGATCTTTTGCAGAGTGGCCTGACCCCACTCCATCTGGCTGCTCAAGAAGACAGAGTGAATGTGGCCGAAGTCCTCGTAAACCAAGGAGCACACGTGGACGCCCAGACAAAGGTATACAAAAAGATCGTGCCCATCCAGAGCATCTTTTGTGACTCCCGGGTGGAACAAGTACCAGTTTCTAGAGGGAAGAACAAATCTTTCATTATATCTTCTATACACGTATTTCAGACGTGTGTCTGTGCAAGGGACACCAAAGTGTCTGGTTGTGGAGTCCCAGGCACTCTTTCCTTTAGTGCCCTGAATACCTTACCGAGCTGCATAGTGGCACTTCCGGTGTTAACACGACTGAGTAATCCTTGTTACAGCAGATCTGCCCTTCAAGGGCAAGCTGTGAAAGCTTGTAGCTTTCTTAGTTTTTGTGACTGAGTTTAAAATGCGTATAGAAGAATTTGTCAGTCATTTATGACTTTGAACTCTGTTCAGGCATAGTCTATGAAAAACGACAAATTAATTTTTATTCATTTACTGCGCACTTGCTAAATTCCTTGTGGTGTGTGTGATCACTGACACCCCCCCCCCCAGCCAAAATAGTTCCCTTTTCAAAAAGAAATTTCTGATTAATCTCATGTAATGCCAGAATTTCAAACTCACATAAGAAAAAGGGATGTTTTGTGTCACCATCAAAGGTACAACTTTGTATTCCTCTTCTTCTGAACATTTGCTTGCAGCACTTAATTTTGTTACTCTTCATATCAAACTTGTTTTATCTCCTTCAAAATACAATGCTGCTTTATTTCTTTGTGTCACATTTTTTTACACGAAAATGGATACTACTTAAGTATTGTGACCACAAACATTTTTATGTATAATATAGATAGATTCTGAGTATATGGACAGTTAAGGAAGATGTTGACAATATAAAAGCGTCCCTGGGAATTAGCCAGGTAGAAAGGTATTTATTGAGGACATCAAAGTCAGGCAGAATTGACAGGACAGGCACAGAGGGAGCAGCCCTGAGGAGACCACGCCTTGGCACAGTGTCCCGACTCTCCTGGGCTGGGGCCCCTCCGCCCCTGCGTGTTCTGCTAGAGAGAGACGTGACCAGGCAAGATCCTTTCTGCTTTTTAAACTCTGTAGGAAAACTGTAAAGCAAACCTAACGGTCCCCGGCCGGGCCAGCCCTGGGTAGAGCTTTTCACTTCCTGAAAAGCCTTGTGCCCTTGAAGTCCCCGCGGCCTCTTTGGTTGCCTCAATAGCTCAGCTCTCTCTTCACTCTATTTCCCTCCCAAACTTTTCATTCTGAAAAATCTCATTGTCCTCAGCCCTGAATGCCTTCCTAGGGAGCTGAGTATTTAACAAAGAAACCAATAAAGGCAGTGGTGGTGGTAGAAAGGTTTCCTGTGACATTCCATTTGGAAAATACCAGCATTTTTAAATTTGAAAAAAAAAAATCAGATTGAATTTAGCTTATGTTCTTTATTTTGTTTGTAGACTTTCATCAAAAAAGAAATGTTTACTTTAGAAATTCGCAACTTCATGGTAAATATATCCAATCTGTGTTTTCTTTATATGCACATAGACAAACACAGCCAAAAAAAAAATTATTTTTGGTTGCCTCTCCCTGTATAGAGTGAAAATTCTAGAAGATAAGAACAGGGTTATGTTTCCCAATACTTTTTTGTCCCAACACATCCAAGGTACACACCTAAATTCAGTCGGGCATGAAGGCAGTGATTCTCCAGGGCAGGTTGGGAGGAGAAGAAATGGTGCTGTGACCCTTCTGCTCCTGGTTTGCACCAGTGACCCCCTTGGTTTAAGAGTCTCAGATCTCTACCTGGGTTTCCTCCTAACCTGGCCCAACCCAGGTCATAGTCAGTCATCATTTTTCTACTAAGTGTCATATTTTTTAAACAGGTACCTTTTCCTGCCCTTCACAAGTGATGCACTTCAGAAAGAATCTCTCTGCCTCTAAAAATTTTTTCTGCTTTCCTTTTTCTTCTCAGCACCAAAGAGAAAGGAGGCTGTGCTCAACAATGGTTGAGCAGAACAGGAGGGCAAAGAGATGGGGTTGCTTGGGCTTGGTTCTTAAACCTTGTGAATGTGGAGTTGATTGTATCCCATGAACTTCCAAATTCTTCCCGCTAAATGTGACATCCCCAAGCAGCCTGCAGGGGGAGTGTATGGTATCATTTGATTCACTGGCTTAAATTTTAAAATTGTAATAGTGAAATATAAAAGGTTTTCTTCTCTTGTTGGGAAAAGACTAGACATCCTGGTAACAGCTTATGCAGCCTTCTCACTCGCTTACTGACTCACCACATCTCCGCCTCATTCTGTTTATTGAAGTATAGTCAGTTTACTATGTTTCTGGTGTACAGCATAATAGTTCAGCCACACATATACATGCATGCATTCCTTTTCATATTCTTTTTCATTATAGATTACTATAAGATACTGAATATAGTTCCCTGCGCTATACAGTATAAACTTACTGTTTATCTGTTTTATATATAGTAGTTAGTATCTGCAGATCTCGAACTCCCAATTTATCCCTTCCCACCCCCTTTCCCCCACTGGTAACCGTAAGTTTATTTTCTATGTCTGTGTATTTGAAGTTCGCCACGTCAGTTCAGACTAAATTGTGCTGCTGGCCACAGGGTTTAATACTCAGTGATGTTTAACTGCAATGAAGCCACTTGTTTTGGTTTTTAAAAAATAATCTCCGGAAGCATTTTACTTAGACCACCCTGAAACATACTGAAGCACTGATTCCCAGCAGTCCAGATTCATGAATAAATAGTTAAATTGGATTTCTTTAAATGAATGTAAAATCATGAAAATTGTTTATCTGCTACGTACTCATTTCACTTTTTTTTTTTTTTTTTTTTTTTTAGCGCTCCCACTGGTTATCAAATTCTTACCTGGGGGATGTAGTCCTTGTCCTCATAGAGCTCAGTCTAGACAGGGAGACACTTGTGAATACAAATAACAATAAAAATATAAGAATAATAGCAAAACTTATGACCCATTTTCTCTGTGTCAGATACTGTTCTAAGCACTTACCTTTATTAATTGGTTTAATTCTTACAACTACCTTATGAGGTTGATAAAATTAGTATTGCTATTTTACAGAGGAGGAAACCGAGGCCCAGAAAAGTAATTACTTGTGTAAGGTCACACAGCTAATTAGTACAAAGCTAGATTTTTGACCCCATATATAAATAAATACATTTAGAGATACTGGCATTAACTGAAAGATTTACAAAGTTGGGAGTGGAAAAGCGGACTATGGCTGGTTTAGTATCACAGGAGCATGAGGAAAAATTGGAGGCATGGCCCAAGATACTGGTAGAAAATTAAGAAGATCTCAGAGGGCCTCCCTGTGCCAGGCATAAATTTTTTATCCTATTTGCACTGAGAAACCTTGAAAGGTTTTAAAAGAAGATGATAAGATCAGACATGTGGGTTAGAAAGATCCTCGGGGACCAGTAAAGGCGCTGGTAAAAGAGTTGGGAGCAGGGGCCGTTTGAAGGCTCTTGCTGAGGTCCAGATGAAGAGTAGAGAAGGACTCAGCTAAGTGGCAGATGGGATGTTGATGAACAAGAGAGAAACTGATGAAATACATAACGAATATGAACAGTAGGACTTGAGACCACGAGTATATGGAGACCGAAGAAAAGTGAGAAATTCAGGATGAATCTAAGGATGTGACTCTGTAACCAGGGGATCCCAAGTACCACTCAAGGAGACAGGAAGTGAAGGAGAAGCAGCTGGTTGGAGAAAGAGCACCGTGAGTTCCTTACTGGGTGTGCTGAGTTTGAGGTCACCTAGGGGCCATCCAGGGACAGACAGCCGGTAAATGACTGAAGTTTTAGTCTGGGATGTAGTGGGGGTGGGTCTGGATGTGGAAGTGGTCAGAATCAGTGTATTATCTGAAGTTGTGAAGGTGGATGTGTCCCTGAGGAGCAGTGTGGAGGAAATCAAAGACAAAGTCCCAGGGATCAGTGATGCTTCAGAGTCGATAAAGGAGGTGGAAGGAAGGCCTGACTGAGCACAGGAGGGAAAACGGGAAAGAATATGACATGCATGTCAAGTAACTGTGTCAGGGAAAAGAAGCACTGAAACACATGCACTAAATCAGCACTTGGGTTATTAGAAGGCAGTTTCACTGGAGCAATGGAGATGGTCAGATATGGGGGAAATGGCAGGGAATGGTAAATATAAATGGGTTTTATTTTCCGAGAAGCTTTAAGAGGCTATAGAGCTAGGAAAGGAGAGAAATATTTGAAAGGGGTAACTTTTGGTTGCAATAAGTAAATATGTTTGTAGGCTAAGAGGAAGGTGCCAGTAGAAAGAGAAATGGTTAAAAAAATTACAAGGGGGTATCAGAAGTGGGGTAGGCTGGGCTAAGAATGGAGATGATAATTAGCTTATTCTTCTATCATTATGGAAATTCTCTTTTATAATCTCTGACTCTTCTATAATATCTGAGAGGCTCTTTGTGTGGTTTTCCAGTTTATCCTCATACTGACTTTGGAGGTGAGCAGTAAGTTAAAAAAAAAAAAAAATCACAGGAGAAAAATTTTCAACTTCTTTCTCATTTTCACGTGCTGAGACTTTTAACTGTACTACCTTCAGGAAATGAGATACTAAGAGTTTATTTTCAGAGTTAGTTTTCTAAAGGAAAAAAATCTGTTACTAAATGTAATTTTTTCCCATCTCAATTAGTTATATTCAACTAAAATTATGAAAAGTCTATTTATAAAAGTATCTTACAGTCTCCCACAGGTCTTTACTTGCCATGTCATATAATATTTAGTGTAATATGTGATAAGACAAAGAGATTCCTTAAAACAACAGTATCCCAAAAAAATTTTTTTAATTTTAACTAAAATTAAAGTAGGACTCCCTACTTTGTAATGTGAGTCGTGATGTTGTAATGTGAATGGGTGCATTCACTGAGAAAGACTATGCCAAGTGCAAGAAAGACCAAAGACAGATTGAGCACAGTTTTTAGGAGGTGAGGGACTGAGTGCAGATTTTCTATTCCCTCTCTCCCAACCACGTTGCATAGGGAGGTACCCAAGTTTTGCTCAATAAGATACCATGTGCAACCACCATGGGTCCGAAACACCAGTCTGAACGTTCCCTCTGTGCCTCTTTGCTCTTGCTACACAAATAGAAACTTTCAACATCACCTATAGGAGATGACTTGACTTCAGCTTGCAATGATAGTAAAAGTAGGCAAAGGTGAAAAAAAGAAGCAAAAGATGGCTCAATTATCTGCACTGTGATTGTTTCTTAGTTATTCAGGAAAGAAAAGCTGGCCTTTCTAAAATGCACTGCCAGTAGTTGGGAGGAATTTCCCACTTTACATCTCTCTGGGCCTATTTGTGCAAGATGCCACTTAACATGGGGACTTTGTGACCCTCTGTGAATGGAGGAGACCCAGTTTGGTTTCTCTGGGTACAAAATAAGTCTTCCTGCCCATGTACACATATTTTTAATACAATATAGCAAGAAGACCAGTATCTCTGAGCAGAGTGAACAAGGGAGAGACTAGCAGGAGACGATCTCAGAGATGTAAGAGATGGGAGATTGGGGGGGGGGGTGTATGCACCAGATCAGACAGGTCCCAACAGTCCATTATAATAACTTCAGGTTTTACTAGGAGTTAGAGGGAAGTAATGAAGATGAGAAGAATCTGTACATTAAGATATTTAAAATGATTAGATTTATTTTAAAAATCTAAGCAATATATTTAATACAATAGCCATTGGAAACTGTTGCATCATTGCTTAAAGACATCGACTAAAAACTTGAAGTGTTCCCTAATATTCAGATTTTAAAAATATTTTCTGTATATTTTTGGCTTGGGATCCATCCTCTGCCACGAAAGTTGGGAATAATTTTACTTCAATCAGTTAAGCTAATTGTACTGAGAACTGATAGGAGAAAACTGTTTTCATGCCTCCCTCCCTAAGCAGCATTCTGATTCCTAAAGCAGTATCCTGAGTTCCTCAGTACCAAGGAAGAGCCCTGGAAAGCAGGCAGGTGGATTCTGCTCCCTAAAAGGGAGGCCTTTCATCATGCATGAAGTAGCCTCAGGGGTTGTAAGTCAGACTCATACACATGCGGTTGTGGTGAGCTTATCAGCAGGGTTGGGTCCGGGCTGCTGGGCTGACTGTTCAGTTCATGGAACAGAATCTAACCAGAGTCAGCTCTTTAGGGCAGCACATCCCCGGTGAGGTGTCTTCACCATCCACAATTGGCTGTGTCTGGGCACCCCTTTTTCCAAATTCAAATACATTTGTTTGCTGGAGTATCTTAGTTTATTATGGGCTACTATAATAAGACTATTGTAGACTGGTAGAATGTTTATTTCTCACAGTCCTGGAGGTTGGGAAGTCCAAGATCAAGGTGCTCTTCACCTTGGCCACCTTCTTGTTGCATCCTCAGGTAGCAGGGAGCAGAGAGAACAGGCAAGCTGTCTTCTGTCTCTTCTAATAAGGGCACAAATCCCATTCACCAGGGCTCCACCCTCATGACCTAATTAGCTCTCAAAGGCCCCATCTCTAAACACCATTACACTGGGATTTGGGTTTCAGCATACAAATTTGGGGGGATACAAACATTCAGCATATGGCACAACATCACCGTAAAGACACATTAATCCCATCATATATGAGATACAGACCCTTTGAAATGTGCCCCCCCCAACCCATGCCCATTTAGAAACATTATAAAAAGTCTGTGCTCTCCCTTTCAGTGATCTGGTGCTGACAGAGGCTCACCATGGGCACTGAATTTGCGTGGTGAAGTCTGTTACAATGTGGCCATTGAGAAAAGTATCTGGGATATCCTTATTTTAAAAATAATTATCTTGAGTATGTATGTGTGTGTATGCATATATACCTACACATACATACACACATGTGAGAGAGAGAGGGAGAGGGAGAGGGAGAGAAAGAGAAAGAAAGAAAAAGAAAGGAAAGAAAAAGAAAGAAAGAAGGGAGGGAGGGAGGGAGGGAGGGAGGAAAGAAGGAAGGAAGGAAGGAAGGAAGGAAGGAAGGAAGGAAGGAAGGAAGGAAGGAAGGAAGGAAGGAAGGAAGGAAGATAATTAACAGATAGGAGTTATAGCCCCTCTGGAGTCAGTGGATCTTAACTAGAGAAATCATCCATTGCTTTGTCTAAATCAGGGGTTTTCAAACTGTGGGGCTCCAGCAAGGTAGACAGGAGCCTGTGGACCTCAATCAACTTCATACATCTCAGACCTCCTAAGTTCACAGCAGCCACATCTCCTTCAGTGTTCCTGGGTTTCCCATCTCTGCCATGCATTCTGATCATCAGCGCCTGCCTTCACGATCTTTCAGCCACTTCCTAGCTTTTAACCTCAACTTTATGCTTTTGGAGAATAGAGTGTTCAGTACATCCTAGTCCAAGTCTGTCCACTGAGGTCTCTTCAGACCCTCGACAAGAAGCCACTGAATCACCTCTGTCGAGGCTGTCGATAGGTCCATCTTCCCTTCCTTTCTTGAAAAGCTGTTCTAAGAATAAAATAAGCCAATGCAAGAGAGAGCACTTTGGGACATTTAATAACTATTTCCATGTGAGACAGCATTGTTATTTATACCTCAGACTAGCTCTGAGAATTATCAAGGACATTGGTTTTATGTAGGGGGAAAAAAAGAAACTATTTCTGCCTCTTTAAGAAAGGTTCCGTAACACTTTTGTTTCTATTTAGGATAACTGTTACTGAAACTATGCTTAAGATGTTTCTTTCTTTAAAAACATGTAATTACAGATGGGGTACACACCACTCCATGTGGGCTGCCACTATGGAAACATCAAGATTGTTAACTTCCTGCTCCAGCATTCTGCAAAAGTTAATGCCAAAACGAAGGTAAACTCTTTGCTCCTTTGTATCCATCAAGCCATTGATTTTGTGTCCAAGGAAGTAAGAGTCATTTCTTCCATGTTCCTTCTGCAGAATGGGTATACGCCGTTACACCAAGCAGCTCAACAGGGACATACGCACATAATCAATGTCTTGCTTCAGAACAACGCCTCCCCCAATGAACTCACTGTGGTAAGAGTTAAGGGCCAGCTAAGGGAGGAGGGAAGGCGTGGGCCTGGGTGCTGGTATCTTCTCATATTCTTCACTGTGCAGCAGTGTTGTTTTTTTGACTTTCATTAATAGGGATAAACAGAACATTCAGTAGAATGAAGGGGAAATGACAAAAACAGTGTTGTTGTGAGCTGTCCCGAGAGAGGTGTGATTAGTGTTTCCCACTAAAAAACAGCTCATCCATGGCTCGCTAGTAGGAAGTGCACACATAAGAAGCACGTATTTGTTTCCCTGATAACCTGGAACATTAAAAAGCCTCTCTGATTTGAAGTGTAGCAGCCCAGACTCTGCTGTATGAGTAGGAACAGGTTAGGTGGGTTTTGTGCAAGGTATGTCTTTAGTGAAACAGCGTGTTTCATATGACAGTGGCAAAGGAATGGTGAGACCCTCGCCTTACGTTTGTGTAGGTGAAACGTGGGAACACACAGGTGCTGAGGCATGTGGGATGACCTGTAATTCCTTGTCCACGTCTCCCTCTTTGCCAGAATGGGAACACTGCCCTGGCCATTGCCCGGAGGCTCGGCTACATCTCAGTGGTCGACACCCTGAAGGTGGTGACGGAGGAGACCATGACCACAACTGTAAGTAGTGGATGCCAGGCCGTGTTATCCCAAGAGCTGGTTCTCAGACTGTAGATTTTGCCAGGCTTTGGGGAGATGAGCCTGTTTCCTCCATCCAGAGCCTAAGCGCTGTGTCTCCAAATGCTGTCATCTCATTGATAGCAGTCAGCAAGCACCACTCTCATTTCTTTCATTTCTTTTTTTTTTCTTAAATTGAAGTATAGTCAGGTTACAATGGAGCATCAATTTCTGGTGTACAGCATAATGTTTCAGTCACACATATACAAACATATCTTCCTTTTCATATTCTTTTTCATTATAGGTTACTACAAGATATTGAATATAGGTCCCTGTGCTATACAATTTAGTTATTTCTGATATTAAGAAAAATTCAAAACACCAATAACACCTTTTTAAATTTACACTTTTCAAAAAGCTATAGAGTGTTGGGTTTCATATAAACCAAACTGTATTTCACTGTTTATTTTGGTATAAAATTGTTTTAATGAGATGAAGGCAGAAATGTTTTAACCTCCTTCTTTGGCAATGCAAGAAAGTTGAAAACTCTAAGTTGGTTCTTCAAAATATTTTAACTCAAAAATGATAATAGATTACATTGTCACCATTTTTTATAAAAATATGTTTACATTGTTATATAAAAACATTAGAGATAGGACTAAAATTGATTTTTACCACCATTCTCACTCTTCCATTCATCTATTGGAGTTTTTGTAGGAAAAATAATAGGATGTTTTATTAAAATTTAAAGTAAATCTTTGCCAGGAGGCCTTATTGCATCAGATGCGTCTTTACAAGCTGCCAGCCTCTGGGACAAGTCATTTCTCTTTAACCCCATCTGGTGCCTTTGAACTCCATCAGGATTTGTTAACTTTGGAATCAAGGGTAGATATTGCGCCATATCAGAGGCTTATTTGAGTTATTCCTGACTTCATGACTCAACACTAAGGCCTGAGATTGACTCTGGACCATGTAAACTTAGGACCTGCAACACTTGGATTTATCAGCTGTGCCTTCCCTCGTACACCACCCTCTGCTGCGGAGAAGGGGTTGTTAGCATCCACTGTCCATGTGCACAGAGCTTCGTGTAAAACAGCATGGCTTGAGGGACTCTCTAGCTGCCTGCCTGTTGAGTTATTTGGCCGTGTATAGGTTTTAGAAACCAAAAATTAAGCTTGCTGACCCCAAGAGTGAAATTTCATAATTTGCAAAGAGAAAACAGTAGCCTTAATGGACTAGAGCAATGGTTGTCAACCGGGGCCCATTTCTAACTTGAAGATGTAGTTTGAATAGAGATAAATTCTCACATACTGCTTTCATATGCCTCGAGTATTTCATTATCTTAAAATCTATTATTAAATAAATAATGATTATTAACCTTAACTTTATAGATATGTCTTATAACTCTCGGGTGGGGAAGGAGAGAAGGATGAAGGATTAAACAATGGCCAAGCACCCCAATGCTATAAAAGATTTGAAGTCACTGCAATAAATATATGAAACTTCTGTTTCAGTGTTAGACAGTGAAACTTATATAATCGTTCAAAATATAAATCTTCCTTGATTAAATGTAAATGACTTTCTTACCCACTAGGAAAGTTCAAAATGTTCCTTTGATTAAAAAAAAAAAAAAAGCTTTAGGAGAAAATTAACTTACAGACAGAGAAAATGAAGTTACAGCCTCAGGAAATGTACTGAAAGAAAAGGTTTTAAGGCTTGGGCTCCTAGTGACAGCATGTATAGGGGGTTGTGCCATTTCCCACTCAGTGTCATCAGCTGACCTGGCTGGTGATTTTCTGCCAGAGAGAAAAGATGGGCCATGGTAACAGGAAGGTCCTGTTTGCCTGATGAACTGAATGAGGCTTCCTCCAAATGAAGTGCTCACCTCAACTAGAAAAGAGTTCGTCGATGTCCCTAAGACTTAGTCCAGCACTGGGGTGTTTCAGGCTGAGACACCACCTTGCCAGCCCTGCTTCTGCAGTCACAGGTCATCTAGCTTAGAAAGGACTGACACCATGCAGAGTGGAGCTTACAGTCTTAAGCGAACTAAACAGAGCACAGGTGGATCTCTGCACAGCCAGTTATTGAAGCCCAGCAGCCCTTGGCTCCATACGCAGACATCGGTGTGTCAGAAACCTTAAAAATAGGACTGTGTCTTTGATAGGAGTGCCACATTTGAGGTGGCAATTCTGAGAGAGATGCTTTAGTTAATGACATTATAGTCATGGCAGAGTAGGAGACTGAGTAGCTAAAAACTGATGTGCAAAAGATATGAATGAAGTTATTTAAATTGCAGTGTTTAAAATTCCCTCTGTAACCATGAGCAGAGCACATGTCTCACGCAGAGACTGGTTTCTGGTAGCACTCTCTAACAAAGGGAACCAGGGCTCCTTGGAGAAACGGCAGATCTAGAACCAGGGCAAGAAATATACACATGAGCCTGGAACATCTTATAGTTCCTAAAGGTGAGGAACCCCTCCCCCTGCCAGGTAAATAAGTGAATAAATACATAAATACACATACACAGAATGATGGGATATGCTCAAGGGACACAGGAATCAGCTGAAAGAGTTCCAGGGGCCAAAGCTGGAACAAATTGAGCTAAAGAAATAAATTAAAGAATATTGGAGTACACTGCAAAGTGTGAACTAAATACCTGTGAGTCCATACTGAGATAGATAAATGATTGAAGAAATAGGGAAGAAGAGACAAATTTCTCAGGCAAAAAGATTCCAAATAATTTATGAAAATACTTCACCCTCCACAGGGAACTATATTCAATATCTTACAGTGACCTCTAATGAAAGAGAATACGAAAACAAATATATGTATGTTCATGTATGACTGAAGCATTGTGCTGTACACCAGAAATTGACACAACATTGTAAACTGACTATACTTCAATTTAAGAAAAAGGAAAAAAGAGGCTGACTCAGTTGGGGGGGGGAATCTTCACCCTCAAGGAGGTAGAGCATAATCACCCCTTGCTTACATGGGTCTGAGTATAGGAACTTCCCTCCAAAGAAAACAGTATGCAGAGCAGGGAATGGAGTAACTTTGCAGTGGGGAATCCTGACAAGCCTGCTTCAGCCAGACGACCAAGTACAGCATCCACACTGATAAATCACGTTGCTGGTATATACCCTTGATGTGGTGTGATGAAAATGTCATTTTACCAGTTGTCTTCCTCCCCAAAACATATAACCCTAGTCTAATCTATGAGAAAACCATGAACAAATCTCAGTGAAGGGACATTATACAAAATACCTGACCAGTTCACCTCAAAACGATCAAGGTCATTAAAAACAAGGCAAGTCTGAAAAGCTGTCAGAGCCATAGGAGCCTGACCACTAAACATAACGTGGTACCCAGGATGGGATGCTAGAACAGAAAAAGGATACCATTCTTACCCAACTCCCGGCACCAAAAACACAAAACAAAACAAAATAATAATATAGCAATATTTGTTCATTAATTATGACAAAGATACCATTGCTAATATGTGTTAATAACAGGGAAAACTGGGTGAATGCTCTATACTATCCTCACAATTTTTCTGTAAATCTAAAACTGTTCTAATATAAAATATTTATTTTTTGAAGATGTTCAGTTGTAGGATTCCATGCTGGAAAAAAATACCAAATAATGCTTTCTTTCAACATGACTTGGTACCATTAGTCTTTCATATGACCAGATTAAAAGAAGACTCATTTTAAACTAAAATACATGAAGTCATTAGTATTTTCTAACAAGTAATCCTGTCAGTGTCTTTTGGATGGATAACATCTATATAGGTAAAAAGTCATCAAAGAGCAAGTAAAAGATTCAGAAAGGTCTTTGCTCTGTAATATATGGTTCTTTAAAAGTTTGTGGAGGTTTAAATTATGGTGAAAATGCATTACCTCTAAAATACTTTCTGCATACACAGAGCTGTAAAAATTATATAATTTGTGGAATCTTAATATGTTGATTTATTCTAGGAATTAACATACGCATAGGAGGAGAAAACAAAGTAAGTGGCTGGCTTGGCACAAGCAGTAAAGACATACTGCTTGCCGTTCATTTGGCTTATTCAGCCAAGACTTTTACTGAAGTGGGTTGGCAGGTTCATCAGACCATGAAAAAGTATAGCAGTGGACTAAGAGAGGCAGTATCTCCCTTCTCTTTTCCTTTGAAAAGCTTTATTAGGAACCTACATCTTTTAAGCTGGTGTGTTATGCCACTAGAATTCTTGCACCTTGTATTCATTCTCTATTGTGCATATGAGAGGACCTTAGTGCTACTGTGGGCCGGTTCTGATGTCATTTTATCCGTGGGGACTTCAGGATATTCAACACATAAGCCCCACAATAAACCAACTGATTATTTTAGAAAGAAATGAATAATCTCATTAAAATGTGCAGTCTGCTCACACTAACGTGACTGCTTTTTGTTGTTGTTGTTGTTGTTGTTACTAGACTGTCATAGAGAAGCACAAAATGAATGTTCCAGAAACAATGAATGAAGTTCTTGATATGTCTGATGATGAAGGTAGGAAAACCTCCTTTGTATTCATAGTACAGAGAGTGACTGTGTCTTTGTTTCCAGAAGAAAGTTCATTGCGAAAATGTTTTTAGAAGCATTGATATGTTTTGTTGTAGTATCAAGAGTATGCATTTTTCACACTTACACTGTTCACTTAAATCATGCAGTTCGTAAAGCCAATGCCCCTGAAATGCTCAGTGATGGCGAATATATCTCAGATGTTGAAGAAGGTATTTGCAAATTTTTATTGTGATCAAATTTAACTACCAACTTTATCTTCCATTTCTTATCCCTGAAATGTAACCCTTCCTTGAGTTACTAACTTTTCATTTTACCTTCTGATTATTAATAACTGTGTCATTTAAACAACATGTATTTGGTATCACTGAACATCTTCTTTTAGTCTCTGAATCTCCTCTCTTTGAACCCATTTTCCAACTTGAAAATACAAGTGTCACTAATTACCTGAATTACTTTCTTTCTGTTGGGTTCTGTTAAGCAGAAAATTGATGTTTTTATTGTTTACATTAGAAAATCTAGGGATGGAAATCTGATTAACGTTTACATCTAAAATATTTCTTTAAATAAAGAAGAGAAGGTTTATAAGGAAGGGATTAAATGTTCATTATAAGATGGACTCTAAGCTTTGCAGTAAAAGCTACTTTTGATCTTCAACTAATGATGAAAACCCAATCTGAACAAAACTGCCTTTAAAATACAAAATTTCAATATTGATTTCATGAAAGAAATAAAAATATAGATGATTATATCTATTCTTCATGTGTTTAAAAGGAACTATTGGTTTTCTGCTTTACTTAAAAACCCATGCATTTGACCAGGTCATGATATATAGATATATTAATGAATGACATCTTTAAAAGTTTCGTTGGAAAACTAGCATTTTTACAGTGAATAATACAATAAAGATGGCAAATTTTGGACCTTTACTGAAATAATGAAACGTTTACTTAGAGTAGAATGTGTATTATATTTCTGTTTCTCTCCTGCATCACTTGACTCTGTCAAACGATATTCTGTCTTGTTGCTTCTCCGTTTGCCATCTCTCAGGTCGTGTCTTTCTCTTGGATCAGTCTTAGTGCAGCTAGCCTTTCTCTGCCTCTAGGTAATCTTCCTTAGTGCAATTATTGGTTCCTTCTTTGATTTGCACAAATTTCACTGGAAACCTAAAGACTGGGAAACCCTACCTGATCCAAGGACACTTTAGCTTTTATGATATCTAGTGGCTGCCTTAGTATAAGTGCGCTGTGGCTGGGGACTGCCTGCCTAGAAAAGCTAATGTCTTGGTGGTCATTTAGTCTGGAAGGACCTGTCTCATTGTTTGTAAGTGTTGTTTTGGTAAATGTTAAAGGCTTCTACTCATCGTTTTTCTTTCTTTTTCTCTAAAACATCAACTCTATGTTTATCTCCATTTCTCCCTTACTGGATAATATTTGTGATCTTTAGAACTCTACAGTTAATATGCCTTAATGTCATATTATATTTCACTGCCTTCTTATGAAACATTTTCAGAGTAATTTCTCATGTGCAGAAAATAAAAGTGATGTTCTCACAAAGATGTGTATACACACAAAATATGATATCAAAAGTACATTTTCAAATGAAATTATTATGAAATACAATATGACAATCACAGACCTAAAAATTTGTTAGTTTCTAACAGAATATCCCAAAATAGCTGCATGGATGAGAGGCCAAGTTTGAATGGACAATGGAACAACCTTATACATATGAAAAACTAATTTCAAAAAAGAAATTTTGAATCTCTTAATTGGAAGATGATTCATTTAGCTGTTTAACTAGGAATGGCAATCACTTACTTTAGATTTATCTCAGCTTGGGAATTTGAACTTAATAAGCAAATTTTAATTCTCATTTTGTCCATCTTTCTTTAAACTTGGTTCTTGCTTTATGGGTGTGTCCATGGGCTGTTGGAATCAAATGGCTTTTGATTTCATAAGGTTGTAGACTTTAATGTTGAAAAGGGGTTGGTTAAAGGTCACTCAGTCTGAGCAACAACCACCAGGTGCTGAAATTACCTGTAGAGGAACCTCTGTTAGGACATCCTTTGCCTCAATGATGGGAATTCCCTAATTCCCAGGTTGCCTGTTCCATGTAAACAACTCTCACTTTAAAAATTCTTTATCATTTATTCATCCTTTTCATTGATTTAGGCTTTTACTCACTGATTCAGGCTCTCATATATTTGTCACAATTAGAGCAAAATATGCCTCTTCCATGTAACAATCCTTCCAATATTTAAAAACACTTTTCATATTTCTTCTCAGTGTTTTCTCCTCCAGACGAATTATCACCACTTCCTTCCACTGTTCCCTTACCATCATGGTCAGTCTTCAATGTACATTTCAGTGTGTCTGCACCCATCTCAAACTGGGGTGGCCAGAACTAAACACCATATTCTAGGAAACAGTCTGATCAAAGCAGAGTATAGCAGGGTTGTTGTTTTAGAAGCTATTGTATTGGAAGATATTAAAAATCTATGAAGATTAAGATATTTTTGAGGTTATAATATATACTTAACTTGACTCATGTTAATATTATTGTCAGCTAATGTCCCTAAATTTTGCTTCCATGAGCTCCAGTAAGCCACAATTAGCCCTATCATGTATTTATGTTATTCTCTGCTGCATGAACTAGCATTTCTGTTTTCCTCCAAATCCCACAACAAATCATTATGAAATTTTAATTCTACAAGAATCCCTAAATGGTATTTACTTCTGAGTCATTTGCCTGGCAGTCTTGCCAGCAGTTTGCCACTGTAGTTTGACTTGGAGCTGCCTGTTTCATGAAGCCCTCATGGATGGAGGCAAATTGTACTTCCATGGAACCACAGCATGTTGTGAATCTCTCTATAAGAACTAGTAAGACCCTAAAGTATCCCAGGTGATAAGACTATCAGCAGCTTTTAAAAGCAAAGAAAAATAATAAGTAATATATACTGCCAGTATTCCTCAAGAAAGAAAAGAAGAATGAATTTATAATATGGGAAAATATAATTTTAATCCTCAATTACAAAAATCAAATGAGTATTAAGGGAACAGTGCAAAGATAGTCTCTTTCCTCCTCTTTTCTCTTTTCCTTTTTCTTTGCTTTCTCCTCCTCTTTCTCCTTTTTCTTTGGTCCACTAAAAAGAACTTAGTAAAGGTGAATGTTTGGAATAATCTTGCAGAAAAAAATTTCAGGAAAACAAGGCTAGAAAATGTTATCAGTTAATGGCCTAGGAGAACAATGGAGCTAAGCTACAGAGTAGAACAAAGGTTGAAGTATTAGCACAGTGGAGATAAAGCTAAAAAAAAAAAAAAATTATCCAAAGCAGGTGATAAGCCTTACGCGGGTGTGGGACAGGCACTGGGTAAGCAGAGCTCCTGGGAGCGCCAGACCAATGGACAAATATCTTAATGCTCTTCTTTCTTCTTTCCCAGAAAATGCATTGCATGCATATAAAATTAATATACATGCAAAATTAATGTTGATTCTAGTACCACTTAGAGTCTTACATTTTGCAATTCAGTTTGCAATTAAAAAGAAAGACAAGAAAAGATGAAAGAGGGAGAGAGAAGAGGGAAGGAGGGAGGGAAGAAAGACAAAGGAGAGAGGAAGGAAGAGAAGGAGGGAGGGAGGAAAAATGGAAAACAAAGAAGCAAATGGGGAATTAAGATTCAAGTTGTCTTCTAGTTTGAATCCCCCTCCTAGGAGACTTCAGCGTTGGCTTTGGTTCAATGCTGATTTTAAATTGCAAATTCCTATAAAGTGTATTTTGTAAAAATTTAAAAATGTATAATAATGTTATTTTAGCTTGCAGAATTTTGGCAGGTTGTGTTATAGTAATAGGTTTAAAGAACTATAGATGGGGCATACTGAGAACTGGAATTAAGCCGTAGAAGATAAAAACCAAAATGGCAGCTCTGTGAACTGTGACTCTACTAAGCAGGTTTCCAAGACAACTGGGTGAGATAACCCTTGCTGGGAAGAATTGTTTAACTCTTAGCTACTTAGCACTTCTGGGAGGACTGCAAAATCTCTTACAGGATCAAATGCAGACACTGAATATGTAAAGAAAAAGTAAGAATCTAAGTACACATGTGGTAGAAATTATTATCAGACATTGCATAACTGCATGCTGCTGTCTGCAATGAAGTCAGAGTGAAATATCGGAAGCAGAGGCCTTCTGCTGTAGCCCCGGAACCTAGCACTGTGCCCGGCACACAGCAGCCCTGCCGCATGTATTTGGACAGCTGCATCACAGTGGAGGGAGACTCAAGGGGAGGATAGTTTTCCAGGCTCTGAGAACAGTCAGGATGGAGAAAATCTGCCTGCCAGGCTCCTGTTTCCTTCCATTAAACCCCTTCTTCTGAGACAGCCCGAGGCTCTGTATTGAATCAATAAACAGGTTTATAATGATTCTCCCAAGGGGCATCTGCATCTCAGAGAAGTTAGTGAATCTAAAAGAATTTCCAGCTAAAGAAAAAGATCTTTGGACAGAGACAGAGGCATCTGTTCTAAAAGAGTCAGTCCTACTTCGGGTCGCCTGTCTTTGGAATTGGAATTGTTTAGTGATCTTCAGCCACACTGCCCATTTACCCAGCTCTGTACTTGACGTTTCCATTTAGAGTCTCAGAGATATCTTAACTCATCCTAAACATACCCCGCAAAACACTCTCTTCCCGCCCTTCTCCATCTCAGGAAATGGCTCCATCACCCAAGCCAAACCCTGTGGTTCTGTGCAGTCTCCCTTTTCTCACTACTCACAGCCAGTCCATCAGCAAGTCCTGCCAGCTCTGCTTCCAGAAACCATCCCACATCCCTCTTCTCCCCGCTGCCACCACCCTGATCCCACCTGCCGACACCCCTCCCCGGAATACTGCAGGAGCCTCTCTGTGTGTGTCCGCTTCTCCTCTGCCCCCCAGACTCGGCTTTCTGCACAGCATCTTCAGAGATCTTTTAAAAATGTAAATTGGATCGCATTATTCCCTTTCCCAGCTTAAAACCGTCCCAAGCTCATAACTATGTTTTTAAGATTCATTCATGTTGCTGCATATAATTATAGTTCACTTGTTTTCATTTCTATATAATATTCAATATGCCTGTATCATAATTAAGTTATCCATTCTACCACTGATGGAAATGTGAGTTGTTCCCAGTTTAGGGCTCTTGCAAACAAAGCTGCTACAAACCTTATAGATGTTTCCCGGTGTACGTTCATAAATGTACATTTCTGTAGGGTATAATTCCAAGATTGTAGTTGCTGGGTTGTAGGTCATGCAAAGACAACAGAATTCATCAAAACCAGGTAGCATTAAGCTAGGACTATAAAATTAGATATTGAGGCTATAAAAAAGCCAGGAAAAGAATATCATAAAAAAGTGATGACCGTGAGGAGGGAGGAAGAGGCTGTGATGGGGATGGGAATGTGGTAGGTGGCCGCTGAGGTGCCAATGTCCTATTTCTTAACCTATATGATATTTATTTTAAAACAACCTGTTAAAATGTTGGTTTACATTGTATGTACTCATCTGCAGGTTTGCTGTATTTCTTGATAAAAGGAGCCACCACATCTAAATAATACAGATAAACCTTCCAAATACAAAACTAAAATTAAAACTTTCCAAGGCACTTGGAATACAACTCAGGGCCTTTCCATAGTCAATAAATCCTGTGTGATGTGGCCCCTGGCTACCCCTTTTCTAGTCTTCCATTCTCCTCTCAATCAAATTTTTTTATTTCTTCCTAATACTCATCTCAACATATTAGTCATTAATTGAAGAGGGCAGCAAACTTTTTCTGAAAAGGGCCAGTGGTTACTATTTTCAAATTTTCAGGCCATGTGGTCTCCACCCAACTATTTGACTCTGCCTTTGTAACCCAAAAGCAGCCGGAGACAATGTCTAACCAAAGAAATGGGCATGGCTGGGTGACAGTAAAACTTGATTTACGAAAATAAGCAGTAGGCTGAATTTTGCCCAGGCTCTAGTTGGCCACCTTGTGATTAATTTTATTTTCTTTCCAACTAGACTGTTAGCTCTATGAGAGCCAAGCCGTCTTTAGCACTGTCATGGCACTTGGGAAATACACATATAGTTCCTCATTCATGGGGGAGTGAGTGTACCCACTGGCTTACCTCCACACACTTCCCTGTGTCTCTGTCCCTCCACAGGATTCCCTATAAATGGACACTCTCAACATCATAAACAGGGTACTTACCATTTATTGAGCCCTTATGTGCTGGGCATTAAACTAGGTACATTTCATGCATGATGTCATTTAACCCTTGTGGTGACCCTCTAGGTTAGAGCCATTGGTATTCGCATTTTATAGATGTGGAAAATCAGTTTCAGCAAGGTTAAGGAACTTGATCCAGATCACACAAGTCAAGGCAGGGGCTGATACTCAAATCTGTCTCTTTAACCTCTACTCTGACATCCATGGTGCCTGGTAATTCAGGTAAGGGCCCCACAACTATTGAATTATTCTAGGTTTTAAATGAGATCGTGTATTAAGTTTAGCCCAGAGATCTCAGGGAATGTTAGTTACAAGACACCTTATCTTGCTTAATTTTCTCGAAGTAGTTGAGAGCATCAGTGGTACTTTCATTACTCCTAATATACAGCCAGTCCTAATTCAAAGCCCTAATTTAAAGTTGTAATAGTCCTGATTTACATTAAGAATTCTGAGGCTCAAAGAGTTTAAGGTATTTGTTCAGGTTCACATAGCCAAGGAAACTGGAATTTGGTTTTTTCCACTTTCTACTCAATGAGATGTTGTAAGAGAACAGATAAGGAAATGCAAAAGAAAGGGAGATTTCTGAAGCCCTCAAGAGGGAAGTGTTTTACAGAACAGACGGAATGTGGACAAGCAGAGATTTGGGGTGGGTAGAAGGGTGGGGACTGGAAACCAGTGTTCTAAGTTCAGGAAAGTGTTTGGTCACAGCATCAGGGACAGGAAGCAGAGGACACCACAGAGGAGCTGGGCATGAAGCAGGGGAGCCAGGCACTGGCCTGGAAGAGGACCCCAGGACAGGGTGCTGGGAGGAGGGGGAACAGTTCTAGAAAACTCCAGGCACGCTGACATTTTAGAAGAGGAATGCTAGAGAATATGAAGAGGGCGTGGTGAACGGTGGAGGGAGAAACCCAGAAGAGTGGGTTCCCATGGGCACCATGGAAGGAACAGTCAGATGAGCACAGGCAGTTTGGGGATCCCTGGTGACCTCAACAGCTGCCACATCCATGACATCGCGGATATAAACACAGAATAGAGTAGCTCTAATGTAGTGTGAGTATATATATATTTTTTCTCCAAGAAGCCATGACAGAGGAGTAGCCTGCAGAATGAGTGGGGACAGGAATTGTTAGAATTCTGAGGTGGAGGGAATGAAACGCATTTATTCACCAAAAACCATAGGTGCTCTTTTCATTTGCCCAAAACAAGTTGTAATTTCGAATAGGATTTCTGCCTCAGTTCCGATTATTTCAGTCTCTGCCCATCTACCTGGAAGGTCTGACCTGCTTCATGCAGAAGTAGGGTCCTCATCTGGCCACCCCTACCCCTGCCCCACACTGGGATTCTTACTCCGAAAAGAAGAAAGTGGAGGGTGAGAGCGGGGAGCATCAGCACTGAGAATGGCCAGGGGGTCGGGGGGTAGTGAGCGGAGGAGGGCTTGGAACAGGAGCGGTTGGAGAAGCAGGGGCAGATGTTACAAACGCGAAGGGGTGGGCTGACCACCGGGCCCAGAAGCTCAGTGAGGATGAGAACGGTCAACAGGCCCGGCCTGGCTTGACCTTGTATGTCCACACTGATTAGGTAGAGACAGGGAACATAAAACAAACCAGTAACAGGTGTTTGTTGCTGTGCACAGTGTAAAGGAGTTTGGGTATAAGGGAAGGAAGAGGCCAAATCCTCACCCACAAAGGGCACATAACACTGGTACTGCTACACCTGGGGACAGCGAGGGTCTTCCTGCTTTGCACACATGGTCCTTATACACCTGCGTGATGTAGAGCCAAGACCAATGAGGTCTGGATGTGGGGTTGCATCTAGACATATATATAGCTGAGAAAGAATGAACAGAAGGAACCAGCTGGCACAACACGGCCATCTTGAATTTAGCAACCTAATTTCTCTGTAGGTAAGAACTGTTTTAGTGCCTGATTTCACAGAGCTAGTGTGTGGCTAGGAATTTACTCATTGTCTAACCTTTAAAAGTGACATCGATTTTCAGATAACGAGAACAGTGTAAGTGACCTTGTACGCCTCTCTACCGGCCTCCTGTCTCTGGTCTTAAGTGTTGATTTGACTAAGTCAGTGTAACGTCTAATCTTAGATGACTGAGGGTAATTTCTGGATTAGGGTCAAGGAGTACTGATAAAAATAGGAAAAAATTATAGTGTCTGTCCCAACGTTGTCTTTTTCTACCTCTTCACGGGAAAGACGCAGAATTCTTTTCCCTTTCTGGGATGGGTTTGTTTATTAACCCAACCGAGAACACAGGGGACGTTTTTTTCGTTGCTGCATCTGGAAAGGTTCCAACACTGAGTCATGCGTGCTTCCTTTAGTGACTATATCTAGCCTGGATTAAGGAACAGTAAACTGCTATAGAGTTTTTAAAAAGAAGCACATCTAGCCACAAAGAACAGACTAACATTTAAGAGGAAAGAACCAAATTGACTTCGTACTCTTTAAAAAAAAAAAGAATCAGCCGGAGCAGAAAGAGTGGTCTGTTTTGTGGGATAACAGCAACTGGTTTCTATCACTGCTTAAGAAATGTGCAAACTTTGCCATTTAAGCCCATTTCCTTTTTGGCCACCTATGAAGCCAGCATCTTGGGAGCACCTGGAGTTAGAGGAAGGAGAGAAAGGACACAGCAGCTGGCCCTCCCACGAGAGGTACCCGAGTCCCTTAAAATGACACACGCTTCTTTGGTCTTCTCAAGACCACCTCGGTCACCCGTTACTCATCTAGTCATTTTCTCAGCTTACCCCATTGCCCTCCCATCTTTTGAGAAGGGAAGCAAGAAAATAGTATATTCCAGAACTTAGTTTATGTTTTGAAAGGACAACCAACTGGCTCCCGGAGATGCTGGAAAACAAAGGGTTAAAGTGAAGGCACCAGCACCTGCTCACTCCTGACTTCAGGGCAGGTGGAGGGCAGAGGGGGCAGGAGAGAGGCTCACTGCGTTCTTCACCTGGGGCTTACTCAGAGGTGATGGAGTCCCCGCTTCTCCAGTCCAACCCGGAAGTGCCCGTGCACACACAGGAGCCTCTTGGAGTATGTGGCACAACTCCGTCGTCTGCATGTCACCTCCTTCCTTTTAGCAGTTTCTCAGAATATTCACAGGAGACCTTGCTTAATACAAGTTCTTGCTCCAAACTGCAAAGTGAAAGGTGAAATGCATGCAGATTTGGAATCTAGGTAGCTTTCCCATTATTTATTGTGTGACTCCAGGTTAGAGTGAGCTCAGTGTCCCAATACCCCCAATAGCTCTCCTCCTTCCTACTCCTGCTTTTTTGCTTTTCTGAGTGTGCAAATACCAGGAAATTGAGGGAAAAGACATGTGAGCAAATACAGTCATTTGGATTCTTGATGATGAGAATTTATTGTGTAAACATTAGGGGAGATATATATCTTATTATTAAGGTTTTGAATTGATAGAAAACTTTCTCTTCAAAATTACTTATTTTAAAAAGATCACCTGTATTTTTATGTTCCTTATCTGAACCTTCGAAAAATAAAATATGCTGAGTCTCCTTTGTCTCTAAAGGGGTTAATAATAGCATGGAGTTGCTGTGAAGATGAAAAAATATGATACACGTAAAGCATTTAGAACAGTGACCAGCATGTAATTGACTGGGTGCTCAGTAAATGTAGTCCCTCTTGATCAGGTGGATACCGCTCTGTGTCCTGCTTCCTGGTGTAGGGTTAGAATTAGGCCAGCAGAGCACGGGAGGAAGACGGAGAGCTTTGAGTTTAGGTCCCCAGTTTAAAAACAAAAACAAAAAAACAACGTGACTTGGCATAGTCGTTGTATTGTTACCCACTGAGGGATGTATGTTTCTTGTTACTTGGATGGCAATGTTATTCTAGAATCCAATTTCACAGGCCCTGACATGTGACCCAGCCAGCCCATTTCCTACAACTCAGTTGCCTGTGACTTTCGTAAAGCTGGCTGCTCGCTGTTCTCCAGCTTTCCTGCTCTTTCCCTTGGGATGCATCCTCTGGCCAGGAATGGCCAACTGCCTGTTTCTACTCTTCTCTCCCCGTCTTTACTCACACACCCTCCACTCAGCATCTACCAGATCTCCGCGGTCCAACGTGCCGCCCTTGTCCTTTGGGCTCTGGTACTGCTTTGTAACTTCCGTTGCACACCCTCTGCCCCCGTGGTGTGATAGGGAAGAGGGTGGGTTCTGCATCCTAACTGCGTGGGTTCTAATCTAGACTCTACCGCTAACTAGCTGTGTGAGTTTTGACAAGTAACGGAACCTCTCTGAATCTGTTTTTCTCATCTATAACCTGGAAATAATAGTACCTGTTCCTAGGATTGAGGATTCAGTGAGCTGTGCATATGAAATGCTCAGTTAGCACAATGCCTTGCACATTCAAAGCACGAAATAAATCCCAGCCAGCAGGAGGAGGACAGCATTTGTGCTATTGTTTGTGTCTTGGTCTTAACTTCTCTACTAGAGACTAAATGCCTCAAAGGCAGTAGTTGGCTTGACTCCTAAGGTAGGTTGTAGCCCAGGGCTGTACCGTCTCACCACTCCAAGTGTGGTTTGACGTCACCTGGGGGCTTGTCATACGCACAGAATTTCAGGACCGGTGGAATCAGCATCAGCATTTTAGCAAGGTCCCCAGGTGATAAAATACAGACCTTGAAATTTGAGAAATACTGTGCTCGTTCAGGAACTCAGTTGCTGAAGCTGATACTTTGGTTATGTTCACAGTTGCCACTAGGAAAACGGACACTGAATTGTTGAGAATCAATACTGCCATTAGGTCACTGTCATTTATTTGTAAGGAGCCTTTAGACCCAGTGGTTCTCAAAATGCGGTCCCTGGACCAGCAGCATCAGATTCACCTGGGAATTTGCATTGTTAGAAATGCAAGTTTTCAGGTGATTCTAATGCATCCTATAGGTTGGGAATCACGCTTTAGAACACTGGGAAGCTACCAGAAGTACCACATCAATAATGCACATCTTCCTCTTCCTGCCTCTTATTCCATCTCTTCTCTTCCATCTCTTAAAGAGGCAAGTAAGGTTGAACACCATATTATTTTCTCACCGTGTTTTCTGGATACTTGCTGGTGCACATACACAACTTATTATCTACCTGGCAGACTGATGTATGTCAAAATACCTTTTCTGGTGTATGGGACACACAGCCTGTATGACTTACCTGCAGTCCATGTGTTTTGTTTTGTTAATTTTATTCATTTTTTGAATAGGTGATAGATGCACATGGTATAAAATTCCCAAGGTACAAGTGTTTACGGTGAAAAGTAAGTCTCCCTCTCTCTTGCTCCAATATAGTTCCCTTCCCCATAATCACTGACCTTTCAGTGCACATATGTATTGAGCACCTACTATGTGCCAGACATTGTTCTGGGCACTGGATATGGAACAAAACAGACAAAAGCTTGCCTTTGTGGAGCTGACTTGTAGTATTTGTTCAATAGCAGAGAGTATTGCAGTAGCTACAAGTAGGGCTCTGTAGTCAAACCAGCTGATTTTGAATCCAGTTTTCCCCATGTTCTAAGTGACCTTGACCTATTTTTTTCCATCACTGTGAACTGGGTTCTCTTTATCTTGAAACAAACAATTCTATAAGGTTGCTGTGAGAATTAATGAAATAATACTTTAAAAGCACCAAACAGTGCCCAGAACATAGTAAATGCTCAATAAATATTGGTGTTGATGATAATGATGTGATCTTAGTCTGCTCTTCTGTAATGTAGATGAGACACGGCTGAAGGATTTCTTTTCCCAAAGGTTTTCATTTCTGCTCTTTGCCACATGATGATCAAAAAAAAATCACCTTTTTTTTTCAAATAAGCACAGTAAATTTGTCTTCTAAATTCTGATCATTAACTGCTTGTCTGCAAGACTATTTGCTGAGTTCTATTAAGTAATCAACTCCTACTCATTAGACTATAGAGAGTATGTTCCTCTTTATTCTTTTTAATCTAGGTTTTTTTAAAATCCCATGTCATTTCGCGGTTTTCTACTATCAATTTATTTAGAGCTGTTTTGTACTATTATTTTCAACTTTATAATTTTACAAAGTGCATACCTAGAGGGAATTCTGCATTTCACATCAAAGGAATTAAGCACTTCAGACCAAAGTTCTGACAATATAATTTGGTATAGTTACCTTAAGGAACACTGTTTATTATTCTAGTCTCCAGCTAGTTGGGAAAACAACTTTCAACCCCTTGAAAAGAAACAAAAGTATTCCTTAGAGATGATCTTAAGATGGAAAAGATTAAAAGAAAATTATATGCAAAAAAAAAAAAAAGAAGAAGAAGAAGAAAGAAAAAAGAGAGGGAAGAAACTCTTGGGGCATGAAAATATTTTTCAATATTAAGCCAAGACCTGTTTCATTTTTGCAGCATTAAAAAATTATTAGTGGGCATAGTGAAAGATTGCAAGGAATCTGGGTTAGGTGTATTCCCCCATGTACTGACACTGGACCTCACGGAGTCTAAGAGGGAATGAGACACCTATTTGACCAACCACAGTCCTGATGATCATTTAATGTATTCCCTTTCTGTCTTTCACTACTTTGTCCCTCATTCTATTTTGTATTATTTCCTGGTAGACAAAGTGTACAGATCTTTGAAAGGTGGATTGTAGTCCAGGAAACCTCTCTTAATCTAGTCATGATAGGAGGGTTAGGACTAGGAAGAGGGGCTAGCTGGGAAGTTGAAGTGAAATGCCTTTTATTTGGTGAATGGTGGGATTCACCATTGGTGGATTGGTGTGTTTTGTGTTCCTCTTTAAACATTTTCCAGCCTCTGGTATTTTATTGTCAGAAATGGATTCTCAGTAAGAACCTCAGTGCTCATAATTTTGAGAGGCATAAAGTCCACCCCAAATAGTGAGGCCTCCTCTAGCGGCATTTGCCGGGGTGCTTCTCCCGGACTTCACACTAATCAGCCATATAATGCATTGCGGAGCTAACTCTGATTGATTATGGATGCATTAACCAACCAGCGAGTGACCGTTCTGCCTTACCTTTGGAGCTTGTCATTTCTCATTCCCCTCTGTTCCCTGTACTTACTACAAGGTCACAATCCTCCTCTAAACTCAGTGGTTTAATTTATCATCATCATCTCCCATGGTGGTACAAGTTAACGGGGCTGAGCTGGGTTCTTGAGCTCTTTCAGAAGACAGCAGTCAGAGATTAGCTGAGGCAGGAGTAACACGGCGGGATGTTCAATGTGGCGCCATCATTCAAGGGTCTGTCACCTCAGCTGGGGTGGCTGGGACAGCTGAGAGCTGACTGGCATCTCTCTCTGTGCTGCCTCTCCATACGGCTAGCTTGCCTTGCTTTACACCTTTATACAAGGGACCTCGTGGTAGTCAGGTTTCTTGCATTGGGATTGACTTCCCCTGAACAAGTGTTCTAAAGAGACTCAGGCCAAAAATGCAAGGCGTCTTTGAACTCAAAGTCATGTAAAATCACTTCCCCTGCATTTTATTGTTCAAAAATTGAGCCAGCCCAGACTTAAATAAGGGCAGTCCACAAGGCATGGATACAGGGAGACTTGGCTTATTGGATGGGGTGGAGAGGGCATCTTCAACACCAGCTACCACACCCTCTTTGCCAGAAAATAGTCACCTTTATCTTTAACACAACGGTTACTCCCCTGCACCAAACACTTCTAAGAAACATAAACCCACACAAGTACTTAGTAAGTGAAAATGTGTTTTTTGGTAATATATATTTTTTAACTAAATGTATTTGAAATTGTATGAGTGTTGTCCATTCATAGAATTATTTTTGTTGGCTTATCCACCTTTGTACCTGTTGGTCAGAAGCCACTACTAATCAAAATATTTTCGGATTATAGAATGTGCAGTTAATAAGACACTCAATACAGGTCATCTCATACCTTTCTAATGTTTGGTATAGTGGTATGTTGTACTTACTGTACAATAATTATAGAATATTTTGTTTATTGCAATGAGAGTGAGCTAGTTGCATTCATTCATTTAGTCAGTCAACAAATATTTGTTGCATGCCTGTGATGAACCAGACCCTGTGTTAGGCATTGGAGAGTAGAGATGTGAGCTGCTGTGGGGAATTTTGCCTTCATCACTATCAATAGAAGCATTTTAAATACTGTCTACATGATTCATGCATTCGGATGTTTGCACACTAAAGAAAGCTGTGTTCCTGAATAACACTAACAGTGCTGATTAGACCCTTTCTTTGTGCATTATATCATTTCATTCCCCCAGGAGGTCTTAGGATAGAGGCAGAGTTGTTACCCCAGTTTAGTAGAGGCTGAAACTGTGATTCAGAGTAAACTGTATTCCGAAGGTCACCTCATCAGTAAGTGATGAAGCTTAAATTTGCATCCAGGGCACCTACTATGCAAAACTGCATTAAAATAACAGCATTGCCTTTTTTTCTGAATTCCATGCCTTTTAAGAAATGTTTCCACCATTCTAAAATGATAAATGCATAATTATGTGATGACTATGACTTAATAGTGGTAGGACTATTTTAATTAATCTTGGCCAAATGAATTGACAGCTCCCACCTCCTTCTTAACTCTGGGCTTCTTTTGGTTTTGTAGTGACCATTTCTGAAGCCTAAGAAGGATGTATAGAAAAAGAATAGAAACGTAATTTTACTGTATACCATCATCCAGCTTGACTTGCCAAGAGAGTACAAAGTTGTGGCATGTGAGTGGGGAAAAAAGTGAAACCACTAACCTCTTTACCAAAAGCAATCAGCGATTCCAAAAATTTTTTATCAAGCACTTACAATATGGCAGGCCCAGGAAAATTTTGGGTTCCTGGTTTGGGTTCTCAGTGTCCAGTGGGAGGGACAAGCAGATGTTTTTGCTGGCGATACACTTTGGTAAGAGAAGCCCTTGTTGGGGACACCTAACTTAGGATGGTGAGTAGAGGGTTGGGAGAGTTCTAGAGAGAGTCAAAGATTGGAGAAGTTCCTCAGGTAAAGAAGAGGAGTAAAGGTCCCATTAGGGAGTACAGTGTATGCAGTGGTTCAAAGTCTAAAGATTTTCAGGAATTCTAGGGACTGAAAGAATTGGGGATAACGGAAGGGCAGGATCAGTGTGGAGGAGGGCCAGAGAGAGGCATGTGGAAAACAGATTAACTTTCAGAGATTTTCTCCATTTTAACCACAACTTCCCCTTCTGTTCTTTACAGAGTTGGAAGTGATTCTTTTTCTTATGTTTGTATTATTTTTGGAATATTTTTCCGTATGTACCAGGCATTATACGTGGCTTCCCTTCTATTTGTGTATTTACAACGTTGCTTACAGCTAGGCCGATCAAATTAAAGCACCAGGTGTCACATCGTCTTAATGCTGGATAAGTCATTCTTTACGCATTTATCTGGGAACCGCAAATCCGTTCCCCACCTCATCAGTTCTACAGATCCACATTTCTGTATATGTAGGTAACAATCCAAGAGATAGAGGCCACATCATGAAAAAGAACGGCAAAGCACTTACTTTCTCAAGGTAATCTCAAACCCCTTTGCACTTTCTAGCCCAATTCTCCAGCTCTCCTGAGAAAAAGCCACTGAAATTGCCTCTCCAGTGTACCCAGATGGAGGATGCTGGAGTCCCGCTAGGTTCTTCGTCCGCTGCCAACAGAAACAGGGTGGAGCAACCGAGAAGGGAGGCCAGGAGCCCCGGGAGAGGGAGGGGTGTAAGGGCGCAGGGACGGAGCGGAAGCCCCTCGCTGCCTCCGCCCCTCGCAGCAGAGACCTCCCCGGCCAACCCCAGCCCCCTCCGCTTCGCCCCGTCTGCGCAGACCTCCCCAGGAGGGAGGGCCAGTTAGTTCCTTTGATAAGAATACGTACCAAAAAAAAAAAAAAAAAAAAAGCAGAACACCCACTCCCTTTCACCAGAGTGTCTCTCCCCCTACTCCTTTCCTCAAACTCTGCATAAAAAGCCCCAGTGATGAGTGCGTTCTCAAGCACTTCTTGGATTGCTGTGGGAATCACTGCTGCCTCCCTCTGCCCGCAGTTTCACAACCTCAACTCAAGGGCAGGCCCTCCCTCCCTCTCTTTTTTCCCCCCTCCTTCCACCTGACAGGGACCATAAATAACCCAGGCTCCTGGTGTTCCCAGCTGAGAACAAAGTTAAAGTTTGCCTGGAGCTGCCTGCCACTCCCTGCCCAGGCCAATTCTTTGTTTTCTCCCTCTGTTTTCCCTCTACCTGGGTTGGCCGTTTCTTCTTTCGTGTGTCGGAGAAGAGTCGCCCCCCAATTACATGCAGTAGCTCGCTGGCCCTCCCTAGGCTTAAGGCTGTCTCGGTTACCCGGGTAGGCACCGGGCATTGGTATCAAATTACCGAAAGTCTACACTGGAGCAGTCCTCATATTTACATACAAATAACTCCAGGGCTTGCATTTATGTCACCATTCGGTCCTGCTAGAGGCTTGCCAGAGGAGCTTTTAATCCAATCAGAAGGAGCTTTAAAAGGATGTCTGCGGAGTGATCAAAAAGGATCTTAATCTCAATTAAATGTAGCCAGATTTTGTTCTTTTTTTTTTTTTTCTTCATCTGAACTATTGAAAATCACTGAACACTGATGAGTAGGAAAAGATGTGTAATTCCTCAGTTGCCTACAAGGAGACGGAGATGCTGAGAGGAACTCAGAGGTGGTGGTGAAGACGGTGGATCCAACCCAGGGATTGGTTTGTTTGGGCTGATTTGGAGCTAGATTCTAAATCACTGCTTAAGGAATTCCTGGAAACATCAGTGAAACACTTGATCAGCCCAGCCTGGTGGAAATGGCTTTACCACAGAGTAAGCTCTTTCTTTAAGTCCTACTTGGTGTGTGCTGTTTTTGTTTCATAGGTAGTGAATGTGCAAATAGCCCAGCTGTACAGAGTTACTTAAAATAATCCCTTGGTACCGGGTGGCAGTAGAAAGTTGATCTGTTTAGTTTTTACATTTGCAAAAACGGTAGTTGATAGTGTATTTTTAGACTTGATTGGTAGTTTAAAAGCTGAGCTCTTGTGGTTTGCTGAGTTTGAAATGAGTGGAAATTATAAATGGTACTGAATGGAGGATTGGAAAATGTAGCTGGAGTGGGTGAAATCACTTACCTTGGAGAAAACATAACATACATGCCTTTGAATGTTGCTCGGCCAGCCAAGCTGGTGTCCGGAAAGAGGACATAAGTCATGAAAAGGAGATAGGGTTTGCCTGTTTGCGAAAGGAACTTTTCCACAGCCAGTGCTACGTTTTGAGAAGGATGGGAAACGTCCCAGAGGGCAAAAGGCATTTGGAAAACCTGCCCTGTCACTCCTGGAATGTGGTTTTTCCGCGTGAGGTCATGTTATGCATGTGTAGCTAGTAAAAGTATTTTACGCAATTAACTCTTTGTATAGACGGTTAAAGAACAATTTGTATAGTCCTTCTTTCAACCTGCTGACGCCCCAGCTTGATCTCCAGGGAAGGCAGAGCTGCTTTCCCAGCAGGGTTCAAGCTATATGGGCAACTGGACTGAGTTGTTAATGTGATAGATTTCGAAACAGTGTGAAATTAATGTGTTTCAAGGTTTCCCGGATGAGCAGTTACAGTTCAGATTAAATAACTTGCTACTTACTTTCTTACATAAAAAGCCAATTGAAATCCTGGGTGTGAGAAGACCATTTTAAAGAAAGTTCGCTCCCTTCCCATATATAATTTCCGGAACGGTAAGGAAGAGGTGCCTCTTATTTTGCAACCCAGGTCCATTCAAACAAGCTGCCCTCATCATGGTCAGGTCAGGAGAACGTGAGCGGACATAACAGATCTACCTTTTTGGTAGGCTGGGGTTTGAGGTAGGGGTGAAGGTGTTGGGGGAAATTTTTTTAAATTGTTGCTTAATGCCAAGGGCTCTTTCTGCTACTTAAATTCGCTCTTGAAATTATGAACTAACCTCTGTCTATACTTTTTCCTTCTAAATGGCAGTTACAAATATTATCCAGGGGCTGGGGGAAGTGAATATGTGAAAATGGGTGACTTGCTAATGACCAGAGGAGCAGTTTTCTTCACCATGGACACGTCTTCAAAAGGGAAGCTTCTGACGTCGGCTTGCTTTGTATATCCGCAGGTGAAGATGCGATGACAGGGGACACTGACAAGTATCTTGGGCCACAGGACCTTAAGGAACTGGGCGATGATTCTCTGCCCGCAGAGGGCTACGTGGGCTTCAGTCTGGGGGCCCGTTCTGCCAGGTATTTTATTGTTGCTCTTTTTCCATAGTTAATTTTAAACAACCATGATTTGTCATAAACCGAAATCATTTTCATTTTTCCCATTACCCCCAAATGTGCTCTTTGGATGAGGCTGTGAATTTGATGAAATGTTCTCCGCTCCAGTATACACACGCTGCTGTTTTCTTTTGTGGTTTTCAGTCCTTAGTTTTATGTGATTGAACATGTTAATTGTTCTTTTTTTCCCCACCTTTAAGTTGTGCTTCAAGCATAATAGCAGAAGAGCTCACTGAGCAAACTGGGAGAACCAATCTCAGCCACATGTTTCAAAATTAAATTTTGTTCTATAGTGAAAGAAAAATCCTATTTTCCAATAAGTAAGAAACTTTGGTGTTTGCCCACTCTTCTCTCTTCGTTGCTGAGAGAACAGTTTATGATGAAGACTTAAACGAGAGCATTCTTGGGGAAAAATTACATACTGTTTACTGGAATTGTCTACCAACTGTTGGAGTAGCTCTTCGAAAACTATGCCATTAGTTTGTTTACAAGGGACAAGTTAAGAGTGAAACTGTGACTTAACCAAAAGTCACAGGCAGGAACGGTGGCACATTTAACACTTAAAACTGAAGCATCAAACTTGTATGTGGAAAACCTTGGTTTCAGCCTGACATTGGTTGAAAGAAAAGGATTGGACATTTGGACATTTCTTTTCCCTGGTTGGATTAACAGCATGTTTGCTGACAGTCAGGTTATTTTAAAGCTAATAATTAAACCTTCTAAGCCAGAGCCCTGGGGACATTTTCCTATAGTTTAAGGACCTGTTGTAAAAAGTTTCACTGTCCGATAGTAAATGGCACTTCCCACAAAGTAAACCTGGGAGTTTTTTCTCAGTGTTGATGTGGCCAGTGTAGATGCTGAATTGATTTTAATTTGAGTTCGTCTTTTTTTTTTTTTAAATAGAATTTGGAACCTCATGTAACTTAGGAGAATTTTTGCTTTATAAATATATTTATAAAAGGCCTTGAAATCTTACTGTAGCAAGTATCACTAATAAGTCAGGAAAAATAACTTTTTAAAATATACGTCATATTTAAGGTAATCACAGATAGCGACAAGTTAGAACTGAAAATATGCAGAATCTTAGAGGATCCCAAGGGAAAATCCTGTTTAGAAATTTACTAGCTTTTGTAGTCCAATGACTAGCTGATTGTCTTCTTCGAATAATGTATCCATTTTATGACTCAGTCATTTGTAATAGGAAATCGTAGCAGCTGACCTCCAGGGAGAGATGAAACCCGAATATTGTCTAATTTTTTCTCAAGATAGTCCTGAGGCTTTTACACTTCTGGTTTGGATTGCATCATTATTATTTGTTGCTATTATATGTAACTCATTTTCTTACATTGGCAACTGATGTTATGCTCAGAGGCAAATATAAAAAAAAAAATCTATAAAGCCGATATGTTTTTTAAAGTATTGTTAGAGTATTACCAAGTATAAGATTCTGAGTGTAACATTTAAAAAGGAATGCATTAAATGTGTGACTCATTCAACCATAACATTTTTTTCTTTTTTCCCTGTCTGATTTTTTTGCTTTCTCCTTCTCCTGTTTTTTTCTAAAAATACTTAAAAATAGCCCCAAGATCAGGTAAGAAGATACAGCACTTTGACAGTGTTTCTCTTCCCTCCCCGACTCATTTCTTCATCTTTATTTTCTTCAGCATTGTGCTGTGATGTGCTGTGATGTGCTTTGCCTTTTTTGTTTCCCTGCTGAGCTTTAGAAAAATCAGCTTTGTGACTTGAGAAAATTAGCAAGTAACTAAATGTATGATAAGTAATGTTCCTTTGGCAAAATTGACTGCATACTGAAGGTATTGATTTCCCGTAACAGAGTGGTATAGTGCATGGAGTAACTGGAGAGATTTCACTGGGTTTAAAGGAAGAGTCTTGATTTGAAGGTCTGTTTGTTTGCTGGGTGCTGTTTTATATGAGTTGTGCTAGGTACATTAGTATAACTTTAGAATTCTGAGGCATGTGTTTTTTTCTAACTCTTTCTCTGTTTAACACTTAGGAGATGCTGATGGCTACAAATAATATTGTTGACCTTAGTTAAAAACGATTCCAGGCTATCTAGACCCCTAGCCAGATAATCTCTTATTTTAGTAGCTGAAGGTACTTTGGTGTATTAAGAATTCAGAGTGAACCTTAATGCATTTAACGGGCTCCACCTGCCTCATGTAAATTGATGGGGAGTAGGAATTATGTTAAAATGACATTATGTATTTTTTCTTGTGATGAGAACTCTTAGGGTTTTAACAACGTTCATATGTCACATAGAGCAATGTTAATGATACTGATCACGTTGTATGACTCTCATTTATCTTACCAAGATTTAGTAGATTTTCTTGAATACAAATTTCTTCACTTACAAAAATTTAAAAAATAACAAAATAAAATGACATTATGTAAAATGTAGACATCTTTAGACTTTTCCATTGGTGGCTCCCAATTCTAGGCTCTGTTCTTTAGTTGGCACTCATACATGAGTTAAAAGATTGTTTAAAAAATAAATACCAACAAATCTTAGATATCTTTAAAAACTAGTGTTAAAATGAATATGTAATATTTTTTAAAAAACTTGTGTTTACTCACATATACAGTACAACCGTTCTCATGCACATACCACCAATATGAACATGTGCCGTGGGAACCATAATTTAAATAAATGAATATCCGATGCAGAGTGTGGAGCGTTTCCCATGCCTCTCAAATCACATCACTGGAGCAAAATGGAGCCTTGCTGTAAGTACGTAGAAGTTGCACTATCTAATGGTGTAGCTCCAGCCACATAAGATTACTTAAATTAAGATGAGTTAAATAAAACTGAATTCAATTCTTCAGTCACACTAGCGACTCTTCAGGTGCCCAGGATACTGGAGGGTGCAGATGTAGTACATGCCCCTCATTTGATTGGATACAAAAGCTCTGTTGGATGGCGCTGAGTTAGAGAGGAGACAGAGAATTCCTGCTTTTGAGAGGCTTATCTTGTATCTGAGAGAAGATCGGGGGCTAGAAATAAGAGTAACAGCAACAAAAGTTTGCAGCGGAAATAGGGGAAAAAAGGAAAGAGCTGTGGGTCACATGACTGGGTACTGGAGGCCCGACTGGGCCACAGCCCAGAGTCACACACTTACTAGGTAAGCTCCATGGAGGGATATGACTGACTTTGGGTTGTTTTTGGGGGTTTTTTTTGCCTCTGTATCCAGTTTCTAATACTGTGTCCTGCTCATAATAGTCACTGAGTAAATATTTGCTGAATACACTCAATAATGCCTCTGTAGAATGATGGTTATTTGGGGGTCAGAGATCCCCCCGAGATCCTGGAGAGAACTATGGCTCCAATCCCAGCAGGGTGTACCTACGCTTAGAATGATGCCTGCCATTCAGGGGCCTCTGTATCTTGGCATAAAAATGCCCACTTTGGGACACTCTTTAGCATATCCCAAATATATCCATACATGCCTTTAGTATAAGCAGTGGGGAAATGAATCGTTTTGTGCAAGCACAGAATCATTCCTTATTTACCTCTTCTTTGCTCTTTTCCGTGTCAAGTACACAGAAAGCAAGGCCAAGGGCCAAAGTCTGACTGCTTCTGCTGGTAAAGATTCACACAGCCACGTTTAGATTCAGACGGCTCATTACTTCATAGGCAGCGCCAGCTTCCCGCAGTCTTTGTCCTCCACACCAGAAAGGATGCCACCGAAACAGGCAGAGCTGTTTGTATCCCACAGGAGTCATGGGCTGCCCACTGCTGCGGAGCCAGTGCCAGACCACAGCTAAGATGTCTTGTACTCTGCACTCTCTTCCAAGGAGAGTGCAGCAGGGAGCCTCAGACCCCTCTCAAAATGGGAGGCAATGAAAAGCTACTTCCCGACAGCCCACCATGACAGGTGAGGTAGGGCAGCGAGTGGGAGGCGGCCTCCAAGCAGCTCCACACGCCTCCATCCCCTGTGTTCCTGAAGGTTCACAAGGGCTTCTGCCAAGGCTCGGGTGAATCTGAGTCTGCCTGCGTGTCCTTTGTGGACGTGTGCAGGGTCACCAGGGTCCCATACCCTGCTGGTCTCTCTCTCTCTTTTTTAAATTGAGATGTAATTGACATGTAACATTATATTAGTTTCAGGTATATACCGTAATGATTCGATATGTGTTTATATTGCAATGTGATCACCACAGTAAGACTAGTTAACATGCATCACCACACGGAGTTACATGTTTTCTTTTCTTATCGATGAGGACTTCTAAGATCTGTTCTCTTAGCCACTTTCAAATATGCAAAATAATATTATAAACTATAGGCACCATGCTGTACGGTGCATCCCCAAGACATAATTATCTTATAAGTGCAACTTTGTGCCTTTTGACCCCCTTCACTCATTTCACCCATCCCCCAAATTTTACTGGTGTTTAGAGGTGAGGGTGGTGAGTGGCACTTCAGGAGGTCAGGGGGCCTACACTCTGGGAAGTTCAAAGGCTGTGTAGAGGATTTGAGAGGGGCTAGAAAGGAGAACAGTAGAAGGAGCCAAGAAATAGAGGATAGTAAGGGAAGACAAAATAACTATACATGGAATTTGAGTTTTTCAAGGACAGAAAGATGGCGAAGGAGATCTTGTCAGGTGTATTCATAACGCTATGTCCTTCTTCATGTCTTTCATGAGTAGCAACTATAAACCAGAGCTCTCAATAGGTTAAACCCATATCTAGTAAGCAAAGACTTATTAACAGACACATTTACAGCAGACATAATCCCACTCAATAGTTTAAACTAGACAAATATGGACCAGAAAGAGAGGAGACTCTAAAATTAGGTCTTAAAGAAAAATCTCTCAAATTATCAAATTTATCTGGAGTCATCTGGTTCTTCTCAATTGTCATGTTGGTTCGATGTCATAGTGCAGCATCCAGAGTTTTCATGCATTTCATCTTCTCACAGATTTACCATCAATTGGCCTAATTTTAAACAAAGCTTGACTGTGAGATGGTCTAAGCTTAAGAAATTTCCTCAAATGCAAGGAATTTAATTTTTGATGATGTCTTCTCAAGAGCGACTTTTGTTGATATTTTTAGCCATCTTGCCTGTTCTCGAAATTGCATGCATTAATGTTCTTTTATCCATCTCATCATCATCTGCCACTCTTGAATGGTTAACTGTAACTACAACAGCCTCCGCTCGTTCAGTTCGGATAGGTCCTACACCTTGAACAGAAGCTCCTACGCCCGCGACAGCATGATGATCGAAGAACTCCTGGTCCCATCCAAGGAGCAGGTACGTGTGCGCTTCATAGAACAGCCTTCGACTGTTCAACTTCCATTCGTGGTTGAGTCACGCTCGTTGTCGCATGACAAAAACTCTTCTTTCTGCACGTGTGATCTTGCATTTGTAAGTCTACCTGTATTGCCAGTTAAAGAAAAGATCAGTTTTACCATAAATAAAAATATCCTTCTCTTCTGCAAGTAAGCCTCTAAAATCCCACAGAGAGAAACTTAGAAAGTCCTGGGAAAGGTGTGGATACCTTCCTCATTTGTGGGATAAATCTTTCCATTTTTTAAAAAGAGAGTTCAGAATAATTGGGAGCTAAAGCTGCTGACATTAGTCATGTGAATGTTTGATTTTGCTAAACTATGTATGCACGTTGGAATTTGCTGAAATCGTTTTTAGTGAGTTAAAGACTAGATTGGTCATGTTTTTTGGTCCCTCAGCTTCAAAGCTGCCTGAGATGGACTTTCTCAAGATGTGGTAGTATTTTGCTTTCTACCGGAATCTCTGCTCAGTTCATTTGGTGTTTGTGCAATTTCTTCTTGCCGATGATTGTGGTTGAATAGATGCTGGCTTATTACAGGAAGTCCCAGCGACAGAGTCCTGCCGCACAGGGGCTCAGGGCGGTTCGTTATTCTAGATACACACAATACCTGGTTTTAAATGTGGACGGTTAGGAGCTGATGATGGAGGAAACTGTTTGGACCATAAAACTAATTTTGAAGGTGGCCTATAATATTTAAACCATGTAAATAGTTGGTGAAATCACGCTGGACTTACTGATTCACTGTGTAATGAAGATGAACTGGAGCAGATGAGTAAGTGATAGACACTTGTTATCACCAAGTTAGAGGTAGTCAGACCTTGGAACTCCCACCAGTCTGGAGACGCCGACTTCGAGACACTACAGATGTATGTTGTACTTCACAAGGACCTGCGGTACATATTTTAATGCTTTATACTCTCTAGAACATTCTTAGCAAGCAGGCCTTACAGAAGTGTTCACAGTGGCTCTTCAGTGTTTGGTCGAACAAAACACCCTATGTGGAATGATTATAGGTGCATCCCATGGCTTAAGTGGGTGTTGGCCACAGAGAAAGCACTTGTCTCAGAACCTGAAGCTAAGCTCTTAGGTATAAGTGTTGCCCAGGTATTGGTTGAGATTTTCTGAAGAATCCTCTGCTTGGTTGGCTGTGGTCACTACCTAGCTGAGTAATCCTGATCTCTTTATGGACCCAATTGAAGTGAAATGTTAGTGGATATATTGATGTCACAAGTGTAGAAATACCTGAAATTCTCTGTGCTCTAAGGAAAACCCATAAAACTTAGAAAATTGCAGGTGAAAGGAGATGCCTTGGTTATCAGTAACACTTTGCTGTCATGTACCACATGTGTCTACTTCTGTAATGGAAGAACAGGTCCTTGATTGAACCTATTAAGGGTTTATATTTCTGAATATATTCTTGTTTAGGGGGCAAGAGCCTGAAATTGGGGCCACCGCCACCATTTTCACCATGACGTCACCCTCACCACAGCCACCACCACCACTCTTACTATCTTAGTTGCACAGCTTCTCAGTTTCTGCACATCAGCCTTCAAGTACAATGTGAATGTGGTGCTGTAGGCTGTGGACAGGCTGCTTGGGGTTCTCACCCATCACCATCAGCTTCTGCCAAGACCTGCGTACTCGGGTAGCATGGCGAGGCAGCCTTTACTCAGAATGGAGGATTTGTGATCAGAAATGAAGGCTAGAGAGAACTTTTGGGGTAAAACTGATGTCCTTTTGTGTAGTTGGTTCCTGCTTCAATTTCAGAAACACCTCTGTGGACGTCACAAAGCCTCCTGCGTGCCAGTGAGGAGAAAGGAGAGCTTAGGACGCCTTGAAATCTTTACAAACAAATCTTAAATTGATAACTACAGAAGCAAGAGGCTGCTTTCTTTAATGGCCACAGAGAACCCGTGGTCTGACAGGCGTTCTTGTGGAACTAGCATGTTTAATGAGCATATCACATGACTCTGTGATAAATTCACCACAGATTTGGAAAAAAGATATGAAAATCATAAAGACATTTTAGGGACAGTTGGGGGCATTTGAAAATGTATTGGCTATCTCGTTAAGAAACCAGTGTTCTTTCCTAGCAGGGACAACAGTAGTGAAGCTAGACAGGGGAGTCTCTCTCTTCCAGGGGTGTGCATGCAGAAGTTTTCAGGAGTGAAGTAATCTTTGTCAGCTATTTATTTCCAAATGGTTCAGCCAGAACTGTATAGGCATGGAGTGAGACAGAAAAATCAAATATGGCGAAATGTTCGTTGCTGAATCTAGGTGGAGTGTATGTGGGTATTCCTTATACAGTTCTTTCAACTTTTTTATTTGTATAAAATAAAAACTTGGAGGAAAGGGAAAAAACTGAAAGAGGTATATTAACTGATTTAGTCCCTCGTGTCTCGTTTATTATAGAAGAGAGAGAAAGGCTAATTCCTCAAAAGAAGGGCTTTAGGAGGGAAGAGTCTGCTTATGCTGGGCATGAGTAATGAGATGCATTTTCTTCAGAAGTGCACTGAAACACTTTATGTTAGAAATAAATGACAAAAAATTGTTAGTTTGTCTATCATGCCTCAAAATCTGCATTTATAAATTCCAAAATGGAATTCCTCAGCAATATTGATTCTGCCTGAAAGCGTGCAAGAAATTTAAAATATTGAGCCTTCCTAAAGCAATAATATATGACTTTCTGTCACATTTAAAACTGCCCTGTCATTGCCCAGTTAAAGTTGCTTTGACAAGTAAAGGTGAAAAATGAATAAAAATTAACTTACCATGAATGTCCTTTTTTTTTTTTTTTTTTTTTTTTTTTTTTTGACAAAAGTAGACCTCACCCATACCAAGCACAGTTGTCTCTTATCCTGCGCTGATTAACCAGTTTGCACATTAACCACAGTTAAAGTACAGTTAAGACCCAGGAGCGTCAGCAAGGCCTGCTGCCCCCAGGCTCCTCAGAACCTGTGCTGGCTTGAAGGCTGGGGTGGAGGCCAGAGCTGGGCGGGAGGATGGGGGAAGGAAGCCCATCCTTATCTCTTTAAAAGAGACGATCACTCAGTTCCTGATCCAGGGGGCCTGGGCTTGTGGTTTTTAAATGCACCCAGAGTTGAGAGCCGCTGATTCCTAGTTAGAATTCTGAACTAGGAGTGCGCGTTCGAATCCTTAAGTGGCTCTTTGGAGAGCAAGGTGCCCATAGAATTGGAGTCTCCCTGGCTGGGGAGACCCCACTGTCTCTTTGAAAGTTCTATAGGTGATTCTGGGATGCACCTCTGGTTAGGAACCACTGATTTAAAGCAGCTCTGGCTGGGCTCTTTCTGTATATTGGTCAGTCAACATCTAATGTATTTGTTCTATAAGCTGAGATTTGTCTGTGTCAGGATGTCCTAGAGCAACATCTGTGCCTGGAAACATTCCTTTCCGAATAGGCGATAGTAAAGAAAAGGGATTACTCCCAACTGAAGCCCGATTGTCTAGCATGAAAATAATAAACAGGTTCTTTCATTTCTTCTGACATAATTATTGAAGGAAACTGTCTGGTCTGGCTTACGTAATTGCTGTGTAAGATCCAGCTCAGCCAGTCCTCACTGCATAAATGAAATACTGTTCAGTAGACCCCGTAGCGTCAGGAGATATGGTGGTGATGCTTGTGGTGATGGTGTTGAAAACAGCTCCTACTGTGTGCCAGGCACTGTTCTAAGTGTTGCAGAATTAGCTTAGAACAATTTAGAATGAACTCATTTACATGTCACAAAAACCCTATGGGATCATTTATTTGCTCCGTTAAAAAGATGAAGAAACGGAGGCACAGACAGCTTAAGGAATTCACGTCAGGGGACACAGCTGATCAGGGGCAGAGTCGCTGGCTGGCTGGCTGTAGGTTGTCCACTCTACCTCTGCCCTGAAGGGAGCCAGAGAGCCCAGGACTTTACATGTGTCCTCCAGGATCTCAGACTTGTTAGTATTCTTAACATGGGTGCGGTACAATCATCTGTATCCCCCTTTTTTTTTTTAGCATGGACGATTATATTTAGACACATGTTCTTCATTATGCTTATTTCTAATTCTAATAATAAGTTCTTATTTAATGTGCTTTAAAAGGAGCTGACAACAGCTCCAGTTTATATTCAGTGACAAATTATGAAAGTTATGGAGAAAATTATTATACTAAAAATTATGGCATGTAAGGCATCATTAAAGGAATAGAAATATTTGACCTTTACATAGATATGAGGTAGAAGGTCTAACAGTGGTCTAGGGAGGGATAAATTGGGAGTTCAGGATTTGCAGATACCAGCTACTATATATAAGAGAGAGAAACAACACAGTCCTACTGTACAGCACAGGGAACTGTATTTAATACCTTGTAATGGGCTATAATGAAAAAGAATATATATATGTGTGTCTGTGTATAATTGAATCACTATGCTGTACAACAGAAATTAACACAACATTGTACATCGACTATACTTCAGTTTAAAAAAATAGGGGAAAAATAGTGGCCTAAAAATGTTTTTCAGGTTACTCAGTTAATTACACTTCTTTTGAATGACCCTAGAAGTAGTTGGGATGTATACTGTGGGCAGAAACATTTAAATCAGTATGATTCCTGGTGGTTATTTAAAGATGAGAGAAGGGCAGAAATCACTTAGGGAATGGGTTTTTGCCTGCAGACGCCCATCCCACTTCTTTAGGTGACAGTGACAGGATCTGATAGTCAACCCCCTACACCCGCCGTCTTCTCAGTCAGTGTAGTTTAGAAGGAGCTAAAATCTCTGCCTCTCCTCCAAAGGTGGGCTTCAAATCTGGCCATTCAGAGGATTCATTTTCCTGGATCATACTGATTAGATTAGGGTGAAATATAAAATCTGAGCCAGTCTAATGAGACTCTGTCTAGCCTTCAGGGTTACTAAGCTGTAAAAGTGATGTCAACTCAAAGCTGCTGAGGGTGGAACATGAAGACAAACCATCCCTACCATCTTTTGAGCCGGAGCTGGATTCAGCCATGCCTGAAGTTATACCATCCAGACTTTCCCACTATATAAACCCATACATTAATCTCCATCTTCCCCCACCCTTGGGGTGTCTTAAGCCCATTTAATTTGGGTTTCTGTCCTCACTAATACGCTTGCTATTGGTGGTGGTCAAATCCTGCATGAACAAGCACATGTCAAGGTTGGAACAAAGGAAGTCTTCTAGCATCTGAAAATGTAGTTCAGCTTTGAGATTCCCTTATTTTATGCCTTCTCTCAAGAAATAAATCTCATTTTAACAAAATAAAAAGAAAATGAGCTGTGATTTAGGAGAATAACTATAAACTTGGGTGTTCCCAAGCAAAAACTTGTAGAAAGGACTTCTTTACAGTTGATCACTAAGGCATGAGCTCCTTCCATTTCGTTTCAATTCTCTGGGTACAGATGCCGAGCACCTGCAAAAAGAAAGAAACGGGGCAGCTGTAGGGCCCTGTCCCTCTCTGATTAGACTGCTATCTTCTTGCAGACTTCCCTTTTTCAGTACAGATTTGCCCATGTGGTTTATTTCTCAGGGGACTATTAGCAGGGCCTCAGACGGTGGTCAGTTGAGAAGGTTTAACTTAAAGTGTGTGAACAGTTGCACTGGCTGTTTGGATAGTCACTGTGGAGAGGATTCTGTGGTCACTATTGGAGGCCTCATTATAGCCTCCACGTCCCTGGAGGCCACTGTCACTTCCACCCCGTAATCCTTCTCATTTGTCTCCCAGCCTAGGATTCCAGAGCCTTTGGGTTAGACTTGGTCTTTTTTGAGGCTAAGGATGATGTCATGAATATTTAGTTATGTATTGAATTGTGCTGCTTGATATATTAGCAGGTAATGTGGACATTGGAGAGTTCTTCAGGGGAAATTTCCTGTTTATTTTTTCAAGACCTAAGCACTTTTCAGTGATCTCATTAACAGAAAAGGAGAATGCCTAACCCAAAAGGCTGGGTGTACTGATGCTCTCTCCTTCTTTCCCTGCAAACCCCCTTCCCTCTCCTTCATCAGCAGATTGACCTTCCTATTTCTTTCGTTTAAGCTGATGTCTAAGGGGCTCTCCAAAATGTGCATGGTGGTGGAAGGTAACCGGTCTGGGATTAAAGATGTGCTAGAGATAGTCTCTTGGAAGATAAGCACCGTGGACTAGTGACATTTAATATGCTGCTTTTCCTCTCCAAAGTGCTTTGCCAGCATTACTCAGGTGATCCATTCAACACCTCTCACAGATTGATCAGCAAGATAACAGATTTTTTTTTAAGGCAGAGAGGCTGGTGTTGTGACTGACTTAATGTGGTCCAGTTTGTTTAGACATCCTGAGCTGGATGTTGATGAGTTAACACTGTCAGCTTCTAGGCTGACCTTGGTTCCCCTTCTCTTGTTGAATTTGGTAGCTAAATTATCTTGAGATCAATCCGATTTGGAAATCCCAAGAACCCAGCTTTGTTAGGGTTTGTGTTCAAGTCTCAAATAAATCTTAGGGGTAGTAGAGTTGATTTCAAGAAAAGAAGTACTTGAGGGAAAATAGACCTGCTTTGGCAAGCTTTTAGTTTTTATTTTGCTGCTGAGTCAAAGTTTCCCCATGGAATTCATTTTTAAGGTGTACGTGATGTTTTGATATATGTATGCATTGTGAAGTGATTTCCACAGCCAAGCTAATTAACATATCCATCACCTCCAATAATTGCCCTTTTTTGGTGCATAGTAAGAACACTTGAGATCTATTCTCAGCAATTTTCAAGGATATAATATGTTAGTGTTCATTACAGTCACCATGCTGTGCATTAGGTTTCCAGAATTTATTCATCTTATAACTAAAAGTTTGCACCCTTTAATCAATATCTCCCCTTTTCTTCCACCCCCCCCCCCCATGGTAACTGCCCATGGTAACTCCCATTCTATTCTCTGTTATTGGGAATTAGACTTTTTTTTTCTTTTAAGATGGAATCCATTTCTTAAAAGAATATTTCCAAGTCATGGTGGTGGATGTCCAAACAGAACTGCCGCCTATTCCAGGAGCAGTTGGCCATTTCACGAAGTATCTGCTATAGATCAAATTAATCATACCACTCAGCCCAGCACCTCCCGCACATTCTATTAGATGGATCACTCATTCCGTGCTCTCGGCCACCTTATGGCTGAGGTATGGTCATTACCACTTTACAGACAGGGAGACTGAGGCTGAGAAGAGTATTTTAGTTTCCCTAGTGTCGCATTTAGGTGGTAGAGCTAAGAATAAAATTGAGGTCTTCTGCCTGCTTAAACCCATTCCGCTGCCGACCACTAGGCGGCAGTGCCACTCGAATCAGCAAAGCGTGGTGGACCTGGAAGAGCCCATTCATAGGGCAGTGTTCGGAGGGCCAAGATGCTACTATTACTTGTTAATCTAGCAGGCTGCTCCTACAGTCTGATAAAACATGTGCGATCCTAAAAAGCTACATAAGGGGATGCAACATGATACAAATTTAGGAAATAATTTCAATGTTAAAAAATCTGGGAGTATCAAGATTATTATTATCTGTGTTTTCATTTGCTTAGCAGTTTAGATTTTCACAGCACTTTCACATTACTTGGGTCGTTTCATTCCTTTCATTCTCACGGTGAGTTGGCGCAGTTAATGTTATCTGTCCAAACTCTAGTGCAGAAGTGGAGGTTCAGTGACATTTTTTGGCTTGCCGTTCACTGGGCTGTGAAGTGATGCAGCCCACATCTAACCCAACCTTCAATTCTCTGTCTAAAGGATCTGACACTCCCATGGGTCCCCCTGCCCTGGCCCTGTCCAATGGGTGGCCACAGGCTGAAGTTATCCTTGACAAGCCTTTACTTTCCTGGGCTCCCAGGCTGGTTCCAACATCCAGCCATTTCCCAACTAGGTCATGTTTACAGTTTTTCAGATCAGATGCCCTGGGTTTTCCATGTGACCTGTTACTGTGAGCTCTACCTGGCACTGTTAACAGTAGCATATCGAGGCCCCCAGTTAATCTGCCGGATCACCTTGTGCCCGCTGCCAGAGATAGCAGAGCGGACAGACAAGGACCTTAGGTGGTGTCATCCAGCTGGGGGCTGACAGTCTGCAGCTGGAAGACTTATCTTACATTGGGGTTAACTGGATTTCTCTTTCTTTTCCTTGCAAATACTTTCTTGCCTCTGCCCCTTTTCTTTGTGCCTGGACATTTATTTCCAGACCTGGGCATCTGGGTGTCTCCTTGTGAATCCAGGGTGTGCTTGGTCTCCTCTTTCCTCTGATGAATAGGGCTGGGAAGAAACTGTTTAGGGAAAGTATGAAGCTCTTGGAGACAGAGATATCATCGTTAGTCAGGCTTTGGACTCTATTGAATAATGTGTATTTTGATTTTCGTGGTATCCATGATACTACTTCCAAGATAAAAAATGATGTGCCTGTTCACAGTCATTGCTGACGTGGGAGTAAAAGGTCTTATTAAGTTAATGTGAGCTTCTCCTTAACACACTGTTCTATTAAAAAAGCCACCCACTGCTGGGTATTGACTTTGTGTTGTCAAATTTTTGAAGTCTATCTCTGAACTTGAGTTTCTTCATCTGTAAAATAGTATAATTTTACCTCCAAGGCTACCAGGTCCTGAGGATTCAAAGAACAAATGAAGGTAAAGGCCTCAGGACAGCCCTTGACTTTGAGTTGATACAGAGTAAGTGGCAGTATTGCTGTTAACATAGGAATGTGAATGCTTTTGAATCAATAAATAATACCTAGGCATTTATAAGGTACATTCTTCTAACTGGATGGACTCTGTTGATTTAATACAGGTGCCCTGTGTGTAAAGGACCAGTGGTGGCACTGGAATATTTTTGGTTCTGCTGTCTTCTCCACAAATGATTAGATTTTAACAGATGAACTAATATAAATAAAAGTCCTTTGAAACGTAGAAACGACTATACCATGCCAACGCTGGCCTTGGTGCCAGATTTTTTAATGCACATTTTCATTTAATCTCCATATCAATGAATCCTCAATTTGAAAATGAGGAAACTGAAACTGAGAAAAGTTAAGAAACATTCTGAGGATCTAGAAACCAACAAATAATGTTGAGGCATATCCAAGGGGACTTTCAGTAAACAAAGAAAGGTCAAAGGATACAGAATGAACAACAAGGTCCTGCTGGATAGCACAGGGAACTAGATTCAATAGCTTGTAATAACCTATAGTGAAAAGGAATATATATATGTATGTGTATATACACACACACACACACACACACATATACACACACACATACACACACATACATATAATAACTGAATCACTATGCTGTACACCAGAGATTAACACAGCATTGTAAATCAACTATACTTCACTTTAAAAAAATACCAAAAAAAAGTCAAAGGCAAAGTATCTTCTTTATTCCTGATGGAGACCAGGCTGAGGGCTGGCCTAGTGTCTGAGCCAACTGGGCCTGGTAACTGAACCCCTGAAGTAAGGAGACCCCCTCCCCAGCGACCAGCAGGACCAGCCCAGAGCAGCAGACCCCTCGCGGAGGCGTGCTCAGGGGTGCAGAGAGGGATGTCCGCCCTCTGTGACCACGCCCAGGCCCGTGACAGTAAAAGCTGGATCTGAGCAGAGCCCTTCCAGCTACTTTCCCACGTCTACCACTCAGATAAACGACTCACCCCACATTCCCAGGGCCAAAGTGAATACAGAGAGACAGGGAGAGGCGATCCTAGAAAGCGACATAAGGGGCTGCAATGTGATACAAATTTAGGAAATAATTTCAGTGATAAAAAATCTGGGAGTATCAAGGTTATTATTTTCTGTGTCTTCATTTGCTTAGCAGTTTAGATTTTTCACAGCACTTTCACATTACTTGGGGAGAGGCCCACAGTTACACAGCTGAGCTGCCTTTCCAAAATGGAAAACTTAGGAGTGGGAAAGAAGTGCTCTCTATGAACAAGTGGCAAAGGCAGTTTTCAAATCCAAGTCTGACTCAACTCTAAAGCCAAGCTTTTCCATGAAACGCTGGTAACACCGCTACTTGTTGTGGAAATTTGAGAGCCATCTCTAGCTCACCTTTTTTAACCGTCATCACATGGAGTGTCCTATTTGTCATCTGAGATGTCTATTTGTTCAGTAACCAAATGGAAGAAGAGCTTTTCGTGGCACCACGCACAATAGCACGTCAGACACTTTTGAAATTCATATTGTAGCTTAAGTAAATGGTTCCAGTTTTACACATTTGTTTTAAGTTAAACACTAGTGTATAGAAATAAGTATTTGGAGACAGGTAGCTTGGAAATGAAGCTACCAATTCATTTCTAAAAAAAAAAAACCCCTAAGTTCAGATGAATTACCTTATTTTATATTTAGATGGATACACTGTAGGAAGAACATTTTGTACATCCGTATTTAGGTTATTAAAATAGCTAGGACCACCCATATACCTAAGCAAAACTCTGTGGAAAAATAAACTGGGTGTGTATAACTGAATCACTGTGCTGTACACGAGAAATTAACACAACATTGTAAATTGGCTATATTTCAATTTTTTAAATATTTTTAAAATTTTTAAATTTAAAATGGAGACAAATATTGGGACATATGGCTCTTTGTTTGGAACCAGGCTATTCATTATACATGTGTTCATTTGTGTTACGACGAGGTTCCTAGGAGTAGTAAGCAGTTGTGAGAGTAAAGGAGTAAAGATGGACTCAAAGAGATGTGGGTCCCGTGTGCTGACACCTTCCAGCCTCGATAAATATTTCATGATGGCGCTGATACCTTTTTGTGTGACACAATTCATTGTTTCAATAATTAATGTCTCCAGTGCGTGTTTCTAAGAGTTCCAAAGGTAAATAATTTACTGTAATTACCAAAGAGGAGTGATATTACTTATTTATTAGAACTTGAAAAAAAAAAATGGGTCCTTTGTTGAAAAACAACCTTAGGGCCCTGAATGTAGGAATGGCAGTTTGCTAAAAAGATCACATGAGCAGCAGTGCCTACTTTATGTTAAATATTTGGCCCCACTCTGAAGATTGGTTGGTTGGGGTCTCTGAAAGTTAGTAAAACTGGTAAATGAGGCCAGATTAAAACCAACACCTAATCTTTCGTTAACCCCAAAGACTTGGGGAGCTTTGTGAAGTGATGTGTTGCTCTTTCGGGGTTAGGACCTAGGTTCTGTAAACCCTTACCACCACCATTGATCACACACCCACCCACTAAATGTGTCCTCTCTCGCTGAATGCAGAGACAGCCACTCCTCATTCGTTTTTGCATTTTCCTAGGATTCTAGGTAGAATAGTGACTTGCACATAAGTGTTCTACAAGTTATTTATCAATTTGGTTTCAGGGCTTTGTTGTTTTTAATCTTTGTAATTTACAGTAATTTTTTAAATTTAAGTTTTATTATTTTCAAAGTTATACAAACAAAAAGTCATGTCATTTTATAAGACATAATCATTATTCATTAAAAAAAGAATCCCCATATACACTTTCAGCCCCCAACTCCTCTCCAGAGACAACCGCTTGCATTCCCTTTGGATGACTGAGTACCAAGCTCATTGGATGCTTTCTGCCTGGTGGAGGGCTTGCCAGCCATGATTTCCACCAAAGTAATAAGCCTGGGACATTTCACTGGAAAATCCCACAGAAGACAGCCCATTTTCTGCCTAGAGTCCAGTAAAGGAAGAAGGCTGGATCTGAACTTTCAGTCCATAAACTTTCAGTTCATCTCCATTTTAATTCTGGTGCCTCTGCCCTTCCCGTCCTCTGCCTCTGCTCTCTCCGCCTCTAGTTTTCTGCAGTGATGATGGGAGGGAGTTATTTGGGGATTACGGGGATCTGATCACTTTTCAGATACTTTCAACCATTCCTTGTGTTTCTGCTGGTGTCCTCTCTTACTCTCTCTCTCCGTGTGTGTGTGTGAATACTTGACTGTCAGTGTCGTGAGGTTTCAGTAGAAAGCAGATCTTTAGCAGGACAAAAACTGAGAATGATTTTGTTTTTGGTCTGTGAGATAACATCTTTCGTCAGATTTGGAACATTCTTAGCCAGTCTCTCTTCAAACAGAGCCTCCACCATACTCTCCTCTTCTACTTCCTAGAGTCCAATCACACATATATTAAAACCTTTGATTGTGTTCCACAAGTCTCATACGATTTTCTGTATTTTCCATTCTTTTTTAAAATCTATCCTTCATTTTGTATATTTTTCCATTTACACTTCCAATTTACTAACCCTGTTTTCTATTGCATCTAGTCAAGAATTCACATTATCCTTTGAACTGAACAAAGGCCCATTTGATTCTTTCTTATGTATATCCCAGTGCTCTGTTAAATTATCCACCATTTAATTTCCTTTCTCTATCTCTCCCCCTTTTTTCTTAAACATGCTAATCATAGTTATTATCATAACTATAATCAAAATTCTCATTCGCTTACTTCACATTTAGGATGATCTGGTTTTTTCTTTATAGTATCTGGATTTGGAGGAGGGGGTTTTGTTTTTGTTCACGTGCTCCGGCCACACTTGGCAGACTTTCACTGCATGCTAGAGGTGATGTATAAAAAAATTTTGTGGACCTGACATCCAATGATGATATATACCTTCAAAGAGGATTCACCATCTTTCTGCTAGGCAGATAGAGTGGTGGTTGATCATTTTAATCCAATCAATCATTTGCTGAAATGAGGCTGGCTTGCAGCCCTGGTAAACCTCAGGCTACCTCTGGTTTGTCCCTGGCCCTTCAACGTTCTTATTTGAAATTCTGCTGTGATCTTGGAGTCCCCTCCCATTCCAAGTCTCAAACTCTAAACCTTTTTTTTTTTTTTTTTTCATGAAACTGTTCAAAAGCTCCATTACGCCTTTCAGAGATTTTTCTGGTTAGTTTTTTCGCTTGCTGTTTTCTGCACAGCCCCAGAATTTAGCAAGTGTTCTTAACAGAAATCTGTAGCATGCTTGAGGCCACCCCAGTCTCCACTAAATTCCCTTGATTTTTCTGCTCCCCAGCAGGTAGCCCCTGTGAGTGCAAAGCCCAAATTCTGTCTGCACTGGTAATTGACAAATGCCCCCAAGTTTAAAATGGCAACAGGAAGTCAGCTCAACTCTTCAAGGTCTTCCCCTCTCCTATGATAGCACCCAGTTCTCTGTGCCCCCGTTGTTCTCTGCTGCCTTCAGAGAAGACTTCCATCCTTATCTGATGTGCATGGCGCAGCACTAGGCTGCTGCTGGCTACTCTGCCCCACTGGGAAACACAAGTCATCAGGTTGATTTTTTTTTTTTTTTAATTTTTATTTTGAGATTTGGAAAAGAATTTTGCAATTGTTGTAGGATGAATTTAGAGGTTGTTGAAGGGGATTAGAATTACTGCTGTGATATTCCTATTGCCTTGTCTTTTAGTCAAGATGATTTCTGAAGAGTGAAATAATACAGCATATGAATAAACTTTATTGTCTAATTCTTGAAACTTCGATGTAGACCTTTAGAGGAGTATATAGTCAGCCCCGTGGATGCAGAGGGCACAGGTACTGGTTGTTTTATATACAGGAGTTGAGCATCTTTAGATTTTGGTACCCACGGGGGCAGGGGTTGAGTGGGGTGTGTCCTGGGACTGATCCCTCAAGGGGATTGAGGGACAGCTGTAAAAAAAGAAAAGTTGTTTATTTTGAGTGTTAGACTGTCTGGACTTAACGGAGACATACTGGCATATTTTGTAGGCACAGAGAAACCAGTGTCTTGTGTGGGTTGTTGACACAATATATCATTTCATTTTTCAGCATCTAACATTCACAAGAGAACTCGATTCAGATTCTCTTAGACATTACAGCTGGGCTGCAGACACCTTGGACAATGTCAATCTCGTCTCAAGTCCTGTTCATTCTGGGTAAGTAACCAAAAAGTCACTTTCCTTTATCCTGCTGAATTAGCCTTGCACTTACTATTTGCAGTTAATAAATTCATCTTGACAAGCTTCACATATATGAAATATTGATCTTCTAAAGGAACTTCTTTAGTGAGTATATGTGATATAAATGTGTAAATCATTGGTAAATTTTTTTTTCTAAGTAAATCTGAGTATTTATTTTTACTGATAAAAACGAAGCGCTGGAAAGGAAATTAAAGTATCACTGCATAAAAATTTCCTGGCTATTCTGGCACTACTTTTAGGTCCTTAATTTCCCTTTTCAATAAACAAATTTAAATATAGTCATTTCTCTCAATTTTACTTGATTCAAATGTAGTTTTTTTCCCCTGAGTATCTGGTTTTCCTGAAATAAAATTATAATTGAGCTGTATTAAATTACAATTTTTTAAAAGAAATGAATTTAGAAAAGAAAAGAAAAAGTGAATGTACTGATGTGTGTCCAGCAGAAGTGCCACGGCAAAAGCCACATCAGACAGGCCCCTCGTTTCTGCCCTGCTGGTCAGCAGGATGGGAGGCAGGCAGCCAAGCGGTGACCTGCTTCAACCGCTGAATTGATGATTACGGTATTGTTGGATACTGGATTCTTCACCTATAGGTTATTAAAACTTGGGATAATTGATACCCATACAAATGAAATAGAAATAATTCATTAAGATGATACAAATGCCACTCTGAAATTGACATTTAGGCCATAAGTTCATTGTGATCCAGCACATGTGCAGATTAGTTTTGAATGAAATAAATTAAGAATAATTAACATTTGTGAAGTGCCTTATGTATTTTATGAAGCATTTTTTCCTGCTTTTAATTACAATAAATTGTAATAGCTAACATACCTGGTGCTTTTCATGTATCTGGCATTGTGCTAAATCTTTTACATGTATTATCTTATTTAACATTCATTTGAACCTTAAAATGACACTGTGAGATAGTGTCATTACTCATTAGCCCCATTTTACAGAAGTGACGTCCTAGAGTCAGAGTAATGCTGCAGGTTCTTTAAAGTATTCTTGCACAGTTGCGGCTTGTAACACCACGATTCTGAAAAACAAATCACTGCAGTGTCATTTAAATAAAAATAATTTACATGAAAGTGCTTTATAAACTATAAACTACATGGTGGCCTTTAAGTCCTTAACATTGCATTTCTTTAATTCAATTAGAAAACCCTTTAATTACTAAGAAGAAAAACATAAAACACTCAGGATGCATTCATTCGGTGGGCAGACGTATTGAAGAGTGCTTCGACCCAAGCTTGGTGAATTGCCACCGTGTTACAAAAATCACTTTGTACTCTACATAGGAAAGAGAAGTACTAGGGTTTAATTTAATAAATCGAGGACTTGAGGGCGCATAGGATAATAAAATCAGCAATGAGCTTTCCAGTGCACTGGAGACAGTGAAGTATTTGAATATGAAACTTATCTCTCCTTCCCCTTGAATTCATGGCAGACAGTAGACTTTTGGAGGGAAGCAAAAGGAATGGCAACTAGTTTGGGCTGCTTTGAAAAGGCAAATATACAGTTGGTATACACTTGGAAATAGTTCACTAATGCCAAGTCTGTGGAGTAGCTTATATGTAGCTATTTACGGTAAATATTTTTCCAAGTTGTCCCACAAATGCCAAATGCTTTGGTTTCATTTTCTGATGGTTTTTATTTTTCCTTTGCTGATCATTGACATTTTCTGTTGCTTGCTTCTAATTATCTTACATTAATTTTTCCCATTTGCTTTTCTAAATTATTTTGCAGCTATTCTTCTCCACTTCCTCAGTATGATTCAAGGTGATGACTGTGTCCTTTATGTGAACCATCCCTTTTTTGTATTTTTAATTTATGTGCATTTTTCCCACAGTTAGATCGTGTCAATGTCTGTAGTATATCAGCATTTGTCATCCTGCCCTTCCTAAAACTAGAAACATTCATGTGTTAGTTTTAGGATCATTTGTAGAATTCCTGCTTTCATTTAAATAGTAATACGATACAATGAATATGACGAAATACCACCTTTTAATTTGTTCCTGTGAGTTATATTGCATGAAATTTTATTTTGCATAGAACATGTAAGGGATGAGTTTGGAAAACACGTCACTATATGTCATAATGTTATTGAATAATAGGACCGATATCCTGCGTAACATCTACTCCCATCTTTTCTCAGTCTTTTGACTCTATAAAGTTGAAAACCTTAGAACAATAAATAATCAGCAATGAGCACCAGCTATGCACTGGGTGCTATGCAGAACTCAGGGGAAGAGATTCTTCCAATTTGTCATTAAAATCTTCTAATCCATGTTTTTTTTTTTTTTTTTTTCCTTTTGGTTCTGATATTCTTTGTAGCTGGGGTATTTTTATATCAACACTGGTAACCTTCTTACATTACCTTCAGACTGCTCAGCTGCAAGTGGTTTGTTTATTTTGTATATATATTTTTTCCTTTTTTTTTTTTCCAGTATTAGTAACCAAGTCTGACCTAGGCAGTTTCTCAGCACACTTAACAAAATGGTTTTGTTCGTTGGTTTATTCGGGCTGCATTTATCATGTGCTTATTATGTGTGGGAACTGTGCTCAGCTCTGCAGGTCGAGCCGTGAACAGGACAAACCTGATCTGGATTACTTTCTCTATTAGTGAGACTCCGCTGTTAGTGGCCAGGGCAAACACTGCCCTCTCAGTGTAAACACGCCAGTGTTTGTACTCATACAACTGAATTTTCAAACCCAGAGTTTATCTTGAATCATTTTTAATTCATTCTGTTACTATTAGTCCCAACCACGAGTTGATTTTAACTACTAGAAGCTGGGAAAGATCAAATTTTTGTCTTGGGCTTCTTTATAATATTGCCATGCTGTCTTCACAACTGAGAAGAGGAGCTGTTAAATACGTATATGTCTAAGAAAACGGAGGCTCCCCAGAGCAGTTTCACGTGAGCCTTGTACCATTTATCACTGGAGGCAACTCACGCAGACACTGGTACAAATGAGCAAGTACCTTTGTCTTTAACTGGGGAGGAGTGTTTTTTATTTTGTTTTGTTTTTGAGAGGTTTGAGGTCTTGCCCTTGTACTTTGAATATCTGGTGGTTCCAGTCTCTCAAAGTAGGTATAATGATATAAAAAAACATGTATGAAAACCATTAATGAACCCAGAGAAAAATGGCTAAATCCAAAATGAGCAAAGGGTGTAAAGGTGATTCTGCCTCACTTGATGACCAGAGTTGGTTCTGAAAATCTGAGAGGCTGAAAAATGACTCCCCTTCTCTTGCCCCCTCTCCGCGGGGATGGTGGGTCAGCGTGCTTTGTTGAAGAGGTTACGCTTCCAAGGTCGAGAGGCATCACTCTTGAGGGAAGGGTCTCCAGCTAGGACCTCTGAGCAAGGCCTAACATCTATTTGCAGGATGTTAGAACAGTGTCTGAGGTGAGTACAAGGTAGAGGATTTTGATGGATGGGATTACCGACCCCCCGCCCCGCCCAGTACTGTAGGTATTCAAACAACTTTCTGATTATCAACATCTGGTGCTGTTCTGCTAAGAAGCGTATTTTTTCACATGTGAAAATTAGAACGCAAAAATACCTGTTTCTGTTCCCGCCTGACTTGCCCTCCTCCATGCGTCAGGCTCACTGGTTTATGTTCGCCTGGGTGCTTTATAAAACCGTGACGATGCCGAGAGCAGTCATGGGGGTCTTTTTCCCATGCCCGCGTGATAGGAATCAAGATACTACCCAAATATGCCACAACTCATTCTTCACATTTTCATAGCTACATGCCAACACATCAGTTTTCCTCACTAGCTTTAATACAACAGCCAGTGACAGAATTATAACTTTAGAGTATTTTCTAAAAAGTCTATTACCATTTTTATATTGCTATACAGATACTCAATGTAGGTGATTTTAAACAATTTTAAAGCCAAACTTACACTGAAAAAATGAAATCCCTTTCCATCAAAATTGTCTTAGTAAAACTTTAGTCATCTTCTGCTTTTATTCTTACTTTCCGCTTTGTGATAGTAAAACATAGAATGTTGGTCTGATTAAATATCATTCATTTTATGAGTTGTACTTGTGAAGGCATACTGTGGAGTTGCATCTGACTTACCGGAGAGAGAGATTCCGTAGTCAGCATATGGCTAAAACCATTCAAAGTTAACATGACCCTTGAATAGATCTTAAACCACCCACAGAGACCGCATTTGCTTTTTGGTTTTTGTTTTTAAATTCATGACAGTCCTTTAATAGCCAATTTTTATTCCAACTTTGAAACATTCACTATTCCTTCAATTTGAGCCTCTGACAAAGCAGTTGGCTTCCGTTAGAAGATCACGTTTCCCCCAAAAATAAGTTGTCGTGTTTCACTTTCTGCTCAGTTCACAAGTGAAATCCATGTTTGATGTGACTCCACTGTATTTACTTCCAGTGTTTTCTTAAAGAGAGGAAATGATAGCTACATCGTCTGTCACTTTAAACCTGAACATTTAACTGCAAGCCCGCCGGTGAGGATGGTTTATTTCTCTCCCTGATCGGGCCTCTGATCTTCTGCCTGCAGGTTTCTGGTTAGCTTTATGGTGGATGCACGAGGTGGTTCCATGAGAGGAAGCCGGCACCACGGGATGAGAATCATCATTCCTCCACGCAAGTGTACAGCCCCCACCCGCATCACCTGCCGTTTGGTAAAGAGACATAAACTGGCCAACCCACCCCCCATGGTGGAAGGAGAGGGATTAGCCAGTAGGCTGGTAGAAATGGGTCCTGCAGGGGCACAATTTTTAGGGTAAGTTGTTTTGTCAATTTTAATCTTGGCCCTCATACCACATCTTTGACTTTCTTTACCCTTGTTAACTCAAGTGGTTATTAAATCTATTTAGTTGCACCATTTCGAATGAGTACCACGTTCGTATAGTGGTCACAGAGATGTGTAATTCTGTGACAAGCTGGTAGACTGATATTTCCTTAACTCCGTTTGCTGGTCAAAGCTTTTACTAACCGAGAAGCATGTTCTCCGCTCAGTGAGCGCACGGAACCCCAGCGGCCCCGTAGAAGTCAAGGCACCACTCTTATCTGTATCACACTGAATATTGGCATCTTTGGGTGCATGTCTTTTTAAAGATAATTTTTCTGGAAACAGCCCATTGTGACATGGTATTTGACAAGAGGGAAAAATCAATTTATTTTCTGAGGTGGCACTTGGGTGTGAATCAGGCAGGCTCTGTCGTGACTGACAGTTTGTTCACAGTTTCCCCTTCTTGTTTCTCTTCCTGCTGCATGGATGCTATTCAGTAAACTGCATCTTCCTACCAATCCTCCCCCTGTAAATGAGGGTGAGAGCTTGGTTAGCCGAATCCTGCAGCTTGGGCCTCAAGGAACAAAATTTATTGGGTAGGATCTTTATAGACAAGATACAGAATGTCTACAATTCTTTTTCCATTTTCGATTTTTTTCTGTCACACCCATGGTCTTCTTCTTGTCTGAATTTTCTTTTCAGTTTTTAATGCTTTCAGTTGATGTGTGTCACTGAAAGAAAAAAAAAATCATAGTGGCTTGACTTAATGTAGCACCGCGACTCTCTTGTGCTTCTCGAGCATGTGGACTTCACTGCGAGCATTCCGCTTCATGACTTCGTGCTTTTGTAAACCTTTCTTTGATTTGAAGTGTTTCGACTGAGTAGGATAGTTTTTAAGACAGGCTGACAGTCTAATTTTAACCCAGTGTAAGAGAAGGTAATTGTAGGCTATGAATCAACATTTGCTATAAATGATATATGTGTGTATATATATATATGGATATATATATGTATGTGTGTGCAGTTACTTTTTTTTAAAAGTACTTATGCGTTATCTAAGTTATCTTTATGGGCTTGGAGAAGGAAAAGTCATCAGTAAGTAAACTGATTTTGCAAAAATGTTGGAAATACAAGACATTTAATGAAAACCAAATAGGCAACAGGTAGAACATTCTACTGAAGTTGTTCAGTTGTTTTGTTTTGTTCTGTTTAAGCTGAATTGTGTTGGTATTTGTGATCTGTCTGCTTGTCTGTCTGTCTGTCTGGTGTGTTTGCCTTGGCAATCTGCATGAAGAAACATGTTATGAAAAGCTATGCTTGGCTTTCTCCTTGGTCCAAGACCCTTGTTCATTTCTTCTCTCCAATATTGTTGAATGTCCTACACGAAGCCACATTCCTTAAGTATCTTCAGTGACAGTATCTGATATATTAACCTGCAAAGATTGTATCCAGTTCTAAAAAAAAATTTTTTTCTCATCTCCAAGTGTGGTTAAAAATGATGGTAAACATCTTAATAACCTTTGAAATTATTAACACTGTTAGAAATCGTTGGTTTTGTTTTTATTCATTGAAAAATAAAAGCATTATAAAAAAAATTTCAAACCCTTAATTTGAATTAATTACAATTATTTTGCTAAAAGTAAAATGATCATATTTATCATCCCATTTTAAGTGAATGCTTTTGTAATAAATCAGATAGTAATATGTTTTTATTTATATTATTTGATCATTACAACCACTATCCCTTTTTAAGCTCTTACCTATGTAATCCTATTACCATGTGCACATCAACACATAGGCTAAGAGGTGAGGTTACATACAACCTCTGTAGGAGAATAATGATACTGTCTACTTAAACGTCATAAAATAAAGCTGCACAATCCAACTACATAAACTGTGTGTGATTGTGGTCTGCTTACTTCCATTCATCTTTTTAGTATTTATCCTACTCTAAAATTTAACAAAATTATTCCTGTGCTTGATTGGCTATCTTCAATTTGCAGCCATTTTTTCACATTCTTTTGCAAAAGGACACTGTCAAAAATTAATAATCAGTTTACGACAATTTCATACCAACTATGCTTTCTCCGAAAGTTTAAATAATTCCTGTGCAGTCCTACTAGAGCTAGGAAATTAAGCTGCCCGCTAACATTTCACAAATTGAAAATCAGAGAAACCGTCTTAACTATGCAGGCCACGAAAGTTATGGAAACTGGCTGTTGGAGGGAGTGGATTGTTACATTGATTGTTTTATTGCTAAGGGAAAAAAATTGGACTCTTTCAAAATAGGAAATTCATGGAATTTCTTTTTTAAAGAAATGACCGTGTCCTTTTAAATCGTGAGCATTTTGTATAATATAATATACCTATCGTGTTTTTAAAAATGGACCAACTTTCTTTCTTATGGTCTATTTTAATAACTTTCAATTCCTCATGTGTGCTGAATATTTTACCCCTATTAAATCAAATGCCTAACGTATGGTAGGCCCCCCAGAATTGTCTGTGACTGAATGAATGATGGCATGTTCTCAGGCTTCAAATATATTATTTAATTAGCAAATGATTCTGCAGCTTTGAAATCATTCCCAACCTTAGTGGCACCTCTGATTTTCAAATGAATACTGTTAATGAAACATTTTTATGAGTTATGATACTATCAGTGTGTTTCATTTGATACCAAAATAATGTGGGATTTTTTTCCAGCCCTGTCATAGTGGAAATCCCTCACTTTGGGTCTATGAGAGGAAAAGAGAGAGAACTCATTGTTCTTCGAAGTGAAAATGGTGAAACATGGAAGGAGCATCAGTTTGACAGTAAAAATGAAGATTTAACTGAATTACTTAATGGCATGGATGAAGGTAAGTGTGATGGCTCCCTGTTTCTATAAACATCTGCAGGCAGAAAGCAAAGGATGGCTAGACGAAAGGAAACGGTGCTTGAATTTCACACATTTGTGTTTTAAACTGGGAATCAGGTTGCTCAGCACTTCTGGTTGTGTTTCTGTTTCTGTGTCTGAGGCATGAAGTCCCATTTAACCTAATACTCATTAGAAGGTGCCAACCTTCTGATCATAGATTTAATCAACTATATCAGTCTTTTCAAAACGTAAGAGAGTTTTCTAAGTTGAAAATGTGGAAGGAGGGGTGAAATAATGATGGAAGTTATGAAAAGCACGCGGAGCGTTTTTAAAAGAATACATTCACTTTTCCTTCTTGGAATTATTGTTTCCAGACTCTTTCTTTCATCGTAGTCTTCTCTCAGTGTTCTTCATGGATTTTTAATTTCTCTTGGGCAATAATCAGTTTTACAACATAAGGTCCAGGCTCATTACTGGAGTGTGTGGTGCTTCCCACATCGTCGTCTTTGACCTTGTGCAACAGGAGGTAGTGAGCGTGTCTCCTTCTCACACGCCCCTTCAGGCTGTCTGACCCTTAAAATCACAGCAGTTTTTCTGAGGAGACCTAAGGAATAGACTTATTTTGAGAGTAGGTCCCTGATGCAGTGTTTTCCTTTAAAAATGTAAAAAAAAAAAAAAAAAAAAAAAAGTAGAGAGCAAGCTCACCATAAAAGAAAGCTAATCTTTATACTGACTTCCTAATCACTTCAGATCCAGCAGTTGTTTTGTATATCAGCTTTCTTTTATATAGTCACTCTCTTAGCATTTAATTCACTGGTTTTTGGAATGCAGCCAGCATGGTCTCTCCTGGCTGCAAAGTGTGGACAAAGGAGGCCAACAGACTCATGGGGGTGTTGGATGGACGACCACGGGCAAGTTCTTTGATCTCTGAGAGCCTCTGTTACGTCTGTAAAATGGAGATTACCTTCCTCACTTCATGGGGTTGCTGCTGATAAAAAAAAAAAAAATTAGGTGAAGCACTTTGGAAATACAGCCCTTGTCACACACTAAGCCCTTGATAAATATTGTCACTATTATATTCATTCTACAGAAAAAAATTGTCATGTCAAAGGTTTTGTATAAGATACAGTTAATCACAGCCAGCCAAGAATTTAAAGTGTCTTTACAGCAGGGTAGGGGGAAACTCATCATTGTTGAGTACCTAGCATTTGTGAGGCACTGATAAATGCCTTTATATATGAAAATTTTGCATGAAAGCGTAGTACTGCAAAGTAGGTTGTTTTAATCCCACTTTATAGATAAGGGAACTGAAGTTCAAACAAGTCAAATAACGTGTCTAAGGTTTACCCCAACTAAGTAGCAGCACCAGGGTTGAAATCTAGTTCTACCTGTTTTCAAAGAATTTAACCATATCCCACTTACTTTAGAAATGTGTGTCCTGTGGAGAATAAACCTAAAGAAGAAAATGCCTATAAACCTCTAGGTTTAAAGATCCAGAATAGTCATTTTAAATGTTACACGTGTAATGAGTGGACATTAAATGTTTATACATAACACTGATACTTGCATTACCATCAACAACTTCAAATGATGTCTGATGGATGGAAACATGCAATGGTAATTAAAATTTCCAATTTTTATTACCTTCATGTATTTTAAAGCATAAAATACTGTCATTCTTTTATAAGAAAATTTACAAGAAAACACAATCAAAAGGTTTAAGAAGAATAAATCCTAAGAGAATGAATTGAATTAGCACTTTGAAAAGAATAAAATAGTATCGGTGATTCAGGATTAAAAAATGGAGAGAATAATATAAATCAGTTTTCCATAGAGGGTAGCTGGTTTTGTTTTGTTTGTTTTATGGAAAATGAAGTATGTAAATATTTTCATGTATCCAGTCTTAAATGATATCTTAGATTACTAATTTTTAAAATGTAGCATCTTCCACACGAGGATTTTTTTCAGCTGATAGCTGCATTGAGATTGTCAGCTGCTGAGGGCAAAGTACATGTCTGATCACCTTTGAATCACCAGTAGCAGGCACAGTGCTGACTGAGACACAGCCACCCCTGGAGAGGGGCAGGAGGGGGAACCTCACTGTAACGTGTGGCTACCTTGGGGTGGGCAGGTGGAGGGAAGTTCTCACCGGTCCCTTTCCTCTACCCGACACTTCATTAATATTAATCTCCAGGGGGAAAAAATTAAAGAGGAGCATTCACTTTGAGGAATGTTCTGAGAAAGTGACAATATTTTAGGAAGAAAATTGAATATTCTAAGAGAATGTTGCCCAGTAGAACTTGCTGTGATGATGACAGTATTCCCTGCCTGTGCTGCTCGACAGTATTCCCTGCCTGTGCTGCTCAACAGTAATCAGTAGTCACATGTGACTCTTGAATACTTAAAATGTGACTGGTGAAGGTAGTTTTGAACTTTGTTTAATTTCAAATAGCCACATGTGGCCAGTGGTTCCCTCATTGGACACTGCAGTTCTAACATAAACACTGTAGGTTCTAATAACATATTCTTCATTTTTCAGTATAGGTTATAGTATGTCCTATCAGGCACAAGCAGATTTTTTTTTTTTAATTTTAAGGTTTGTTTATGGAATGGCCTTCCATGTTTTCATACTGGTGTGTCTTCGTTTTTTTCTTCATAAACTAGTTTCCAAACAGGAATCTGTCATATCTTTGCTTAGACAAATGATGCCCCAAACACTGCCATACTAAGGGCATCTGTCAGGTGTTTTAAAGACACGATGACACAGCCCTCCGTCCTGGATTCTACATGTTACCTTGGCAATAGTGGCTAGAGTTTCTTTGCTACATGTTTAAAGACCAGATAAACTTTGGTTCCATTATAGACAATTAAAAGGAAATGTAAATACTTCCAAGTTCAAAGAATCAAGCACTGGAGGTCACTCCAGCAAAAAAGGAGGACTAAATTTTCAAGGCACAGTGGTTTTCTTCATGTATTAAATTTAAAAATAGTAATGAAGGAACCGATCGTCACATTTTATAACTGAAGCTCAATTAGTCAGATTTCATACCAGCTCAAGCTCCCCATACCACTGCTCTTCTCTTGTCCCCAGAGAACCTCCATTCCTCTTGGAACACTCTCTAAAAACAGACAGGCAAAACCAAAAATCGATCTGTCTCTAAAAAAGCCAACCTTCTTTTTCCTTCAAGGCCCAGCCCCTCAGTATTCTTGTAGGAAGAGGAGCATGAGGGATGGTTTAGGAGGGTTCACATTATGTTCTACCCTCTCCACTCTGTCCTCCTGGATAGCTGTTAATTACCAAGATAAAAATAGTACAGAAAAAGATGTATGGCTGAAACATTATGCTGCACACCAGGAATTGACACAGCATTGTAAACTGACTACACTACAGTTTAAAAAAATGGGGGAAAAAATAGTACATAAAATAAGCCAGTGACCAGACCACTCAAGACTTCCTGAAAGAGAAATAGAAATAAATCATCCTACTATTATTTTATTTAATGTATTAATTTCCCCAGCTCATAACAATTAAGCTTTACCTGTCATCTATGGCAAGTGACCCTTGACAATACCTGGCTTATTAAATGTCTCATATTAACCCTATTTTCCATAAATGAATCCTGCATGTTACTGGAATCGATATTCTACTTTTGTAACTATTCCTGGTACACCCTTGTCTCTGAAAATCTTAAAATCCAAATATTTATTTACTTATTTTTAATTTTTTAAATTGAAGTACAGACAGTTACAGTGCGTCAGTTTCTGGTGTACAGCATAATGTTCCAGTCATGCATATACATACATATATAAAACCCAAGTATTTAAAAATCATCTTAGTATTGTGATCACTGATTTTTACTAACAACACAATTGTAGAGATTAGATTGTGGTTCCAGTAGTATTTTAAAACTCGTCAAACTTTTCTGCGTGCACAAATTGTAACTCCAGGGAAAGACAAATCTAGGGAGGCGATCATTTGCCCATTGTAGTGTGGTCGTCAGGACTGTGATCTGTGGATGTCAGGACTGGAGTTCCTGTCGTGGCTCCACCACTTACTAGCTGTGCGACCCTAACAAAGCCCTCGGTCTCTCTAAACTCAGAACTAACAGGGAACAGACGAGTTAATACAGGTAAAGTTCTTAGCATGACACCTGACATGAGAACCACTCAAAGTCATAGACATGGCTGCCACATACAGTTGGGCAGGAGAGCAACTGAGGGCAGAAATCTTGCCTCTTCATCTGCTCTGACACTGGCCACCAGGACAAAGGGGCACTTGGATGGAATTTTTTCAAAGCTACTATCTAGTTGCTGAGCCGTATACCTGCAAGGCTGTCCACCCCAAGTGAGCGCCCTTTTCCAAATCATGGGAGGACTGAAGACGGTTACTCCATCACCACCAGTCAGGAAATAGTCACTAGGTAGATCTGTAGTCCCAAAATCTGGACTTCGATTCCAAATCTAGCTGTTTTTCTGCAGTACTCCCTTGCCTCTGTATCTTCTCAAATGAAGGATGCCTGTGAAAGTGCTTTCTGGGGAACAAAAGGCTGCTTAAATGTCAGCTGCTGTTTAAATTTTCCATTATTAATCAAGGTACAGCGCTAGTTGCTGATGGCTCAAAAGGATGTGGTATGTGTTCAGGGAAAAATTGTCATTGCAGAATAACGTGGAATCAAGAGTTATTTATGTCCCTAGCAAGCTCAAGAGACAAAGGCATCAGAGCTTATGCTAATGAAGCAAGTGTGCGAGCAAAGCTCTATTGAAAGAAGAGGCTAGAATGACACAGAGGACATGTGGTCTGGGTGTGAAGACCCTTCTGTTACCACTGAGGGACCACGTGGCAGGAGTAACTTTCCTCTTTGGCAGCAGACATAGATCTTGTTCGAGCACTTATTAATTCGTGTTTTCTCGGGAGAGAAAAAGATATCAAAGAACAAAAAATACTCATTCTGCTCCCTGCAGAAACATCAGCTTTCCTCTGCACCAAATTGAATCCACTTTGTAGGTTCAGTTAAAACCTTACTTTAGTTAAGCTCACAAAGTTCAGTGAAACATGTTTAAAATTGTGCCTTCAAAGTGAGACCTCAAAGGAGGTTTTGTAGTTTCGTGGTTATGCTGGACCTGGGAGTAGGACTGACTGGTAGAAGCATCCTTCCTCCTTAGAGGTCTCAAAACCTGAAGAGCTTGAGGAATGCGCCGGTCCTGTGCTGCCCAGTACAGTAGCCCCTGGCTACGTGTGGCTACAGAACACTTGAAATGGGGCTGGGACAGATCGAGATGTGCTGCAGATGTAAGTAAAACATACCAGACATCCGAAGATTTAGTACCCCTCCCCCATATATGTCTCATTCATAATTCTGACATTGGTTACGTATTGAAATGGTAACATTGGATATATTGGGCTAATTAAAACATTGTTAAAAATAATTTCACCGGTTCCTTTTTTATTTTTTACTGTGGCTATATGAACATTTTTAGTTACCTATGTGGCTTGCATTATATTTCTCTTAGACAGCCCTCCTCTGGGTGGTGTGTAGATTTTGTTTTACACATATTAGGTCTAAAATCCAGTAGGTTTTAAAAATCAAAATCATTGCCACCTCAGTATCACAGGCATGCTTTGAGGAGATAAGAATTTTGCTATGACTTTAAAATCCGAGTCACTATATTGGAACAAAATGTTGCTGCAGTTCTCCAAACAACATTACAGTGCTGGGGAAATACTTTCTCCCTTGTTATCATTGCCTAACATTCAGATGAAAGCAACTGAGATTTTAAGATAATACATTTTAGATAAAATAACTACATATATTATTTTATTGTAAATTGAAGCAGGAAAGAAAAATTGATACTTACAATGTTATATAACAAAATGTCCATAATTTATTTTCTAGCTATATCAATAATATTTTAGAAACACGTCTCAGTTAAAAATTGCTACTTTGATTCTTTTCAGTTGATCTTGTTTTTAATTTATCAGCCATGAGACCGAACAGTAATCTTAAAGTGTCAAGTTAGATTGTAGAAGCAGTTGAGCACTGAAAAGTGAACTATGTAGCTTTCTGTTGTACACAGCACCATCTGTTGGAGAAATCTATTAAGAATTTTGAAAAATTCAACTTAACCAAATCAGGATTGTGGCTGGGATTTTTTTTAAAAAAAGAAAAAGCCAAACACTATTAATTAAGCCATAACAAAATACTAATTTGCTTTTGTCAATTGCCATAAAACTGTTATTTTAAATCAGCTGAACAATGCCCACCATGTGTGTAACTGTATCGGGACAGTTCCCTCCACTTACTAGTCAGGAAATGAAAATGGGACCAAAGCACATGAGCATTAATAATGCCAAATTTTATATATTTCTATGTGTATGGATTTGCTAGCAGTTAGATGAAGCATTAGTGGGTCAAAAAACGACGTCAGACACCCTGCCCCACACGTCCGAGCGGGGCTCTGGGCCCTCCGAGGGCAGGGAGGCAGTCTGAGAGAGTGGGCGTTGGCTCCATCACCTTCTGCGTCCAGGGGATAGAGGCCAACGCGCCGGACCCCGCAGGTCAGGCCCCTTGGAGCTCAGTGCACTTCCGTGTTTGCTGCACATGCTGGGGTCCTGTTTACGGTGTTTGGCTTGAAGATGTTATATACAACCCTGCCTTTGAAGATAGGATTATATTAATGGTTTCTGGTATGGGTATAGTAACAATGGTTAACAAAGGGTTGAAGAAAAGTTATGTAAGGGGGCTAATTGCCTGAAAGCTGTGCCTTTTTACTTGCACAAGTGGAAAAGAAAGTAAATGTGGAGAAACATTTTCCCCCCTTTGGGGGAAAAAAAACCACGGAGAAGCAGATGCAAAGAATACGAGGCTTCTGCAGTGATGGAGGAAGCCTTAGAATAATTACTGCAGCATAGCTAGCTGTGCCCTCCCTCACTTCTCTCCTCCTGGAAGCCTTCCCTAAACCCCAGCCTAAGTTAGAGCCACCTGGGAAGTACGTCCCCCACACCTGGCCTGTCTTCTTCAGTAACAAGAAACTTTGAACTTTGCTGTCTTCCTTGGTGGACTGTAAAGTCCATGAGGGCAGGGACTGGCTCTGACTGGCGACAGCCATTATGCCGAGTACACGTAACAGCTCTTAGCAGTGTTGCTACTTCATCGTAATTTGTTGACTGAGTGAAGAATGAATGATTTGTATTCAGGCATATGCGTCACTCTGGGTGGTAACATTTCCTCAGTAATTCGGTGATCCGTACCCAAGAGAGAAAACGACTTTCTAAAGGGACTTTCTAAACAACCGAATAGGGAGAGGAGGTCTAGGGGCAGGATAAGGGCACGTAATGATGAGGAATTCATTTTCTGAAAATAACTTTAAATGACTGTCAGAAATCATACGAATTGCTAAAACTGGAGGGAAAAACAAGCAGGTATATCATTGTTTCCAGACATTCTGCGTCATTAGCACTCAATTACTTGTGCAAATCTGAATGACAAAGAAGGTAGTTAAGGGTAAAATGTTACTCTGGATAGTTAAAGACGTATAATGCTGATCCAGACAGACGTGTAGCAGATGCCAGAATTCAGGAAGGATGTGAGTTAAATGACTAACATTGTAGAGGTGCACGGGACCTTTCTGTACTGTCTTTGCAACTTCCCGTAGATCTAATTATTTCAAAATAAAAACTGAAAAGGTTCCTACTGTGTTTGAGGAAGAAGGATCAAGTTATATCATTTGAGGGTATTTTTTCCTATAAAATAATGGGTGGGTTTGTTAAGAAAGTTGTATATTCAGTTGGAGCTGAACTTTAATTCCAAAGAAATGAATGTCTAATTTTCTGAAATATTTCAGTGAATATGTTACAAGTGCTCTATTGTTCTGCATTTTCTACAGACAGAGTTAAGTATTACAGATGTATCTCTTATTTCCTTCATTTCCCCCAATTTATCTGATACTTAATTTTCTGTGATTGGTGAAATTTTCTTTTAAAAACAGAATGAAATTGAAATGATAACAGTTATGACTTGTATGCTTGAGAGATGCAAAACAGATATAGCGTGATTTTTTTTTTTTTTAATCCAGCCTTCGATCTGCCACAGACTGGCTCTCTGGCATCCCTCTATCTCCAGAGCTGTGTGACCTTGGAAGGAATATGTGGCCTAAGTTATGATGTGAACAGAGCAGTGCTGGTGGTTTTGTATCACTTACTTGTCATATCCACCCCAGAGGAAATTTCTCTTATCCTGATCTTGCAGACGGGGAACGCAGGGCTCAGAGTTCAGAAACTTGCCCAGGGTCCAAGCGTACTGGTTGGAGAGCTGGATCTGAACCCCAGGCCCCTGTCTCCAGTGACTTTCCACAGACCTATACTAGCTAGCTCACCCTTTTGAATTCTAACATTCTAAGACTCCATTTTTTCCCCACTGCTCAGTATCAAATACTCCATTCTTAGAAGAACAAGCTGAGCAGAGCATTCACATGACCAGAAGTTAAACCCTAGACACAGAAATCATGCTTTGTGAAACCCTGATGTTGTATTCTTTCTATAGACTATTCACACTCACACCTGACCAGGTCACAGGCAGCCTTCAGAACAAATTAGGGGTTAGGGATTCACAGACACACATCACTACATATAAAATAGATAAACAAGGACTTACTGTATAGCACAGGGAACTGTGTTCAACTTCTTATTGACGTATAATGAAAAAGAATAAGAGAAGAAAAAATATGTATGTGTGTATATGTGTAACTGAATCACTTTGCTGTATACCTGAAACTACATAGTATGTTAACTAACTTCAATAATTTTTTTAAAAATTGGATACAGAAAGAGTCATGGCCCCATTTGACCAAGTTATCAAGACATTTAATGATGTGCAAGTAAGAGGGAGGCAAAACTAATCAGCATCATCATTTGAATGCTTTAAAAAAAAAGGCAACTCAGTGCGAACATGATTTCAATCCTGTTATTTATGCTTCATTGTATTATGATATTCAGAACCATTTATATTTGCAAAGCCTTTTTGATCCTTATTGCTCTGTTGCAAAATCTCAGTTACAGAGAATGCTGTCCCACCTTTTAGAAATAAAGCAACTAAATGAGTTACAAAGTGCTTAAGAAATGTATCATTAATCAGTGAAGCAAGAATGCAGCAGGACATTAGCTTCCACTTCTTACGCAGCAGTAAGTGTCACTGTAATAGGGGCTTTCTGTTCCAGGAGTGGGCCAGCAAGAAGTCAGCAAATCTATCCATTACTCATCTATTTATCAACCACCACCCACGGGCCAGCTAGTCTGCTGAGACACTGTGTTGTCTAGTGGTTGAAGTCCATGTCTGTGTGATTCCATCCCTTCTCCCACCCTGGTCCTAGGTTCTAATCTCAGCTCTAAAGCAGATCAGCTAGGTCAGTTTGGACAAAATACTTAATGTCTCTGAACTTCAGACACTTACTTTACCAAAATGCTGCACAGGCAAAATAGTGATTGACCTGCCACAAAGTAGACATTTTGTAAGTGTAAATTCTAACCTTTCTCCTGGCCAAACCTATTACAGAATTCACCTCTTTTGCCTTTAATTTGTGTGTGTGTGAAAACTTTGCTAGTGACAGATTAAAAACAGAGAGAGAGTCCAGGGTCCTTTCATAGTCACCCTGAAAGGTAAGAAGCTCTTAACTTCTTTATGCTCTTGTCTCCTTTAATTCTACAGCTGGGAAGGAGTTTAGTATATCCTTTTCAAAATAAAACCACTTAGAACTAACAGATAGTTATTGTTGCCCCATAAGCTCCTCTTCTCATATTGAAACATCTTTGAGTTGTTTTTCATGGGATCCTGTTGTCCTGTTTTTAATAATGTGGGTTCTGAATTTTTAAGGACAGGTGTAGGGTGGGAGTCTACTATGATCTTGCTTCTCAAATGCATCATCATAAAGTCACCTGAATTGACTGAGTGTGGAAATCTCAGGTTCCACCCCTGGCCTGTCAACCAGAATGTCCATGCGAGAAGCCGAGAAGCCGAGAAGCCTGGGTGGCACTGCTGCTGCTTCTGATGGGGCCAGCTCGGGGCGCCCTGCACTAGGGCCTAGCTGCTCTGTACGCAGCACCACGTTTGTGCTGCAGATTTCTTTGTTGAGTTTATCTCTGTATGTGAAGGGTGAGGACGAAGCAAAGATTCCGGTTTCTCTGATCTAAGTAATAGACCATTTTAAAATCCGAATAAATTCAGTCCTGGACTCACTGGCATTCATTTTCCCATGATCACACTTCATTGCTATTTGCCTGGAAATCTGACTTTTCTGATACGCCTTTTTAGTTTGCAACATAGGACTTTCAGAAAAGTTTTTATTCTCATGAGTTTTTAATTCAGTTTGAGTAAGCAGTCATTAAATAAATAGTAATTTCTGAGTTATAAATACCTGGACATAATAAACTTTACTATGGATTGAAAAGTAGGAAGACTAGACCTAGTTTTTCACATACAATTTTTAAATAAAAAAACTTATTAAAAGAAAAATCAATCATCAGTCTCCACTATATATTTTCAGAGCAATTTTTAAAGAATGATGCAGTATCTGGTATGAAAGTGTGTCTCATTAATTCTCAGTTGATTTCTTAGTGGATATGAGGAGGCCCTCCAGTGTGCCAGGGCTCAACAGTGAACATCATTTATTGTAGTTTAACCGTGTTCACTTCACATTTTGTGAACAGAAAATCTAACTTTAAGACCCATTAAAAATATACCAGATTCTAAACTGAATAAAGAGCCTTTCCAAGGTGCTCACGGTGCCGGCTGAACGGGTACCAGTCAGGGCTTCACAGTAGCTGAGTGTCAGGAGTCCTCTCCGCTCCCTCTTGGCAGACTCCTCTGGCCAAGCTGGGTCTTTTTTACCTGTTTTCAAACACTGAGCTAAGATCATTCAATTATTGTTTTTGAGTTTCCTTTTTTTGAAAGCAAGAAATAGAGGGAAAATGGGCTTGAGTTGAATCCACATTAAAACTCTAATAGTCTGTTGTATTACTTATATTTATGTATATTTATTATTTAATACTAGCATGAGTATTATTGCCCACATAATAATACATGAGTGTACACTCATTATAATATACATTACAATTTTCTTCTCTTCCCCAATTTTTATGTAAATTATATGAATTTATACATAGACATATAAAGATGTGATTTGTCAGTTATATATTTTCTTTCTAATTTAATGTACCTTAGAGATTTACACGTTAAAACATACTTTTTTGTAACAGAATTAGTGTATTTTTGAATTTTTTTTAAGTGTAGTTGATTTACAATGTTAGTTTCAGGTGTATAGCAAAGTAATTCAGTTATCCATATATATATATATATACATATTTTTTTCATATTATTTTCCACTATACATTGTTATAAGAAATTGAATATAGTTCCCTGTGCTATAGGTCCTTGTTGTTTATTTTTTATATAATGATGTATATCTGTTAATCCTAAAATCCTGATTTATCCTCTCCCTACCTTGTCCCCTTTGGTAGCTATAGTTTGTTTTCTGTTTGTGAGTGAATTTTGGGTTGGTAAATAAGATTTGTATCATTTTCTTTTAGATTCCACATGTAAGTGACATCATAACAACATACACTTCTATCCCATTCTTTTTAATACTGCACAGTATACCATAGTATGAACATATCATAATTTATGCTGATGGCCAGTAGAATCTTGTGATAGACTTTCAGGTTATAGGAATTCTGTAGTGGCTACTGGTTTTCTCTCCTCACATTTACCTTCTGTCCACATCACTTACTTTCTTATTTATGCAGATACCCTGCAGTGTAATGGCGTAGCCTTCACCTGTGACTCTTGAAGAGATTATGTTTCTCTTTTAAAAAGCAATACTTAAATAATAATCTTTGTATTTTTACATTTCTATTAACTTTTATTCTCAGAGGAAAAAATTTAAAATATTTTAAATACACATGTGTACAGAATATAATCTGGTTAAGGGAGGGTACCTTTTCTCCGTTTCGTCATGCAGAGGTCTGGGGATATGAGTAATTCAGGAAGGCAGTGTGTGTGTGATTCCACTTCAGAATGGTGCGTGGAGACTCCAGTGCCTAAAATCCACACCTCAGTCATTCCTTTAGGGTGAGGCTTATCTTTAAAGTATCTGTTAAAATACACGTTGAAGGTGGATAATGATGCAGTTTTTAGTGGTGACAGAGGAATTGCCCAAAGCTTTCAAATAGAGTGGGAATGGCACAGGGTCCCTGAACCCCTGGCAGATCCTAAAAGATATCAGAAGTTGAGCGTGGAGTTGGAAATCTGAGCATCTCCATTGACCGCTCATATGTGGCATCTGAAGTGTGCAGATGTATTGAGGCCACCTTAATGTTTTATCTGAGGTAATATGCCGGAGGTGTGGCCGGGCTGCCTCCACTACACAAGCAGGCAGCTCTTCCCAATCCACTGCCGTTGGTTCCCGGGGGTGAGACATCTGTCTCCGCCTTTACTCCTCACAGATGTACATGCACACACCCGCAACACTCACACTTCCAAGCAGCTGAGAAGTGCACATGGCCACGAGTCCCCTGAAAGGTGCCTCCCTCCCCCTGGTAGGTCCAGACTGATCTGGAGTAAACTTCAGATGCACAGGATACACGCTTGTTACAGGCTGAGTTAGGAAATCTGTCTCGATTGAAGGATGTAATTTCATGGCAGAGTCTGTGTAAACTGCTTGCACTGAGTGGAGTCCTAAGCCATTTCTAAAGGAGAACATAATCACAAGTTTGAGGCTGAAATAAAAAAATATCTACTTAGCTGATGGTGATGAGTTGCACAGGAGTTTAAACAAATTATCAGAACTTTCTCAGCTGTAGCATATTATGAACTCTGGGAATTCAGTCTTTTTAAAATAAGCCAAATTATGGGAAGGGAAATATACCTGCTCTGTATGGAAAACTTATTTTCTGTCAATTGCTGAATAGGTGAAAACTTCTCTAGAGTATTTTTCTAAGCAAACCCTTGATTCCTTCCTGTTCTTCTGCACTAGCCTTCTTTTTTATTCTTTACCTTCGTTTTCTTTTCCTTTCACTAGGGACTCAGTATTTGGGTTTGGACAGAGCAGAGGGGAAGGAGATGGTCAGAAAACAAAAAGGACCAAGATTCCAGCTCCATTTTTGATCTGAACTCTGTTTCTCTCCCAGCTGACAATTCATTTGGTGCTCCCATCTCAGACTTGGGTGGTTAATCTGCAGAATGAGAAGATGTCACTAATCAACGACCTAACCGTCCACTTACCTTCTACACATTCCTGTTTAGAATCCATCATGCCCTCCGCCCTGTGTCTAATAAATGAGGCAGACGTGTTCATAGTGGGGGGAGGGTGGGGCCTGTGTTGGATGGAGCAGAGGCATGAAGAGAGGCTGTGTGAGCAGTGAACAACTAAAACAAAGCCAGCACCCCTCCCTGAGGCTTGGGGACTCTCCCTTTATTTTGTAGCAAGTAAAACCACCCAGCCGTGTAAACCCAAAGGTCATACTATCTTATTCCCCACCCTCTTTGCACCTCCTCACCTCACCACCCACCCCTCTGGAACAACCAGTGCTAATAGCCTAGAATGTTTCTTCCATAAATTTCTCTTATAAAAATATACAAACATACAGGTTATACTTTTCCTCTAAGAAGGATCACACTCTGCACACAGCTCTGCATCTTGGTTCCTTCCTCACTCTATATACATGTCAGTCGCTCCCTGCCTGGCTCCCCCTGCCCTCAGAGCTCACCTCTCCTTTCACCTCCTCAGAGACGTGTTTCCTGACCCTCCCCTTCTCCTTCCCTGGTCACATTCTGTTTCCTCCCCTCTATTTTTTTCTTCCTATGTGCTTAGTGGTGTGTTCCTTCCCTGCCACCCCCCAAATGTAATCTCCCATATAAGCAGAGACTTTAGTTTGCTTTCTGCTATGTCCCCAGTGACTAGACCAGCGCCTGCACATAGTAGGGCCTCAGTAAAAATACTTGGCAAATGAACAACTCTGACTCATCCTGTTTACTTGCTGCAGGAGTGTTGAGTGTGTGGATGAACCGTGACTTAGCTACCCACATCCCTACTGACGCCCTTACCTCCAGCTGTAGTCATTACAAGCAGTGGAGCTTTGTGTGTGCTTGTAAGACTCCAGAAAAGGGGACTGCTTAGTCCAAGGATAGATGCGTTTTCATTTTGAATAGATGATGCCCAGTTACATCATCAAAAGATGATCGCCATTCATGCCCACCTGCAATGACCGAAAGCACCTGTTTTCCCCAAAATTTCCTTTGACAAGATGTTGTATTAGTCTTGAATCTTACCAAGGGGTGGGTGTGGAGGGAGATTGTATCTTGTTCGAATTGGAATTTCCATGTAAATTATTGATTTTGAATGTTTTAATGTATGTTTATTGTCCATTCTCTGTGAATTGCCTGTTTATAACATTTTGCCATCTTCCACTGGCTTGTCTGTCATCTTATCAACGTGTAGCTGCCAAGAGTTGTGTGTATTAATTCTTAATTTGTCATGTGTGGCTGTTATCTTTCCAAGTCTACCTTTTGTCATTCAAGTTTACTGCTGTTGTTATAGAAAGCTTTACGTTTTTATGTAGTCAAAAAGCTCCCTTACAGGCCTCTGGGTATCCAGTTTTGAGTAGGGAGGTTTCTCCTACCCAAGGCTAAAGGCTATGCTCTTGATTTTTTTTCTGTAATATTTTAATTTTTTAAGTACTTAAGTCTCTTGGCCAGCTGAATTTTTATTAATATATGATAAGGTGTAATGATTTAGCTTTGCTCTCCCAAATAATTTCCAATTACATCAACATTGTCTTTTAAATAAACCATCTTTCCCCCACTGAACTGAAATTTAAATGTATGACTTTGATTTAAATATATTAAATACATAATACATATATAAAAATATGAACTTATACATGTGTGTATATGTGTACACACAGATAAAGTTGAATCTGATTCTGTTTTCATCCCTCTGCCCTATTTGTCTGTTCTTATATATTTCTTATATTCTTATATGTCTCTCTAAATAACTGTTTTATTGTGATACTTCTAGGTAAGTTTTAAAATCTTACAAGATAAATTCTCCCTCACAAATCTACTTCTCCCAAATACTCTTGGCTAGTCTCAAATGTTAATTCATATATTTTAAAAATCATTTATTTCAATTAAACCTACAAGAATTCTGCATAAAGGTGGGCTTTTGAAAGAAAGCTGTCTGGCTGCGTTATAGGAGATGGACTGGAGGAAGGAGAGGTGAGAGGCAGCGAGGTGGTTCAGAGGTGGTCTCAGTCATGTGAACAAGTTGGAACAGGGCCTGCACAAGGGGGTGGCAGGAGAGCAAGCCAGTTCCAAAGTAGAATTAACTGGACTTTGACCTTTTGATGTAAAGTACAACGCAAAGTGAGTCAAAGCTATTAGACTGGAGAACCGGGCAGAGTGTAAACCCTCTACCAGAGTTGGTAACAGAGTTACCACAGGAGGGAAGATGTGTCCACCTGCAGACAGGCCGAGACTGATGTACGAGGACCACTGACGGGCAGGCAGCAATTGATGATGATGATACAAATCAGTTGTGTAATTTTAAAATGTTTTAAAGAGGTTTTTCAGATCAAGTTCTACAGCCTTTTACACATACTGAAGCCCCTACACACTTTCTTGTGAGGCACTACTTTTTTTCTGACTCATTCTTACTTTAGGCCGCTTTGAGGGCAAATTATTGTAAATAATCACAGAATTAAGGTATCCCTTCTTGAAGAGAAATTTGTCCATAGGTGGTAAAATGCCAGTTTTCAAAGATGTTTATTCCTCTTCAGTAGAAATATTTTTCTACAAATACCGTACGTGAACAGCTTTATAATGTTTCTGCAAAGCTTGACTTACTTTAAAGTCACTGTTGTTTTCTCGCTAGCATAAAAACTCTAGACTACTGAATGTAAATAATTTTAACTGTCAAAATTATGTATCAGTCTGTCTCCGAGTATTGTGGGGCTGGGCTTATTCTCATGGCTTTCTCTTTCACTTTCCCTTTCAGAACTCGACAGCCCAGAAGAGCTAGGGAAAAAGCGCATCTGCAGGATCATCACTAAGGACTTCCCCCAGTATTTTGCGGTGGTTTCACGAATTAAGCAGGAAAGCAACCAGATTGGTCCTGAAGGTGGAATTCTGAGCAGTACCACGGTGCCCCTCGTCCAGGCTTCTTTCCCCGAGGGTGCTTTAACCAAAAGAATTCGAGTAGGCCTTCAGGTAACATTCACAAAAAGTTACCCTCTTTGGTACACGTCAGGAGCACGTGAGCACGTTCTGCTCTGAAAACAGCTGTCATGACTCATCCTAATGGTATTGCTCATCAAAGCGTTAAGCCATGTTGGGAATCATGAACCTATTTTAAATGAAAGGTATTAAGTGAGCTTGGTGGCTTATTAAATAAGGTACGTATTTTAGGGGTTTTCTGTATAGAAGTATCACTTGGTTTCTGATGACAGTTCATTTTTTTAACCATAGGTTATTGGTCTCAGTCTGTGGAGCAACAAAGCACCTAAGAGCACACATTCCATTAAAGAAACGAACCATATTTGATTTGGTTTATAATGTGCCACATCATAAAATCAGTAATAGTGAAACTTGCAAGCTTTCAAATTTTAGTTCAATTTAAGTAAATCATGAATGCTGGGTTTTAGCCAAACCGGTTGGAAGTTGTTCTGGTTTGGAAAGCTGGCCGAAAGTCTTGGCAGGAGTGGTCTTTCTGGTGTATACTTATTTCTGTTAGAACTTAGCTGGTACTTTTTTTCTCACTGAATAAGGAATATAACCTGTGTTGTTAATATAGTAATTAATAGTTTAACTAAAAGTTCATGGTCTTTTTTGTAAAACTGGGCTCTCTTGCCCTAGGAGTTGGGTTTTTTAGAGTTGCCTTCGGTAAACTTTTGGAGCTAAAGAGACCACCTAACGTTTCAGTGGATGAAGTTCCCACCAACTGTCCCCCATATTGAATCTTTTACCAAACAGCAAAGAAACCAGAAGAAAGAAGTTAGGCTTGGTAGGCTAGAAACGATATCCTTTGAAATCTTGTACGCCTTTTTGTTACTTAACTCTGAAAACGTAAATTTTTACATGGGTGCAGGTTGCCTCTATGTTTTACTGAATGTCCTGCACCGAGTTAAAATACACCGGACTCAGTATTTGTTGTCCTTTGGGTTAGACGAGAGGCTTCTCTGCTGTGAGATTTGACTCCCTCTGTCACGCAAGCCCATGCTGTCAGTGTTCTACTGGGGACATATTCGGGCTGGCTGGTTCCTGCTACAGTGTTAGGTTGTTTTTGGTTTGGTTTTATGCCTTCCTGAAATAGTGAGAAAGGATGAAGAAGGAAGACATCTGTTGTTGTTGTTGCTGTTTTTCCCTCAACTAAAAAGTCAACTTTGTGGTAAGACAAAAATACCCACTTCCATTTGAGATCCTTTTCCCTGTCTCTAGGCCCAGCCTGTTCCAGATGAAATTGTGAAAAAGATCCTTGGAAACAAAGCAACATTTAGCCCAATTGTCACTGTGGAACCAAGAAGAAGGAAATTCCATAAGCCTATCACAATGACCATTCCAGTGCCCCCGCCCTCAGGAGAAGGCGTGGCCAACGGGTACAAGGGGGACGCCACGCCCAACCTGCGCCTCCTCTGTAGCATCACAGGTTTGCTGACATTGTTGCTGTTCTTGCCACCGATGCTACCACTCGCGGTGATTCTGTACAAAGACAGCGTTCTAAGAGTAGGAAAAAGGAGTAAAACCGTATACTTGCCCATCACCTCATCTCTATTACCCCTGTAATGATTTCTTTACGATGCTGATATCATGACTCACTTAAAACTCAGTGATAGCACTTTGCCTGCTATTAAGTTTAGTGTTAATAACAGCGCTTTTCTTTAAGGCTATTGAGGTATTACTGAATCCACTGGAGCATCTAGGTAATGTCTTCGTGACATAGGTTATAGGAAATTGGATGGACTTTGGGGAAAACAGAGCTCCCACAGAGTGCCAGGAATAGGGAGGAGCAGAGTGACTACCTGATTTTTCTCACCCCCTCGGCTCCTGGGTGTCATCCAATAGACTGGATACACGGGGCTTAGATGAGCACATTTTGTGGTAAGTACCTGGAGTCTGGCGCTCAGTTCATCATTTGATTAACTTAATGTGACTTTTACCTGAAAGTCCAAGGTAAAGATAGGGTGTTTTTTGCATGTTTTTTGTTCTTTTCTGAAGAGTAATCTTAATGGCTGTTTCCCCTGTTAGCCTGGAGAATTAAATGGTCCAGGCAGTATAAAATGAGCTGCTTCTTAACTTTCTTGATAGTTCTGGCCTTTAAAAAAAAAAGAATTATATTGTCTATCTGAAACAATAAATCATTTGTACCTACAAAGTGCACTTATAAATTGTGGCTTATAATATATGGCCTAAACTTGTGAGCCTCAAATTGAAGCCATTCATTAGTATCCAGGCAAACAGAAAAGTCATTTTTTTTTTTTAAATCTAATACTGTCTTACAAGGAGATCCCTATAAGCTGGTAAAAGTATCAAAGGAGAGTGGAGAGGAAAACTACCTCTTAAGACGTGTGATTGAAAGTGCTGAAGTTTTGCGAGTTACTGGCTACGCAGGAAGAACAGAATGATAACAATTTTACAAGGAGCATCTCCCATAATAAAGTCAACCTATGTGCTGTTGTTCTCTCAGGGGGCACATCGCCTGCTCAGTGGGAAGACATCACAGGAACCACTCCCTTGACATTTATAAAGGATTGTGTGTCTTTTACAACCAATGTTTCAGCCAGGTATGGAAATAAAGGATCCCAAAAAGCGCTAGGAATTTGTGTTTATTACCTTGTGGCAAGTAAAACTGTTGTGCTGAATGCCAGTACAATTATTCCCTAAAATGTTGATGGTGAAGTTGGGCCTAACTCAGAAATTGTAAAATCACTTGGATGTCGCTGTATCCAGTTCTCACGGGAAGCTACAAGGTGGTAAAGTTGCTTCTTCCAGTAGAAGTTCTTAGGAATTCATAAAACCTGATAGGATTTTCCTTCCTCTCCCATTCCGCCCCCTACAAAATGCTTGTTCCTTCCAATGGTAAAGTAATAAATTAAACTCTTAAGCAGGAGTAGAAGGGAAGGCTTATCGTGGGTATAAGAGAGGAACAAGAGGTTGATGAAAAAGACAATAGAGGGGAAAAAATCCTTAGCATTTTCTTAGCAAAATTACAACAGTAATAAAGGTAGGGTTTCTGTGTTTGATAAACAGAGTAAACATCTTTGCTGTTTGTTTAAATGAACAAGTTAGTGTTCTGGCTTAGCTCCTTTATATACTCTAATTTTTTGGATGGTGATTTTTAAAGATTTGAAGTCACCTCATGTTCACACTTCTGCTTTGTTTTTGTCTTTCTCAGATTTTGGCTTGCAGACTGCCATCAAGTTTTAGAAACTGTGGGGTTAGCCACACAACTGTACAGAGAATTAATATGTGTTCCATATATGGCCAAGTTTGTTGTTTTTGCCAAAATGAATGATCCTGTAGAATCCTCCCTGCGGTGTTTCTGCATGACAGATGATAAAGTGGACAAGACTTTAGAGCAGCAGGAGAATTTTGAGGAAGTTGCAAGAAGCAAAGATATTGAGGTACCTTGGTCACAACAAGTTCATTCAATTACGTTCCCCAGATATGGGGTTTTATTTTGAGGCCATAAAAGCACCACTATAAATATCAAGTACATTATTGATTTTAGTTTTTGTTTTAAAATTTTGATATAGATTCACTCTCAAATTATTTTAAGTGTCTTTGAGGTTATCTTAGTTGGTTAAAGTCTAGTACCAGTGACTCTAAGTCATGGTCGCCTTTTCCCTGTGGCTGCTTGAGTTATCTTATTTTCATGGTCACAGTCTATCCTTTCTCAAACCCAGTGATCAAATAAGCATTAAAAGTCCAAAAAACTTTCATAGTCTTTATGAATAAGTGGTTGATGTCAGATATTTTCTTAAACATGTTTGAAGTTGCTAGGATAGAAATAAATTTGTAATTTTCTTATACATGACCGTGATACAGTTTCCAATCACAGCTACTGAATTGTAAACCAATAAAATTATTTTTGTGGCAAACAGCACCATAGACATAATTTCCTAATACGGAGACAAATGTGACATAGAAACATGTCAGTCTTTTAATGCTACATGACTTAAAATCTCAAAATTATTTCAGTTTAAATTAACAGGAAATTATGTATTTGTTTTACTATAAAAGGTTCTGGAAGGAAAACCTATTTATGTTGATTGTTATGGAAACTTGGCCCCACTTATCAAAGGAGGACAGCAACTTGTTTTTAACTTCTATGCTTTCAAAGAAAATAGACTGCCATTTTCCATCAAGGTAAATCACCTTCAACAGACTCTGGATTTTTTTGTAAATGCTCTTAAAGAATAAAAAAGATCTAATGCTTTATTCAGTTTGAAATATCCTACCAAATTTGCCCTAGTTCTATCTGAGTGCACTTCTGAGCCAGGAAACCTTTATTGTTAGTAAAAAGAGTCTTTACCTTTCAAACAGCTAAATAATCATTTATATTTAATCAAATGTTTGTAAGACCAAACAATGTAGAATAATAAAATGCATGATATCTGGTTAATGGGCAGTAATCAAATAATGGGTGAAATCCAGATTGAAGGTTCAAGTTTCATCGTCATTTCTGGTGGAGCCCAAGGACATGCTGGAGAAACCATCTTCCTCCTTAAGAGAACTGAAGGACACAGGACAATTGTTTACTGCTAGTACTTTCTGTTGTTATTGTTGCTAAAACTGTGGCTTTGAGAAAAAGAAATTATTAGGCAGGAGGAAATGCATATAACACAGACTGTACACTGAATTGTCAGGATAAGACAAGCAGACACAACACTCCTGTGTTTAGACTAGGGATTGGGCATTTAAGAAAATCTTGCCAAGTTTAAATGTGGCTGACATGTAATTATCATATTTTTCCTTTACTTTCTCCTGCCTCTTGAGGGACTCCATAAAACAAATGTGCTTAACTCTTGTACAGACAGGCATCCTCAGAAAAGTCTCTTTCTATAATGTCAACTATCTAAATTCTTCTAGATTAGAGACACCAGCCAGGAGCCCTGTGGTCGCCTGTCTTTTCTGAAAGAACCAAAGACAACAAAAGGACTGCCTCAAACAGCTGTTTGCAACTTAAACATCACTCTGCCAGCACATAAAAAGGTATCTTTAATACTGGTTTATTTTAACTTTCTTTCCCTGGTCTTGAAGAAGTGGGCCCTTGGTATGCAACTAAGGAATGCTTTGTAACATGATTAAAGCTCTTAAAACTCCAGTTTTATTAGTCTCTTTGTGTAGATTGACTTAGTCTTGTGACTGTGGTGTCAAATTCTTATGGTTTGTATGATGGAGTCCTGTTTATTGCTTCTGCTTCTGCTGGTAGCTCATAGATTGTTATGCTTTCAGATAACTTCACATGTTAACTTGCCATGGATGTACAGCTCTTGATATTTTTTGTCGGCTTCTTTTGATTTGCTTTGCTTTCTAAAGCAGCTTGCATTTTGTGCTCCCTACTCAGTTCCTTTTCATATCCTGATATTCTTTTCCCTGCTGTCCATTATAATATTCCTTGTCTCTGCAATGCATCTTGGAACCAAAAGGAGACAGAGTCAGATCAAGATGATGAGGTAATATGAACACTTCTGCTTTTACTCTATCCAGAGATAGACTTGAAATGGCGTCTGTATAAAAGAAGTTGCAGAGGGCTGAAGTGTGGGAAACGTATTGTATTTGTGCAGCTCTTAGCTTAAGTGAGATATATAAATTTTTTCTTAATAGTTCACTCTTCTTCCACATACACGGAAGAGTATTTCAGTACATTCAATAAAATTATAATCCAGCTAATGTTAAAAAGAGGAACTCAAGTTCTTTCAGCATTTTTAAATGTGATAGATTGGCATGGATAAATACACATCTGTTCATGTCTACCGTTCTAACTTTTAAATCAAAGATCATGGGTAATATATGAAATATTATTGTGCAAATCACCTTATGTTTTATGCAATATAAAATAGGTGCTCAATGGCTATTGATAAATAGTTGGTATTCTATATTTAAAGAAGTTTATCTCGGCCATTTTTAAGGGTATAATTGTTCAATTAAGTTTCAAATGAATTTTTCATTATAAGTTATCTCCTAATATTTCTACAAGTTATATGATCACTAGATTTTTAAAACTCACACCTCAGCAATAATAAATAGAATTTGGCAGCTGTAAGACTAACATTACTTCTAATAAAACCATTAACCTGTTTTTAATCTCCTCATCTACATTTTATGCCTGTTAACATACAGAAACAACAGCAGTTATCGGAATAGTAAACTTTGTGTGCCTTTTTTCCTTGAATGTACTCACCAAGAGTGAGTGTACATTGTGATATATGTGCTTTCAATACGAATGAATTTGGGAAAACTTACCGCTCAGCATCAGAAGTCTCTGTAATGCTTGTCTTTTCTTTGTAGTTCCCTGTAGTCTGCTGTGTTGGTGCTCCTACATTTTGCTAAATGGTGGTTATTTGGTTAAGACGTCGGGGTGGGGTTGTAGGATGACAAGGGGAAATTAACATTTCCCTGAGGAAAATCCATAAGAAGGGAAAAAAGCATAAACGAGATGTGCACATGCCAGCCTACAAAAATGTTTCAGAATGATGAAACTGTCACAAGGAAGCTGGACGTAGTCTTTTTTTTTTCTTTTCCAGGGCGAGAAAGCGGACCGACGACAGAGCTTTGCATCGTTAGCTTTACGTAAGCGCTACAGCTACTTGACGGAGCCTGGAATGAGTGAGTTTCCTAACACACTTACTGATCTATGTGGATTTTTATAAGAAGAGACATTTTTTCTATACAAACTGAATTTGGGGGTCATTTGAAAACCCACGGCAGAAGAAAACTGCCTGCAGGAAAACTTTATCACAAAATCTAAGTGATATAGTGTAGATAGGTGAAAATATGAGGTACAAACACCCCTAGGTCGTAGCTTCAGAAGTTTTTTTTTAAGCCATTAGCTATTTTTAAAATTCCAAACACTTACTGTCTCTGAAAACCTTGATTTCACTTTGATTGTTAACTATGCTAGGAGATAATGTACCATTGTTGCTTTAAATCTGTGCTCAAAATAGAAAATCTTTACTTTCATACATGTGGAATGGTATAAAGGATGATAAAGTAACTCTGGTCAGCATCTCATTTTTCTTAATATAGGTAGGTCATTATCTCTTAGCCCTGATTCCTCCTTTTCCCAGTTGTAAGAATTGTGTTTTCGTGCCTTCTTGAGGTAGCACTTGTTTACTGATTTCTTATTTCCTCCCTCCCTCTGCTCTTTATTAAACATCAACTCTAAGGCTAGTCTTCACTAGACTCGTTACCTTTTCTTCTCTCGATGATTGTTTTGGTTCATTGTTAACTGGCTTGCAAGTTATCAAGGCATAGACTCATTCAGTCATATTCGTTCATTCTCTGTGTCTCCCCCTCCCTCCTCCCTCTCCTTTCCTTACCCTTATGGTCATCACCTCTGGTGGTCACTACAGCCCTCAAGATAATCCTGTCCACCAACAGGAACTAAGAGTGTGGAGCAGCACTGTGTCTGACTGACGCAGAGTGGGTGCCACTTTCGCCATCAGAGGAGGATTTATACAAAACTTAGTTTTAAATTAGGGGATCATTTCTAGCTGTTTCCCATTACTCACAGTTACTTGAGTTCAGGGAGGATTGGACATTTACCAGTAAGAACCACAGCTTTGGTTTTCCACATCTTTCTTGAATTCCTGTTTCCTTGAGCCAACATCACATATTAAATGTGCAAGAGGAAACTACTCCACTCCTTAACGCAGGTGGGCTTAGCATAATCTCCTGGAGTCTAGCTCCCTGACTATCTAGTAGGGAAACTTATAGTCAGACACAAAATGGGGGACATAAGAGAAATGAAACTCTACCACACTCATGAATGTTCTTCCAAATTTGTTTTTTCCTCTAGTATAGATGTCTAAATGTTTCCAAAGCCACAGGCTAAAATTAACTCCCATTTTGCTACAAAGCAGGGAAGGTACATTTGTGCGTGTAACAAGATGGTTTTTCAGTGCAACTGACTCTCCCAGGTAGAAGTTTTCCTTAGAATTCTAATTTACCCTAGAGCGAAGGCTCTCATGGGGTAGCTGGCTGGGACTCCCAGGCAACATTCGCAAGCTTCAGACAGGCTCCATGGATCGGCTGCTTGAGGTCAGGGGTGCCTCAGGGCAGGAGAGCGCCTATCTGATTTTGGTCCCTAAGGTATTTGTTTAGGGGACATAGGAGTTGTAAGGTCAGGTGTGTGCTAAGTCAACTGAATTTTTCCCAGTTCTGAAAATACTGCTACTTTTTGGTTCCCTTCAGTTAAGGTGTATGTAGCTTATCTTCCTTGACTTTTGATAGAAGGAAGAGGGTACTTTTCTGTTTTATGAGAGGGTGCACAGTGAGATGAACAAAAGGATAGAGAGAACTAAGAAGGGACTAAAAGAAAAACTAAAGAAATGTAGCTGCAGAATTGGTGTTAGAACGCCAAAAGAATGCAACTTTTCCCGCATTACCGTGTCCTTTCCAAAACCCCCACGCCCCCAGAAGAAAGATTCTGGTGTAATTCAGTGCCTGACATCCAGAATCCCCTTTGTTATAAAGGGTATCACAAAATATGTAACTAATCAGTAAATTGGCTGCTTCGTGCGAAGCATAAAACCATAGATGTGGTTCAGAAGACTTCTTTCCTTGACGGAGCCAGATTTCAGTGGTAAAGGAAAGATGCTTTGCCAATTTCTGCTGGTTATAAAAGTTAAGTTCTCTTGAGACATTGAGCTGAGCCCAAATCCCTGAATTGAAGGAATCCCCAAACCTTCCACTTGCAACGTGGTGTTTCCAAAAGAATTAAGCAATATAACACTGAGAATTATGGCTGGGGGTAGGGGAGGGTAATGAATGGGTGAGTTTTTCCTTAGTTCTTCCACTTTTCTTTAGAATAATATGTAAGCCTAGAAAAGGGTACGTTCTGAATGTTTGAATTTAAATGTACGCTAGGAATGAAAATCTTCACCCTTGTGGGAGTAGCTGCTAATGCAAGGACTGGAGTGTAGCAATGGCACGAGCACAGCATGAAGAGGAGCATAAAGATGAAGCAGAGTCTCATTTCCTCTTCGCATTTCTATTATTCTGAACCAGTGCTTTCTGGGAACGAGACCATACTCAACTCTGACGTAGAACATTAGCCCTTGGCAGGCATTCCAAATGTCTGTGACCAGCTCGGTTTGTTTCTTAGAATTGTAGAAGCAGAGAGGACTGAGTGTGTGTTTGCTCTCCCCCAGCCAGTGTGCTTACCTCGTTTGTATGTTTCTTGTCCCACTGCCAAAAGAATGCCGGTATTAAATCCATCTTTCCTGGTGGTAGGTCTGCCTCATGGCTGCTCCAGTGTTTGGGGGTATCCATGAGTCCCATGAACATTCTGGGAAGGCACGAGAATTGGTACCTTTGCCATTGATTAAATATACATACAGATATATACTGTATCCCACTGTAGATATTTAAATATGGGGTGTTAAAAATATGACTGCTTTCAAAATTTTCCCCATGATACCTTTTGAGAATTAAAAGCATAATGGATTATGAAAAAAGTATCTAAGATAAACTATATGCTTTTATCCGCAATGAAGACACCACCAGATGTGGATATATTTAGTTGCCAAAGGATTTTTAATAAGCAATGTTAAATATTTTTCTAAAATCTCAAAAGGTACCAAGACTTCACGTCTCATGGAAAAAGTGTACTCTTCTTTCTAAATGCTGTTGTGAAAGTATTTTTAAAGTTTACACATTGTGCATAATATGGCATAAAAACTGTATTACTTCTTTGGCTTGTTTGCCATGATATCACGCATGAGAAAATGTTTCAGTTGCTTTGCTTGCTTATGGTAACCATGAACCATATTTCTGGTTTCCCCCCGCTTTGTGTGTGTGTACACATGCATTCTAAAATCATTTCATACATTTTCTTTCTTCCTCATCAAAAGGAATATACTGCATGGAAAAGATAAATGCAAACATTCCTTTTGTTTTTTTCTTTTAAAATTCTGACTCAGAAAATTTCTTGCTCTTATTGGCTTTTTATGGGTGTGAAGCATAACCGAATTGTGCATGGAAGATAACAAATTTAAAATCCAGTGGCTTCACAGTTTGCACATCAGTTGCCTGTCAGTTAAAAGTTATTTTGGATCTGCATGAACTAGGCTTGAGTGGTTTTCTAAAAGAGTCTTAGACATTGAATGTATAGCTATACACAATGATATAGTTCTAAGTAGGTGCAATCTGTATCACCAAAAGGTCCAAGGAGAGGGAACGTTAGAAATTACTAAAATGAGTGTTACATGGTTGCACAAAACAAACGTGTGCCTATACAGGCAAAACAGAACGGCTACTGATATTTCAAAACCAGCACATAAGAAAGTCAATAGGAAGTAAGGGAACGGTTTTCCATTGTGGTTATTTTTCTCATCATTAATTGTTTCCTCATGTTCTTTATTTTTCATTGTTGGCCTATTTGGTTGCAACGTGCTTTTTCTGTCTTTCATTTCATATTGCTCTGTGTTTTATTTCGTTTTATTTTTAACTTTGGATTAGTTATGTCTGTAGAAATTTTTTTTCCTCTTTTTATAATTGTTCCTTTTGCCTCTTCCATTCTAAATCATGCAAACAATTGTACTTGCTTCTGTAATATTTCAAAGTTTACTGACCAATATTTTTCTCTGGTCTCTCTGTTTCTCAACCATTTTTGTTGATTTTTGTGTTTGATTTCATTTTAAAATTTAAGAAACAGTTGAACGGAGTGCAGGAGCAACAAGATCCCTCCCCACTACTTACTCATACAAGCCGTTCTTTTCTACAAGACCATACCAGTCCTGGACAACAGCTCCGATCACAGTGCCCGGGCCGGCCAAGTCAGGCTTCACTTCCTTATCAAGTTCTTCCTCTAATACGCCATCAGCATCTCCATTAAAATCAATATGGTCTGTTTCGACTCCTTCTCCAATCAAATCCACGTTAGGCGCATCAACCACATCTTCAGTTAAATCCATTAGTGACGTGGCATCTCCAATTAGATCCTTTCGGACAATTTCTTCGCCAATAAAAACAGTGGTGTCACAATCTCCATACAATATCCAAGTTTCCTCTGGTACCCTGGTTAGAGCTCCCACAGTCACGGAGGCCTCGCCTTTAAAAGGGCTGGCATCCAGTTCCACGTTTTCCTCTCGAACCTCTCCAGTGACTACAGCAGGATCTCTTTTGGAGAGGTCGTCAATTACTATGACGCCCCCTGCCTCCCCCAAATCAAACATTAATATGTATTCCTCAAGTTTGCCATTTAAGTCAATTATTACATCCGCAGCACCGCTAATATCTTCACCTTTAAAGTCAGTGGTGTCTCCAGCTAAATCAACAGCTGAGGTTATCTCATCAGCTAAAGTTACAATGGCCTCTTCTCTCTCATCACCCGTGAAACAGATGCCTGGACACGCAGAGGTAGCATTAGTCAACGGATCTGTTTCCCCTCTGAAATATCCATCATCTTCAACCTTAATTAATGGATGCAAAGCCACTGCCACGCTACAGGAAAAAATTTCCACAGCTACAAACTCTGTGAGCTCTGTGGTTCATGCAACCACTGACACAGTTGAGAAAGTGTTCCCTGCCACGACAGCAATGCCATTTTCCCCACTCAGGTCCTATGTTTCTTCAGCACCATCAGCTTTTCAGTCTCTAAGGACTCCTTCCGCAAGTGCACTCTATACATCCCTTGGGTCGTCAATATCTGCAACTACCTCATCTGTAACTTCATCGATAATAACAGTGCCAGTATACTCTGTAGTCAATGTTTCGCCAGAACCAGCACTAAAGAAACTTCCAGACTCTAATTCACTTACGAAATCAGCAGCAGCCTTGCTGTCACCCATTAAAACATTGACTACGGAGACACATCCACAGCCCCATTTCAATCGAACTTCATCTCCAGTTAAGTCATCTTTGTTCCTTGCACCGTCTGCCCTTAAGTTGTCTACACCATCTTCTCTATCTTCCAGTCAGGAGATACTAAAAGACGTGGCTGAAATGAAAGAGGACCTAATGCGGATGACTGCAATACTCCAAACAGATGTGCCTGAGGAGAAGCCATTCCAACCCGAACTCCCCAAAGAGGGGAGAATGGACGATGAAGAACCTTTCAAAATTGTCGAGAAAGTAAAGGAAGACTTAGTGAAAGTTAGTGAAATCCTCAAAAAAGATGTCTGTGTAGATAACAAAGGACCACCCAAATCACCAAAGAGTGACACAGGACAGTCTCCCGAAGATGACTGGATAGAATTTAGTTCAGAAGAAATAAGAGAAGCAAGACAAGCTTCTGTGAGTCATTCTCCCTCTCTGCCAGAGAGAGTACAAGTAAAAGCCAAGGCCGCCTCCGAAAAGGATTATAACTTGACCAAAGTGATTGATTACTTGACAAATGATATCGGGAGCAGTTCACTGACAAACTTAAAGTACAAGTTTGAGGATGCAAAGAAGGATGGTGAAGAGAGACAGAAAAGAATTTTAAAGCCAGCAATTGCTCTGCAGGAACACAAACTCAAAATGCCTCCAGCCTCCATGAGGCCGTCCACCTCCGAGAAAGAGTTATGTAAAATGGCCGATTCCTTTTTTGGAACAGATACAATTTTAGAGTCTCCAGATGACTTCTCTCAACACGATCAAGATAAAAGTCCCTTGTCCGACAGTGGCTTTGAAACAAGAAGTGAAAAAACACCTTCAGCCCCACAAAGCGCTGAAAGCACTGGTCCTAAACCACTTTTTCATGAAGTCCCCATCCCTCCAGTCATTACAGAAACGAGAACTGAAGTGGTTCACGTTATCAGGAGCTATGAGCCCTCAGCTGGGGATGCTCCCCAGCCCCAGCCAGAGGAGCCCGTGTCACCCAAGCCTTCACCTACTTTTATGGAATTGGAACCAAAGCCCACCACTTCTAGTATTAAAGAGAAAGTTAAAGCATTTCAAATGAAAGCAAATGGCGAAGACGACGACCACAACCGAGTTCTCGGCAAAGGCGTGCGCGTTAAAGAGGAGACTCACATCACCACCACCACCAGGATGGTTTATCATTCTCCGCCAGGCAGCGAAGGTGCCTCTGAAAGACTTGAAGAAACCATGTCAGTCCATGACATCATGAAGGCCTTTCAGTCCGGGCGGGATCCTTCCAAAGAGCTGGCAGGTCTGTTTGAACATAAGTCGGCAGTGTCTCCAGAGGTTCACAAGTCTGCTGCTGAAACCTCAGCCCAGCATGCAGAGGACAACCAAATGAAACCCAAACTGGAGCGTATAATAGAAGTCCACATCGAAAAAGGTAACCAAGCTGAACCCACTGAAGTCATTATTAGAGAAACCAAAAAGCATCCAGAAAAGGAAATGTATGTATATCAGAAAGACTTATCCCGGGGAGATATTAACCTAAAAGATTTTCTGCCAGAAAAACACGATGCTTTTCCTTGTTCAGAGGAACAGGGTCAGCAAGAAGAAGAAGAACTCACTGCTGAAGAGTCACTGCCTTCTTATCTGGAGTCTTCCAGAGTGAACACTCCTGTGTCCCAAGAAGAAGACAGCCGCCCTAGTTCTGCTCAACTCATATCTGATGACTCTTATAAAACATTGAAGCTTTTGAGTCAACACTCAATAGAATACCATGACGATGAGTTGTCAGAACTAAGAGGGGAGTCTTACAGGTTTGCTGAGAAAATGCTTCTGTCAGAAAAGCTAGATGTGTCTCATTCTGATACTGAGGAATCGGTTACAGACCATGCAGGACCCCCTAGCTCAGAGTTACAGGCGTCTGATAAGCGGTCCAGAGAAAAAGTAGTCACTGCCCCCCCAAAAGAAATTCTCTCCAAAATCTATAAAGATGTGTCTGAAAATGGTGTAGGTAAAGTGTCTAAAGATGAGCATTTTGATAAAGTGACAGTGTTGCACTACTCTGGCGATGTTAGTAGTCCAAAACATGCCATGTGGATGCGCTTTACTGAGGACAGATTAGACAGAGGTAGAGAGAAGTTGATATACGAAGATAGGGTGGACAGGACTGTGAAGGAAGCTGAAGAAAAACTGACTCAAGTGTCACAGTTTTTTCGTGACAAAACCGAAAAGCTCAATGATGAACTGCAGTCCCCCGAGAAAAAGCCACGCCCTAGAAATGGCAAAGAATACTCATCTCAAAGCTCCACCAGTAGCAGCCCTGAGAAAGTGCTCCTGGCAGAACGGCTGGCATCCAGTGATGAGTGGGTTAAGGCGAGGCAGTGGGGCCAGGATGGACAAGGCTTCCCTAAAGCTGATGAGAGGGACGCAGCCAGCCCGCCCAGCAGCCCAGAGAAGGTTGTTGCCCAACAGACTGAGGACAGCAAGTCCACGGAGGAAGCCAAAGGAAGCGTTTCACAGAGCAAAGACCCCGAAGGGCCCCAGTCTGGGTTTCAGCTCAAACAATCGAAACTCAGTTCCATTCGACTAAAATTTGAACAAGGCACACAGGCCAAAAGTAAGGACGTTTCTCAAGAAGACAAAAAGCCAGATGGCCAATCCAAAATCCCGGTTAAAAAAATCCAGGAGAGCAAGCTACCTGTCTACCAAGCGTTTGCCAGAGAAAAACAGCAGAAGGCCGTGGATCTCATTTCGGATGAAAGTGTATCTGTGCAAAAAGATTTTATGGTATTAAAGGCAAAAGATGAGCATGCCCAGAGCAGTGAAACTGTTGTAAATGATTCCAGCTCTGATGACGTGACAAAACAGAGAACTGAAATGTTAAGTAAAGCTGTGCCTGACTATTTTTCTGAACAACAGGCTAAAGACTTGGCCTGTCATGTAACCTCAGATTTAGCAACTAAGGGACCATGGGACAAAAAGGTCTTTAGAACGTGGGAAAGTTCTGGAGCCACTAACAATAAGTTGCAGAAAGAAAAACTTTCACATGTACTTGTTCATGATGTAAGAGAGAATCACTCTGGTCACCCTGAGAGTAAAATGGTTGATCAAAGGAATGAATTTTTGTCTGTGACTGAGAGAGAACACAAATTGTTAACTAATGGCTCTCTCTCAGAAATTAAGGAAATGACTGTAAAATCTCCCTCCAAAAAAGTCTTATATAGAGAGTATGTTGTTAAGGAAGGGGAACGCCCAGGTGGCTCTCTTGACCAGCCTTCCAGGAGAAGTGACAGCTCAGCCGTGTCGCACATCCCGGTCAGAGTCGTGGACGAGAGGAGGATGCCGTCTTCTCACATTCCCGATGGTTTCTGCGAACAGTCGACATTTCCAAAACATGAACTATCCCAAAAGTTATCCCAGTCAAGTCTGAGTAAAGAGACACTTGAGACACAGCACTTTAATTCTATAGAAGATGAAAAAGTTACCTATTCAGAAATCAGCAAAGTTTCCAAACAGAGTTATGTAGGCTTATGCCCGCCTCTCCAGGAAACCGAAACCTCCCCGACCAAGTCTCCTGATTCTTTAGAGTTTAGTCCAGGAAAGGAATCTCCCCCTAGTGATGTATTCGACCACAGTCCCATTGATGGGTTGGAAAGAGTGGCACCACTAGCCCAGACAGAGGGAGGGAAAGAGATAAAAACGTTACCTGTGTATGTCAGTTTCGTGCAGGTGGGGAAGCAGTATGAAAAGGAGATACAACAAGGAAGTGTAAAAAAAATCGTAAGTCAGGAATGTAAGACAGTACAAGAGACCAGGGGGACCTTTTATACAACTAGACAGCAGAAGCAACCTCCTTCTCCCCAAGGGAGTCCCGAAGATGACACTCTAGAGCAAGTTTCCTTTCTAGACAGCTCTGGGAAAAGCCCCCTGACCCCAGAAACACCCAGTTCAGAGGAAGTGAGTTACGAATTTACGTCTAAGACACCAGACTCGCTCATAGCTTACATACCAGGCAAACCCAGCCCAATTCCCGAGGTTTCTGAGGAATCTGAGGAAGAGGAGCAGGCCAAGTCAGCCTCCGTGAAGCAGGCTACAGTGGAGGAAACAGCAGCAGTCGAGCACGAAGTGCCTGACAACGTGAGCAAAGACTCTAGCCAAAGACCCAAAAACAACAGAGTTGCCTATATTGAGTTTCCCCCTCCTCCGCCACTGGATGCAGACCAGATGGAGTCAGATAAGAAACACCCCTACCTCCCTGAGAGAGAGGTTGACATGATTGAGGTCAATCTGCAGGACGAGCACGACAAGTACCAGCTGGCTGAGCCAGTCATCAGGGTGCAGCCACCCTCACCAGTTCCTCCTGGGGCGGACATCAGTGATTCCAGTGATGACGAATCTATTTATCAACCAGTCCCAGTTAAAAAATACACCTTCAAGTTAAAGGAAGTAGACGATGAACAAAAAGAAATGACACAATCCAAAGGCTCTGCTGAAAAGGCCTCCACCCAGAAAGAATTGGAAATGAATGGATCCGGAAAAGATCACGAATTTGGCCTTGGCCTTGATTCGCCTCAGAATGAAACTGCCCAGAATGGGAACAACGACCAGTCCATCACAGAGTGTTCCATTGCTACCACGGCAGAGTTTTCTCACGACACAGATGCCACAGAGATCGACTCCCTGGATGGCTATGACCTGCAGGATGAAGATGACGGCTTGACAGAGAGTGATTCTAAACTCCCAAGCCAAGCCATGGAGATTAAGAAAGATGTCTGGAGCATGGAGGGCATTCTGAAGCCAGCTGATCGCTCCTTTAGCCAAAGCAAACTTGAAGTTATCGAAGAGGAGGAGGGAAGGGTGGGACTGGATGAAGATAAGCCACCACCTAAAAGTCCTTCATCTGAGAAGACTCCTGATAAGACTGATCAGAAGTCAGGGGCTCAGTTTTTTACACTAGAAGGCAGACACCCTGACAGATCCGTGTTTCCCGATACCTACTTCAGTTACAAAGTAGATGAAGAATTTGCCACTCCTTTTAAAACAGTAGCTACCAAAGGCCTAGATTTTGACCCTTGGTCCAGTAACCGAGGGGACGATGAAGTTTATGACGGTAAAGCGCGGGAAGATGAAACTAAGCCATTTGGTCTGGCTGTGGAAGACCGCTCTCCAGCAACAACCCCTGATACAACGCCCGCCAGAACGCCAACTGACGAAAGTACCCCAACTAGTGAGCCTAACCCCTTCCCATTTCATGAAGGAAAAATGTTTGAGATGACTCGCAGTGGTGCAATTGACATGAGCAAGAGGGATTTTGTTGAAGAGAGGCTCCAATTTTTCCAGATTGGTGAGCATACTTCTGAAGGGAAGTCAGGGGACCCGGGGGAAGGGGATAAAAGTATGGTCACTGCCACACCACAGCCACAGTCAGGGGACACCACTGTAGAAACCAATCTAGAGAGAAACGTAGAGGCACCTACAGTCGAACCTAACCCCAGCAGCCCGACCAGCGGAGAGTGTCAGGAAGGCACATCCGGTAGCGGCTCCCAGGAGAAGGCAGCGGCAGCCACTAACACCTCTAAAGTTGATCCCAAGTTGCGCACGCCTATAAAAATGGGAATTTCTGCATCCACCATGACCATGAAGAAAGAAGGCCCCGGAGAAGTGACAGATAAGATAGAAGCTGTGATGACCAGTGGTCAGGGATTAGAGAATGAAACTATAACAGTGATCTCAAATACAGCCAATAGCCACATGGGCGTTAGGCCCCAAGAAAAACATGATTTTCAAAAAGATAACTTTAATAACAACAACAATTTGGATGCTTCCACCATACAGACAGATAACATCACAAGTAACATAGTTCTGACAGAACATTCTGCACCCACTTGTACCACAGAGAAAGCTAATCCAGTGAAAAACTCCTCAGGAAAAAAGACAGGGGTACTGCAAGGACACTGTGTGAGAGATAAGCAGAAAGTTCTCGGAGAGCAGCCAAAGACAAAGGAATCCATAGGGATTAGGCAAAAATCCAAACTTCCCATAAAGGCCACTTCACCTAAAGATATCCTCCCACCAAATCATATGCCAAACATTAATGTGAGTAAAATGAAGCAAGTTAGTCAATCTGAGAAAACCAAAACTGTTACTACTACTTCATGTGTAGATGTGAAGTCTAGAATTCCAGTGAAAAACACACACAGGGATACCACAGGCTCAGTTAGAAAGCCGTGTGCCACACACAAGCAAGAGCAGCCAGAGAAGGGCAAGGCCAAACAGCTTCCATCCAAGTTGCCAGTAAAGGTAAGATCCACCTGTGTCACCACCACCACCACCACCACCACCACTACCACCACCACCACCACCACAGTTAAAGTTAGGAAAAGTCAGCTTAAGGAAGTATGTAAACATTCCATTGAATATTTTAAGGGAATTAGTGGTGAGACCTTAAAGCTTGTGGACCGCCTCTCTGAAGAAGACAAAAAGATGCAGTCCGAGCTGTCCGATGAGGAAGACAGTACCTCCAGAACCACGTCGTTGTCCGAGACTTCCCGGGGTGGCTGGCCTTCGGTTACCACGAAGTCTACTAGAGATAAGAAAACAGAGGCAGCACCTTTAAAATCAAAGAGTGAAAAGGCCGGCAGTGAGAAAAGGAGCAGTAGGAGGACTGGTGAGAATGAAGGCAGTCAGGTCTCTCGAGCACTCTTTGCTCACATCCTGGAGAACGAACATAGTTTGTAAACACTTTCCGACTCGTAGACCCTAGTGCATGAACTGTCGTGATTGCCTGTGGAGTGACTTAACCGTAGTTTCCCATTCTGTCATTGTCATCTGTATGTGCTGTCTATACACTCTCTTCCTTTTAACCCAACAACACTGTAGACAGCTAGGGAAGCATGCTGAAGATATTGGTGTCTTTCAAGATGAGCAACTTTTTTTTTAAAATGTGCTAATGGATATGATTCTGTCAAAGTAAAAGCACAGATGTTGAAATGCCATCGTGGTGTTTTCACCAACACAACAATTGTGTAACTTCTGTGAAGTAGCTAGCTTGTCAGCATGTTGAATTCCATTACATTGAGCATCCATGTAGTCTGACATTTGGCCTGATGCAGTTGAAAATCAAGTGAGCCATGTGAAAAGAGAAGTGTTCATGTAGGTGATTAGGACACATTTGAGTGTACAGTGTTAGCATTAGTGTCTCTGTAAAATCTGAGTACTGCTAAAAGCAATTTTCCAGTGTCGTATTTTTCTTGATGATTATTTTAATTAAGCAATTGTAAATCGTAGGTCCACAGAGTCCATGTGAACGGACAGATATCAGAATGGCAATAGTAGCCGATCATCTGGGACTTAGTTGGACAGGTAAGTGTGTACATGCCTGAATGAAACAAATACAGTTTCTTAATTTGTCCTCTTCACAAGCAGTTCATTATTTAAAAAAAGAAAGAAAGAGAAAAGAAAAGAAACAAGCAATGAATTTTTAAAAGTTTTTTTTATCACCCATAATTCTATCTACCCAGAGTTAATTATGGCTGATACCTTGTATATGGTGTTTTTCAAAGCTTTTTTTCTGTGCATATATAATAAAGCATAAAAATTTAAGTCTTATTTTACCTTAAATTAAGCACTTTCTTCACAATGCCATTTCTGTTAATATAGGATAAATTTTCACCTATTTGCAAATTTATTCTGTGGCATAAAAGAAAACATAGCTAAGGCCTATAATTTTTTAAATAATCCACAATTTTTATACATGGTTTATGCCCTTAGACCAGCTCTCTTGGGCAACAGTTCACTTGTCCATGCCTAGGTTTCACAAATTTTAATCACTCATGAGTCATCTTCACAATTTTTAGGATATACACATATCATCTGTACGTTTATTCACCTGGCACTTTGAAGGGGACACTTTAATGCTCAAAAGATTTATTTAAAAGGAAGTCATATCACTTTGACAATAGAAAACAAGAATCATTTTCAATAACTACATAAACAAGAAAACAATGGATGGCAGTAAGCTTAAATTTTGAATTAAAAAATGATTTATGTGTACCCTATTTAAACAATCTATTCAATTTACAAAAATAATTGCTGCATTCTGTGAAATGAAAGAAACTTCTCATGATCCGTGTGTAGAAAAGGATTACCTGGCTTGATTTTACTTCATTAAAGATGAAGATAAGGCTCTGTGTCAACCGGACAATACTGCTTTGTGGTTTTAAAGTTAACTGGGCACCAGAAATCCTACTTCACATCAATCAGAGGAATTTTATGTTTTATAGGTTGAGTGTTTTTTTTAATGCAGAGCCAAAAACATAATAGTTAAATGAATAAATGATTGTCATATCTAAAGTCATGTTTCATACTATCAGTGACATACACTCTCTACTCAGGGAAACAATTATCTACACTATCAAAAGGGAGAATATGAAACTAGATCATGGCAAAAGAGGTCACCTACATTTCTACATTTTTTTTTTCCTTCAAATGCTGTGAACCCTGCCCCCCTGTCCCTCATCCTCTCTTCTGCACATGTTAAGTCCTCCTCTCTCCTTCCACCCAGTCCTGCCCTCAGGCACACTGCCAGTGACCTGGAGCCTAGTGAAGCTCAGAAAGACAGGCATTCTGAGTAATCCTTTGTAGATTGATGAGAGTTAATAGTAATTCACTATGTATATGTATTTTCTAACATAAAGCTAATAATATTTATATTTTAACACTGAACACTGTATCTGAAAATAACATGGAGCTTATGTTGATATTTGTGGTATTGCTTGCCCATAACTATTAGATTTTCTTCTTTAAGCAAATAGTCCTTAGTCTGTCAGAATAAACTTGGAGATGATGTGACTTAAGAGTAGCGAGACATAAAGTCATAAAACTAAAATTCTTAGTGACAGTTTTGTCTTTTCACTGAGTCTTTAGACAAAGGATCCAGTTTGGTCATGACGGCAGTAAAGAGTATTGTCTCTTAAAACCCAAAGAAATGAAGAACTTTGGAGTGTATGGGTATATACATTTCCTTGGACAGAAAGTTTATCCCCCTTTTATTTTTTTACACAAATGGCAGCAGTCATAGACAATGATCTGGCTTGGAGTCATCATTTAGGAGTCACTCCTCCCTGGTGGAGTTCATGAAACTTGAAGGCCTAGAGAGCAGAATATTATGTGAGTGAAAGATGTACTTCATTAAGACTGCCTAGAGAAAATCCTAGCAGCGTCTCTTGTGGCATTCTTATGAATTGTATGTCCCTACCCTACCCTGTATGAAGTTTGTTCAAATTACAGAGAGTATTTTGTCTGAATTACGAGAATCCGGCAGCATCCTCTTTGAACAGATCAAGAATCTTTATAAAATAATCTCTAAAGGGAATCTGACTGTAAGATAAGGAGTGACCTCAGGAGAGTTAAGTCATAGCCTGTGTGGGAGGACGACTTTCCTGTGAAATCAAGTATATAAAGAACAATGCCCAAGGCTGTACTTGGGTTTTACTATAAAATTCCTTTTCTTTTTTTTTTTTTTTTGTGGCAGTTGAGCATTACTTTGATGAAACGTAAGTGATAAAAGTATAATATGAAATCTTAGTAACTCTTTTTCTTTTCTACAGAACTGGCAAGGGAACTGAATTTTTCAGTGGATGAAATCAATCAAATACGTGTGGAAAATCCAAATTCTTTAATTTCTCAAAGCTTCATGTTATTAAAAAAATGGGTTACCAGAGACGGAAAAAATGCTACAAGTATGCTGAAATTATATTACTTTAACTTTCAAAACTGCGGATGTCCAGTATTTTAGATAAGCCCACTGTTAATAAAATGAGAGTGATCATAAAGTAATAGCAAGTCTTTTGAAGTTATACTTGTTTAACTTAGTGCGAACATTGTAAACTTCTGTCTTTACGAAGCTTTTAGAAAGCAAGTAGTAGGAGAGTTTTTGCATTTTGTCTGTAGTTCTCTGTGACCATCAAAAATGAAAATATAATTTTAGTCATTAAATCATGGGGTGGCTGCTCTGACCAGAGATGGATGTGCAGGAGGTAGAGAGAGGAGAATAGGATCCGGTCATTTTATGCAGCCTGGTCTGTGATGACAGAGAAGTCTCTACGATTGTTGGGTTTTGTGTGGTTTAGTTTGGGGTGGGGGTTAGGGGAGTGGTGCTGTACTATGAAAAGTGCCAACCCACAACAATGTGGAATAAGTTATTCTGGGTTTGCCTGTGTCAGCCTGACCTTAATAAGTCATTAAAGTGCTAAGCATCAAATGTAAGGGTGACCTATTTTGACAGTCTAATAGGAGAGGAATGTGTTTAAAATTTTATTAGATCCCTTTATAACTAAAAGGAGTCCAGCTACTTGGAGGCCCATCTGCTCTGCGTCTTAACAGTGGAATAAATGTTGCTGTCATCACACACAGCTTCAAAAGTGACTCTTAAGACCCAAACATGTCTTCCTTGTAGCTTCCCTGAGCCCTCTGGATAGTGAGTATTGCAGAGCTGGAATAAGGAGCTAAAACACCAGGAGGGTCAAGAAAGCCATGCCTTTGTGTGGATATTGTGATGCCTAGAAAAAATAATTTAATTGGGTTTTCAGCCTTTTTTTTTTTTCTCCTTTTTCAGCTGATGCCTTAACTTCGGTCTTGACAAAAATTAATCGGATAGATATAGTGACTCTGCTAGAAGGACCAATATTTGATTATGGAAATATTTCAGGCACCAGAAGTTTTGCAGATGAGAACAATGTTTTCCATGACCCTGTTGATGGTAACTGAATTTAGTGTTCATATTTACTTAATCATTTGATAAAATCTGAAAGTGCATTAGGGCAATGCAGTCACTTAAAACCAACTCAGTTGTGATTTACTTGACTTAATTTCTCATTTTCACAGCATTTTCTCTACCAGAGTCTGCAAACAAACACTTAATAGAGTAAACCTGATGTCTCTGTTATATAAAATACAAATGAGGTATAAAGACATAAGAGTTGATACTTCCAACTATTTTATATGACCAAATGGAACAAAATTCAATATCTAGAGAATACATTTCTTTTGTCAGTGTTGTATTAACCTAAAAAACTAGTGAACTCTTTTATTCATATAAAAGACCAAATTGTGAGCTCTTACACAAATTTTTAAGTAAAATGGTTAATTACTGTTTGGGGACCAAGTATTTAATTAAGCATGTTCTGAAAGAATCTAATGTATCACTCAAAAGTGTTTTAGTCACTTAGCATTATTTTAACTTCATATGCTACCATTTATTGATTGGAAAAACCCTACTTGACCCATCATATATAAAAGGTAGCATAATTTCTAATTCCATGAGCATAGATGTTGCCAGTAACATAATAATTCCTCTTTTACATTAGCTTTATTTATATAATAATATTGTCATTTTTCTTTCATTATATAAATTAGGGCTTTTTCATCAAAGTATTAAGAAAAGTATAACAAATATCTTACTATGTTTTTCAAGACGCTAATCCTCCTTCACAAGTGGAAATTTATTTTTATACTGAACTTAGAGTAAAAGTATTGATGGGGTGAAGGCAGGAAGAGGAGCGAGGGATAATTTTCTACTATTTGAAGTTTTGAAAAATACTGTTTTTTCCCACTTTTAAATGGCATCGTTAGCTAACAACAGTCAATAACTTCTAATTCTGCACATATGACAAAAGATCCCAAATTCTTAGAAAGTTTCTGCTTACTAAAACTGAAGTCAACAGAAAATTGAAAGCGTACCTTGTCATCCCCATAACATCAACATGATGGGTAGTAATGTCAGCAGTGGTTTCTTTTCTGGCTTATCAACACCACAGAACCTTGGAAGAAAGCTCTCTTCAAGGCCTTGTCCTATATATGAGACCATATATTGGTAACCAGACTCTCTTGCACTAGATAAAGATAGGTTAGTGTTATATCAAATTCTGAATTATTACCAAATTATAGTTTACAGAATATTTTAATACTCTTTATAGGGAAATTTTTTTAAGACAGGCGGCTCTAATAAGATCATCAGTAAGCAATGGAAGTAGTCAGTGGAACTGAATGCTTCAATTAATTTTAACATTTTAAAATCAGAATATTATGAAATAAATTCACAAGGGTTTTTTTTAACACCTTAATATTTAATATTCCTTATTTTAAAAAATTCTTAGGGAAATTTAGGAATGTGTATATGAAATAAATTTCACTTCTGCAGATTATAAACCCCACCTAGTCTTAGCCAACTTTTCAACAACATTCTGGTTTATGGGTGACCATAACAGAAAAATGTTCACTTACCTATAGCAATTTGAGTTTACAACCAAAGCTAAGCTGCTATTTATCTTGGACTGATGGAAAAATTAGGCTTCAGTTTTGTAGACCAACAAGTCAGAAAATGTGCCTGGTTGCTTTTTTTTCTTGTCTCTCCTCTTCTTTGAATTTTTGTGAAACTTCCTTTCCTCACCATGACCAGACCATTGTTGACTCTTCTCTCTGCTGAAGGAGGAAAACACTCCCTTAGTCCACGCAGCGAAGTTTAAAACACAGGAATTGCTCCCTTCTTCCCTTTCGTGTAGGGTGGTTAAGAAACCTTCGTGTTTCATAGCACTGTCACGAATATTCAGAGAGCTCTTTGCTCTCTGTTGAGAGCGGTATTCCTCTGTCTCTGTTGTGTTACTGTTTCTTTTCTCTTTATTTGATTTGTGGTTCTGAGTGGACCCCTATCACCAAGTCCTCCACATATACCACGACCCTTTCATCTCTGTCACATTATGATACTTTAAAGTCTATATGGAGTCTCTTCTACTTTATCTGCTTTTTAAATCCTTTTCCTAACATCTTTTTAGATTTTTTTTCCCCAGAGCTACTGTTTTAAAATCTAATAGTCGTTACTTTCCAAAGACTAAATTCATTTTTCTTTGCTGTAAATTTCATGTGAAATATGTAAGGATTAAGAGTTGGGTAGCATCACTCTTATGTACAGTTCTTAAAATAAGGTATAAGTAATTAATTATAAAAATTGGTTTCTTGTGGCTTGCTGTATTCAGTCTACCACAATGTGGATTTTGCATGCTAAAAGTAAAAAAGATACTAAATTTGGCCATGGGTTAAGTGTATCTTATATAATGACAACTAACTTTATACTGGATTTAAATTAGTCTGTGTATTTAAGTTTACTGTATTAAAATGACCAAAATGGATAGAAACAATTTATCTTAATTAGTATTCTATTTTATTGTAGTTTGCACTAGTTTTTATTTCATTGTATTACATTTAATTGAACTAAACCAATAAATGTATAAACATTATTCTGTAATTCATCATACATTTTCATACCTAATATAATTTAAGTCATTCCATGTGTTTTTGTTTGATGTACTCTAATTCATTCCAGTCAGTCCGAATGTACTGTCTTCCATAGGTTATCCTTCCCTTCAAGTGGAACTGGAAACTCCCACAGGGTTGCACTACACACCACCCACCCCTTTCCAGCAAGATGATTATTTTAGTGATATCTCTAGCATAGAATCTCCCCTTAGAACCCCCAGTAGACTGAGTGATGGGATAGTGCCTTCCCAGGGAAATATAAAGCACCCAGCAGATGGACCTCCAGTTGTAACTGCAGAAGACACATCCTTAGAAGACAGCAAACTTGAAGACTCAATGCCTTTAACAGAAATACCTGAAGCAGTGGATGTAGAGAACCAGTTGGAGAATATGTATCTGAGTGAGTATCCTCAATACCTCGGAAGTATGGCTGGGGTCCCAAAAGATTTTAAGCCAGCAGAGCCACTGAAGCAGACTAGAAAAGTAGGAATAAGATCTGAGCAGCAAGAGAAAGGAAAATCTGGTCCTGATGAGGAGATGACGGAAGAAAAACTCAAATTTCTATTTGAGGACATTCAACTTGAAGAAGGAGTAGAGTCTGAGGAGATGACAGAAGAAAAAGTACAGGCTATTCTTAAACGTGTTCAGCAAGCAGAACTGGAAATGTCTTCAATTACAGGTTGGCAGAACGAGACATCAAGTGGAGACCTAGAGTCCCCTGCGCAAGCTCGAAGAATAACTGGTGGGTTACTAGATCGACTGGATGACAGGTAAGGATGGCTCTGGGTCAGAAAAAAAGAAAGTGAAACACAGGTTACATGTTCGCAGTCTGCTTTAAATATATGCTTTCTAGCAATTACTCTTTTTCTAAATTACCATTCCACTTTTGGGACAATACCTGCTTTAAAGGTTGGTTCATTCTGCTAATCCAGAGAGGGAAAGTTACATTAAGCTCAAATATCATTAAGCTTAAAACTACTGATAAGCTGAAGTAAAATGCAAAAAGTTTTATACATGCCAAAGATTTAAACATTTTCTTCACTTAGAAGGCTACTCTTTTCTACTTTCCCTGTTGTATTATTATTTTCACATAGCCAGTAATTAATGTCCATTTAAAATAATGTAATAAGTAGAATTCTAAGTCTTTCAGAAATATAAACATTTCTATTGTTTCCTGACTTGAAACATAAATAGGAAATTGAAAAATATGTATTTAAAAAAAAAAATAAAATGCCACAATTTAGCAATAACCACCAGTAAAATTTTGGTGGATTTCTTTTACATGTTTCTAAATATCTTGTCATAGCGAATGCAGAGAAGCAAAAAAAGTCATCTGTCTTCTTATCATACTAAGAAAAATACTTAACATTTTATATATCCTTCCTTTCTTTATACATGAATATTTTACATAATTTGTAAAACTGCATATGTAATTCTTTACCCCAAATAATACTGCCATGATAGGAATTTGTTTATAACTGAAATAATTCCCTAATCATGAGTCCGGTTTTGTTTATATTGGCCTTCTCTAAAAAAGTAAGATTCTAATATCCTTCAGACATTGGTTCAAATCCCACCACCATTAGATTTGCATTTTGTGAATTTAGATTAATTTCTAAGCTTTAAAAATTAGAATACTATTACTTTCCTCAAAGAGGTTTATAGATTGAAAAAGAAAGCCTGTAGCATGTGCACCCAATGACTGGTGCAAATAGTCTCTCAGTAATAGTTGGTTGGCATTATTTTTATTTATGCACACATTAGACTGAAATATATTTTACTTCAGTGGCAACTGGTGATAAACTGAAGTTGGATTAAAAAAACAGATTATTTCATTCGCATATTTAGTATGATAAGCTTCCTGCTTAATAAAAATTCTCAAAGAGGGAAAACAGTACCATTCAGAATGTTAGCATCAGTGAATTTTATGTTCAGCCTATCAAAGAGACTTTTGGGACAAGAAATAGTACTGATGGTGATGTCTATGTTCAAATATAGTCACAATTTATAGCTGCATAACAGGAAATAGAGCTAGATATGGTAAAGGATCTTCACAGTATGCTGGGGCTGTTTGTCCTTAAACATACAGAATAAGGTATGCTATTAATATTTCCTTGATAAATATGTTTAGACAATCAGAATCTGATTTATAGGAACAGACACATATATACATAATATATATTATACATGTAAAACACTGCACTAGTTATCGCCTTCAGAATTATACAGGTAATAAGCAAAGATGCTAAAAACAACACATAAGCTACAAAATAAAGTCTGTATTGAAACTAACAAAAATTAGAAATCATTTTAAAAGGAAGTGACAGAAAGATTTTTAATAGCTGAAAAGAAATCAGTCCTCACAGGTAGTAGAAGCAACAGGTGAGCACCAACACCCTGATCGCCAGAGGGCATCAGCAGACATCAGGAGTGGAGAAAGCTAAGAACCCAGGTAAGGGTGTTCCAGTTGGAGAGGCATGATGCTCAAGTCACAACTGGAATCATATACAAAGACTGGAACACAGGGTTCTTGAGCATACCGGAGTTCTCATCACAGGAATTCATTTTGTTCTTTGTCTTCAGTTTTTTCACTGGCAATCTAAAAGCATTTTGAGGCATCCTCCCCTCTTTGATTGGTAGCTCTGGAACTCTGGGTATGCCCTTGAACCTCTCAGGATTACTTTTTAAGATACAGAATCCAAGTAGCTCTAGAAGTACAATTAAATGAAACAAAGCAAACAATGACAGTACAGCCAGCAAGGTGGGTGCTAGGGTGCAGAGGATGCCTGGAGCCTACGTGGCCCCTCCTCACCCGACAGCCACACCCATGCCAGGCCCTCACAGCTTGAAATCCAATGACCAGATTTCTCATACTCTTCGACTGTATGTCTTCAAAAGTAGTTAAAAACATGGTTGTTAAAAATTTAGGGCTTCATATATTACCATTGTAAATTTCCACTTTTTATCGTTCACAGCCCGGACCAGTGTAGAGATTCCATTACCTCATATCTCAAAGGAGAACCTGGAAAATTCGAAGCAAATGGAAGCCATGCAGAAGTCACTCCAGAAGCAAAGACAAAATCTTACTTTCCAGAAGCCCAAAATGATGCAGGGAAACAGAGTGCAAAGGAAACTCTGAAACCAAAAATACAAGGATCTGGGCGTGCTGATGAAGCAGCACCATCACTAGCAGCGTATCAGAAAGCTCTAGAAGAAACCAGCAAGTTTGTCATAGAAGAGCCTAAACCCTGTGTGCCTGTCAGTATGAAAAAGATGAGTAGGACTTCTCCTGCAGATGGAAAGCCAAAGCTTAACCTCCATGAAGAAGAGGGGTCCAATGGGTCTGAGCAAAAGGTACGTCATCTAGGCATCCACTATGCTGTCTCTTAAACTGAAAGTACTGATGCTTCAGTTCTTTTGGTTAATCCTGTAGCACTGGGCCCAGTGTTCCAAATTATAAACATGTAATCGAAAGTTAGAACACCAATGGTGGGGGTAAAGAAAGTACTGAGTAAAACATACGCTATTTAGTCATACCTTCATTCACTGTGAAAAAGGAATAAACATCTTTTTAGCCATTTCTGAGGAGGAAAAAGAATTACCGCGATGTTAAGTAAGTAGCTTAAGGTCCAGTATTAATTGTGTCAGGGATTTAGGTTTCCTGACTCCCAACCCAGTCTTCTTTCTTGAGGAAAAAGTATAATTATTCTAACCCTTTCTGGTTCTTTTGCGTAATTTAAAGAGTTTATAGCATGTGACCCATCTAAGAGTTCTACCCTATAAGGTCTGTTGTCTGAAAGTGTGTTTTAAAAGTTGAAGAAACACAGTTCCCAAGCCTAGAATGAGTTGGGTAAACTACTGCTGGTTGAAAGCACTTAAAAATGTAACATTAGAAGTATCATTTTAATAATTTTTATCTCTAAGTTGATAATATTTAATAATGTTAAAACCTTACTGTCATAGAATTATTTGCTTGCTTTTTGTACTTATATGTTTTTGTGGTACCATCTAATACATTTCTTTATTCTTTGAGGTTTACCCATTCTTAGATATTAAAAAAAACTTAACTGAAATTATGACTCACAGCTGGATATAAGAAAATAATCAGCTCTCTTCCATTTTTGTGTCTTTTCATGAACTATGCAATAGACATATATTGAGAGTTGTACATCTTTGGAAATAGTGGCACTTGAAGTTATCCCTAAAACATCTAGTTTTACTTAAGATCTTCTGAAAACAAGTCTTTTTAAAAATGAGTCCGTGATTAATTTGAGGTTTAGAAAAACTGAGTAAACTCCCATTCACTCAGGAGCTAATTATCTGCTTATTAACTAATCATATCCTTTCCTTTTCCCTTTTGCAGGCTATCTTTTGATCACTTTCCTGTTTGTCAGGAGGGAAAGAAAGAGGAAGTAATTCTCAGGCCTTACTTTCATTTCCTTTCTGACAAGTGTTGTTTTGAATATTGATTTCTGCCTTTTAGTTAACTCTTAGTATATTTAAGCAATGTGACAGAATGTTTCCTTTTAAAATGAGCACACAAAATATACGGAGAAGCAATAACATAATGATGTTTTAACTATGAAAATATATTCTGCAAAAGCCTATTAAAAATGGATAGAGACGTTCTGAAATCAAATTACTATGTAAATTTAAGAAAGCATTTCTATGAGTATACATGTGCCAATATATTGGCCATTGGGGAACCACAGGGAAGGCATAAAGAGGGATTGAAAATGAAAGTCTTAACCCTTAATGGAAATACAGCCAAATTCATCAGTAATTGGAAAATGTTTTGAAGATTTCTTACGAATTTGTGCCTTTAGTATTGGTCCCTGGTCCTACTCCAATGCATAAAGCCTTCATGAGCGTAACAATTCACAGAGAAGTTAAAGCTCCCACGAGGTAAGAGCTTGACCTCACAAGAAATCCAAAGGTGTTCAGGACGTATCTTTTGTGGCTCGACCATAGTACAAATAGCAGCCCACTTGGTCTTCTAATGAATGATTTCAGAAAACAGCCCCCTTTTTTTGTCCCCTAAAAAATCAGGTCAAAAGTCCAGGTGCAGCCCTTACACGGATGACTGCCTGCTGTTACAAGGTAAAATTCTGCTATTTTCCACCTCTTCCCATGCAGCAACCCATGGCAAGGAGTACTGAGAAAATTCCACTTGGTCTCCTAGTTACCATCTGTGCCATTTCCTAGAGAATTCTCTAAAAGGAATCCTGATCAAGATTCTAATGCCATCTTCTCTCTACCCTTTACCTTAAAATTGGCAGAGATTCCAGGGAGAAAATAGGAACTGAAACATTAGCCAAATGACCACTTTTTCTTTATGCGAGGGGCTGGTCTCAGATAATTCTTGATAGAATTACAATATAATTGACAACTAGGTTTGTGGTTAGTGTTTGCATTAACATATGTTCTGCTTTTAAATGTCCCGTCCCATCCCGAGTGAAAATCTTTCATCAGTTTGATTCCATGTGCAGAGGGGAGGGTATAGCTCAGTGGTAGAGTGCATGGTTAGCATGCTCAAGGTCCTGGGTTCAATCCCCAGTACCTCCATTAAGAAAAGTAAACAAAAATAAATAAACCTAATTACCTCCCCCTACAAAAAAAAATTCAATGTGTGGACAATTCAGATTGAATTTTCTCTTCTGCCTCATCTAATCTGTTAATCCCTGAATGCTGATTAGTAATTCTTTTCTTTCACAATATGAATTCCTGAAATTACCCTTTTCTGCCTTTTTGAGCCATTGTAGGGCCTTTCACAATATTTAGATCATTCTAAGTGTCCTGAATGATCCTTTTCTGAAAAAATTTTAAAGTAATAGGGTACTTAGCAGCCTATATCTTTGTAAGAAGTAAGAAACTCAAAAACTATTTCCTTTTGACACCATGTTATTCAGTAAGATATTTTGTTCAGATGAAATCTCCTACAAAGTTAAGGCTGATATTACTATAGCATTTTAAAATATTTGGTAAGTTTACCTTTGGTGAAAATGGCCTATTTTATTATCTATCTGAATAACATTTCATAAATCAATTTAGCTAACACTTATACCTCCTGTAACAATTTTACTTGATTTTTCCAGTGGACATTAACTATAATTTCTATCTCTGTGACTGTCAGATTTGGGGTAACTCGTAAACTTAGAAAATTAAATACCAGCATTATTTTCTGAATTCACCATTAAAATTTAGAAATAAAATTATTCAGTAAATACTCTTGACCATGACATTTAAGTATAAATTGAAGATAATTTTCCCTTTGAATTACAAACTATTTGTCACTAGGTAGTTTTTCCTTATTGCTTAAAAATTAATATTTTGTGCAATTATTGTATTCCTATCTGTACTATTATATTCTTGTCTGTGAAATGTTTTTTCTATTCTAATTTCATCAGTTCTTTAAAATAAGACCTCAAGGTTTCACCTATTTTACATTATTCCTTCCTTCATTTGAATAAATTCTTATTGAGTACCAATTATATACTAGGTACCAGTTGTGCTAATAAAAATGTCCCAGCAAATTTGCTGATATAAATTATAAACTTTTCATAAAGTTCAAAATAGCTTTTGATTAAAGTTGTCAAATATGACCAAAATATCATAAAAATCAGAAATACTACTCTTCTTTCTGTAGATCAAGTGAAACATGGCCTTAACTGTAAGGTTATATACATTCATGTCAAATGTATAATATTCATTTTTAAACTAGCTTTAAATCTATAATATTTCCCAAACTAATAATCAGTAGCATGTAAGTAGTTTCTGATGCCAAAAAGTCTCCATAATTATTATTTTTAATAATTTATCATTTTATTATCTTGATCTTGACTTGCATGTATACTTACACCTATGTATGCACTGCATTTATATACACACATAAGTATATAAATACATATGCAGGTAAAGATCAAGGTAATTTAAATATATATATTGCTTATATATACTTTATATATATTAATACATATATGCCCATATATACATAAATATACAGAGTAATTTCATTTAGAATCCTGCTCAAAATTTTCTTCCACTTAAATTTAAGATTTCTGCAAACATACATCATGATTTTCCTTAAGGGGGAAAGCCAGCAAGTAAAAGTAATTCTTTCTTGATTTCCCTTCTCAGAATGTCTTTTGTTTTAAATGTGATGATAAAATTATACTAAAAATGCATTTATCAGGACTTGAAAGACAGTGATTCAAGCTCAGAGGAAGAACGGAGAGTCACTACCCGAGTTATCCGCCGGCGTTTGATTATAAAGGTATCCCGTAGCCAGATCAGTATGGGGCAGTACTGTATCATTAGACTTCCCTTTCCTGTGGTTTTGAAGATTCAGCATGCTTAATAACTAAATGGCTCTGTATGTTTCTCTGCATATTTGGAAACATAAAAACAACCACAAAAAGGAAAAGCTCATGTTGCATGGTAGTGAGTATTCCATCTTGGCCTAGGTTTGACATGTGGCAGTTGTAATTTTATCTAAGAATTCTTGGCATTTGTCTCCTGCTTTCCATGGAGAAGTGTTATATGTATGAACCAAGATTCTATCTTGGTGAGAGAATAGTTCATATCAAGCAAAACGTTCAACTGAAAACCCAGAGGCTGTAATGAAGTATAAAGTAAGATAAAGAAGAAAGAGTGAAAGAATGAAAACGCTCCCTCCTCAGTCTCAAATTCCTACTGCCTTAAAGTTTTTAAGTGAAAACCAGTTGTTCACGATCAATCAGTTACTAAGCATTTGGAGTTACAGCCTGGCATGGATGTATGTGACATAATGCAAACCAAGCCAAAACTTCTGAAATAATTTTTAACTTGACTAACATACAAAAAAAAAAAAAATCAGGCAGTGTAGAGGAAGCAACTCTTACTGGAAGTGAAAAATGTAATTCCGTCCTGTTACAGCACAGTTGAAAATTATAAATAAATCCTGATTTCCCCTACAAAGGTCTTTTGAAGCACTGACCTTATGCATGGGAAGTCCAGCAGAAAGCTTTTTGCAGTCTGCTACTTGCCTTCATTACTCTGTCTTTACAGAGGTCTTTCTTGATGTTAGAATAATTGAGTGCAGAGAATTAGGAAGCCATTTTCATTACACAGGCCTTTGAATGTGGTCCAAATAACATGAGGCTCCTTGTTTGGCAGTTATGAAAAGAAAGGAAGGGAAATATCTATTGAAAACCACTTATCAAACTTACCATCCACTTCCAAAGTGTCAGGAGACCCATCAGAGAGGCAGGGAAGCTGGCTTACATATCCAAAACCTCTTAATCCTGCTGCTTGAATTTTTCATGTAGATCAGATGAAAGAAGAGAAGAAAATCTGCCAAATCTGCTCTAGCAGAGTTTTTGTAAGACTCTGGAAACATTAGAGAAGAAAATAAGTCTTTGTCTAAATCTTAAATTATCCATAAATCAACCTTTAGCTATTCATTAGGTGCTATCCAAAAAAAGTATGAATCACTTCTTTGAAAATTCCACATGGGCAATCCCAATTGTTAGTATATAGCATATCTGCAAGCATTCAACCTGCTATCTATAAAGTCCTTATATCAGTCACCTCCCACACATTTTCTGGGATTATGAGGAAGAAACACTTAATTTGATTTTTCTTAACATGTTAAAGCCATACTCTTTGCTCAGGCTTTGCTATTCCCATAATAATTGTCTTCAAGAGGTATTTTAAAGTGAAACATCTAGAAAAAGCACACCAAACATACTGTCTTATAACCTGCTTTTTATACTTAACATATGACATACTCTTGATGCATCCAAATTCATCTCATTTCTCATTACAGAGAACTTCCTCATTGTCCATTATAGAAGTTGAGTCTCATATATGTGATGGAAGGAAATAAACATAATCCTGCATAAAAAGTGGGAGAGAGGGTAGAGAAGTTTTACTCTGGAGAATACTAAAACAAAACAATAGAAATATTTACTCCCACCCCACCACCCTAGATCAATGAGGGTTATTTTTTTTGGTCTCCTAGAATTCTAGACATAATGTAACGTAAAGCATTATCAAGTTAAGTTTTTCAGTAATTTTGTTGGAATGAGTTATTTATATATATTTAAGCTTAACATATAATTAATTATATATAACATTTTTATTAAGAACTTGAGTTTAAAAGACTAAAATACACTGTGATGTTATAGGCTTCATAAAACAGAAGAGACTGTTTTCCCCAAAGCTCCACTTCTTAAAGTCAGTGCAATTTTAGGGAGGTTGAATGGTATCATCAGAGAAACGGGTTTTGTAATTGGGGAGGGCATTGTATAAACAACAGAATCACTTAAACAACCTTTGAGAAATGTCTTGTGTGTGTGACAGAGAAACCAAAATCTAAAGAATAGCTATAATTAAAATGGGAAGCTATAAGTATAACCAGAAAATCTTTGTAAATTATATATATAGAAATCTTTATGGCTAATATTTTTCTGTTCAGATTTTTGGGGCAGTTGAAAAAGATCACACTTTCGGTCCTTTTCCCCTTTATTCCATGCGTTGGTACCTTTCTAATGTAAAAGAGCTTGAGATTGCAGTACTACTATACCATACATGTGACATGGGATCCATCTCTATCAAAATCATAGAATGAGAATGTTAGGACCCAAAAGGGTCATTGAGATTAAAATCACTTCTTTTCCTAGATGACAAAACCAAGGATTGGAGATGAACTGATTTATCCGAAATCACAGTTGAGCAGTAGCAGTTCTCAGACCAAAACCTAATCCCTCACCCTCTAGTAAAGTACCTTCTACCTGCTTTCTCCACAATACTGTATTCTTTCTCTTCCCGAACAAATTAAAAAGGAGTATTTTCCTAGACTAAATTAGGTACTTGGCCAATTTAGACTTTTCCAGTGGCAGAGAAGAAGGCAGCAATGGGCTGACTTTCCAATGCTGGGAATTTGACCTACTTCATGGAGGCTGTCTAACCTTGGACTGAACCAGCATATTTATACTGTTTGCCATAGTAATTCCCCTAGCACTTAGAATCTTAGAGGTAAGAACTATTTGGGGGTTGTTCCATCCTTCCCAGAGATAGCTTTGGCTGGGAAGTATCAACGGAAGCAGTAGGTGTGTTCAGGATTCCATTACCACAAGCCTAGGCAAATTTGTCTTCTTAGCCATTCAATTTGTATAATAAATGGGGTGAAAGTATAATTTTATGATTTTTCTCTTTAATTTCATCTATGGATTCATTCTTTTTTATTTTTTATATTTTTACATTTAATATTTTCAGGTCCTTAAGGAATGAGTCAAGTCAACTAACTCTCCCATTTGTTTTGGGATTTTAAAATTTTATAAGCATGTTCATCTATTTCTATAGTTTGATAATATTACAGTGGTTTAAAATGCTTGGAAGCATTTTAGTAAACTGACCAGTCCGTATGAGCTTGCTTACATTATTTGCTTAGCAAATTCAGTGATTATGAAAGTAAAAACTTTAAACCAACTCATAACAAACTATCGAAGTTTGATAAGATTCAAATAACTGAATTTTTACTATACAGTTCAACTGTGTTTTTATTTCTACTTTTGAGCTTTTTTAATGACTTTGAAAGTAGGAGTTTAGATGTTTGTTTTCCCCCTATCAGGCAATTCAAAAGTACAAAAAGTCCAATCTATCCATTCCATCTCCCAGAGGTAACCATTCTTCACAAGCTTCAGATTGTTTTATATATCTACAGTAGCCAAGACATGGAAACAACCTAACTGTCCATTGACAGAGAACTGGATAAAGAAGTTGTGGTATATTTATACAATGGAATACTACTAAGCCATAAAAAAGAATAAAATAATGCTATTTGCAGCAACATGGGTGGACCTGGAGATTGTTATCCTAAGTGAAGTAAGCCAGAAAGAGAAAGAAAAATACTGTATGATATCACTTATATGTGGAATCTAAAAAAAAGAAAAAAAGACGAAAAAGACCAGTGAACTTATGTACAAAACAGAAACAGACTCACAGACATAGAAAACAAACTTAGGGTTACTGGGGGGGAAAAGGGTGGGAAGGGATAAACTGTGAGTTCGAGATTTGCAGATACTAACTACTATATATAAAACAGATAAACAAGTTTCTCCTGTATGGCACAGGGAACTATATTCAATATCTTATAGTAACTTAAAATGAAAACGAATATATATATATGTTCATGTATGACTGGGACATTTCTGTACACCAGAAATTGACACAACATTGTAAACTGACTATACTTCAATTTAAAAAGAGGTTGTTTTATATATCAACATATCAATATATATCAATATGTACATGTATATAAAATATACATACATACATACATCCCCAGCAAGTGAGTTTCTCAGAATACAAAAATGGGTTATACTATATATTATTGCTTAGTAACTTGCCAAGTTTACACACATTTTTTTTCATCCCATGTTTTGGAAAGTTCGTTTTAATGTGTACATCAAAGTAAATTGGTAATTTCATGTTGTTATTATTTCATTTTATTCAAGGAGAGAGGGATAAAAATTATAAAATGCAGCGCTTCCCAGCCAGGGTCCAAAGGAAAGTACAGTTAGTCTTCATTAAGGTGGCCACCAGGGATGATACTGTGATACCATAGGGGCTGTAATTTTCCTTTGAAATAGGAAAGAAAAAAAGTGGGGGAAGGTGTTGCCAAAAATGTCATCAACAAGACTAGGGGCAAATTTTATTTACTTAGAAGTACAAATGTTTTCAAGAACTTTAATGAGAGAAAATAATCTCTAATTACTTTCTAAAGTGAGGCCCCAAAGACCTCTCTTTGGTAACTTCTGGTCTCTAATGTATATGACAGAATTAAAGATGGATGAATTTTTTTAATGCCTTACTATCTTTCCTATCTAATCCATTCCCCCAATTTATTGAGTTTCTACATAATCATACAGCTTATCTTGGCTTTATTAAAGAACTGGTTGACTATATTTAATGCCTCCTTAAGATTAAGTATCCTTACCTTTAATTATACATAAACAGTATAAATTTTCAGTAGGAAACAATGAAATGCCACTATACCACAGCAGATCTCAACAAACCTATATGGCTTGTTATTTATAAATAGGGCTTTGCTTTTTTCCTAAGGCTATTAATACAAACAAATACACTTAAATGTATTCACTATGCTTATAAATATACCTACTTCACATTTCTTTCAGAGATGGTCTGAAAATTAACTGGCATCTTGCCCCACCAAAGGGTCAATTTATAACATATCCAATAGGATACGACTTTAATGGATTTTCTTGGGGCCCTTGAATTGTCTTAATATTCAAACAGCTGGACATGTCCAAGAGTTAGCTCAAACATATTTCACTTATTCATGTTTAAACTATAGTAAAACCTTACATGACCTTTTTTTGGCTTTTCTGCTGTCTTTATGTCCTTATTTTTAAAACAAAGTGAAATTATGTTTTTTTTCCAAATAAATAAAACCAACCCCAGAAAACATAAATAATACTCCCCCAAGAACTTATTGCAGATTTTAGTGAATTCGGGCAGGAGACCTCCACATTTTTACAATTTCCTTCCCTCTCTTAACTCTGCTAACTGAAACTAATCATAAGCAAAATTCAAGGTGAACTCAACAAACATGAGCAGCAAGAAACATCTTGTTTTATTTTCATCCCACCTCTATAGCACAGGGAGGTAAAATGAGTCAAATGTTCCACCCGTGACCTAACAGCCCACAATCTATAAAAATACAAAGTCACATTGTAAAAAGAAAAAAGAATGAAAACAGAATTTTGTTAGCAAAGCAAGGTAGTGTTTTAGTCTTTAAGCCAGAACTGCCTTTCTACTAGCTGTGACCTGAAACAATCATAGAATTTTCTCACCACTTGCTGGCGCTGACAACGTGAACAGGGCTACTGCCTTTCCTATGGCAATAACACTGAAAGATAGAATCCTGGCTCTCCCAGAAATGCAGCTGTTCTTCATGTTCTGCTCTTTGTCCTCAAAACAAAACAAAACAAAACCCAAACCCCACAGGTGTGCAATAACTACATTACACTTCACCATAGCATTATCCAGGTCACTCTTCGACAAGAAGTCTGACTAACAAGTCAGTAGGTGTCTAGAATGGGTCCGTACTTAAGATGTTTGTTCCCCAAAACTGTAAGTGGGACTAAGCTAAAGTTGATACCAGTGAAGAAGGTAACGTATTACAAATGCAGTCCTACTTTTGCTCTTCAAGTGATTTTTCTTAGTATCCAATCATAGATATTAGACATTAAGGAGCCATCTAAACCTACTGTGCTGCCTACAAGGAGGAAAATTTAAGGCCACCTTGGCAAGTTCAGAATTTTCCACTTTTCTAACTCACCACAGGAAGATCTTTGGCAGTTTCCCCTCCTAAATCAGATAGCAGTCACTAATTAAAAGATGTCATCTTACATTCCTTTAGTAATTAATCAGTCATCACATAAGACTACTTCACTTGAAGATAATATTCTGAAACCGTGTACTTCATCAGACAGTTATGTATTTTAAATCTTATGAAAGTCTCAGTGTAAAAAAAAATTTTCTCTGTACCTTGAAGTATTCTCATAATGTTTCAAAAATGTATATATTATACTTAGTAAAGGAATTTTTAAATAAAACAAACAGAAGGTGATAAATATAAAAAGATAATAAATATAATAATAACTAAGATGTCTTAATTCAAATTAGACAAAATGAAATCTATCGAAGTGAGAGATATGGTAGGACTAGTGGAAGAAACATTACAAAAGTGAAATGATCTAATTAGGGCTCTAATCATTGGCTAAATCTTTTTTCAACAAATGAAACCTTTTTGTTTGTATATCAATGTATAACTGCATTCTCTAATTATATATTTTCAAATTCTTTCTTGGAGTTTGTTGCTAACCATCTTTCTGTACGTACTTGAGGTTTAATGCTTTGGATGTTGTTGACTGCTAAATAACCATCAGTGGAGTCAGCCTTTTCCCCCTTGCCCTGGAATAGCAAGTAGAATTTACACCTTCTTTTCTAAAATTCCAAAGAGCATGTGTGTGGTGTATGGAGTGGTGTGGCGATCTATCCATCTAGTAGGTTGCTAATCTCTATGCCACATCCTTTAGGGAGAGGAAGCAAAAAACATTCCTGGTGAATCTGTCACAGAAGAACAGTTTACTGATGAAGAAGGCAACCTCATCACCAGAAAAGTAATCATCACTGGGATTTTATGCTTCTCTTGGGGTTTAGATTTTCTGCTATTTGTTTGCTGTAGTGTCACCTCTTGAAATAGAAAAAAAGAAAAATCTCTACTTTTCACTATTGCTTCCTACAGATCACTCGGAAAGTCTTAAGACGAATTGTTATCCCACAAGAGAGAAAACATGATGATGTGGTAATGGAGAGGGACTGTCAAAAAGAAAGTAGAGGATAAAAGCTTTGTGAACTCTCTAGAATACGCTCCTAACAGGCTGGCATCTGCAGTGTGGCAGCTGGAAGCAATTGCTGCTTTTGACATCTTGTGCATTTGATCCGAGTCAAAGAAAAAGACTTTTTCTTCTAACATTCTTTAACATTATATACTTTTACCATCTTTAGAGTTTCCACAGAGATCATTTCATGTATGGAGGTTAGAAAGTGCTGGTTTGAGCATGGGAGAGAAAATAAAACCCCTCTGTTACCACCAAACCCCTCAGCACTGCCCCACCCCACCCCCGGCCAGTGCTTTTCCTGCAGCCCAGTCCCTGCCTGGTACACGGATGGAGAGCACTTGTTTCCAGTAAATGCACAGTGTTTAATCAAAAGATAGGATGACACAAAGCTCAATTCGTGATCCTTACATCAAATCTATATGTTTTCTCTTTCTGATATATCCTGCAGGGAAATAGGAATTCCCCCATCTTAACCTGAAGAGGGTTTTCCTCTTTGGGTTAATAACAGCCCATTTCCAATGTGCCAGTTAAAGAACCAAACGCATCACTTAGCAGTGTAACTGGGCAAATGAATCTGTATCTCCCAGAGAAATCATAGCTGGTTATTTTTCATTTCTTTCCTTCTCTCAGAACTTTTCCCATTTCATTAAGAAATTAGAAACTTCAATAGCCTGTATTCACATAAGAAAAAAGTAAACTGAAAATTTCTCAGAAGGACTAAATCAGAAAATTGGAAAGGCTGCTGTTTCTTCCATTATAAACAGGGTAAAAGAAGATATTTGGGCAACCACTTTGCTCTCAGAGCAGTGTGTCCTTGGTGCTCAGTGAAGGGGGGGTCTTGTTTTATGAAAGGTGGATGCCTGCTTGATCTGGAGTAAGAGGAGGGGGTTGGTAATTCCACAAATTAAAAAAGAAAAAGTCTCTCAGCTCAACAGCCTTTCCATGGTGTTTAGTTCGTGATTAGTGCTTTACTGAGAAATTGCAGTCTCGTTGCAACAGGGTACTTAACATTCTGCTGGCTTAAAAAGGCATACATTATAACTTACTAATATTTTTTATAATTGGGGTATGAGTACCTTGAGAGCTTTAGTGATTATTTCTAGCTTGCAGGAAAGAGGCTGTTCAGTTGTGTGATGTATCACTAACCTACTGAATTGCTGTGAAGTACAGTAATGCTGCATTTGTCCTGACAGGTGCTCTCCAGCTTGCTGTGATGACGCTAAGCTGGCAGTTAAGGCAAAGAGACTGTATTTCTGGACTTGAAGTGACCAAGTGCTTTATCCTGTGTTTCACTTATCCTAATCCAGCCTCAAGAGACCAGAATGGAAACTTCTTTTTAACTAAAACTCTTTTCACTATGAAATCTTAATGTGTACATTCCTTTTAAAGCAGGGAGAAGGTTATAAGGTGAAGACAAAGAAAGAAATCCGGCACGTGGAAAAGAAGAGCCACTCGTAACAGCAGATGGTCAGTCAAGGTGGTAAGTGTGCTCAAATCAACAGTAGGCCCCAACTTCCTGTAAAACTTCTAATTTCACCAAATAAGTGATTCCATTCTTCCTCCTTCCTCTCTTTTTCACTGAATTGCATATCCAATATGAATAGCCAGTATGAAGTTGTTGGAGTTATTTTTATGTTTATGTATGCACACTTACACACACTAAGCCTAGGAACTCCAGCTCACAGTCCATAAACTTGCCCCTCACAAATTAGTCAGGAATTTAAACGTAAATGATGTTTGCAGAAGCAAATGTAAATAGTGATTTCTGAGTCTCCTCTAAGGCGGAAGGCTCAGTATGAAATGCAGTAGCATTATTTGATCTAACAGGAAGACTATTTGGCAAAAAACAGTTCATGCAGAAGTACTCAGAGATCTGTACTGATCCGGCTTTTCACCGTTTTAGCAGAACAGCATCTAAGAATACAATTTTGGTTGAAAAATAGTGGTTGCCAAGTTTAAATGAAGTGAAATCCCTACCTACTACTTCATATATTTTGTATAAACCAAAGCAAATTAAATAGGTTAACAGTACTACCATGTTTTATAGGTTAAAATGTTTAGCGAGCTTTGTTTAAAACTGTCTGAACTTCTGTTCATAGAGAAGGTTATTTTCCTTTAACATTGTTTTCTGAACTTTATTTTGTCCTATTTCTTTCTGCATAGCTCTAATTAGACAACCCATTGGGGTGAAAAAGCAGACAGAGCTTTGAAAAGTTCTAAGTCTGTGAGAGAAAGCAGGCGCATTTCTTTAGGGCTGTTCACCAACAGTTCTCTTAACCCCACTGGTCAAAGTAACAAAGAGCAAACAGACCCTACCTTTCTATGTGAGGTGACTGTAACTAAGGCCCAAATAACTTCTTAATCCCTCTTCCCCAGAAAAAAAACTTATTATTTGTTTGTTTATTCACTTAAAGATTTATTGCACTTCCTCTCTGTGAGGCTTTGTGCACAGGCACTGGGAAATCATTGGTAAACAACACTAGCCAGGTACTTGCCCTCACTGAGCTTACGTTTTGGAGATTTAATGGTAGTTCATCACATCAGTAACGGCATTAAGAAAACTAAGAATTGTAGAGTACTCTGGAAATTACATTAGTTGTTATACATACCCTTCTGGTGTTTCAGGTGTACTTTTCATTTAATTCTCACAGCCAACCCTCTTGGTCATCCCCATTTAAAAGGCCCAGAATTACCCAAAGTCATCTAAATAAAAAGTGGCAGAAATAGGATACAAACCCTAACAGGCTGCCTCCAGAGCCCACACTGTCATGCAGGTTAACAAGATTTGACCTCGGTCTGAGATGACAGGGAAGGTTTGCTTGAGAAAATGATGCTTGAGCTGAATTTTAAAGGATCAACAGGACTCAGCTGGGTGAAGGACAGGAAATATGATGGTGTCTGCAGTGGCCTTTGAGGCACAGGCAATAGCATTCTGCAGAGGCCAGAAGCGAAAAGAAATAAGAAAGGAGGAACTGTGAGAACAGGTCAGTGTAGCTGGCAGAAGAGTTTTGCCATTGTATCTGGAGAGGTAGAATAGATCAGATTATTCAGATATAGACAACTCATACAACTTAATAACAAAAAAACAAATAACAATCCAAAAATGGGCAGAAGACCTAAATAAGCAATTCTCCAATGAAGACATACAAATGGCCGATAAGCACATGCAAAAATGCTCAATATTGCTAATTATTGGAGAAATGCAAATCAAAACTATAATGAGGTATCACCTCACACCAGTCAGAGTGGCCATCATTCAAAAGTCCATGGACAATAAATGATGGAGAGGGTGTGGAGAAAAGGGAACCCTCTTACAGTACTGCTGGTGGGAATGTAGTTCAGTGCAGCCATTATGGAAAACAGTATGGAGATTCCTCAAAAGACTAAAAATAGTTACCATATGATCCAGCAATCCACTCCTGGGCATATATCCAGAGGGAACCTTAATTCAAAAAGACAATGCACCCCAGTGTTCACAGCAGCACTATTTACAATAGCCAAGACATGGAAACAACCTAAATATCCATCGACAGGACTGGATAAAGAAGTTGTGGTGTGTCTATACAATGGAATACTACTCAGCCATAAAAAATAATAAAATAATGCCATTTGCAGCAACATGGATGGACCTAGAGATCATCATTCTTAAGTGAAGTAAGCCAGAAAGAGAAAGAACAATACCATATGATATCACTTATATGTGGAATCATTAAAAAAAAAAAAAGGACACTATGAACTCACCTACAAAACAGAAACAGACTCAGACTTAGTAAACAATCTTATGGTTACCAGGGAAAGCAGGTAGGAAGGGATAAATTTGGGAGTTTGAGATTTACAAATGTTAGCCACTCTATATAGAAATAATTTTTTAAAAAAGTTTCTTCTGTGTAGCACAGGGAACTATGTTCAATATCTTATAATAATCTTTAATGAAAAAAATATGAAAATGAATATATGTATGTATATGTATGACCGGGACATTGTACTGTACACCAGAAATTGACATACTGTAATTGACTGTACTTCAATAGGAAAAAAAAAAAAAAAGGTCAGATTATTCAGGCCCCATAGGCCTCATTACACTAAGTTTCTGTTCTGCATCACTTGCTGTAGCTGCAGGGCACAGAATGAACTGGAGGTGGCAGTAACAGGTGAGCGGAAATCCTGTTAAACTATTGCAGATGCTGGCTTGGGCAGTGAGGATGGTAAGAGATAGGTTGAATCAAGAGACAGCAACATGACTTGCTTTTTATCAGATGACAAGGATAAGAGATGAGAAAATTAAGGATGACATCAGTGAGGCAATATCTAGAATGTTCCCACCCATTATGCATGTCTTATAGCTAAACCTGGTGAAAGATACATATAGAGAGAGAGAGTTTTTAAATTGAGGTGTAGTTGATTTACAATATTCTATTAGTTTCAAGTGTACAATATAGTAATTCAAATTTTTTATAGATTATACTCCATTTAAAGTTTTTATAAAATATTGGCTGTATTACTCTCTGCTATACAATATATCCTTGTAGCTTTTTTATTTTCTATATAGTACTTTGTACCTCTTGATCCCATACTATTTTGATTACTGTAGTTTTGTAATATTAGTCTGAAGTCAGGGAACATGATACCTCTAGCTTAGTTCTTCTTTCTCAAGATTGCTTTGGCTATACAGCAGTTTAATAAAACATTAAGCATGAGTTTACAGTCTTGAATTGTTCTGCTTAAGAAATTCTAAGTGATAAATGAAACTAGAAGAGAGTTCAGACAGGTTTAGTATGCCCTTAAAAGTTTAGCAACTTGTTCATAGACTCAGACCCCAGGTGGGAAACTAAAAAGGTCACCCACAACAGCTGAGCCATTTTTCTATAGTAACAGGTACCTAATATCTATGAATAAATGACACCAAAAATATATGACAGTGCTATACTTCCAGGGTCCTTTAGAGTGAATTAATACAGAAATGATTTGGTCACTAAATGTACAAGAGACTTGAAAATGATAAATAATCCACCCTGTAAAGCAGTTGGCAGGGCCTTGGCTCACTTGCTACACCACTCAGAAGGAGAGAGACACTTGCTAGGAGAATTCATATGAATGTGAAACTAGCTTCAGCATATAGCAAACTGAATGTGTCAGATGGAAAGAATGGTGATCTGACTGCAAGCCTCATTTTACTCTCCAGTATGGTATTTACCTTCCGTAAGTGAACTTAGGAAATGAGTCCAAGAATACTGCCTGGGATTCCAGGACACGGAATGTGTGCTCTGGAAAAATCAATTTGCAAATATATTGGAGAGTTTTTTTACAGCCCTGTTGGCTGTCTTTTTTTTAAACAACAAACTAAGCATGTGGAATGCAGCCAAATTTCACTGAGTCTCAGATGACATCAAAAGTTTTATTCCCCATTTTATAACCAGTTGAATTTTAAGCTATCTGAACCCTACACCTGCTTTTCTTTAATACTGAGTCACTGCTATCTTATTTTTAATGTGAAGGAAAAGCCAGTGGCTTAAAATAAGTATAAATATTTGTATATAACATATAGTGATTTTTAGTCTATAAAGTGCTTTTACATTTTTGTCTTATTTAATCCTTCAAATAAGCCTCGAGGAAGATCAGACCAATTTTGCCTGCCACCTTTTACAGATGAGGATACTGAAGTTCAGAGAGGTCAGATGGCATTTTTTCCTCACACAGCTATGATTGGTAGAGCTAGGACTTGAACTCAAGATTATCGATACTTCACCTGGTGCCCTATTCCACTGAGCTGTCTTTCTAAAATAATTTATGAGTAATAATAATAGTCATAGTCTATCCAAGATCACTATATGCCAGGCATCAGGTAAGATCATTACATACATTACCTCATATAGTTCCCAAAACAATGCTGTAAGTTAAGTACTACTATTTCTTTTTTTTTTTTTTTAATAAACGAGGGACTAAAGTTTAGAAGAGTTAAACGACTTACCCAAGGTCTTGTAACTGATGAGCATAAGAATAAAAAATATGAACTTATCCAGAGCCTAGCTCTTAACTATTACTCTTATTAATATTTACATAGTATTTGATGATTATTAGAAACCTAAAAGCAAATCTGAATCAAATACATGTACAAACACACTCTGTCGTAAGTTGCTTCATACAACACAGTGAAGATACAGTTTTTATTTTTTAAACAAAGCAAAACTTCCCTTTTAAGGTAGCCATAATCTCCAAATGTTTACTTCAGAAACACCACTAGAGAGCTGATTAGTGAGGTTATGGCAAGGGAAGGTCCCCAGTTACATGCTGTAAAAGACTGCAGAACAGCTGCATTTTAAACCTCTTTCAGGGAAATGCTCAGATCTCACAACCACATGGAAGCCAGGAGCAGCAACAGCACCCATGCTTGCCAGAGGCAACCCTTTACCCAAGGCCAAAGAGTTGACTCATCTCATTTACTCCTTTACAAAGTATTCAACCGCCTACCTGGTTTAGAGTGAAAAGCCTAGATAGACAATGGCAAGTAAAACCTCCACGGTCCCTGCCCTTTTTGATCAATCAGTGTCCAATGGGGAAGGAGATGGGACATACGTTGTTTAAGAGCTTAAAATACAAAGTCCAAGATCCAATGAAAGAATAATGTGGGAGCATATTTAGACTTGTGGGTTGGGGACAGTCTCTCTAAAGTCATGACATTATGCTAAGATCTCACAGGAGGCGCCAACCATGAAAAGAATGGGGAAAAGGAGAAGAGGACTCCAAGCAAAGGAAGGGTACAACATGTGCAAAGGGCCTTGAGGCGGTAAAAGGCCTAACACATTTGGGGAAATGAAAGATCAGCACACCAGAGCCTGAGCCTGATGAGCTGGTGGCGGGTAAGGCAGGCACATGATGAAGTGAGAAATGCATCCTCATGGGCCAGAATAGAGTTTGGATTTCATTGTAAAAGAATTTGAAGCCTTTGAAGGATTTTAAGCAAGAGCCCAACTTTTTTTTTTTTTTGAAGCACACCAGCTAGGTACAGAAGGATTGGAAGGATAACAAGAGTAAACTGAAGGTGATGAGCTGGGAGGTTACTGCTGTATGTAGCCCAACTAAGCCACAGTGGTGGCTGGGCTAGGACCTGGGCAGTAGTTTTAGGAAAGCCAACAGCATTGGATGGATTCACTTGGAGGAGAAGGTCTGAGTCAAGAATGATGGTCAGGCTTCAGGCTTGAGCAAGTGGGTGGTGGAGAAAGGAACAGAATGGGTTTTAAGAAAAGTATCAGTCAAGCTCTTGTTGATAGACAAGTCTGGAGCTCTGAGGAAAGGATGAGGCCGGGCATATAAAAAATGTAAGAGTGATCACTAAAGGGGTGCATACTGAATACCAGAGAAAGGGAACACCACAGAACAGACTTGATTACCTAGGGAGCAAGAGAAAATGAGCAAACAAGAGGCTCAGGATTGAGCCCCCAGGGAACAGCATTTTGAGGAGGCACAGAGCTCTGACCTCTTCCTTCCTGGAGATCCCCCAGCTATTCTCTAATCTAAAACTTCCTACATATTCATCCTCAGCCCTCTAGTGTATTTGTTTGGTTTTACCTCAAAATATTTTAATCCATGCTGTTTAATATCAGTGGATGAAAAAAATTCCCATAATATAATATAGATTAGCTGATAAGCCTTTGTAAATAAGTGACCAAGCACAGTTGGAGCCCCCTTACTTCTAGTTTGTGACACCTCCTGTGTAGGTGGTACGGGGAGTCCAATGTTCCAAACATTTTCCTAAGTGGACTTGGAGGGCATTATGCTAAGTGAATTAAGTCAGACAGAGAAAGACAAATACTGTGTGATATTACTTACATGTGGAATCAAAAAAATACAATTAGTGAATATTAAAAAAAGAAGGAAACTCACAGATATAGAGAACAAACTTAGTGGTTATCAGTGGGGAAGGGGCGAGGGACAATACAGTGGTGGGGGAGCGAGAAGCACAAACTACTGGGTGTCAGATAGACTCAAGGATGTACTGTACAAAATGGGGAAAATAGCCACTGTTTTGTAATAACTAAATGGAAAGCAACCTTTAAAAATTGTACAAAAAAGAAAAGAAAAAAAAAAAGACATTATCCAAAGCATGTGCCATTCATTTGAGAGCATGTAACTTTACAGTCTAGGCCAAGAGGGCTAGATCATAAGTAACACAAATCAAATATATCACTATAATAAACAATATAAACAAAATGCTAGGAGAATCCACTGGAAGATGAAATAAACTCCAACACAGTAGATCTTGCAAACCTTCTTGAAAGTGCGTACTTGAACTGGCTTTTTAAGAAGGAGGAGGATTTGAGGCCATGCAGTTGTGATCATAGGTGCTAAGCTCAAGAGTTTGGCCTCAACCCTGGAGACGTAGGTACCACTGGAAGTGTTGTGGTAGGAGAATAATACAATCAGGTGGGATTTAGGTAATCCTAGTGGTAGCAGAGGGAGTTAGTGGCGAGGAGAGAGTGAACACAAGGACCTCAGTTCTGAGGCAAGGATGAGGGCCTGAACTGAGGCAGAGAGAATGGAAAGGAGAAGGCAGATTTGAGGAATGTTTTAGAAGTATCACAACCAGATTAATTCTATGGAAGGAGTGAGGTTTAATTAAAGATGACATCACAGTTGTAAGCTTCTGTATAATCACTAATAAAAATGTAGGCTCTAAGACGACAAGAACCAAATCAGGCACTGAAGGCGCCCTGCTGATGAAGGAGGCTGATCTGCAGTGCCCTTCCATGTTTGTTGATGATGAGAAAGAGAAATCTGGGCTAGAGGTCTTAGTGTGGTCATGTCTGGGACTGAAGTGGCCTGAGTGAGTGGAATCACTGGGGCGTTTACTAGCTGTGTAAGCGAGCTTGGCCAAGTGATTTAACTTCTGTGCCTGAATTTCCTTGCCTCTATTAGGATAAGAGTAACATATCTCATAGAGTTGTTGTTCGGTTTAAATGGGTTAACACATGTAAGTCACTTAACATAGTGGCTGGCAAGCCCACAGCAGGCACTCAGTACCTGCAGCTGTTATCAGTAGTACTAAAAGAGGTGAGAAAAGAGCCAAGAATAGCACCTGGAAGAGCCTGATTCGAGAGGCCAGTGGACTGAGCAGTGGCAGCCAGGTGTGCTAGGATGCAGCGTGGGGAGGAGTGGGAACAGCAGCCACTGGGATCCTCTGCCTGTGATGCTGGCTTACACTTCAGAATTCTTCCAATTATTTTCCATCACTTGTTTCTCACAGTAGCCCTGGGAAATCTGCAAAGTAGGTATTCTTACTCCCCTTTGCTAACGAGAGGTAGCAAAATCCCTGAGGCTGTAGTTAATGACAGGACTGGATTTTAACCTAGACCTTCTGATTCTGCTTCCAGGCAGACAGAACTATGGCCTCAAGTGCTTCACTCCAGGACCCTGACCTCCAGAATATTTTCCAGAATTCATCTGGAGTAGATAACGTTTTTATGTAGTACTTTGTTTTTCTCAGCCTTTAAATGCCTAATTAACCAAAAGCCTTGTCTTCAAGGTAAAAGTGCAGGGATTCTACAGTCTGGTGGCTTGACTTCCAGTACTGGCTCTCCTGTGCACTAAATGTACCATCCGTGTAACAGCTCTATGGCTCTATTTCCTAATCTGTAAACTGGAAGAAACAGTACCTCATTGTTATTAGGATTAAATGAGCTAATCCACCTTAGAACAGTGCCTGGCATATCATAAACATTTAATAACAACAACAGCTATACAACTTTATTAGTTACATTTTTCTTCCACTGCCAAAATGTGTATCAATATTTTCCCAGTAATCACTTTTCTTTTTTAATTGCCCCCTATGACCTCAGATTTTTTTTTAATCACAAGTCACTAGAAAAGAACTCCAGAAAAGTCCCACTTACTGGTATTAGTTGAAGAACAAATCTATATAAACGAGGAATTATTTTTAAATTGCACCATAGTTACTATGATTACAAAAAGTAATCAGAATTAATGCGTAGGAAAAAATGTTCTTAAGCTGCATGACTTCCTTAACGAGAGAGAAAAAGAGAAGGGAAGGGAAGAGAGAGGTGGGTAGGAAGAGAAGAAGAACTAGAATAACAAATCCTCTCTTCTAAATGGGCTAGAGGCAAGGCGTATCAGAGAAATCCTTCCTTAAGGCCTAACAGAGCTGTCTGTAAAGATGAGTAAGAGTTAACCTGCAAAGGTGATCTCCCTAGGGAGAAGAGAGCCCACACTTTCAAGGAGATGGCATTTGAAACAAACTTGAAGGGTAAAGGGAAATTAGAGCTAAATGAAGATTACAGAAGGGGATTAGAGGTGGATACAAAATCATGAGCAAAAAAAATAAGGAAACTGGAAACCTGTGGGTTGATGACTAGCATGTAGTCTAGGTCCTCTAGAGCTTTCCAGCACGGATCAGCAGCGTCAGCACCACCTGGCAGTCTTGTTACAAATGCAGACTCTCTGGGCTTACGCTGACCTACTGAATCAGAACCCGTATTTGAAGACCCCTAGGTGACATCCATGCATACTAAGCTTTGGGAAGTGCTGCTCCAGGACATATCATTGGCTCTTAAACTTGGTTGAACATTGTTGGAATCACCTAGTGAGTTTTTCCTAAAGTCTTTTGATACTGGACTCCACCTCTAGAAATTCTAAATAAACTGGTATGGGATGTGGTTGAGACATTGAGTTTTTTTTTGTTTTTTTTAATCTCCTCAGATAATTCTAATGTGTACCCAATTTTGAGAACCACTGGATATTGTAAAGCAGTGCATTTCAGTGGAGAATAGCGGGCATTAAACATGTAAAGGTTCATTGGGCTGAAATGCAGAGAGCTAAAGATGTGAGGTTTTTCTTCTTTGTTTTGTTTTGTTTGGGTTTTTTTGTTTTGTTTTGTTTTGTTTTGTTTTGTTTTTTTTAGCTAGACACTAGGGGCTAAAACCCAGGAGTATGTGGACCTATAAAGGAAGGTTGGTTTTAATTCAAGTATACTCCTGTCCTGAAAATGTGATATGGAAAGTACAACATTCATCTGTGAAATATAAACTGCCATGAAAATCCAATGAATAGCTGTTTTTCCATATTTTAAATGTTTCTTAAAATTTTTAAAAATATATCATGAAATGACTAAAAGGAACTGTTGGTTTTCTAAATTGTTTTCCACTACCTTTGAATTTGAAAGGCATGAAAACCCCAAAACAGATTCCTAAATGCAAATGTTTCTCAGATCCATTCTCTATACCCAGAAAGAGAAGATGAGTCAAATTCTATTTCTGAAATGTCATCCTGATGGATCCTGCCTGCACACCTTTCCCTCAGATGGAGATCTCAACACAGTTTATAACAGGCACAGTCACTCAACCAAGGCTCTCATGCTCTCTGGGCAACACTGTACTTGGTACAGTCTTTTTGGTATAGTTCTATGAATGACCTTCCTGTACCCTATGTGGTTGGGGCCTACACACTCTGATTGTGTGACTGAGAACAAGAGAGATTTATTTAAAACAATCACCCCAGGGGGAGAGTATAGCTCAGTGGGAGAGTGCACACTTAGCATGCACGAGGTCCTGGGTTCAATCCCCAGTACCTCCCTTAAAATAAATAAACCTAATTACCACGCCCCCGCCAAAAATAAATAAGAAAGAATGAAACTATCACCCAAATCATACCCCAGTATCAATGGGCACAATTAGTAGTATATTTTTTAATTACAGAAACATATCTACTCTTTCTAGAAAGATAATGTTCACTTGCATTGAGATGATAAGAGAAAGACCTTGTTTATTGCAAGATTAACTGGGAAGTTGGATTGGTTTTTGGAAGATGAAGCAAAACAAAAGTTCAGCTGGGTTGTGGTGATGACTGTATATCTATATACATTTACTAAAAATTATCAAACTGTACCTTTACAAGCGATAAATTATATGGTATATAAATTATATATTAATTAAGTTGTAGAAAGTTGGGGGGGGTGGGGTTCAACTAGAGAAAATTGCTGAGAATTCTCCCTAAGAAAACAAAGTGAGATCACCAGGGTAACATTATCATCAGACCATCTAAGAAGCCTGGTGCCTAGGAGATTAGCAGTAGATGCTAAGAGCAGAGGTGAGAAAATCCTGATCTTCTTACTCCGATTTGCACACTTTCTGGGACATGGCCTGCCCAAGTGAGTCACTTTCCTTCTCTGGAACCTCTGCAGAGTCATGGGAGTCATGGGGCAGGTGCTGAAACCACCCCAGAAGGAATCGATGCTTTGATATTCTTGGCTTCAAGCGTTAGTGACCTGGGGTGTGGAGGTCAGTAGCACTTTCAATACCAAAAAAGGGAGGCAGAACTATAGTGGGGCAGAGAGGTAGTTCTGTGCTAACATGTTTACAGAAGCCAGGGTATCCCGGGTGATCTATCTCAAGGGAAAGAAACTTGTCTCGGGTAAGGGAACACTTTTAGGCCCCAACAGAAGCAGAATTCTAAAGGGTCTCCTACACCTGAAAAAATAAGTCTGTGGCTATTGGTTTTGAGAAGATATGAGTGAACATCTCCACCATGTATGTTTCCAAAATTAATCTTGCCTTACTCAGGTTTTCTATAGAGGCTGTCTTATTCTCAGGCAGGCATTCAAACAGGAGGAAGGAATAAATGTAGGAAGAACTTTGTTTTATGGAGGAGTCCCTACCAAGAACAGAACTGGACAAGAGTATGAAAACCTCTGGCCAAGAATGTTAATTTATTTTGACATATTAAGACTGGCTATAAAACATTGGTACTTTATGCAGGTATTATCCAGTAAGACAAGACATTCTTAGTGGAACTGCCATAAAAAAGCTCAAAATTCATTTATCCTGTCATGACAGAGGCAGGAGAAGGAAAAGTATTCTTTGCAATGGTAGAAGAGAGTCCTTCATTTTAATTTGCATGTGGAAAAGCAATTTCATAGTAATGAAGTAATGACACCATTCTCCCTTTTTGAAAGATTGGTTGTGTTTTGGGGGTTAAGATACTTATTATAAAATATCCAGGCATGACCAAGATGCTCTATCCTGACTCCATATCCCTGGCCCTGTGTGCCCCTGAAAAAAAAAGCCCAGACATTTTGATAGAAATCTCACGTTACCGAATGCAAGTTCATGTGCCCGACGCACAGTGAGTCCCAACAACCGAAAGATCAGAATTTGGAGCAAAGAAAGGTTTACTGCAAAGCTGAGCAGGAAGAATGGGTGGCTCATGCTCCCAAAACCCCAAACTCCCTGAAGGGCTTCAGCAAAGCATTTTTAAAGGCCAGGTAAGGGAGGGGTGTCCCAAGGTATGTGATCAGCTTGTGCACAATTTTCCAACTGGCTGATGGTGATCAATCCCTAGGCATCAGGAGGTCTGGGGCCCACATGCTCATGATCATCAGGTAGTTAATTTCTTCCACTGCCTGGTGGTTTTAGGGTCTAAAAAACTCAGGAAATGTGCATGAGATACTACTATCTAGGTAATTCAGAGAGGAGCTACAACAGAGAATATGGGGTAAGAGCCTTTTTCAGGAAGGCCCCACAGGGTCCTGCCTGCTCAGATACACCCAGAGAACACCTCCATCAGCCTCTTCATTCTACAGATAAGACTGAGGCCCAGAGGCCATTTACAGTCCTGCGTACTGATTGAGTAACCTGAGCATCAGAGACAGAACTAGAAGATCTTTCAGACTCAATCTCTGAAACCACAAATACAGTCAGCAGTGTTCTGTGGAGGGCAGAGGGTCACCTAGAGAAGGTCACTGCCTTCACAGAGCTTTCCAGTATACCTCAGGGCCTTTTCTCAGAGATATCTAGCAAATGGCCTCAGGCAAAAGCATGTTAAACCACCCCATTAGGAAGGAGAGGGACCCCATTCTGCTGAATGGCAAGGAAGACTGAGGCAAATTCTCTTCAATAGAAAAAGAAGAGGAAAAAAATAAAGTTAAACTCACTACCTGTTGTTTCTCTTTCCACAGGATCATGTGTTTTTACTGCCAGTATTGAGAAATTCATGGAAGATAAATCAGCAGGAAGTAAAAATTCATGGAGAAGGGTGTGTGTGTTTGCTGCTTCCACACATTAATGGCATGATTTTTTTTATGCAAAAAGAAAAAAAAAAGAAAAAGAAAACCACCCACATTTTAATTTAGCATGAGCCAATTTACAGAGCATGGAAATTCACTTTCATTCCCAGGATTGGCACGTGTGCAATTAGCAATGCAGTGTATATACAAGAAGCCATGCTGTTAACAGTTTATCTCAAGTAATTTGGTGTCATTTACAAAAGGAAGAAATTCCTGCAGCCAGAAGGGACAGAAGGAGATGGAATGATCAAACCACGAAGAAACACTAAAATTACTAAATCCACAACAGCTCGCCTTATTTTTCTTGGACCCAAACTGTCAGGGTATAAACACTATTTGTTTCTTTTTTAAAACATCTATAGTTTTGCTGTAAATAATAATACTGTATAAATTCTAACAGAAAAATAGAATAAATGTTGATAAGGCACTGCCTCTTAGAACACAAACAGAATATTGCAGATGCATTTAACATTATAGGGGTCTCAAGTGACTTCACCCTAGAAGCAGAAGGCGGGGTTATGGGTGGGGGGATCTTCACTGATTCTTGTATATTAGCAATTATAATGTTTGTATATGCAAAACTGCTAGCTTGATTTAAAAAAAAAAAACTTTAAAATCTGCTGCAAATTTAAATAATTCCCAAAATGAGGAATTCTGTAGTTCTGTGAAAAAAATTTTTCTTCAGAATACTAATATTTTGATGCATGTGTATCACCTTATTTTGATTAAATCTTTTCCAATTTTGCAAACACTACAGTATACTGCAACACAGAAGATTTTATCTGTAAACACAAAGCCCTTCATCTAATATTTGTTGCTATTGCCAATTTTTCAATGAAATGACCTAAAAATGAAAAAAAAAAAAACCAATACAGTAGTTGCTTTCGGGGGAGGGGGGGTGCTGTTAGCGCTTAAAAGGGGGTAATGCTTGCCGCTTTAGAGGTGGATGGTGCTCATAAGAGGCCCCCATCAGGGGTACTTTATATGGACTGAACAGAAATTCTTAGCTAGTAGAATGGCAGCACGCTGTAAAATTATTACTGTATCGTGTACTGGCTATAAGATGTAGACACCTTTCAGTAAGCCAATCATTTGTAACCATTCTAGCAGTGTCATATTAGGTTATTAAGGCTGCTGTGTTTTAAAGGGCATTTTTATTTGGGTTTTGGTGAAATTCTTTAATTTGTTGATTATATTCATATAAAATCAGCATTCATTGACACCTAGCTCTAATGACATATGTATGAAAAACCATACACTGGATGACCTAGTCGATTATTTAAGCATAAAATAAATTGTGTTAAACTCCTCACCTGTCTGTGCGCTACAGTGTCCTTGTGTTCTCTGCCAAAGGGCATTATCCAACTCCCTGTCCTCCGGCTGCAGCAGTCCTCCTCACCAGTACTTTTCGTGTCTCTGCCTCTGTGGTCACTAAAGAGATACCCCTAATATTTCAGTTCTGCCCTGCCAACTCCCAAGTTAACAAATTCTGTGCATTTCATGGAGAAGCCAAAAGGTAAAGACTAACTGACAAGTGATCTTTGCCCACATCTGGTTTGAGCTGCCCCCCAAAAAGTGGAGAACTGAGGCTTTAACAGCTGGCACATCCAGAAGTTATAAAATAGCATCTCCAGGAACCATCCAGGTTGCAGATGCTTTTAGCCCAGAAAGCTGCTTTTTTTTTTTTTTTTTTTTTTTTTTGACGTTCACTGTCACTGCTTATAAATTGGGAGATTTCACATAATAACCCACATTTCCAACTTCTCTTGAAAAGCAGGATTTAGCAACCACAAGCCTCATTCCCAGAAAGCAACAACCTGCCGGGTCGTGTAGCCCCTGCCCTTTGCAACCAGGGGTGTGGTGTCCAGGCACCACAGTCCCAGCGCCACGTCTTACATCATGAGTGCCCTGAATGGCCTGGTCGGCACTGTCATCTATAACCGGACACCACACAGTAAGTTCAACAGGGGCAAAGACCATGGTTGTTTTCATCTTTATTCTGGCCCAGAGCCTGGCATACAGCAGTGGGCACTAACAACTCTCATCATTATCACTGAAATTGGAACACTCACAATATGCCAGACTCCATTCTAAGTGCGTTGCATTTATTAACTCACTTAGTCCTCACAACTACTTTATGAGATAGGTTCTGTCTTTGATAGTAGTAGTTCCTGTATAAATATTAAATGGGTGCTTAGAGCCATTCAGCAATGTCATATATTGCCTGTCATTTAAGATTATTGCCAAATGGGATGAGTTTTTCCCATATCAATGCAGAACACAGGTACAAGGAATCTACTTCACATAAAAAGTGGGGCTAGACTATATTTGCATGATATCCCCTTATCCCTGCCTTTACCTCGCACCCAAATTATCTTATGATGAGCAAACCGAGACCCCGAAAGGTTTTTTTTAAAAATTTGCCCCAAAAGCCTCTTTGTAAAACCAGAATCAGACTCCAGGTATCCTAAATTCCCATCTAAGTGTTACAAATTTCTGACTCACAGTTCCTGACAGTAAAGTATTTATCCTGAACTAGAAACTCAATGTTAAGTATACTTGTCTGGGTATTTAAATGGTTGTTATGTTTATATACCTAAAAATTTGATTTTATGGACACACGATGGGCTAAACTGCAGTTTAAGTAAAAATTCATAAATTTACTCAAAAGGAGAAGTATTCAAGATAGGATAATCAAGATTTTATGTGCATACAGATGTGTATATGTATATATTTATATATGTATGCATGAACTGAATGGGGGCATACGTTATATATTTCTAACACAGTCTTCAGCTTGCTGGCTTATAAAAATGTATTTCAGCTTTTCCTTGATTTACATTGCTGTAAAAAGTGAATTGTGATAGATTCCTGATCTTTGCTGTATTTTTCAATTTTATATTCCTACCAAATTCCTGAGTTTGTTAAATTAAAATGTATCATCATTATTGTATTGCCAAGTTATGGCAATATACTGTGCAGCGTTATTTCACCATTTCTAAGAAGGATTTACTTTACTGAACACGTAAGCAGCCAGCCTTCTATTAATAAATTCTGCCTTGGCATCCTGATGTTCCACCATGTTCATTTTGGTATCATCCTGGGGTACCATCAAGACTGATGTTTTTTTTCAGGGCAAATAAACAAAAAAAGTTTGCCTGCCTTTATTATTATATGCATTAGGTCACATCTGGCAGTATGACAGGGATATGTAAAAAGCCCAGAAATATAAATCACAGGAATGGGAATTCATCCTGTGAGGCTCTAAAGAAGCCAGTGATCCAAAGGCCAACCTCCCCTCCAGGTGACTCTTAGTATTCCTGATTTGTTAAAAAAGACCCTGACATATTAAAAGGTGCATCTTACATGCACCTTTTGGGTGCTGCTGCTCTTTCATGAATTAATGATCAAATAGTCCAGAAGTAAACATTACCAACATTGAGATTTGAGCCCAACTTTACAAGAGTTCTTTCAATAATAGAGACAAAAGGTTATCTGCCTAACCATGTACCAGTACAAAGTAAATAAATAAATAAACCAGAGTACACTCTGATAAGCATCCATAGCTTTCACTTTTTTTTTTAACAGAATTAAGTGCAGACAGATTCAACATAGAGCAAAATGAAATTTGCCATTATATCTGCTACACTCAAGGACTGATAGCTATGAATAGTGTGTACAACTAAGTGAACCTGCAGTGAAGAAATTTTATTCCTTATCCCTTGGTGCTTTCCTGAGTTAAGGAATAAACACCCTGAGGGCTGCACTTCCAGCAGGACATCCTGAGACTCCTTACCAATTCCCAAGGAATTCCAAAGCAAAGCAGAGATGAATACCCTCAGAGGATTCTAAAAACATTGAGAAGGACCACTAGGCCACAGAGGTACACCAGAAGCAAGGACTATTAGGACCACATTGGAACATCCTGCTGACATCCCAGAAAAATAAGTCATCTCCTTGCCTGCTTTTCCCTACCATCCTCAATTGCCACTTCTCTCCTGACATCTAACTCAGACAATGGCATAATTCTGAGAGCTGGGAAGGAATAATGGAACTTCCAAAGAGTTCCAGCACGTGAGGCACACAACCAGGTTCTCATAACCAGACTGCACATTCCCTGAAGGTAGGGACTTTGTTTTGTTCTCTGCTATATCCACAGAATCTAGAATACTGCCTGACATCTCATATATAAATGCTTAATAAATATGTGTTGAATACTCGAATGAATGAATCAACAAATGTCAGAGGGCAAAGACCAGTAAACGGGAACTCTTATTCTCTGCACCATCTTGTGTACTATTTTCCTTCCAGGCTCAAGCAAGCTGGAAATCAAAGGAAAGCACAGTTGTTCATTCTAAAGACTTCACTCACCAAGGACTAACTTGTGTCTCCATCCACTAGCCCTTTCCAGTTGCACAATCCCCCTGTTAGCCACAAAGTCTTAAATAACTGGGTTTGGGTATACCAATACCTCATAAGCAAATAGCACATTAGTCACACTGCTGAATCCGGCATCTTTCCCATGGCCACGAGCTAGAGGCCTCATCCTCATCACTGACAGGCCACTGAGAGACCAGGCAAGAGTGTGGATAACTTATCATGAACTCTAATCTCTATGAAAAAAGTCAGCTTAGTCTCCTCTCTTTCAGACATAATATCCAAAATTTTTTTTAAAAGTCCGACTACCTCAAAATCTCCACTTCAGTGTTGCTAAGTATTGGGCTGGTAAAAGACCAGAGATCCAGAAATTACACCCTAGAAGCCCTTGGACCAAATCCAGTCTGCAGCCATGTTTTGTTTGGACCATTTAGAGTTTGAAAAAAGACAGCCAACACTTTTTGTTTTTAAATCAGGAGATTGTAGATGAAAAATGGATTTTGACTACTTGAAATAAGAAGAACTGACAATGCTGTTTCTGAAATGCCTTAAGACAACAACCACGTGGAGCAGAATTGTACCCACTGCCTCTGGACAAGCATGTGTTTTACTGTTCACCATGGTCCCTACTTTTCTATGGCTTCTAAAACCCAATCAACTTTATTCATTTCTATCCCCAGTCTCTGATCTGGTGGGAGGAAGGAGAAGGCAAATTGATGAGATCCTGTTTAAATTCTTTTTCCTTTATGGCAAGCCAATCATCAATCTCATTTTCATCCTGTCTCTTTCAGAGCCAATAGGAAGATGGAATAATGACATGAGTAACTGAGAAGAGAAGGGTAACTCACGTGGTTCTCTGAACCCATCCATCCAACCATCTCATTCAACAACATGTATTTACTGCCTGCCACTTTTCAGGTGCTCCCCTATGTATAGGATACATCAACTTCCTGCCCACTGCTTTCAAAATGAGAACATAAACAGCTTCTGTGTGAAATCTAAATCTAGGGCTCCTCAGGACAGGAAGCCCCAAAATGACTTGTGGAAACAAAACTGCTGCAGTGCGTCCTAAGTGGGCATGCTGGAGAACAGGGCAGGCCACGTCGGACACTGAGGGACAGCCTGTGCTGCTGAGTGCAGCCTCTCTGCTTCCATGTCACACCCACTATTTCACAATTAAGTGAGACTCCAGGCTGACAAAAGTATCCATTTCAGTAGAAAACTTTAAAAACATTTCAAAGGTATTTAAACAGCTCCACAAGAGAATACAAGTCCGTCTTGCTTCCAGAGATTCTAGAGTAGGTGAAAACAGTTAAGACTTTCAACTTTAGCTCAGTGTTCTTCACCTTCCATAGGTCAAGTCCCTCCTAATTCTGAGCTCCTCACAAAGCCTCCCCTGCTGATGCCAACCCACCTTGGCAACTTAAGTGAACTAAATGAGTACCCCATGATTCAGCACCCAAGCCTACATCCTTGACGGTTTCTCTGAACATCTTCTTGCACTTTGCAAACAAGGACTGTTTTCCATGGTCCCAAGAGCAGAGCAGGGTGCATGCAGGGTGTAATAAAATACTCAGCTTCACATGCCTAACCACATGCTCATTCATGGTTGTCTCACCAGACTCCAGCTACCTGCAGTGCACCCTGATGGCCCCTCTGGGCATACACCCCACCCTCAGGGAGGCAGTGCTTGAGTGCAGACAAGAGCAGAGCCAGAGACGCCTCCCAGCCTGGCTCGCTAACACTGCCGTCGTGGTTAGTGTACCTTGTCAGGTGGAGCCTAAAGCAAGTAAATAAAGAGCATCTAGGGAAAAGCCTGCAAAACCTTCACCCATTCAAGGCCACCTGGATAGCATATAGTTTATTTTCTTCATGCTTCCTTTCCTCCCACTTCAACACCAGTGATGCTCCACAGAGACTGCTCCCTTGCCTGGTGCTGGAGCAGAGCCACAGTCGACTCACAATGGATGTGCAATGTGAGCAAGAAATAAATCTCTCTAGTATGCCATGGAGACTTTTCAGCCATTTGTTACTGCAGCATAACTCACAATTAATACACTAGTCAGGTAGAAGACATTAAAGGGTGGCAGGTACTGGCCCTTCTAAGTCTGCCTTGTGGGAATACAAGCCCAGCTCTGCCAGACTTTCAAGCTGTTTTTTTTAAATGTTGGCAATTAATTTGATTGTATCCCCCAATAATATTGTGTGGAGCAAACAAAACCTGCCTATGGGACACCAGTCTTCAACCTCAGCCACTGGCTCTTGGCATTTGCAGAATGAACACATTCAGGATCATGCCATACAAATGTACTGATATGTGATTTTGAATTACATAGTATGAAGCTGGTGTGCAGAAGCAAATACCGTAATTCCTGAGGCTTCCTAATGGACCACTTAACATCCCACCTCAGTGCAGCTTGGTTGTTCTCTGCATCCTTTCAAATGCTGAAATTTTCATTAAGGACCTGAAGAAGTCATTTGGCTTTTTCCACTTACATTTCATTGCATTTTGATGAAGACTTGATCTTCACTTGTCTGTCTGGGCTGGATGCGGCTCCTGCCGACCTCCATAACCACACCACGCTATCTTACCCTTTTCTCTCACTACGCTCCAGACCAGTGAGAAAGTATAGTCCATGGACTAGTCTTAATATAACTAAGACTGCTGCCGGCTGCAATGAGATTAAAAACCTGGTCCAGATTTCAAATCAGCTATGTTACTAAGCATATTCTTTGGTTCAGTTGACTTTTTTTTTTTAATATGGTAAGTCTTTCTTAAGAAGGAAATGGTGCACAGATTTACAGCCTGGTGCAAGCTCCTTATCTTGTCACAGACTGCTGCTCTGCACAGCGCAGTTCCAGCCATACCAGCCTCCTTTCTGTTCCTCAAAAAGTGCCAAGTTCCTCCTCATCTCATTCCCATTTGTACTCACCCTCTGCCAGGGAAACTTTCATCTCAATCTCCAAATGACACCCCTGAGGCTTTCCCTGCATACCCTCTCTAAAGTAGCCTGACACCCCCCCCCCCAGTATTCTGTCACATCACTTTATTTATTCTCTCCATAGCATGTATCACTGTAATCGTCCTTTCTGTTTATTTGAAGCTCCTTTACTGTCCTTATTCATTGCTATCTCCAAAGCATCTAGCACTACTAGAAGGCACTGCAACATTTGTTGAAGAAAGGAACGAGGGGTGGAGGGAAGCACAAATGAGTATGTCCCAGGCTACATATCTGTGAATGCTGTGAGTGCCCAGGAAAACCAGCAACATCTTTAGTGACTCATTGTCAAGAATCAAAAAGACTTCACTTTCCTGGGAGGGCTGCTGTACTTCTACCCCCAGAGAAGACTTGCTCAGAAGAGCTTTAGAACTCAACTCCCCCTCCACAGCCTTTTATGAGAGCCTTGTTACTGACTGTCAGGTGTCTTCGTGGTGTTTTTCCATCCGGTGCTGAGGGCATGTGATGGGAAGGTTGTTAAAGTCATCTGGTATGTGTCACAGCATAAGAGCTTCAAATGACTCTTTGAATCATCCAAACATAGCACAGCCCCTGCTAAACTGGGGCTCCAAAAATGAGCCATTTTTCTGGCTGAAACAAAAGTCTTGCTGGTGGAGCAATAACAGCAAAGAGAGCCTAAGTGGCTACATTGTATGACGGCTGCAACACTTCCTACCCTGAGGGGCCAACCTGGGGCTGGAATCTAAACTCTCTTGCTGCTTCAGAAAGAGTCAAAAATCAGATGCTGCAGGGCCTGATGCAAGGTATCACAGAGTAGTAGGGACTGAGAACACTTGGGAGCACATGCCCCAACTCAAACCACAGTGGTTAGCTAGCTCGAACAAAACACTACAAAGAAGGAATCTAGGCCCAGAAATTGTCAGCTCTTCTGCATTTTTCAAGAGATAACTGGAAATCTGAATGAGGGTGTGGATGTATACAAGTATGATATACATCAAATTCAACCCAAATGCTATTTATTTAGTTCACACTATGTCCAAGTCACTGTCCTAGACATCTACATATGTCCTAGATACAGCTATTTATCAAAAATAAAAAGGAATACAAGCTGGGACCCATGAACTCAAAAAGCTTTAATCTTATCAGAAAACCAAGGTATATTCTTAAATAAATAGAACATAAGACAATTTGGGGAGTGCTATGTATTAAGTAAATGCACATAAGGCACAAAACAGCCCTGACAGTAAATGCTACATGTGTTGGCTACCAGTTATGACCGTTTCGACTGTTAACAGCATTATTACATTATCATTACAACCATGATCTCAGGATTTCTCTTGACACGATGAAAAGGAGAAGGCTAGCTGAGACTCTTGCACACATTAGGTACTCAGCAAACACTAGCTGAATGAATGAATGCTTGGTTAAAGAGCAGCATTTGAGTTGGGACTTGAGAAGTAAGGAGGATTTTAACATGTGAAGAAAGGAGGAGTAGGCAAAAGGAACAAAGAAGCCAGAAGGATAAGGCACCCAGAAGCATGAACAAAGTTTGTTTTGGTCACAACTTGAGAAGGAAGACTAGGAGGCAAGGAAGGAAAGAGAAACTCACCATGGAGAGCCCTGAATGCTACTCAAGACCCCATGCAGATCACAAGAGACACTCGAACTCAATGGAAAGCCTACTCTGCACAGCCTTCCAGATTGCATAAAGGAATAAGACAAAAGTGAGGCTCATTTTCAAAAGCAGTCCCAAATGTCAGATATTTAGGACACAGACCACAGTTTCATGTGCATACATGCTTTTATATAGTTTACATCATGCTGTACTAGTTCTATGGCCTCAGGCATTATACTTAACCTTTATATTTCCTCATCTGGAAAATGGGGGTGACAGTTTCATCAACCACAAATGGCAGAAATGAGATCATTCACATAAAACACTTCAAAAAGTCTCTGGCACAAAGTAACATGCTCCATAACTGTTCCCTACTTTTTATGATTTGTGGTGGTGTATTACACTGAGAGGTGAAACAGGAATACTCCTTACCTGGACCTCTAGGGTCTGTGAGCATTGGTGCTGGTATGAGACCTGTGATATAATCTTTTATGCTCTAGGAGGCTACATGCTGCTCCAGAAGCCAGGGGATATTCACTGAGACCTGTGGTCCAGCCCGGCTCCCACAGCCCACCAAGGCCTCAGGGCTCCAGCGGCCCCTCTCTTTCACTCTTGCCCCTGGACAAACGGGCCTCCATTCCCAGCCCACAAACAAAAAGTCAGCATCCTGCTAGAAAAACCACCTCTGTCTCCACCACACAGCCCCACCCTTCTCTAAAGCCAGTCACTAACTCCTTCTCTAAAGAAGGAAGGTCCCCTCTTGACACAATGGTCTCCCATCTCATTCTTGTTTCTCCAAATCCACTTCCTCTGCTCCACAAGAAAAGAGAAGTGGTTTTCTTGTTGTTGTTCACAGAGGCGTAAAATGTGTGTGTATCTGGGGTGAGGAGTGAATGTTGAGTCATGGGCAACTTGTATCCAGACATGGTTTTTTATGAGTTGGATCCACAATTACACCAACAGATTAAAATAAAAAGATTTTGATTCCTGGATGATTTATCTACCTCTTGATCATCAAATACAGTACTCAAGTTCACAGCTTACCAAGTCATAAATGAGACTGAACTTCCTGTAAATATCAAATCAGATATTAAAATGGAGAGCTGCCTCCTCTGTGTACAGCCTGGGCAGGGGTCCAAACCAGGAGCATGCTGACTTACAGACAGCCACACTAAGGATCCGGGATCACAGACAGCAAAGTCAGGGCCACAGTCAGGACTGGTGATATGTGTTCTCACGAGGACACTGGGAGGATTTTGAAAACAATAACCTAGAGGCCAAGCTGAGCTTGACAACCAACCAGTTGGGATAGGAGGTGAATCAGGAAACCGGATTCAGGATTGTTGTCTAATGCTTTCTCAGATGCCTGAGTCTACTTCTATTACATCATCTTCAAATGTGGCAGCTTTTCTCCAGGGGCAACTTAAAGGCACCTCATGCCTTAGACATGAGTCCATTGCAAAGTACAAAGTACCTCAACAACACAGGTTGTTTTCAATGGTACTGCTAAAGAACAGTAAATGATGGCTGATTCATCAGGAATCACTCAGAGCCTATTTGCTTTTCACAAGTGTCTGCTCAACTGTTTTATCCAAGGGAGGAGGCATTCTTAATTTCAAGGCATTGCTGCTTCTATTTCTTTGCTACCTGTAGTCAATAGGGACAAGAAAGAGCATTAGGCTCTAAGGATTTATTTTCTCCTGACTTTTCTAGCTTTCCAAGTACTGCAAATTTTTCTTGCTTTTTGTCTGTTTAAAAACAGAGTGATAAAATGTAAGTACCAGTTAAAGAGAATTTGTCCTATTGTCATAAAATTCTCCTGCACAGCAAAGGAAACCGTCAACAAAATGAAAAGACAACGTAAGGAATACGAGAAAATATTTGCAAATCATATATCTGATAAGAGGTTAATACCCAAAATATATAAAGAAATCATATTAACTCAACAGCAAAAAAACCCAAACAACCCAATTTTTAAATGGGCAGAAGATCTGAATAGAAATTTTTCCAAAGACAACATACAAATGCCAAGAGGTACATAAAAATATGCTCAGTATCACCACTCATCAGAAAAATGCAAATCGAAATCACAATGATATCATCTCACACCTATCAGAATGGCTTATTAACAGAAAACAAAATGAGGTAACAAGGGTTGGTGAGGATGTGGAGAAAAGGAAACCTTGATACACTGCTGGTGGGATTGTAAATTGGTGAAACCACTATGCACAACAGTACAGAGATTCTTCCGAAAATTAAAAATAGAACTACCATATGATCCAGCAATTCTACTTCTGGGTATCTACCTAAAAAAATGAAAACACTAACTCAAAAAGGTACCTGTATCTGTGTTCACGGCAGCATTATTTACAATGGCTAAGAGGTGAAAATAACCTAAGTGTCCACTGATGGAGGAATGAATAAAGAAAACATGGTATATATGTATACAATGGAATATTATTCAGCCATTTAAAAAAAGGAAATCCTGCCATTTGTGACACGTATGGAACTTAAGGGCATTATGCTAAGTGAAATAATTCAGATGGATAAAGACAAATACCGTGTGATCTCACTTATATGTGGACTCTAAAAAAGAGAGAAAAAAACTCAAATATGGAGAACAGCCTGGTGGTTGCCAGACATGGAAGGGGGGCAAAATGGGAGGTGATCAAAAGCTACAAACGTCCAATTATAAAATAAGTACGTCCTGGGGGTGTAGTATATAGCATGAAGACTATAGTTAATAATCCTATATATATATTTGAAACTTGTTAAAGGAATAGATCTTAAAAAATTCTCACAAGAAAAAAATTTTTCTGAATTTATGTGGTGGTAGATGTTAACCAGACTTATTGTGGTGATCATTTTGCAATTCATACAAATTTTGAATTATTATCTTGTACACCTGAAACTAACATGTTTTGTGTCAATTACATCTCAAAAAAACAAAAAATTCTCCTGAAGATGTTAAGCTAGCAGAGGCAGTATGGAGATGTGGAACAGGCACAGGCTTCTCAGTGTGATAGCTCTGGGTTCATGGTCTGACTCCCTGTGACCTTGGGCAAATTATCTTTCCATACGTAGATGGACTACCAATCCGTCTCTGCAAGGGTGTTTGAGGATTTAAGATAATATATGTAAAAGTCCTTGTCCAGTAATGGTAATTATTATTACAGTGATCAAATAGACTTTTGACCAGAAATTGCCAGGGCGCTCACAGAATCAGGCTGCATACTGCAGACAGAGCAAACGAGTCACTTTGTGCTGTGGCAGGAATGCAGCACAGTTGGGTAGGAACAAAAGGAAGCCATGCATGAGGGGCAGGGAGCAAATGGACTGTGAGAGAGAAATATGCTTTATCTTTAAATGCGTCTCATAAATGCTCTGAAAACTATATACTAAAGACATAGGTTTCATATTGTTTGTAGCGAAAATGAACAGTTAGAAAAAAAAAAAAAAGAGGTCTTTCCATCCTTGACAAATGGAACTGAAAATGTCTACCTTCCCCTCCTCGCCTAAAGAGAAGGGGAAAAAAAAACAGAGAAATTTGCTTTTGTCTTAGAAGATGTATAATGCTTATGACACCTTGTTATTAAGTACATTGCCATGACTTTTGAAAATGAATTCTGCAGGCTGGTATTAAATCAGAGGTGTGCTTATTGCCTGTACTATTGAGGGGAAAAAAAGTACATCTGTATCCCTTTATTTGTCTAAAATCCTAAACATCCTGTTGTCATGGAAATACATTCCCTGACCATCAAATATGAGATGTGTCTGTGTTCTATGTAAAGAGATTTCCAGTATTTTTCACACTTGCCAAGCCCATACAGAAAAAAGCTGATTATTCAGGATTCAGACATAATAGAAGCATCTGGCAAAATTAATCCACTAGCTTAAACTGAAATGGAATTGAAAAGAGATATCTACAGAATAACAAGAAGGAGGGGCGGGGATAAAATCAAAGAGTAAGGGGGACCTAGATAAGACATGCCACAAGATAAGACTGCATATTTCTTCCTTGTACTTTTCTAACGCTGATTAGGAAGGGTTACTGGTCAGAGTTCTTGGCTGAAAACAAAAGAAACCCACTTGCCTAACCTGAGGAAAAAGGAGTTCACTGAAAGAATGTCAAGCAGCTCATAGAATCCAGGGAAAGGCTGGAGCTTTGGGAAACAAGCACAGATCAAGAGAAGTTGGGAGACTGGAACTGGAGCCAGCGTCATGTCACAAGAGAAGCCTGGTTAGGGAGACCCTGCAACTGTCAGAGACACTCAAAGCCACCACTGCTGTCAGTGGTTTGAACACAAAGCTGTCCTTGCTTCTTTGTGACACTCACTCCAGACACAAAGTCCTGGATGGGATGGTCAGATAGGCTGGGCTCAGGTTGTCCTAGTGCCCAGGAGTCAAAAGGATATGGCCTTTTCAAATTTCTACAATTAGCATTTTCCACCTCCTACCAGACTCATCAAACAAAAGGAGGCTTGGCTATCAGGCAGCATCCCCAAAGTATAGAGGTTCCCCACAGATGGTGTTCTTTTGTGTTTATGGTTTATATGCGCTACCTTCAGACAACACTTAAAGAGGCTAACAGTAAAAGCACAATTTCAATGGAAGTGGGGCGAGGGGTGAGGGGTGGGGTGGAGGTGGAAAGGACGAGAACTTATAAGTCATGGAAGAAAACCAGAAAGGCCTTAGGAGATTGGGGCAGAGAGTGGCTAGAAGGAGAAAGGAAAAAATTGTTTTCTGTTATTTCTGTTACTCTTTCCCCTCATATTCTTCCTGTTTTTCTCTCTCCCTCCTCCTATACAATTTCTTCCATTTTCAGTAATGTGAAAAGGTATAAAAAGCCTCTTCCAACCCATATGGTTTCTGGAACTTGTTCTTCAGTTATCCTGAAGGTTTGTTGAGGTTTATATATAAAGGACTACATTGACATCTTGACACATGACTGGCCAAGATTTTAACAGAAAAATCTTCCTAGTCTCTCCAAGAAACGATGAGTGACTGAGTCAAGGGTATCTCAGGCAAAGTTAGCATCACGTGCAAAAGCATGTAGGATTGAAACATTCAGTGTACAAGAGGATGCACAAGATGTTTGAAGTGATGGAAATCCAGAGGGAATCAAGGAAGAAATGAGGCTGGAGCTAGGGACTAGGAACAATAAATGGAGGGCCTATTATGACTATCTACAGGCAAGTGGGAAACAACGGAGGGGATTTAAGCAGGGAACTGAGAGAATCTGGAAGCAGTCGGGTGGATAGATCTGAGAAGCATAAAACTGCAAGCAAAGAGGGCTACTGAAGGCATGGCAACATCACAGATGAAAGATGAGGAGGCCCTAAATGAAGGGACTGTGGAGACAGAGAGATGCTAGATCTAAGGACCACCAAGGAAGAAGGGCTACGAAATGTTAGCGGTTTAATAAACCTGTGAGTTAACCTAGTGTGCTGCCACTGAAAGAGATTTATGAGGATCTGAGAGGTAGACTGAGAACAAGGAGACCACAGGGTCATAAAAGTCACCAGAGGAGGAGAGAAGCAAGATGGAGGAGTAGAAGGACGTCTGTAGCTCAACCTCTCCCACAAATACACCAAAACTCACATCTACGGACCCACTCAGCCAACCAGAGCACCTGCCGAACTCTGACAGAACATCGCCCTGTTTGAAAGACAAAGACGCCAAAAATCTGGTAGGAGAAAAGGAAAAAAGAAAGAAGAAAAAGCAAAAACAGTGCGGGACTGATCCCGCGGGGAGGGAGTGGCAAAGGGGGACTGGTGCTCATTTGCTGAGTCTCCCCTCTCCAACGGAGAGGCCAGCGGGACGGAGGGGGAGCCTCTGAGGCTCAGATCTGCCCCGAGCACCCCTTGACCAACAGAACTGAGTTAAAAGGGTGCAAAGGGTCCCCGCAACACCCAGCCAAGACATAAGCCAGCAGCTGCAGCTGGGACAGGCTGCCTGAGCCGGGCAGAGGACTGGGGCAGCTGTACTGAGGCAGCCCCAGGGAACTGCAGGGTGCTGCACATTGTGGCTGGGAGGGGATACGGAGCAAAACAACCTCAGTCCCCCATAAATTGCGAAAAAAAAAGCAAAGCAACACGGCTGGTGTGCCCTGGGGGGAGGGGCACCATAGCCTTTGTCTCCTCAAACCTGCACTGCCATTACTGGTGCATCTCGGGAGACGAGAGGTGGGGTGCAGCCACAGCCGCCATCTCCTCCTGTGTGCAATGCCCGGCGGGGGCGGGGGCAGGGCCAAGACCTGAATCCGCACCGAGGGGCTCCTCAACCTCCTAGGCAGGACTGAGACATTTTTACAGCCCGAGGCAGATAGGATCTATCTGCCCTGGCACCTCAGAGAACTTACGCCACCAAGACAAACAAGGAGCTGAGATTTGGCATGGAGCAGGGGCAGGACTGTTTTGCAGTCTTCCCCGAGCCCGCCTTCGGAGCGCCAACCCGAGGCAGAGAGGGCAGCTGCACAGAGCAGTGGAGAAACCAGTGCTGGGAAAGGGTGGGAGGTCACCCTTCTTCCTGGCAGGAATGCAGCACCTGACCAAGGTGCTGGGAGGGGGCACGATCCACCCACCTGCCTCCCCTGCCCAAGCACAGCATCTGACCCAGTGTTAGGAGGGGGTGCAATCTGCTAGATGACAGCCACTGGGAGCAGCACAGACGAAGGCACCAACAGAGGGCCTCTGCAAACAGCAAGTTGAGTTCGTGAAACGGCAAAGACACAAAGACCTCTCAATAAAATCATTAAGAGCACACCATCTCCAGGAGAACTAGATAACTGATACTCCTTAAGCCACAGTGCCAGAAAGATATGAGCAATATGAAGAAGCAGAGGAACCACTCCCAATTAAAAGATCAAGAGAAATCCCCTGAAAGCATGATCAAGGAAATAGACACTGATGGCCTACTAGATCAAGATTTCAAAAAAGAACTGATCAAAGTACTGAAAGAACTAAAAGAAATAGTGTTTAGAGATATAAAATATGTCAAAACTGAAATAGAAGCTATAAAGAAGAACCAAGTAAAATTAGTAAACTCATCTGCTGAGATGAGAGCTGACCTAAAGGCTGTACAAAGCAGGCTAGATAATGCAGAGGAATGAATAAGTGACCTAGAAGACAGGACAACAGAAAGCACCCAATCAGAACAGCTGAGAGAAAAACAAATTAAAAACAATGAAAACAATATAAGGAACCTATGGGATAATATAAAGCATGCCAATCTACGCATAATAGGGGTTCCAGAAGGGGAAGAAAGAACAAAGGGGATTGAAAAGTTATTTGAAGAAATCATGACTGAAAACTTCCCAAACCGAAAGGAATCTGATATCCAAGTACAGGAAGCTCAAAGGGTCCCAAACAGGAAGAACCCAAACAGATCCACACCAAGACACATCATAATCAAGATGGCCAGAGTCAAGGATAAAGAAAGGATCCTAAAGGCAGCAAGAGAAAAACAAAGAGTCAGTTACAAGGGAACCCCCATAAGGCTCTCAGCTGATTTCTCTACACAAACACTACAGTCCAGAAGGGAATGGCAAGATATACTCAAAGTCCTGAATGAAAAAATGATGCAGCCTAGGACACTCTATCCAGCAAGGCTATCCTTCAGAATAGAAGGAGAGATAAAGAACTTCACAGATAAGCAAAAACTACAAGAGTTTAGCAACACTAAACCCATGCTAAAAGAAATATTCACAGGTCTACTCTAAATAGAAAAGAAGCAGGATTCTACAAAAATAAGAACTTGTAACTGGAATGGAGATAATTGCCATGAATTACAAAAAGAATAAACATAAAATTGTAAAAGAAGACATCTAAATCATTAAGAGTGGGAGAGGGAAGCAAGGAAAGCCACTGTGGAAAACAGCACGGAGATTCCTCAAAAGACTAGGAATACACTTACCGTATGACGCAGGAATCCCGCTCCTGGGCATATATCCAGAAGGAACCCTACTTCAAAATGATACCTGCACCCCAATGTTCATAGCAGCACTATCTACAATAGCCAAGACATGGAAGCAGCCTAGATGTCCATCAACAGATGACTGAATAAAGAAGATGTGGTATATTTATACAATGGAATACTATTCACCCACAAAAACCAACAACATAACGCCATTTGCAGCAACATGGATGTTCCTGGAGAGTGTCATTTGGAGTGAAGTGAGCCAGAGAGAGAAAGAAAAACACCATATGAGATCGCTTATATAAGAAATCTAAAAAACAAACAAACAAACAAAACATAAATACAAAACAGAAACAGACTCATAGACATAGAATATAAACCTGTGGTTGCCAAGGGGGCGGGGGGGTGGGAAGGGACAGACTGGGATTTTAAAATGCAGAATAGATAAAGAAGATTATACTGTATAGCACAGGGAAAAATATACAAGATCTTGTGGTAGCTCATAGCGAAAAAAAAATGTAACAATGAATACATACATGTTCATGTATGACTGAAAAGTTGTCCTCTGCATTAGAATTTGACACAGCATTGTGAAGTAGCTATTGCTCAGTGAAAAAATGTAAACAAAAAAAAAAAGTGTATGCAGAGATTTTTTTATTTAGAAAACAAAAATAAAACCATATATTCTGTTAAAAAAAAAAAAAAAAGTCACCAGAGGAGACAATTTTAAATGGAGATGGATATCCACAGCATAAACGCTTACGAAAAGGTCAAGTAAGTTAGGGGCAGAAACATGTCTGTTTAGGTTTGATACTTGTAAGGCTTTTAGACATTTTGGTAAAGGCACTGTAAGTGGTTTTAATAAATATAAGGGTTACCCCAAACTGGGAAATATATCTCAAAAAGTAGAGACCATGGTGAAGAGCCCAGCACCCCCATCCTGTATGGTAGATTCAGGGAGAGGTGAAAAGGCCTGATCTTGTTTTACCACCCAAATATTCCTCTTTCTCCTAGTTACAGCATCTTGATTTTTCTTTAGAGAGCGAATCCTGTCAGCATCTACTTGGTTGAGTATGGACATTCCCTAACCCATATGAACACATGACCCTGGCCCAGTCAATCAGAGGATCCCATTCCCTTGGCTACAGCAATGGATTCAGACATGAGCCCATAACCCAAACCACACCATGAAGACACAAGTGCTTTACTGTTTATTTGTGTGTGTTCTTTTTTTTTTTTTTTTTTTAAACATTTTTCATTTGATTTGGGTTGGTGTGAGTTGGGTTTGTTTGTTCATTTTAAAGCTTTGGGGTTCCTTTCTTCTGGAATTTTTAAATCTGTAGGATATATGCCTGGAGATGCTGGAGACCACCAGATGTAGAATATCTACCTAGGAACAAGGCCAACACAGAGGAAAGCAGAAATGAGAGATGGAGAGGAGGGCAGGGGATGAGAGAGAAAGAAAGACTAGATTCCAGTGTCATCATTCAAGCACCTAAAACCAACTGTACTCATATACTTTTCAGTAAAATGAACCAACAGAACCTCTTTATTTTTACTTAATCCATTTAACGTGGTTTTCTGTCTCTTCTAACCCAAAGAGCCCCATTTAAAATAGTATATGTTGGGAGGTGTTAGAAGCAAACTAGTCTCATTGCAGCCTTACCTGAGGCCAGCTCTGATTACTTATTTCCAAGTCTGCCTTATCCCCACTTCCACTCCATCAAGTAGTTTAGGGGCCTTATCATCCAACTGCCTCATGGTTCATCGAGAAGTTGTGAGGATACTTGCAGAATCTAGCTGCTTCAGCCTGAGTCAGGACCATACATGGATCAAGGTTTCTGGGAACCAGCACTGAAACTAGAGATATAGTACAATTCCTAGAATTCTTAAAGCAAGGACTCCTGACTGCTGCTGTTCGGCAGGAACTCAAGGACCAGTCCACCCTTTCTGCTAAATAAGTCAACATCTGAAGTGCAATTACCATAAGAAAGGGAGCCCCAAACCCCCGCCTCTCCGCATTTAAAGTGGTATCAGGGCTCTTCTATCACAGTTGTACAAGCCACGCAGTGCTCGACTCCAGGGGCAGCAAACACTGTTCAACCCACACAGCCATATGCAAAGATCCTGGCAGATACTCACTAATTAGCTAATTAGCATTAGCATCCTAGGCTCTCCAGTACAGAGAGATTCCGCATCTGTGTCAACTACAGAGCAGGCTGAGAAGAGTGAAAGAAGCCATTGGCAACAGCTCAGACAATAAAAACCTTCAGCATTCCAGTTGCCTGTGTGAAACCACCCTGTCCCAGTCCTCTGAACTGAGTGTAGGGCAGGGCTCACAGTCAAGATTAACTCAGTCCATCCTGGTCTGAGCCTCTGTGCCATTGTTTTCCCCAAGGCAACTAAGTTAAGCAAACATCAAATAAAACAGCTGTTCCTCAAAAAGGAATCAGATTTTTGGCAATCGTGTTATTGAGTCAATTTACGTTAAATAAAAACCAGGTTGGCCTAATTTAAATGTGAGCCAGAATCAGATTTTGGGGACTTTTGTAAACCCTCAGGATTCCGTGGTGCCCCTTACTCTTCCAGCCGTGGGACACAGTAAAAACAGGTTCACACAACCTCCTCATATGCAAGTTAAGATAAGAAATGTCCAAAATCTTTCCCAGGACTGATGATACCGAGTCCACCATTTGTGATGTGAACAATGTGTCCAATGAGGCCCAGATACAGGTCTTCACCATAACCAGCATTATGTGGGAAGTAGAGCTGTCTCCAGCTCCCCAAAGCAGAGAGGGGTCTCAAGGACCAAGTAATCAACCCCAAATCTCAACTAGAGCAACACTGTGGTAAGGGTACTCTTCTTTTTCACTCAGGGAAACTAAAAATCTATTTTTCTTATGTCTTCTGTGAAGCTGCAAAACATTACAGAAATAATTTTCTCCCTAACTGTGACCACCATAGGCAATCTATTTGCACTCACAGGTACAACCTGATTGGGACTTCTGTTTGTTTTAAACCAGTGAGAACTTCTACTTGTAGCTCATGATCTCCTCACTTTACTTGCATTTTTTCTAAGTAACAGAAGCTTTCACCTTGGATGATCTAGCCCTTAGACATCTGTACTGGTCACACGGCACAGACCTTTCTGAGGTGGCACTGCTCCAAAATGAAAACTGCACTTGCAGTTGGCAGTGGCCCTTGTCCTCTTTCCGTCTCACTTACCATGATGGGCTCGCCCAGCCCAACATCAAATATTCTGCTAGTTTACATTTGTGCAAATCCAACAGAAAACCTTTTGATTCCCTTCAGTATCACAGAGGTAGGGATTATGGCTAGACGGTAACAGTAAGAATAGCTACCACTTATTAAGCACCTATAATGTGCTTTACAGATACTATCTCTAATCCTAGAATAATCCACCAAGAAAGGCAGCATGAGCCTAATACAAAATTATGTGGTGTTACAGCTGAAATTTAAACTCACATCTAAAGCCTGCGATCTTAGGTCATGGACTTGTTCACTAGGTCAGCTCAACCATAGAAAAGATGGGCATGTTTAGCCACAGAAAACTGGAACTTCAACAGCTTGACATCACACAAAGCCCCACGGTGACTGGTTTGGAGATCCTGACTATGCCAAAGGAATGGTTACTGATAGATTTACGATAGTTATGCACTAAGGGATGAGGTCTCACTGGCATGGTCACTAAGTCCTGGTAACATCATTCTCAGTAAGGATGGAGAGGGAGGTGATGGCCTATAACAGATCAACACAGCAATAGCAAAGAGCAGATGCCAATCTTCATGATGGGATCCAGAGTCTAAAGGCAGTCAAGTATACGATACTTAGACATAGAACATCAAGTTGAAGAATGAAGCACCTGAATGGAACTCTTACGAGGCTCAATATTTCCTCCCTGGTAATGAGAAGCAAGATTTAGATAGCCATAACTACCTGCCCATGACAAAGCATCTTCTAGAAACCATACTGATGGTTTTATCAATGTCACCATGAGTATGTAGAAGATAATGGGTATTCCTTAATGCCTGACTATCCTTCACACCTGCAGTTCAAACAAGTAAGCACCAATTCACCAAAAATATCTGAATAGTTATGGTTCTTATAACACTTTTAATATAATGTTAGAAGATAATCAGGAGAACAAAATAATTAGCATTACATTATACTGCAGATAAATTTGAATAAATTTGAACTAATCTAAGTTGGAAAAAAATTAGACTAATCCTGGAATTGCCTGAATTTCAATAAAAAAAAAAAAAAAAAAGAAAAAAACTTAGATTTTGGAAAACAAAACACCTCCATCTGATTCTAAAACTGAGTGTTAAAATATTAAGAATCCAGAAAGGTGTCCTAAAATAAAAATTAAATCTTTTTTTTTTCCAAGAAGTTCAGCTGATTTTACCATCACATAAAAGACAAGGTCACAGTAAAATAACGCATCTTCTATTTTGAAAGAGAGAGAAATAAATTACAATATTATCAAACATATGCTTTTAAAAACCATAGAGTAATATAATCTAATAAGAGAGATTCACAGAACTGTAAAGAGTTGAAGAGTTGGGTGGTTGGGGGTTCACAAACACTCTGAAGTCTTCTGTGTTTGTGCGTAAGTGCAGTTGGTGGGAGGAGAGAAAGAGAGTTCACAACATCAGATTCTCAGAGGAGTATGTGACTCAAACAAAGGGGTTACAACTGACTGCAGTAAAGTATAAGAAAACTTTTAAACACTGTCAATTATTGGAAGCTCTATCTTTGATTGGGGTCCCAAACAAGAACTAGCTAAAACATAGGTACAAAATCTCTGAACTCTGACGCTCAGAAGAACAAAGGATCTCTCTGGAGCAATAAAAGAGCTGACTCCGTCTGTGGCCCTCCAGTAACATCCAGAGCGCCAATAGTCCATCAGGTCATTGTTCCTCTCTATCCCTCTACAAAGGAACAAGCCCAAAATGTATAAGGGATTTGCTTTGTTTTTCTGACTACAGGGCCCTAGCTCTTCACAGCAGCTGGAGCCAGTCCAAGCAGCATGCTGGAAGGGGACAGGCTGTGTATTTCATTCTTATAGACCAAATGGCTTCTCAATAATTTATCATCTCTGTGATGGAGAAAAGTACCAACAAAACATGATTGCAAATCTCCACCTTCTTCCAGGATCAAGGAAGGAACTAAAGAAAGCTAAAAGGGAAATGACAACACAGTTTTTTCAGCTAAAAATGTATGTTTTCCAACATCAAATGCTGCCCCTGTTTCTGGAACTAAATGTCCTTAAAAATGAATTTGAAAAGTAGGGGAGAGTGGAATGGAGGGTGTAGAAGAATTAAGCATAACTGGGCAGTCTATTAAGTGAAATAGTCCCAAGGTAGAGTCTTTGGTAAGAGTTCCCTGTGAAACATTTTTATCTGCTACATCCTGTTAACATGTAGAACTGCATCACTGTAGTATTATCATCCCAGGAAGGGTTTTTATAGATGAAGGAAAATACATCATGCACATGAGGAAGAGGATGGAGCTCATATTACTAAGGGCTATAAGAAATAAAGCTCAAATAAAATGAAATGGAATGAAATAAAATAATTAAAGAGTTTTTAAAAAGAAAAGAAACCCTCATCACTGAATGGGTTTCACCAGAATCTTTCTGGGATTGTTCTCATTTACACATTTATAGCATTTTGCCCCTAAGAAGACATATTCATTGTAAGATTTTTTTTTTTTACCTTCTTCAGCAAAACTTTGTGGCACTAGGTTCTCTCATATGCATCCTCGGCAGTTGTAGTGTAGTTCTGGCCTCCAAGCAGCCTCCATAATGCTCCCTGCAAATATAGGAGCCTGTAAGAATTCCAGCCTGCACTGGATAACTAGGCTGGAGACCGACTCCCTTTCCTATCTTGTCAATGTCCCAACCAAGCCAGCGCACACAGGTGGCTATTACATATTCATAGAGCAGCCACAGAGCTAACATTTATATAGAGCTTACTATGGTGCCAGGCACTATTGTAAGCACTTTACTTCTCAAAAACTCTATATAGTAGGTACTATAACTATCCCATTTTACAGATGAGGAAATTGAGGTATGGGAAGCTTCAGTAACCCAACTAAGGCCATACAGTATGTAGTGTAACTATGTTTTAATTCTAATAACAACACAGTGGGGTACAGATAATTTCCCCTAGTTTTTGGACAAGGAATATAAGCCTTAAAGAGGTCAAGTGACTAATTCAAACTCACAAAATTACTAAGTGGCAAAGTCAGAATTAAAATCAGGCCAGTTCGTGCTATTTCCCCTTTTTGCAAGCCAACAACACAGCTTCTGTAGTTTTAAATCCTTTACAAAACTTCTGACTTTTGTTCTTTTTGACTTAGAGGAAATAAAAAACCATTCATTCAGAAAAAAAACAAGAAATCTAAAAATAAAGAATCAAGGAAATAAAAATATTCTTGAGATAATTTGCTCTCCCATATGTGAAAGATTAATACAGGAGACTAATGTGCTTGATTGCTTCAGGTTTCCCTGGCAAGAGTAAACAAGTGCGAAGAATCGTACACACTCAAAATATCAAAAGTGCAGAAAAGCGACTGAAAATACATATCAATGTCCTGGCAAGAACAGAGGAATTTCAGCTTACTTCACTTAAATTCAGTTAAGGGTGAGATATATTGGCTCCTTATTTCTAATGAGTGAACTGTTTATTTTGGCAAACATTGGAGTAGAACTTGCTTTCCAAAGCACAATGTCATTTGTAAAAAACGCACTCATCCCTGCATAATAAGGACATTTGCACTGACTTCAAACGTTTATAATCTTACAGAGAAAACAAAATGTTTTTGGCTGAATGGTTTTTAGACCTAAAGTTAGTTAAACCAGGGCTGAGACAAGGAACTTACCCTTGGCAGTTCTTCGTGAAGCAGCCAAATTTTGCTGGCAACACCTCTCCAAGTTACCTGCCTCCTCCGCCTCTAGGTGTGTTCCTAGAACTGACATATGGTCCCAAGGGTGTTCACCATCAGACTCACCCCAACTACTAACGCTACCCCCTGCAGACACTGATGTGACTCTCTTTTTGTACAACAAAGACCCACTTTTCTCCCTTAAGTAGATGAGGCGGTAGACCACATAAAAAGACCAGCAGGGCCACTACTCTCCCGCCAGCACCATCCGGTTCCCTGGCCCAGAGGCTCTATCTCACTTTTTGCCTCTGAAATGGCTTACTTACCCCCTAAAATTCTATTGGTTCCCTGAACTCACTCCTGATTGGTTATGTCCTTCACTCCTGATTGGTCCATTTCTACAAAGCTTGTTCCTAATTAGTCAACTTTCGTTATACCTCATTTGCATATGATGTTGCAAAGATGAAGCAGCCTATAAAAGACGGTGTAAACCCACAGACGGGGTCCAGAGCTTGGACTGTTAACTCCTCTGTGCCCGCTGGCATAATAAACCTGAATTTTCCAACTCTCCGAGTGCTGCTTGGTCTCTCGCCCGGATCCAGATTGCTGTCACAACTGAGCTGTTAATACTGAGCTGTAACACATTTTTCCACAACATAGAGAGAATGCTAGGACATGTTTTTCAAAGAGGAGAGGTGTGAACTGAGAGTAGAAGACACTGTTAAATATTTCTCCAATATCCATTTGCATTTTTTGTATTTTTGTAATATAACTCCACTACCCAGATACAGATTACATAGCAGAGCATTCCTTCCACCTCACCATGTCCATGTGACTGAGCTAAGTACTAGCAGGTGGGATGTGATTAAGAGTGACCTATGCCACTTTTTAAAACATCTTCACTTCTTAAAAGCGAGTTACTTGGCCTCCACTCCCTTTTTCCCCTCCTTGGGTGCTAGTAAGCCAGTTTCAAATACATGGATGAGGGTAAAACCCCAGAGAATGGTGGAACAACAGAACAGAAGAAACCTGGGTCCCTGGACCTCCTCAAGAAACAAAACTACCTACAAAGCCAGGACTATATGCCTACCATTATATCACTGTGAGAGAGAAAGAAACTGTAATTCTGACTAAGCCTGTTATTTTAACTTTATAAAGTAGTCAAACCAATAGCCTAAGTGGTATGGGCAAGAAGAGAAAGTAAAAGAAGACCTCTTCAGAAGTGACATACACATACAGAGAGAACTCTTCTGTGCCCAATTTCTTCATCTATAAAAAGGAATAACATTTCTCTTTCAATGTTATTGTGAGGATTAAATTAAATAATGTCTGTAATGCACTAAACAGACATAATAAGATTTTATGCAATGACACCTTTTAAAATATTAGAATATTCTCACTTGAAACATTCAATGCTCTTTCCATCTCACATATCTGAATGCAAAATATCTTTATCAAAGGATTCTGGGAAGGCAGCAGAAGCATCAGGAATCTGTCTCCCCACCTAGACAACAACTGGACTGGCAGAATTTGGCTGATGTAACAATTCTGGAACTCTGGAGTCTATTAAAGGCTTGCATTTTCCAGGGGAAGGCCTGGTATGTAAATTGTAGTTATTTTTGGTCCATTTCAGCCACTAACACAGTAGCAGCTACCAATCCCCTACCCCCATGGCAGGCAGCCGTGCACATGTTCCCAGAGCAGCTTGCACACAGCTTTCAGGAGTCAGGGTGGGCATAAAGAACTCTGTTTTCCAACTGTCAGGGATCTGTGCTCTAATCACTGACTGCTGCTTCAGATCACAGAGGAGCAAACAAAGAGGCAAGCAAACATTGCTGCTGTACCTCTCTCCACCTTCTAGATGAAGGGACTGCCAGGGAATTTAAAGGGCTGGCACTCCCCTCCTCCACTTCATTTTTTTCTTTTTCCTCTTTTAGGAGGCAGACATTAAATACAAGGACATCCAAAAACAATTCCATGTGTAAGGAAAATCAGAAAGTGATGCATATGCCCAGCAAGATGTTAGGAGATCTTCAGTTTACACCCCAGGCTGGTCCTTGGCACAGAGACAGCCTACAAGCAAAACAACAAAAACAATAACGAAAACAGCAAGCCCTAGGGAAGAGGGAGAATCTGATTTCCAGAGTCACCACATTATTAGATTAAAATGTCCAGTTTTCAATAAAAAAAATCACAAGGCATACAGAAAAAACAAAAACAACAACAACAACAAAAAACAAGGACATATGGCCCATTCAAAGGAAAACAATAATTCAACAGAAACTCTCCCTGAAAAAGACCTGACAGCTGATCCACTAGAAAAAGACTTTAAAACAACTATCTCAAAAGATGGTTAAACAGCTAAAGGAAGACAAGAGAAAATCTATGAAGAAATGAAAAAGAAATTCTGGAGCTTAAGAGTATAATAAACAAAATGAAAAAATAACTAGTGGGATTCAGAGGCAGATCTGAGCAGGAAGAAGAAAGAACTGGCGAACTTGAAGACAGAGCAATGGAAATGATCACAGAAACAAAAAGGTTTGAAGAAAAGCGAACAGAGCTTAAGACACCTTTTGGACACCATCAACAAACCAACATACATACTGTGGTAGAAGCGGAAGATGAGAAAGAAAAAAGCAGAGAGAATATCTAAAAAAAAAAAAAAAGATGAAAACTTCCCATACTGGATGAAATGCATAAATATAAACATCTAAGAAGCCTAATTAATTCCAAGTAAGATGAACTCAAAGAGACTCACACTGAGACAATTATAATCAAACTTTCCAAAGACAAAGAATCTTGAAAGCAACAAGAGACAAGCAACTTTATGACATACAAGAATCCTCCATAAGATTATCAGCAGGTTTTTCATCACAAACTTTGGGGGCCAAAAAAGCAGTGGGTTGATACATTCCAAGTGCTAAAAGAAAAAAATGTCAACAAAGAATCCTGTATCTGGGAAAACTGCCCTTCAAAAGTGAAGGAGAAATTAAGACTTTCACAGATAAACAAAAACTGAGGGTGTTTGTTACCACCTGACCTGCTCAGTAAGCTATACTAAAGGGACTCCTGCAAAGTGAAATGAAAGGACACTAGACAGTAACTTGAAGCAGTATGAAAAAATAAAGATCTCAGCAAGGGTAAATACATGGGTAATTATAAAAGCTAGTATTATTTTAACTTTGGTTTGTAATCCACATTTTGTTTTCTACATAATTTAAGAGATTGATGCATTTAAAAGAATTATTAGTTTATGCTTGGGGCACACATGTATAAAGATGTAACTCTGTGACATCAACAACTGAACAAGGTGGGGAGGGAGCTGTAAAAGAACAGGTTTTTTTTATATTATTAAAGTTAAGATGGTATAAATTCAAATTAGAGTGTTACAATTTTAGGATGTTAAATGGAATCCCCATGGTAGTCATGAAGAAAATAACTAGAGAAATGGGAAAGGAATTTCATTATGAAAAATCAACTAACCACAAAAGAAGGCAGTAGTGAAGGAAATAAGGGACAAAAAAGTTATAAGGCAAATAGAATACAAGTAGCAAAATGACAGAAGTAAGTCTTTCCTTGTAAGTAATTACTTTAAATGTAAGTGAATTAAATGCTCCAATCAAAAGACAAAGGTTGGCAGAATGAAAAAAAAAAACACATATGCTATCTACAAGAAATTCACTTTAGATCCAAGGACTCAAATATATTGGAAGTGAAAAGAATAGAAAAGGATATTCCATGTAAACAATAAAGAGAGCCATAATGGCTACACTAATATTAGACAAAAGAGACTTTTAAAAAGGTTACATGAGACAGAGGACATTATAGACAGAGGACATTATATATTACTAAAAGTTTCAATAGAGCAAGAAGATATAACAATCATAAACATTTACACACCTAATAGCAGACCATCAAACCACATGAAGCAAAAACGGATAGAATTAATGGGAGAGATAGACAGTTCTACAATAATAGTTAGCAACTTCAATACTGCAATGAGTAATAAATGGAACCACTAGACAGAAGATAAGTAAAGAAGCAGGCGACTTAACACAAAAACCAACTTGATCTAACATACAGAACACTCTACCCAACAACAAAGCATATACCTTCTTCTCACATTCACATGGGACATTTTGCAGGACAGCCTATATGTCAGACCACAAATGAAGCATCTATAGATGTAAAAAGATAGGTATCACGAAGTATGTTCTCTGACTACAACAAGATGAAATTAGAATTCAGTAACAGAAGCAAAACTGGAAAATTCACAAATTTGTGGAAGTTAAACAGCATACTCAAATAACCAATGGATCAAAGAATAAATATCAAAGGTAATTAAAATATACTTTAGAGACTAATGAAAACAAAAACACAACATACCAAAAGATGCAGCAAAAACAGTGTTAAACTGGAAATTTATAGCCATAAAATCTTACAGTTTAAAATTTTCTTGTTCAAATTAATAATCTCAAATTAACAACCCAACTTAAGACACTAGAAAAAGAACAAACTAAACCCAGAGGATGGAAGGAAATAAAGATTGGAGCAGAGATAACTGACATAGAGAATAGAAAAGTAGAGAAAACCAATGAGAATCAAAAGTATGTTTTTTGAAAAAATCAACAAATCGATACACTTTTATCCAAATAAACTAAAAAGAGAGAGAGAGAAGATTCAAATTACTAAAATCAGAAATGAAAGTGAGGACATTCCTACTAAATCCACAGAAACAAAAAGTTTTATAAGAGAATGCTATGAACAACCGTATGTCAACAAACTGGATAACCCAGATGAAAAGGACCAACTCCTGGAAACATAAAACCCACCAAGACTAAATCATAAAGAAACAGAAAAATTTGAATTGATCTATAAGTAGTAAGGATATTGAGTCAGTAATCAAAAACCTCCAAACAACAAAAGAGCCCTGAACCTGATGGCTTCACTGCTGAATTCTACCATTTAAAGAACTAATACCATCCTTCTCAAACTTATTTTAAAAATTGAAAAAGAAAAAACACTTCCTAATTCATTCTATGAGAAGAGCATTATTCTTATACCAAAACCAAATATACCATAAAGATAACAATAATAATATATACAAAAAATAAACTAATACCCCTATGAACACTGATGCAAAAATCCTCAATAAAATACTGCCAAATCAAATTCAGCAGCATATTTAAGGGATTATATACCATGATCAAGTGAGATGTATTTCTGGAATGCAAAGATGGCTCAACATACCAAAATCAATCATATAATGTATCACATTAACAAAATAAAAGGCAAAAACCACATGATGACGTCTACTGATGCAGAAAAAGCGTTTGATAAAATTCAACACCGTTTTATGATTAAAGAGACTAAAAAAATTAGGACTAAAAGGAAACTATCTCTACATAATAGAAGCCATATTTGAAGATTCCATAGCAAACATATTCAATGGTGTAAGATTGAAAGCTTTTCCTCTAATATCAGAGAAAGAGTTGGATTCCCACTTTCACCACTTCCATTCAACACAGTACTGAAAATTAGGGGCAGAGCAATTAGGCAAGAAAGAAAAATAAGACGCCCAAATTGGAAAAGAAGAAATATAATGATCTCGGTTCACAGATGATATAATCTTATATGTTTAAAAAAAAAAAACAACCCTAAAGATTTCACAAAAAAATTCTTAGAATAAACGAATTCAGCAAAGTAGCAGGAAATAAAGTCAACACATAAGTTAGCTGCATTTCCATACACTAACAATGAACAATCTGAAAATGAAATTACAAAGATAATTCCACTTACAGCATCAAAAAGAATAATATTCAGGAATTGACAAAGGACATGAAAACTTGAACAATGAAAACTACAAAACATTTTTGAAATAAATTAAATAAGACAAAAATAAATGGAAACACACCCCATGTTAATGAATTGGAAGACAATATTGTTAACAATTGAATAACAGCCAAAGCAATCCACAGATTCAATGTGACCCTTATCAAAATCTCAATTTTTTTTTTTTTTACAAAAATAGAAAAACCCACCCTGAAATTCATAGGAATATCAAGGGACTCCTAATGGCCAAAATAATCTTGAAAAAGAAGACTTGAGGACCCCTACTTCCTGATTTCAAAACAAGGCTAAAGTACTGTGTGATACTAGCACAAAAACAGACATATAGGACAATGGAATAGAATAAATAGCCCAGAAATAAACTCTTGCATATGTAACTGTATGCTTTTTTGACAATGATGCCCAGACCTATAAAACTTTAAGCATAAAACACAGAGGAAAAGCTTCATAATATTGGATTTGGCAATGATTTATTGGATATGACACCAAAGATACAGACAACAAAAGGAAAAACACATAAACTGAATTCAATGAAAATTTTTAAATTTCTGACCCATGGAGGAAGGCCAACTGAAGTAGGAGAGAGGGAGGCCAACATCCAAAGAGAAGCTGATCTAAAAGATGGAAAATGAAATAGAGGCAGAGAGAGAGAGAGAGAGAGAAAAGGGGGGGAGGGGGAATCCTGAAGTCATTTGAGCTCTCAGAAGTTATGTACTTCCTAGTTACAGAAGCCAATATAGTCTCTTTATGCCTAATATACTCTGAATTGTGTTTTCTGTCCCTTACAAACAATAACCCAGACTAATACAGCTTCATTCTCAGACCCACTCACTGGTTTAATTCTGCTGCTTGTCTTCCCCCTGATTGCTCAGCATGCCTCCACCTGGTTTCCCAGAGTGCTGAGCTCTCTGTCTCAGGGCCTTGTCTCCCACGGGCAGCTCCAGTAGTGATACTGGTCAGTGCTCCCCTAATCAGCTTCGCTCGCTGGAGTTGGCCTATGAGGGCTAAATGCTATACTTCTAGGTGTGGCACCCCTTACTACTGTAATCTGGGCCTCATTTGCCTCTGGGTTGCTGGATACACCTTGAACAGGACTAAATATAATCCCAAATATTTTTGAACAGCTTTTAAAAACAGTGGAGATATGCTGGGAGGGTCACAAAAGCTGGGTTGCAAACATTTGCATTGGTAGAATAAGTGAAGTTGAACAGTGGAATATGTTGTGTAACCAATGAACATTTGCTTATTTCATTTAAGGTTCTTAGTTAAAGCTTTTGTCAATTTTATTTCAATGCAGTTTGTGAAGTCCTTTCCTGGAAATTACGTGATCTTCTACGATCTTTAAAATTTTTTTTTTACATTTTAAGAGGAAAAAAACTAGAAAAAAAGACCTTATTTAATTCTACCTTCCTGAAATAAATATTACCAGTTTGCATCTCATGTATTCATATTTTCCCACAGGTGAAATCACAATGATATAACTTTGCTTTTTGCTTTTTCACTTACATTAATAAAAAGCTTGTTCCCCATGCCTGATCTTCACAAATATAATTTAATAGGTATGTATATAATATAAATAACTATATACACATCTATTTTAATAATTCTATCTATTCCTTCCAGTAGATACAAAACTTACAAGCTATACTTAATTTATATTCTCTGGTTGTTGTACTTTTTTTTTCAAATATATTATGAATATTGCTGCGACAAAAGGTGGGATTACTGGGTCAAAAATCTATAAACAGATCTTTCTGTATTTTATATTAAATTATCCAAAGAATTTTCCTGAGTTACCCAACCACTCAGCCAAGTGTGGGTATATGCGTATGGATTTTCACTTATAACACAGGCGATCCTGTCTTGAATATTACCTTTTTACTTTTCTTTTCTTATGTAACACATATAACATGTTACCGCTTAGTGGCCACCATATAAATTAAAATCTGAATTTCAGAAGGAAAATAAGACCAAAGAGGCAAAAACAAAGCTTGCAAATATGTAAACTATTTCTTTCCCTCCCCCAGCAACCTACATATATTTAGATTTTAGCGCAGCCAAAGCCAAGTCTCCTTAAATTTTCTATTTCTGAATCTCTTATTAACATTATTAATGAATACGATTTCTAATTCCTTTCCCTCTTTTAGATACTGTAAACTTACAGAGGAGAATGTAATTTTGTAGATATACTATCCCACCAATAAGGACTCTGGTTTCACAGAGTATGAAAACAAGAATGCAAATTTGTAATTTTATACTCTTTCAAATAGGGGGGTATACTTTATAAAAAGATAAAACTGTTAGTAACAGAAGATGAACGTCGGAGAGGGAAAAACTTAAAAGAGATTACCTTTAAGAGGTTTTACAAAGTCACAAAGAACAGGGATTAAAATTTCTGAACCAGTATCATCTAAAAGTATCTCATGTTTTTCTGATGCTCGATGCATCCACCTTCCCTGTTCCAAGGTTTGAACCTTGTATCCAAGCTGTAAAGCTCTAAGGTGCTTTATTTAGGAAGCAGTAACAGGCTGAGGTGGGCTCTGGAACAATCTTTACCTCTGGAATTCTGCCAAGAATGAGAAGCAGCTCTGGGTTAGACTTGGGACAATGAGGACTGAAATGACAGACACATGTAAACAGTTGTGATCCGACTGCAGAGATTAGCAGTCCTAAAATAGATGGAACGCAAGCTTGATAGACTTGTCTTCAGCTCTGTGCTTGTTTAGCAGAGGAATGTATGTGGTCTTCATAAAAGCAATGGAAAGGTGCCACGTATCTAGTGATATAATGATCGGGTTCCAAAAGCCATACTCTAAAATCTTAAACTGTTCACCCACGGGTTTTTGTTTATATAAACAGAAAAAAAAAAAAAAAGCAGATTCAAAAAACCTATCTCTCATTCAAATTATTCTACACCATAGGTTACTGAGAGGCAATGTATGTACATTCAACCCTTCATTCATTCAGTATATTTTTACTGAACACCTGTTAGGAGTTAGAAATTCAATAGTCAATAAAGACAAGTAAGGTCCTTGCCCTCTGGGAACATATACTTTTGGAGGTGGAACAAAAAGGGGCAGACTAATAAATATAATTAATTAATTAATTAAACTAATGCATGTAATTAATGTAGTAATAGAAAATCATGTTAAGTCCCTGAAGAAACACACAAGGAACTGCGGTAGAGAACGATAAAGCTGAGGGAGTGGGGAGACTCTAAACAAGAGATGGCTCTTTGACTTTCAAGCACCTATTATTTTAAAGATTTGGGCCAGTCCCTCCCTTCTTCCTCCAGCCCCTACCAGTCTAGAGCTGCTGCAATGTCCTACTGGGGCTTAGGGCGAGCAGCCCCAAAGTACCATGATGGCACAGTGATCATTTTGAATTAATTACTTAAGAAACAACCAATGCCAGAGGGACATTCTGACCCTTCTTTCGGTCTCCCTGAAGGCATGAAATAAATCTGTCATGTGAAAGACGCACTCCCTGCATCTGGAGTTAGTAGGACACTCTTATCACCAGAAACGGGAATTTAGGCCAAGAAGCCTTTATAAACAAACCATGTTACTTCTTTAATTTACTACCCCAAACCCAAACTCTGTTTAGAATCTTTACTAACTGAGCAACCAAAACCTCCGCTTCTCTGTCCCGTCAATTCCTCACAAATGTATTGTTTGTCTGAAAAAAATAAAAGCTACCTGCTTTGGCCACTTTCTGGGTCCTATTCCTATAAGGCCTTCATGAACACAAATTAAAACGTGTTTATTTTTCTCCTGTTAATCTGCCTTGTGTCGATTTCTTAGTCTAGTCACGAGAACTCAAGAGGAGTAGAGGGGGAAATTTCCCCCTCCCTGTGAGACAGGAGGGAAGGGGGCAGGGCACAGCCATTCAGGGAATGACACAGCAATGAACACCAACATGGTGGAAGCTTCCACTCCCAGGAGGCACTGAGGCTCAAGATGATGGGAGATTTGACTTCTAGTAGACCTTGAGCTTTATTATACAGTCATTGTAATGTATTAGCATGATAAATAACCATGCCCACAGATGCCATGACGTCCAAGGCTAACCATAAAAGGTCAAAGTGTGGGCGGTGGCCCAATTCCTGGGAATCCCAGCACCTTTACCAGGGTAGTTGAAATGATTCCTCCCGCTTGTTGGCGTGTGAAGCTACCAAGCCCATAAAAACATAACACCACATCTCGTGGCCGCCTCTGTCGCTCCCTTATCTTCGGAAACGGACCGCACTCCATCTGTAGTGTGCATCTACTTTTACTTTAACCTGAGCAGCCAACCCCCAGACCTCATGAAACAGCGTACTCTGTGTAGTATGTATCTCTCTAAATAAATAGACCTTTACTCAGCTGTGGCTTGCTCTTGAATTCTTCACTGCGCGAAGCTAATGACCCACACTTGGCGCAGGGCACGTCCCAGGGGCTCAACCAAGACCTGGGACACAGCGCTCCTCACACCGCCCCACATTCGTTTTTCCTGTATCATCTGATAGTCCCCACCCTCTGTGCACATACAGTCACACACACTCACTCCCCTTTTTGATGACCCCAAGACATGGCTTAGGATTATGAGGCTAGCAACTTCTGCTTTAAAGAAACTACATGCCCTAGACATTCCAAGCAGCCCCAAATGAGATTTGGTTATTGAAACTGCAACTTGACATTTTTTTCCAAATACCATTTTAATCTCTCCTACCATATTAACCAAAAAACCAGGGGGGCAAACAGCATTTGAAAGAAGGAATAGCTGACTTTAAAGACAGAGAGAAAAAAAAGTAAGGCTAAGAGAGAAGCATCAGCACTTACTTTTCAGCAGCACCACCATTTGCGTTCATTTGCCTCCACCGAAAGTCAGTATCAGTGTTCTCTATCCACTTGAGCAGTGAGGAACTGGCTCTCCCGAGGTTTGAAACAGTCTAACTCTAGTTCTCCATTCAGTCCTCACCAATTCAAAACAAATTAGGTAAACCCCATCTTGGAACTTGCATCTAAAGGCAGCTTTCTGCAAGGTGCTAGGGGAAAATTCAGGAATCCCAGCAGCAGGGATCACATCAGCAAAACACCCCTCACCTAGGAGAGCAGGGTGAAGAGGAGGGGCAACTTGCGGGCTGCCCACGCAGTCCCACCTGTGTGCTTAATTAATGAGTGGAGGCAGGCATATGCTGATTTCCAGAATGAACGTCTTGTCTTAAATGAAAACCAAAAGTCATGCGCTAGTCCTACAGCTCTGCCCCAAGACACAAGTCTTGATATTTTATTTTGGCAAAACTTCAGATACAATGAAGTCACGGAAAAGAGCTCAAAAATGCCATAGAACCTTGTTGGATCTTTCTGGCCACAGCTTAAAGAGATACACATGAGTTCTCCTTAATTGGACTCACTTGGGATAATTTAACCTTAAAGGGGAAGCAAATGAATAACAGGTTTCGTTTGTTTTTAAATAATATGCAGTCATCAGGAAAAAACTGTAGACTGTGATATTGTGCTGTATACCAGAAATTGACATCAGTAAAATAATTAACTAAAAAAAGAAAAGGAAAAAGAAAAAACTGTAGTTGAAGTTGATCATATTAATTACCCAAAATGCTGGTTAAAAGTAAGATCCACCTAGACCCCTTGGGTTCTCATATGGTCTGATAAATCCACTGAAATACATGTACAAAAAGGGGGTCTTAATTCAAAGAAATAAATGCCAAAGCGTGGGCTTTAGCACATAGCTAGGAAAGGTCTCAGTGGCAGCCCTGGCCCTCACACCTAGACAGATGTCTTATTCAATCTATCTAAGGTTATCACTGCTGGTTGCAAGTGTTAATTACGCAGTTGCCACAGACATAACATTTACTGGTCATTTGTAGGCTATGTGTAGGATGGACAATCAGAGAGAGTGGGAGAGAGATCCTGGGCTGGTTTACAGACAACAGAAAGACCAAAAATCAATTTTGTATCAGTGGGATAAAAATATAATTAAGAAGATTTTTTAAATGTGTTATCCCCAAGTGAAGCAGTCACCCCAGCGGTGCCTGGCCCACAGTTGCCACAGGATCTGCTGCTTGTGCCTGGGACCACGTGGGTGGGTGTTAAAGGGTCCAGGTGATATGATGCTCATTTCCTGCAGGCTAGGCAAATGGCAGGTGGACGGTCTTCCAACTGTCTTTTAACAGGCAAAGCTGCTACAAAGTCCAAGAGAAAGGTGGAAGGGCACTGAGGGAAGAAATAAGCACTTCCTACAGGCTGATAATGATAATATACCATAATGAGTCAACATCTGAGATGATTAAATAAATGTATTTGTATTCATAGTTAATTAACTCTAATTCCTAGTTGACTTATAGATCCTCAGATCAAGAGCCATGTAGTTTCTTTCTCATGTAGAGATTTTACCTGTCTGTCATTAAAGCTGAGCGATGAGCTTTAATGGTATAAGCAAAGTCCCTGCAGACAGTAAGATGGAGGAGAAAGCCTGCCCCAATCAGTACCTGGAAATCATGGATAGGTGGTGTGGGGGAGGGAAATAAGCTGTCTGACACATGAGCTGACTCTGGAGAGGACAGAGGATTATTACATAGCTTTGAATAAAGGGCCAAAATCAGAGGAGTTTTTGACCCACTCCCCGATTAGAATCCTGGAATGGGACATATGTGCAAAGGAGTCTGATAAGCTCTGGTAAGGGGTTAGGGTGAACGGGATGGGTAACAGTTGAAGAGGTAGTGCTTTTTGCTCTCTATGGTCTGTGCGTGGTATGCAGAGAAAGTTCTGGTGTACCCTGGTGAGGGTCATCTGGAGAGAGGCTGAGAGGACCATGGGACTGGCAGAGATCTGGAGTTGGGGAAAGGAGGCCTGCAAGGTCACGACCTTCAATGACTGGTGGCAATGTCAAGTCACCAACAGACATCAGTGGATACCACTGTTTGCCAAAACATCAAATGGAACTAGTTTTCCTACTGGATGCCAGTACAGACTAAACCAACCATCCCAAGGCAAGATAAGTTAAGAAAGATAAGATAAATTGTAAATTTGCTACCCTGGTACCGTAGCTAACGTTTACTGCGTGTTACTACATGCCTGGTCGTGTGCAGAGTGTTTTATAAATTGTATTTAATGCTCACTGTGGAGTAAGTACTATTATTACTCCCCTTTTACAGTTGAAGAAATGGAGGCACAGAAAGATGAAGTCACATTCTCAAAGTCAGTGATAGGTTGAGGATTTGAATTTAAGTACTTAGATGTAGAACCCACATTCTTAACCCTTTAGGTGCATATTCTCAAAAACTTTCCTTTTATATATTTCAAAGAGCTTCCTACATAGGTCTCTATTTGCTTGACCCAGAATGATTTTGAAATTATACTGTTTGATGACAAAAGGAGGCTATCAGGAAACTTGGAGAGTGTGAACCTATTTATATGAATTGTGTATTTTTATACAGATGATTAACTGGAGGGATATTCACCAAAAGATTGAGAATTGTTGACCCTGGGTAGTAGGATTTGGAGTGCTTTTTAATTTTTTTTTATTCTTTTCTCTTTAATTAAAATTTTTATATTATAGATTCACTTTATAAGCAAAAAATTCAGTGAAGTTTGTATTAATCAGGAGAGAATTGTCTTCACTATAACAAATCCCCCAAATCTCAGTGGTTTAACACATGCAATTTTATTTCTTTTCATCTGATCATCTGGCAGCTCTATAGGGAAGCTTCTTTTTGAATGGTAACTCAGCAGTCAAGTCTACTTCTATCTCAGAGTTCCATCATTTCAATCCTTGGTTTCTGAAGTCACAGAGGTAGGGAATAAAAGAGAATGAAGCATTTACACCCACTGTTAAATGCTTCCATTGGCCCAGAACCAGTTACATAGCCCCACTTAAACTGTAAGGGGTGGGAAGTGCCAGAGGAGAGAACTGGACAGAGCAAACACAAGTAATCTCTATCAACACATGATTTCCATTTTGATGACCATAAAAAAGGAGCATGGCCTCCAGAACCCAGGCTGCCTGGGTTCATATCCCAGCCTAGACACTTACCGACTATATGACTTCAAGCAAGTTATTCAACCTCATTGTGCCTCAGTTTCCTCTTCTGTCCAACGAGGATAACAAGGTTTACTGTGCAGATTAAATGAGATCATATGTTGACAAGCACAGCAGATTGTTCACAAAAACGACTAGGATAATTTCTATCCTTGCGTACCTGCCCATTCGCAATGTGATTTTTCCACACCTCCCAGAAAAAAAGTAGAGTTTATCTTCCTACCATTGAATCTGGGTTGTACCTGTGACTTGTTTTGACCAACAGAATATAGTGGAAGTGATATGTAGGACTTCTAAGCCCAGAATTTCACTAACCTTTAAGTTTCTGCTCTCCCCTCTTGCAATTCTACCCTGAAGCACCCGTGTGAATAAACCCAGTCTAGACTACTAGAAGATGAAAGGTCCATAAAGGAGACACAAGCAGTCCCAGTTTCGGCTCCTTAGGCCAACCAGCTAACAGCTCCCACCAACTGCTGCAAATATGAGAGGGGACAAGTTAGGCCATTAGAGAGGTCAGATCATCTGTAACCACATGCATGACCATAGGTAAGAAAAGCAGAAAAACCATCCAGATGAGCCAAGCCCAAATTCTGGACTTACAGAGCGGTGAATAAAAAACCTAAGTGTTGTTTTAAGCTACTAAGTTTAGCACAGTATCTGTCTTAGCTTCTTCACACTGCTTAGAACAGTGCCTGGCACACAAGTACTTAATAAATGTAATAAAGTGGTATCATCATTATTATCTTCATCTAATTTAAAGCTCATATTCATATAAAGCAGATAGAGCAGGAATTTATCATCTCACTTCAAAGATGAGGAAATGAAGGCCCAGAGATGGTACATGGCTTGTCTGATATCACAGGCTCCTTAAGCAGTCAACTGAGCATTGAAGCCTTGACCTTGTGAATCCTCCAGTGCACACCTCTTTTCCACAAATAAATCCCTTCATGAACAGGAGCAAGGAATGACAGTAGAATATTTGCTCCTACAGTTTTCAAATTACTAATTTCCCATCGAAGTACATAATTGGCCTCCCAGTGCCCAAATCTTTCCTGTTGATGACCTGCAGTACCTACAGTCAGGTTAAACTTGTCAACTTGAAAAAACAGTATATAATTGTTTTTAGAAATTATAAAGAAAATTGTTTACTTGAAGGAGTCCTGAAAAAGATAATCTGAAGTTAGAAATGAGATCTGTGGGGTCTCTATGTGCCTTACTGAGCAGTGACCAAATTTTTCTCAAAATTATTCCCACCACTTTAGTGACAGACCCATTGACCTGTTAATCATAGGTATTTACAAGTTCCAAAACCCACCAGTTCCCCAGCAACTCCTGCAGGCATTTTTTGGTCATATACATATCTTAGAGATTTTTAAAGGTTCTGCTCTCTTACAGATAAAGGATGAGTTCTGTTCCATTGAGCCAACAGAGACGTACTTCTTCTGCATGTAAACATTTCTAACCCTTCTACTTCCCCAAAGCAGAACTGCAAACATAACTAATTCATCTTTTCTTAATTCCCTTGTAAAAAGATTCATGAAGTCCAGTTTCTCCCTGCCTTCAACCTCGACCCTAAGTACAACTATTTCTCACCATCTCTACTGTTACAGCCCCTAATCTCTCACTATAAACTAGAACAGCAGCTTCCTAACTGCTTCCAGCTTCCACTCTCTGTAATAACACTATCCAACAGAACTTTCTGCAGTGCTGGAAATGTTCTGTATCTACATTGTCCAAAATGGTTGCCATTAGCCTGTACAGCTATTTGAAATGTCTGTTGCAACTAATGAATTAAATTTTAGTTAATTTTAACTAATTTAAACTTGAGTAACCATATAAGGCTAGTGGCTACCATACTGGACAGCACAGATAAAGAGTATGAGTCTAATCACACAATTTACCTGCTTAAAATCTTCCACTGCAATTAAAATAAGTCCCTGCCTGGCCAACAAGGTCCCTCACATGGTCTGAACCCTGCCCACCTTCTCCCCTAGCTCAGTACACTGCAGCCACAAGGACCTTCTTCATGTCTCTCAAGTACATCAAGTTCACTCTGCCTGGCATTTGCTGTTCCTTCTTCCATGGAAGCTCACACATCAACTCCTTCTTATTCACGTTTCTGCTCAAATGTCACCTTCTCAGAGAGCTTTCTCTAGCCAGCATCCCTAAAGTTTGCCTAAATCCTATCACATTTAACACATTATAAACCATATTTATAGCATTTGCCATAAACTGAAACCATCTGTTTCCACGTATTCATTTACGAGTTTGATTGTGTCCTCATCAGAAAAAAAAAAAAAAGGCCACTAAATGCAGGGACTTGGTTTATTTATCACTATCCTAGAGTCTTGAATGATTCAAAGATCCCTTGGGGTGAGAGGCCTGTGGCAATGCCAGTGGTACAGTGGTTCTTTGACTACGAGATAATACATGTAGTTTTTAAACTTAGTATTTACCAAGCACAAGCAATATGCCCTAAAAGGGGATGAGCTAGGCCCTGGCTGATGGGTTTAGGATTACTCTGGGACGGCGTGAGAGCTGTAGAAACTATTCGGCCTTTTTCCCTCTTTCTCCACAAGATTCTGTTTCCTCTTACCAGTGACAAAAGAAATAGCCTCTGGTAAGAATGAAATGATGAAGGGTCTTTGAAATTCTCTCCTCTCTCTGAACACAGTGAATGTGAGTGAAAGATCTCGGGAAAATTTTTCCAAAAGCTTGCTGCTCACCGACCAGCCTTTGGGAGGAATTGTGGACTGGCTGCTGCCTGCGTTAAAGGTTGCAGTCCATAGAAACTAACATAGCTTTCAAGGCAAGCCCATGCTCCTGGTAACGAGGAGCTGCTGAGACTCAAATCCCCAAACAGCTCCACCCTCAGCACTGACTCACCTTGAAGCTCTTTGATTTCCTGAAGGATCTTTCACGAGGACACCCCACACATACTAAACCTTTCCTGACCTAACAAACCCAGACTGAAGATGAAACCAAAAAGCCTAGGGATTTAGTATGTTAATCATGTTCTTTCTTGTGTCAGTACCTGTAAGATAGGTTCACCGAGTGGCCATGAAGTAGTTAAACAGCAAAATCCTTGACTTCTATGATCAGTGAGAGATGTCTGAGAGAGTGTTATAGTGTCTTCTGTGCAGAGAGGGAGACATTTCAAGGCAAGGATTGATTGATTGAGTCTTTCATTCATTCATTCATTCCCTTCAATAAACATTCAGGAAGCTCCTGCTACATGCCAATAACTCAGGAGAGGTATGGGAAAACAGAGACAAATACAACATAGCCCATGGTTTTTGACTTGGGACAATTCCTCATCACCTTTCTGATAACAGACAGAACCACAGGGTTGGCCAACCACCATGCTCCATTCTCCTGGCCTAAATCAGAGCCCTTCCTCTCAGGAATTTTTATCTAGGATGAATAGCAAAGACTGCCATTTGCCTCTGGGGACATCTTTCTAGACTCCTAGTACCACCATGGCCAAATTATCCATCATGTGGAGAAATAATGTCTGCAGTAGGAGTGGAGGAAGCCAGCACTGAGATTGGCACAAAGGGAGGGAGGAAAGGAGAGAAGGAGGGAGAGAGAGGGAACAGGAGTGTGAGGAGGGTAAGAGGGAGACCACTGGGCATTGCTGCTTAGATCCAGTCACACCAAACACCAGTACCAGCCCTCCCTTTTTAAAAATCACTTTCATGACCTTGAGGCAATAAATCTGGCCCTCTTCCCATGCACACTTTTTCTTTTCACTTACACTGATTTTAGCTGCCTGCAACTCAGAGAATTAAGATGGACTCAGAAAATGTGAGGAGGTCAATTTAGTAGCAAAGCAATCATATAGATAAATAATTGCAAAAACATAGTGTAGGCAATACAATACAATACACAGTCACAGCACAACAGAGAGAAGGATCAACTCTGCTTGGATGGTTCTGAACTCATCAGCCAGGGTTTGCTTAATTTCCTTTTAGGGCACTCAGTAAATGATAAGTCACAGTAAAAAAGAGCATGCAGTTGCCCTCTTACTCAAGATGGGCTTTGTGACACTGGAGTTAACTCTGGAAGAACATAAATCTGCCAAGTCAAGGAACTGGCAAAGATGCAAATGCAACAGTACTGGAAAAAAACAGACCTATAGTTCAACAGATGTGGTATACTTGTTGTGGCAGATTAGGGACATACTTTCTTTTCTACTTGTCCTAGTGAGAGGTGGGGTCTAATTCTTCTCCCCTGGACTGGCCTTCATGACTTGCCTAGTCAAACAAATGCAGCAGAAATGATGTTCTCAGACTCCTAGGTCATAAATGGTTGTTGTTTCATGCCACTAAATTTTGAGATGATTTGGCATGTAGCAATAGATAACCAAAACACTTGGCATGGGAGAGTGGAGATAAAACTAGAAAAATTGGCAGATCCTGGAGGGCTATGTAAAGAGCTGGGGTTTTAACTAATGAGCCTTTTTTTTTTTAATCAAAGTATAGTCAGTTTACAATGTTGTGTCAGTTTCTGGTGTACAGCATAGTAGTTCATACATACATACATTCATATGTATACATACATACATTCATTTTCATATTCTTTTTCATTATAGGTTACTATAAGATACTGAATATGATTCCTTCTGCTATACAGTATAAACTTGTTTATCTATTTTATATATAGTAGTTAGTAACCACAAATCTTGAACTTCCAATTTATCCCTTCCTACTCAACTCCGCCTCTGGTAACCATAAGTTTCTAATGAGTCTTGAGGGGACATTAAATACCTGGACTCTTAAACAATCATTTGGATGACATTATGGAGACTGGATTGGGAAGGCACCAATCTGGACCTGGGGATAGCAGTTATAGATAACTGCAGTAATCTAGGCAAGAGATGAGGAGGACCTGCCCGAAGACAACAGCGATGGTGACTGAAAGGAAAGGGCAGTGACAGGATACGATGTGTAGGCAGCAACAGGGTGCCCAGTGACTGAATGGATGAGAAACATAAAGGAGTAAGGTAAACATCAAGGCTTAGATGACTGAACTGACCTTCCAAGTTAGAAACAAGTTAGAAACGATGGGAGGATAAAGTTATTTGGAGAGTATGATTAAGAGTTCAGTTTTTGACACAATGAATTTGAGGAAATCTGAAAGGAGATTATCTATTAGGCACAGCTCATAACTGCAATTAAATGATTATTCATATGATATTTTGTTTAGAATCTGCCTTTCCCAGCTAGATTCTGAGCAGATTATTTTGTCTTATTGATCACTAAATACCCAGCATCTGACAGTGTGTCTAGAACATAACCAGCTTTCAATAAATATTTGTTGAATTAATGAATAAATGAAATGAAGTCTAGCAGGGGACTCTAACCACAGAGGCTCTCCGCTTAACTAAAAATTGAAATTATCTGGACAGCTTTCAAAGGCAGGGGTGTCTGGGATACCTACCCCCTCTCCTTCCTCCAGAGGTTCTGATTAAATTGGTTTGGGCTGCAGTCTTGGCATTAGGACTTTTGAGATGAACAGTAAATACTGGATGTGTAGATCTGGGTATGATCTGCATATAAACAGCTATGACTTTAAAGCTGCTCCTCTCCCAACAAAAAGCTAACGAGGACTATAAAATTCTTCCTAACATGAAATTACTTCCCACAGGTTCTGTCCACAAAACATAGAACAGAGGAGCAAAAAGAAGAGCCCTTACAAGGAAAGCAGGAGGCAGCAGCAAGCATTTTGCCATGGGCCCATTAAAGGAATTAAAACTCCTTAAATTTCAAAATTACACAACTATACAGTTGTTAATAGAAACAGCATTAGCCAGACCCATAGAAACCATAGAAATATGGTTTTGGACTGCAAACAACATCTTTAAAGAAAGTGAAAGAGAACCCACAGACTGGGAGAAAGAATCTACAAAACTGTATCTGATAAGGGGCTTGTATCCAGAATACACAAAGAAATCTCACAGTATTAGTAAGACAAATGACCTAATTTAAAAGTAGGCAAATAGTTTCAACTATCTGCTGTATGATGACCCCTTTATCTGTATCTCCAGCCCAGATCTCTCTTTTGAGCTCTAGCCTCGTATGTCCAACCTTGCAGGGCATCTCCAGTAGGATGGCCTGTGGGAAGATAACCTTACAGATCCAAACTGAATTTATTACGGGTCCCCACCAAACTGTCCAACTCACAGTCCTGAGAGTTATTTTCTGTCCCTTCGCCTCTCTCATCTCCAATATCCAATCAATCACTGAGTCCTACTCAACTACACTCAGGTGATCTACTTCTCTCCATTGCCTTTGCCTCTATCACTTCTACGCAAAAGTTCATCTTTCGTTCTCCCTTTTCACTTGGTTAACTTCTACTGATTGATCTTTATGGTTCAGTCATCATGTCTTCATGAAAGGCTTCCCTGATGTCCTTACTCCTACCCCACAAGATTAGGAGGTGTCCTTTCTGTGTTTCCTGAGTCAATCTTATCCTTTATAGCACTCTTCATACCCTTATAATGGCTTTTTTTTTTAAACTGGGTTCCCCCACTAGACTAAAAACTCCCTTAAGACAGAGAATTTGTTTTATTCATTGTTGGCTTCCATTACACGTATCACTACAAGCTGGCACATGGTCACTGTTGAACTCAATTTCAAGGAATAAAGCCCACATCAGTACATGTGAGAGCACACATATAAAAAAATCTTCCCAAAGTGTGTTCCATGAAAATGTGAAAATATTATTTCCTTGAAGGTAGGAGGAAATACAGCTCCATAGTCAAATAAGTTTGGGAAACAGAACATACTATAGCCTCCTCTTGAAAATTCTTAAAGATTCAGTGTTTTCTAGTATATCAAATACTATGAGAAGTCCTTCAACACAGAAGCTCTTTTAAATTTTCCATCTGATTTCCCAAGTATAATGAATATAGGGTCATTCCATCTGATTTCCCAAGTATAATGAATATAGGGTCAATATCTTGTAGAACTGATAGCCTGTAGATTTCTTTTAGGGTACCAGACCAGTTCATCTCACCCTTCTTTTGGCAAAACTGCTTCCCTCCCCCTAGATTGGGATCAGTAAACTTTTTCTGTAAAGGGCCAGAGAAAAAATATTTTAGACTTTTCTGACCACATACGTTCCTATCACACATTATTTGTTTGCTGTTTTTTTTTTTTAAACTATTCTTTAAAAATGCAAAAAACATTCTTTGCTTAATAGCCTGTGTGATAGAGGGCAATAGTTGTCAACATCTGCCATGGATCTACATGGTTTTCATGTGGGTTACCATTCTCTTGGCCACAGTTATTTGCTCTAGAGGTGGGTACACAACCCACGCTGGGACAATTAGAATCTTTTCTGTAGGAAATTAGAATATGAGTAAGAAATATCTGATTGTTCTTTTAAAATGAAGAGAGGGAAACCTAAGAATAATTAGCAATAACTGTGTCTTGTCATGTGGCCTGAAAGTGGAAAGCTAGGCCTTGATGAGAGGTAAGAATGAAGGCATTGAGAAGGAGGAGATATAAACAGTTGACAGAGGACTTCCTGGGTATTCCACAGTACCTAGTGTTCGTGCCCAGTCTCTCTTGGGTTTCACTGTATGATGCCCATGGATACCATGAATATCTCTTCCCCACACCATCCACACCAAAATAAATTCTGTTCTTTCACTGAAGACAGAGGTGGTTTCTGCTACATGCAACCAAAAGAGTTCTAATAAATTCATTTTAGAAATCAGAAAAAGAAAATAGGCAACAGATTTCAATAAAGATGTCTCCAAATAAGTACATGCAAATAGTCAATAAACACAAAAAAGATGATGCTCGACATCATTAGTCATAAAGGAAATGCAAATCAAAACTGCAATAAGATACTGCTTCACAAATGCTAGAATGGCTATAATTTAAAAAATAATAACAAGAGTAGGCAAAACTGTTGAGAAATTGGAGCCCTCATATATTGCCACTAGCAACCTAAAATGGTATAAGCCACTTCTGAAAACAGTTTCATAAAACGTTAAACACAAAGTTTCCATATGACTCAGCAATTCCATTTCTAGATATCAATACAAGAGAAATGAATGTTCCATACAAAGACTTGTACTTAAAATTATTCACAGACACATTATTCATAATAGCCAAACAGTGGAAACAACCTAAATGTCCATCAACTGGCAAATGGATAAATAAAATGTAATATATATACAATAAAATAGCATTCAGCAATAAAAAGGAACAAAGTAGATTTTTAGGGCACAGAAAATGCTCTGTATGATATTACAATGATGGATATATGTCAGAAGACACTTGCCCAAATCCATAGAATGTACAGCACAAAAGTAAACCCTAAGGTAAACTACAGACTCTGAGTGATTATGTGTCAGTAAGTTCATCCTTGGTAACAAATGTACCTTTCTGGTGAGTGATGTTGATAATAAGGGAAGCTATGCATGTGTGTGGGCAGAAGGTACACAGGAAATCTCTATCTTCCTCTCAATTATGCTGTGAAGCTAAAACTCCTCTAAAAAATAGTCTTTAAAAAAATACATTGTTGATTAAGAGCTGATACAGAATAATGCACTGTACACAATTTTCCATTTTATTTAGTTCAGAAACTGACTAAACCAATCCACAGTATTATTAAGGATACTGATTTTTTGTAAGGAAGGGGTAAAGCTGGGAATGGGGCATGAGTGGGCTTTCAGAATCCTAGTAATATTCTGTTTCTTGATGTGCCTGGTGGTTTCATGGAAGTGTTCATTTTCATGGAAGTGTTCACTTTAAAATTTTTTATTGCACTTAAAATATATCTACTTTTCTATATGTAAGTTATACTTCACAATAAAAAAAATTTAAAGGAAAAAAAGGAACAAAGTATTGATACATGCTACAACATAGATGAACCTTAAAAACATTATACTAAGTGAAAGAAGCCAGACATAAAACACCATTTGATTCCATTCATATGAAATATCTTGAAAAGGCAAGTCTTTGGAGGCAAAAAGTAAATCAGTGGTTATCTAGGCCTGGGGATGGAAATCAGAGTGATTGCAAATGGGCATGAAATTTCTTTTTGGAATGATGGAAATGTTCTAAAATTAGGTTGTGGTGATAGTTACACAACTTTGAGAATATACTAAAAAAAAATTGAATTGTAAACTTTAATGGGAGAGCTTATGTCACATCAATTACATCTCAAAGAAGCTGTGAAAAATATAGATAAAATAGACGAATTCCCTGTAAAAGATACCTTATCAAATCTAATACAAGATGAAATAGAAAATCTCAATGAAATTAAATATCAAGGACATTATATCCATAAGTAAAAACCTTCCCACAAAGAAAACTTCAAGTCACAACAGTGGTGAATTTTTCTAAACACTTAAGGCAAAAATAACACTAATCTAAGGCAAACTAAACTAAGGCAAAAACACTAAACTAAGGCAAAAACAAAACAAAAACAAAATTCTCCCAGAGACTAGACAAGAGGAATATTTTCCAACTCATTTTATAAGATTAGCACAACCTTGGAGTTTCCTTCTATTACTAGATTACAGAGTATTTATAAAGAATTGTTAAACTTTATCAAAAAAATTTTTTCTGGATCTGTTGAGATGATTATATGGGTTTTCTCCTTTATATAAAAAGCATAATATATTATGACCAAGTGGAATTTGTGCCAGGAATGTAAAATACTGGAATAAGCATAAAAAGCACAAACTACAAAAGACTGGTAATTTAAACCTCACCAAAATTAAAGAATTTCTGTATAAAAAAGAAATAACAATTGTTGGCAAGGATATAGAGAAAAGGGAACCCTTGTGCACCATTGGTGGGAAAGTAAATTGGTGCAGCCACCACGGAAAAAAAAGTATGGAGATTCCTCAAAAATTAAAAATGATCCAGTATACGGATACACACGATCCAGCAGTTCAACCTCTGGGTATTTATCTGAAGAAAATGAAAACATTATCCAGGAAAGATATCTGCACACCCATGTTTACTACAGTATTACTGACAACAGCCAAGTAATGGAAATAACCTTGGTGTCCATAAACGGATGAATGGATAAAGAAAATCTTGCCATCTGTGGCAGCATGGATAAAACTTCAGGGCATGATGCTAAGTCAGACAGAGAAAGACAAATATTGTATGATCTCATTTATACATGAAAAATACATTTTAAAAACAAAAAAAATTTTTTAAACCCATCAAGCTCATAGACACAGAGAGTAGATTGGTGGTTGTCAGAGGTGTGAGTATGAATGTTAAAGGATATTAACTAAACTTATTGTGGTGATTATTTTCCATGTACAAACATCAAATCATTATGTCATGTATCTGAAAGTAATATTATGTATTATGTCAATTATACCTCAATTTTTAAAAAATTAAAAAAGAAAAAAAGAATGGGAAGATATACTAAGAGGAAAAAAACTAACTCTAATAAAAGCCAGTGTACCTATATTAGTAGCAAGCATAGACTTAAAATTTTTTAAAGATTGCTAAAAATCGTTACTGTAAAATGACAAAAGGATTCCATTAATTAGGAAGATATGATGATTTCAATACTGTATGCATAACACTACAGCTCTAAAATATATAAAGCAAGAACTGACTGTACCACAGAAGGATAAGTACATCATTATGTTGAGCAATTTTAACCTGGCAAATACCACCTTGTCCAGTGAGCAAGGTTAACATCACAGTGACAAGTCATGTTGATATAATACAGCCCTGGTGTGATGTGATGAGAAGAGCCTTCGCTGTGGCCTTCCCCATCAAATCCATAACACCAATTGATGAGAAAAACACCAGACAATCCCAAACGGAAGGCCATTCTACAAAATATCTGATAAGTCCTCCTTGAAACTGTCAGTCACATCCAAAACACAGAAAGATTAAGAAATTGTCACAGAACCACAGAACAGAGGATACTAGGAGACAGGATGACTAAACACAATGTGGTATCCTGAACTGAATTCTGAAACAGGAAAAAAACAGTGGACAAATGAATGAAATTTAAATAATTCTGGAGTTTAGTTAATTGTAAGTATCAATGTTGATTTGCTAGATGTGACAAATCAACCGTGGTAATGTAAGATGTTAATGTTAGGAGACACTGGGTGAGAGATATGCAGGAACTCTGTACTATCTTTATAATTTTTCTGTAAATCTAAAGCCTCTCTAAAATTGAAAGTTTATTTTTAAACATTTCTGTTCATCAAAATACATTAAGGGAAGGAAAAGACAAACCATTAACTAGGAGAAAATATTTGTAATAAATATACCTAATAAAGAACTCAATTCTTTAAAAAAAATTCCTTTACATATATACCATATAGACATATATAAAACGTGTGTGTGTGTGTGTGTGTGTGTGTATACACATACATAAAGCTTCCCGCAGTATACCATAGATAGGGCAGTGGATAAGTCTGCCCTGGGTACAGACAATAAAATAGTGTATTATCTGAGAAGAATGTAAAAGCAGTAATAAAACTGACTAAAAGTTGGTCTGCACTTTATTACCACGCACTGGAAATATCAAACAATGTCATAATAAAACATTCATCTAGAAAAAACATCTTTTGTTGGTGTAAGTTCTGAAGTTAAAGTATGATCCACAGACCTGGAGTAACCTAAGATCCTTTCAGAGAGTCTATGGGGTAAAATGATTTCCATAGTAATATAAAACATTATTTGCCTTTTCATGGTGTTAACTATGTACCCTGATGGTCCAGAAACAATAGTGAGTAAAATTGCTGACTCCCCAGCACAAGCCATGGCAGTTGCACAAATTGTACTAGTACACTGTATCCTTTACCACTACACACTCACGATTAACAGCAATAACAAAAACCTAGCCTTACTTAAAAATATCCCCTAATGAAACAGTAAACATTTTATTAAACCCTGACCCTTGAGCACTCATCTTTTTTGTGTGATGAAATAGAAAGAAAAGCATTTCTGCTGTCTCAAGGAAAAGCACTTTAGTGATTATTTGAATTGTGAGCTGATCTAGCCACTTTTTTTAATGGAACATCATTTTTGACTCAAACAAACAACTTATTAGACTACTTATTCAGACATGGTTATGTAGCAGGCATTTTCTGAAAAATGAACAAGGTGAACCTGGCATTTCAAGGAAAACAACCTAAATATTTGCTACCTAAAATTTGAGCTTTCAAACCAAAATTGAATATTGTACACACCATGAGCCTGAAAGCTTCAGTGGGTTTACAGGCTCTTCTAAGGACGTCAGTGGTGATATTAACAAATGTAATGTTTTTGCTATTATAAAACTAAATGTGTCAACATTTAGAAAAAGCTGCATCAACTCCAGGAAATAATATTCTCCAAACCACCAAAGCATAATGCTACAAAGTCATGCATGAGTAAAAAAGATTCATTTACAATGTAAGATAGACCAACAGATTTTATTATAACTTTATAATACTAAAATTCATTTATGTGGTTTCAGAACACCATATAACCAACCTGTAAGAAACTACTTCCCTTGTCAAGTTTTGGTGTACCATCAAAGAAGAACATCTACATTATTTTTAAAGGCTATTAAAATACCCTCTCTTCTCCAACTATGTATTTGTATAAGGCCAAATTCTTTTCAGATACTTTAACTAAAACAACATACTGTAACAGATTGGATGAAGGAGCACCTATGAGACTCCAGCTGCATAAATGTAAAATGATGTCATTCTTATCATTAAATTTTCCTTTCTTTTGTTTTAGAAAATTATTTTTTATAATGTATATTATGTATGTTAATATGAAGTGGACTATGTATTCCTAAGATGAAAATTTGCTTTTAAAATAATTATCTAAATTTTTTATCAGTTTTAATTTCTAACAGGGTAAATATCAATAGATATAACTCACATAAACAAAAGCAAAAAGCTCAAAAATTTGTAAAAGTGCAATGAGGTCCTGAGACTAAAAAGTTTGAGGACTGCTGTTCTAAACAACTGCCGCTATTACTGTTGAACTTTATAAATATGGTTAAGTATCAAATTAGTGTTATTACCTTCCCTGTAATGAGCATTTTATTCTATGTGGAAGTTCATCCAAACAACTTCACTTCTGCGGTTAGCTCACTACACACAGACTCAGCCACGTGCAATCATTTCACAAAGTTCTTAACTCAGAATCATTCAAGCTTACTTCATGCATAGTTCTTATCTCCACCTCTATGGTACTATATATTCCTACTTTCAAACAGTGAATTGAAAATAGAATGATAGAACAGTGATCATAAAGACAAACAGAAAAGTTACTTCAATTCTGTAAGTCTACGTGACCACATGGAGCTTTTATCTGTGTTTAAAGTTTAAAACAATGAAACTGTGAACTGTCTAGTGTAATTTTTTTGTTAAGACTGAATTTTAATCCATATGTGAAATATTTTGCTGAATTTTAATAATATCTGTAAAACTGTAATGTATTCATTTTAAATTGTTCATTGTGTTTAACCTAAATAAAGAAAATAATTATTTTTAGTAATTAATTCATTATTATTGTTGAAAATAATTTTGTCACAGAGGAATGGTACACTAATAAATGATCCTCTTGGGGTGTCATATACACTAGGTTATCACTGCTAACACTGCACTGAATGATGAGATTGGCTGTTTTCCTCCCAAGTTCATCGTCAAGAGCTTGTTTTTTAAGGATGTCCATAGCACCTTTATTCATGTGTCCTCTTTTCTGTCTGATTTTTATCTCCCTCAAGATTATGACTATGAGATTCACCCATGTTGTTGGATGTACCAGTAGTTCAATTTTTCAGTCTTCTCAAGCTGGTGTCATTTTTCACAACTGTGATCATGTCAATTCTTAAGTGAAGCCACCTCAACTCCTTATGCAATTAGGTAATTATGTGCTCTTTCTGTGGTCTCATAACATTTTGCAAGTATGTAACTCAACTAGATCACTTATCACACTGAAGTTAATCTATCATCTCTTTTAAGTTAGAGAGCTGGGGGAACCCAACTCCTAGCTCAAGGCCTATTAGTTAGGGTTCTCCAGAGAAGCAGAACCAATAGGAACAAATCTATATCTATCTTATCTAGCAATCTACACACACACACACACACACACACCCCTGGAGACACAGAACCAATAGGAACAAATCTATATCTATCTTATCTAGCAATCTACACACACACACACACACACCTGGAGACACAGAAAAGCTGATGGTAGAGTCTAAAAGCCTAAGAAGGACGAAGACAGCCAAAGGTGTAGTTCTAGACCAAATGCCTCCAGGCTTAAAACCTAGGAAGAGCCGATGTTTCAATTTAAGACCAAAAGCAGGAAAGAACTGAAGTCCTACCTTGAAAGCAGTCAGCCAGGAGGAGTTCCCTCTTACTCAGCCTTTTTGTTCTATTCAGGTCTTCAAATGACTGGATGTGGTCCCCTCACATTAGAGAGAGCAATCTGCTTTACTCAGTTTACCATTCACTGTTAAACTCATGCAAAAACACCCTCACTGAAACACCCAAATAATGTCTGACCAACTATCTTGGCACTCTGTGGCCCAATGAAATTGACACATAAAATTAACTGTCACACTAATTAATGTTCCTTTGTGTTGGCCTTTGCCATTAATATTTAAGAAGAATAGACGTGTAAAGATCATATTTATTGAGCAGAATAAAACAGGGCTAATGAGAGGTATGAGGATTCGAGTTTCACTTCATCAAAGAGATAACTTTTTACCTGAGGACTAAGGGATGAGTAAGATTCTGATAGGAGAAAACCTGTGTGGTGGGAGCAGGATCTCACAAAGAGAGGAAGGAAGCAGCCTCAACCCAGAAGGAGCTTTACCATTTTGCATTTGGATCACATCTGTAGAGCAATCTTTGGCTAAAGAAGGTTCCTGAGATTGGTGCTCAGGTAACTAAACACATAAGCTGCTACTCAACCTGGGGAAAATCCAAAAAATTTCCAGTGCTGGAATACCCACTGTTGTTATTCTTAAGGATCAGTCTTGGCTCTGAATTAGTTACCATGGAGATCATCTTATGCTTATCCTTAATGATGTCCAAGAAAACCCAGGGAGATACCTATTCAGAAAATATCCTAATGTATGGCCTTACAGGACTAGGTCCTTTGTAGAAAACAAAAGCAATGTGTTTATGCAAGCATGTGGAAGCCAGGGTTCCTTGAAAATACAAATCTTGATAAGTAATTATAATCACAATTTATGTTTTTTTCACTTTTCTGATTTCCAAGTAAAACATACCTATTTTAGAAAACTTGAACAATACATAAAAACACAAAAGAGAAACTTAAAATCACCCTTAGTCATTTTTGTCCTTCAATGGTGGGCAAGACTATAAAGTACAAGATGAAAGCCTTTTCCTCCTCCCCTCCAGTCTCACCAACCCTTTCCCTGAGATGACCACTTTTATCAATTTGGTCCTTATCGGTCCTACTGATTTCTCTCTCGCTCATTCATTTATCGATTCAGGAAATATTTACTGAGTGGGCACTTTGGGCCAAGCGCTATTCTAAACATAGCTGTTTCATTGGTAAGTAAATCTAGTAAGATCCCTGTTCCTATGGGTCACACTGTAATGAAAGAAGACCCACAATAAGCCAGTAAACAAATGAATAAACAGAAAAATACTAGCTAGTAATAAATGTTACACAGGAAAGAAGATGGTAATATTATATGAGACTACACTGTGAAGATAAAATCAGCCCAGTGAAAACTGAGAGAAGATACAGCAAGTACAGAGAAGAGTAGGGGGGGAAAGATTTAAGGCAAACACAGAAAGGCAGACAGTGTGGCTCCAGAGGGTGCTGGGAGTGGAGGGAGAGAGGTAAGAAATGAGGTTGGAAAGGTGAGCCTGGGGCACATCATGGAGGGCTTTGTCCGGAGGACAGCGTCAAAAGAGTTTGCCTTCAAGTGACGAGTTTTACCAGGGACTGATGTGCTCTGATCTGTATGTTTTAAGTTTTCACTCTGGCTTCACTGTGGAGAATATACTAAGAGCAACGATTCCCAGTATGAGGTCCACAGACACTCCCAAGAAGTCCATAGACAAAATTCAGGGGGTTCATGATTGTGAATGGGAGAAAATTACCTGGCCCAGCCCCTTAAAGGAGTAAAAATCTCAAGACTCTTCTATTTCGTCTGTCCTCCAATTCCTCTTCCCAAAATATCAAAATGACCCTTTCTGGTTTCTGGAATGCCAGAGTGGCAGGATTCTCAACTTCATAGGAAGGCTCTTTTTCTGAGTTTGTCTTTGTTTTTGTTTTTGTTTTTTGCTTAATGTAACAGGGAAGAACAAATCTGACTCCATATTAGAGCTGTTTCTTTTACTTTAACCCTTGCATTCTATTGCTTCTGCTACAAATTAATCACTAAAGGGATGTTGCCTATAAGATTAAATTACACATAATGGCCCATCTCTGGGAACCCTGTCTCCCAGGTAATCAGAGTTAAGTTGAAATACCTTTGTTTAGCTCATAGGAAACATCCTGACAAGGCCCACCTGTGAATGCCTGCCAGAAGGAAGAAATTAACACATCCCCTCCAGAGGCTGATTCGGACCAGGAAATGTTTGACTTTACTCCCTTCCCTTTCAGTATAAAAGAAGCCTGAATTCTAACCCAGGCAAGACGGGACACTAGTCCATCATCTTCTCAATCTGCCAGCTTTCTGAATAAAGTCACTATTCCTTGCCCCAACAACTCATCTCTCAATTTACTGGCCTATTTTGCAGTGAGCAGTACGAGCCTGGACTCTGTAACATTAAGACAGTGTTTAAATCTAAATCATCTCGGAGGCCTACCAACTTAAACGGCGTAGATTTAAAGACAAACATAGACTTATGTAAAGTGATCAGATTGAGTGACTTTGGGGTCCAGGTAGAAGAGGCCCCACAACTTGAACCCAGTACTTCCCATAGTCCACCTCAACTCATCTCAGATTCTGGTTCCCTGCTGCCAACTGCAAAAGGGAAGCAGATGTTAAAAATACCTTATAATAAATAAGCCAGGAAAATGGGACATGGGAAGTACAGCTGTAGAGAAAGAATAAATCAAATAATTCTTGAAACTGTTTGCTTTAAAGTATTTCCCAAACATGGGTACTAGTTAAATATACAAATTCCTGTGCTCCATCCCAGACATGTTTTTTTCTTAATTTTTTTTGGGGGGGGGGGAATTAGGTTTTTTTTTTTTAATTTATATTTTTACTTTTTAATGGAGGTACTGGGGATTGAACTCAGGACCGTGTGCCCACTGAGCTATATACCTTCCCCTCAGACATGCTGACTCAGAGTATCTAAGAGCTGGGCCCAAAAATTACCTCATGTGATTATAATGATCAACCAGTTTGGAAAACACTATAAACATCTGTGGGGAAAAATCTAGAAGATCCATGGAACACAGTGCTTAGCAGACCCAGACTGAGAAAACACAATCTTCCTCCTTACCCCTCATACATGGTTTTGGGACACCCTTAAATAATTGTGGGCATTTTCATTGGCAGATTATTAGAAGGGTGACTAGCATATAAATAAACTATAAAATTTATATTCAATAAAACCACTGAGGTTACTGACATTGAAAAAGAGAGTGACTCAATTTATCTTTCATTGTACCCTTAAAGATGTAAAATTACTTCTTTTCATGCTTCCAGAACAAGTGGACTCTGTTTAGTGTAGCCAAAGACCACACAATTTATTAAACGACATTTGAAAGCCCTCATAAAAGTGATTAATACATGTACACTCAGAGTTCTGAGTACAGTCATTTTTCATATAGTCTATTGTTTCTACATTCGGAGAACCAACTTGTATTTGTGTGACTTCTGTAGGTGAAAGGTCTGTTTTTCAAAGGAATCACAGAATATTAGAGAATTAGAGCTGGTGATCTCATCTGGTCCTATGGGTTTAAAAGTTATCCATACAGTTCTGGTTCCAAATTCACATCTCTAGCTCTGACTTCCCCACTTAAAATCAGATTCTTATATCCAGCTGTTTACTTGAAATCTACACTTACTTTAATATGCATCTAAAACTTTACAAGACTAAAACTAGACTTCTGATCTTCCCTGGCAGCCCTCATTCTTTTCCATCTCAGTTGATAACACTTTTTTCCAGTTGCTCAATCATCCTTGATTCTTGTTTCTCACTCCACCTCCATATCCATGAACCAATCCTTTCTACTTTCCCTTACTATTATATCCAGAACCTACCCACTTCTCAACGCCTTCATTGTAACCATTCCAAGCCACCATCAGTTCTCCCCTGGGTAAGTACAGAAACCTTCTGACTGGTCCCCTTTGCTTCTACCTCTGCCCTCCTTCCATCGACTTTTAACACAGCAGCTGAAGGGTTCTTATTTGTGTGTTTCACTTCTTTATTACAGTAATTTTGTTCAAAAATACAAAGGAAAAGCATAATGAAACCCCACACCTACCCATTACCCAGCTTCAACAATTTTCAATGCATAGCCATTCTTGTTTCATCAATATACCCATCCATTTTCTCTCCATCACAATGGAACCCTTATTCAAACCCTCCTATGACATTCTTATTCAAAATAAAATCCAAAATCATTTCAGCAGCATTCAAGTGTTCTCAGTCTCCCTCATCTCTCTGCCCTCACTGTATCCTATCACATTAGTTCCTAGCTATTTCTCAAACACACCAGGATGCTCCTCTCTTGAGGCCTTTATCTGTATTTCCTCTGCCTGGAAGGCGCACTCCCCGCCCCCAATACCACCCCCCTCACCCAAGATATTCCCCCTGGCATTCATGTTTTCTGTTTTCTTCAGGTCTTTACTTATAGACAGCCTGGTTTTGCTGACTGCCTAAACAGGGGAGGATTCAAATATTCCTCTGCGATTTGAGTTTCCTACAAATTGGCAGCTGAGAGTTGAGCTTAAAAGTCTGCACTGTTCACCCCTCAGCTACTCATCCGTCTATAACTACGTATATGTGAACTTCCATACAGCAACTTTTACCTAATGAGATGCAGCTATCCCTTGTAAAAAAGGCACTACCATCCTCTCCCTGGGCTGACTAACTCCGTTGCGTGTAGGCCAAATGGTGATCAACATATGTACTTAATTAAAGAATGAATACATCCAATCGTTCCTGGAGGTCAAAGCAACTCATCTGTCGGCCACAACAACTTTGAATTTTATTCTTAGTGCTGCACTGCAGCCCGGTTAAGAGTTCAGTAAATGCTCTTTATTATTAAAATTGATTTTAACAGATAAAAATTGGTTGTAAATACACTTAACAACACTGAATTGTATGCTTTAAAGTGGTTAGAATGGTTAGGTTTTATGTCATGTGTATTTTCAAATAAAATAAAATAAGATATAAAATAAAATAAAATAAACAGTGGGCTCTTCAGGAGGCCAGAACCAGGCACGTAACCTTCACCGGGCTTGGAGACTTCCACTGCCCGGCAAATCCCACTTGTACCCCAGAGATTCAGGTGTGCGCAGAGTCAACGGCCTGAGGCCAGCCAAGTCCCTCTTCGCACCTGCCTCGGGGATGTGCCTGGACTCTGAGTGTGAGGCCTGCGTGTTTACTGACTCGTACACGCATTCATTCATGTACTGACTCACCAGTGTGTGACTCCAGCGCCCAGGGGAGAGCAGCTCAGCTACGAGGCACCAGAATATGCAGCAGGAGCAAAGGCATCCTTCCCGGCGTCCTCGAGGCCCCGGTGCCTTCTGGGACTTGTCCAGCTTGGCACTGCGCCTGCGCGGCTCGCTGCCCTGCCTCGCTCGCACCGCTGCCCCGCCTCCCTAGAACCACTGCCCCGCCTCCCTAGTACCATTGCCCGCCTCCCTAGAACCACTGCCCCGCCTCCCTAGAACCACTGCCCCGCCTCCCTAGAACCACTGCCACGCCACCCTAGTACCACTGACGCCAACCTAGAACCACTGCCCCGCCACCCTAGTACCACTGACACCTCCCTAGTACCACTGCGCCTCCTTCAGGGTCTGGGGAACCCGAAGGCCCAGCTCTGACTCTGACACCTCTCCTACTCTCCCCCTTGCATGGAGCTCTGACCTCTTTCTTATGTTGCCCAGGCCTTCTTCAGGCCCTAGGGCAGCAACGAGACTAGTCCTCTCTTTCTACAGCGTCCAAGCGCCATCTCTTAACAATGACCCTTCCTCCTCACCACTTTGGCCCCTCCTTGGATTCCGTGGCTGCTTTCCTAAAGGAGTCTTAACGTCTTTTAGAGCATTGGATGTGGCAAGCATGGCGATATGTGATTTACATGCAGTCTCATTAAATTTTTAATAGAATTTTAACTAATAAATTAGAAGTCATCTACAGTGATTTCAAAGGCAGCAACTGTGGTAATATGAGCTCAGATTTCCGGAGTACCGACAGCGGTCTTACGAAAAAGAGAGAGGGAGGGAAGGAAGGAAGAGAGAAAGGGAGGAAGGTAGGTCATTAGAGTTAATATTTTTATAAAATGTGTGTGATGAGAGGATTTCAACAGAGTGTATGACAAGTTGTATCATAATGTTGTTTTGACAAAACGATGAAGTTGTGGTTTGGATTGGGGTACAGAGCAAAGAATATATAACTCCTTGAACCAGTACACCTGGAGAATATTCACTCAATTAATGGATGGTAATTGGTTAACACTGAACACTTGCTATGGGCTAGTCACCGGACTAAATGCTTTACCTGCTTTAATCACATTTAATCCTCCCTGAGACTCTATGGGAATATTATTATTATTTCTCTGTTTTACAAATGAGGAAGCTGAGGCACACATTAGTTCAATGACTTCCAATGATTCACACAGCTAGTAATGGATAGAGAAGGGACTTGAACTCAGCAAATTCCTATCAGCGCACTTAACTGCCATGCATACTGCCTCAACAGTAACGTGACTGGAGCACTCCATCCTTATGCACTCCCAACTTTTATTATTCATTTAAAGATAATAGATGGTGTACTGATCAAATTTAAGCACAACCTGAAGCAGGGAGGAGGAGCTAAAGTATTAGAGAGATCAGAGCCAGGATTCAAAATTACCTCAACAGGCTTGTTTGGTGCTAGAACAGGTAACACCTGACATTTGCAATTTAATGCAGGGTTTTTCAAACTCAGCGCTGTACACTTTGGGCTGGATAATTGTTGCAAGAACCTATCCTGTGTACTGTAAAATGTTTAGATCCTCCCTGGCCTCTACCCACTAGATGCTACTAACAGCCTCCAGTTGTGACAACCAAAAATGTCTCCAAACACTGCCAAGTGTCACCTGGGAGGCAAAAGTACAAAAGTGGTTAAGAAGCACTCATTTGGTCTTTTGCTACATATTGTTTTTATTTAATTCCCATAATTCCGGTAAGTGACAGCTAGAATTGAAATCGAAACCAAAATCATGTGATTCTGAGAGTCATGCTCACATTAAGGTGAAATTAAGTAGAGATGAATGTAAATTCCTGCACTGAGAGCCAAACAACCAAAACATCAGCCCATGATGAGAGAACGCTGAGAGTTCAGCACATGTGGAAGGAAACATGTGTTTAAATGAGGAAGGACTAAATAATTGTAGCAAACATTTGTTGAGGGCTTACACTTTTTCAGATAGTGCTGTGTGCTATGTGCACAAGCATATTTAATCCTCACAAGTAGCCCCATGAGATAGATAATATTATTATCTCTGTTGTAAAGTATCAGGACATTGAAATTTAAAGACATAGCATAGCACAGTGGCAGTGGTAAAGTGACAATGCCATGACTGAAATTCCAGCAGTCTAACTCTAGAGTCAATGCTCTTAGCAACTAAATATACTTCTTACACACACACACACACACACACACACACACACACACACACACACACACACACACACACACACACACACACAGGAATCATCACTATCATGTGGCTGGGAGAAAAGTACTAGGGTATATTTGTTACTGAACCAAACTTGGGTCCTCTCACCTACACACAGTAAAGCCAATCTACTGAGACTGCGTTGTAGTGAAGGAAAGTGCAGCATTTATTTTAAGGTGCCAGACAAGGAGTCTGAGGCAGCTGCTCAAAAAACCCGAACCCCACAATGGGTTTCGGGAAAGAGTTTTTATAGGCAAAATTTGGAGGAAGGTCTGCAGGGTGTCAGACTTTCCTCTGATTGGTTGCTGGAGAGGTAACAGGGTGGTGCTCCAGGAATCTCAGTCATTAGCCTTCTGGCTCCAACCAGTCTGGGATCCACACACCTGTACTCAACCTGAAGTTACCATCCTCCACCTGGGTGGGGGCCTACTTCCTATAGAAGAACTCAGATTTGTGTTAGATTGTTAGGTATACCCCTCGAGAAGGATCCAGGACTCTGCCCCATGGCTGCACTAGCTGCACTATTGTTTCTTGACTGCCTTTCCCTTGTTTCTTTGTTCCCTCACTCTTCTCATCAGTAACTGAATCTGCCCTTTGGAACTCAGGGAAGGTCTAGGAGGTTAAAACTCTCTTCCTACAAAAACAAAATGAGGGGCACGGAAAGGCTTTCATGCCTGGGAGGGACCTACAGGGTCCTGCTCCGTTTCAGTCCCTGTTTTTCTTTGATACTCCTCAATCTTGAAGGGAACAAGTATTGGACAAGAAAGCGAATGATGTTCTGGATGGAAAGGTGATTCATAAATTTGGCAGAGGAACTCAGATTTAGGGGGCTTTGGTTTCCTATTAATAGGTGTCCAGAAAAAGAGAGGTTATGAGACAGGAGGGAAGGAGGCAGGGCACAATCATTGAAGGAATGACACAGCAATTGAGAACAGGACAAACTGGTTAGAACCAAGATGTCAGAAGGTTCAATTTCTAGTAGACCTTGAGCCTCAGGGAGCCAAGACAGTTCCGAGGCTGACCTTAAAAGATCAGAAAGTGGGTGCAGGGGACCCAATTCCTAGAAATCTCTGCCCCTTCCCCAAAGTAGTTGGAATAATCCTACTCATTAGCATATGAAATTCCTGAGCCCATATAAACTAACAGATGAATGCTGAAGAATTTAGAGGTAAACAGATATGTTGTCTGCAACTTCTTTTCAAATGGTTCAGCAAAAAAAAATTATATACATGTATATATATACAAACAAAAATGTAAAATATATTTTAAATGGCAAAATATTTTTGAAATTGCTGAATATAAATGATAGGTACATGGGTGATTATTGTACTATTCTTTCAATCTCCCTGCATATTTGAAATTTTTATGATAAAAACATGGGTGAAGTGAAAAAAGCTTCAATTTTTATTTCACTTAGTTAGATGTATTTCTTAAAATAAAAACAAAACTTACATAACTCAATCTCCTATGTCCATTTGGCACCTTTTCCTGTACTGCCACATTCTTTCCCAAACAGAAATATGAAGAAAGCATTCTTCATAAATTTGCTGCTGTAAGGAAATACTGTACCGATATTGCCAATGTCATATGTTGTATCTTTTTTTTTTTCCTGTGAGGAATAGGGAATTCAAGGCCTTTAAAATTTTTGATTAGTACTTTCCTGGACAACAGAAATGTATTCCTAAATGGTTAGCAATTGCAGAGAACCTTAAAAAAATTTCTTTTAAAAATTTGGGGGAAAGAGAAAGAAAAGAAAAAATAAAGTGCTCACAGTGAACAACCTGATAAATCAAAGGGTTAAAGGCAATTCTTCAGATGATTAACTTCTCCAAAGAATTCTCTTTCAGTTTTGACCACATAAGCATAATATCAAAGGCATGTTTGATTCTACCTAATTCTTTCTGACAAACAGGTAGAAATTGATTGATGCATGTACATTAAGGAAATGAGATCGAACTCCAGCCTATAGTCTTCCCTGGAGGTGAGTCTGGTGACCCACCAGACTCCCATTGCTTTCTTTTTTTTTTTTTCCAGTGCTACTTGAGGGGGAGGTGGAGATATCCTTTGCTATTCTATCAGTTTTGCTGTAACACTTTCTTTGAAAATGAGAATTTATTCTACTGCAATTGATTTATTAGGAAATGATTTGAGCATAATGCAAATTTTGGATTTGTATGCAGTTTCGTCTGTGAAAACACTAGGTGAATGTAGGAAACTGCACCCAGCCAAACTGCACTCTGAAATTACCTGTTTACACTGAGGCCATGCTTGCCGTGATCTCTTTCCGGCCAATGACTAAGTGCAGCAGAGATCTAAGGCAGGCCCATTCACCTTGGATCAAAAATTCCCCATAGAGTTTGCTGAAAGTTTCTTAAAATTACACTGAAGTCTAAGACTTTTCCTACCCAACTTTCCTCCCTCCTCCTCTCCACAAGGCCTAGACCTTGCACTGCTGTCTGGCAGTTCTCCTAGCCTTCTCCAGCTTTCTTCCCCTTTTTCCTCAGATATTTTCCCCAATAAATCTCTTGTTCATCTTATCCTGTCTTCTCCTTTATTTGTTGGAGTACTAAACCTAACACAAGAATCAATGGGGCTGTACTCAATGAGGAGAAATCCTCACTGCATATGAACCAGGAGACACAAGTAGGAATGTTCACAGCAATGTCTTGAGTGATAACCAAAAAAGTGGGAAAGGCCAAATGCCCATCATTCAGAAGAATGAATAAATAACTGCAGAATAACATACAGATCAACAGTTTATGCCTATAAAACCGAAAAACTGCAGCAACACACAGTATGGATGAATATTAGAAAGGAATACTGAGTGAAAAAAAGCAAGTCACAGAAATATAAATGTGTGAGGTATACCCTTAATAACTAAAACTAAAAAATACATTGCTTAGGCATCTGCGGGAAAAAAAAAGAAAAGGCTATAGTTTAAAAAAGAAATTGGCCATGTAATGATGATAATTGTTGAAGACAGATGATTCATCTGTCTGACCAACCACTATACTCTCAAATGAATAGGAAGTCCATTGTACAGTCCATTTGGAATCTGTGTTAAAATTTCCATAGTGAAAAGTTCAAAATGGAAGGAAGGAAGGAAGGGAGGAACAAAAGAGGGAAGGAGGGGAGGAAGAAAGCAAGGGAGGAAAAGATAGAATAAGAAACCTGGTTGAGATGGTCTCTCAGGCTCAACAGACCCTGCTTTGTGATCACTGGTTCATCATATGAGAACATCATTTGTTTTAAAAACAAATGAACTATGACGCCTTCCTTTTTGTATGTGGCCTTGAACAATACCCATTAGCACCACCCCTCATTTCTCCCTTCCTCAAGTCCTTGGAAACCACTAAAAATCTACTTTCTGTTTCTATAGATCTCCCTATTCTGGACATTTCATAGAAATGGAATCATATGGTGTGTGCCTTTTATGCCTGACTTCTTTCATCCAGCATAATGTTTCCAAGGTTCATGCATGTTGTAGCATGCCTCATTCAGTTTAATGACTGAATGATATTCATTGTATGGATAGACCACATTAATTTAACCATTCAACAGTTCATTGACATTTGGGTTGTTTCAACTCTTTGGCCATTATGAATAATAATGCTGCTATGAACATTTGCATCCAAGTTTCTGTATGAACATATATTTTCAGTTCTCCTGGGTATATACCTAGGAATGGAATTGCTGGGTGATATAGTGACTTTATGTTTTGAGAAAGTTTTTGAGAAACTTCCAACCTGTTTTCCAAACTGGCTGCTAATTTTACAATCCTACCAGCAATGCATGAAGGTTGCAATTTTTCCACCCCTTCCTCAGCACTTGATAATGTCTATTTTTGTTTGTTTGTTTGTTTTTGTCAGTGGTGTGGAGTAGTCTTTAACTTCTTTCAATAACGTTTTTATAGTTTTTAGTATAATTCTTGCACTTACTTTGTTAAATGTATTCCTAAATATGTATTCTTTTTGATGCTGTTGTAAATGGAGTTATTTTATTAGTTTTTTTAAATAATTATATTTTCATTTTTTTAATTTACTTATTTTATGGGGGGAGGGTAATTAGGTTTATTTTTAAATTTATTTTTAGAGGAGGTACTGGAGATCAAATTCGGGGCCTCCTGCGTGCTAAGCATGTACCCTACCGCTTGAGCTATACCCTGCCCCTTATTAGTTTTATTTTTGGATTATTCATTACTAGTGCACAGAAATACAACTGGTTTTCATATATTGCTCTAGAAATCTGCAAACCTACTGAACTTATTAGTTGTAATAATTTATTAGTAGATACCTTATGATTTTCTATATAAAAGACCATGTCATCTGAGAACAAACATGTTTTTATTTCTTCCTTTCCAATCCAATTGCCTTTTATTGCTTGTTCTTGCCTAACTGCTCTGGCTACAACCTCCAGAACAATGTTTCAGAATCAATCTGAGTGAGCCTATAGGTTAACTGGGAAGCAGTGCTTCAGGCTTTAGTTTGGCCTTACTTGCCAGGGTTTGGCTGGATTTGGGTGGGCTTGGCCACCTCCTAGCTCTGGATAGAGGCTCCAGACTCTAGCCAGTAAGTCGGGTTTAGGTCTATTCCACATCTCCACATTCTCTTTGAACCTGCAGCTACCAATGATTGATGGGTCACAGGAGGGCAAGAAACTAAGCCCAAATCATGAAAACACCTTTAAGCTCTCTGCTCACGTAATGGGACAGAAGTACACTCTGCTCACGGAGAGAGGGTAAGTGCAAGATAAGTAAAAAAGCGGTGGATGTATATTTTTATTAGAGGGGAATGAATAACTGGCACAAACAGGCCCCATTTAAAAAAATATATCTTGGCATAAAGATGGTTTGGGGGACAGGTTAGAAAAAGACCATTCTATCCATGGAGCATTTTTTTCCCCTATGTATGTATTTTGCATGGGCAGTTTTTTTCAGGTCTATTATTTAATCAAGTCAGTTCATTCTTTTATGTATTCATTCATTCAACAAATATTTACTGCTTTTATCAGGTTAACTGCCTTCACATAGCTGTCTTCCTACAGGTTCCAGGAATGACTCCCTTGCCCCTTCAGAGCTAGGGTGGCAGGTTCCTGCACTACTTTTTGTGTCCTTTACACTCAACCCACCTCTGTACTGTTTTTATTACACTTTCCTCAAATTATCCCAATTTGAGACAATTTATTTCTTGCTGGAACTATGACTGACAGAACTATTCATGGTTTCAAAATAATAATAATGCCAATGTAAATTCTAAAAATAAGATGACTCAGAATGGACTTTCACATTTATTGTACTTCCTTTTGTCCCAACAATACATCCTTCCAGGAATACACAGCCAAAACATCGCATTTCAAAGAGCATTACGTTTCTATGGCTGCCATAACATGTTTTCACGAATTTAGCAACTTAAAAACAACACAAATTTGTCATCTCACAATTCTGGAGGTCAGAAGTTCAGGCTGGCTTGGCTAGTTTTTCTCTTTCAGGTTTCACAAGGCCAAAGTCAAGATGCTGGCCAGGTCGGACTCTTATCTGGAGGCTCTGAGGAAGAATCCACTTTCAAGCTCATTCAGGTTGTTGCACAAATCAGTTCCTTGTGAATGTAGGATTGAAGTCCCCATGTTTTGCTGGCAGTCAGCATGGAGCCTTTGTTAGTTTCTAGAAGCCTCTCTCCAGTTCATGTACGTAGCCTCTCTAACCCAGTGTCAGCAACAGTATGTTAACTTTTGAGGGGATTAGAATCTCTCTGACTTCTCCTTCTGCTGCACATCTTCTGTTTCTAGTCAGAGGAAGTTCTCTGCCTTTAAACATTGTGTGATGAGATTGGACCACCCAGACAACTGAGGATAATCTCTCTATTAAAAGTTCATATTCTTCATTGTATCTGCGAAGTTCCTTTTGCCATTTTAACATAACATTTTCACAGGTCCAGGGACTAGAGCGAGGACATCTTTGGGGAGATACTGTCCTGCCTATCACATATAGACATTTAAAAAATTCTCTCTGCGGTTGTGCCACCAACTTAATATATAATTAGGATTCTTTATTTCAGCTATTTTTTAAAATTTTGTCTCAAAATAATTTTAGACAGACAAGAGTTGCAAAGACAGTACAAAGGATTCCTACATTCCTTTGTTTCAGTTTTTGATTTTCAGAAATTCATTTTAAAATTAATTATTATTAATTATTTTGTTTTTAATTATGCATTTACATTGTTCAAAAATCAAAAATTGTATAACCACGTACCTTCTGAGATTTGTCTTTCATACCATTTCATACTCATGTTCTTTTTCTTCCCATTAAGAAACTACTCTCCTCCTCTGTCTGATCTGCTGATACTCCTCATTGCTGATACATCATCCCTCAACCTTTTTAAACTGAGACAATTATTCTTTAGAGGTTTCCTCCCTCTTTCCTCCTGTGTCTTCTAGCAAGAGCGGGGGAAAATATTATGATGAAGCTTAATGAAATCTGCTGCCCAAGTAGGTTAGAGGCTGGCAGAGGCTTCAGATGGAACATTCAGGGCACTTCCCTATTACCAGCCACACACCCACCTCTCCTTGAAATCACTGGCTATCAATAAAGCTTATCAGAATTACTTACACTCACTGTATTCCCTATATTCTAAAACACCATCAATAGTACAACCCATCATTAGCTTAATAACATTTTGAGGGGAATAAAAAGAATGCCTCCACATTAAATGAACACATAGATTATAGGGTACATCCCAGTTTCAAAAGTGTAAAAAGTGCAATATAAACATACATCTTAGAACAGGGAAATATGGTTCAAATCATGTTGTCATTAGCTTAGATCCATCCTGAAAAGTGTCCTCTTTCTTGTATTTACATTCTTTTCTTTTCAGATTTATCAAGGAGATACCACAGCCTGTACCTATCTTGGAAATATGTGTTACAATACTTTAAATTAAATACAGTTGATTCTTGTTATTCATGGTAATTATGGTTAATGCTGTCTCTGCAAATGGTGGATAATTAGCTGTTGGGGCTCAGAGCAGGCCACCCCAAGATATACCATAATGGCACATTGATTACTTTGATTTAAAGTTACTTGAGAAACAGCTGGTGGGAAAAAAAAATTGATACAAAAAACACTCTGACTCCACTCTTCCTTCTGAATGCAGGAAATAAATTTCCCATATGAGAGATTCCTCCCTGTACCAGGAAAATAGAAAGCATCCTTACCACCAGAGGCAGGGAATCCAAAGCTAAGAAAGGTGTATAAACAAACTTAATTCTTCATTAGGTGGCTACCCTAAGAACAAGCACCTTTGTTAAATCTTCACAAATAATTGTCTAAAAGTGATATATAAATAGTCTGCTTTGGTCAGTTCAGGGACCTGAGATCTCTGTGGGTACAAATTAAGTTGGTTTTTTCTCCTTTTAATCTGTCTGTGTCAATTAATTATCAGACAAGTCAAAAGAACTCAAGGTGGGTAGGGGAGACATTTCCTCATCCCTCACCTAGCAAATAAGCAAGCATTGAATTAGGAGCTATTGCTCCCAGCGGAAATACAGATTTAGGTTCCTGTGAGCTTCTGGTCACAACTTTTCATCATCAATACATAACTTTGCTTTATGTGTATTTCTCTTTAAAGATACCTTGTTTAATATACACTGTTCATTCATTAACATTGAACTCATGGCCAACAGCACTATAACTCATGCCTGAAGGCAGAAGATCTAACACATGTTATTTCCCTCCGCCAAGGTACCACAGCCTTTTTGGATGCTTGAGGTCATTTTAAACAGTGAGATTACCAACAAAAAGCACACAAATGCAAAACATGAGGCACTAAACAGACCATGAAAAGGACACTTCTTACCCTATAAGAAGTGAAACAAAAAGGTGGATTGTTGCCTTGTTCTGCCTCACTCAGCTGGGAACATGTGTATCAAGTGACTCAAGTTTTTTGACACTGTGTATTTCTGCCAATGACCAAAACAGCACCACATGGATTGATTTTGAGAGTTACAAATAAATTTTAGAGAGTAGGCACATTCACAAATACTGTCAACTATATTTTAAACACAGAAAATTATTGATCAGCCTGGCATGCAGGATCCAACCTTACCAAATCTTAACATTTTGTAACATTTATATCTATGCTTTCTATACTTATTTTCTAAGGAAATAAAACATTACAGACACAGTTGGAGACCTCTTTATCTTCTCTCCCTTCCTAGAGGCAACCACCCTCCTGAATTTGGTGTTTACTGTTACATACGCCTTTTATAGACTTAGTATATATGTATATATTTACTACATATGGTGGTATTCACAAATGATCATTGTTTTGCCTACTTTTGAACTTTCTGTAAATTGTATCATCTGTACTATGTTTCTGCCGCTTGTTTTGTTTCCCCTTAACATGTTTTTGAGAATTACCCATGTTGATACATGTTGTACTAGAGAATTTATTTTTCTTGCTCTATAGAATGAGTTTATCTATCTGCTTTCCTGCTGAGGAACATTTATTTATTCCTAAGGATTGCTCTTTGACACAATTCTACAAAGATTCTGTGAGTGTCTCCCTGTGTTTGCATGCAATTGTTTTCTAGAATGTACACTAAAGAATGGAATTGCTGGATTATAAGAAACGTGCATTTTCAACTTTACTAGCTATTACCAAATTTTTCTCCACTTTACGTTTCTGTCAGCAGTGAGTGAGAGAAGAGAGTTTTCATTGCTTCATGTTCTCACCAACACTTGCTATTGTTAGATTTAATTTTTGTTGCCAATTTGAAAGCTCTGCAATCTCACTGTGGTATTATTTTGGATTTCACTTACTTACTAGTGAGATTGGGCATTTTGTTATTTGTTTACTCACAATTTGGTTTTGTACTTCCACTGAATTCTCTATTAATAGCTTTAGCCTTTTTTTTTTTCTTAATGGATTGTCTTTTTTCTTATCCACTTGTAGGATTGTTTATATATTCCGATATTAATCCTTTGTCAGTTATATGAGATGCAAATTTCTTATCTGCTACATGTAGTCTTTCAGGGTTTGAGGCTGATAGGGGCTCTGCCATCTTCAATTTGGATTCTTTACGGTAGCCCTGGGGTCACCATTACAGTTAGTCATAAAGGAAAAAATCATGAAGGACTGCACTTGAAATGTTTTATTCTCCAGGTGTGACAGTGGAGTCTATCACTTTCACTTATGTTCCACCCTGGAGAGTAGTGTCAGATGCCCACATCTAACTGCAAGGGAGACAGAGATAGGAACAATTTCGGTGAATAGTTAGCAGGCTAATAGCATTTAACTTTCTTTTCTTCCTTCTTTCTTGCTTGCTTGCTTTCTTTTTTTGTACTGCCCTTGTCTGGTTTTAGTGTCAGGTTTATTATTCTTATAAAATAGTTCAGGGTTATTTCCTTGTTTTTCTATTTTCTGGAACAGTTTGTAGAAGACAAGTCTTATTTGTTCTTTGATTGTTTGGTAGCATTTCCTTATAAATCTTTCAGACCTCAGGGGAGAGTTTTCTGAGGGGAACATTTTAAGCTTCTGACTCAATTTATTCAATGGTTACATTCAGATTTTCTATCTATTCTTGGCAAGCTACTTTTTTCTACCAAAAAAATGTACATTTTTTCTAAATTTTTAATTTCTTGTCATAAAATTTCTTATAGGTATTGGCCCCTTGTCTTGTTTTCCTTGCAATCTTACTGTCTGTCTGGTGTTTTGAAACTTTAGCAGCATCCCACATGTTTAATAGGTAGATTTTAAGTTATCATTATTATAAATGTCTGTTAATTTTTTATATTTAATTCACTTCTGACCCACAATTGATTTAGAAACTATTTTAAATTTCTAAATATACCTATTATTTTAGTTATATTTTATTAATAATTTCTCATTTAATGACATTATGATCAAACTTGATACTGACTCTTTGGAGAAGCAAGAGATGATGGTTGTTAAGAGTATATGCGCTATAATTAAGAATTTTATCCTCCCCTTCCAGTAGGAACTGTATACTGAGCAACCAAATAATCTCAGCTAATGAGAAAAGTCTCTTCCTTGAAAAAAAGAATGACAGCTAATATAGATGTAGAGGAAATGACAGAACTAGACAATTTGGAATCCTTAAAGATATCACTGTTCAAAACTAGATCAACCATAGATGTTGAAACCTTTGGGTCAAGTGATGATGGGAGACAAGATGACAGCATATCCATTGCCAAGATACCACCCCACCAACTATCTGCTGGGAGAAAAATGTAAACGATAGCATGGCAATGGTGGAACCCAGCTGTTACCTCTGTAACTCAGTGATCACTCTTAGCATCCATTTTTAGCCAGCAATCAGACATTATGTGCGTCCTGATGTCCTGAAAAGGGAAGCACACAGCATCATCCATGAAGGATTCTTGCTAAAAAATATTTAACCAAAATCTAAACAAGCTTTAGACCTAAATTCCTATTTACAGGACATACAAAGGGCAGAGAAAAAGATGTTAAAATAATATCTAAAGAAAATATTGGGCAAATCTAGAAGTGGGATATTGGACAATTATTTTAATGACGTGAAGAAGTGATGGGAGGGCTTTATTGAAATAAGAGACTAGAGAGACCAAAACAAAGCCCCAAAGACCAATATGTGGTCTTTGATTAGATCTTGATTTGAATGAGCCAGCTGTAAATGACATGCTAGAGGCAATTGGGAAAAATCTGATATCGATAGAGTATTGTATGATATTAAGAGAATTGCAGTTAATTTTATTAGGGATAATAATGGTATTGTATAGTGTGTATTAGGGCTAATTTTTGTATTGTGGTTATTTAGAAAGTTATTTGGAGTGAAACATTATGATGTTTCTATTTCACTTGAAGATGAACATACCACTTTCCTCCTTAGAAAGAAAAAGGCAACAGTCTGATTTATTTCCTACAGGATAAAATCCAAACTCCTTTCTCTGGCATAAAAAAATGCTTTGACTCTGGTCTCAGTTGACATCTCTAGTCACTTACTCTTACACAGTTTAAGTTCTGACCTCACTAAATTTCTCACAATTTTTTGCCTCTACCATATTTTTTTTCTGCTCAAGATGCCCTTCCCTACCTTCTCCATGTAAAACTTTTAATTGATGCCCATGTGCATGTGCACATTTGCACATATATGCTCCCGAAAACCAATGTTAAGCATTTTTAATGGTGGCAAGCATTGGTGATTATAAATATATAAAATACATATAAAACTGGAAGGACACATATCTGTTGTGGAGAGGAGGCTGGGAATCAAACTGTGAGTGGTTGTTAAGGGGACTTAGCTGAAAGGGTTCTATGTCTTTTTGAAAAAAGGAAAACACTGGAAGAAATATGACCAAATGGCAAAACTTATAAATTTAGGGTATTTAGAATGTGTACTCCTGTGTATCTTTTAAAATTTGCTCTCTCTTAAAAAAAGTGCATGTCTGCAGACTGCGTTAGTTTGAATTGCAGTCCAATTTACCAGTTGATGAACTGGGGCAATTTTATTAATTTCTTTTAGCCCAAGTTTCCTCATTTTTAACATAGGGATAATACTAGTACCTGCTCCAGTAGGGTTGTTGTGAGGGGTAAACAAGTTAATACATGTAAAACACCGAAGCATTTAGCCAGTGCCTGGCACAGAGTAAGCATCTAATAAATATGAGATACTACATGTTGAGACCTGCTTTATGACCTACTTCATTGTCAGTTTGGGTAAATTGTGTGCCTGAATAGAATGCTTGTTTCATAATTGTTAGCTGCAGGGATACACATACACACACACACACACACACACACACTCACAATTGATCAAACTTGTTAATTGTGTTCAAATCTTCCATCTTCTTTTTAATTTTTCATTTGCTTAATCTTTCAACAGAGAGATGTGCTACAACCAGATACAATGATTGTGGACTTGTCCATTTATGTTTATAATTCTATTAATTTTTAACACATATACTTGAGACTACATTGCTAGGTGCATAAAATTTTAATTGTTAAAATGTCCTTGCTATTTGTTTCTTTAGTTGTTAGGTTTCTGCTTTCTGTTACAGTTGATTTCTTTGAGGGGCTTATTTTAATATGGTTTTTTTAATTGTCTTTTGGTAACTTTTTGTGTAATATACCTTTTTTCATTCTATTACTTTTAATATTTTTAAGTCCTTAATTTTAATATCTTATAGTCTTGTAAAAATATGGCTGAGATTTTCTTTTTTTTTTCTAACCTTTTTAAACAGATTAACTCTTTTTATAGGTAGGATCAATTATAGTTATTATGCTTTCTCATATATTTGTACAAATTTCTCTTAATTTTGTGTTAAGGTGTGTGATTTCTATTTATTCTGATTTTCTCTGTTCTCTTTTCTCCTTCTATTTTTTTAACTCTCATAGTACGTTGATTAAGCATTTTCTGTTCTCTTTTATTACCCTCAACTGATTTGGAAGTTAAAAATTTCATTTCTATTCCTTTAGTAGTTTGCTTTAAAATTTTAACATGCATTATTCAACTTGACAAAAACATAAGTGAATCATTATCCCTACTCTTTTTTGAACATAACGGTTTTAGAATGCTACTAATTCTTCTCTACTAATTTCTCGTCTTCCAGTATTTTAGTTCTTCCCAAAATAGTAATTATTATTATTGTTTTTAAACTCTCATTATTCCTCATCATATTTTATATTATGTAGTCAGTGTTTGTTTAAATTTATACACTTTCTTCCAAGTTTCTTTGCTCATGGTTCCTTCCTGTATCTTGCTCCTTGCAGTAGAACATCTACAAATTCTTTCAGCTGGACTCTGTTAATGGCATTGTATTTGTCTTAAAATGTCTTTAATTGAGTCTTATTCTTAAATAGTTGGATAGCTGTGCATACAATCCTAGTACAGTTATTTCTCTTAGCATTTTGATGGTATTATTGCATTGTCTTCTCATTTCTATTGCTGCTATTAAGAAATTTGTTGACACTCTTTATAGGAAATCTCCTCTCTTTTCTCTCTCGTTTTACGTAAGATGGTTTTTAATTTTATTGCACTTGGTCTTTAGAATTTTTACCAGTATATGTGTGAAATTCTCTTTTGATATAGCTTGATTTTTGTTTATCTTATTCCATTCTCATTTTACCTCCTGAATATGACCATTCAGACTTTCTATCAATTATGGAAAGTTGTCAGCTGTTGTCACTTTAAATATCACCTCTCTATTCTTCCTCTTTGTTTTCTGATTCTTGAATACCTATTAAATGTATGTTGGACCTTGTTCTTCTATCCTCTAAGTTTCCTATGTGCTCTTATAACTTTGTATGTCCCTATGCTGCATTCTAATTTTCTCAGATTTATCTTCTACTTTGCTAATTATCTCTTCAACTATGTCAATCTGCTAAATAGTTTAATTCCTTGAGGGTTTTGAAATTTAATCACTTAAAATGAAAAACTGCTCAGGTGACAGTTCAGATATTCCTAGTTGAAAGGAGACAATGCCAACAGAGTGAAAACAACGATCAGATAAGACCCCCCTCCATCTTGGTGTTTGGAACAAAACAAAAAGGACACTCTGCATCCACAAAAATAACTAAACAAAGCACTTGACTAATATGTTGACTACTGCCTCTCTGCCAATGATAATTCTAGCTTTTCTTTAATTCTCCTGTTTTTTAGATAAAAATTATCATTACTCAATCACCAAATTTCCTCCACTTCTTGACAACATCTGATGCAGAACTGACCCCTGCTTTCTTAAACCCTGCTTAGAACCACTCAGTTCAAGCACAAATCCTATAGTAAATCCTTCCCACCATTGCTCTGGTGTACATTCTCCTTTGCTATAGCAAACTAGATAAAGCTAGCTTTTTTTTTGACTGTAGATATGTTCCTGGTCTTTGGAACAACCTTTTTAAGTTCCTAATGTCCTATTTAATAATTTTGTGATTCTGACTGTTCTATCTTCAATTCTGATTATGTTTTTTTCTGTCTTATGCTTTCTATTTCTTCTTTTATGACTCTAGTTATTTTAAATATATTCAATTTTCTCCAATCCAACTCTATCCAACACTTGTCTTAACTGAAGTTCTAGGGATACCATCTCATTTATTGTTTGCTAATTTTTTTCAAGATGGATTATTTCTCTGTGTGTTTTGTGATTTTCAGTTGTCATCCCATCTTCATTTTGAGACTGCTTCTAGAGTGAATTTGTATTTGTTTCTGCCATGTGACCTAGGGATATTACTATCCCTATGCCAACTGTTTTTCATCAGTTTATTTTTTTGGTTGGAGTTTATAGAGTACAAATACTCTTTTGAAATATGTTTGATGAGATTTGACAAATTATACATTTGTGTAACCATCACCACAGTCAAGATATAGAACATTTCCCTCACCCAAATAGTTCCTATGCTAGCCCAACTTTTAAGATACTATAATCATTTGGGGGATTTCTGGACCATGTATGTAGTAGGAGGTATACATGTGAAGCTCTGAACTCCATGAGGCTTAAGTCTAGATTATAACTCTTCCAAAGAGATTTTCTTTTAAACTCTGAATCCAGTTTAAGGCAGACGATCTTTCTTGTTATCTTCCTGTTGGCTGCTAGGAAGACTTTCCTCCTAACCCAGCCTTTCAGTGTGGTGTAGCTCTTTGACACACTGACATTTTGTAGGTGTCTTAGTGACATCTTCCTGCCTTGTATGGACCCAGGACCTCAAAATCCTGTCCCTGATGGGCATTAAACTAAAATGTCGTGATTGAGAAGACCTATAATGTTGCTGTTTCAGTTTCAGCTGCCAGATTACTACTCTAGTTTATAGTGTTCTGCCCCTCCTCTTTTTTGATTCATGCATTTTATTGAAGTATAACATACATATAGAAAAGCACACAGGTCATAAATATATAGATTAATGTCTTTTCAAAAGTGAACATACTTATGTAACAAGTACCCAGATAAAGAAAAAGAACATTACCAGAAATCTCCTAGTATCCTTTCCAAACACCATCTCTATCCAACGAGAACCATTATTCTGACTCTTAACATCATAGATTAATTTTGCCTACTTTTGAATTTTATATAAATGCAATCATACAGCATATATTCTTTTTTGAGGCTAGCTTCCTGTGCTTATCATTATCTTTGTGAGGCTCACTCATATTGCTTCATGTAGTTGTAGTTTATTCTCACTGCTCTATGTTATTTCATTGTATGAATATAACTGGATTTATACTGTAGGTGGACATTTGGGTTTTTTCCAGTTTTCCTATTTGCTTTTAGAGCCTGGGATTTCTCTTTACTTTCTTTCAAGCTCTGATGTGTATTTAGTAAGATTTAAAAAGCATTTCCTGGTCAGTAATTCTGTATGATCCGTGTTTTAGGTTTTGTGGACTGCCAAATCTTCAGACATGTAAGTTATGTATTTCATTTTTCCTGTCGGTCTTAATTTCCTAAGTTCTTGATTCTCATCTGATTTACTTGAGCTGATGATATTTCTTTAGATTGCCATTTGCAGAAATGGTTTTGATTCCTGTAAACAAATAATGAGCGAACACAAATGGGAGGACAGAGTTGAGATATGTAATTAATCTCATAGCCTTGATCTCTTGCCTGGGTCCAAGGCTACTTGGACGTTAATAAGTGTAAACTATTAAAAAGGCATATTAAAGAAGTGAGGTGGTTGAAGACAAGCAATTGTGAGACCTGGATGTGGTTGTTTGGGTCCAGGGTCTCTTGGCTAGTTGACACTGGGCATTTGAAATGAGAGGGAGCCTCTCTTAATGGCCCAGATGAATGTTATCCAGGTGTTCCTAGAAGAGTCACCCCAAAGTGGGCCTGCTTTTGCCTTGCAAAAGTAAATTTTCTAGTTCAGTGTTTCTCAAATGTGGGTAATTTTGCCTCTTATGGGGATATTTTGCAATGTCTGGAGACATTTTTGGTTGGCATGCTACTGGTATCTAGGTAGAGACTGGGAATGCTGCTAAACATCTTACAATGCACAGGAGACCCCCCTCCCCCAATGAATCATTTTCCAGCTCCAAGTGTCAATAGTGCCAAGGGTAAGAAACCCTGTACTAGACCAAAGGACTAGACTCAGCCTCTAAATCAACAACTACTTAAGTAAACACTATCAACTGCCTTTCAAGAAATGATAACACCACTCTGGCACATTCTTCTACGATACTATACAAATTCTGACACTCCATGGTAACCAGCCCATACTTGGCTCACTCTGATTCTTTTAACAATTGTGATGGTGGGTTCTGTAACTACCAAATCCACTCAGAGTTTGAATGAAATCACTTGTACCTGACATTAACATACCTAGATATATATATAGCAATTTATTTATAGCCATTAAAAATTAAACATGTAATTGACTACACTTCAATTAAAAAAATTCATCATGATGATCATAGAATAACAAAAAATTAAACAACAAAATTTTCCTATGATATATACCTTTATTTTAACTTTAGTATTGGAAGTTCCAAGGCCATAGAGTAAATCAGCTGAATGAATGGCATTAGACAAAATGATTTTGATGCTGTACTTTGCAATCAGACTACAGGTATTCTTTTCCTTTGTTATTATAGTTTTGCAGCTTGAGTTTAGGCCAAAGAGGGTAAATTTCATTATTTCTCCAATGGAAGTGATGATCTAAATTTGTCTCTTCTTCCTCTAGGCAGCTTATACTACCATTTATTCTTCTGATTCATTTCCCCCAGAAAGCTGAGAAGAAGTTTTATAATGATGTTATTGGTCTTGTAACTGGTGTTTCTATTGTAATGCTATTACTGAACCAATGTTGTGATAAATGGTCTGTTTATAAGGGGAATCACTTTTACAAGAAGTAGAAAATTAGACACGCTTCTGCTTTGCAATAACAATAAAAACCACAGTGAAAAAATATTCTCCAGTTTATTCCCATCTGTATCAGCAGGGAGGCTTTAGAAGATGGCTTTCCCCCTAAACTCTTCTAAACACTGTTATTGCCTACAAGTACCGTGTCGAAATGCAGTTTTCCTCCAAATCCTATTCAAGACCAATCCATTTTAATTTACCAGAACGTGGGCCCTTTAAGAAAGTCAGGCACTTTAAACCCCACCCATCTGCTGACTTGTAAGTCCTCTTTGAGGCAGTAAGTTGGTGATAAAGCTAGCAGAGAGCCAACTTGCCCCCTGGTTTGCTTGGAAGGACTGTTTCTATCGAAGTGAGCTCTAAAAGTGGAAGGTTTAAGATACAATGGGATACAGAACAATAGAAACTTGTGCAGTGTGGAAGCCAGACTGGCTCTTAAGATTCTATCACGGTGCTGGATAAAGTGAAAAGAATGCTGTTAAGTTTGAGTTTCCCCCTGTGGCACGACTCCCTGCTAGCTTTACTCCTCCATTTCACCTAGCAAGTGAGATTTCCAGAAACTGTTTCCAGTTTAATGAGCTCCTTGTCTGAGGTAGCAGATTCCCAAAAGGAAAAGTCAGGGAGAGAAGAAAGTTTCAGTGAAAATTAAACTGGATCACTTCTAACAAAATTATTTACATTGGCTATGTATTTCTGAGGAGCAAAGCCAACTCTTTTTCCCTGCCACACCAACAATGACTAAGTTCAGAAATCCACTAGCACTAAACTAAAAAATAATTATGAGAAATTTGGGGTTTAATTGCAGTGGGCATTTTGGAGCTGTCTGCTAGAAGCAGCCATGTTGGTAAATGATAATGTCGTTTGAAGCACTTGGATTTTTAGTTTATTCTGAGGTACGAGTTTCCATTAGCCATTGAATCATTAGGTCAAATTTAGATTAAAAGATAATGGAGGTGTTGGAATAAAAGTCATTAAAGCCACCTCTTTATCCTTCCTAACACATAAACTTTCTCAAAAACGCAAAGCAAAGGAAAAATTTTTACACCCCCCCCCCTTTTGTTTTTATCTGTTTGTTCTTCCGTTGACTAAGCTTGGATAATAGAACAGGTCTGGTCAGTTTCATTTTCTGATTTTTATACATAAGTGAAAGCTGTTTTGTGTCAACAGAGTAAAGTGTTTAGAATCATTTCACCTGCTGGGTCAATTTCCTGTAAGCCTTTGTTTGGGAAGGGAGAGGGGAAATACCAGTTGTGATTTTGAATCAAAACTTCAAAACCAGAACCCCGGATTAGGCCACATTAGAATAATTAATTAGTTTTATTTTTGACTTATTTAAGTTTTCTAGGCGTGGGCAAGATAAATAGTAAAGAATGATGGTTATGTTGTGTTCTCACTCAATCATCACTATTCGTGTAGCATAATGCTGTCTGCAGTTACCTTGGGAAACTGGCCTTTAAAGAAGTGTTTTAATCCACAAAAAGTGTTTCTCTATCTTTTCTTTTTGGATTACATAAATGTTTCTGTCTTGATCCTATTGCGAGACAGGTCCTGGCACTGTCTGCAAGATGCAGAGAGAAAAAGAAAAAAGAATTGCACATTGTTTAAACAATTGGGCGCTGTGTGGTTTATGAGATTATTAGGAGGAGGAGTAAAGAGGGCGGTGTGTCTCTTCTGCAAATTTTTTCTTAACGAGGTTAACCTGTGGCCGCAGTCTCATCGCCCCACTCGGCTCCTTGCAGGGGAACTTTCTGTTCTGTGAGCGCTATCCAAAGCTTCCCAGTCAAGCTCACCGATATTAAACTAAAAGGGCTGCGTGTATGTTTGAAACAGACAGAGGGAGACAGGAGCACACACAGTCGGCGGAAGATGGGGCCACGACTCGGGCAGGGCTGGATGTTGGAGCCAGGCTGACCTTTCCACGTGTCCCCAGCACCTGCGAGGCTAGTGGGGCATTAGGTTTCTTTTTCCCAGGAGCGGGCGCGAGCCCGGAAGAGGCTGGGCGGTCGGGGGCTTAGGTCAGGGGGCTGGGAGGCCCTTCCTCGGAACACGTGTGGCGGGCTAGCAGCTGGTGCGGAGGCTGGCCTGGCCTCTCCGCATCGCCGGGGCCCGCGCGTCCTCGGCCGGGCGGCGGACGTCAGGAGGCGGGAGGCGGGAGGCGGCGGCTGCGGCGGCGGCGGCGGCGGGCGGGTCTCGGAGCTCTCGGCCAGCTTTGCAGAGCGGCCTAGCGAGCACGCCAGGCCTGGCTGGAGAGAGCCCCAGTGCAATACTGCCCGAGCCCGGGCGGGGTCTCTGTTCTCTGGCAGAGGAGGTCCCTTGGCAGCGGGAAGCTCCCTCTCTTTCTCTCGCCGCCGCTCCGAGTCTGCGCCCTGGTGCCAGGCGCCCAGCTCGGCGCTCCCCTGTGCTCGCCCGGCGCCCACTCATTCGCAGCCCAGCCTTCGCCGCCGCCGCCTCCCTGCTCCTCCTCCTCTCCTCTCCCCAGCCCGCCGCGGCCATGGCGGACAGCGCCAGCGAGAGCGACACGGACGGGGCGGGGGGCAACAGCAGCAGCTCGGCCGCCATGCAGTCGTCTTGCTCATCGACCTCGGGCGGCGGCGGCGGCGGCGGTGGCGGCGGGGGAGGTGGCGGCGGTGGGAAGTCGGGGGGCATTGTCATCTCGCCGTTCCGCCTGGAGGAGCTCACCAACCGCCTGGCCTCGCTGCAGCAGGAGAACAAGGTGCTGAAGATCGAGCTGGAGACCTACAAACTCAAGTGCAAGGCGCTGCAGGAGGAGAACCGTGACCTGCGCAAAGCCAGCGTGACCATCGTGAGTGCCCCCCGGGGGCGCGCCGCAGCGCCAGCCTCCGCCCACCCCCGGGAGAGGCTGCACTCCCGACCCGGGCAGCCTCCTGGCACCCCGAGGCTCCCGAGAACCCACAGCGAGCACACTCCCTGCCGAGACCTGCTGGCCCCGGAGGGTGGGGGAGAGGGAGGTGCCCCTTCGAGGCCACGCGGGTCTGCCCTCCCCGGGAGGTCCAGGCCCCTTGCGGGGTGCGGGAGGAGTCTGCTGGGACCACCACCCGCGTTCCCTTTTCGCCTCTGGGGAGGAGGCCCCTCCCGGGCCGAGCTGGAAGCTGGCGGCGTGGCTTAGGGGGCGGGGAGGGACTTTTTTCGGTCCTAGCCTGCTTGAGGGGTGCGTCCAGAATCTGGGAGCTCTAGGCTGAGGGAGAGGGAGGAAGCTGAGGCCTGTTCCGGGGACCTGACTTGGGGTGCGGGGGGTTGCGCAGCTGGGCTGGGCACTTCGCTGGCATCAGGACGGCGCTGGCTGGATCGCCCGGGGAGGGGTCGGGAGAGAGTGGCCGGGAATCCGGGAAGTGGAGTTTTCTGGCCAGGATCGAGAGGGAAGGGCGGGTACCGGAGCTGATGCTCCCACCTCCGTTAGAAGTCCTTTCCCTGGGTGGGGAGGTGGCGGCGGCGTTATTCAGCGGGGAGAATGCAGCATCTTATACTGGCCTGGACAGAGTGAAGGGTATGAAGTCTGGACAGGCTGAAACCAGGGTGAAGGGTATCGACTGACTCCCTCGCTAAGCAGGATGTACGTGGGTTTGCTTCATTGGTGGTGGAGTGGCTAGAGATATTTTGCCTTGGAGTCCAGATACTTGACGGGAGAACAGGCTGTCTGTTCTGTTTCCACCTGGTCCCCAGAGGCTCCCCCAAAAAGGATAAGATTAGGTGTGTAGGTCTCCCTCTTAGTGTAGCAGGCCTTTAGAAAGGCCACTGTTAGCCGTGATGAAGCGAAACATAACTGGAAAAAGTACACTGTGTGCTCTCACCTAACATCCCTGCCAGCTAGCCACATCATTAACATGCAGAATCCCCATACAGGCAACTTTATTCAGATCAAAACAGTTTCCCAGCCAGGAGCAGGGAAGAAAATGAGAAATCGAGGGGATAAATTGCCATAGCTGCTACATATTAGCTGACTAGACTGAACCTTCAGTTGGAGAAAAAGTCATGAATTTGGGGATGGATCGAAAGTCACACTCTGGAAAGCAAATGGGGCGAGTTAGGGTGCCCCTGTGGCAGGAAAAAGTCTTCAGTGGGGGAGTGAGTGCGTGTGTAGGCTCCCCCAGTGCTAACTCACACTTGGGCATTGGATGGCATTCTGAATTTGCTTAGAAAGCAGGTTTCCACTGAAGTTTCAGTGTGATTGGCAGCCTGAATAGAAATTGATTGTTGAAAGACCCTTTGCATTCTTAAGTCCAGCCCTACTGAATGGAATTGGAGCAATATTCACATGTCCCCAGACTGTAATGTTCCCAAAGTGCCCTTTTGGTAGGAAGGGGAAAGAATGTGCAGAGGCAGCCACTTCCAAGACTCTTCTGTAGCTTTCTTGCCCAAGAGAGATGGCTTTCGTGAGTAGGGGTTTGAGAAGTGGGGGAAGTTGGTTGAAGCAGTTTATTTAAGGTTGGAGTTAGTAAATGAGAGGGTTAGTCTCTTGGAGAATATGAACCACCAAAAGTTGTAAAACTTACGTGAAACAAAATCTCTGGCCTCTTGCATAGAGTGAGCAATTCAGGCTGTATTTGTTTGTTTGGGAGGGAAGACTGGGTTGGGGGTGGAGATAACTATGAAAGGGTTATCTGTTTGACACTTGACCATACTATAAGTAGGTCTGTAAATTGTACATAAACACGTTGGCTTTGCATGGACAAACACGTTCATTCCTGGTGTTTAAGATCAGAGACCTCTGAACACTTACTTGGCTTGAAGGGTGTGTTAAAGTGGTGGCTTTCTTAGCACTTACCGTCAACTAAAACTGACAACCATCCCAATGTACTTTGTGAAATGCTCTGTGGCCTCACTGAGTCAAATTTTAAAGTTGTTTTAGATGACTGCCTGTGTGTACCGGAAGCCTCTCAGTTCTTCTTTAATCTCTGATTAATATATTCAGGGAAGCAAATAAAAGTGCTTGTGGTTTACTTAGTTCCTCAGTACTTGGCAGGTGTTACTAAGGCAAACACAGAGGAGAGATTCCTCTAAGCTTTTGAGAGTTTTGTTAAAGTTAACTAACTGACCTAGGACCCACATTGTGTTGAAGAGGGTGTCATCTCTGAGACATGTCATTTGGGAGGAGAAATGTGTGTGACTACATGAAATGGGTCTATGGATATAAGGGCTCCATAGAACAACACTGTGTCATAGGTGTGTGTCAAGGTGAAGCTGCACAGCCTGACAGTTCTAACTGAAACATAGAACCCTTGCTGGTAGCTGCCCAGGAAGTTTGGGACAAGGGCTAGATACACAGTTCTGTGAAGGCCTTGCTAGATTTTTCACTATTGTTGTTTATTTGAAGAGAAGATCGTACCATAATCCTATTACGACTTGCCTTCCTGGCTCTTCAGTTCTTCTAATTATAATATTAACCTTCATGTTTTTGAGCACTAAAGGTGATTATGGATGTCCTTCCTTTTCCTTGACCGAGTTCAGGAAGGTACATTGTTAATCAGCCATGCCCTGGGAAGAGAGAGGCGCCCTTTTATTTTTTTTTTAAACAGACTATATTTTAGAGTAGTTTCAGGTTGACAGTAAAATTAAGCAGAAGGTACAGAGATTTCCCCAATACTCCCTCCCTTTCCTCCCCTCCTCTGTTATCAACATGGCCCACCTGAGTGGTACATTTGTTACAATTGATGATCCAACATTGAAACATCACCGTCACCCATAGTCTCTGGTTTGCATTAGGGTTCACTCTTGGTGTTGTATATTTTATGGGTTTGGACAATTGTGTGATGACATGTGTCCATGATTATAGTGTACAGAGCTGATGCAGGGCCCTACAGTCCCCTATGCTCTGCCTTTTCATCCCTCCCTGACCCCTGGCCTCCACTGATCTTCTTAATGTCTCCATAGTTTTGTCTTTTCTGGGATGCCATATAGTGTAGCCTTTACAGGTTGGCTTCCTTCACATTTACATTTCCTCCATGTTTTTTTCATAGCTTGATAGTTCATTTCTTTTTAGCCTTGAATAATATTCCACTGTTTGGCTGTGCCACAGCTTGCTTATCCATTTACTTACTGAACAACTTGGTTGCTTCCAAATTTTGGCAGTTACGAATAAAGCTGCAGTCAACATCTGTGTGCAGGTTTTTATATGGATGCAAGATTTCAGCTCATTTGGGTAAATACCAAGGAGTGCAATTACTGAATAGTATGGTAAGAGTATTTTAGTTTTGCTAAGAAACTGCCAAAACGTCTTTGAAGTGGCCGTACCAGTTTGCATTCCTGCCAGCAGTGAATGAGAGTTCCTGTTGCTCCACATCCTTGTTAGCATTTGGTGCTGTCAGTGCTTTGGATTGCGTCCATTCTGATACGTGTGTGGTGATATCTCATTATTGTGCCCTCTTTTTTTAAGCCAAGTCCAAAAGCCGATAGAAGTTCTTAACCAATGGTCATTCTTGTCTCTTTTGGTATGTGGGTATTTACTGTGGTCAAGCAACCCATTTAATAAAAGACTGGTTTCATGGGTCTGTGTTCTCAGTACCTGTATGACAGAGGTTAACATCAGCTATGGGGAAGAAACAATTGTACGAGGCCTTTCATGTCTGTAAGTGTCCGGTGTTACAGCTTGCCCCTGGTGTGTTTTGTTTGGGTTAGAGGTGGAATGGAATGTTTTGAGTGATTATCCAGTTTCTCCTACTAAATCATCAGTGGAACCAGGCTGCTGATTATAGATCATAATTTCTTCTTTGGAGTGGAGAAAATAAACAAAAAACAAATAGTCACACTGTTAAGTAGCTTTGAGATTATTAGGCTAGTTCTATCTGACTTGTACTGTGGGTTAAAATGTAATTAGAGATGATCTGATTCAATGTCGTGGGAGGTGTCCAGGGGTTGTGGTCTCTGAGAAGGTGAGGAATTGTATTGGTGGGCTGTAATTGAATGGCTTCTAAGTTCTGGACTAGTTTCTCAGGGTAAAAGCAGAGTCTCATACCTGGCGTGGCTAGTTCTCTAAGATATGTTTTCTGTACTGGTTCAGACCTTGAGCATGTGTGTAGTTCAAAACTAAAGGCCTATAATAAATCTTTAGAATGTAAGTCTCTTTCTATCTGTAAAATTAGTCCTTCATTATAGAAATTTATGAAAATGCAGATATATAAAAGTGTTTTGAAGTTACAGTAGAAAAACATGTTGGTATGGCATGGTTAGAAAACCTGGCTATTTTAAACATCAGCAGTGTAATGATTTCATTAACCAGTAAAAGCCACCAGATAGTTAATGTTGTGGATTTTGGATTATTTGCTCTGAAAGCCTAATACACTATTTTCCATTTTTTAAGACTTCGTTTTGGCAGACTCTATGAAGTGATCAGATTGACATTGCCCTTGTAAAAAAGGTATCCCCTGTTTAAAACAATAAAATTCTTAAGATTCTTATGGAAACACCAAACTTTAGACACGACTTTGAGAAAAGTATGACCTCACATACAGGTCTAATTAGACACAAGTCCAGTCTTCTTGAAGAGGCTATTAGATTTCTTCTGTGTGTTTTGTATTATCTGATTAAAAAAGGCATAAAACCCTAAAGGAAGTTGGGGCAGCCTTTTATAGTGCTTTTATTTATTTTGCTGAGGATGAGTAATAGTTCAGAGAATCACCGTATCTAGATTGTGGTGACTCTTGTTCAAGACCAAAGACACTGGTCTCAAGCAAAAATCTGAAGTAGTCATTGCTCTTCAGAAACTGCAGTGGCTCCCAGCGCCCCTGGATGCAGGTAAACGTTCTGGGCTGTCCCAGGTTCTGCACAATCTGGCCCCAGCTCACTCCGCTCACGTTCTCGAAGCTCTCAATCAGCCGAATGGCTAACTTTTTGGAGTTTGTATAGGTTTCTCTGGTTCCTCTAGGATGCACCTCCTGCCCTCAGTTGTTCTTCCCTACTCCTCCCCACCTTCTGTCTTGTAAATCCAAGTAGATCGCGCTTCCTCTTGAGCCCAGTGTGCACTAGGTACTGCCTCTCCGCCAGCCACACACTGGGCTATGTGCCCATTTGTGAGACCTCCCCAGCTTTGACCTCTTGTCACATAGGTCTCCCCTTTGGAAGATGGGAGAGCTGTAAATTCCTTTAGGGGCAGAATGTGCCTTGTTCACATCCATCCCTCAGTGACTGGCATGCAGTAGACACTCAAGGGTATGTTTGGTTGACCCCAGACCCCATTGGGTGATGAGGTGTTTTTATTTTTTTACTGGGTGAGAATGGCTGTACTGTCTCCTGACCATATACTCATAGAGCCACTCTCCTGCATGTGTCCTGAACAACAGCAGACACCATCTTCACCATAGTTGGATGGTTGAGTGGATACACTGTATACTTTGGGGGACCACTACAATAATGTGTCCCATGCCTTTGCCTTCTAGCTAGGGGTGATGTTGTAGGCTACCTTGTAGCATATACCTAGGCATTTATGATACATTTCACCACTAGAAGGGGACAAAGTGTCTTTGGGTTCACCTTTTCAAGGGCTTTTGAGCAAGACTTAGGGGAAAAAAGGTGGTGTGGCTCTGTTGGAAGTGTTCAGATTTGCCAGCTCAGTTTTGGTGATGGTGACAGATCACTCCATGTGTTTCTTACAACTTTCTGTAACATTGAAATGCCCCACAGCCGCTTCTGGGAAACCACTCTGAACCATCATGGGTCGGGGGATGCACCAGTGCAAGTACCAGGCATCTGCAGGTACCAGACATCTGAATCTCCAGCAGGGGAAGTATCTGCAAACAGGGTTGGGAGACTTGCTGCATCCTTGTAGATACCCACATGTGGCTTGCAGAGGGGAGACTAGGGGTTTGATACAGTGTCACATACAGTATCAAACGGTCCCCCCCCCCGCCTTTCTTTAAATCACATCTTACAGAGATAATTGCACTTAAGCCTACAAATGCTAATCTGAGCTTTTAAATTTATCCAGCCAGGCTGAGCAAGGAATAACAGTCATCCTCCTTGTTCCCTCACATACTTTTCCCCTCAGTGGGTAGGTGTTGCTTTTTGTTTTCAATCACAGCGCAGTTGCTTTTAGATAGAGGGAACGATTGTCAAATCTGGTGAAGTAAATGTTCACAGGTTCGGTGTGTTCTGCTTGGTGGTGGTTGAAATTTTCCTGACAGGGAAATGAATGCTCTGGAAAATGTTTCTAATCATCAGGATCTTGGAGTGGTATTAGCTTGCAGACTCTTCCTACTTCCCCGAGGCTGTCAGATTTTCTTATCTTTTATGGATGTCAAGCCCACAGCTGTGGACTCTATCCCAGTGCTCCTACCAGTAAATTGCAAACATCACTTTGAGTAGGTGTTTTCTTTTAGGGAAAAGAATACTTAAAAAAAAAAAAAAGAGTTAATAATTTGATTAATGGTTACTTAGAATTTACTACCCACTTACTTAATATTGGTCCCTAGATTTGACGCATGGGGTGCAGTTTAGTGATTAAAATTCATTTTAATACTCGTTAAACGCTGGGAAATTTTCTGTGATTTCCCTCCACTCCCCTTGCCTCTTCAGTCAAGCACCGAATGACTGACGTGTGATAAATACAGCCTGAAACAGGCAGAATTCAACCTACAAGCGCTTGTGAACGGCCCACTGTGTGCCACATCCTCTGAAATACGCAGAAGGAATGTAAGGGCTTCTCCAGCAGCCTTGGGAGGATTACACTGTGATTCAGCTTGGCCCTGGCTGCGTGCTGTAGGGAATTCCAAGCAGAGAGAATGGTCCTTCCTTCTCCAGCACTTCTCAGCCCAGAGAGCTGTGAAATGCAGAAATAAACCCAAGTGGAAGCAAGAGAGGGAGTGGTGCAGGGGGTCCAGGGAGGCTGGTACCCTCCACCTTCCTAAATGCAGTTGGTCTCTCTCCTGAATACCTTTAAGGGAAACAATGTGTCATGTTCCCTCCCACAGTTTAATTAGCTTGTAGTCTGTTTTGTAAGACAGGGATGGGGAGAGCTGTTGCTCAATTGGTCTGTGTCCAGGTGGCACGAAAGGCTTTTTGTTTGTTTTTAGTTTTCTTTTTTATGTGGTGATGATTGGAAAGAAAGGTCATTGATGTTTTTAATTTCATAATTTACATCTGTCTGTAGATCCAAATTATCCAGGTTTTTTTTCCTCTATTCCTGTGACACTCTGAGGTCCACCCATGTTCCTTTAACGGACATTGTTGGCTGGAACAAATTTCTTAAGTCTTTAACCCAAAACTATGTGAAAGCAAAGTCTCTTTCGTTAAAGTTAGAGATATGAGTTTAGGGGCAATTTCAAACTCCTGTTTTTTAAAAAACCAGCGTTGATTGACGGGATAATCCTCGGTGCATCTGTTCCAGATCAAACCAGCCTCTGTGGGTGCCAGGTGTGTGTCCTGAGTGAGCTGGTTAATACCCTCCGGGGCATCTCGGGGCACTTGGGATCAAATGAGGCCAATCGGTACTGAGGAGGTTGGGATATTTAGCCAGACAGACCTAGGTCATAATTCAAAAAAGTTTTCCATAGAAGGAAAGAGGAGAGTGAAAGAATGAAAGCAGCATGGAGTATGGGTGAGCTAAGGAAAGTTCTTAGAAATCTAATGCCGGCATTAAACCTTTCATGTGTTTCATTAGTGAACAGTCTGGTGCTAGGAAGGTTTTTGAGATTGAATTAGAAGTGCTAAAATAGTCCTGAGAGAAAAAGAATTTATTTAGTGTTTAATTATAGAAAGAGCATCTCAACTCATGAAATTATTTGCATGTAAGCTTTTTTTTTTCAATTATCCTAATATACCAACTCAAATAATAACTTACTCTATTGAGATTTTTGTTTTTGTTTGGGCTTTTTTTTTTCTTTTTCTTTTTGGTTCTTTACTAGACAGGCCTTAATTTATTTAAACAAAGACATTTGGTGGGAGTCAAAAACATTGTATCTCTGCTTCGTTTAGTAGCTCCTGATTATAGAAACACTTAAATTTGAGGGGAAAAAATCGGCTGGATGTTTTTAATGTCTTTGTTAACCAAAGAGTACAATTTTAAGTATATATGCCATAAAGTAGAGGTTTGGACTTCAGTTTCAAATCACTACCTGGTAAAGTGCCATGTTTTTTGAAAAGTATATTAACTCTTTCATATCATTTTAAGCCTTGAATGCATATAGCTTATTATCAAGAAATACCTTAGGTACCCAGAGAAGAGGGCTGGTGACTTTTTTTGCCTTTTTTTGTTTGGTGGTGGTAATATGTTCATGACATAAAAGTTACCATTTTCACTTTTATTTAAGTGTACAGTTCAGTGGCATTGGTTACAGTGTTGTGCACCCATCACCACTGTCCATTTCCAGAACTTTTCATCATGTCAAGCAGAAACCCTGTGTCCATTAAACAGTAACTCTCCATTTCCCCCACCTCCAGCCCCTGGTCACCTCTATTCCTAGTGACTTTCAAACATTTTTATTTTTTTTTAAAAGGAAAAGTTTACTCTGATCTACAAAAGCAGCTGGCTGCTTTATACTACCTGGTGTTGAAGTTATGAGTTTGGACCTAAAGCATTTTAACTAAAGTGCTGTTAATATCTTGCTCCAGCTTCAATTTTTCTTGCCTGTTGGCTGCCCCACATGTGGTTCTTTTCTGTCCAATTCAATGAACATCTCTCGCACCCCAGCCCTGGGCTCCGACCATTTGTCCTAATTTGTCTTTAGAGTAAGCACCCAGATGTGGAGAACTTTGGGAGGGACTAAGCCACAGTGAGAGCCTGTTTTCTGGAAAAGAGAAAGGACTTTGCCCTAGCACCTCCTAGGTGATGGTTGCTACTGCTGCTTTTTTTTTTTTTTAATGAAATCTTGAGTTTAATTTCCTTGATAGCCTTTCAAATAAACCATAACTTAAGAGAGTCGGAAAAAGAAAAAGCTTGAGGAAATGAGTAACAGTTCTGACTTACCAGCATTACTCTCCTTGCAGATCATTGTGTTGCTGTGGTAACAGGTGATGTTCATCCAGTGCTTACTCTGGGAGAGGTACTGTTGGGAGGGGTTTGCATGCGTCCTCTTACTCAATCCTCATCACTGTCCTGTTTGGTGTACTACTGTTATGCATAGCCTACGAACTTGAAAATTTAGGCCCAGAGAAGTTGTGTAGCTTGTCTTAGGACGCATGGCCATCACGGGGGCTGGAACTTGAACTTGGGTCTGGCCTCAGAGTTTAAGTGCAAGGCTTACATGTACATTAATTTATGAGCAGCTTTATCTTTGTCTTGTTGCGGGCATTTTCCTCTTGGTTGTTCTGACACTGTTCTGTTCGTTCAGTTAGAGAAGTCAGGGCTACCCCATTACCACAGCAAATTCCCAGGATGCCAGCCCAGGCCTAAGGGAGTGTTACCAGGGTAGCAAACTCCCTGCTTTGGAAAAGAAACAACGATAAAGAGGGTGCCTTCAGCACATGGGGGGCGGTCTGTGTGCCCCTTTCTGGCTTTGTCATCCTCCTTGGTCTATTTTCCCCTGTGCCCTGTCCAGTGTTCCCCAGTAGGTGCCACTTCTGCTGACAGCACAGCCATCTGGGCCCCTCTCCCCTACATCCCAGTCTGGAGCCAGTCTCTTTGTACTTATGTTATAACCTCCACTGTCTGACTACGGCAGTTAAGAGTGGGTTTTTTTTCCAACAGATCTATCATTTACCTGCTGTATGCCAGGCACTGTGTGGACCCTGGACACAAGTCAGGAGGAGGGACCATAGTCAAGGACGAGATTCTCTTGGGAGGTGGTGTTTAAGCTAAAACCTGAAGAATAAATGGAAGTTGATCTAGAGGTGGGGGCCGGGTGGTGGCAGGAGGAGGCGTTCCTGCCGTGACGGTGGGGAAGGAAACTGGGAAAGAAACAAAGTCCAGGGTGGTGGGCTGTGTTCCTGGGTCGCCTCCAGGGCTTAACTACAGGAGCAGGGAGATGGGGGAACAGTAGGAGCGTTTCTGCACTTCCATAATCCTCTCTGGCTGCTTAGTGCGGACATTTGTATTTTCCTTTTAAACTCTTGGGAGACAGGTACTTGACATTTGTCATCTTTAAGATGATCTGTCTTACTCCATGATAATAATAGCTACGTATTACATCTTACTCTGTGCCCGGTGCAGTTCTAAACACCTTACGTTCAGGGGCTTGCTTCAGTCTCACAGCAACCCTTTGCGGTCTCCCTGTGGCAGGTAAAGAAATGAGGTGTAGGAGCCCCAGCACCCCTGCCAAGGTGGCAGTGAGCAGTAGAATGGGGATTTGGACCAGGCAAGGAGGGGCCTTGTGTGATGAGTGGCTCATGAAGCCCTGCCCTTTGAAAGATCATTTGCATTTTTCCACAATCTTAGTATAGTAGCTGCTCCATAAAGATGGGGGAATTTACTTTGGGGGGGTGCCCAGGTTTACTTTTTATAGACTCTGTAATGGAGTATAACACATGGTAAAGTACAGAAGCTGTGAATGCACAAATTTATGGAGAAGTGCTCAGTGAATTTACAATTGAACTGACCAGTGTAAATCATTACCCCGCTCAAGATGCATGCAAGTATCAGCACCCCTGAAGCTCCCCAGCGTTCTGTTCCAGTCATCACCCCCACCAAAGTAACCTCGCTTTGTCTTCTGTCACTGTAAATTCGCTTTGCTTGTTTTTGAATGTCATGTTATCAAGGGCTTCGCTCAGAATGTGTGTGTGTAGATGCTTTGATTTCTTATCCTAGTTCCTACATTGACTGGTATTAAACAGCATCTGTGTTACCTGTAGCGCCGGTTCTCTGTTACCGCCAGGCAGCGTTCACCGCATGAGTATGTGTGGAATTGTTTTCAGTTTTAGCTCTGCCCCCTGGGTGGCCCCACTTCCTTCCCTTAGTGTGGATCGCTGGACATCAGGACCACATGGAAAGAGTGGCACAGCAGGGGACACAGGGCCCTAGAGAACGTGGGTTCCAGTTGAAATTCTAGCTACCTTGCTAGTTAATGTTCTGTTGCCCTCAGAGCCTTTGAGCCTCGGTGGACTTTACCTGGTAAAACTATAGTTTTGAGGGTTAATATCAGTCTCACTTCCACCCACTGTTGTTAGGAGAATCAGACGAAACAGTATACATCCAAGTGTTTTGGTAACTTGTGAATTGTTACTCTTGTAGAAAACGATAGTAAGGATTATTAGGAATCATGCCCCTCCACAGACATACTTTTTATTGTTCTCCAAAATGTGTTTCAAGATCAAAACTGTTCTTGATAATCCTGACTATAATATGATGGTGCAAAACAACGTCTAAGAAGCTGAGAGTGGGTGGTAGAGGCAGCAGGCACCAGGCTCCGGGGAGAACTCCGGCTGCAGCCTGGCTTCTCAGGGCCCGTGTTTTTCTGGCACTTGGGGATGCCTGGGAACTCGGCCGATTTCCTAGGGTTTGGTGAGTCAGGATAAAACCAGCCTGTGCGGCTGTGTAAAAGTAACAGGACAGCAGGAGGCAAACGCATTTCCTAAAAGATCCATTTTTTTTCTTGTAGGTTGGTTGTAGGGGGCTCTTTCCATTATTTCTTGAAAAAAGACCCAACGTGAGTCTTTCCCCAGTTTTCTGTGTTTAGCGCTGTGGGCAGCAGGTAGTCAGCCTGCTTCTCTGTCTTGTGACTTTTGACCCTGTTTCATGGGCGTATGGATTCCGGAGGGTGGACTTTGATGGCTGAAATGCAAGTGCCACTCCTGCTTATCTGTGGGTCTAAAGAACAGAAACCAAAACATGACTCTCTTTGAAACTGCCTGACTTCACAGGCTTGCAGTCCCCAAATGATGGGCGGACCACCCCACTGGTGAATCAGGAGCAGGTCTGTGGGAGGCCCGCAGTTTGCTCTGTTTGCAGGGCACTCCTCAAGGGACTGGTTTACCTTTTGTTGCCTCCGGCTCTCTCTCTAGTGGTAGAAATGGTAGCCTGGGGACTTTTTGAAAGTTGAAGGAGCATGCTTTTCACCAGGGCGCTCTTGGGGTTTTATTGTCCTGGTGTGGAGGCTTTTGGTGTGATGAGGGGAGGGCAAGGGGGACAGACAGACGGTATAATTCAGGGACTCTGCTGGCATTGTAAAGTAAACAGGTTAAAGCTAGCTGGCTAGAACCCAGGAATGCAAGGGCTGAGTTCCTCTTTTGCTGCCATCTGTCAGCTCTCGCCAAGGCTAATGGAGTCTTTTGGTTTCTTCTGCCTCCTTCTCCTTGAACTCTTTCTGGTGAGGGAGATCAGCACTGATGACTGGAATCCCGGATTTGGTTGATTCTTACTTGGCCCCGGGCCATGCACCTCTGGATCATTGGTACCTGATGGGTGATGTGGAAAGGCACCTGGAATCCACTGTCAGCCCACACATGAAAACAAGTAGGCTGTGCTGCTTCTCATGAGTACAGTGTCTTCCTTTCCGTGGGTCCCACTGCTCACCTTTTGGGTTCTTAATGCTTTAACTTTATGGGTTGTCGATCAGCATTCTCCATGAGGCCGTCTGTGTGAATCGTCCCTCCTTTCCTCTTATTCATTAACTCCTTTCTGTTTTCCCACCCCAGGCTCCTGGAGAGAGCTTGGTATAATGGGGAGAGACTTGGAAACCAGATAGGGTTGCCAGATTCAGCAAATACAAACATAGGATGAGGAGCCGTATTTAAATTTCAGGTAAACAAGGAATAGTTTTTTAGTATACGTATGTCCCCAATGTGGCATGGAACATATGTGTACCAAAAAGTTATTTGCTGTGTATCTAAAAGCAGATTTAACCAGGCATCCATATTTTATCTGGCAATCCTAAAATCCATAGTATTAAAAAAAAATTTCAGTTTTGCTCTTTCCCCCTTCTGTGATCATATGGCATCTCACTTGACCCCTAAGCCACCACACCTTCTCTAGAAAGGGATTATGTTGTCTGAGCGCTTAGGTTTTGGGGACACATGGTGAGACTCATGAAAGCCTGCAGGACACACTCAGTATGTATCTTCCTTTTCCCTCTTGAGTGGTAATCATGGATTTGCTTCCTGCCATCTTCCTTTGCCTCCTCTCCTCTTTGTGAAGCCAACCCAGTGTCCTCTCCTTTAGTGTGGCTCTTGGGGGGTCTTCTCAGGACGTCACCTCCTCTTCTTCATCAAGCTATTTGCTTTCACTTTTTTGGTCCTTCCATCACCATCTTCCTTTGTCTCCCTCCCTGGAAACTGTCTTTGACTCTAGTCTCAGGTGTCTCTCTTTATTTGGCCACATGTTCCCAACCCGCTGGTTTCATTTCTCCTTTCCTTTTGAGCCTAGAGCGGCACGTGGAGAACGGGGCCTACTGGCCTCTCAGGGTGGCGGGGAGGGGGGGGGGGCAGGCATCAATCACTTCTCCTTTTGGGGCCTCCGTTTTCTCCTCCCTTCACTGAGGAGGGTTGTTGAGAATTCAAGGATTACAAACCGGCAGCCCGAAATTTGGCCTGCAGGTGAATGGTCTGGTGTCAGAGTTTTGAAAGCCCTTTGAAAGAGAGGTCTAGGGAGAGGCATGGATGCCCCGGCATTCACAGGCTGATTGACTTCCCATCCCGACGGCAGGTGGGTTTGAGACCCCGGGAGCTGTGTTGCAGGTAGTGACTAATGAAGCCAGAGTGCACTGCTTGATTTAGCTTTTGAAGCAAAACCACAGGGCACAGTTACTGCAGTTTTACAGATGGAGAGAGCTGAGGTGCAGAGAAGTTAACTTGCCAGAGTCTGTGGATGGGCAGCCTGGCTCTGCAGCCCCTGCTCTTAACCACTGTGTTGTATTTCTGTGACCACTTGGAGCTGTGAGGTTCTGTAAGCGTTCTTGTAGTGAGTAGAGTAGTTTTGTTTGTTACTTAAATTCATAATCTGTAGTCTTTGCTCTATCGTCTGGACAGTTGCTCTAATTCTTGGGTGGTGAATCCTTATACTCAGTTTCCTTTCAAGTATCCTTCTGTCCCTTTGTTACCTGAAAACTGGGCTCGCCTCTTAGTGGGTGTTGAGCCAAAAGACACAAACAAGCCAAAGACTGGGAGAAGGAAGGATTTATTACTAGCAGCAAGTAAGGAGAACACAGGGATCTTTTCCAAAACAGTGTCTCCCCAACAGCAAAATTGGGGAGGTTTTAAGCTAAGGGTACATGCATATTCATGAAGGGGCTTGGGCAGAAAATAATGTAGCATAGAATTGGGGCAAAGGTCTACACAGTCTGAGCTGTAGTTGATGGAATTCACTAGGGCCAGAAAAGGTCAACGTCATTCCATCCTCTACCTGGTAGGGTCTTCACTTCTGAAGAACTCAAAGACATGTATCCGATTGTGACATACATCCCTGGAGGAGGAGCTACGACTCTGTTTTATTGCTGAACTATTGTTTTTCTGACTGCTTTTCCTTTGTTCCTGCGTTCCCTCCCTTCCATTAAGATCTTTAATTACTGAGACCTGTTCAAGGACAAGCAGTTGTGGCCAGACTTAGATCACAAAGTGGCTTAGCCTAAAAATGGCTTCTCACATGTCAAGAAAGCCATGCCTGGTTCTCTTTCTCCAAGGACCCCCAACCCTATCTGCTTATATCTTAAGGATGTTTCTAAGAGTTTTTTTCCCTCTTCCTGTGGCCTTCTCTATCTTTTATAGATGATAAGTGATCCTTGGTGGCATTTAACTCAGTTTAGTTTTTGGACACCTACTAAGTGCCAGCTATATGCCTGAGATGTCCTTTTAGGAGCGAGGCAGGATGTGAGTCATAACCGAGTGCCTTGCCTAGGGCTACGGGCATCCAAAGCCCGAGGCAGGGGAGAAAGCAGTGACGCAGCATGGCTGAAAGAAGATGGTGTGTTGACCATCTAGGGTTCACACAGGAAAACAAACCATGCAGAGTAGGAGGGAGAGAAGGTAATTCCAGGAATTGGTTATCCCAGTGGTAGACGTACTGAGAATACAGCTAGCTCACTGTGGGGAGGTGCAGTGAGACCACCCAGGGGTTTGAAACAGCTAGGGCACCACTCCCTCACCTCCTCTGAAGGACAAAGGGTGGAGGTGCTGTTACCAGAGTCCAGGAGCAGGGGTCACTCACGGAGAGCTGGAACCATGGTGAACCTGGAGACAGGAAATGCTGCCCAGGGTGGAGAGGAGAGGGGAGAGACACCCCCATCCTCCCTCCTTCCAGCCCTTCAGTCTCTTGCCTGTGCTTCTCATTGGCAGAATCCAGCTGGAAGTTGGCTGCCTTCCGGGAGCTGGGAGATGCAGCCTGCAGAGCAGGAGAAGGGCAATGCGGTGATCTTGGCCCAGACAGACCCAGGACTGGCTCAGGCAGAAATGAAAATGCAGTGACTCGGTTTGGCCTGGGCAGTTGCTGACTGCTTCACGGATGAGAGAATGTTGGAGGACTTGTAGGCTTTCATTCCCTCCAGAGGAGGTGAGTGAAGGGCACTGCAGGGAGGAGGGACGGCCCGGACAAAGTCACGGCACACTTGAACAGCAGGGGCCACTCATAGCCTCACATGCAGCTCCGAATGGCTGAATTGGTACCTGAGATCTTTCCCGTCCCTCTTTCTTCTGCCTCTGAAGCCCAGTTCATAGAACACTTTCTCGAGTGTCCATGCAGTCTTTTCAGCCGACACGAGTTTTCTCACAGGGGAGTGCCAGGTGGGGAGTGCTGCACCCTGGGTATCCTCAAGGCCAGCTGCATCCTTCATGGAGCATGTGTTGTTTACTTGGTCGAGAGCTGGGGGCCTCACCAGCACAGGCAGGGAGTTCCTGGCCAGTGCCTGTTACCGCCGTGCCTGGGTCCCATCATGGCCCAGGGCTCTGATGAGGATGCTGACGCCTTGGGAGGAGACATAGCTGCTCAAGTTAGTGACTTTTAGGGGCTTGCCTCCTAGTCCTGAACATCTGGTACTTGATCATGCTGTTAGGATACATTTCTCACAGCCTCCTGCTGTGAAATTTGTTTTATGATGATAGAGGGTTTTGTTTAAACTTCTTTTGTGATGAATAATTTTCAAGTGTATATACCAGAGTAGATTGAATGTACAAACCACCCAGCTTCACTCATTATCAACACATGGTCACTCTTAAAGTGGTTTTGCCCTGAAATAGTTCCGTTTCCATCTCTGATAAGGGTTTTATAACTACCATACCATTACCACATTTAAAAAAAAATAGTAATGCTTCCCCTAGTAAATTTGTATTTGAAAGATGAACAGCAGAGGCTTTTCTGGAATCAAATGTTAACATCCTTGCTTCCTCTCTGCTTTAAGGCTTTACCCTTGTGCCCTGAGACTGCAGGCCCCAGATGGAAATCTCTTCTTCCCTAGGGTGTTAACTACAGGCTCTGGGACCTTTTACCTGCTGCCCTGTTTCTTGGTACTAGTCCCCCAAGCATCTCAGTCATGCTGGATCTTCCCTCAGGAAGGTGCTTGGACTGGCTTCCCAGCCCCTGTGGCACACAGTGGTACAACTCTCACTTCCCCACCTTGTGCATGTGGGGCAAGAATCTTGGCATTTGCAGCTCTGCTGCAAGGAAATCTCCTTTGCAGTCTTCCTGAAAGCTTTTAGCTGGGAAGGTCTGCTGAGCATCCTGGAGGAATCATGTCGTAGCAAGATGGGCAGGCCTCCTAGGGCTTCTAGAAAGTCTGGCACAGTGTTGTGTGCGAAGCCATGCTGGGCTGGAGAGCATCAGACAGGAAGCTGCGGGCAGTGTGTGCAGTCACACGTCTTCTGGACAGGTAGAAAACCAGCATCTTGGCACAGAACCTCCAGCTCTGCAATCTGCAGCTTGTGCAGCATTCACAGAATGTTTCCAACTCAGTTATTTCATCTGAATCTCACAGCAAGTCTGTGGGGTGGGTAGGAGGAGCCTCACCTTGAAAACCAAGGATCTGGGGCTCAGGTGAAATGCTATTAAATTAGGTGCATGGCAGAGTGGGATAGCAAGGCAGATGGCCTGACTCCCAGGCCAGCATTTTTTCCACTCTGTCAGCGCCTCAGCAGAAAAGGAAAAAAGGGATCTGGTAGTTCCATGCTTAGAAACAAAGGGGACTTTGACAGTACTTCACGAAGGAGAGTGAGGTGACAAGTACCAAGTGTCCTTTTACCAGAAGTTGTCCAAATACTTACCGGGCCTCTGCTAGATGGGGCCAGTGCATGTGGGTAACGCAGCCTCAGCGGGGCTGGGGCAGGATGGCCAAGCCCTTCACTTACATATGCGGCTAGGGAAGGAGACTTGTGGGCCCTGGCTGTTGACATGCCTTCCAAGGGCGGGCCCAGATGATTTTACTTCGCCCTCATGTGTCTGCATCAGCTAGTGTCTGAAGTGAGCCGCTGACCTGGGGGCTTGGGCCCAGGGTTATTTTTGGAGCCATTACTTTTTGTGAGAATAATTTGACCTCTGTAGCCAGTGGCCTTTTACCTTTTCTGTCTGAAGTCTGTGCTTCCCAGACTTTGCTGTCCATCTGAATCACCTGGAGAACTTCAGAAGTCATGATACCTGGGGTCACATCCTTCAAAGTCTGGGGGTAGGAGCCAGGCACTAGTATCTTTTGAAAGATTCCCAGGTAATTCCACCATTGCTTTTGACCCAGCAATGAAGTTTAGGACCCATGGGTCTATACATTTGTGAGTACGTATTAATTTCAACTGAGGCTTGAAAAAAATACTGCCCCTTTAAAATGTTCTTTTTTTTTTTTTCCCATTAGTTATTTTTTCCCAGCTTTCTGGAGATGACATAACACACTGTGTTAGTTGAAGGTGTATCCTGTGTTGATTTGATGGGCTTTTATATTGCAAAATGGTTACTACCATAGCATCAGTAACCACGTGCTTCACATCGCGTAACTACCTTAAATGTTCTTTTATTTATTCACTGCATTTTTTGAATAGCAGAGACACCTCATGATAGGCTTTCCCTCCCCTTTTACATAGAAGGTGGAGTAGATGATTCTTTGTTCTGTGCCTTTTTCCTCTCTCACTTAATTATATTTTGGAGATTTTTCCGTAAGTACATTGATTGCTTCCTCATTCTTTTTCACAGATGCATAGTAATTCATTGTATTCCTGGCTCTTACCATTGGGCATCTAATTTGTTTTCAGTTTTCAGTCTTAAAAACAAGATGACAGTAACCTTGTACAAGGATCATTTTGTATGTGGGTGAGTGTACCTCAGGGATACACTGCAGTTGTTAATGCTGACCTAGTCCATGTTATGTACTGGCCACCCTCTTAAACCACTTCCTTATGTTGGCTCAGTCCTCACATTAGTTGGTGAGGTAGCCAGTATTATTCTCTCCATTTTACAGATGATACTCAGAGAGGCTTGGGTGACTTGCCCAAAGTCATACTCCAGACAATGGCAGAGCCGGAATTCACACCTAGGCATGTTGATTCTGGAGGAATTCTTTGACTTTGAGATACTGCTTTTCTGGGTAAATTCCCAGAAGTGACATTGTGGGGTCAGATGCACTATGCATGTGTAACTTGAATAGATGTCGCCAGATTGCGCTCGACAGGGCTTGTCCTAATTTATTTTCACATGCATGTGCAGGATATGAGGGAGAGTGTGTATGGTCCCGTACCACTTTTTTTTATCAGAACTGGGTTTTGCCAGTCTTGTAGATGACATGTGACATCTTGGATAGTCTTTGCATTTCTCTTGGAGTAGATAAGTATCATTTCATATGTGAGTAAGGGCCTTCGGATTTCCTTTTCCGTAAATGCCTAGTTCACAGTCTTTCTCATCTGTCTATTGGGACGTTGCTCTTTATCCATTTTTCTCAGTAGTCTATATATTACAGAGAATTGCCCTTTTTTCTAATTTTGAGTTGCAAAAAAATTTCCCACTTGTCATTTGTCTTTTGACTTGGCTTTTGGTGGGTTTTTTTGTTGTTGTTAGCCACAATAAAGTTTCTTTATGCCTTCTTAATGTCATTTAGAATCTACAGGAAATACTGTTACGATGTTATGGTTAAATTACTTTACATTTACACTTTTCAGAAAAATGAAGGGCAGATTACTGTTTCCTTTTTGTTTAAGTAATAAACAGTGCATTTTTAAGAGTGATTCAGAAGAAATCATAGAAGTAGCGACGGCTGGATCCTCTTTTAACTTGCATTAAACTACTTGAATTCATAGCTGAGTAATAGAGGCACATCTCCCCGTGTCTTTCCCCCTCGTCCTTCTCTACAGGATCACTTAATATTTCATAGAGGATCTTGAATTAGGATAAATATTCTCCTGGGATGAACCGATCAATCCCTGAACACTGTGCATTTTGGGTCTACTACTGTAGCCTTTTCCTCTCTCTGGAACCTTCTTAAATGGCCTTAAGTTTCATTGGCATTATTTCTCTCTCCCGGTCAGTTTCAGACTCTGTTTATCTGATGGTTTTATTTTACTCTGCAGTATTTTCCATTTCCCCTGCTTAAAGAAATGTTTAAAGCTCTGGACCTTAAATTTAATTTTCTTCCATGTTGACCAATTAGCCAGTCATCTCTGTTCCTCTCACGAATATTTCTGAAGCTATTCTGTGTGCCAGGTACTGTGTGAGGCTGTAGAGGGCAATCCCTGCCTGTTGGGGCTTATATTCCAGAGGGGTTGGGGGACTAGACATGAGACAATTACTTTCAAGTTACAGAATTAAAATTGTGACAGATGCTTTGAAAGATATGCATGTGGTTCTCAGAGGATATGATAGGGGAACTGAACTAGTCTGAGGCAGCCAAGGAGAGCGGCACATAGGCTGCCATCATCTGAGTGAGGAATAAAAAGTTAACTGCACAGAGGGTTGGTGAAAACGTGTCCTGGGCCCAGATAACAGGCCATGCAAAAATCCTGAAAGCAACAGAAGCATGGCAAGTTTGAGGAACTGAAAGATGAGTGTGGTCAGAGTACCATCTGGATGTGGCCTGAGGAAGGATCTGGAAGTAGGTGGGGCCCCTTTTGACAGGGTTGATAGCCTGTCTTCTGGCACTGCTGAGTTTTCCTTTGAATAACCCTTGAACCATTTGCGAAATATGTAAGACATCCATTTGAAGGGAAGGGACCTACTCATTAGCTTTATCTCCTGCTGTCTTCGAATTTCTGAGCTGCCTTGAATGTTGCTTATGGCTGGGCTGATGCTCACTTCTATCAGATGACAGACCAGGGAAATCAAATGACTATCATGAGTCTACGCTGGGAGCCAGTGGCAGAACTTGAACCTAGATCTCTGGTTTGCAGACAGTGTTCTTTGTACTCTGTACTTTCTCTTCCCTCAGAAAACATGTGTTCTGTGTACAAACGAAAAGGTGCTTTGTTTTTTAACTTTTTTTTTTATTTTGGGGGGAGGTAATTACATTTACTTATTTATTTTAATGGAGGTACTGGGAATCGAATCCAGGACCTCATCATGCATGCTAGGCATGCACTCTACCACTGAGCTATACCCTCTCCTGGAAATGTGTATTGATGTATGTTTTTTTCCTGATTTGTAAGAGAAATCTTATGAAGGTATTAAAAATGAAATCATTGAAGAATTTTCTGGAGTAGCATTAAAAATGCCACACAAAAGGGGAGACTGCCTTCTGGAAGGTGGAATCTGCTGAGACCACGTCCCCGCTCCTAATCCCGCAGCTTCTGTATGCCCTGTAGTATCTACAGCATCTGACTCCAGGGGCAATGCTGGCGTTATGTGTCTTTTAAATTAGGAATAGGTGTTTATTCCAGTGCCTGTGCAATCTAGAACTTTCTTCAGATGAATAAATTTGGCCTGTGGAAATGGCATTTTAATCCATCCTTTTTTTAGTTTTTCTTTGGGATGTGTTTTTGCCAAGAGTCTTCATGTTTTAAAACCCATATGTGGCAAAAAGATTTCCTGCTTGTTAAGCAAACCTCCTCACTTGGCTGGGGGATTGAAGATGGAGTAAAGATGGGAGGACTGTCGATAGATAGTAAATGTATCCATAATGGGTTTCTCCCGTCCTCCCTGCGGTTCATGCTTTATTCTGTGCCCATTCTAAGTGAAAGATGAGTAGCCCACTCTGTGCTTGCTTTATACAAGGGAAGGAAAAACGGGGAGATGGTCGAGGATATGTTCTTCTTGCATCTGTTAGAGTCTTAGATCCTTCGGTGGTGGAAGGCTCTTGCCTGTCTTCAGTGGGACTTCCTGGTGTCTTGCTAATGGGTTTGAGGAGTCCTTTTATCTTGCACATGGAGTGAGTCTGAGACCCTAGACCTTCCCTCATGGGAGCCTGTACATTTTTGTGCTGTAGTTATCTCTGCAGTGTCTGATGTGCACATTTCAGATCTTGGCTGCTTATGTAGGGGATGGAAAAGGAGCCTGGATGAAAAGGCGGATTCAGTGGTACTATCCACGAGGTGGGCCAGAGGCTGGGGCCAAAGGGGAGGTTAAGGTGAGTGGGGAGGAACAGTTAGTTTTCAGGTCTTAGGTGGGCAGGGGTCAGATGTAGGAAGGTTCCCTCTGCCTGGGGAGGTGAATGGAGAAGAATCGGGTTATTTTGGGGGTGGTCTGGTCAGCAGAGGGCATCAGGAGCCTGAATAAGACTTGTTTGCTTAGCAGGTTGGTAAGCCGGAGAGCTCTCCAGTGTTTCCTGCCCAAGGCTGTTACGTCTCTTTGCTTATTGGTGAGTTTAAGTCTATAGATGAAGACAGGCAGGAATATCCTACTGGCATTTTCCCATTCTGTGTTCTGTGTTCTTTCTGTATGCCATTCCGTCATTAAATCCTATTAACTGCCCATGTCTTGTCCCGGGGCTGAGCCCTCCACTGTCACTTTGCAGAGATCGTCTGGGACTTCTGTTTCACTGATACAGAATGCATAGGCTCCAGGTTTAAACTAGGGGGAAAAAGTTTTATATGTTTAGGAGAGGTAAGTTTAAAAAATTAAGTAACTGGTGCCTTTGGAATTCATGTCACATAAAAATGAAAGGTAAGTCTTGTCCTGGACCCTGCTTTGTCTTCATAGGCATAACTGCTGTCACTCGTTTCTTAGGCAGATTCTTAAGTGTTTTCCTGGGTAAATTTTATGCAGACGCAAGTGTGGGCCTCTGCTGTCCCCCTTAAGACATACACAGAAACGAGAGCACACTGTACATGCTCTTCTATCTCTTGCTTTTCACTGACTGTCATGAGTTCATCCCTGGCAGGGGCATAGAGCTGCCTTTTTCTTATCAAGGGCTCCCTAGAGAGCATCCCATGAAATGGGAGCACAGATTTATGACTCTTCCTCTATTGATTGTTTCCAGTCTTTTGTTTTTTTACAAACAAAGCCACAGTAAACATTCTTTAAAAAAAATTCTAGCGTGAATTTTAGCGATGGTTTGTGAGTATTATCAATAGGATGAATATCTTGGAGTATAATTGCTGATTCAGTGTGTGTTTTTAAATGTTCTTGTTTCTGTTCATTTGGGCAGCATGAGTCATGTTTTGCTTATTGTCATTTCTCTCTGCACTTGGAATCCTTTCTTCTTTTTACTCTCTTGTCTGTTCTGGCCTTTTCTTTGTCCTTCAGGTAGAAATATCTTTCATTCTTTATTGAATTTTGAAGGGATTGGTGTTTTCTCAGAAAAAAGTTGCCATGTTGCTTAACTTTTTTTTTCCTGGAATTTAGTCAACTTTCTTAACATGGAAAACTTTTCTTTTGTCTAAATAACCTAAAAGTCGATGAGAAAACAAATAAGAATCTGCAAATTGATAGATACTGGGAGTTCAAAACCATTTTTTGGAGTACCACGACAGACCTGTCTTTCACAAGCATGGTTTACCGGCTCAGGTCACATAAGAGGGTGATGATCTTTGTGAAATGCTACAGAGTGTTAGGAAATTTGTTCAAAGTTTGGGGCTCTGAGGGTTTTGAACCCTGACAACAACACATTAAACTTTATCCAGTGTATACTGTGTACAAAGTCTGTAGACTCAGTTCCGTAAAACAGGCTCTACCCTGGTCACCATCGGTTCACTATCGTGATAGGAATCTTAGCCTCATGCTCTCAACTATATTTTAGGGAGTTTTAGAGTAAAGTGGATTTCCTCATTAAGTACATAATCAGTTGAATTCATTCTAATCTGTGTAAGTCCAACTGATAAAGGGAACTCAAGCTTTTAATATTATGTTCAGTTGGGCAGGATTTATAATATGAGCAACCTTCTAATAAAACTGACTAATTAATTAGGTAGTTAATGATAGTTTTCTTATCATTAACCCGTGCTTTCATGGGTTCAGTCGATAGAACAGGAAAGTACAAAGAGATGAGAAAGGAAAGCCTGGATTTCCAAGTCCAGAGCCACAGGAGGTGATGGCGCCCGTGGAAGGTACTAGCGCTGCTTCTGGTGTCACTTGTAGCGGTTGGGTTGTGGCTACAACTGAGTGCGTCTCAGTTTTTGACTCTTTCATCCTTTGCAAGGTATTGATGCCGTCATCTCCCTTGGAAGTCACAGAAGGGTGTGTTAATTTCCCTTCCTAGTTCCCAGTCCCCTAGGTCCACTCTCACATTTCCTTCATTGCTAAACTCATCTTTTGCAGAAGTGGTCTGTTGTATGGCTGTTGCAAAGACACGTGGTGTTTGAACTCGAAGACTAGGTTTCTGAGGGCTGTTGCTAGTACAGAGGAATGGAGAGCATGATGACAGCGGGCAGGGAACCCAGCTGATTGATTACTTTCCTTGATATGACCCGGCAGCATCCCTGTTACTCACTGGTGCTTTGCAGGTAACAATATATCCCCTTTTCCTTCTTTTTCTGATGAGTTAAATATGTTTTTCAATTTCAATTTTCAGACAGATCAGTACAGTGAACACCCTTATACTCCTCACTTAAATTCACTTTACTTATTTATTTATTTTTTGCATCCCTGGGTGGGCACAAGTACATTCACCAGTATTTAACACCATGCCACTCCCACCTCACACACATCTCTCCTTCCCTCCCTCCTTCTCTCTCTCTCTCCTTTTGCGCAGTCATCTGAAAATAGGTTTCAAATATCAGGTTCACTTCATTCCTAAGTATTCAGCGTGCATCTCCCAGGAACAGGGACCATGCGGGTGAGAAGATTTTTGAAGTTGCCATCCACCCGGTCATTCGGTGTCCCCTTTATGGAGCCTTACAGAAAAAATTGTCTTCCTGGGTCTTAATACCAAGTAAAGCTCATCAGTTTTGGGGCAACAAAAACTGCTAGGCTGCTAGGACACTCAGAACTAAATTTTCAAAATGCATAGGACCTGTTGACTAGCAAATGTAACTTTTAGCTTTATTTGGCTGTTAGACTTTTTTCCTTCCCTGTGACCATTCATACATCCTTCCCTTTTAAAATCTTAAGTATTTATGCAGAGCATCCCCGTGAGCTTCAGAATGAATTGGTGTGTAAAAATGAACTCCAGGTGAATCTGAAGTTGTGGTCAGTCCTCAGCGGACCCCTCAGAGGGGGATGGGTTGCCGCGGTCTAGCCTCAGTGTGCCCCTTCTGGGACACCAAGACAAAGACTGGAGTTCTTCCCACCTCAAGCCCCACTACTTTCCTTTTCCTTCTGAGTGCACTGTCTTGATGTTTATCTTAAAGGCATTCTCATCCTAAGTCTTAGAGGACCTGTCACACTCTGGTGCATGCCCACTTCTCACAGAAGTCCCCAGGCCTCCCCTTCACTTCAGGATAACTCAGACCTGGGGTGGCTGTTGGTACCAGGGGCCCCAGACATGGTGGGAGTGAGCACTCCTTCAGTGGTTACATCTGTGAGAACAAAGTGAGGACAGTAGAACGGGTCTTGACTGGCCCAGACCACTCTGTGCAGTTTGGAGAATGGAGGTGGGGATTATCTGCACTAGTAGAGGTTGTGGAGATGGTCAGACTAGGGGAGCCTGGTGAGACCTGCTGGTTAGGACCAGAGGCTCTGGTCGGGGAAGGAGGAGGTGAAGGGAGTGCAAATGGGGTCAGTCAGATGTCGATCCACTCTGTGCCATCTCCCCGGATCAGGCCAGAGATGACCACCCCTCTTGAACTATAGAGAGGAGACCCTGGGCAGAGACTGGATGGCAGGACATCCAGCTGGTCGAACTAGCATGTTCTGTGCACCAGGCTCCAGGCTGTGTACCTTTATCATGTCACCCTCAAAAGAAGCCTATGAACTATAAGCAGTTACCTTCATTTACTAATGGAAAACAAAGCCCAGAGAGGCTAAGAAACTGGCCTCCATTAAATGTGGACATGTGCTACCTCCAGACTTCAGTGGAGGCTGCTCTGTGACCTGCTGCTACTCCAGCCCTCCCTTTTTCTAAAACAGTTTTTGAGGTAGAACTTACATAATAAACACATATGCTAAATGTACAGCTTGATGAATTTTCACAGATTGAAGGCGCTTGTATAAAACTTGTATCCAGATCAAGACACAGAACATTACTAACACCCTGGACCCTGCTTTGTCCCCTTCAGACATTATTGCCCCAGGAGTAACCCCTGTCCTGAGTTTGGACTCTGTTTAACTGGAATATTATAATAGGTCTTCTTCAGTGTGTGACTTGTTTCTCCCGGTGTTAAGTCTGTGGGGCTGACCTGTGTTGTTGATCTCTTCCTTTTTCAGATTGAGTCTCAGGGCCCAGAGTGTCTAGAAAAACCATTTATACCCTAGGGCTGTAAAATCCTCCTGGTGTCCAGTTGGTATTTTCAAAACTTGTCAATTTGGAAAATGTAGTCAGTGCAACGTCGTCAAGCTTGCCATGTTGAACCTTAGAGGGAAAAAGCTGTCTGGATTTTCAGGGTCCCTGATATAAAGGATTCTCTCTATAGTAACAGGGAAATGCCTTTTTGTATTTTTAAAAGAATAGAGTAAAAATCTTGATGCATTCAGAGCCTTTGCCAGAGACATTTTGTCTCACAGGTAGAACGTGCTTTTATGCAGTAGGTATGCATTCTGAACAGTTTGTTTGTAAATGAGATAAAATTTGATTTTATCAAAATGTAAGCATATGTGGGATCTTGAAGGGGGGAAGAAATTGGAAATTTGCAAAGTGACAGTTGTGCCCCTTTGCAGAAGACCACCAGGAACGTACCTGTCATTGAACAAATTGAGTATATTTCTCATTGCCGTGAAGGAGAACACTGGCTAGAGAGTAAGAAGGTGTTGCTAGAAAGCACCTTCTCTAGGATTGGGGTTTGGGTTGGCTCATCTTGGGAGAGTCTACAAAAGCCCAGGTTCCCTCTAGATTGGATGTTTTCAAAAAGCAGGGGCAGGTCCATATTTTAAATGGATTGATTGTTTGGTTGTTTGCTTTTTAATTGAAGTACAGTTGGTTTAAAATGTATTAGTTTCTGGTGTGCAGCATGGATGGACTTGAGGGCATTATGCTAAGTGAAAAAAGTCAGACAGAGAAAGACAAATATTGTAAGATATCAGTTACATGTGGAGTCTAAAAAAATACAACAAACTAGTGAATATAACACAAAAGAAACAGACTCAGATGTAGAGAAGGAACTAGTGGTTACCAGTGGGGAGAGGGGAGGGGGAGGGGCAAGATGGAGGTGGAGGATTAAGAGGTACAAACTATCAGGTGTAAAATAAGCTACAAGGATGTGCTGAACAACATGGGGGAATAGAGCCAATATTTTATATTAACTATAAATGGAGTGTAACCTTTAAAAATTGTGAATTACTGTATTGCATACCTGTAACATAATATTGTACAACTGTGCTTTAATTTAAAAAATATGATACTGTAAAGTAAATACATAAATAAAAAGAAGGGGCAGGTCTATGACTGGGTATCTCCCTAAATCTTACCTAGAGAGGGCAGAATCGAGTCCAATGGAAGCTGTAATTGGTTAATTGGTAAAGCAGCAGCAGTCACTCATGTTAGCCAGGAGGATGGGTGTTTGGTATCTTTGTGGGTTTCACAGTGATCTTGTTTTGTCTCATTTTGTCATGGTCTCAGAGTGAGCTTGTTTGATGTGGATGCTCTGTGAGAGGGTTTATATCCCACAGGAGGACATCCTGCGTCAGATGAGCTTGTAATGTGGAGCTTTAGCTGTGAGCCTCAGACCAGCTCCTTGGTGTCAGGGGCTGCTGCTGTTTGTTTTTTTCTTTTTCCTTCTCAAGGAAAACTTGTAGGCTGTTTTTTTCCCCATAAATCTATGTATGCTTTATAATATGGGTGTTCTTAAAATAGGATTGACCTTTAGTAGATACTTATGCCTTAAGATACTAAATAAGAATTATGAACAGAAAGTATATTTAGAACATTACCCTTTAGATCCTTGTTTTCAGGCTTCTTAAGTGACTGGGTTGCCCCGTGTGGACTGGTTTTTAGAGGTTTTAGATAATTCTTGTGAAGTCAAGTGGGCTTTTGGCAATCCTCATCCACACTAGACCCTTCTTTCCTTACTTGTTGAGGGAGAGTAGTTATAACGGTGACCCAAATTTCTTAATGACCCCTTGTGATGTAATGGTTCGACCTCACAGTGAGAGTTGACATCTGCTAATTTATACTGCACCTGCTTCTGAGAAGATTTCAAGGTGGCCGAGATGGTGTGCCTTCCCTCTGAGCAGTCCCAGAACGTCTTTTCCTTTTTTTCATTCCTTTCCCTCATGGCCTGTCCTAAATGAGCATTCACGGTTGTGAGACAACTTCCTGCCCACCAAGAAAAAAATTTTCTGAAAGGGGGGTTCTTTAAAAAAACTACATCTAAGAATGCCCCATGGAGGTACTGAAATATCTCATTGTGATTGCTTTAAAATTTTTTCATAATTTTTTAAACTTAAAAACAATTGAGGTATATAGTTGGCTTACAATATTATGTAAGTTTCGGGTATACAGCATAGTGGTTCACTGTGTTGCCTGGCTTCTGGTTACACTGCTGGACAATTCCTGGCTGGTTCTCTTGGACTTCCTAGGCGGATGATGACATCTGGAATGACTGATTTGTGTTCCCTCCTTTCTGGCACCTTCTAATGTCTTACCATTGAATTGGGTCATACATTTAACTTGCCATGTTCAGCTATTTATACTTAGTAAACAGAAGAGGTACTGATTTCAGCAGTGTTGGCTCCTCCTCTCACTGACTCCATGAGCGCTTGTAGGCCCGGGTCAGTCTCTCCTTCCCTAAGTTGGCTGCTGATGTTCCCATATCCTTTCTAGTGGTGCTTTTTTTTTCCCTTAAAAGCAGAACAGGATTCCCTACCCCTATCCCAACCATATCATAATCAAAGGAAGACTTGACTTCATGCCATTTCCCACTCAAGCTGACCTTGGAAGCTAACCCAAACACAAGAGGCGCCTCCACCATGCTTCCTGTTTATTGTGTGAAGACATTCTGTGCAGTGTGAGTGGTGTGGATGACAGCAGGCGTCCTCCTCCCGCTCCCGACTTGGATGGGAGGGCTTCTAGTGACTGATGCAGAAATACTGGCCAGAGCTTTCGATAGAAGCCTGGACTTAGGATTTCGCTTTGATTTGTTTTCTGTCACCAGTGAGTGTAGTTTTTGCCAAATGCTTTCTATCTGTTGATATTTTAAAAATCTTAATGTAATGAAATACAATAATACATCATCTAATATTGAACTATCCACTTATCCTTGAGATAAACCCTGCTAGGTAATATTTTCTATTTTAGTACATTGCTGTATTTATATTCATTCTGCTAATGTTTTTTCAAGATTTCTGTACATTTATTACACACAAGTGGCCTTTGGCTTTTTTTGTTACACAGCTTTGGAAGCAGGGCCACTTTCGGGTAGCGCCTCTTGATTTTTTTTTTTTTTTTTTGATTAACAAGTATAGTTTATATAACATGGCAGTTACCCTTATCTTAAAAGTTTGGTGAAACTTCTGTAAAAATCATCTGGGGTGGTATCCTTTCTACATAGAGGAGGCATTAAAAAATGTTGGAAGCTTTCGTGGTGGGAGAATTAGTGGCAGCAAGTCACCCGTTTCGTGAGGCAGCTGGGCATGTCACACATCAGTAAGGTTTTTTTTAAAAAATACGACAGATGTGTAGACACATTCGTGTCTGCGTGCATGCACGTTGCTCACACATATGCTTGTGGTCGTGAAATTCCTCTTCAAGAATTTAGCAACCATGATTTTTTCAGGACTGCAGAATTTACTTTAGTATTTTGGTAGGAGTATGTAGTACCAAATTACGTCCGCATATCAACGCTCTTTGCATAATGTCGTCAAATACACTTAGAACACCATGTGGTAGGCTTGGGAGGGTCAGAGCTTTTGGCTTGGTCAATTTCAGCCAGTTCGGTGCCTGTGTAGGTCTTAAAACATCAAACTGAGTACCGGGGTTTCTGCCCTAACGTGATACATGTGTCCTGAGGAAAAAAAGAGTCCTCACATGGCCTCATTGTGACCTCCTCTCTGCCTCCATTTCCATTTTAAAGAACCGCTGTGATTACATCAAGCCCACTTTGAAGCTTTGCCACCCAATGAATGCAGATCAGGCTGGGGCTTGGTGCCTGCCACATGGCTGCAACTTCTGGGGTTTGGAATCTCTTGGATCAGAGTTTTGTTTAAAGGATCGAAGACCTGTACTAGGTTTTCTCTTTGATCCCTAACGGCGGATGAGTGAGCTTTCCTGGAAGTTCTGTCAGGGGAGAGTACTACACATGTACTATCTGATGTTGTTACCTTCTTTTTCTTTTTTCTCTATCCGTGACTGGTTGCCCCAGGTATCAAGGATGTGATGTAGTTTGACCACCATATCCTTATGTCCCACCAGAATAGAAAGTTTATGCTGAAAGTTAAATCCTTACTAGATGTTAAACCTTCTCTCCCTCCTCCCTCACAGAAAAAGGCTCCATTCGCCAACAGCCACAAAGCCAGCCTTCCATTTAACCGAAGTTTTATGCCTTTCCCCTCTTTAGAAGGGTTGGCTTCCACAGAGGGTCAGTGTAGAAGCCAAACCTCTGGACACCTTGAAGGAGCAAGCAGATGATGGAGTAATTTGGCTACCACCTTCTCGCCTGTGGCCGCACAGGAACCAGGCACAGCTTTGTCGCTGCAAATTAGGAAGCAGTTTGCTTAAATCCCCATATCTCAACTGCCAACCGAAATCCAAGGCTGGAGAACCTGCTGGAAGGAACATCCAGTGAGTCAAGTGTCAGCATTGTTCAAGCATGTTCATTGTAACAGCCCTGACTGCAGAAGTATTGGGAACATCTGGAAAGTCAGGGAGATGGTTTGGGCCCATCAGTGAGATAGGACATTTGTGATGTCAAAAATCTAAAACTTTTAATTACGGAGAATATTTACAGTCTAATAAGTGAGGTGAAGGGATAACTGTACCTAATGATGTGAATCAGTTTCATCAGAGGTGTAAGCGCAGGGTCTAGAAGGGACGGATGACAATACCAGCCGTGCTTTTCATAATAGACTGCTTACTTGCCTTCTGTTTGTCAGTTTTCTACTTTTCTGTAATCTGTTCTTTTTCTTTTCTCTTTTCCCTCGCTTCCTCCCCTCTAAGTGCCTTGGTCCAGGGCCTGTTACTTTTGGGGGGAGAGTTGTATTCTCTTCTATTTCATCAAAAGTACTGCCCTCTTTTACTGCTAATTATCAACTGAGTTTGGGGGATACTTCGTAGGAGTTAATGTTCAGAGCAGGGCATGGTGCCCACTGCCCCCAGGGCAGGATGGTGAGGACGGAGAAGCCCTGGGTGGGGAACAGGGATATTTGGCTCTAGTTCTCGTTTCCCTACTAACCAGCTGAATTCCCTGGCTTCGGTGTCCCCTGATGACAACAGGTTTCCTTCATGAGTATGTGATTTTTCTTAGCTGTGGTGTCATAAGGGACTCTCTCCCATTTTACAGAGGGAGAGACGTAGGCTTAGGGAAGGAGGAAGCTTGCTGAGGTTCATCAGGAGTTAATGACCGTGAAGCCAGGACCAGAGCTGAGGTCTCCCGATGGCCGGTGCGGTGTCTGTTCATCTACTTCTGGTTTGCCAGCTGGACTGCTCATCGGGCCCTCCGGCCCCACCCCTCAGAGCTGGCCTGGTGTGTTATGGGAGGGGCTGGGCATCAGTAGCTTTAACCCCCCTCCCCTTTTTAAAATGAGTATCAGGTGATGCTAATAAAATCTTGGGCTTCGTGAATCCTTTGCCTACAAGGCAGTCCCACCCAGGTGTGTGTGTGTGCGCACACCTACAAATGCTAGGTGAATATTCATTTTTACAGTCACCAAGTGCTTAGTACATACAAGGCAGTGTTCTCAGCCTTGTGGATGTTGTACAGCAGGTTAATCACTTAACAACTCCTGAGGCACTGTTAACATTTCTTGGGTGCAGTTCTGTTCACTTTCAAAATATTTACAATGGTTTAGATACATGATATTTATATATACTTTTATAAAAGCTTATTCTATTTTGTATTTTTATTAAGCAAATGCATTTTCTATATCGTTGTTAAGTCAAACTTTATTCATGCGCTCACAATACTCATGCTCTAGCCTTTTGCCTTTTTAGTTTACTATATCGTAGGGGAGCTTTTCATTTCTTACTTAGATCTGCCTCTCCTCTCATACTGATGAGTGCCCGTTTCAGGAATTGCATCAGTTAGGGTAGATGCTGCACTGCTGAAAGGGAGACCCAGAAATCTGACTTTGCAGGGAGAACTCACAGGGCTCAGTACTAGTCATCCTCGTGGCTAAGATTTATTATAGCGGAAAGCTACAACGCAAAATCAGCACAGGAAAAAGGTGCGTGGAGTGAGGTCCAGAGGAAACTGGGCACAAACTTCCAAGAGTTCTCTCCTGGTAGAGTCATTCAGGATGTACTTAATTCCCCCAGCAACAAATTGGGACAACACATGTGAGAAGGTGTGTACCAGGGGAACTCATTAGAGACCCAGCACCCAGGCGTTTCACTGGGGGCTGGCCCTGTAGGCATCCTCTGCTTAACAGGTACCAAAATCCCAGCCTCCTAAAGGAGAGCAGGTGTTCGTCACAAACCATTCTGTTCATAAAGTTTTGACACAGTGAGCCACTTTTTTCAGGAGGTGGGAACCCTCCCCAAATCTAAGTTCTCTGTCACCAGCAAAGGGCTGCCTTGTGAGCAGCCTTTCAGAGGAGAGCAGTTAGGCCTTTTACGTTAACTCTTTTGTGCATAATAAAGAGTGTGACTCTTCTCATTCTGCAATTTTTCTTTACAGACTTGAATCCCTATCCTCACTGACCTGCTTAAGGCTGACCTGTCCCGCAGTCTCTTTGACATGTCTTCCCTCATCCCCAACAGCTGCACCTTTAATCACTGTCTGAAAGAGGAGGGGACAAAAGCATGTGGAGTTAAAGTGAAATTAGCAGAGCTTGCTGTCGACACACGGAAACGATACATACTCATACACGTGATGTTTGTGCCGTCAGGAAATATATGTCGTCTCCTACCTGCACCAGCAATGGTAGCAGTAGCAACAAGTGGCTCTTTTGCAGTTCTTAAAGATTACCTGTCACTCACCTAACGCTGAGTTACTTTGTTCAGGTGAGGAAATTACAGGGTATCTCCTCCCAAAGATGAACTGCTTTGTGATGCTCAGGCACTGGGTGATAGCACAAATACTGTTGGCTTTGGTAGCAAGTTAGTGAGCTTGGCTTCTGGAGCATGATGCTGCGTCCCTTGAACCAGTGGAAGACGTTGTTCCTGGATGATGAGGTAGACCACAGGAGGACTGGGAGCTCTGGAGCCAGGTCAGGGTTTAGGTCTGAATGGTAGCCCTGATACTTAGGTACTTGGATCCCTGGGCAAGTAGCTTGACCGTTCTCAGCTCCTGTTTCCCCAGGGATGATGTGGGGCTGCAATGTGCGGATTAAATGAGGGAATGTATGGAAGAGCCTGCTACAGTGCCAGAAATACAATCAATACTTAAACATGGACTGCCATTATCATTTGTTATGGGAAGAGAGTCCATAGAGTTAAGTATTCATTTGTAAATACACACACATATATGTATATAACTATTCAGGTGTCTATATGCATATACATACACACATGTATATAATATAAAGTTTGTGTATTTGTGTAAGTTTATGCTTCTCATTATTCAGCAGGTGTCTGAGTGCTTATGTGCTGAGCTATTTCTTTTATTACTGTAGTGGATAAAATAGTTAGCTTTTTCTTCTGTGCAGCTTAATCTCATTTTTAAAAATTAAAAATTATTTTTTTGGAGTGGAAGAATTTTTTTTATATTGCTTTTTTTTCTTTTTTTAAAGAATTTTATTTTTTAGTTTTTGTGGGGTTTTTTTGGTGGGGGGAGATAATTAGGTTTATTTATTTATTATTTTTAGAGGAGGTACTGGGGATTGAACCCGGGGACCTTGTGCATGCTAAGCATGCAGTCTACCACTTGAGCTATACCTTCCCCCGCTTAATCTCATTTTAAATCCTTTGGTTCTTCCGGCTGTTTTATAGAGCCAAGATCATCCCAAGGCCAATTGCTAAATGTATGGATTAATGATGTTCCTTTCCTTTAATTGCTGGAAGAGTTATACACCCTTTCAGGGCAAGGACAGTATCTGTGGCAATCACTGCCGTGTCCACACCGCACATGCTGTGTGTGTAGGAGATGCTGTGTCATGTGTGTTGAATTAAATTTAAAAAATCTAATGTCCATAGTTTGCCTCTAGTTGTCAGCGGTTCTGGTTGGGAACTTATTATGGGGTGGGTCATAGGAGGGACACCTCTGGGAGTAGTGCTGAGGCTCGCCCTTGCCCACGTCAGCAGCAGTGGGGATATGATTAGAAATAGCGTCCCTGGTGTAGGGGAGCTTCGAGTTAGGCATCCGGCCAGTGGTGTGGCCAATATTCAATCTAGAATAATCCTCATTTGCATTCAGCTTTACCTCCAGGGTGCAATTGACTGCCAGTAAGTTTATTCTTCACTCAAAATTTTGTTCTGTTTTGTTGTTTTTAATTTCCTTCACAATTTCTCTGTCTTTGCTTGTGTTGGGGGAAGAGAGGGAGGTTTTGTCTGAATTGGCCTGCCTTCCTGTTGTGTGGGGATCACTCTCCCACAGCTCCCCCTGTTGATTCTTTGGAGTAGTGCTTGCTCACTCCTCTGCACAGGTGGCACCTGAGAAGCAACACTCATTTTCTAAGAATGTAGAGTTGTAGACATTTCATGTCCATGTTCTCCAGACCTCAGTCACTGCTCCAGCACCATGTTGGGAAACCTCGAGGTGTCTGGGGATAGGGAGAGGTACAGAGGGTGTGGCACGCATGCTGGTCTTGTGAAAAAAAAAAATGACAGAGACCTCAGTTTTAAGAACATGTCTTGCAAGAGCAATAGATAACAACCCCTACAGTTTGTGAGCCAAAGTAAACCATAGAGATTCATCAATATGAAGAACATGGATATAAATTAATTAGTGATGTGAATCAAACATCACAGATGTGGTCCTTTCTACTTTTGTGTTTCTGTCTATATCTCTTTATCTGTCAGGTTTGTGACCCCTGTTCTCACAGATGTGTATGGCTTGAGACTGTTAGGCACAGACATTTTTTTTGGTCTGATCTCTTTTTTATATATTGCGTATAGACCTGAGATTACCCATCATAATCCTGCAGGATCAGTTCCTGTGTTAATAATTGGGAAAATGGTTTGTGACTTCACTGTGAGACTGCATTCTCTAGTACTGTCAACAAGTTAAGAGGAAATGAGTTTAGCAGTACATTATTTTGTTGTAAGATTACAAAGGAAAAAGCTTCTGACTGTGCTTAATTTGGTCATTACCAATGTAGGTAGTCCTCTCAGTTACATCTGACTTCACGTACGAGCCAAATTCTAGAGCTGCTCCTCTCCCACGCTGATCAGTTATGGAAAAACCTCAAGAGATTTTAGGAAATCTGTGTCTTCAAAAGAAGGGAAGAAGCTTTGAAAAGGGGAAGTATCCTGGTTGAGTGTGGTCCGTTGAAAATCAGCAGCACGGTATTTCACTGCTCCTCCCATTAAGAGAAGGAATCTATTTGAATCCATTTCCTACCCTTTGGTCTGGGATCATCTAGCTCAGCTCCACCTCCAGCCTCATGAGTTAGCTCAAAGAAACCAACCAAGGAACCACCCATCAACCCATAGAATAATGACAAGTAATACCTATGTTTTGGGATAGTTTTTACATAGTAGTAGATAACTGATGGAATGAACTTGTTCTGGATGAAAATACTCAGGCAGGGATCCTGTTATGCCCTCCTGTCCTCTTAAAAAAAGAAAAATTAGGGTTAGGAAGAAGGTCTTTCACATTTTAGTATAAATTAGATCAGTCTGATTGCTTTCTTCTTAGTCACCTGCTGAAAGGGCTGCCAGGTGCTCACAGCTTTGTTCTGTGATGGAAGGAAGGAAGGTGGCTGATTTGGGGGCATGATTCATTTGGGGGAAAGGATTGTTTGGGAGTTACACTGGAGTAGGGACTTCAGCAGTTTGAGTATACTACGGAGCTGGTAAGTGTTTCAGTAAGAGATAAAGAATTTTGAGAGGAAAAAATGAAAAAATACCAAAGAAACCCATTCAAGGCACCATACTTAAAGAGGGCAAAAAATCTTCCTTTATTCTACTTATTTCATATGGGATCTCTTTGCTTTTAGAACTCAGATTCTGACTACCTCTTTTTTGTTACATCATGGCATGAATGTGTTTTTGAAAGCTGGCTTTGGGAATTGAACCACAATTTATGTTGTTGGAATATAAAATGTTAACTTGTAAATTAGAGCATTTATAACTTCAGAGCACTGGTAAGTTGGGGCCTGCCTAACCATGGTAGAGCTAGAGCTGATATTTGAAGAATAGGCCAGCTGTTTTTCTGAATTTATCAAAATGACAAATATTAGACTTGTCTAATAATTACTTTTCAAGTCACGGAACTGTTACAGTGATGTAAATTTAGGGCTTTTTCATATTTTATTATGTTTTAGATTTGTTTCTATGTCTTTTTCTGTTTCATTTCTGTCTAAGGCCATTTAACATTTTTACATTCCACCGATATTTCTGATATAAATGAAAAACATACCTGCTGGAAGGCTTTTTAAAAACCGACTTTGTTAATATATAATTTATATACTGCAAAGGTCATCCATCTAAAGTGTACAATTCGCTGGTTTTTAGTATGTTTTCAGAGTTGTACAATCATTACTGTAATCTCATTGTAGAACATTTTCATCACCACAGAGGAAACTTTGCACCCATTGGCAGTTACTTCCCATTCTGCCCTTGTACCTGCCTACCCCAGCCCCAAGCCTATGAAGCCACATATCCGTCTGTCTCTATAAATTTGCCTGTTCTGGACATTTCATATAAATGGGACCATATAGTGTGGTCTTTTGTGTCGGGCTTCTATCAATTACCATAATGTTTTTGAGGTTTATCCATGTTTTAGCATGTAGCATACTAAGAAGGATAATGATTTATCCATCATGGAGATAATAACCATTGCTTAACATTGTTATTGTATAATATTTTATTCAAGCAAAAGTGATAAATGGACCATGTAACACATGTAAGTCATACAGTATGACAAAGTGAACATCTGAATTCCCACCACTCAAGAGTAAGAATGGTACTGAGACCATTGCATCTACCCAGGAATTCCTTTCCTATCCTGTTCCCTCACCTCTTATCTCACAAATGTATCCCTACACAGTACATCATTTATTTTGCTTGTTTTTTTAGTCAAATAAAAATAAATGTGTATTTCTGCAGTTTCTTTTTTCCCCTGACTCAATATTATATTTCTTAGATTCCTTTGTGTTGTGTTTAGCTGTATGTCTTTTGTTTATTTGTGGGGGGGAGGTAATTAGGTTTATTTTTTTGTTTAAATGGAGGTAGTGAGGATTGAACCCAAGGACCTCGTACATGCTAGGCACGCACTCTACCACTGAGCTACACCCTCCCCGCCTTAGCTGTATGTACTTCTTTGATTTCACTGCTTTTTTTTTTTTTTTTTTTTTTTTTTTTGTGAACGCAGTCCCCTACTACCACAAATTATGCAGTTGAGTTTCCCACATTGGGGGAAATTGCAGGGGTCAGCACATCTGGAGTGCAATGGATTGATTTCATTGCTTTTTTCGTTTTCTGTGTGAAAGTACTATTTCTCTTAATAGATACTTGGAGTACTTCTAGTATTTTACTTACTAAGAATGAGAATACAATGAATATTTTTGAACTGCCTCCTTCTGCTCACAGAAGGTTTTCTCTAGGGCATATTCCTAGCAGTAGAATTGGTACACAGTAGATTATAAGAATATTTAATTTTTCAAAATACCGTGCCAGTTCACACTTCCATCTGCATTAAGTGAGAATTCTCAGTGATCCACATCCTTATGAACACTTGATATTCTCAGACTTCTCAATTTTTGCTAGTCTAGCCGGGGTATAGATAATGGTGATCTTAATTTGTACCTTTTTGATTACTTATGAGGTTGTTTATGCAAGTTTTTGAATTGCCATTCAAATTTTTATTTTTCTAAACTTCCTTCTCATGTCATTTTTCTATTAGAGGCTGTATTTTTCCCGTAGTAGTTGTTTGTATATTCCGGTTACTCTTCATCTGTTTGTTACATGTACTGCAGGTCCCCTTCAAATTGAGCACTGCCTTTTACTCCTTTTTTGTGAAGTTCTTTTCTCTGGCTGCCTTCAAGATTTTCTTCTTCTCTTTAGTCTTTCAGCAGTTCGTGATTATTAGGCGTACGTGTCTGTTTTCTGTTGTTTTGTACTTACCCTGATGGGGGTTCTCTGAGCTCCTTGGATTTATGGTTTGTTGTCTTTCATTAATTTTGGAAAATTCTTTGCCGATATCTTTGAAAATAATTCTGTCTGTTTCTCTTTTCTTTTGAGACTTTATTTACACTATTAATTAGACTCTTTGAAATTGTTCTCTGGATTGTCTGCCTGCTTTCCCCTTCCATTCTTTTTTTTTCCCCTTCAACTTTTATTTCACTTTGGATAATTTCTGTTGACTTATTTTTAATGAATCTTCCCTAAGCCATGCCAAGTTTACTGATGATCCCACTGAAGGGGGATTCTTAATTCTAATACCCTGTTTTTAAAATTCCCGGCATTTCCGTATTACTCATCTGGCTACTGTCTCCATGTATTCAAGTGTGTTGCCCATCTTTTCCTTGAAATCCTTTAAGCATTTTAATCATAGTTACTTAAAAATATTTGTATGATAATCCTACATCTAGGTTATCTCTTGAGTCTATTCTGTTGATCACTTTGTCTTTTGAATAATAGACTTTTCTGTTTGTACAGTTTTATGATTTTGTAATTTTTGATCAACTAGAGAAATTGTATGTGGAAGATTGATAAATAGTGTTTCAGCTCAGAAATGAGCATGTCTCTTCTTCTGTTAAGCTGTTAGTGTAGGATTGAGTCAATCTAATCAGTAGTGGACCTGGGTTTTGTTGTTAGTTTCTGTGGTCACCATACCACAGGCTTTAAATTCCTGCAGTGGTGGGCTGCTGCTGCCTGACCTTAGAGTTGGGTCTGTGGTGCCTCACTGTGCTCAGTGTTCTTGCTCCACTGTCTCAGGTGCTTGAATATGTAGTGTTTGAATGACCCTCATGCCTCTACCCCTTCTTAAGTAGCCGGCTGTGGGTAGTTTCTCGTTTCCAGGCTCCTCATAGTGGAAAGGGGTGGTTCTCAGTGTCTGGTCTAGTGTCAGGTAGTTTGCTTTGCTTTGTGTGCCTGGGCTGGGCAGATATGCTGTCTTCTCAGCGTTCTTCCTCTGCAGCCAAACTCTGACTTTAAGCTGCTGCGGGTGCTGGGCAGGGGGAGTTTCTTCCCTTCCCCAGAGGTGGTGGCTCTTTGCCCCTGTCCTGGGGAGGAGGGTTCCCCCTCCCTGCTCCACATGCACATAGGCTTTGCTTCTCCCTCCTCCTGAAGCTGGATCTCTTTGCCTGGGTCCTGGGGACTAGAGGGTTTGCAGTCTCTCCCAGAGTGGCTTCAGGCTCTCCCTTTTTTTTCCAATTGAGATCTAATTCACATACGGTAACATTCATCTTTTCCGTAACAGTTACCCCTTAAAAATGTACAGTTCAGTAGTTTTTAGTAGAATTATGCAACCATCACCACTGTTTAATTGCAGAACATTTTCATCACCCCAAAAAGAAATGCCAAACCCTCCAGTGGTCACTGCTCATTTTCTCCCACCTTCAGCCCAAGTCACTCTAATCTGCTTTCTGCCCCTTTGGATTTGCCTCTTCTGGAAATTTAGTAAAAATGGAATCATATAATATGTGGCCTTGTTTGTCTGGTTTCTTTTACTTAGCGTGAAGTTTTCAAGATTCATCCATGTTGTAGTTTCAGGTACTTAATTCTTATGGCCACATTTTGCCTAACTATTCATCAATTGATGGACATTTAGGTTGTTTCCTTTTCCTTTTTTTTTTTTTTTTGCTATTATAAATAATGCTTCTGTGAAAACTTGTATAAGTTTTTGCAAGAAAATAGGTCTTCAGTATTCTTGGATATATACCTAGGAGTGGAATTAAGTCATACAGTAACTCTCGGTTTACTTTTGAGAAATTGCCAGACGGTTTTGCAAAGTGGTTTCAGCATTTTACATTCTCAGCAGCAGTGTATGAGGTAATAGCTGTAGTTTTATACTAAGTTTTTATCTGTGGTAGGGCAAGTTTCTGCCTGATAGTCTTTTTCAGGAATCTTGCTTCTTTTTGGCCTTTGTACTTTCATGTGAATTTTAGAATCAGCTTGTTTAGTTTCTCCAAAAGCCCTGTTGATATTTTGATTAAATTACATTGAATTTATGGACTGTTTGAGGAAGAACTGACATCTTTACAGTAGTAAATTTTGTATATCTGTTCACGTATTTTCATTTATTATTAAGTATATTTCAGTCAAAACTTACTTTCTTCATATACATCCTTGACTTTTGATTAAATTTATTCTTAGATGCCTTAAATTTTTTGTGGCTGGTATAGATGGAATGCTGTGGTCTTTGTCTTTTTTCCTAATTATTTGGTTTTTTGATACAGCGTTACAGTTTTTAAATCATGCAGCTGATAATACCAGCTTGTTTCTTCCTTGCCAGTCTTTATACTGCTTATTTATATATATTTTTTTTCCTGTGCTGGCTAGAAATTCCTAAAAATGTATTTCATCTTAAAGCCTATTTAAGATGGATATTAGTATAACTACCCTCTCCTGTGGGGGAGAAGTTTGCTGTGTGGTGTATCGTTTTGGGGTTTTTTTTACTTCTTTATTTTCAACCCTTTTATCCATTTGTTTTAGGTATCGCTTGTTTTCTTCCCCTTCTATATCTCACAATCTGGTTAGTCTACTTGTGTTTGTTTATTGTGATTACCGATTTATTTTTCTTATTTCTGCCACCTTTTTCTTCTTTTTTCTACCTTTTTAAACTAAATTATTCTTCTGCTGCTTTAGAAGTCCTTCATTTCTATTCTTTGACTAGTTATCCTTGAAGTTTTACCTTGCAAATTTAAAGCTAGTATGTTAGATCTTTTCTTGAAAAAAATGTAAGGACCTTAAAATATTTTAATTCTCATCATTCCCCTTGACTTACACTGCTGTTGTTTGGTATTTTATTCTAACCTCACAGATTAGATTTTATCTGTGTTAGATCTTCCTACGTTTTTCCCATTTTCTTTGCTCACCACTCCTTTGTGTACTGTAGACCTGTCTTCTGGGATAAGTCCGTCCTGTAGAAGCCCTCTTAGTGTAGGTTTGTGGGCGGTCAGCTCTTTCAGTCTGGGTGCATATTGGAAATGTGGGTTTTGTATCTTTCTTGAAAGGCAGGTTTTCTTGATATCCTAGTACCTGTACTTTGCCAGTTGTTTTCCCTTAGCATTTTGAGAATATTTCACTGTCTCCTTTCCTTCTTTTCTTTTTTTTTTAAATTGAGGTATAGTCAGTTTACAATATGTCAATTTCTGTTGTACAGCATAATGTTTCAGTCATACATATACATACACATATTCTTTTTCATTATAGGTTACTGTAAGATATTGGATGTAGTTTCATGTGCTATACAGAAGAAACTTGTTTATCTATTTGATATATAGTAGTTAGTATCTGCAAATCTCAAACTCTCAATTTATCCCCTCCCACTCCCTTTCCCTCAGGTAACCATAAGTTTGTTTACTATGTCTATGAGTCTCTTTTTATAGTTTTGTAAATAAGTTCATTTATGTATTTTTTTTTAATTCCACATATGAGTGATATAATATGATATTTTTCTTTCTTTTTCTGGCTTACTTCACTAGAATGATGATCTCCAGATTCATCCATGTTGCTGCAAATGGCATTATTTTGTTCTTTTTTATGGCTGAATAGTGTTCCATTCTATAAATGTACCACAACTTCTTTATCCAGTCATCTGTCATTGGACATTTAGGTTGTTTTCATGTCTTGGCTATTGTGAATAGTGCTGCTATGAATTCTGGGGTTGCATATATCTTTTTGAATTTGAGTTCCTTCTGAATATATGCCCAGGAATGGGATTGCTGGGTCATATGGTAAGTCTGTTTTTAGTTTTTTTAGGAATCTCCATATTGTTTTCCATAATAGATGCACCAAACTACATCCTAACCAACAGTGTAGGAGGGTTCCCTTTTCTCCACAGCCTTTCCAGCATTTATTGTTTAAAGATTTTTCACTGATGGCCATTCTGATGGGTGTGAGGTGATACCTCATTGTAGTTTTGACTTGCATTTCTCTGATAATTAGTGATGTTGAACATCTTTTCATGTGCCTGTTGGCCATTTGTATGTTTTCATTGGAGAATTGCTTTCTTAGGTCTTCTGCCCATTTTTGGATTGGGTTCCTTTCCCTCTTGACGTTTAGAAGTGATTGTTAGTTGCTTGTTTCTTAGTAGACCATCTTTTAGTCTTTTCTTTTAGGATTTTAAAAAGATTTTTGTCTTAATGTTGTACAGTTGGATTGAAATGTGTCTAGGCACAGATATCCTTCCCTCCACTCCCTGCCCCCCAGCAATTCTTTGCTTCCTGTACCTATAGATTCAAGTCTTTCATTAGTTATATGATATTCTCAGATTGTATGTTTGTAGAGTTAAAGCCATCATCTCTTCAAATATTCTCCCTCTCTTTTTTTTCTCCTTACTATTCATCCTAGTCTTTTGTTAGATGTGTGTTAAATCTTTTCATTTTCCTTCCTGTATCTATGTCTTGCACATTTTCCATCTTGCTTCTTTGTGCTACATTTTGGTTTAATTCTTAGATCTTTCAGCCTTTCCTTTGCTTGGTTAGCTATGTCGAATTTGCTGTTGAAATACAGAATGTGAGATGAATTTCAACATTTATTTCAAGTTCATTTTTCTTTTTTAAACCTGCCTGATCTGTTTGTTAGTCTCTTGCTACTCATTCACTGTATTTTGTCTTTGTAATGTTTTAGGAAAAATTATTTCATAGTTTATGAGAATTTGAATGTCTGAAGCCTTTGCTTATTGTCAGGATAAAGCAGTGAGTGTCTGTGTGTGGAGTTATGAACAGATAGTTTCTGTTAATTTATTCATAGTGGTTTGTGTCCTTCATGTGTGGTTTTTATTTGGGAGTTCAGTGTGGGGCCCTTCCACCTTCATCTTTCCTGTTTCACTCAACTGTTTGTTGCTAGATTTCTTTTCATGACAGTACATACACAAACCATATTTAAAAAAAAAAAATGGTTCCAGTGTATTTTTTTCCTATGGATGTGCCATAATTCTGTTCATTTCTCCTTTTAGCCAAGTGAAGCAAGATTCCATAAGATTTCAATGTTTTCTCATGAATCATCCTGTACATGCCCCTTCCCCAAGCTTTTTAATAAATACCTCTTGAGTTCTTACTCATGCAAGGTACTGTGATAAACTCTTTATGTGAATAATTATGTGAATTTTTCTTTGTAGCCAACCCAGAGGGTGGTGCCATTATTTTCACTTTACAGAGGAGAAAGCAGTGGCCCAGAGAGGTCATCTGACTCCCCTGGGGTCACACAGCTGGAGGTGGGAATGGGCACCTTGTAAACCAGAGGACTCCAGAGTCTGATGGTGTATATGAACCTCCCCTCCAAGCCAGTGCTTTCAGAATTTGGCCTGTGGACTGGTACTCTGTTACCGGCCCTAGGGGAGATAAATTCTTAATCCATCATCCCGCATAAACATTTAGCAACTTGTCCAGCAATTTCTCATTGCTCTGTATCCAAGCAAGTGACCAGCACATTTATCTTCTTGAACTGCGTGTGGACCAGTATGGGTGTTGTTGAATTCACATGGCGAGGTATGTACGTGGAGCTGCGTCCTGCTCAGGTCTACTGGGACGTGCCCAGAGGGATGTGGTGTCCACTGCAGACGTGTGGTGAGGACTGGCTTTCACTAAAGCTGGTTTGAGAGGCACTGCAGCTTGATAAAACTTGGTAACCATTAGGATTCTTTTTAACACCAAGGCTCTGTGAGCTCTTCTTGTCCTGAAAATCACTCTTTGTTGCTGTTTTTCCTCTTGTCCGGCAGTCCTGTAACAATGGCCTAAGCATAGTATCTGGGGCAGAATGGCACAGTTGGGAGGGCTCATAATGATTCTGCTCTGATCCCTGTGTATTTAGTGATTGGCTGGCAATACTGGATTGAAATAAATAAGTGCTTTCATCTATCAGCTGTTAATTGCTTTTACAGCGAGCTGGTGTGCAGTGTGTGGAGGAAGCAGAAAATAACATAATGCTTCCACAGACTAAATAGAGAGTCTTTCTCAGGCATGTAATTGAAATCAGCTCCCTAGTTCTTCTAATAGAAGAAACATAAGTATGAGCTTTGGGCCTGACGTATGCATCTCCTGCCACCCACCCCTGCAGTGCTGGCCCTTAGAATGGGAGGCAGTGCAGGGCCACTGCAGGATAGTGGTTTGCGTTGGTAAACCCACTGGTATGACTGATATTTGAGTGAGGCCTCTGACAGGTGCAGCCATCAGTCACCTGTTCTGCCGAGCGCTGAACCTCTCCCAGAACCGTTGACGTGGGCGGTGGTGCACCTAATAGATGACAGTGGAGAGAGAACAGGGTGTTACTCAGTTGCCTTGCTTTGTGTTGAATGGTTTCTGCTATCCTAACAATTTGATTTCAGATCCTATTTCAAACTGAGATGTTCAGATCGTTAAAATTTGGATTGTAAGTGACTTGGCAACAGAATGGTAAATTTAAATAATTAGAACAACACATTTAAATAGATTCATAAATCTAAAGAATATAAATAATCAAAATAATAAAAAGAGCCTGTCTGGATTCTTAGGCGTTAGAGCTTCAGGGTATGTTAGTATTAGGATTTTTTGTTATTAAAGCAAGCCAGCATTCAACTTAAATTTTTTTCCTTTTTTAAACAAATGCAAATGTGTTATCTTGGTAGGCATTTGAACTTCCTCTTGATTCTGTCCTTTACTGTTGGCTGCTTCCAGATAGATACTGCCTGTATTTCTTGCTTTGGAAAACTGTCCTTTATCTTACTCTTGACAGATCATGAGTTGCATCATCTTACATAATTTTGGTTTTGGCACTTGGATTTTCTCGTCAGCAGTGAGTGCTGTTGTTGTGAGTTTTTGAATTCTACTTTCTGTACTAACCCTTGATCTCCAAAACATGACTGATAAAGAACAGAAGCACTAAGTAATCACATTTGAATCTCCTATCAGGTTTGTGCCCTTGTCAGAATAGCAGTGGGTCAGAACAAACTGTGATTTCCTTATTAGCAGAAGATTGTACTCACCTGCAGTATGTTTGCCTAGACATGTGGTGACTCCGGAGAAACTAATTTTTTCTAAGGACGTGTGTACGTGTGTGTGTGTGTGTGTGTGTGTGTGTGTATTTTTCCCAGAGGACTTAGTCAGTTGCTCCTGTTTCTCCCCTACACCTCCCTTTCTCTTTTTGTTTCCTTTTTTTTTTAATTGGACTTTTGTAGGATGGGGAAAGAATGATGAAGACTTCCTTTGTGCTCTAGTCCTCACATCAGCAGTCGTCACCAGCAGTGGTCACTGCTGGGTGAGGGAAAAAAGAGCAGACACTGATAAATGAATAAGGTGATTTCAAAATTCACTCTATTTCTGAACATAGCAGTGAGAACCATATTGAACAGGAAAATATAGTCACAGATTTTTTTTTATCTCCCCCAGATTTCCATCTTCAAAGCTACAAACGTAGGCAGAACAAAGAGATCCCAATTTTTGGGTTCATACTTCCTTTTGAGAGTTTATTGAGTTATAAGCAAACTTTAATTAATTAATTTAGCCTTGGAAACAGTTTTATTTTTGAATTTGGGTGTGTTTCAGTATGCTGAGATTTTCAATCATTTCAGATTAAAAAAGGAGAAATATATTGATAAAACTGAGATTTCATAAGTCAGGCTGTCTTATCTCTGCACTGTCCAACTGTCCGACCCCTAGTGCCTTGCAAATGACTCTGGGGGCTGTCTATTTGCTCCCAGGCCCCTGTCTACCTAACCCTTGCTTCTTTGGAGCAAATACATTGGAAAGGTAATTTGTTTTATGGCCTGTTTTGAAATGAGGGGAAGAAAAAGCCAGGATTTAAGATGAAGATGAAGAAGATTATGTGCAAAGAATGGGGAGGAAGCTGCAGGGAGAAATCGGAACAGTTGCTTGGTGCTTGCTGGGGTGCCTGGCTCAGACTCTGATGACCTTGCCTCCCTGTGCGTGTCAGTAACACTAGATCTGAATTTTTTTGAACAGTTTTCTCTGTGGTTGTATTGGATACAGCACCTTGCCTTTTGTTCTCATTTATGTGTTAATTCCTAAAAGCTCTGTGGCCAGTTGGAAAAAGAGTGTGCTAGGGTTTTATGTTTTGGGGACCTGGGATCTCCCCCTCCAGTTGGATAGTTTTTCTCTAGGTGTTCAGATGCTGTGGGAGGTAGAGTAACAGTCCCCTCGGAGAAGTGGCCAAAACTCTGCTAAGGGAGGCCTTTCGCACAATCTGTGTTGGGCCTGGGTAACCCCTCGTTAAGTTAGACAGGCTTTACTCAGCTTCCCTGGAACAGTTTCTCATGTTATTCATGGGTCTTGAGAGTGACATTTTCTATTCGTGGGCTTTGCCTAGAAATAAGTGGCTGTTCTAAAATGGTGAATAATTTGTTTGCTAGGCCTGGCCTCTCACGACTGTCACTGACTTTGGAAGGCACTTTTAGAGCAGATCTAGTTCTAACATCTCCCTCCCCCAATCCTTTTTAAGTTTGCTACTTTGCCTGGGAAGAATTGGACATGTGCTCTGTGAAACGCAGACCCTGCTAATTATCAGGGTTTTTTCCCCCCTCTTAATTGATTTACAATTCACATACCATAAAATTCACCCTTTTAAACTACAGTTCAGTGGTTTTTAGTGTGTTCACCAGGTTATGTAAACTGTTAACACTAATTCTACAACATATTCGTCACCTCCAAAAGAAACCCTGTACTCATAAGCAGTCACTCCCCATTTACCCACCTCCACTGCCAGCTCCTGGCAACCACTAATCAATTTCTCATTCAAACTTCTGTTTTATATTCCACTGAAATCTGTTGTCCCTGTAAATTAATGGTTAGATGAAATGTTGCAGGGGCAGAGGGGTGGAAGCTACGTAGATCAGCTCTTAGGGGCTGGCCTCTTACATTCAGCTTCTCACTTCTAGGCCCCAAAGGGGAAGGCGGTCTGCTGAGCCTGGAGTCTGTCACTGTTGGTGGGAAACTGACCAGTCATCTACAGTAGGGAAGGTCTGGTAAGGGCAAGGAGTTGAGTCTGACCAGATAATGAAACGAGTTGATGGCAGACACCCTTTTGAATTCCATGTGCAGTCACCTTCCAAGACATTACAGTTCCTCACCACCTTGTTGTTCTATAGCTTTTAGAATAATCAGAATTCAAATCATACAGAACTTTGTCAGTCAAAACCAGAAAAACAGGTAGCTCAAACAGATTGCGGGCCTGGATATATGCGTCAAATATGCTTTAAATAAATGCTTTGGATTCCTGCCTGTTGTGCTGGTAGGAGATCGCAAAGTATGCAAGTTTTGAAACCACGTGGGGGTTAATTTAAAGGGAGGGGAAGTGCCAGTCCTCAGCAGTGTTCACCTTGGCCATCAAGGAAAGGATACGACCTTGAGCAGTACTGGTGAATTACAGGGTGTGTAAGGGAGCCCCAGGGAACCAGGGCCTGCTTACCCGTGCTCTTGGATGCTAATAAAACCTTATTAGCTGAGTGATGTTTTCTTTGTTGCTCAACTCTCCCAGCCTGTCCCAAATGGTGTCTTAAAGAACTGGAGTGCCAGACCTCCTTCCAAAATTTCCACTTTCTCAATCACTCTGTTTTTCATTCTAAGTACTACATGTGGCTCTCGTTTGTAGATTTGCTTGGCAGGCAGTTCCAGGCCCTGGCGTACTTCCTGTAGGCGGCTGTGATGGAGGACAGGGAGAATGGACTCCCCAGAAACCACGGCTCTAGGGTGTGGGTGTTCGGGAAGCAGGGACATACGCACAGAAATCTAAGCCACCCGCGCTGGGAGTGGTTGTTCCTGTACAATAAAAGGCCGTGATTGTTGAGGGGAGGTACCCTTTTGTCTCCTGCCCCCTGGCTCTTGTATAGATGACAGGTGCTGGAAGCTTGGAATTGGTGCAGCTCTCCCTCCTCCGAAGTGGTAGTTTCCCGTTCAGGAATGCATAGTTTGGGATGAGTGCATCAAAACGTCGCAGTTGAAAAAGTGCTTTGAATAGAGTTGGGTCCATTTGAAACAGTACCCTCTTTCTGAAAAGATTAATTTCCCTCAAGGATGGTTAGGTTTTTCTATTTATTCTGCTAAAACATAGGTGAGGGGAGGGATCTAGAGAAGAATACTTTCTTCTCCCTTGAATTATATCTGACCCCCTCTTCTGTTTTTAATATTCAGTAGTGCCTGTCCTTTCCCTCACCTCCAAAAAATTCCTAGTAGGGAAATAAATAAGTGGAAAATGAAACTTCTCTCATCCACCCTTCCCCTTCACCCCATGGATTCTCGCTGCTCTGCATTAACTACTTTTTAGGCATTTGCTATATTCCCTTCCAGTAACTATTCAATAAACGTGTAAATTAATCTATCTGTATATCTGTATTGCTTTTTAAATTGCATATCCAAACCCTTTCAGTAACAGCTTAAGGAAGTGACATGATTGTACTTCTAAGCAAGCTAAACGTCTCTGCTTCAGTAAAAAATGTTGCCTAGATATTTTCACTATAAACCTTTGAGGTGTGGAGACTTGCAGAGTGTTATCATGAACTGATGCACATACCCCAGAATTGGACCTGCCTGCCACCTGCGAAGGAGCTTCCTGTATTCTGGTGATTGGTTTAGGATTGGTTGTAAAAATTGCAAATCTGTCTTTGTTAATTTCCTCGGAATATCACTTTAAGAAGAGGGGCCATGTACAGTACAGGGTGTCCCTTTGGGGTGACAGATTGGCTTTTATGGTTGCTGCTGAATTCTTCTGTTTTGTCCTTCTTGGGGGGTCTATTGGTTCACAGTCAAAAGTAGAGCTTTAATGAAAATGGGCACCCTCTCTGGAAATAAGAACTATTATTTCAACTAGTGAATTCCTGCTTCCTTAACATATTTTTTTTCTCTTTTAATTTTTTAAAAATTTTAACAGCAAGCCAGGGCTGAACAGGAAGAAGAATTCATCAGTAACACTTTATTCAAGAAAATCCAGGCTTTACAGAAGGAGAAAGAAACCCTTGCTGTCAACTATGAGAAGGAAGAGGAGTTTCTCACTAATGAGCTCTCCAGAAAACTGATGCAGGTAAATTACCTTTTCTCCCCACTCCTTTTGCCCGTTTTCCTCTCAAGGTAAAAATAACTTTGATAAAGCATTTGGCTTGAAACATTTGCTGCTGAGGTTGTAGGTGAAATTCTTGGGAGATTAAAAATACTGAGTAAAGGTGGCAGCAGCGTAATACTCAAGACTATGTTCCTAGCTCATCTGCTTAGGTAAGGTAAGATTTTTCATACCTTGACTTTTCAAAAAATTTCTGATGAGCTTAAGGCCTTAGCACAGGAGTAAACACTGTATATATTTAGCATTTTGGAAATAAGAGAATTAATACCAAATGTGAGATTTCTTTCTCCTTTTATGTTGAATCTGTAGTGAATACAGAAACATTTCTGGCCATCAGAAATGGCTCTTTTGCACTAATATATGCGAACACCAAGTGAAATGTCACTGTGGGGGAAGAAAAATAAATGTATCCGTGAAAGTTAAAATTATACACAATCAGGTGTGTTCAAATGGGTGAGTAATATGTTACTGAACAAATCAGACTTCTATTGAAACTTAACATTAATCACCAATAGTGTATAGAAGACACCACACAAAACATAATAGAAATTCTGATTTTTCTAGTTCACAGGTTCTCCCCCTCCCCCTCATTTATTTTCCCCTTGAACGTCACTAGTAAAGCACAGAAATTAGATTGTTACTGAACCAAAACTTGGGTCTGCTCATACAGTAAAGCCAATCCACCAACACCAGGCTGTAGTGAAGGAAAGAGCAGCATTTATTGTAAGGCGCTGCAGAAGGCGTCGGGGACACCTAATGCTCAAGAAGCCCGAACTCCCGTAAGGTTTTTGGGGGAAGAAGTTTTCACAGGCAAAATTTGGTGTAGAGGGGCCGTAACCCTCCTCTGGTTAGTTGGTGGTGAGGTGACTGGGTGGTGCTCCAGGAATCTCAGTCATCAGCCTTCTGGTTCCAACCAGTCTGGGGTCCATGAGCTTATGCTCAGCCTGAAGTTACTGTCCCTGGGTGAGGGCCTCAGTGCCTGCAGAAGAACTCAGAGATCTGTATCGAATTGTCATGCACATCCCCTGAGGAGGAACCAGGCCAGGCCCGTGTTGTGCTATTGTTCTTTCTGCATTCCCTCACCCTCTAATTACTGACTATTTGAAACTGCCCTGTGGAACTCAGAGAAGGTCTAGGAGACTGAAACCTTCTTCCTACAAACAAGAGATGAGGGACACAGAATGGCCTTTGTACTGGTAAGGGCTCCATAGAGTTGCCCATGGTGTCAAAATTTGTTTAGGGCAAATATTTTGTGGGGTTTTTTTGGTATGAACTTCAGAATAAGTAGGACATTGAGTTTTCATTATTTAACATGGCATGTCTAAAACAGTAGCGGGTTTAAAAGTATCCCAGGAGGGCCATTATTACCATTTGGTCAGATGGCTGTGAAAAGTAGAAACACTTTCTTGTATTTTCTATTTACTGGCATCACCAACAATTTCATTAATTTGATTAAAATATGTATCTTAGTGAGGCTGTAATAAAAGGATATTTTTCTTACCTTCCAACATAGGGAATGTTTGCAGAGGAGACCAGAAGCTTTGGTATAGAGAGTTTAGGGTTAAGACCATGCAATGGTCCAGGCAGCTTTTACCCAATCTTTCTTGAAGTCTGATTTTGCTACCTAACTACTGAATAAAGATATCATTATAGTCTTGCACAAAGTTTGATTTATATGGTAGCTGTTGGGATGTGAAGGGTATAGGTACCCAGGCATTATTGTCTAGCAGAGATTTATGGCAGAATTTCTGCATTGAAACGTCTTGTTTATTCCTGCACACTCTCATTCAGAGAAAAAATGATGGAGAAGGTTAGTTTCACCCTTGACTCTCTCACCTTGGCAGCGTTAGACAACTGAATCTGTATGTTGCTTTCAGAACTATAGGGATGCAATTAAGATTTGCTTTTCTGAGTTTAGTGTGTAATCAAGTGCTCTAATTTTTAACACTGCAAGGAACATTTTTTGTTTTCAACTTGCATAGTTGTTAGTATTTGGAGTCTTTTACTAAAATACATTATAAAATAGTCAAAACGAGCCAGATCATGCTCCTTTTATCTGTAAAGACTCATTTTCATCGTGAGCGGTTCTGGAGTGTGTAGTTGATAACCAGCCTCTCATTCAGTTATTATCGTGACATACCTGCTTTCCGAGGACATTGATATCCCTTAAAATAAGCTACGAAAGAAAAGGGAAAGCATAAGAGCCATGTGCAGCAGAGAAGGAGGTTAAGTATAGCAATGCACTTGGCATAAGACGGTGGATTTTGTTTGTTTGTCTTGGCATAAGAAGGTTTGAACTTAAAACTTAAGTGCTGATCATCCTATAAATAAAGCCATAATCTGGAGAAATGTGAATTTTTTCATAAGTCTTACATCAAAAAAAGTTTTACTTGGTCAGGAGAAAAAAATTTTCATATATTAAAAACTTACTTTTTTGAGGGTCATGGATCTTTTTAAAGAGACTGAATAATACAGAAACTGAACAATGCAAGAAACTCTTCCTGCCAAAAGTAGTCGGTAATGTGTCGCACTGGTCTTCAAGTGACCAAGTCTTGTGTTTGCCCTCAGTCACAACATTGCATCCGGTGCAAAATGTGAGTCTGTTTGAGGGGCTTGAGGTGGGTCTGTAGCTTGTTAGTCATCTCCCTGGAGAATCTGGACAGATGGATGATCAGCATGTCTCTGAGGCAATCACTTCTGAATCCAGCTTGGTTCTTAGGCTTTTAAAATATATATTTAGTGGTAAAATACGCATAACATAAAATCTGCCATTTCAACCATTTCTGAGTGTATAATTCAGTGGCATTAAGTATATTCACATTGTTGTGCAACCATCACCACCATCCTTTCCCGGAACTTTTTCAAAATGAAACTCTGAACCCATTAAAAGAAGTCACCCCTCAGCCCCCACTCCTGATTCTTACTTAGACTTTTGAAAGGACTTGGGTGGCAGGTAGTTTGAGGTTGAGGTCTCTGGGAAGTTCCAGAGCTAGCTTTATTCCGTGACATGGTAGGTGACCTCTCACTTTAGACATCAGGGGTCACATCATGCCATTTTGTGCCAAGTATCCGAGAGTTCCTCTGTCACTGGCCAGTTGGAAGGATCTCATATAGCTGTGGGGAGGAAATCCCCTAGGCTTTCCTTAAGGATTTCAGTCAGTCCTTTGTTGAAGGCTCACATTTTCTGCCACCCAGTGTGGAAGAACTGATCTTCATCTGGAAGATTTTTAGAGTAATTGGTACCGATAGGCTTTTCCAAGTGTGTAATTACTTTAATATGACTCTCTAGGATGTTTGCTCCTGGATAAGACTTTATTATGATAGCCTACGAAGAGAAACTGTGCTGCAGGTGGCACTGATAGACAAATGAGTAACTTGACCTGTGCACCAGAGATGTGTTTAGCATTTTTCACCCAAAGGCCACTTAAAGGCTATTTATAGAACAATCTTGGTTTTGTCACAGTGCTATGGCTGTTGTCTCCGAGAGTGATTGAACCATGCTTTTATGCGCAGTTCAAAGGAATTCTTTTATCCTGAGAATAAAATGATATTACTGCCATAGAGGAGATACCTTACTTCCCATCTGCCATGGCAGTGGTGGTACCTAATATCTTTAAAAACTGAATCAAGTTTATTTAAGTATAGATGAGTGGAAGTCCCTTTGCCCTTTTAGAAGATCAGGCTTTGGAGATAGCAAAACAGAGCATGCAGCTTTTCTCCATTGTTTTTGTGTATATCCACTAGGTAGACAGGGATCAGGTAGACCTTGATTTTGTGAAAACACTTGTCTGAAAAATCTGCATCCTTTTGAGCCCAGACCATGGGATGGATGACCTGACTGGTGAGAACTGTCCTAAAAAGAACCTTCTGCTACATTTGCTGAGTCCAACCCAAGCCTGGCATCGGAACTAAATTCATCTCTAGAATACCTTGAAAAGAGAGGTTGTAGTTTCATCAAATTTGAAATTAAAATTTATAAGAAATGTTTTGTGAGCAAACTCTTCATCAGAATTTGATGTATAATATCTATGTTAGAAAAAAAAAAAAAAGCCTAAAAGACAGTTCCCTGAAATGTTAGCTGTAATTATACTTGGGTGCTGAGCTTACAGGTTATGTTAATTTTCTGGTGCCCTATTCCTTCCTTCTCATTTTATAAAAGGAACATGCATTACTTTTGGAATTGGAAAGTGTCTTATTTCCTGAAAAAGAAATGTAAAAATTCTGATGCCTGTTTTGTCTTTATCTTTTGAAACCTCCTGTGTCACCGACTTTGAGAGCTCACAGCCCTCCTATTGTTAGTGAACCAAACGTGGGCCTGTTAACCTGACACGCAGCAAAGCCAGTCTACTGATACCAGGTTGTGGTGAAGGAAGGTTCAGTGTTTACTGCAGACCAGGCAAGGAGAACAGGCAGCTCATGCTCAAAAAACTCGAACTCCTCAGTGGCTTTTAGGGAAGGATTTAGTGTGAGGGAGAGGGTCTCAGGGTGCCTGATCAGCTGGTGTACAGTTCTCTGATTGGTTGCTAGTAACAGGGTGGTGTTTCAGAAGTCTCAGTCATCAATCTTCTGCTTCCAGCCAGTCTACGGTCTCCATGCTGGTGGTCAGCATCCAGCCAACTTCCACCTGGGTGGGTTTTAGTATCTGCAAAACAGCTCAGGGATATGGCTCAGAATAGTATCTACAGTCCTTGAGGGGGAACTAAAGGTTCTTGACTTTGTTTTATTGCTAAACTGTTACTATTTTGTCTTTCTTCACTCTTTTCCCACTTCTCTGATTAAATTTGCTCTTTGGAACTTGGGGAAGGCCTAGGAGGCTATAGCTTTTCTACAAACAAGAGACAGGGACACCTGGGTGGGGGCGGCTGGGGGGTGTCTGTTCCCAGGAAGGTTCCTTGGGGTCCTGCTTGGTTTCAGTATCATAGTTGCATCTGTTTGTCGTGGACAGCAATGCCCTGGAGCCCTCTGCAGAGTTAGGCTCATTTGCAGTGTTAGAAGATTCCAGACTGCCCAGATTATTAAGAACTAGCATTAACAGAACGCTCTTCTGTCCTGTCAGTCTTGATATGATTCCTTCCACTGGCCCTCAGTCTTAAAACTTTTTTAAAATCCCTAATTCTCCTGGCTAACTGTGAACCAGCAACCATGAATGACCAGTGCCAACTGGAAGACCTGCCCTTGCTGAGACTGCTAATGGTTTTAGTAACTGTGCATTTTCTCACTTGCTTGTGTGTAAGCCCAGGCCACCAGGTTCACGTCCTGCTCTCTGGGAAGCCCTGTTCAGTGGCTACCCACACTCTTCTTAATCGTTACCACTGCCAGAAGTTAATGAATACTTTTTTTTTAAACCCTGGAACAGGACTGAGATAAGAGTACCGGCTATGACATACAGCTCTGAATCTTTCCCCTCTAGTCCGATTTTCAAATTTGAGGCCTTAAAATAACCAATAGGTTTGTAATTTTGTACTTTTGATTCACATCTGAAATTGGATCTGGTCCTCAGAAAATAATGCCACTCTAGCTATAATAGAAATTATGGTACTCATTTCCTTACCGGGGAGGCACATTCTTATTGATGAATTGAAAGCACTTAAGAACAAAAGTGTTCTGGATCTCCTGTTAAGTGGCATGGCTTGTCCCTGAGGTGAGACTGCCTCCTGGAATGAAAAGCCGTTGAAGTTTCCTAGCATCTATGGAAAGATGATATATGGAGGAAAGGAAGGAAGTTGCGGGCAGAAACCACTGCCGAAGCTGCTGCTGCCAAAGGGCTCATAGCTGAGTAGTTCAGAAGGCTGTCGTGCCGCAGCGTTATCCTCCCATCTCTGTTTGCACAGGAATAAAACTGAGAGGAAGGATTTCAGTAAGTCCTCAAGTCTCCTGTTCATCTAGACAAAGGCTCACCTTTGTTTACTTTCTCCTCCTCCCCTTGGTTCTGGAGAAGTCGTGTCTCCTTCCAGTACCATCTGAGTGACTTCTGTTTTTTTTCTGGAGCATTCCCTTCCCTAACCCCTGCGAAGCTGTCTCTGGGTGGCAGGTGTGTCTGCAGGCCTTAGAAGTGGGCACAGTCTCCCAGTTCCCTTCTCCAGCCCGTACACCTTTTTCACCCCATCCAAGTCACTAAGATGGCAGTGATGTGCTCTCATTTGTGCAGGCAGCAGAATCACATCAGGGCAATAAACACGTAGGAAATTCTGTTTAGTTAATTTTAAAGGCACCAAGGCGAACATTGCCATTGCATCCATTCCAGTGAAAACTCGTTTTCCCTTGACAGGAGGGAAGAGACCTTGAAATATGTTCTTCATTAAGGTGGCTCGACCACGGGCCCCCTTGGCTTTTAGCTTTAGGGGGCTGTTCATGCTGATCAGAAAAATTTGCTATTAATCTAAGAGCTTACAGAACATTTGGGGCAAAGTTGGTGGGGTTTTTTGTTGTTGTTGTTTTTCATTCCAAGTGATCTGAACCTCAGCTTTGTGTGTTCTTTGTTTCTTTTCATGAAGCAAGGGGCTTACGATACATCTGCAGAGGGCTTCTGGGATGTTGTTAATGCATTTCAAATGCTGCAACCACCAGAGGCCAAATTGGAAGCCAGAATTTTCCTGTTAGTAGTGTGCCAGAGATCTCTCAGTCCAACATAATTTGCATTGTGATTAGAATATACAATAAACGACGCCATTCTTTAGTGGTAAGAAATCGCTGAGTTTCTTTCACTGTGTTTGTGTGTGTGGTGTGTGTGTGTGTGTTGCCACAGCTCGAGCCGACACATCAGCCTGGACTGCCCACAATGTAAGGGCAAGACTAAGCGCTTAGAAGCTTCCCAAGCTGACTTGTTTCACAAAATATGGAAACATGCAGGTGGAAAGTAAAGGTAGAAGGAAAAGGAAATTAAAAAGAATGAGATGAAGCTGGAGTGAGAGGTTGCTTTATTCACCAGCACAGGGGTAAGCGTTGTTATTTCTAGTTGAAAAGGTGAATCTTGGTGTTGAAGGACACTTGGCCTCCCTGTAGATGGGCTTGAGCTATCACTGGAAATGCTTTTTCAAATGATTTAAAAACTTTGCAGGTATAAATGTTGCAATGCTTTGCATTCCTTGGGTAGGTTCTTTGTTTTTTTTTTTTTTTTTTTCCTTTTCAAAACAGTTTACTGTCAGCCTGGTTAGTAGTTAGTAATTACCTTAAAATACAGAGTTACATCCTGCTGCTAATTATGTTTACTTTCCTGTTTCCTCTTTATTCATAAACTGGTTAGGAAGGATGTGACTTTTAATTTTAATTGACAGTAAGGTCTCAGCTTAGAATGAATTCTTTCTTTGGGCTAAACACTCTGTTCTTCAAAGGAGAAACTGCTAGTTTTTACAAAATGGAATTTTTTTTTTTTTTTTTTTTTTTTTGGCAGGTTGACTCTAGAGTCTAAAGGACTTTTTAAATCTTGCTTGTGGAACATCTTTTTTAAACCTTCTTCCTAACCAGATGTCCTTAAAGGTGTTAATGCTTTAAGCAACATCATGCTATTGGAAATCTAGGAAATGCAAGCTTAGCCCCTATTTTGAGTGGATGGGAAGCCTGTTGTACTGGGGTGCTTGCCTCGTCGGGGAGAGCATTCTGGTGTTGAGGATGCTGACAAGAAAATAACATTTAAAACATAAGTGTTTTTCTGGAAGGGCCTACCTGTTTTTTTCCCTTGCAAAGAAGTTGTATGTGCCTTTCTTCTTAGAAAATGACAGATATGGTAACTATGACAAACCTCACTGAGGATAAATAAAAGAACAGACAAGACCGTGAGCAGCTGTGTGGCCAAGGTCTGGGGAGGACGGGACTTCCACGGAGACCCAGCACTCAAGGCTCCTTTTTGTCCTGAGAGCATTTGCTCTTCCTTACAGAGCAGCCGAGAAACTGAGCTGTGCTTCTGGTAGTTGTGGGGAGCTGGGCTTGCAGAGGTCAGAGCTCAGGACCGGCCAGAGGCGGGGAGGGCGACATCACCCCCACTTCAAGCTGCAGTCGTGAAGAGCTGCACCTTCAGGGTAAGAGTGAGCCCGTTTTCCGTCACCTGGTGAACCAGGGAACACGAAGCTGTGGTTTTGGATTAAAGTAGATCCAGATGTAGGGTGCCTGGCAGAAGAAAATGGAATTTTCTCAAGGAAGATATCATCATCCTAGGCCACAAGTTTCACCCACAAATAAAATTTCATTGGCTCCTGGGTGCATTTTGAAGGAATATTCTCTAGGATTTTGGGGTGGATTTGAAGTGAATGTGAGCAAAAGACAAGATCATGGAAGTTTGCTTCTGGCCTCAATGACTGGAAGACTAGAATTAGCATCTTTTAAGATGGGAAAGACAGCAAGTGGAATAGACTTGGAGTGGGGAGGTCAGAAGTTCAGCTGAGATGTCTAAACATCCAGTTAATAACAAATAGGGCAGCTGGACAGGTTCTCTCAACAGAGCAGTCTAGGCTAGAGTTATAAATTTGGGAGTGTTGTCATTAATTAGTGTCTAGAGAAAAAAGACCAAAGACATAACATAGAAAATCATGTTCAGAGAATGCAAGGACAAGCCACAGAGGAAGAAGATATTCTTAACATATGTAACCAACCCCCAACTACAGATAAGTAAGAAAAACGGACAACCCCAAAGAGAAAATGGCTGTAGACTTGAACTAGCTCTTCATATAAGCAGATAGCCAAATGGCCAGGGACCAAATGAAAAAACACAACCCCATGAGTAATCAGGAAAGGCAAAATAAACTAGAGAGATGTTATTAGAGAGAATTCTCATGCTCGCTGTCAGGGAATGGAAGTAGCTTCAACCATTTAAAAAGTAATTTGACATTACCTAATGAAGTTGGAAATATTCATCGTCTTTAACCTAGCAGTTCCATTCCTGGATATATTTTATAATGTTTGCACATGTGCACCAGATGTGTAGAAGAATGTTCTTTGTGGCATTGTTCATGACAATAAAAAAACTAGAAGTCACCTAAATAGCCATCATCCGTAGAGTGGACAGATTGTGATATACTCATCCAGTGGAATAATTTAAGGCAGTAAAAACACACACCACATTTAGACTCAATAACAGGGGTGAATGAAATCATAATTTCATTTAGCAGAAGATGCCAGCCAAACAAGAATACAAAACCAAGCAAAACTAAAGTTTCGGAATAAGTACATAGGCAATACAATCTTTTAAGAAAAAAGATGCAAGGGAATGAATGCCAAAAGAATTAGGAGAGTGATGACCTCCAGGGGATAGAGGGCTGAGATCTGGAAGGGACACATTAGGGAGATGGCACTGTTAACATTTCATAATTTGGGTGATGGTCACCTGAGTACTCTACATATGCTGGTGGTATCTTTCACACTTGCCTGGTTGTTTTGTTTATCCTGAGGCATAATCTAGGGGCAGAGAGTCCATAGGAAATGAGGTCATTACCATTGATCCAGTCAGTACTTGCATAGGTAAGGCATTTTCTAGATGCCCTGGAGGAGAATTAAGTCCTGGTCCCTCCTGCTCGTAGAGCTTGCCGTGCTGTATGGGTGATTGAGAAAGTACCCAGGGTGGCAGCACACGTCAAGGATGAAGACAGAGACTTTGAAGCCAGAACCCTGTGTTTTAACCGAGGATCTACCCCTGACCAGCTGTGCGACTCTGGGCAGGTTCCCTGATTTCTGTAAGCTGTGGTGTTGTCACTGTAAAATGCAGATGGTGGTACCTACCATAGAGATGGGACAATGTGCATAAAGTGCTTGGTGCGTAGTAACTAGTGCCTTGAAGTGTTGGCTGCTATTAGAACTAGTAGGAAGGATATGAAAACCATGGTGAATGAGGCATGAAGATGCAGACGTGAAGATGCACGAGAGCTACACTGTGCTCATCCCAGCCTAAAGCGGGAGGAGCATATGCTGTGCTGCGGGCCTGTGGGAGGACCTTTTTAGTCATCCCCCAGGTTCAGTAAGTTGGGGGGAGGGATTGAGGTACTGTAGGCAGAGGGCACAGTGTGACCGGAGTGTGAACTTGGGATGTGCGGCGGCTTGTGTTAGAGTGGCCCTGTGTTGTGACTGGCAGGGCTTGCCGTCTGAATCCCCTGGACCAGAGTGGTCTCCAGACACATTTGCTTGGCATGATGGGTTTCATTTAAAATGTGCCTTTTCAGAAGAAGATCTTTTAGAAAAAGACACAAGCTGTTCCTTTAAAGGCAGTTAGCACTGCTCTCTGTGCTCAGACCCATCATTCTTTGTTTGCCAGACGCCTGGGCCCTGAAGGCATTTATGTTTGCAAACCTTAAACTGTTACTTGGGCTGAGTGTGAAGGTAGCATGAGGAAAGCAAGGGAGACTTGCATGGGGACTGGTTTGTTGAAGGGCTTGAATGTCTTGCCAACAAATTTGGACTTCCTCTGCAAGTAGTAAGGGGCCATTAAAAGGTTTTGAGCAGGGTATTGAAATAATAGGGTTTTTCTGCTAGCATGATCTGCACTGGACCTGGGGAGACCCATTAGGAGCCCTTGGCTGCGGCCCAGTGAAGAAGAAAAGACCTGAGCTAGACTGGGGCGGTGAGCACAGAAAGAACAGGGTGTGTTTGACAGCGGTTATGGGGGCTGACTTAATGCCACCTGGTGACTGATGAAATGTGAGGTGCTGGCTGAGGACAATGGTACCAGTAACGGAAGGGGGAAGGAGGTGGGAGTAAGTGTGGGCCCAAGAGGCGTTTAGTGGTGATGCACTGAGTTCGGGGTGGGAGGCTGACTTTCTGCTCAGGCTTCTCCGCAGAGCAGTTAAAAAGTTGGTTAAGAGACTCAGTGTTGTGAGAGAGAGTTCTGAACTTTTTTTCAAAGCCCATGTTAACTACATGGTAACTGTTTCTGACAATCCAGTGATTTAATGTAGTTGCTGAACTATGGTGGCCTATACTTAGGCCAGTGCAGGTGACTCTGGTCCTTGGCAGTCGTCAGCAAACAGGGGTGTTGGTTGCAGAACCGTGGGCAGTACACAGAGGGAGTTACTAGTGTTGACAAGTGAAAACAGAGGTGGGGGCATCTTGGGTTTATTCTCAAGCTGCACTGAGAAAGCGGGGCCCTGGGGCAGGTGGCCAGAAGGTGTGCCTCACTTGGCACTGGCTGGATTGACAACAGGCCCAGACTTGCAAACACACTTCGCTTGGCCTGGGATTTGCCAAACCTGCTGTGTGCCGGGTGGGCGGCCTGGTTCGACAGCCAACTTCTGTGTGCACCTGTGGTGTTTCTCTCAGGTGAACGGCTCTCAGGCCCTCTACCTGCTGGAGAGAGTGTTACCCTGAATAAAACTCATTCAGTGAAGAGTCCTTGAATCTCTTTTGTGGGAAGCCTGGTTCACTGAAGTGGCTCCAGAAAGCTTTTGTAAATCATGAGGAAGACAATAATTATTGGTAATTCAATGATGCTTAAGGCTAGCCTGTTTTAGATCAAATTAATGCTACACTTGTATTTTTTAATGGACTGGAAATTTGCTTTGGGACTTCGTATGTGAGTGGATACAATAAGAAAATGCTCAAGTTTTAGTACTTTGAATTTTACAGGTTTATAGTTATATCTTTGCTTATGGCTTTTCCACTTATGTTAGTATGTTTTTCATGGTGATTCCTAAGGAGCAGACATTTATTTTTATAACCCTAATTCCACTGACAGTGTTGTATACCATAAATGCCATTCTACTAGGGTTTTTTGTTTGGTGGTTTATGTTAGCGGTATATTGCACAGATAAGGGTAATCTTTGAGACTGAGTTTTTTGGGTTTTTGAGGGGGATTAATTAGGTTTACTTACTTATTTTTTAATGGAGGTACTTGGAATTGAACCCAAGACCTATGCATGCTAAGCACACACTCTACCACTGAGCTATAGCTTCCCCCCAAGATTGACTTTATAAGAGGTGTATTTATAGAAAATTCTGATTTTTAAAACAAATTTTAATCTGCCTAAGCATTTTGCTTTAGATATATTTAAGGCAGACACATAAGTTTATTTCAAACACATTAATAGAATTTGCTTGACTATTTACTTCTTAGTTGAATGATTTTTGTTCTTGTTCAGGATCTCTCAATTTATTAGAAGATAAAAAATCACCCAAAGTTTTAAGACCTTTGATGAGAAATTTAAAATCATGTCTTGAATTTTGTGCCCATATTGAAGATGCTACTCAGAGATGAAACTGGAGTTCATTGCTTCTGATAGCTAGTCCTGGATCAGCCTAAACTGTGCTTCCTTTTAGGGTTTTTGTGTATGGTGTCATGGGTTAATACAGCTTTAAAATAGGCAGGTGAGTAGGGGAGGGTATAACTCAGTGGTAGAGTATGTGCATAGCATGCATGAGGTCCTGGGTTCAATCCCCAGTATCTCCATTAAAAAACTTAATAAATAAGTAAACCTAATTACCTCCCCCTACTCCCTCAAAATCAGTGCATTTAAAATAAGCAGGTGGATTCAGGGTGTTGGTTTAAGCTCCACTGGGGCCAAATGGCTTGAATTTACATGGTATCTGTTTAAAACAGAAACAATTTCTGAATTTTTCTCAAACTGTTAACGAGGCAAACTCTATGGCTGTTGGTTTCTCGAGACGCCTTCCCCTGCTCTGCGCCCTTCTCCTTGCTCCTCTTAACTCTCACCTCATGATTGTTTTGGGGGCGTGGTTATTTCTGTATTTCTCACCATGTTTCTCTTTTTATTGGAGGTTTCTTTGTTCTAAGGAAGAAACGTATTTTCTGTTTCTTGTGTTCTGTTGGGAAACTCCATGCCCTGCCCCTAGATTGCCTGTCACCTGAGAGATGGCAGAACAAAGCAGCAGCAGAGCTGTTTGTTTCAGGTCTGTCCTTTGGGGACGATGAGAACTGTGAATCTTGGGCAGAGTTACATCTCACAATGGCTTGATATTTTCCAAATGAGTTAGCGTAACCCAGGGACCTCACTTGAGTTCTGGTAATGACAGCTTAACCATCAAATTTTCCTTAGGGTACTGCTCTTGAGAGGAAAAAAGTCCCTTAAAATTGAGAGCTTTTGTGGATTTCATTACTAATTTAGTCTATATTCTTAAAGGAAATACCTAATCAGATATTGACAGTGTTGGACCATCTGCTTGTATATGAGTATTTCTCTCTAAGCCAATGAGAACCTTACATTTTCTCAGATTAATATTCTGTGACAAATGCTGCTTGGGGGGCAAGAGAGTTTTCAGCATTAGATTGCATCCTTTATTGTTTTAATTTACCTCAAGGCAGAAACATAACGCTAAAAAAAGGAGGAAGGGGGCTCTTTCAAATAAAAATGGCAACAACTGCAAACATATTGGAGGAGAACACAGCTAATATAAAAAATATGCAAATAGTTTAAAGATTTTAAGACTAAAGTTCATTTTTCTAAAACCAGTAGATATCATTTAAGCTTAGTGTTCATAAACTATTTTAGGGCGAGGATAATATCTTAGCTGTAGATTTTACTGCCTCTAACATAGTACATGCAGATAGAAGACATCTCGTGTTTACAGAATGTAAGTGTTAGACTAAGATGCAAATGTTTGGCTATTTTTTCCTCCTAAGTGTTACCTGTTCCATTGGGGTCTTTTGTGGCATAAATGCTGGGAACTCTTCTCATTCTCTGTCTGTTCCTCTTGGTTCTTTTAATTACTGCTTGGTCTTGCAGAACCTGAGTTTTAAAGAGCTAGCTAAAAATAGACTTGTCACTGTAAGCACCTCTTTGCATCTGATTTTTTTTTCCCTGGGTCCCTGCAAGGTTGACCAGCTTTTTTCAGAGTTGCACATCAAAAACAGTTGGAGGAAAAACAGCATCTGTTTAGTCAACATTTCCAGTGTTGGAAGACAATGTCAGATTTTAAGTTTTTTTAAAAAAAAATTTAAACCAAGTATGGTGCTTTCAGAGCAGTGGAAATTGTCTCAAATGTGGAGACGGTTAGATGTAGCCATTTTGAGGTTGAGCAGGCCCAGCTGAGCTTTCTCTCCTGTCCATCCTCCCCTATGCCAGGTTTGCAGAGAGACGTGACATCCCCTGGGCAAGCACGTGTGCCTTCTTGTTTGCCATGTTTAATCACTTGACCTTCCAGACGGCGAGGGTGCACTAGGCACTCGGGGATGGAGGAGTCTGAAGTCAGCCCCTGAGGTTTGCTCCAGATCTGGTGGGAGAACTCTGGCTTAGAGTTCAGAGCAGGATTTAGGCCCCAAGCTCTGCCGCTCTCCAGCTGAATGACCTTGGTCCAGTACCTTGTTATGTCACATATGAAATGGGGGGTGATCATACCTGCCTCATGCATGTGTCAGGCCTGGGACGCAGTGCCTGGCTGAAGAAGGGATTTTGAAGTTTGAGTTAGGGAGTGGTGTCATCTTGGACCCCCGAATCAAACTATGTGTGCTTCATTGCTTTTAATAGCTTTTACCTTAATCTCCCCTTGGTTCTGAAAACACCGGGTCCTGTGGCTATCATTCCTTTCATCCCCTCCTGTGAATCCACAACCCCTCCCAGTTGAGAATGTTTGGAAATAATGCATGGTTATTACTGAGAGCCCCTGCTGTCGTGTGTCCACTCAGTTTCTCTCATTTCCTTATGGTTTTGAAGGTTGGAGTACGTTTAAACGTTTTTTTCTTTTGCAACGACACCATAACCTTATCTTTTAATTGCATAAATCAGTGGCCTTCCCTCTTGGTTTTTAGGGAAAAGGTAGGAGGTGTGATGTTTGGTCAAATTACAGAAAGTTAATTATTCATACTGATTCTTGCAGAGCCTGCTTGCTAGTACACTGGGAAATAGCATTCAGAATAACTTACTAAGTATGTTTCGTGATGGTAACATCTCTTCCCCCTCTACACGCACTGTATAAATGCAAGTAAGAAGTTTAATGAAAACTGACAGTTGCAAAATTCCAATTTCTTTAACCTAGTAATTTTTATGCCCATGGTATAAAAATTTTAAAGTACCAAGGGTTATATATATATATGCTGAAAAGTAAGTTTCCTTCCTTACCTCATCCCTAATTCTTCCCTACAGAGACAACCACTTATATATACATATTTTTTTTAACATTTTTTATTGATTTATAATCATTTTACAATGTGTCAAATTCCAGTGTTCAGCACAATTTTTCAGTCATTCATGGACATATACACACTCATTGTCACATTTTTTTCTCTGTGAGTTATCATAACATTTTGTGTATATTTCCCTGTGCTATACAGTGTAATCTTGTTTATCTATTCTACAATTTTGAAATCCCAGGCTATCCCTTCCCACCCTCCACCCACCGGTAACCACAAGTCTGTATTCTCTGTCTGTGAGTCTATTTCTGTCCTGTATTTACGCTTTGTTTTTGTTTGTTTGTTTGTTTGTGTTTTTGTTTTTTAGATTCCACATATGAGCGATCTCATATGGTATTTTTCTTTCTCTTTCTGGCTTACTTCACTTAGAATGACATTCTCCAGGAGCATCCATGTTGCTGCAAATGGCATTATGTTGTCGGTTTTTATGGCTGAGTAGTATTCCATTGTATAAATATACCACATCTTCTTTATCCAGTCACCTGTTGATGGACATTTAGGCTGTTTCCATGTTTTGGCTATTGTAAATAGTGCTGCTATGAACATTGGGGTGCAGGTGTCATCCTGAAGTAGATTTCCTTCTGGATACAAGCCCAGGAGTGGGATTCCTGGGTCATAGGGTAAGTCTATTCCTAGTCTTTTGAGGAATCTCCACACTGTTTTGCATAGTGGCTGCACCAAACTGCATTCCCACCAGCAGTGTAGGAGGGTTCCCCTTTCTCCACAGCCTCTCCAGCATTTGTCATTTGTGGATTTTTGAATGACGGCCATTCTGACTGGTGTGAGGTGATACCTCATTGTAGTTTTGATTTGCATTTCTCTGATAATTAGTGATATTGAGCATTTTTTCATGTGCTTTTTGATCATTTGTATGTCTTCCTTGGAGAATTGCTTGTTTAGGTCTTCTGCCCATTTTTGGATTGGGTTGTTTATTTTTTTCTTATTGAGTCGTATGAGCTGCTTATATATTCTGGAGATCAAGCCTTTGTCGGTTTCACTTGCAAAAATTTTCTCCCATTCCGTAGGTTTTCTTCTTGTTTTACTTCTGGTTTCCTTTGCTGTGCAGAAGCTTGTAAGTTTCATTAGGTCCCATTTGTTTATTCTTGCTTTTATTTCTTCTAGGAGAAAATTTTTGAGATGTATGTCAGATAATGTTTTGCCTATGTTTTCCTCTAGGAGGTTTATTGTATCTTGTCTTATGTTTAAGTCTTTAATCCATTTTGAGTTGATTTTTGTATATGGTGTAAGGGAGTGTTCTAGCTTCATTGTTTTACATGCTGCTGTCCAGTTTTCCCAACACCATTTGCTGAAGAGACTGTCTTTATTCCATTGTATATTCTTGCCTCCTTTGTCGAAGATGAGTTGACCAAAAGTTTGTGGGTTCATTTCTGGGCTCTCTATTCTGTTCCATTGGTCTATATGTCTGTTTTGGTACCAATACCATGCTGTCTTGATGACTGTAGCTCTATAGTATTGTCTGAAGTCTGGGAGAGTTATTCCTCCAGCCTCTTTCTTTCTCTTCAGTAATGCTTTGGCAATTCTAGGTCTTTGATGGTTCCATATAAATTTTATTATGATTTGTTCTAGTTCTGTGAAATATGTCCTGGGTAATTGGATAGGGATTGCATTAAATCTGTAGATTGCCTTGGGCAGTGTGACCATTTTAACAATATTGATTCTTCCAATCCAAGAGCATGGAATATCTTTCCATTTTTTAAAGTCTTCTTTAATTTCCTTCATCAGTGGTTTATAGTTTTCTGTGTATAATTCTTTCACCTCCTTGGTTAGATTTATTCCCAGATATTTTATTACTTTGGGTGCTATTTTAAAGGGGATTGTTTCTTTACTTTCTTCTTCTGTTGATTTATCGTTAGTGTAAAGAAATGCAACTGATTTTTGAACGTTAATTTTGTAACCTGCTACCTTGCTGAATTCTTCAATCAGCTCTAGTAGCTTTTGTGTGGACCTTTTAGGGTTTTCTATATATAGTAACATGTCATCAGCATATAATGACACTTTTACGTCTTCTTTTCCAATTTGGATCCCTTTTATTTGTTTCTCTTGCCTGACTGCTGTGGCTAGGACTTCCAGGACTATGTTGAATAGGAGTGGTGATAGTGGGCATCCTTGTCTTGTCCCAGATTTTAGTGGGAAGCTTTTGAGTTTTTCACCGTTGAGTACTATGCTGGCTGTAGGTTTGTCATATATAGCTTTTATTATGTTGAGATATGTTCCCTCTATACCCACTTTGGTGAGAGTTTTTATCATAAATGGGTGTTGAATTTTATCAAATGCTTTTTCTGCATCGATTGAGATGATCATGTGGTTTTTGTCCTTTCTCTTGTTGATGGTGATGTATTACATTGATTGATCCACTTATATATTTTTAAAAATTGAGATTGGTGATTGATCATGGTTTGATGCTCAGATATATTTGCCCTATCATTTCTCGGCCTTTGGGCTAAGATCAAGTGCCTATGTCTTTACACTACAGTTTTTGGTTATATGTTAGAGGAGTCAGTTAGGAGCAGGTTCCTGGGTGTACGTTTGGATACATGAACAGAAGTGAGTCATGTCACTTGGCTGATGCTCTCTCACTCAGTTTAACCAGCTTTTGGAGCCAGTGTGTCCATGGCTTTTGAATGTCGTGGTTTCCACATCTGTGTTCTTTTCATTTTTCCAGCTGCAGCATGAGAAAGCTGAACTAGAACAGCATCTCGAACAGGAGCAGGAATTCCAGGTCAACAAACTGATGAAGAAAATTAAAAAACTGGAGAATGATACCATTTCTAAGCAGCTTACATTAGAACAGGTAAGAATATGTAGGCGTTTTTTGTTTGTTCGGTCTCATTTCATCAACTGTTCTTTCAAGCTTTAAGATGTCCTGAGGAATACCAGTGAAAAACATTTTCCAACTTTCTCTTCCCCCGTGGAGACTTCGTTTCTAAAGTACACACTGGCAGATCTGCATAGCACCTGCTCACTCTCTCACACTTTCTCTTTCTTTAACCACAGTTAATCAAGTTTCAGGAGATATGTTGTGATGTGCTGATTTACAGGCAGGAAATGTTAGGTTCCTGCTGCAAAGGGGAAGAATGTTTTTTTAACCACAGGATCATTTCTGTGGTAGTTCCTGAGACAGTGTGGCTGTGGAACTAAAACTTTTCTTTCAAGGGTTCTTCAGAACAAGGAGTTAACACTTTCCTTCTTTGAATTATTAGCAATCTTATATGAACCCTGTCTTTTCTCATCTAGATTTCCCAGATACAGCGTCACAGACTCAGTTGTTTATCCTGATTCAGCCACTGACTAATTGTATGATTTTGCATTAGCTGTGTCAACTTCTCTGGGCTCAAGTTTTCCATTTGTAAACAGAGAAGCACAAACTAAACTCAGGAGTGGCAAGCTTAAAAAGATACACAAGGTGGAGGATAAGAGCACACAGTCCGCTTGGACATTTCCCTTGGTAGACGTTGGGATTTGAGCCCGGGCCCCGCCTTAAGAGTCCCAGCTGGTCGTTGTACTCCAACACACAGCATGAGGACAGCCGTCATCAGTCCATCCAGGCTGCTGTGCCAGACAGAAGTGCCTGTTGGCTCTGGCCTAGATGCTCCCTGATACTTTACCCCACGCTCATTTATTTTCCCTTGGCCATAGCCTACTGCTACCTGGTTTCCATGTAAAATTCAGAATACTGATTAACATCTTCCAGCTCTTTGGAATTTGGATCCCAGTTGCCATTTTCATGACTTGGCCAATTCTTTCATGTAAAGTTGTCTGATTTATCCCGATTTTAGGGTCTTTCTGTGCATCTTAGTTCCTGCCGACTGCTCTTATTTCATCACTGTATCTGAGAATGGAACTATGATGGGAAGGTCAGGTTTGAGAGGAAGTCAGGGTTTGTTTTAAACTAATCTAACTGACTTTTGTGTGTGTGTTATTCTTGTATCTACCAGTATCAAAGGGTGGGATGTCACTGTTTTTTCCAAGACTGAATAATGGCCCTAAAATTTTTTTCATTCCTTCCAGGTAAGAGAACAAAAAAATTCAGTTGCCAAGGGTTGACTGTTTATTATTCATATCCACAGTAATCTATTCTTACCATTCACCTTTGGAATTCAGATGCAATTTCTAAATTTAGAAGACTCCTCCACTCCCTACGGTTTAAAAACATTTTTTCCTGAAGTTCACCTGTTTAATTTCCAGGATAGGCCGTGGCCAGTTCTGTTCAGGTTAAAACTCTGAAGATTCTTGTATAAGTCCCTGACACCAAGTAATTGCTGTTGATATGAGTTAACACTTAAGAGTTAACCAGGTGACCAAGTGAAATTCTCACAATGGTTGGTGTTGTGAGAATGTCGCTTGATCAAGACCTCTGCAGTGATGACTGTCAGTGATTTAAACAGCTTCTTCCCTGTATTTGTTCCCAGGCTCTAAGGAGACTTTGGAGCTGGGACTGGGACCCCTATCGTTTAGCTGCGGCCACAAGGTGGAGGTAGTGGCCTAGAATCAGAAAAGGACAGTCTGGTCCTACAGTCCGTGAGAGGATGCACTGCTGTAGGATCTTAAGACTCTTTGGAAAGTTTAGTAACTGAGCCCCCCTTTAAAATGAGGTCCAAGGCGTACGTTCTCCCCCAGGTTAATGATTTAGTATACTGGAAGGCTTATTTCAGACCTCAGCACTAAAGGAACGGATTTCTACAGTGGAATATGTGCATTGCAAAGCCCTAGCCTAGAAATAAACCTCAGATCTGGGATGTCAAGTCCCTATTTAAGATAGAAAAATTGAACATCATCATAAGACTTTCCCCACTTTGTTTTGGGTGTGTCCAGGATGATTAAATGTTGAGGATTTTACTCTATATTTTGTTTCACTAGAAATAATTTTAGTCTGTGTTTAGGGGAACGTTTGGGTTTTTCTTCTAGTAGAAATAAATCTCTGTGTTTCCATGGATGTGATCTGACCCTCTCTTATGGCCATCCTTTGGAATTATTATCTATATCATAATATATACTGTATGTCATAGTTGATATAATATATCCTACACTACAGGTTGTTATCAGAAGAGCCAAGGCATATACTACACTATGCATTATAACTGTATGTATATATGGAGTGCAGGCCTCGTCTCTTCTATCTAACAACAGGTCTATTTTTAAACCTAGAAGCTATTTGAAGGCATGTTTCCTGTGTGTCTCATGCTCCACCACTGCTTTGTTGGAAGAGCTTTAAGTGTAGATTTGGGCAGGTGGCTGGAGAGCTGTCGTTTGCACTTTGGAAAGCAGCACAGTGTAGAGACAGAGCCTGGGCACTAGACTTGATTGGAGCCAGATGTGAACCTGTTTCCTTTGCTTAATGTCTTAGTTCACTTCAAAAAAAATTTTTTGGTAGTAGCTTTATGGAGTAATAATTCACACACCATACAAATCACCCATTTAAGGTATACAAATTCAGTGGATTTTAGCATATTTAGGGTTGTATAACCGTAGTCAATTTTAGAAGATCTTCATCACCTCAAAAAAGAAACCCTGTATTCTTCAGCGGTCACTCAATCTCCTGTTTCCCTTAAGCAACCACTACTCTTCTTTCTGTCTCTGAGTGTTTGCTTACTCTGGACACTTCATATAAATAGAATCGTGCAGTGTGTGGCCTTTTGTGACTGGCTTCCTTCACTTAGCATCGTATTTTTGCCTATGGTGTAGCATGCATCAGTATTACATTCCTTTTCCTGGGCCAAGTAATATTCCATTATAGGGATATAACACATTTTGTTTTTCTATTCAGCATTTATTAGACATTTGGGTTGTTTCTACCTTTTGGTTGTTATGAGTAATGCTGCTGTGAACATTTGTGTACAGTTTTTTGTGTAGACATGTGTTTTAATTTTTTCTCGGATATATACCTAGGAGTGGAATTGCAGGAGCACACGTGAACCCTATGTTTACCTTTGGGAGGAACTGCCAGACAGTTTTCCCAAGTGGCTGCATGATGTTGTTGGAGCCGTTCTGGTGGCTGTGAGGCATTGCCTCTTGTGGTTTTATGTTCCCAGTGGCTAATGATGTTGAGTATCTTTCCAGGTGCTTATTGGCCATTTGTATGTCTTCTTTGGGAAAATGTCTATTCAAGGTCTTTTTATTGTTGAATTGTTAAGAGTTCCTTATATATTCTAGATACAGGTCCCTTATCAGATACATCATGTGCAAGTCTTCTCTCCCATTTCGTGGATGTTCTTTTCACTTTCTAGATAATGTCCTTTGGAGCATAGAGGTTTTTAATTCTGGTGAAGAGCAGTTATTTTTTTTCTTTTGTTGCTTGTGCTTTTGTGTCCTATCTTAGAATCTGAGGTCACAAAGATTTGCCTTTGTTTTCTTTTGGCTCCTAGGTCTTTAGGTCTTTGATTCATTTCGAGTTAATTTTTATATAAGGTGTGAGATAGGGTTCAAATTTATTCTTTTGCATGTGGCTGTCCAGTTGTCTCAACTAGTTCATTTCTGAGCCTCAGTTTCTTTATCTGTAAAATGGCAAGAATAGCAAACCCGTGTCAGGGTATGATGAATGAGAGAGAGTGAAAGGTGATTTGCATGATGCCTGCTACAAGCACTCAGCATGAGGTAGCTGTTGCTATTAATTTTAAAATTATCCACGTGTTGAACCTAATGGGTTGAACCTGCAGAAAGGATATTGGAAGGCCTTCTGCCAGAGATTTGTGTTGGCTAAAACATGTTTGTTTTCCAGGTGTGGCTTGGGTTGTAATGGTTTTTAAGAAGGCACCTGCCTGTTCTCTGTAAAGCAGAAGTTAGCTGGGTTTGAGACTAAGTCTTGGGCTCCTTTCACAGTGGGCCCCAATTAACTCACATGCCAGGGGCCCTCATTATAAGATTGTCTCACCACAAGTCAGGCCTTTGGCATGAACACTTGACTCAGTCAGATAGCGTTTGTTCTTCTCTTAGACCCAGAATCTGGGATCCTTTCATTCTTTTTAAAAGAGAACGTTAACAGCTTGATCTTCAGGGTCTTTGGGATATAATTGGTTCCTTTGGTGTTCTGCGGTATGTGAATTCATAGAATTTTAATTCATAGAGCTGGAGGGCCGCCTTATGGGGAAGACTACCTTTGTCATTACCTTTATCCCCAGACTCCCATGGGGACATGAGGCAGTGGGGACATCATGAAGAAATCCGAAGGCAGGGGCTCCAGATCTGCTCCAGGATTTGGAATCACAGCCACCTGCACCTGCTTCCTCTCCCTGCAGAACTCGGGAAGGAGGAGGCTCGGGAGAGTGACAGACCAGTTTGCCCTGTCGGTGGCCCAGCCTGCTCATCCTGCTCCCACTTTTTCACAACTTAGCATTCTAGATGCATAAGCAGATGTAAAAAAGCATGTTCAGGAAAATGTAAAACTGTGCGGTCTTTGCAGCACTAGTGGTTAATATTAGTCTCATAAACTGGGCTCGTCAACATGACTTCAGCACTATTAGGGATTCTTTTTAACAAACACTGGTGGGCACTGCCTATACACCCTTGTTTGAAGGTTTTTTTTCAAATGTGTGGCCCACAGACATCTGTTTCTAAAGGTTGGGTTTATGGTTGGAATGGTTAATCTCTTTTGTTAATCTCTTATTTGGTATGCACATTTTTTAGGTGATGGTAAGAACATTTAGAATCAAGTATTTTCTTAGTGCCAAGAACTCTTGATCTGAATGAATGTTTTCTGCCAACGAGGAAGAATTTTCCTTCTCTGGAGGATAACTAGCATTAAAAGTTTAATTTATTTATTAAGTGAGGTTCAGCTTAGCAGATATGATGAACAGGACTGTCATGTACTAGACATCTTGCTCTTTTCTCCTGTAGTTGGCCCAGTAAAGTTTTCTCAGTTATTCCTGGAATTTGGGGTGTATTTTCTTATCTGAGAAGTCTTTTCCTCCTAAAGCACAGACATCCATTTCTAATCCATTTAGGATTGGAATGGTAATTTTATTCATTGGCCTCCATTTATAATTACAAGCTCATAGCCTGTCTAGTTCAGGAAAACTTCCTTAGGCTGAAATCCCCCTTCTGTCTGAAGAAGCTGTGTGACTTCAGGCAAGCAGTTTGACGTCTTTTGTGAAACAGACACGATATCTAACTTGCAGGTTTGCTGGGAGGATTAATCTTCCATTCTGCCCCTCCTCACACTCCATCCGTATTGAAGTTCTTTTCGTTTCTCTTGTCAGGGAAGAAGAAATTTTCCTCGACCTTTCTACGTTCTTCTGGCTGGTCTAAGAATCAAACTGACATGAGAAAGATTAACAGGAAAAGATCAGACAACAATAACAAAAACTTAATAATATATATACGTGGGAGAAACCCAGGAAAAAATTCACCAAAACGGTCGAAACCCTCACTTTAAATACTGTCGTCAGCGCTAGAGACCAGAGATAGTGTTGGGAGTAGGGGTTGTGACTTTCAAGGAAGGGGAGGAAGGCAGGTGACACGGAGAAGGGAACGCAGATGTTTGATAAACACACATTTGCTGGGCCTGCAGAGACCGTGGGACCCAGTGTGGCATTTTAACAGACTTTGCCAGGTCCCTCCCTGTCTACACACCTACTTCACACCGTCACTACCTATGGTGATAGTTCTTTCCTGAAGCACGTCCTCTGTCTACATTCCTTCAGACATTTAGGGGAAGGGTCAAAGGTTCTTCCTTTGGGACCTTAAAAATAATCAGCCTCAATTAATCCTCACGCCAAAGAGATGCATTTTGGGGAGGCAAATTTTGTGCCCCTACACTCTGATACAGAGTTGTTCCCATGTGGGCTGCGCAGCAGGAAGTAAGTTTGCATGGTAACCCAGCACACGGACGTTTCTGTAACCGTGTGAATGACTGGGACAGGTTTCGTCAAACAACACTTGTGTGCTTTGCACTGATTTTCTCTTCAGTCTTATTTCATTTTTAGCAAATGTAGGTCACAGCTGACGAGTAATTTCACAACCCAGTAATGGGTCATGATCTGCAGTTTGAATGAAAATCATGCTCTGATGTGCCCAGGGCTCTCCTGTCCTCAGATCTTCATGGATATGTTTCCTCTGCCTGAACCACTTTTTCCCTCCCCTGGCCCATCCCTGTTTAATAGTTACTGACCTCCCTCCTCTAGCCAGTGAGGGTTCTGTGCTATACAGTGTTTCTGTAGTGTTCAGTCCTTCTCCTGTAACACTTGCTACACAGACAGCAATTAGCAGTTAAACAGATCGTTTCCTCCCCGTAAGTTCCCTGTAAGGTAAAAGAGGGAAGGCACAATGTTGACCTTACCTCTGTATCCCTGGTGACTCACGTAGAGTAAGCTCTCCAAAAATTGTATCTGCTGCCTTTAATCGTCAAAGTTTCCATCTAGTTTCTGTGGTCCTTTGCCCTACCCATTTTCAAGGAAAATGAGCATGCGTATTATTTGAGCCTCAAATGTCTCACCGCCTTCCATGACCTGGTTATGCATCTGTTTGAATCACAGGTCTTTGTGACTTCCGTTTTTGCCCATGCTGCAGTTGATGCTCTGGTGTGGCACACGTCCTCCGTTAATTAAACATACCTTTATTACATGCTGCTGTCTGCCATGGACTCTAAGAAAGATGATGTTAGGTCCCTGGCCTCATGCAGCCTGGTCCCAGAGGCCAGTGGGCCTGTGGACAGTGATGTGGGATGCTCTGTGCAGTGCTCTGGTGGAGGGGACTAGTGTTACTACTGCAGCAGGACCCTCCCCTCCCCCCACCCAAACAAGCTCCTTGGCACTTGGTTTGTTTGTTAACTGACACACATGGACTGGATAAATCTAAGTCCAGCCTTCTTGCAGAGAAACAGGGACGTGAGGGGGACAGGAATGGGAGAGAAGACAGGCAGTAAAAAGTGGATGCAGGTACTGCAGGGAGAAGAGATGCTGAGAGAAGAAAAGAGAGCTCATGAAGAATCATGAAGTTGTGTCCGTCTTCTTTTTACCAGGCAGGGAGAAAGAAGGGGTCTGGCAGTACATCTGCTGTGTGTTGTCCCTGAGGGCATAAGCTCGTCTGTATAGTGAGTGTCTTGGAGAGGGCAGCCACGTCGCTGCACCAGGGCTCCTGCAGCCTCAGTGCTGACGTGCCCAGGGGTTACCTTCAGCCACTAGACGACATCAGGTGACTGCAGAGGTTTGACAAGACCCCAGCCTCCAGGGACCTTGTGGAGGTGACATCCACTTCTCCCGGTGTCCCTTAGCGACTGTAACTGTGGCAAATCACAGAGGTTGGGATTTCAAATGAATTTCAATCCTCAGCACAAGATTTATTTTTTTGTCCAATTTAAAAAAGTGAAACGGAGCATTTAATACATTTTAAGTTTTGCGAAGAAGAAAGGGAGATTTTAGGTTTCCAGCTCTTTGAACAGTGGTCCTGAGTTAAGGATCCAAGATGGCCTTTCCACCTTACTTGTCTAAAAAGTAATACAGACCATCTGACGTCACCATCCGTCCACATGCAGTTCTGATGCTACTTATTTTAGTAGCTACGACAACTAACTCTAGTAACGTAGACCTTCCTTGTGTCTTTGTGACTCAGCAGTGAATCGAGTGTCCAGTGGCTCATGTTCAGGTTTGCATCCTTGACTGATTTTTTTTTTTTAATTGGAATAAGGTCTACCTTTAAATCGCAGGTAGTGTGCCCATTCTGGGTATTGTGAAAATTTCGTTCGAGCTCCAGCTGCCCTTGCAGTCTGGCTGTGGGAGGAGGCTGTTGCAGTAGCTCCGGGAGCCCCTGCTCATCTCAGAGAATGACTGTGTTCCCTGAGGGATCCTTTGGTGTAGGAGATTGAATTTAGTGGCCACTGTACACCCGTTGAAGCTTGATTTCAAATGCTAATCGCAAATTTATGGAAGTCTTGAAAACTTGTAAACATTTGCATTATACAAGTACTCCATGGCTCTTTCAAGAAAATTTAGAAAACATAAACATAGAAGTACAAAATAAAAGAACATTACCAAGACTGCAATTCCCCCACTTCCCACAAACAACTTCTGTTCATGTTTTTTCCTTCATCCTCTCCCTCTTTCTCCACTTTGTGTTCCTTTGTACTCCTGAATAATAGTGCATTATAACTTGCTGCCCTGTGCTTATTTTTTTTAAATAAAGCATTATAACCTATGGCTGCACATTTAGACAAGCTATATTGGGGCACAGCTAGATACCATCATGGTAAATCCTGAAGTCAGCTTGGTGCGAATTTGATGTAGCAAATCCTGGAGGAGATGTGGGTCACTTGAAGCTTGACTACAAACATCCTACCTACTGCTTACTGGGGAGTGGAGAGGAAAGCCTCAGAGCATAGCTGAAAATAAGTGGGATTTTGTGCCTTGGTAGTAGGCACACCAGGGGCAATAGGTGGTACTCAGGGAGGCTCCAGCAGGCTCTTTTCAGTTGATTTGTAACCCAGGAACTGTCAGGATCTCATGAAGCCAGTTGAGATCTCACATCCAGACCTGCGAGAGCAGACGCTGCGCTCAGTCAGGGGCACAGACAGGTCTTTCTGCAGAATGTGAAACACAAATCCCCCAGAATTCCTTCCTTGGGCTCCATTTCAGTTAAGTACAAAACTATGTTCCGTCTTACCAGACTTTATTTTGAAGCATTGGATAATACTCGGCATGTGGATCAGTTTGTACAGATGTCACATGATGGCAGGGTCAGAATTAAAAGTGGGTTTCCTGTGTAAAGAAAGAGGCACCTCATCGTGACCCAGCAGTGTGTGTTTCTGGTCATGCACTGCGGGGAAAGACTGCCCATTAAATTACAGGGCATTGATCTGCTACATACAATAAGGGCAATAAAATCCAGAGATACTGTACTGAGACTTACTAGTTGCTTATAATTTTGAAATGCACGAAGTCCATGTCTTTATGACCAGAACAAGGATTCAGTTGATGACTGAGGAAAGGTGTTTTCCTTAGCTGAACATACAGGGTAAATGAGTGAATGGCAGACAAACCCTACATCTCTCTGTAAGGAAGTAGGATGGATGTGGTAATGACTAGAAAGAAATGATTTCTTTTATCGAGGAAACTTCCTTTTAAGAGAAAGCTTATCAAGAGAAGTTTCCCTAACATTGTTTTCTTAAGGAGGTATATATTGTAGATAATGAGCTGATGGTAGCTACTGATGGGATGGTGTATTTGCAACATACACTGTGATCTGAGTTCTTTCCCCAGGATTTCTCTGCTGCACTCTTGATGTATCAAAAGAATGCACACCCAAGACTTTGGAACCTGCTTTTCCACAAATGGTAATTATTTGGTAAAAGAGTCCCCTAGAATTAGGAACCCATTATGCAAATTTGCATAATGTTGTGCTGATGTCAAAGTGACGAAAACTTAAGCCCAGAAACTGGATAAATCTGACTAATTATATGTGTATCTATTTTATAAAACGCTTTCATTTCTCAACGTCATTGAGCTGGTAAACTATGAAACAGTGTCATTTTTCACATATTAATGGGGTTTTAATATTATCCTGAAGTTCTTCCTCAGTTTTTGAGAAGAAAAAAGTTGTAAGCTGTGGTAGAGGTTAACTCTGGGCTGTCTGGAAAATTCCCAGTCTTCCAGATAGCAAAGCCTTGACTATCATTTATCCTTTGAGAATTTATTGGTTCATTCCATATTTTATATGTATAAATTAATATTCTAAATTAATGGATGTACTATTAGGAAACTTAATTTTTAAAATTCAGTATCTTTATAGTTTTTCTTATAAAAATAATAAATAAAAATTGGGTGGGACAAAAAAATGTAGGAAGACAAATTAATAACAATATTACTTTCACCCAAGATCCAACCTTACTTATCTTGCTATGTAGTTCTTTATATTTAGCATCTCTTTTTTTTTTCCTCTAGCAGTAGAGATATCTAGTGCACATAGATAAATTTCTTTTCAACTGTAATTTTTGACCCCCTAGACTTGGAAGTGGTCATCCTTTCTCCATTTCTCTTGCTCTTCACTGATGAACTTTTATTGGTTCTTTCTGGGCTCAGCTTTGCAGGAGCCAGTGGCGATGACCTAGAACTTTTCAAAAATTGTGAAACCAGCTGCAGCTTGATTAACCAAGTAGGTACCTCAGGGGCTGTGTGGTCTGTGAACACCTGCCTTAACTCATCTCTAACACAAATCTGCTGCTTGATTTCTTTAAAAAATTTTTTTTTGTTTTTCTTTCTTCAAGAAGACAAGAGGGTAGATGTCTTCCAGCCTAGGAGGAGAATTGCCAGGGCCGGGCAAAATTCCACTGATTGCCCAAACAGACACCAGCAGAGGCCGTGTGTACGTTTACTTTACTTGTCTCTGTTGCTTTAATTTGTGAGGGCGTTGCCAGGGAGCGGGGACCATTGTGCACGGTTCTCAGCTCTTCCTGTGTCATCTGCACACAGTATGTTTTAACAGTCCCTTTGTGAGGGACTATACTAGCCACTCCATCGGTACGTGGAAGTAAAACCTTGATTGACTCAGATGTATTGGCAAAGTAGGGTGATGAAATGAGGGATGATCCTTTACTGGCTCTGCTCTTAACAGTCGAAACAAAACTGTCTTAGCCCATTTGGGCTATTTTAACAAATAACCCAGACTGGCTTATAAACAGCAAGAATTTTTTTCTACAGTTCTGGAGGCTGGAGGTCCGGGATCAGGGTGCCAGCTTGATGGTGTTCTGGTGAGGGCCCTCTTCTGGATTGCAGACTGCTAACTTCTTACGTCCTGAACTGGTAGAGAGCAGAGAGCAGCTAGTTGCAAGGTGGCTCATGATTCTTAGGAAGGACACTAATCCATCCAGGGGAGGAGAGGGGGAGGTCCAACAACCCCCACGACATCAACTAAACCTAATTATGTCCCAAAGGCCCCATCTGCAAATACCATCACACTGGGGGGTTAGGCATGTGAATTTTAGACACAGACATTCAGTCCAATGCAAAAACTGTGTTCATTTTCTGACTATGATTTAGTCATTTTCTGAGTATTGTACTTTTTATTTTCCCAGGTGATTCTGATGTACCTCCAGGGTCCCCACTTTGAACATCTATGGTATTTTGTAATGAACTGGTAGGAAATTGGGCTGAACTGTTAATGGCCCTTGGATGCTACCTAACTTGGAAGGATTTTGGGATTTGTGTTATCCCCAGCACCCCCTTGTTTTCTTAGAATTTGCCCTTCTCTCTTTAAAACAAACAATCAAACATTTAGCCAACTAACAAGAGTTTGGTCAATGTAGGTCTTAGAGCACTCATTCTGCCATTTCTTGTTTTAAACATCAGGTCTACTTCTTGTGTCATAATTATTCTAAGGGCTTTTTACCATATGTTGTAACAAGCTTTGTATGTGTGTTGTATATATGGTAATCCTTATTTCATGGGCTTTTCTCTGTTTATTATCTTGGATTAGTTGTCATGGGCTGCCTTCCAAAATTTGTTTTTTAAATCAGATGTTTGGGTTTCAAAATATATTCTCCCAAAGAAATGGTGATAATATGGTAGGTAGACTCAAATTCCTCAAAGTAGATTGAGAAGATCCACTAAAACCTTTGGAATGAATTCTATAGTTGAGCACAGTGGTTATGCTGAAGTTCTCATCAGGCTTTTTTGCCAAGTATTCCTTTCCCCTACCTCCACCTGCACCCCAGCGCCATGGTTCTCTGTAAGTGGGAAATTGCTACAGTGAGAAAGAAATGTGGTGGTGGTGGGAGCTGTCCCTTGGCTGCCCCCACTTTGTCTGCTGTTTTGGTGATGAGTGTCTGCCCACTGAGAAGACACAGCTAGGATGGGCTGTGAATTCAAATGAGTCAGCCCTGTTCTCAGACACTAAGTTTATCCATTGAAGAAGTTCTGTATTTATTCTGGGAACATAATAAGAACTCTTGGTGTGACGTTAATTAACTTATAATGGGAAAGGGAGCTACTGAAGAGAAGTAAAGAGTTTGGCTGGCAGCCCATTGACCTGACTTAATTACAAAGCAGCTTTCAAATGAATAGTCTACAAGTCAGCTCTATCCATTAGTGCTGTGTGCTCACAGGAGCCGCAGTCAGAAGGGGCTTGGGTTAGCTGGAGAGTTTGATGCTTGATGATAGAAGAGTGGGTGCCTGTTGCATGGACACCGAATTTAAAAAGCCATCAGATATGATTAGGAAGGAGACAGGGGAGAGCATTACCGATAGAGACCAGCACAGGGAAAGCAGTGCGTCACTGGGCTGCTGATTCCATTCCAGCAAGGATTTCTGACTTTGTACCCTGTAAACTTGAAATAAACTGTCACCCTTGAGGATTATGTATAGCAGGGCAGTGCGAGCACTGGAAATCTACTCCTGTCTGAATTGGTAGAGCTGGTGTGTACGCCGTGGCTGTGAATACATAGTTGTGGAATTAGATGAGCAGGAGATGGAGGGGCAGCTCTGATAAAGAACTTCAGGGGGAATTAATCATAATCATAACTAGTCGTAATCATTATGAGTACAATTTCCTCTAACTTCTCTGGCCTTTAATGTCACTAAGTGCTCCTCAGCAATGCTGAAGAGTTAAGGTTTTTTTTAACTGAAAAAAAAAAGACTGAAAACCCTGTTCTTTCTAAGGCTAAAGAAACCATGGACCCCAGGGCACTGCCATCCTGTGTGATGAAACACCCAAATCTAAGCTGCTGAACTGGGGCCTCCTGGGTGGCCTGCTTCATGGGAGCAAATGAGCACAACAAATTAGTGCAGCAGACCTAAGTCTCACCCCCAGGAAGTACTGGTTCGCTGAAGTGGGCAGTAAATTGATAGCTTGTAGCTCTACCAACAGATGCCCCAAAGAAGCTGCGGTCCATGTTTGTTTTCAACTCCTGTTTTTCCTGCTCTCTCCTCTGTTTCTGCATACTCTCAGACTCACTAAGCTACCCCCAAGAATTTGCTGGATAATTTACCCCAAACCCTGCTTTCCCCACAAGATCCCCTATAATTGCTGGTTGGATGGGACGCAGCTCTTCTGGCCACTGTGGTGATTGACACCCATTCCTCTCCTGGCAGTACCACTTTTCCTGAATCACACCATCTCCCAGCTCTGAAAGGTGGATTTCGATGATTTCTCTTACTGCTTCTAGCTCTAAAAGTCTCTAGTGAGCTAGCCCAGACTAAAGACAGCTGCCATCTTGACTGACAGAAAATGATAGAGTGGGTGGCCCTGGAAGGGACATCAGATGTCATCTAGGCCAACCTTCTCACTGCATAGATGAGGATGTTGGGACTCAGAGCCATGAGTACCTGCTCAAAGCCACACATCCAGTCAGTTACACACGCATAAAGACAGCTTTGTCTTGATTTTGCTTTTCAGAATTGATTAACATGATGCATGATGACTCTGAAATTAAGTGTTTAGTGGACGTAAGTCTCTTTACCAGGCATCTCTACTACAAAGTGATGCCTTGCTTGAATTTTTTCCTTACCTACCGAGTACCCCCCTATTATGTTTTAGTTAAACATGGGAATAGAATCCTTAAAGGGTAAATGCCTTGGAATTTTGTTTCTTTAAATAAATGGCTAAGAATTGTGCTTCAGAGCTTGTCCCAAAATGTGGTCAGCACAGAGAATCACAAAGTTTCTTAGGCGTTCCACGAGGTCTTCCCAGGATGCTCCTTGCCGCGGGTACGAGCAGTTTCACGTCTTGAGGAGCGTTTGTTCATCAGCCCGCTCCCAACTTCACAGCACAAAATGCATCTGACTTACTCTGAGCCCTCTCGCTTCTCCATGCAAAGAAAAAAATGTCTTTAAACTGTACTCTGAATTGCCTGTGTGATCTTGGTTTACTTACTTGTTCGGTAAGGTCTCCGGTGGGTGCTGTAAGACTGTTTTCTCCATGGGATTGGTGTCACTTTACTGTATATACAGGAATCTTTGATTGGTGAGGAGCTTGCCTCTGTGACCTGCTAAAGGAACATAAAATCTGCTACCTTGACATCTCTGCAGCTGTGCAATCAAAAATAATTTGTTGAGTCAATGGTTGAAAAGGTAACTCGCTGTTGGTTGACGAGACAGCATAGGGGCAGTAACCTAGTCTTTTTCTCTTAAAAAAAAAAGGAAAGATTCCTGTTAAAATTACTTAGTTTCTCCAATGTGTAGACAAGTACAAAGAATGATATAACACATTCCCTCTGCCCATCACCATGAAGTCTAGTTACTAGTGCACTTTCTGTCACCCTCACCAGCCCTCTTTTTCTTCCTGTCGCTTTCACCCTCTACCAAAGTAGGTGATGTATTTGTTTCATTTACTGTGTTGACTCACTAAGATGTAAGTTCCCTGAGGGCAGACATTTCTGATCTGTGCTTCCCTGCGACCCCCCCAGTTACCCAGTGTCTGGCATTGTTCTTGTATTTGCACACTGCTCTATATCAATCGAGGAAATGAGTTTTTCCGCATTTTCTTTTTATGAAGTAGAATGCAGTTCGGGGTGCCCTGCACAACTGCCTACCTTCCCCCAAATCAAATTTCCCTTCTTCCCTACCTCTCCCGAGGTGACCAGTATTGTGAATTTTGGTGTTAATCCTTCCTGTGCTTGTTTTTATATCTAAGGATGTGTGTACCTATTAACCACTGTGTAGAACTGTCTTTTAGGTGTTTGGGTCATTTTTGTAAATGGTAATACAACCTTTCTGGTTTAGCACTGAACTGCATGCAGGACTGGGGGACAAACCCAATAAGTTCTGGGATGACTGGTAAGCGGGACTCCTCAAACCCTCTTTAAGGAAGACTTTCCATGTGCCTTGAATAAATGCTGAAACGAATGTGATTCATGCACCAGACAGCAATTAAGCTTTAACGACAAAGAGTGAACCTGTCTGGGTTTTCTCAATTAAAGTTTAAGAACTAGATGCGCTTAATGTGCCTGCGCCAGAAAATTGGCCATTTCTTTACAGTTTTCTCCATTAAAGGGGTCCTAATGGTCCAATTGGAAAATCTAATTAAGAGTTTAAGTGGCCTACAGTTCTCAGTGAAACTTTCTTCCTTCCTTTAGTTGAGGCGAGAGAAGATCGACCTTGAAAATACTTTGGAACAAGAACAAGAAGCCCTAGTTAATCGTCTCTGGAAAAGGATGGATAAACTTGAAGCCGAAAAGCGGTTTGTTTAGTTGTGCTGTTCACTTATGGTGGGGGGGCAGGGGGGTGTCTGGGGCACTGTACCTGGCATGACTGAGGCGTAACAGTGGGACAGTTTAATTCCTTGGTTGCTGCATGTCATTTTAATTTGACAAGCGGAAACAGTTTTGAAAGCCTTTGAACTATCCTCATGTCAGTCACTTCTTTATAGTTCTCTCTCACTGTCCCAGCAGAATTTCTTTCACTTGGTGTTAAAGGCTATGAAGAAATTAGTTAAGGAGCTATGAGCTAAGGAACCTTTGGCTTGTTCTGGTAGATGGTTGTAGTTTCAGGTTTTGAACATGTTGGCCTCCCCAGCTGTTCTCTGAAGTTCTCGGGTTTATCGCACATCTCTAGAATGGACTTCGTTAGGAAGGCTGAGATTTTAATAGAAAAATTACCGTCTATGTATTTTAAGACTTGCTATAAGGATATATTTGTACATTTTAAGGTTCTGGTTCTAAATGTTAAATATATGTACATGGATGTGAAATATTCAACAGCACGTATGTCTTGAACCTCTTTGTGCAAGATCCAGCCAGGCCCTTATGTTTAAATATTGTGTACTTTGGGGTATATGGAGCAGGGCTCCAAGAACGGCAGGGAGGTTCTGTAGGTGGGGGCGTTGGGGTGGTGCAGTAAGAAAGTTTCTTTAAAATGTTCATCCGTCTTCTTCACCAGGATATTTTGTTTGCTAACCAGAGGCGTTTTGCCATGAGTGTTTGGTTTGGATGAACATCCATAAATAAAATAATTTGTTCATCTCAAGATTTGCAGCATTTTCATACCGTGAAAATGATTCAAGCTGTGGGTGAACCAGCTGTTTTGTATTATTGTCGGGGTAGTAATAAATTGAATCATGAAAAGTTATGTAATATAATAAATGTAGGGAACCATTATAATATTTATCATACTAGTTTTCTCAACAAGGCCAGGCTTGAGGGTAATCCACAGCTTGCACTTGGGCAGACTTAAAGGTAAAAAGTTAAAAACCAAACTAAACCGAAAACTTCCCGACAGTTTATAAGAGGGGGCTTAGCGATCTGTTGCCAGTCTGTTTTCCTCTGCAGAAAGCAATTGGAGGTGTTAGATATATATATTTTTATATATATATAATATATCTAAGTACCAAATTATTGCATTGAATAATATGAAATTGTCATTTTGTAGAATATATTTGAATATTAGCATTTTATGTGCTTCAAACTAATAATAATTTGTAGAAAAGGTGGGACCCCCAATTTTTAACCCACTAAGTTTTGGTTTTGGTTGTTTTAAATCTCTTTACCTTTGCTGAGGCCAGAAGCAAAGGGTCTTCAGTCTAGTTAGCAATGCCCTCAGGGCTGGTTTTTCAGGAGGTAAGTTTAGAAGTAAGTCTCTTTATGGAATGCCACCCTCCAAGGAGATGTATAGTGTGCAGTTCATAAGTTTCAAGTGGAAAGCAGTGAGAGAGTAAAATTCCTTCAGTATCTCCATTCCCTCAAACCCAGCATGTGGACCATTTAGTCAGCAGATCATTCTGATTGCCTAGTGTATACCAGACACCCTCACTGGAGATTTATTAGTAATACTTAATTACCCGTGGTCATTTAAAAGGAAAAAAAGAAAGTGGATTCTTCAGCTCTGCCCTTTGACCTAAATAAATACCAGGTAAGGGCAGCGAAGAAGTTGATAGAAAATGGGCAGAGGGGTTAAACAGTTTGGTAGATTCTGGCGATTAACGGGCGCTTGCTATTAAAACAAACCTTCCTGGCTAGAATCTGGGGCCTTGTCTTTTAAAAGCAAACTGTTTTTCATTGTTGGAATTTTTCTTTGCAACAAAGAATCCTGCAGGAGAAATTAGACCAGCCGGTCTCTGCTCCCCCATCGCCTAGGGACATCTCCATGGAGATCGACTCTCCGGAAAACATGATGCGGCACATCAGGTTTTTAAAGAATGAAGTGGAGAGGCTGAAGAAGCAACTGAGAGCCGCCCAGTTACAGCGTATGTAGCCTTGGCTTTGCTGGTGGTGTGTCTGCAGAATTCATCCACTTAATACAGGATTTTACTTACACTTTGAACGTGTGTAAATCACATTCATAATGTATTTCATTGTCAGTACATACTTCTGTAAGTCTGTCATCCTGGAGTAGATTATTTTTAAAAATATTGTAGTAGGGCAGGGCAAGTAGTTTAGAATTCTTCTGGGAAATAATTCACGTAATTTCAGGAGGGCCCAGAATCACAGAAACTATTTCTAACTTTCTCCCTGGTGTTCGTCTCTCCGATTATGCTAACAGAAGCAGGGCGGGCGACCTCCGTGTGCTTCGGGGACATTAAGGCAGAGAATAGTGTTTATCTACGCTACTACCAAAATTCCGTCTCAGCTAACCCTTGTTCATGGTACTTTTGGAATTTACCCTTTTTATTTTTGGAAATCAAAGCTGCACCCACAGTAAACATCTCTATATACAAATATAGTTTGATCCCTGTGCAAGAACACCCCGAGGATAAATTCCAGAATGTGGATTTGCTGAGTCAGATGAACTGTGCATGTAAAATTTTAGTGATTCTTATCTTATGTTTTTGAATCTTGAAGTTCATTGCAAGTTCTGTTCAGTCGTGCATCTGGGTGGGTACATGAAGATCAGACTGGGAGCTCCTACTGCTGCTGTAACAGATGAGCACAAACTTAGTGATTTGCAACAACACAGATTTATTTTATTACAGTTTTTGGAGGTCTGAGGTTCAAAATAGGTCTCATTGTGCTAAAATCAAGGTGTTAGCAGGGCTGGTTCCTTGTAAAAGGCTCTAAGGGAGAATCTGTTCCCTTGCTTCTGGAGGCTGTCTACAGCCCTTGGCGCATGGCTCCTTCTTATAATCGGTGTCACTCCCACCTCTGCTTCCTTGTCTCACCTTTTCACTCTGACCCTCCTGTCTTCCCCTTTTAAGGACCCTGTGATTACAATGGGCCCAGCCACACAATCCAGGATGAGTTCCTCACTCAAGGCCCTTCATCACATCTGCAAAGTCCCTTTGCCACGTAAGGCCACTTGTACACAGGCTTCAGAGATTAGGCTGTGGACATATTTGGGGGTCCAGTATTCTGTCTAACCCAATACAGGTTTCTGGGCTTACTCTAGTGGGGGAGCCTGGTCCTCTGTATTTTTTTAAATAGAGGTGATTCTGATAGGTACCCGGGGTTGAGAACACTATGTATGTGGGTTCTGTGAAAACAAATCAAGTTCTCAAATGCTGGTTGTCTTAGGTGAGGCTATGTTTTGAGTTTCTGTGGTGTTGGACAGACAGAAGTCTTTCAGCACCGTTTGAACTTCTTTCGGTGCTGTCAGTTGACATTTCACTTCCTGGTGCAGACTTGCCTCGTGCTCCAGACACAGTTTTTAGAAGACATTTGGGGAGAATTTTTCATTCTCACTGCTTCCTTCCTACTTCACTATTTGGTCTTCGGAGAGACTGCAGATACCAAGAGAGGCATTGATGGGTGCGACTGCAATTTGGTGAGGACAGGGGTGCTGACCCGGAGCTGCAGCATGCGGCATGGAGCCGCTCACAGTTGTCTGGGTTGGGTTTAGAGGTTGAGTTCATGACTTGTCCTCCTCCACCTGCCTCAGCCTCGTTAGGTCAGATAACCTGGCCTCCTTTGAAAGCTCCTGGGGCACTTGGCCCCTCCCCACCAAGTCCAGCTGTGTCTGAACTTGAACCCTCCTCTCTGAATAGGTTCTCAGCTCTGGTTGAACATAAGAATCCCCTGGGGAGTTTTTGCTGTACTACTGGAGAGGTGTCATCCTGAGGGATTCTGATTTAATTGATTTGGCGTGGGGCCTGGGCATCCGTATTTTCTAACTACACACTTGAAAGGGAAGGCAAAATGTCCAGGCCACCTTTGGATCATACGGGAACCAACTCTTTGGAGCTGTCTGGAAGCCACCCTCAGTTGACGCTGTCTTTGAATGTTGTGAGATGGCTGAAGACGGAGGAGATGGAAGCACGGCCCCTAGTGTGCGAGTGGAGGGAGGAAGATGACTCAGGGGTGTAAATCCAGGTGCCAGCAGGGGGCACCCAAGGCATGCCATGGTGTCCGCCCTGCGCCTGGGTCTCTAGCACCTGGAGGCTTTGGGGCTGGTGCCTGCTCTATGCCTCTGGCTTCTGGGCTAATAGCTGAACAACCAGGAAGTCTTCCAGCCGCCACTCCTGGTGACTGATGTTCTTGGCTATAGATCCTTGTCCAGGGATCGCCGCTGCTGGTTCCCCTAGATGCTAAAGGATTGCCATTTTCTTTGAAAGCCAGTGTTTCCTCTTGAGCAATTATTCTTGAAGCCTCATGAATCCTCAGTTCTGTGAAGCTTCCCTATTTATGGAGAAGAAAGGCAACCTTCTCTGACAGCCCCTTCTACTTCTAGAAACAGTAAATACTCCGGGAGGCCAATCTCTTGCCTCCTGTAGAGCAAGTGAAAAATTCTGCACGTGTGCATATTTGAGATGAAATAATTTAAATCGTTTATATTAAAAGTGTGCTTTGTAAATATTTTCCCAGCATGCCTTCAATTAAAGAGATTTTTGCATCTGGATTAGACAGCAGGGTTTCTGGTTATGTTGAAAACAGCCAAAAAGGATTTAGTGTTTAGTGCACATAATAGTGCTTAATAATTTTGGTATTTTCATTTGAATTTCTAAAATAAGAATACTCAAGAACTCATTGATTCTGTGACGGTGCTATCTTGGATATCACTGAACACTTATCCAAAGTCATTATTTGCTAAGAATGCCAGACCTCCATAGAGTTGCTTAAAAATGAAACTAATTCAGTGGGCTTGGGAGTTGAAGTAGGGTCAGTTTGTGGGAGAGAAATGGTCAGTGTGGCATTGAGTGCCTTCCTTTCTACAGTATGAAACAGTGTCCTGTGGGACTGTCTCTTTGACGTGGTCATGGCCACTCTGAACTTGTAGTTGTTTTTCAGAAAAGAGAAGTAGATGGAGATTTCACCTTTTCCAAGTTCATTGGCTGAGACGGAAAAGGGGAGGACACGAGAAGATGGGTAGACGCTGAGTTTTGTATTCAGGTTATTTTGGTTACTTAGTAACAACATTCTGTCTAAGGTAGACCAGTTAGGGGTGGGGTAGGGAGGAATGTCTTGTTACCTTTATTGCCAGAGTGTGTTTGTGCCACAGAACCCTGCATGGAGTAACTCAGATGGGCAGGGGTTACAGCAGCTCTAGGTGACTCAGCAGGAGATTCCAGGGCTTCGTGAAGATGTCAGTTCTGCATTCAGATTCCTGGGAAAGATAATCTGGCTGGCTTAGCCTGGGTCCAGCGCTGACCCCGGGACCCGTCAGCTCTGGCCTGGAGGCCAGTGCTGCAGCAGAGACCTCTACTTGCAGGGCAGCTCCCGTGGAAGGGGTATCTGTCATAAAGAAGATGCCACCCCAAGAACCTGGCTATGTACAGGTCTTTACGTGCTGTCGGACTCAGAAAGACCATGCATAAGTCTGGGAAACAGAAACATACACGAGAAATTAGACTTCATTGAAATACTGATCTAAGTTGTTCACTATGTCAGTTTCTAGTTTGATGAAAAGGTTTATAACCGTTACCCAGCGCATTGAGTACACTGGTTCTGTGGCTCCTCTACAGTGCCCTGGGGGTGCGCTAGCAAGTGTGGCCGATGGGTGTGCTCCTGTGGGTGACCTACCCCACTGTGTCTGCAGCAGATTAGGTGCCAGGAGGGCAGCCTGTGGGCTGAGCCTGTTTCACCAGCGGACTCCCTCCCCTCTCAGCTCCCATGGTGTAGAGAGAGCCCTGGTAGCTGCTCAGTCCAGATTTGGCTGCAGCTCCACCATTTCCTCCTCTATGCAAAGCACCAGAGAAGGCGAGGAAGTAGTGAAGATGCCTGATCTCCCAGCACTGCTTTTCATATTTTTTTCTGAATGCAGATTGTTGGTAAACCTCAGTACTTGGAATGGACTTTAAATCCAGGTCTCAGCTGTTTGTGGGAGAGTGAGAATGACTCTCTCCAAACACTTCTCTGTCTGTACCACAGGGGCTGGACGGCTGTCTTTTTAAAGAGAGGAGTCTGATGGCCCGGACTGTGGTTTAATTGAGAACTCTGGCTTTTCAGATTCCGAGAAGATGGCCCAGTATCTGGAGGAGGAACGTCACATGAGGGAGGAGAACTTGAGGCTGCAGAGGAAGCTGCAGAGGGAGATGGAGAGAAGAGAGGCCCTCTGCCGCCAGCTCTCCGAGAGCGAGTCCAGCTTAGAGATGGATGATGAGAGGTGCGTGTGTGTCTAACGAGCGTTGGGGAAGCACTAACAAGAGCCCAGCCTCTGGCCTCGCTTCACGTCCATTAGACGTCAACAGAGGTGGCTGAAACGTTGATTTTTCGTAGTGGTGAATGCTGTCGCGTCCAAGTGGATGCCAAGAATGGGATAAATGAAGATTGACCCTTCTCCTTAAACACAAAACGATGGAAAAAAATTGCTTTTCCGAAATTACTTGGTGGGAGAGAAATGGAGGCGAGTGTTGTATAGAGGCAGTGTTTACGTGTGTTGTGGAATTCACCTAATCCTGCCCTGTTTAGGGCATGGGAGCGTCTTAATTCATAGATCTGGTGAGCAGGCGGTGGGAAGCCTGAGGAAGCACTTGCCTACGCAGGGTGATGGCTCTGCAGGAGGCAGGTGGGGGCTGTTGAAAGCCGGAGCCTTTGCTTTTGTGCACTTGGGAACGTTGGAGCTTTCTGCCACTACTTTTCCATAGTAAAACTAATGCAATGAGTTTATGTGCTCAAGCCTCAACATCAAGTCCCCTCATTGTCCCGCTGAGAAATGGGCTGAATAAGGGAACCATCCTTTAGTTAACTAGAGAAAATGTCTCTGTTTCTTCCTCGTCCAGATTTTCCTCTCCTTCACCACCCACCCTCCTCCCCTGTGCTTGGGAGCGAGGTGAGTGTTAGGATTCAACATCCCATGGGACTGGGCAGCCAGTGTCTCGGACCGGGTCTGCCGATGGCCGTGATGACTGGTACTGGCTATTGAAACTTGAGACCACGTGAGCAGTATCAGCTGATCCGCACTCAGGCTCTCTTATGAAATAGATCCAAAAGGCCAACAGGGCTTTTGATTAACTTTCTGTGGACAGTGGTAATATCATTTCATGAAAAATGGAAGATTTTCTATAATGAAGATCTACTTTTATAATTTAAAAGAATTGTTTTATAAAAACAGACTAACAGATCATACTATTTTAAATTTCTTCCTCATTTGAAAAGAATAAAGATGATTCTTTTTCTCGAAAGTTTATGTTACAAAACTATCCTCCTTAACTCTGAATTTCACTCATCTGTTTCTGATGGTGTTTCTCTGAAATTCTTCCCTCTAAAAACAGTTGTACTAAAAACATCAGCTAGAATAATACATAGCTTATTAACTACCTTAAGGCACGGAGCAGACCGTTGGTTGGCACACACAGCACGTGGTGCTGGGTTTTTAGAAAGACACCCTGAGGTCACACTTCTCACTGGGGTGACAGTAGCTAAAGCTACTTTAGGTTTGCAGACAAATATTTTTTTTTTCAGATCTGGTATTCACTCCAGAAGCTTTGCCTTACCTTTTTAGATCAGATTATCCCAAGTAGGGTACAGCTGCCCCATAAAGACTTCTCTGCCCTCCTTGCTGGGAATGATGATGTCTTAAGTGAGAGAAGAAAAATAGACACCTGAGACATCTGTGGGTGTGTTTAATTCCTTGAAGATCGGAGGCTGTCTTAGCTGTGTAGCTGGCTGGAGAGTACCAGAAGTCCGCCCTGGTGGCACCATGGTGGCCTGCACCGGGGAGGGCGGGAAGAGTGAGTGGGAGTAACCCGAGAAGTGCAGGCCCAGCTCGGGGTCGGTTTCCTTGGAGGGGGAATAATGCAGCGTAGAAACGACACTGACAGAACATCAGGGCTGAGATCGTCCCTGGGGTGGAAATGCCTGTGCACGTGGCCATTCCTTCCTTTGGCCATGCGGCCTGTGCAGGGTCGCTCATTAGGGAGTCTCTCGAGCAGAACTTGCTGCTCGTCCGCTCTGTGCTTGTCACAAAGTCAGGTCCGATATGACTTCCGGATCCAGGAAGGAGACAGACACGGCACGGGGCTACCTGCAGTAAGTAGGTGCTTGGCCCATGCATCTTTTATTACATCCTGCATTCTGACGCGTGAATGTTTGTTCAGCAAGGCCTGCCTTGTAAACGATTGGCATGCGGTTCACAGGATCACATACCTTTAAGCTTTAATTTGATGACATAAATATCAGAGGGCTTGTTCGTGTTTGCCTTTCGGGTCACAGTTTAAATGTAGCCACTAGAACATGGATGTGTCTGTGGTTCCTGGGACGGTGGAGGTGAATTTCTATGTAGCTGTTGTGTGATGGCGGGAAGCCTGGTCCTCTCTGTTGCACGGTGCAGCTCTATCAGCAGGAAACACCCCAGATTTCCTGACCTATAGCCCTGGGAGAGAGCTCTGCCCCGCAGTGGAGCAGTGTGACCCTGCAGGCTGTTGTTTCGGGTCTCCTAGCTACAGCAATCACATTCTAAACACTCAGGACTTTGACCTCAAGATGTGAACCCCAAACATTTTCTCACAGGAGCTTTGTTCAGAGCTGTTGGAATGCAGGCTGTTCTAACCATGCCTCCCCTCCTCTTAGGTATTTTAATGAGATGTCTGCACAAGGATTAAGACCTCGCACTGTGTCCAGCCCAATCCCTTACACGCCTTCTCCGAGCTCAAGCAGGCCGATATCACCCGGTGAGTACGTGCTCTGGCCTCCTTCTGTGGCGGGTTTCTGCTGCATGTAACAGGCATCGCTGAGTGTGCTACAGGGAACATACAAAAATCTTGTGAACAGATTGGTCATATGTTCTCCAGAAACATCAGAAACAATCAATACTATCATGAATGAGTGATAGTATTAGCTTGAAATGTTTAAGCATAAATGTTACAGTGCCAACTGGTTTTCTTTTTCTTTTTTTCTTTTTCTTTTTTCCTTTTTTTTTTTTTTTTTGTAACCAAAGTAATTTAACTCTACAAAACCTTTTCAGAAAGACTGTCGTTGACTATGAGGTCAAGTGCCAGTGGAGCGACAAAAACCTTGAGTAGATTCCTAAGATGCATGAAAACAAATCTTATGGATTCTCGCATTATATTCTATATACATTATCTCAATTTTAGCTTCAGAATAATTAACCCAGGCATCATGTTAAAAATGAGGAAGCAGTAGATGGCTGCTCTCTGTCTATGGAGTGTGTGTCTACTTTTAGTTTGAACTAAACACCCAACCCTGCACCTTTTGGCCTTTCTTTCCTTCTGAGACAGCCTGCACTCGGTCTATGGAGTGTACATCTTTCTAAATAAATCTACTTTTACTCAAAAAAAAAAAATGGGGAAGCAGTGGTTCAGAGATTCAGTAGCCACGGGTCCCGTGGCTGGGAGCGGGCAAGGCAGGGCGTGCCTTGTTTCCAGAGCCTGTGCTCTCTGGAGCATGAGCAGCCTCCTAACACTTGCAGCGATGGGTGAGGAGGCTTGGCCGTAGGAGGCCGGCCGTGCAAGAAGGAGCTGGCTTTGCTTCTGCATCTGGCTTTGCTCTGAGCTCAGAAGCCTTTCCCTCAAAGGCATGCTTGTCTTCCTCTGACCCCGAAAACTCTCTCCCCAGGGTCTCTGGCTTGGTACCAGCACAGCGTGGGCCTTTTGGGCCAGGAGGGCAAGTAAATGATCCAGCAGGGAAGAAAGAGGAAGCGGGGGTGGGCGCTGGCGAGTGGAGTGAGGGGAGGAAAGATGAGGTAGCTGGCCAGCGGACTGTGTCTTGTGACCCAAGTGACGAGACTGATCTTCTTGTGCTCGCTGGTAAACAGACTTTCAACAGAATTGGGGGGGAAAGTGGGGGGGGCAGGGCGGGAGGCAGAGGGGCAGTTTCACAGCAGAAAAAGTGGGGTGATGGCATGGAAGGGTGGCAGCAATCAAGGTTTTGTGGTTTTGGACAGGAATGCAGCTTCCTATTAGGTGACATCTCATTTCGTCTTTGGTAATAATGAGACCAGGGGAATGCCCTTCAGGTGGACGGAGAAATGGGGCAGTGGTGCCAGCGGCTGCAGAGAGTGGGACGTAGAGATGGCGTGCTTTTATGAGTTTAGGGTCCAGCCCAGCATGAGCTGCTGTGACTTTTTGGTTTTTAAGAAGAGAAATTAAAAAAAAAAAATCCAACTCAAAGTGTGCAGCTTTTGTCCACTTCAGGCCAGCATGCTCCCCAGCATCGCAGGGCGGAGTGAAGAGGTTGGCCGTTTGCCAACGAAGAGGACTTTCTCTGGTGGGTCAACAGCATGATCATCACTCTTCTTCTTGCCTGAAGGATGTTTCTGAATGCTTCTCCTACTCTGCAGTGGCCGTTAGGTCTCTCCAGAAGCTTCTCTTCCTCGCTGCTTCTCAGTTCTCCCCAAATAGTGCTTGGGTTTCATTACCAGGATAAAGGTCATCTTTGCCTTCTGATTTATGCGTGTAGAAGGAAGTCATGAGTTAGGAAGGAGCAAGATGGGGGGTGGCTTTTGCAGTCGGTAGTGATGCTGATTCATATGAAGTATAGTTTAATGTTGTTTGATTTGTTTAAACCTAAAGAACTCTATAGAGGTTTGTAATTTTCAGTTCGTTAAATATAATGTTGTGGTCACTGAAGAAAGAAAAACGAAAGTCAGACCGTGGTTGGGAGTATTAACTTCTATGGTAATAAATACTCGGCATCTTACTCCTTGTACAGAATTTTGGCTTTTACTGCCCTGGTCCCTGTAGTGTGGGCTTGCTTGTATAGGCAGGCTATTTGGTTTTCCCTTAAACTACATCATAATAGGTAACACTTAGGGGTTTTTTTTCTTCTTTCAGCCAGCCTAGGTGAGAACATTTGTGTCCTGTTTTAAGTTCTGTAATATCATCAGAGTAGATTTTAATCTCCTATTTGGCAGTGGAATTACTCCTATTTTAATCTAGTCCATTGCTGTCTTATACATAATACACATTAGCAAAATCTTCTTTTCACATTAGTTTTTATTGGAAGAAGTTGTGGTTCTCAGCATTAAGAATTTCTACTCACTTCCTTAGTGGAATGATGCTGTTTAGGTCGTTTTCATTTCCATTTTAAGCATTTCGACTCTTCTTCCTCCCTTATCATTTCTGCTCGACGTTGGCAGTCTTGCATTCTCAGCAGCTTACTGGGATATTTTAAGTGCTGTCTCACAATTTGATTGAGAGGTATGATTCCTAGAATTTATGAATGGTCCGCTTCTTGACTGTATGTGGACTTAGGGAGACGTGTGTAGGTTATAGATGGGGACAGTATTACTTTTCAACAATTGTTTTTCAGATTGTTCACTGTCCTATACAGTCTGAGTTGTGTATGTAGTCCCAGTTGGTGTGCCTACATCAGGCATGGGGAATAATGAAGTTTTTAAAAGGGGTCTACACCCTACTAGCAACAAGCATACCTATCGCCCAGATCTTGGTTTCTAATTGCATTCTCCACTGAGAAGAACTGGGGCTCCATGTAGCAATGGCTGTTCCTAGGGCCTGGGGCAGGGAATGCACGAGATGAACCTGGACAATCTGGCAATGCCAGAAAGTAAGTAGGAGCTCAGAAACAGGTTGAGGGTTGTGTCCAAGAGACCCAGGAGCTGAGAGAGCTCCCAGCGGCCAAAATGGGAACAACTGGAGCTATAAAATAAACAATGTAAAATAAACAATGTAATATTAGATGATAACCCAAACATAGAACAAATATCCATCAGTTCACACTGATTATTAAATAAGTGACTGAATAAGTAAATAAATGAGGGAGAAGAGATAAATCTCCCATATAGAAGAATTTCAAATAATTTGCATAGATTCTCTATCCTCAAGGCAGTGAAATAGCTCCCCACCCTAAGTGTGGACAGAACATAGGGAATTCTTTCCAAAGAATACAGTATGAAAGGGAGGGAAAAGAGGGCCTTCACAATGGAAAGTCTCGGCGGACACTGCCCCAGCCTGGTGGGCAAGGTCATCTTCCACAGTGGTCAGTCATGTCGGTGATGCGTTCCCTTGATAAGTGATGAGGAGGGCACTCTACCTCTGTGGTCTTCCTCCCCCAAACCCACAACCTCAGTCTACCCACGTGGAAAACATCAGACAATTGAGGGACATTCTGTTTGTAACAAACTGGTCAATATACCTTAAAACTGACAAGGTCATCTAGAAAGAGGAATATTGAAGACCTGTCTCCGCCAGGAGGTGCCTCAGGAGACATGACAGCTAACTCTAACATGACATCCTAAGTGGGTTCCTAGAACAGGACCAGGACACTAGGTAAAACCTCGGTATGGACCTGAGTTAATAATAAGGCATCAATATTGGTTTATTGGTTATGATGAAGGTACCATACTAGCATGAAAGGTTAATAATAGAGAATCCGAGTATGTGACATGCAGGAACTCTCTGTATTGTTTTTGCCCCTTTTTGTAAACCTAAAACTGTTACAAAAAAATTAAAAATTTATTTTAAAAAAAGCTACTGAAACAGATGAGATCACTTAGTCATGGAAGATAGAGGGAGAAGAGAAAAAACCCTCCCATCTGCTCCTGAAGTGACTCTAATATTTAAAGGTCAAGTACAGGAGGAAACCTGGCAAAGGAAATGGGACATTGCCACCAGGGAAGGGGAAGGAAAGTAGGTGTACGATGTCCCTGGAGTTAAGACACAGCATTTCAGTGAGGGGGGTGGTCAGCCCTGTCCGTCATTGCTCTGAGGTCAGGTGAATTGAGGAGTGGAGAATAGCAGTGCGGCTGGCAGCACGGGAACGCCGCTGACCTTGGCAGGAGCAGCCTCGATGGAGCGATGGAGACAGAGCCAGATGGGGAGCGTTAACGAGGAAGTCGTATCTCTAGGGTATGAAGGTTTATAGGGGTGGTGCTTTCATGTGTGACTTATCAAACTAAAATATCTTCCAGGGAAAAAAAGGTGCCTGCCTTCAGTTGGTTCTACATTGTTTTGTTTTTTGTTTTTAGCAAAGATTTGTTAGAGGAAATTTGGAGGCAGTCAGACAGGCATCAAGAAGCAGAAGTCAAGTCACCCAGAATCCTTTTATCCAAGGGCAGTGTTAATAGTTCAGTGTTGTTTTCAAGTGTGCCCTCTCCCTGTCCCCCACTCCTCTTACAGGTTTCCTTTAGGTAGTTGGTTTTCTATGGATGGTACATGTCTGTCTCTTGCTTCATTTTGCTTGGTGTTTTTTGGTCATGAATTGCTTTAGTGAATCATTTTGAAAATTTGCAGTCTTGAGCTTGTGGACAATGAAATAAATCTTAAATAAATTTTTACTTAATGCACTTCTGCATTTCTGTATCAGAGCAAGAGCAGTTTATTCCAGCACTAGCTTCACAGAACCATCGTGTTCTATTCAGGAGGTGTTTTCAACCTAGGTTTTGGGGGGATTCTTATCTTTTATTATACTCCTGGGCCAGAGGATCAGATGCATGATGATTAGAACTTAAAGGAAAACAAAACTTAGTAAGACACGATCTCTGGCAATTTTATGTATTTTATATAACTAAAAAGTTAAGTAGTCGTACCGCCACTCAATCACAGGTTACCCAGCAATAAAAAGAAATTAGCTTAATACGCATAGTAACTTGGATGGATCCCAGGGGTGTTTTGATGAATGAAAAACTAACCTCAAGGGGTTATAGACTACGTGATTTCATTTCTGTAACGTTCTCAAAGTAACAAAGTGACAGTGATGGAGAATAGATCAGTCGCTGCCAGAGGTTAGGGTTAGAGGGAAGGTGTGACTGTTAAAAGGACTAACACAGGGGAGTTTCTTTGTGGTGATGTGATAGTTCTGTATCCTGATTGTGGTGGTAATTACTTGCCTCTACACATGCGGTGAAATTACATTGAACTGTACACATGCGCGCACACACGCACACACACGTGTGCGCGCACACACACACACAGTACGTTAGAAACTAATGAAATCCCAATACAGCCTGCACCTTAGTCACTAGTATGAGACCAATGTCAATTTCCTGGCTTTTGACCATATGCTGTGGCTCTGTAAGCTGTCGCTGGGGGAATCTGGGTGAAGGGTATGCAGGGACCCTGTAATATTTTTGCAACTTCTTGTGAATCATAAACGATTTCAAAATAAAAGGTTATGATAAAATTAAGTTACAATGTTTAAAAGGCTAAATAATTTTAAAAAGAGACTCAAAGAAGAAAGCCGTGCCAGCTGGGAGAGCTTTTGAGCTGGGCCTTGAAGGAGCAGTTTAGCGAGCTGGAACTTACTGAGCCCTCACTTTGTGCCAGGCCCTCATTTTATCCTCACAGCAACTTAGGAGGGCACTGTGATAATCCCGTTTTACAGTTGAGGGGTCTTCTGTCCACTGTCACTCAGCGCCATGAGGTAAAACTAGAGTCCGAGATGACGTGACAGTCAGCTCTAGATTCTGGGCTCTTTACTCCTTCAAAGGCTGAGTGAGGTCCTGGTGGACAGGGGAGAAGGAGGGACCAGGTCCTGTGATAAAGAGAAGACAACAGGCAAAGGGCAGAATCAAGATCGGTAAGTTTACTATGGTTCTTCTCCCCGCCCAGGAGCCCTGCTCCCCATAGATCTCATTCATCTGATTTGGGGTCAGGCGAGGGCTTTGATACGCGGTACTGCGAACAACTAATCTAGACCAAACCCAGATAGTTTGGAGCCAAATGCAAGCCTTTCTAATAGCCCAAGAGGGATTTTTTTTTTTTTAATTTAGGTCGGCAATAGGAAGTCTTTGAAGATTCTTGATTAGCAGTTTAACACATTCATAATTAGCCTTGTAATTTTGGACAATAGGCTTAATTTTATTATTGCTTTTTAAAATTACAGATTGAACCCCGTGAGCTTCTCTATCTGGGGATAAGGATTCACTTTCAAAGCCTTTCTCCTAAATGTCATCATTTTCATAAGAAATGAAATTAGGGTTGTATTCCCCTAAGGCTGTTTAAAGAAAATCTCTTCTCTCCCCCGGCTGAACAAAGTCCTTGTGATACAAACAAAAATCACAGTAAATGACCACTTAGCTCCCAAAGACTTGTGTTTTACCCTGGACCTCCATTTCGTAAATGGGAACCCAAAATCCACAGTTGGAAATGGAAATAGGTCAGATAGAAAGCAGCTCTAGGTGACAGTCAAACCAAGAAATAGAGGGGAGAGTGTAGCTCAGTGGTAGAGTGCATGCTTGGCATGCACAAGGTCCTGGGTTCGATCCTCGGGACTGCCACTAAAAAAAAATAAATAAATAAAAATAAACTTAATTGCCTCCCCCACCCTAAAAAAAAAAAAACTTAAACTGCAAAAAAACAAGAAATAAAATCCTTAACATGAGCTGTTGAGGGCACAGACAAGTTCTGGGACAGGACAACTGAAGGTAGAAGGGGCACTTGTGGCATATATGTGGCTTTTGTTTCCTTCATTGAATATCCTGAAGTTGCCAGGTTCTCACTGGTGCTTTTTATTTGCCTTTGTGGCTGCTAAACACACACACACACACACCCCCAGACACACAGTGGTTGTGTCTCATTATTACCACTGTATCTTTTCACACTTTCCCTTTTCTTCCATCTGATTTTTACTTCTTTACTCTATTTTTTCCACTTTATTCTCATTTCTTCTCACGTCTTCTGCTGCTTTTGTACATCTCAGTTGGACTCTTGTCACGGCTTGACTTTGTTTTTTTTGTTTTGTTTTGTTTTAAGTTGAGATAAGAACGCTTAGCATGAGATCTACCGTCGTAACAAACTGTTAACCACAATTCAGCATTGTTAAGTAGGCCCAGTGTTGTGCAGCAGATCTCTAGAACTTACTCTCATATAATTGAACCTCTGTGCCCATTGAACAGCAATCCCCTGTTTCCTCCCCTCCAGCCCCTGGCAGCTACCATTATGCTCTCTGCTTTTGTGTGTTTGACCGAGACACCTCATGTAAGCGGTATCATGCAGTATTTGTCCTTCGGGGACTGGCTTCTGTTAATTAGCATGAATTCATCCGTGTTCTCTTTGAAAAGAATTTTCTTCTTTTTAGAGGTCAAATAATGTTCCATTGCATGTATATACCATGTTTTCTTCATCCACTCATCTGTTGATGAGCATTTAGGTTGTTTCTACATCTTGGTTATTGTGGATTATGTTTCAGTGAACATGTGGGTACAGATTTCTTTTCAAGATCCTGATTTCAGTTCTTTTGGATAAATATCCAGAAGTGGGATTGCTGGATCATATGGTAATTCTACTTTTAATTTTTTGAGGAACTTCCATACTGTTTTCCACAGTCGCTGCACCAATTTGCATTCCCACCGGCAGAGCACGGGGTTCCCATTTCTCTGCATCCTCATCAACACTTACCTTTTCTTTTCCCTGATGAGTAGTTGATTAGTGATGTTGAACATCTTTTCTTGTACATATTGGCTGTTTGTATGTCTTTAGAGAAATACCCTTTTTTTAAAAGTTTTTTTGGGGGGGTAATTAGGCTTATATATTTATTTTTTTTAATGGCGGTACTGGGGATTGAACCTAGGACCTTGTGCGTGCTAAGCATGTACTCTACCACTGTGCTATACCCTCCCCCCTGGAGAAATGTCTATTTAAGTCCTTTTAAAATTAGATTCTTTGTTTATTTGCTGTTGAGTTGTAGGGGTTCCTTATATGTTTTGGATACTAAGCCCTTTTCTGATATGTGGTCTGTAAATATTTTCTCCCATTCCATAGGTTACCTTTCTGTTGATTCTTTCCTTTGCTGAGCAGAAGCTTCTCAGTATGATGTAATCCCGCTTGTCTGTTTTTGCTCTTGTACCTGTGCTTTTGGTGTCCTATCTAAGAAATCATTGCCAAGACCAATGTCATAAATGTCCCCTGTGCTTCCTTCTAGGAGTTTTAAGGTTTCAGGTCTTATGTTTAGGTCTTTAATCCATTTTGAGTTGATGTTTGTGTGTGGTGTAAGATAGGAGTCCAGTTTCACTCTTTTGCATGTGGATCTCCAGTTTTCCCAGCACCATTTGTTGAAGAGACTGTCCTTTCCCTGTTGCGTATTCTTGGCACCTTCATTGAAGACCATTTGACCATTTGTGTGAGGGCTTATTTCTGGGCTGTCTATTTGTTCCAGGGCTTGGCTGTTCCATCCCTTGTTATCCATCCAGCAGGCCATTGGGTGAGCCTACTGCTTCTCTCATCTGTTTTCATTTTTGTGGGTAACTAAGAACTTCTGCATTTTACAGCCTCCTAGATGCTTGAAGACTCCAGATGATTGAGTTTGAAATAATACATACAAATTGTTGTTCTATTTCAGGTCTCTCGTATGCAAGTCACACAGTTGGTTTCACACCACCAACTTCACTGACTAGAGCTGGAATGTCTTATTACAATTCTCCAGGTCTTCACGTGCAGCATATGGGAGCATCCCATGGTATCACAGTGAGTATCCCCAGGGCAGGAAGCAGCACTGATGGTGGCAGCAACCGGTCCTCCGTGGGAGGCCAGCATTGATGTCCTTGGACATGCACCTTTCTTCCCTCCTGCTGTCATTTCACCTTAAACTTCTAGACACCTCCCAGCAGTCTGATACTGCATTCTGGTGCTGAAACTAAAATCCTTCCCAGGACGCAGAACTTCACCTTCACTTTCTGTGAAAAATTGCCCTTTGTGAAACATAATTTGAACTCTGGCCAATGCCTCAACTGAACTCTGCCCAGCTCCTTGCCATAATGAATTATTGTTGGTTGCCATAATGTCTAAAATATTTATTGTCTGCACCTTCACAGTTCACTGACCCTAAATATTCTTCCTGAAATTAGACTTATTTGAAGTTTAACTCAGAATTTTCTTTCCTGGAATTAGAAGGAATCTTAAGAGCATCTGGTTAAAACTCTGTTCAGGGGAGTGTTTTCTGTAGAGCTGGTTGTTTAGTTGACTTACCGAGCAATTGGACTTGTAGCTTATAGGGGTTTGAGTGCAGGGTAGAATTGAGGTAGAATTGATGAGGGAATCTTGAAAAGAACTCTCCTGTAAAAGCACGGAAGCAAAAGGAAGATATTTCTGAAGTAGTTTCGCTGGTTTGATGAGCTTTACGTAAAAGTGGGAACATTTTTGGTTGAGCTACAGCTTTCAGGATGTTGAACACTTGTTTGAGTGATAGAAGGAACTGGGGGTATAAAATGGACAGAAGAGATTTAAGGGGAGGACGTGACCGTGGTTTTTTAATTTTAGGATGGTCTCGTTAAGGGTTTGGTCAATGCCAGTTTCATAGCTCTTTCTAGGTGTAAGTGTAAACTCTGCCTCGTCTAAGTTTTCATTACCAGCTCGGAAACTCGCAGTGGCGGACAAGCGCATCGCCAGCGTTGTGTCTTTGCTGGTCCGCGCCGCCCCAGCCGCTGCTCCGGCACAGGCTGCGGGCGAAGCGAGCCGTCTGCACGCAGACTGACCTGCTGTTCCTGTCCTCTCTGCAGAGGCCTTCACCGCGGAGAAGCAACAGCCCTGACAAATTCAAACGGCCCACGCCGCCTCCGTCTCCCAACACACAGACCCCGGTCCAGCCACCGCCGCCTCCACCGCCGCCGCCCATGCAGCCCACGGTCCCCTCGGCAGCCACCTCGCAGCCCGCCCCCTCGCAACATTCGGTGCACCCCTCCTCCCAGCCTTAATGCATGTGCTTGGTCCGACTCTCGCATTGGGACTCGTGCAGTGGAGCCGTCTCCTCTACGCCAAAGGCTTCCTCCCCTGGCATATTTGGATCTGACTTATTTGCACTGAGGTTACCTAGGCTTCACTCTTCATTGTGTTGTAAACGTTTGTCGGAGACGCAGCCAGTGTTGTGGGTCTACAACACTAACCAGACGACTCTTTCCATCGGTGTTTTACTTGAATCTACATGTACGTCCATTCCCTGGCTGGAACATCGGCTATCCTGTATTTGGTAGTTCAGCAGCAGTGTGCAATTTTCGCTTGGCCCCAGAGCTTCATTTTCCTGGCTTTTAGGTTTGTGAAATAAAAAGGGATATCTTTTTTTATATTTTTTCCCATGAATTTGCAGAAAATTACGGAGCTGTTATTGCCCTCTCCCCCATTATAATGGTGTTTACCAAACATACCAGTAATTCAGCACTACAGTTCAGACCTTTGAAAATCGAGCTTTCAGTGTAGAATGGGAAGTCAGAGGGGTCAGTGCCCAAGACAGTATATTGTTTAATAGAGCTTTCTGCAGATACACTTTGTATAGATTATTTTCAGTGTATATCGACATCCATGCCTCTGGTAAAACAGCCCAAGGCAATGGATCACGTGGCTGTACCTTTTCCACATACATGGGGCGGATGATGATTGTATATCAAGGTGTGAGTCTCTCTTTATCCTGGATTTAATCTACCAGACTGGCCCCTCTCACGTGAGTCGATAAATGTTGGCCTGCCCACCAGTGGTTGCGGTGGCTGATGAGAACGTGCTGTTTGATTTCTGCTTGCAGAAGGCAATGTGTTGTAACAAAAACAGCTATTTTCCCTTTCCGGTGTTTATTTGTGTTCCCCTAAAATAGAGTTCAGACAAATATTTTAAAGGTGCAAAATACTATTTGAAACGAACATTATAGGAATATCTTGGCATAATGGCCAACAAAATACTTTATTGCTTGGCAGAAAAGAGAAGAGGTGTAGAGGAAAGTAGCACATTAGCATTGAGGACTGCTTATTTCGCCCAGTAAAAGCAAGTGCAGTGTACAAAGAAGTATATTCTGAATACATTATTTCCATTCATTTAGCACAAATAAATCATTTGGTTTCACTTTAAAGTGGAACATGGTGAGTCACTCTTTTCTTAACTCTCGCAACATCTTTATTTTTGCTTTTCAGCAGTTGCTGTTTTGTACTTTGGTAGTAAAGTGATTTTTACCACCTGTGTTTGCATATTTATATATGCTGTGGACAAAAAAATAACTTACTAGAGAATGTATATTTTATGATGAGAATGTGTATCTGTTGGATATAATCAGAGAACTGAAAATTAATTTATCCTTCACTTTTAAGAGTCCCTGTTTTGTGACAACCATCTCCAACAGCTAGCTTTTTACTGAACACACTCCTAAGCATAAGGAACCATGACATTGTAGATATTTAATGTTGTACAGTAGAGGAACCTCCATTTTTTGCCTTCAAGTGCATATTTAAGAGTTACAGAATGAAGAGAAGGCTTGTTGGGTAATAGTGTTGGACTAGCATCTCAAGAACTTGAGAGTAAAAGCAGCAGTAGGAGTGTTCACCCCTTGCAGCTTACACCCCCGAACTGAGAACATCTCTCCTCAATTGTTGGGAAGAAATTGTAGATCTATATCAATGTTTATTTATAATGTGTAATATACATAATCATAGTACAGTTCTCAAATACAGGGAAGAGGTTTGGCATTTAATTATTGAGGCTTGAGGTTTTTAATTTGAGCAGACAGGGTCATATCCAACCTGGGGATTTTACCAACAGCTCACTGTCTCCCTCCACCCACCCCCTTGGTACATGGCCATTCTGAGGAATTCTGAGAGCAGGCAGACAGACAGATGTTGCCTTCACGGTACAGTTCTCAGTTTTCCTTACAGGAGAAATATGGTATATGTTTACAAGAATCTTAGGAGATTGTAGATTTCAGTGCTTTTAGATAGTGTCTTACACTCACCCAAGTGATGTAACCATCATCCCTCCGCTTGCTGGCTATTTAGTTACTTCCCGAAAGCATAAAAGTCAAAACATTGCCATATGGTGGTGACTGAAAAAGCACTTGGAGTGAGCAAACAGTTCCTGATAAACGCCTTTTAGAGACAGGTTTTTGACATCCGGACTTCTGCAGAAATGTAGTGCTGGTTTCCCTAGACTAGTCATTTCATTTCAAAATAAAACACAGCTCCTTCAAACAGCACTTTGTCGCCATAAATCCAGTTGCCTCTCCCGGCCGACATTTGGAATTGATAGAACAAACACTACTATTTTGAATTGCAGCTGTCTCACGTCCTGTTAGTTTTATGACCCCGTGTGGAGCCTGTCACACTTGGGCTGTCCCTGCTAGAGCAGTTTCTTGGCAATTGTTTAGCCCCCAGGGACCTCTTAGGTTCAGATCCCAAACCCACAGGGGCTCTTACCCATAGAAGCTGATTTACCTTGGGCGCTTCTCCTGGGCCTAAATGTGGTTCCTGCTGTTTGCATTGCCCACCCGCCAAGGGTAGCCCTGGACTGACTCCCAGAGGCCCCCGAAGGCAGGTGGGAGCAACAGCAGGTTCAGTGGCTTCATTTTCCTGTCTGGCTGACAGAGACCCTCAGCTACCACTGTGCTGCTAATAGGATAAATACGCCAGATCACCACGCCTTTATACAAAACCAGATTACTTTCCCTGATACCTGACGCCTCTCTGGGCTCTGATTGCTCTCTCTCATCAAGCATGCTGGCATTCTAGACAGAATTATAGAAATTTGGCAGATGGCAGAATTATTTAAGATTTAATTGGACTCGATCCTCTGTTAACTGAAAGGAGTTTCAAATTCTGAGCTCCTGAGAGACTGACCACAATCATGAAATGAATGTGCGACCAGAACGTGGCTTTGACACCAAGTGCTGCTGACCCTTTGTAATTGGCTTCTGATTTGACCGGAGAGAATTCATAATGTGAATGTCTTGTTAACTGTTCCACTGTAGGAAAATAGACTACGTATCGCCCTTTGTTAGGTAGACATGAACTTCTCCTGCACGAAGCCTTGCTTGTAGAGGACGCCCCCAGTAAGGCAAGAAAAAGCATAGTAACTTGTGCTTTGAGAGCTCAATATTTTTATCTCATCAGTACAGAAGAAATATTTCTATGTAACTTGATCTTCTGTCTAGTACTTATAGATAACCAACACTGAAAACTTTGTAGTGATGACTACCAAAGAAATACATAGTAAAACAACCATTTATTTCCAAATTATTAAAGAGCCAGCCATTGACGCTGCTACGTGAGTTCCATGCTCAAGAGCCATTATAAGAGATTAAGGGGTTTTTAGGTTTTGGGGTTTTTTTTGTTTGTTTATTTGGGTTTTTTTTTTTTCCAGTTTTTTTTCTTTTCTCTTTACTTTTTTTTTTTTTTTTGGTAAAACATACACACACAGCTGTTTGCATAAAATTATGGGGAGCATTTTTCTGAATGCTCAGCAGTCGTGGTTAACTGCCAAGCCCTGGTTGCCTCTTGTAGGCAATGAAAGGAATCCTATGTTCATGATAGTGTGGGTGCTGTGTGTGTGCACGTGTGTGTGTGTGTGCATTCATGCCTTAACTCGGGTTACTGCTCAACTTCAGTTCTTGACTTAGTCTGCACTGTCATCTGGATTGTATTGTACATCTCGATCTGAACTTCATCCTGGCAAAAACAAAGTTGCAGGCACAACAGTGTAAGAATGCCTTCCTCCAGAAGAGGATTGGATCAGGTTGACCCTGAGCCTTCTTTGGACTTTATTTGGAACTAGGCATGGAAAGCAAAAGTGGACTGTCACGTGGAAGGACGCCAGCGAGGAAGAGAGGAGAGCCGAGTGCTAGCGTGTCTTTTGCCTCCACATATCTGTGCACACTGTACGTCGTTCATGATAGCTTGTCTACAACTTGACTAGGTTGGAGTTCTGGTAATAGTGGCAATCTTGACATTCTTGGTCAGAGTTTAGAGAGATGTAAGACTTCCAATTCATGTCTTATTTACTTCTTTATGTTGATTAGTCTTTGATACGTGTGCTGAATCAGAAACCTAAATAAAGATAATTTTTTAAAATGAAACTCTTGAGCCTTAAACCCTCTCTCTTTCCTTCTGATCTTTGAGTTGGAAAATGAACATTGTTTCCAGTTGCTTCTGACAGACGTACAACTGAATCCTAAAGGCTGCCTTAGAAAGGGAACTTAAGAAGTGGACCCCAAAGGGGCTGGTACTGCTCTGTTTCTTCATCAGGATGCTGTTACATGGATGTATCGAGTTTTTAAAAATTCCTGGCACTGTATGTTTATGATTGGCACACCGTTTCAAAGCTGTGTTGTGTTTCTATTGAAAACCATAAAAATAGAATATTGTGAAAAGGAAAGGAAAATCACACTCCTTGCTAAAATGTTACATATAAACAGATACACGTGTATATGCACGCACACACGTGTGTAGTCAGGCTTTGGAAATTGTTTGGTGTGTTAGCTTATTCTTACATCTTTACTATCTGTATGATCTTCCCTTCCTACCTGTAGGAAGCATGTTTTTAGAATCAGTTTTCAGTTTGAGTACCAGTTCCTTCACTGGCTCAGTGACTTAACCTCCCTGGAACTCAAGTTCCTTAGCTGTAAAAGTAATATATACTTTGCTAAGATGAGAAAATTGAGATGAAACCTCTAGTGCAGTCCTTCACACACCCAGTAAGACACAGACACATCCTTTCCATGTCTCTTCATCTAGGAAGAAAGTTACAATGAATATTTGGAGTGTTGTTTTATACATGTTTGGGAGGATGTAGCTTAGCCAGCTGTATTTTAGTAAGCCCCCAGCAGTCAGTCCACATTCTGGAGGGAAGAGCACAGAACTTAAAGCCGGATCTTGTCTTGGTGGCATAGTTTTCAAGAACCTGGCTGCAGTACCATCTTAGGAGAACACACTATTGAAATCTAGGTCCTTTTATGTATGAAAGTACTAAATAAACCTTGAGTGAGTCTTGACTCACTCTGGCTTAAGCAAGATCTCATATTAACTACTAGTTAATGAAAAGAGCTTTTAATTTGGTTCATCATTTGGTGAATTGACCAAAATCTCAAAATGCCTCTTTCCTTATGCCTGTGAAGTTTTAGTTGTAATTTGATGAAAATGTTGACTAAGAAATTACCCAGGACCTCTGAATTCAGGGCTTGTCTTCATCTGCCAGTTTCAATCTGTGTAATGGGGATAGCCATTCTTATTTCAGGTAGAATTTGAAGAAAACGGTATTTAAAACAAAGTGCTTTAACAATGTGTAAGTTGTAAAGATTTAAGGGGCATGTGCCCTACTTTTTTTTCTTTTAATACTTTTAGGGGCTGTGCATCCAATGATGCTTCTACAGTTGAAACAGTTGGCTCAGAATTGTTTTATGTTTATGTAAAACTCAGGTAAATCTGGGTCCTTGTTTTAACATACAGACTGTTGAAAAATACCTGGGGAGATGCAGTCGTATTCAGTCACTAATGTCTAAGTAAGACCCAGCCTTTTTAACATTGTTTTTAGAAATAGAGGAAGAAGTCAGTTCGTAGTAAATTATGGTTCGTGTCAAATGTTTATGCCAACATGAAAGACTGAATTCCTGCCCCTCAAAGTTTGATTATTCTGTCTTACATATGGCTTCTCATTCCATAGCACATTGAATGCTATTGAACTAAATGTATTTAGATCTTTTTCTAAAGATCTTATTTTCTGATACACTACTAATGATGAAGTGCAGCTTTGGTTACTAATTATCTCAAAAAGAGATTTTAGTAATTAATCTGAAAATTTTTCATCTTAAAATCAAAAAAAGGAAAAGCCAGACTCAGAAGTTAAACAGATGATAGAATTACTAGACAAGGATGCGAAAACAGCCGTTAGACATTCTCTGTGTGTTCAAGAAGGCAGGACACATGGGTATGATGAGAAAAATGAAACATAAGAAAGACCCCAGTTGAACTTCTAGAAACAAAACATGCAATATCTGAACTATGTAAAACAAAAAACTCATTTTCAGTCTTTTGTGGATTTATATTTGTGCTCCTTAATAAAATGTTCCTTTGACAGGCCACTCCTGAAATTCAGGTTAAGCCCAGTTAGCATACATTTCTCCCACCCGCTCTCCCCGGGGATAGCTTTATCTGGGTTCTGATGAACTGCTGCTGGGAGGTTATTAACCTTGGGGACAGACTGACTACTCTAATTCATCACTTTAATGTTGGACAGGAAGCCTCAAGTTTCAAGTAGCCAGGGACAGTAGTAAGTGTCCTGTGTGTTCAGGGCTGGTCTAAGTCCAGTTTTCTGGGCTTCAGTTTCCTTACCTATAAAATAAGAATGAGAACGTGTTGAGTCCAAGCTCATTCTGCTCGCTGCATGACAGGCCAATAAATCAAGAGACGAGATGCTGGGGCAAGAAACAGTGATTTTATTCAGAAATCCAGCATGTTGAGAGGATGGTGAACTAATGTCCCAGAGAACATCTTACCTGAGGTAGAAGTCAGGCTTCTTTATACTAAAAGGGAAAGGAGGGTGGTTGGTTGGTGCAAACTTTTTAGTGCAGGAATCCTTTGTTCTTACAGCTATCCGTGTAGGTCTAGTCACAATATTACTGTAAACCTCCAACAAGACAAATGTTATTCTCTCTTCTGCACCCTTTTTGTCTCTATATGAATGGAAAAGTGTTACACCTTTAAAGGTCAGAGCCTTGAGAATGGGCTATATGTGTGTTTCAGACCGTAGACAGCATTCTTTTTACAAAAGGTGCAGAGCCAGCATGACTCAGCACAGGCAAGAGCCCACAAGGGTTAGAGCTAAAGGAACAGACTTGACTCCGACATGGAGTCAGGTTTGTTCTCTGTGGCAAATGGGGTTGTTGGGATCCAGTGAACGCTGTTAAAATTTAGAGAGTGTAAGATTCTTCATATTGTATCTTCTTAACTATTTCTAATGTCACTTCTTTCATTCTACAAATATTTTAAAAATACGAATTGTGTATGGCACAGGGAAGGCAGTGGAGGACAAGAATCCCGCAGTTCCTTCTCTTTTGGCTTTTCCTGTTTACAAGTGTGGTAGTGCTGTGACCGGGGAAACAGCACAGTGGCATCCCACAGCACTGGAAGAGAGGAAGGGTCAGAGAAGACTTCCCAAGGAACGTGGGAACTGGGTGAAGAGTGGGACAGAAGAAACAGCACATGCGGGAACCTGGCGGTAAGAGTGTGATCTGAGTGGTAACTGCTTAGGTCCCCTGAAAGCAAACTGAGACAAGAACTTGGGTGCTTTTACTTGGGAGGTGAGTCCAGGAAGCGGAATGAGAAATAGGGACCAGTGTAGAGAGTGTGGATAAACCTGTTAGTACTGCGGGCAGTTGGTATTCAGTTGGGCTGGGTCTCCCCAAGGACTGATGTAGAATGTGTCTCAGTATTGTCTCATCAGAGGACAGGAATGCTGTCCTGTTCACCAACTTTTCTCACCTATGAGGTGAAGGTGCCCCTGGAGGGAATGACTCCCACATTTGGATTTTCTGGATTATGCCTCAGGCTTCCTGGAAAGCCTGAGACATTAAAGCCAAGAGTGGCTGCTTCATGGTTGTGTTTGTTTGTTTAGCACTTAATCTGCAGTTCTGAAAATCCTGTCTGAGAATGGGTGTGCTTATATCATGGTGCTGAAATGGTGACGTTTTGAAATTCAGAAGTAATGTTACATCCGAGTGGAATGCTTATTTATAAACTCCCGGTGCTTAATAATCAGGATGCAGGGATATGTACATGTACAACCAACACATAAGGGAGAAAATTTACATCAGCAATAACAAGTGTCTAAAAACCTGCTCCAGCCCCCGAATAACCGTAGGATTCCATTCACACCAGTTGTTTCGATCAAACTTCTTCGTCAGGTCACCTTGTAGGCAGTGGTATGTTCAGACACTGAGACACGTTCAGATACCGCTGTCCAGGATCTTGTGATCAGAACTGTAACAGAATAGACAGCTGCTTGTGTGATGTGACTTAATATATTGGACAGGTTCCCTCAATCAAAAGTATCCGGTCCTCACTCCCCCTGACCCCATCCCCCACCTCCTAGGTGCTGGAATTCCTATAGTCTACCATAATCATTTCCAGGCGGGTTTGTTTGGGGCCATGGTAAATAGCTGGGATGTACTTCAATTAGAAGGATTCTTTAATGAGGCAGAATCTGTCAGTTACAAATTCTATGGAAAGTCCCAGTCGTGTAAGACCACACGTCGCCCCCCCAAAATAGAACACTGATATTGAACACGTAACACTCTCTGTAAAACATGGCAATGCTTTCTGCTTAGGGGAACCATATTTTAATCCACTTAAGGCCTTCTGCGGGTATTGAAGAACCAGAGCTCAGCCTGCAGGGTATTCTCAGTTCTCTTCAATGTCTTGTGTTCACCAACTCCTCACTGATGTCCTAAAGGACATAGAAAAGAAACTTGTACCATTTGTTGAAACCAAAACCTGGGCAGATGACCTTGTTTCTCAAGACAACAGAACTGTGCCCCATGCTCAAAATGACCTTCCTGCGATGTCCTTTTGTCCCTGAATTTTCACACCATCACCCAAGCCCCAGTAATAGTTTCCTCTTTAACCTATTGAGTATTTTCATCACCCACAATGAATGAGTTTCGTCATTCTCTTTTGTATCCAGGCACCTCCCTCCACCTCCACTGGGTAGCCACTGATCTGTTCACTGTCCCTGTGGTGGCCATCCCGTTTTCGATGAGGGATGCTGACAAGGTGGGTGAGTGTTTGAGGTGGAATTAGGTGGGCCAAGGGGGTGTGATGTGTCAGATTTTCTACATGTGGCCTGGGGACCAGACACCTTTCACCATCATTTGGTTTGGTCTGAAGTAGTCATGAAAAAAATTTTTTCCCAAAGGTGGACAAATGTAATGTGTTTTATTTTCCTTTTTCTTTTCCCCCAGCTTTATTGAGAAATAACTGACATAACATGGTATAAGTTTAGGATGTACAATATACACACACACACACGTATGTATGTGTATCGAAATGATTACCACGATAAGGTTAATACATCCATCACCTCACACAGTTACAATTTATGAAAATTTGAAATAACTTTTAATTTAAAATAATGGAGATTTTTAATTCTAAAAAATCCAGATTTCTAATTTCTCTTAAAAAAAAGTCTCAGCAAGGCATCGCCCCTCCATTGCTCAGTCAGCCGGGTCCTGGCAGTAGCTGTGCCGGGGAGCAGAGGACACCTGCCCACTGTCAGAGCTGCAGTGGTCCCGCTGCCCAGCACACAAGTTCCTACAGTGTGGTCCCTGCAGGCCTGTGAGTCTGTGAACCCCTGGCATCGGGTACTTGAGGAATGAAGGAAGTTTGAGACGGCTGGAGCTTGTGTGCGTGCAGGAGAGAGAGAGAAGGGGGAAAAGGTAGGAGAGTGAGTGAGAGGTGACAGCTGAAGGCCTGTTAGGAGAGGGGCCTACCCCAGGAGCTCCCACACGTCCAGCTTGTGAGAAGAAGGTGGTCTGCAGACACACAAGGGACTGTGGGAAATCAGTCTTTCTCGTGAGCCTCTTGGGGAAGGTCGGCCAAGAGTTGAGGTGGGATTAAAGTGCCCCTGAATTCTCCGAGCTGTGGTGCCGCCTGACTTGCCCCTTGCCCTCCCCAGAGTCAACAGACCGCATGGTCTCAGCAGGCTGAGAGGAGGACGTGCCCGCGGGGTGACAGTTGGAGGCGAGATGAGTCAGACAGGAGTGCGGATAAGCACTTAACAGTCTGCTCTCTGGGAGAATAAGCCTTGGTTTGTCCTGCTCACCAATTTTCATGGTGGAAATACTCCCCACCTTGGCCAATTTCAAGCCACCGATGTGAAGTCCCTGAACTTGGAGAGAAAGGGGCAGCAGTGACAGCGCTATACGGCGTTTCTACCACACAGACACATCAGGTGTACGTGGCCTTGAATACATAATTGGAGTAAAATGTAGTAAAATAATTAGGAAGAGGGGTGGTTTGAGTATTTATTACCCGTGTTTTTAACATAATCACTTGTTATTTTATATAATTAGATTTTTATAGTATCCATACTTAACAACCAGCTCACAAAATTCCTGGAAATGTAACAGTCGACTCCCTTGAGCTTTTTGACCTTGTTCTAGGATACTTCTGGGCCAAGGGTCAGTGGAGGCTCCTGTTTCAGGGCCCCTGGTGTTTACATGTCCCACTGCAAAGGCGGTGGTGACAGAAGGGAAAGTGATTTATCTGGGGGCCCTCAAACCCCAAGCGCAGGTGCAGGCTCCCAGCAAGGCTGGGTCTGGACTTGGCAGAGGACAAAGGGTTGAGGATGGGACTCCGTCAGGACTCTCAAGGCAGCTGAGGCAGCAGCCCTGGAAGGAAGGGTCCCGTGACTGCTGCTCTGACCCAGACACGCCTCGGGCCTGCTCAGGCGTCACAGTCCCTGCGATCACAGTTACTACACCCGACTCGACCTTTACCTCCCCTCCCCAGCATCCTAGTTTCAGCCAGGATGGAAAGTCAGAACTTCATTCTGCAGAAGCAGGGGCGTTACCGGGGGGCTGAGAAGCTCTGCAGTGGGGTGGTTTCTCCCTTGAGTGTCCTTGATGGTAGGCAGTCTGCACTAGACTGGCTGCCCCTAGTCCCCATTCCTCTTTGTCTGGGTCGGGACTGTAAACTGAGTAAGACTCATAAAGTTTAAGTAACTTGCCCAGAATCACACAGTAAGTGGCCGGGCCAGACCGTCTGGCTCCAGAATGTGCTCTTAACTACTTGGGGGGAAAGAAATGTGGTTACAGGGTGGATGTATCACCGGGGGGCAGGCCTCACAGACTTAGGGAATTCCAGCACAGTGGTCATTGGCAGCAGCCACAAAGTCCTTGGGAAGATGCTGGGGATATAGTGGCATAGAAGGAGGGCGGGTGGTTCAGCTTGGAGGGAAGGGAAGCCTGTGAGCATTTGGAGAGGTGCCCAGTTCATCTGCATGTTCACGTGGGTGTTGGCAGACTGTGCTCTCAGAAGCAAAGAGACCTCCTCTCTCTGCACCCAGTCCAGCACCAGAGACCAGGGCCACCTGGATCAAAGAGGAAATGGATGCAACACCCTCTGGACAGTTGCTGTTAAAGAATTACTGTTCATTTCTTTCCAGCTATGATAATGGTATTATGTGGCTATTTCCTTTTTTTTTTTAAATGGTTTTAATTTTAGCCAAAATCTATTTGCCTGAGAACCTGGGCCCCAGATCCATGAGAAATACCAGGACCCTGGAATGAAAGTGCTGGAGAAGGCCACAGAGAGGAAAATCCATCCCGGGAAGATTCCAGGTTTACCTTGAGACCTTTCTCATCACTTTAGGCAGATTACGTAGTTAGGGGAGCTTTGCCCTTAAACATGAGTTCAGAGGCTTACTCAGCAGAGCCATTAGGGATAGGGTTTCCTGAGAGGTCACAAGTTATGGCTGCAGAAGGGCAGAATTCCAAACAGTAGAAAATGCAGGAAATAGACTAACTTGCCTGGTTCATGACTTTATGGAAGTTCCTAAATCTCTAATTGTCCTTTTCTTTCCTTTCTATTTTTTTTTATTGATATATAAGATGCATTCAGTCTGTTTCTTATCTGTAAATAAAAATATTTCTAAAAGATCTGTATCTTTTAGACATTCATAAGTAAAATACTTAATGGTACAATGGTGTCTCTTCAGCAAGTGGTGTTGGGAAAACTGGACAGCCGCATGTAAATCAATGAAATTAGAACACTCCCTCACACCATACACAAAAATTAACTCAAAATGGCTTAAATACTCAAACATAAGACAGGACACCATAAATCTCCTAGAACAGAACATAGGCAAAACATTCTCTGACATAAATCGTAGTGACATTTTCCTAGGTCAGTCTCCCAAGGCAATAGAAATAAAAGGAAAAATAAACAAATGGGACCTAATTAAACTTACAAGCTTTTGCACAGCGAAGGAAACCATAAACAAAACAAAAAGACAACCTATGGACTAGGAGAAAATATTTGCAAATGATATAATTGTTAAAGACTTAACTTCCAGAATATACAAACAGCCTATACAACTCAATAACAACAATAACAACAACAAAAAAAACCCAGTGAAAAAATTTGCAGAAGACCTAAACAGACATTTCTCCAATGAAGACGTACAAATGGCCAACAGGCACATGAAAAGATGCTCAATATCACTAATTATCAGAGAAATGCAAATCAAAACTGCAATGAGGTATCAACTCACACCTATCAGAACGGCCATCATTAAGAAGTTCAGAAACAGTAAATACTGGAAAGGGTGTGGAGAAAAGGGAACCCTCCTACACTGTTGGTGGGAATATAGTTTGGTGCAGCCATTATGGGAAACAGTATGGAGATTCCTCAAAAGACTGAAAATAGACTTACCATATGATCCAGCAATCCTATTCCAGGGTATATATCTGGAGAAAGCTCTAATTTGAAAAGATATGTGCACCCCGATGTTCATAGCAGCACTATTTAAAATAGCCAAGACACGGAAGCAACCTAAATGTCTATTGACAGATGATTGGATAAGGAAGATGTGGTATATATACCATGGAACACTACTCAGCCATAAAAAAGAATAAAATAATGCCATTGGCAGCAACACAGATGGAACAAAAGATCGTCATTCTAAGTGAAGTAAGCCAGAAAGAGAAAGAAAAAGATCATATGATATTACTTATACATGGAATCTTAAAAAAAAAATGACACAAATGAACTTGTTTACACAACAGAAACAGACAGAACAAACTTGTGGTCATGGAGGGGAAAGGCAGAGGAGGGATGAATTAGGAGTTCGAGATTTGCAGGTATAAAGTACTATATATGAAAATAGATGAACAACAAGATCATACTGTGTAGCACAGGGAACTATATTCAATAGCTTGTAATAACCTATAATGAAAAAGTATATATAGAGATGTATAACTAAACCACTATGCTGTACACCAGAAACTAACAGAACATTTGAAATCTAGGATACTTCAATTTAAAAAAAAGATTCATTGGGTGGGTGGAGAGGTGGGTGTGGGTATAAAGAAAACAAGATGGGGAGTTTGTTGATTCCCTAAATTAGGTGATGGGTATCTGAGAGGTTGTTATCCTACTCTCTATGTATGTCTAAGATTTTCATTGTAACTTTTTCAGAAACAGAAGGGAGAGGATCGAGGGATTTTAAGGATGGACAGGGGAAGGGAGTCTCGGGCAAAACAGTGCTAGGGATGCAACCACAGAAAATTCTCATTTTTGCAGAAATGCAGGAGTATTTTATACATCACCCTCCAAAATGAGGAACATGGGGAGAAGTTGCTCTGAACTGAGCATAAGTTTATGGGTTTGTGAGTTGTGGACTCTGGGTAACTGGATTGGCGTGATTGATGACCTGGTAAAGTTAAACGGAAGAGGATGTCCTGTCCTTTCCCCCTTTTAGTTCTCATATGCACATTTCCGCAGATACGTGGCTGGCTGGCATGGCAGGGGCTTCCCTTTTGCTTGGCCTCTGCTTGCAGTCATTCTGTGGGGTTCTAATTTTTAAGTCGAGATGTGATGTTGCTATCATTACATTTTTGGGTTGACTTAATGGAATTTTGGAATCCTAAGAGGCTTGGGGTGAATTCATGGAGCTTGGGAGTCCTGGAGAAGCTACATCAGGAATGAGGCTTCTAAAGAAACAGTCTATACGTAACCAAGTATCCAGTGAGACTCCACTTAGAGCTCATGATGAGATTAGGGAGAGGAAGTCATTGGGCTTCATTTCACTTCGGCTTTTCAATCTCTTTGTGGACATATGAAGTTCAACTTGTGGGCTCTTTTTAAATTGCTGGCCTTTCCCTGTGGTGGGTGTTCGTGACTCCTTTTATAAGCCTTTCAGGGTGTATAATGCAAAACTCCAGGTCAGGTAGGGCCAATGGGCATAAATCAAGGTGAGATGCAGAATAAGGGGTCAATCCTCTGAGGGTCTGGCTCTGAGATGTGCTTAATGTCCATTTGGCTAATTTCAGACCTTGGGAGCAGCTTCTAACTTGCTTGTCTCAGTAGCCCTAGGTCAGGACTTAAGCATAGCAATTTAAAAAAAATTTAAATGGCCGCATGGAACTCTGATACAATGAGTTCCTTTTCTAAAGGGATCATCACATATTTAGTCTTGGCTGTAAAACCAAATGGTTTAATAAAACTAAATATAAAGAAACGTAGGCTGGAGGAAAGCTCTTCAATTCTCTCCTTCTGGCTTCCCCACAAAGGTAGAATTTGTTAATTTGGTTTAGAGTTTAGGACAGCAATATTGAATCATGGAACTAGCAAACATTTGATTAGATTCTACTGGTCCCCAGGTTTCCAGCCACCTTTCTTATCTGTGGAACCCTGTCTCCAAATTCCATTCCCCCATCTGAAAAGAGGCCTTTGGTTTCCTTGGTTCTAAAGAAAATACTTGAGAGACTAGTTCGGTTCAGCTCTCCAGAGCTGATTTACTCTGTAATTATAGCAGCTTAAAGGGAAAAAAGAAATGATTTTATTTATAAAGCAATTAAAAACCAAGTGCTTTTTAAAGTTAATTACTCTCTGTATGTTTTACGAGAACAAGTGCCTTAAACTGGCATCAAGATCCTCAGTTGTTAAATAAGTTTTATTAGCATTCAGACAAAGTGCAGGTTATTCACGTTACCGACGTTTTAAATGCATTGAAGAGTCCCTTCAAAGGTTAGGTGGGACATACCCACATTTCAGACTCTGAGCCGGGTTTGAAATGAAATGTTCATGAACCCAGACCCTGAGCTGCATTTTTGTTTGTTTGTTTATGTGACATGATAAATGGAATTAGCTGTAACCTTGCATCACCCTGTTTACATCTCTGAAGGAAGTTCAGTCTCTGTCTAAAGAGGGCGCTAGTGTTCATCCATCGTGATCTCTCGAGGTTGATCAGTTCCTAAGAATTTTACTTCTCTACTATTTACCCTCTTATCAAATCTGCCTACAAGGAGACCAGAGCAAACAGTTCAGTTGATATTAGGTGTGGCCCCCGTACCCCCTTTCTTCTTTGCATCAAAACATATGCTTTTGTTGGAGCTGCCCATGTTATATTTTGAAAGTACAGGTGAGAGACGAGGCCTTGGGACCTGAGTGCCTGATTTCAGATATTGCCTCTGAAACTTAGATCCTTGGGTGAATTGCATACCCACTCGGAGTCCGTTTTCTTGTATTCCTTATGGAACTGTGTGGAATAAATATGTTTCTATATACAAAGCTCTTAGAACAAGGACTTAGAACTTAGGACAAGTTAAACCCTCAATATATGAGAACTGTTATTATACATTTCTGCATTCCTTGGCTTTACCACTCCAGGATTGTCATGATAGTAAGTTCTGATGATAGATATCAACTTAGCTTCTCATATCTCTTAAGTTTTTCTTTTTCAGTGTTTGCTTTCTAAAAACGCAATTTTAAAAAAAGTTGCATTTTTCAAAGTCAACTTACTTTTCTTGCCAGTAGTCGTGTGTGAATGCTGTATCTTGAATATATAAGATTATCTTTCTAAACTTTTCTGAATGTTACGTAGGCTCCTTTGGAGTGCTGTGTTGTCTCAAGAATGATTTATGTGCTTGATTCTTACCGACTTCCCACCTGGAAAATGTGATACTATGCCTGTCAGTCCTGAAAACTGAGCAGAACTCTCCACCTCTGAGGTCCACCTGTATAAGCCACACAGGTTTCCCCCAGCTTGCCCAGAAATTGGAACTGGGCCACAGTGGAGCTGGACAGAGCAGAGACATAAGGCAACAGCTTTTGATTACTGTTCTCTGCCACTTCCTCTCCACTGCCCCCACCATTCTCATCTCTTTAAAAAATAATGAGCTGATTAAGGACAGGATGTCAATTTCCTGATAAATATTATCAAGGACTGAAGGGCAGTCCTTTAGTTGCATGTTGCCAATACCTTCACTTTGGGTGAACCTGCCTGCAAGAAGCCAGGCTCCCTTCCTCAAACATCCTGTGCCTTCCACTAAGTGAAAACACAAACAGGCTCTGTTCGACACTAACAGCACTGTCAGTGGGTGTTTGGAGCCTGGAGTTCCTTGAATACTTCCCTTGGCTGCTGAGGGTGCTTGGAGGGGCTTGTGAGAAGAGAGCGTGTTGGTTCCTGAATCTTATCGATTGAGGATTTGCTTAGTTTTCCTACCAGCTTCACCGACTCCTTCATTCAACACACATTTATCAAACCAGCCTCTTGAAATGAAATTGGGGAAAAATACTTGAAAAACAGCTTGCATACATAATTCTATAGATTTTTTTTTCATTTCTTATGCTCAATGGCAGTTTTCAAACTACAGCCCTCTTTGAAATTTAAGAAATAAATATAAGAGGTTTGCCTCCAGCAATAAAAATAAGTGTTAGAGGCAAAGTATTTAAGTTTGTATAACTTGGATTACATCAAAATGAATGGAATAAAAGGAATTTGCCAAAGGAAGGCAGCTCCAGGTGTACTTTTTGGTTTTTGTTTTTGGTGTGGAAAGCCCTAGCTGTTCATAAGTGCTCCCTGTCATCTCCCTCAGTGCCTGAATTTTCCTTGTTGGTTCTCTTTGACGGTTAAGAGCTATGATGTGAGAGGCAAAATACTTATCCCAGGGAAGGACCCAATTCTCATGTTGGGATGGGGTGTGCTGGAAAGTGCATAACCTGGGTGTCAGGAGGCAGAGTTTCAAGTCTCCTTTGGCCACTTGCTCGCTTCAGCCCTGGACCACTTCCTCAGCATCTCTTGGCATCAAGCATCTAGCCCCCTGCCTGGCACGTCAGAGGCGCTCACAGGCTCCTTGTCTTTCTGTATCTGACCCACTCAGTTGCCTAAACCACAGATCTGGCGGTGTCCTGGGCTTCTTGCAGTCTCTCCCTAACAGATTCTAGCCCGGCACTAAATCTTGCCGGTTTGACCTGCTAAATGCTGCTTCATCCTGCTGTCCTCTCCACTCCTGCCCGGGGTCGGTACAGTCGTTATCGCTCATTGGACTGTTGTAGGAAATAGTTTCTTGGTTCTTTTCTGGCCTCAGGTTCTGTTCCACCAACCATATCTCACCCCTGCTTAGATAGAAGCATTAGCCCCATCTTGCCTGTAGAAAGAAGTCTTTAACATAATAAAAACAGCGAGCACTCTCATTGTTCTTACTCCATGCTCTTCTAAATGTTCCAAGCATGTTAACTCACTTACTCCTTGCAACACCTTTAAGTGAGGATTACTATTATGATCTTCAGTTTACAGGTGAGGAAACTAAGGCATAGAGAGATTAAATAACTTCATTGGAGTTAAAATGCTAGTAAGGGATGAAGCCAAATAGTCAAGTTCCCAGTATCCTTGCTCAGTCTCAGTCGTGTCTTCGGCCCCTTTTGCCTTGTTCTTTATCCTCCAGCAATGCAAGCTACGTGCTGTTCTCACCTCATCCACATCCACCCCTCCTCCCCAGACTTTTGCTCCTGTTTGTGCTCTGCTTGGAATGCCTTTCCTGTTGACACCTTGACAAATCCCTACTTCTTTCAGACTTGACCCTGGCTTCACCTCCTCCATCATTCAGTCTTCCCGCCTGGGTTGCGCCTGTGCTCCATGCACGCCCCCGAATATCTGGGGGGCTGGTCTCTCTTAGAAATGAGACAGACAGTGGAAACCAAGATTGAGAGATAGTCTTCAGGGTCTTAGGGTCGTTTGGGGGAAAGAAGCAAAAACCCTGGCACAGAGCAGCGTGCATGGTCCCGGGAAGGTAGGCACAGGGCACTCCAAGGAGACACTGGTGGAGGACTCCAGCCCGGGGTGCAGGGAAAGCCCTCCTAGAGGAGGGAATTTTGAAGCTAGGAACTCACAGATGGAAAGAAACTCACAGTGAGGCGCTTGGGCAAGAAAAGGCTTTCCAGGCAGAAGGAATGGCATTTGCAAGCTCAGGGCCGAGACAACCTATGGTAGGTTTGGAGAAATTATTGTGTTCATCTATTTACTTGCCTCTCCCACTTGGCTGAGCTCCTCAGGGATGTCACATCCCCTCTGCCTGGCTCAGTGGAGGTCTCAGTGCACATTAGGCTAGAACCCAAACACTGGGATATTTGGAATCTCATCTCCATCTGTTAAAGATAAGGGCTGTAGGAGGAGATTGCCAAAGTCCTTTGGATTTTCTGAGATTCTATGAACCACATAAGGAAAAGGAGGCAAGCAAGAGGGCCTCAGTCTAAGGAGGGCCTGAGAATCCCAAGACGCTGGGGCTGATGTTCAGGCCCTTCTTGTCACCTATTGGCAAAAATGAGGGTTATGTGGGGACTGTAGTTGAGGCAAAATTGGCCACTACATACTTACCTTCCTACAGACAGGAAGTGGAAAGCCTCTTGCCAATCTCCCTGGCCTGAGTGTAGAATCATCTGCAGGGCTGGTCAGATGTCTGAAAGCCTCTTCTAAATGCAAGGTCCCTGTAGAGACCTGAGAGTCTGAATGTACAATGGCCAGACTAGAAATAAAAATAGAACCCTGACCCACAACCTGCTGCAACCAGCCCAGGCAGTCAGCCTACTGGCAATAGTAACCAGTCCTGGGAGTCAAATCATCACTCCTGTGGCTGGTCCCAAACAGCCAGTACTTGAAAGCCAGTGTGCACCCCTCACCAATCACACAGGATACCCACTTGTAGGGGGCCTGCCGACTGCTTCCCCTGCTAGCAGCCTCCAGGCAGGGCATACCTGAAGCCTTCCCCTTTTTTCCATTAAAACGCATTCATACTCTTCTGCCTGCTTTTGAGTTTCTGCCAAATGCAAGTGATGGTGGCCGACTCCCCCTGACTAAATAGCCTTTGCTTGTTCTTATTTGAGTGCTCTTCATTCATTTCTAGGTGAGAAGTCCCCTGAAGCTCCGGGTGTCCCATTTATTTTTTTCCATTCTTGGATCTAATTTCCTTTCCTTAGAACATTGGAGAATGTTTTTCACCAAAGTTTTTCTATCATTTCCCCAAGCCTACTCCAAACATTGACCAGGACCGGGCCTGTTTGTGCTGGAAGGAGAACTGTTTTCTACAAGATCGGAGATGGAGCCTGGACTCCCAGCTCTGCCCTTGGCACTGTGAGTCAGCAAATCCATCAGCCTTCTTATATCTCTATCTCCTGACCTGTAACAGGGGACCAAGAAGTTACTGTCTGCTTAACTATTGGGACCGTGCCCCACGGTCCTCAATGTTTGCATCTAGTGGTGCACACCTCTCACTTTCTTACAGTCAGATAAAAACAGATCTAGGCTAAGGTGTGGAGACACTTCATTTGAAAAGACTGTCGCAGTAGGGGGAGGGACACTGCTGTAGGGGAGAGAGCGCTGTGAACCCAAGATCTTGCAAGAGTCTCAAAAGTTTCCGCAGACAGGTTTGGTCAGGAAGGAAGGGCCTTTCTGTATTCTGATGCTGGCTCAGGTGAGGGGGTATCAAAGTTCAGGCACCCGTGGAGGGGGAAGAAGCTGGAGTAGTCAGGTTAAGCCGCATTAGCAGGTATTTTGTCTAGGTGGGTCATTGGGTGCAAACAATTCAGCTAATCATTTATGAGACAGAGAAGGGGAACTTGGAGAGTTTGCATCTGGTTTCATCCTAGGTACATAAGAGGGTGTCCATGAGCCTCATCCAAGTTACAGAAAAGGTGTGTTTTTCTTTTTTCCTTCCAGTTTTACTGAGATATAATTGACATTCGGCACTGCATAAGTTGAAGGTATACAGCATGATGATTTGATTCGCATACATCTTGAAATGATTACCACAATAAGTTTAGCGAATATCCGTCATCTCATATAGATATAAATTTAAAGAAATAGAAAAAATTTGTTTTGCTTCTGATGAGAACTCAGGATTTATTCTCTTCACAACTTTCATACATAACATACAGCAGTGCTAATTATATTTATCATGTTGTACCTGAACATCCCTAATATTTATTTATCTTATGAAGGGTGGTTTTTGTGTGTGTATGTGTGTGTGTGGTAAGCCATTTTGATACATAAAAAGTAGTGGGATTTCTTGATTACTGTTTTCTAAGCGCATAAGACTCAGGTAAAGTTCAACATTGTCCTTCAGTTGGTGAATGGATAAATACAGTATGGCATATATATTCAATAGAGTACTATTCAGCCTTAAGAGGGAATTTTTTTATTGAAATATAGTTGATTTTTTAATTGAAATATAGTTGATTTACAATGCTGTGTTTCAGGTTTACAGCAACGTGACATATATGTGTGTGTGTGTGTGTATCTCTTTCAGATTCTTTTCCATTATAGTTTATTACAAGATACTGAATATGGTTTCCTGGGCTATATAGTAGGTCCTTGTTGGTTATCTATTTTATATACAGTACTGTGTATATGTTAATCGCAAACTTCTAATTTATCCTTCTCCTCATCTACCTTTGGTAAACATAGTTTGTTTTCTATGTCTGTGAATCTATTTCTGGTTTGTAAATAAATTCATTTGTACCATCTTTTTTTAGATTCCACGTATAAGTGATATATGATATTTGTCTTTCTCTGACTTACTTCACTTAGTATTATAATCTCTTGTTGCTGCAAATGGCCTTATTTCATTCCTTTTTATGGCTGAGTAATATTTCATTGTGTGTGTATATATATATATATATATCACATCTTTATACATTCATTAGTTGATGGACATTTAGGTTGCTCCCATGTGTTGGTTATTGTATACAGTGCTGCTATGAACATTGGGGTGCATGTGTCTTTTCAAATTAGAGTTTTCTCCAAATATATGCCCAGGAGAGGGATGGCTGGATCATATGGTAACTATTTTTGCTTTTTTAAGGAATCTCCATACTGTTCTCCATATTGTCTGCACCAATTTACATTCCTACCAACAGTATAGGAGGGTTTCTTTTTCTCCACACCCTCTGGAGCATTTTTTATTTGTAGACTTTTGAATGATGGCCATTCTGACTAGTGTGAAGTGATGCCTCACTGTAGTTTTGATTTGCATTTCCCTGATGATTAGTGATATTGAGCATCTTTTCACATGCTCATTGGCCATCTGGATGTCTTCTTTGGAGAAATATCTATTTAAGTCTTCTGCCCATTTTTTAATTGGATTGTTGGGTTTTTCATATTAAGCTGTATGAGCTGTTTATATATTTTGGAAGTTAATCCCTCATCATTCACATCATTTGCAAATATTTTCTCCCAGTTCATAGGTTGTCTTTTCTTTTTGTTTATGGTTTCCTTTGCTGTGCAAAAGCTTTTAAGTTTAGTTAGGTCCCATTTGTTTATTTTTGCTTTTATTTCCATTACTCTAGGAGACAGATCCAAAACCAAAATTGCTGTGATTTATATCAACGGATGTTCTGCCTGGTTTTTCTGCTAGGAGTTTAACAGTATCCAGTCTTACATTTGGCCTTTAATCCATTTTGAGTTTATTTTTGTATGTGGTATTAGAGAATGTCCTAATTTCATTCTTTTACATGCAGCTGTCCAGTTTTCCCAGCACCACTTATTGAAGAGACTGTCTTTTCTCCTTTGTATATTCTTCCCTAAAAAGGAAGGAAATTCTGACACATGCCACAACATGCTCGTCGTTATGCTAAGTGAAATCAGTCACTAAAAGGCAAATACCATGTAAGTCCACTGATATGAGGTATCTAGGATAGCCAAATTAATAGAAACAGAATGTAGAGTGGTGGTTGCCATGGGCTGGGGGAAGGGGAGAGGGGGGTTATCGTTTAATGGGTACAGAGTTTCAGTTTTGCAAGATGAAAAGAATTCTGGAGATTGCACAAAACTGTGAATGTACTTAACACTACCGAACCGTATACTTAGAAATAATTAAGATGGTAAATTTAATGTTACATGTATTTGCCACAATTAAAATTTTTATAAATTCAACATTATCAGTCCTTTCTTTCATTCAAGATGATTCATCACTGAATAACTCAAAGGTGATCATAAATCTCCTATGTGGAAAAAAGCATCTAAGAAATAGTCTTCAGAGGACTCTTGTTCGTGGTGTTCTTGCAAAATCAGTTGAATCATCTATTGCAAGGTGGTGGCTAGGGTCAGTTTTTTTAAGGTTCTACGATCAGGGGATGACTAGAATGAAAAAGAGAAATATTAATATAAATGGTTATATTAAAGTATAGGGCCAGGAGGTGGACCCTGAGGATATCCAGTCCAGCAGATTCCAAGAGGTAAGTGGGTGAAAATCTTTGGGTAATGCAGCACTGCTCATTGAATTTGTTGTATCCAGATTTAATGGTCTGGGCAATTCTGCCCATGGTCTTGGTTACTTCTCATATAAGGGCATACACAACCTGAGCATTTTATCAAACTTTTTTGGTAGCTGAGACAGTGCCTTTTCCAGGGAGAAACCTGTCCCCTGTGCAGGCTGCTGTAGGGATAAGTCTTTCAAGGTATATATCAAGTCATCGGGGCTTTAAATTTCCATATTTCCTCAGATGTTGGGGGGATGGGGAACCAGAAACAAGGCAAACTAGAGTTCCAGTAAGGATCTGGACAGTCGTATTTTAATTCTTGGTGACACCAAGGCAAGAGGGAGGGAGAAACATCAGAAATGTTAGTTTGGATGATTGTCAGCAGATACCAAAGGGAAATAAAAGAACTGAGAATTTAATAAGGTTTGACTATGTGAGCAAGATGATAGGCTCTTGTCCAATTTACAGGTGATCATATCTATCAGTTACCTGCAATTTACAAAGAGGCTTCAACTTGCTCAAAATCAATGACCAGGGCCAGAATCTGATAACCCTCCATGTGCTATAGTTTTCCACTGAAACACAAAAATTCTCTCCATAGTTACCTCTCTTTTGATCAAAGATAATCACAAAGAAAGATTATTCCTGATCATAAAATAAAGCTGGTCTCATTAGATATGGCCAGGCGTAGCAAGAATGGTGACTTAATATATAGGCCTTTTAAAGTTTGCTTTGCTGGAAGTTCTCATAAGGAGTCTCTGAATGGTCCTTTAAAAACTTCTTGAGGCTGGGAAGCCAAGCCAAGGACTGACTACCCATCAAATTTCACCAGCATTACCCATACATTTGGATGCATTCCTCCCTTATCATGGTCCCTCAAATAGCCCAGTCTTCCTGGGCCTACCAGGAAGAGAACATCTTATTCACTTGTAAGCTGGGAACCCTGTAAGCCAGGTACCACCCTGACTTTCCCAAGAGAGCTTTGTAAGCCCTGGCTCTAGAAAGTCAACCTTAGTGCCTTAAAACTGACTGGTCATCTCTCATTCATTCTCAAATACAACATTCTGGACAAAGCCATTGTTGTATAACTATTGTTTTCTATCATATCTTGTTAATAAGAAGGTCAGATTCTTATTGAACTTATGCAAAGAATTATATTGCCATGAAAATAAGAATACTCAATTACAGTTTCCAAATTCCAGAGCAATCAGATATGGAGAAAAAGGTAAATGTTTCATTTCTATTTTTCAGAAGCATAGTCATCAAAATTGTTATAGACAGCTTAAGAGAAAAGGGAAAGGAGTTCCCTATATACAGAGAATGGAATATTAAAGTTACAGCCAAATTCTAAGCAAAACCCAAGCCACCCCTCATCAGCTCTTTCAGCCTTCTGTGCAATTCTTGCTCTGCTCCGTCCTGGGCTAGCAGTCTCAGGGACCCAGCACAGAGTGCTGGGAGTCGTGACTCAGTCCAGTGGCCTGGGCTCATCATTATTTAAGCAATGCCATCAGAAGCCTGTGCTCAAGAGTACTTGGCTTAGCCCTTTCCCATGTGGCTCTGAGACCATCCTTTGCTAAAATCAAAACATTCTGGCCTGTAGTTGATTTGCAAATGTGTTAAGGGAAACATCAGGGTAAAACAAAAAATTATCTGTAGATGGCAAAAGACATCAAATGACTGGTTAACTTATGAGTGATAATTTTCAAAAATAAAAGCTCTGTTAAGAGTTCATTGCAAAAATAAAGCAATTGACAAGGAAATTTTTTTCTGTGGTATGCAAGTAATCAATCTAAAATCAAAATAACAAAAAATTTTAAAAATTAAGAGGTAACATGATTGTAAAGAACCTTAGCTCTTCCAAAAGTGAGAAGACTTTGTTCCTTTGAGTCATCAAGGACATAATAAAGTCAACATAAAGCACAGAACAGAATTCTGGTAAGATACAGAATCTTTGCCTTTTAGGCAGATTTCTCAGAAGGTAAAGAAAAATCTCTTATAAGCTCTTAAGAAGCAGGTCAATAAGCTGAGAAAATTTTGTCATTTAGCAAAGAGAAATTAAATTCCAGTTTTGCATCAGTACAACATTTGACACTAATGATCTTTTAAAGAAAATCTTATAATAAGCCTGTCAAACCTTAGCCAACATTAACCATGACAAATACCATTCCCTTTCTGTGAACCGTCTACAAATTTCTGTCTCCACTCAGGTTTTTGTCCTATTCATTCCTCTTCCTGATTCTGGAACAACTAGTCATTTTACTTCAAAACAAAGCTGCTCTCCTTTCCCTCAACAAAAGAACATCCTGAATATCTTGCATACAAAGGTATTTCACTGTGTAATTTTTTTCTCCCAGAGAGTCTCATTCACATATATTGATCGTAACTCTTAACCATAGTGACTCTTATTTTACAGAAATAATGATGAAGTGGATAATTGTGAACTGTGTGTCACACACCAGTGTTTCGTGGGAGAACTTACAAATAGACATCTCACAACTTTCTACAGCCATATACATCCTTACAGTACAACTTCTCAATGTGGCAAAATCTAACGCACTCATTAACAGACCAAAACATACAAAGCCTTAAAATTGTGCTTAGTAGTTAATATTTCAGTATTTTACCTTATTAGAAGTGATGTAGGGAATCTAGCATGAGTTTCAATTTACCAAAAGACTTTGGAGACTGTCTTCAAGCTGACACGTACTAGAAAACGTAATTAGTGTTGAGACAAAGTTTGTCTGAATAATGATTTAATTTGGTTAAATGCACATTTACAGCTTTCATAATCTCAAACATTTGGTAAACGTAATGCTAATTTATTCAATCAATAAATCTGTATAAGTTCAGCAAGAACATTCCTAGGTAGAATAAAAATGTATGCTTGTATTAAACCTAACTCTGATAACTGAGAAGACAGCTGCTTTTATTAAACCAATAATATTAAACTAGTCTTATTTGCCAAAGATTTACCAAAACTTTGTGAACTTGAATTCTTAATACATTTGAGTTAGTGTTTATAAGGGCACTTTTAAAAGTATTAGAAGTTCAATTTTCTTAGTTTCTGGAAATTCGTGGAGTGTTTAACTTATGTAAGGACTTGGTTAACTTCAAACCAATCACAATAAAGCTCCTTTAGAGGTTTTTATAACCTAATTTGGTAATATCATCTGGAGGTGGGAAAGTATTACACATATATAACATACACACATGTAATCAGACAGGCAGACACTAATGAGGGCTCATAGCTTCAATTATAAAGTTTAAACTTGCTGGTTCATATGAAAGGCTCTTGTCCTCTTCCCACCACTACATTTTTACCAGGATTGTGTTTCTGGCAGATAGAGCAAGTTGAGGTTATCCATTCAACACGAGGGCTGAAGGGTCCACCAGTATTTGTGGAGGAGCTCCTTTAAGATTTCCTTGCCCTGACATGAGAGCTTATGGAAGCTGTGGACTAAATTCTGGGCAAGGGGCTGAGGAGGACCAGATTGCCACCCAGGAGTCTCCACAGCTCATGTAAGTGGATAAATTTCCAACCTGTTTCCAGTTAATTTTTTCAGCCTCAGATGATTTCTCTTGGGGTCCTGAGCCCCTCGAGAACCCTTGACAAGGGGTGGGCCACCTAAAGCTCTGTGACTATAGGGAGCTGAGGGGCCACGGTGGGAAGGGGAAAGGTGGAGGGTGTAGAGTAGGGAAGAGGTAAAGGCTTTGAAGGGGAACAGGTCAAGCAATTCAAGGGAGTTTAAGGGACGGTCTGATTTAGTGAAAAGGAGGAGGAAGGAACAGCAAGGGGCAGGAAGTGATGGGGAGGGAGAGGTTCTAGACGAGAGTCAGATGGAGTTCCCTAGTTTTCCAAAGAGGACACCGAAGTTCCCAGGGGTCTTTGGTAAAATGTGGCCATTACTGAAGATTCTGAACTGAATTAGTGACATCATGGTAAGGCATGAGGTGTGTGGGGAGGAGGAGGGAAGGGGCCAGGTACATAATTACTGTTAGGGGGCAAATTGTGTCCCCCCCAAAAGATATGTTGATGCCCTGACCCTGGTACCCAAGAATGCACCCTTACTTGGACATAGGGTCTTTGCAGATGTGATCAAGTTAAGATGAAGTCATTAAGGTGGGCCCTAATCCAGTATGACTGGTGTCCTTATGAGAAGAGAAGACAGAGACGCACAGGGAGAAGCCAGGCACATGATGACAGAGGCAGAGACTGAAGTACTGCCACTGTAAACCAGGAAATGCCAAGGGTTTCTGGGGAAATGCCAGGACCAGGCAAGAGAAGACCTTCTCTTCAAGCCAGCAGAGGAGGGTGGCTCTGCTGATGCCTTGATTTCAGACTTTTAGCCTCCAGAACAATGAGACAACAGATTTCCATTGTTTGAAAACATCCAGTTTGTGGGATTTTTTTTTTTGTATATATATATATATAATTTTTATTGAAGTATAGTCAGTTTACACTGTTGTGTCAATTTCCAGTGTACAGCACAATGCTTCAGTCATACAGGAACATACATATATTCGTTTTCATATTATTTTTCACCGTAAATTGCTACAAGGAGTTTGTGGTATTTTGTTAGGGCAGCCCTAGGTGACTAGCATGGTCAGTACTCCACGGGATTAGGTAATTAAAGCAGAATTTACAGGAGGGAGGAAGGATAATGCTCCTTGTATGGCTGCTCTAATGCTCCTCGCACAATCCCCACCCACAGAATCCTCTTCCATTCAGTCCTCAGTTAAGGAGCTGAGGGAACTGCCTCGAAAAATCTCCACTAGAGGAACAAAGGAAAAACAGAAGAGGCAGAGGGAAGTCTCTCTGCCTGAAAGAATCACTGTAACTCCTTATCATGTCATGACCAACAAACGTCCAGAGCACTGGATTAGGCGTTGCGACTCCTTGTCATGGGTCCTGTATCCCCAGGGCACAAAGGGTCAGAGAAACCAGTATGAACACCTGGGTGAAGCCAGCATGGTCCACGGGATAGTGGGTAATTGGTCTGAGACACAGCCCCAGAAAACTGTCCAAGAAAGACAAATCCAGATTTAGGTAAGGGGAAATTATTTGTAAAGACTGTTGTAGGTGGTCACCAGAGATTGTGAGGGTGGGCAATGGCTCCTTAAGGGGTACAAGTGTTTCAGTTTTGCAAGATGAAAAGGTTCTGGAGATCTGTTGCACAACAATGTGAGCATACCTCACATGGTTGAACCACACACTTAAAAATGGTCAGGGTGCTAAAGTTTATGATGTATGCTTTTGACCACAGCAGAAAAAGAGAAAAGACTTATAGTATGGGGAAGGGGCCTATTGCAATATATAGAACACACCGACCACAGGAACAGCAAGCAAGTCAAAGATCAGGCAAAAAAATGGCCTTTTCTTTTGTAAACAGGAGTAAAGAAAGCTCAAAGGAATTGAGTGTTGGGAGTGGGATGAGCGGGTGTGTGACCGGATGAGAGATCAGGAGAAGTCTTCATGGTCAGCTTATTTTGGGGGGAGGTGGTTAAGGAAGGGCTGTCCTGTACTCCGTGCTGGCTCAGGCTGAGGATGGGTCAGCATGCAGGGGCCTGTCTGGAGAGGAGGAGCCGGAATAGAGTTTGGTTAAGACGACTAGCAGGAGTCTTGTCCAGCTTGGTCAGTGGGGACGAACAGTTCAGCTGGTTCTTTGGGACACAGACAGTCTGTGTCTGGCCTTGTCCTAGGTAAACAAGGGAGTCATCTACCAGTCCTGTTGAAGTCATTTGAGGAAGGGTGGTTCTCTGCAGTTGCTGTTGGTGACCAGGTTCCAGGAAGGTTCTTGTCCCAGAAAGAATTCAGAAACGAGACATGGAGGTCACGAAAGCAAAGCAAGGGTTTATTAAGGGACAGATAGTACGCCCACAGGGAAAGAGCAGGCCAACCTAGGTGGGCGGCTGCCCTGAGTTTCTGTGGCAAGCTGGATATACGGGTGTAAAGACGAATGGGCAGAATATTCATGGGCAGGGAGGGGTTTGGGGTCATCTTTCCGGATCTTCATTCCAGTTCCACCTTCTTGGTGGGGGAGGAGGGATTTTTTTTGTCCTTATTTAGTCTTGACTGGGAAGTCGGATGACCCATTGAGAGTGTAAGAGAGTATATTAGAATGTCTATTTTAAAATTTCATCTTTTAAAAATTTCTATTTTGTGATGTATATAATTACAGTAGTACATGAATATGTTCTATGAAGATACATATATTCAGTGGATACTCAAATTTTAAAGACTGACCAGCGTGAAACATTTTTTGAAAATTAAGGTCCTGTACCTGCTCTGCTCCCCCTCGCTCATCTGTTAAACTGATAACTGGCGTGTTGCTTTCTCTTTTTAACAGTGGCCTCAACGGAACAACACTCGCTGTGTGAGGTTTGTGGTGAGATGTTCTGACCTCCCCACCCCCAGCATTTAGTTAAAAAAAAAAAAAGTTTAATTTGAGAAAAGAATAGTTACCAGGCCTGGGCCAGAGTGACAGGCAGCTGGATCCTCAAGAATGAGACCATTTGACCAGTATTTGTGCCCTTCAATTTTGTCTCTTTATATATTCCAATAACTTTTGTGTGATCCTCAGTTTTCTCTTAACACTTCGGACAGACACAGAGCCACTGTTTAATGTGATTTAGGTCTTTAGGCGCGTTGTTCCTGGTTCTGAACAATTTGATGTCAGTTGTCGAGGCAGGGGAGGCTTAAACTTGGACTTTTTGGAAATACAGTTTTTCACAAGGGGAGAGTCACTCCAAACGAGTAGCCAGGTCATGACTACACTTTCATTCTTCGAACTTGACTTCTACAGTTTCCCTTTTACGTATGATACCGTTCCGAGACCCGCCCCCTTCCCCAACCCCCAACCACGCCCTGTCTCCCCTCCCCCACCACGCCCGCTTTTCCAGGAATTGTTTTAGGATCTTTAAGGGAGAGGGACGGATAGGCTCACAGGTAAACAAACCTCAACAAATTGATAATATGCATTTGAAAGTCATTTGTTTATATAGTCTAAAAATGGGGGGAAGTCAAAGCAAGCAAGGCAAAAACATAACACATTTAAGAAGATATTCAAATATCCATGGAAAAGAATTGCTCAGAAGAACAAAGGGTAGCATAACGTTAAATGCGTCATGATGGTTTTCAAGAGAGTAAAACAGTAAAGATACTTTTGTTAGCTGGTTGTGAAACTCTTAGAACCTTTGACATAAGGGTCTATAGATGGAGGAGGGGCCGTTCCCCTCCTCCTGGGGTCATGTGAGCTCCCGTGTGGGCGTAAGTATATTTTTGTCATGATGTATCCCACCTGCGTCTGTCAGTTCCCCTCCCCTCGCCTCCTCCCGTGACCCACTGGCTCACGTTTCTTCGGGAAGCTCTGCGCCCGTTATTAATAACAGCCCAGTGAGCGTCCTAAGCCACGCAGGAGCACATGGTGTTTTTCACAAAAGAGAGATCATTTCCTTGACTTTGGACTTCGCGTGTTGAACCCCTGAACAGTAAGTTTTGCTTTTAAGAAAAAACAAACAAACAAACAAACGAAAGTGGCATTTTAAAATGTTGACATAGGAGGAGAGTTTAGTGTGAGTCTTGCTTGCTTCCAGGAGAGGGAGAGTATGGAAAGCTGAAGGACTCAGCCAACCTCCCCTCTGCGTTTCAGCCTCTCTCTAGTTGTTCTAAGACTGATAAGATAGATCAGTGACTTACAGTTCTATTCCTTCCATTTCCCGGTGGCTAAATGAAGGCAGAAGGAGAAGCAAGGGATTAGTAACATCTGAGTTGCTCGACCAAGCCTTGTGGCTGTGCTAGGTTTCCACCTCTCCGTGGTCCCTCTCCAGGCAGAGGGTTTCAGTGATTTCACAGAGAAGCGTGGAGAATGCCTGCCGGGGCATGTTGGACTGGAGGCCTGGGCTTTCTCATTTTAACATGTTTGCAGTTTGGTTCAGAGCGGGTACCTGTCATGTGCCAAGGGTGCACTGCTTTCTCAGTTTTTGAGCCAAGGCTTGTCTTTGCAGCCTTTTAAAACAATGGTTGCTTCTGAGAGTCCTGAAAAGTAGGTCACTGTGTTTTGTCTGGAAAAGGGGAACACTGGATCCTAGAAAAACTCAGTCCTCTGAAACTTGACACTCCAGCCCCTCTTCAGGACAACGGGCTAATACCGTTTTCTGCTTTGGTTACACAGGTTCAATCCTTTTGAACGTGTGTAGCAGGCTTCTAAATAAAACATGTAAGGGAGGCATCACAAGGAACTGGAAGGAGGCAGATGCCAGCTTGGTACTGAGCCCTGCCTTGACCACTAACAAGCTGTGTGACTATAATCAAGTACTCAACCTCTCTGAGCCTCAGTTCCCTTGTTTGTGAGATGAGAATTATAACCTGTTGGACAGAGTGGTGGGTTTTATTCATAGTGTATAGAAGTGGCCAAGTATGGTAACATTATGTATGACATTCCTCATTTGAATTTTTCCTGAATCTTCTTAATCCTCTGTTTCAAACTTAACCCTAGAGCCTCCAATGTGGTCCTTTTTAAATTTACATACATATATATTTTTTCAAATTCTTTTCCATTACAGCTCATTGCAAGAAATTGAATCTAGTTCCCTGTGCTCTACAGCAGGTCCTTCCAACGTGGTCTTCGATGGGAACCTTTAGTCTAAATTGTAGAGACAATACTTGGCTTTTACTGCTTTTAATAACTTTTCCTCAGGATGGTGTAAGCCACGGGAGTGCTGAGGGTGGAGGCCTTGGAGGGTGGGGCGTGGTTAGCAGTTCAGGGCATCAGGCTGCAGCTAAGATGGGGGAACTTTCAAAGCAATTTCAAAGCATAAGCTACTGTTTTAATAAACTTACCTGCTCTACTATAATCAGCATGCTAAAAGTCCTCTTTTGGTTACGTGCTTCTGTGGCTCCAGAGGTCTGATATCCCCCTTGCTAGCTTCAATTCCGTGTCTGGATGAGACAGAAAGGAGGGTTGCCTCAGCGAATTCCTGCTTCCCAAATTGTTACCCTGTAAACTCAGGAGATAAGATGAGATTTTTGTTTGCTGTTGCAAGTTTTCATTCTGCGAATGCTTCTTGAATTCTGTGTGAAGACACAGTGCCGGGTTAGCAAGGGGTCAGTAAACTCTAACTATAGTAGGAGAAAGAAGTCATTTCATGAGTAACTCTGATGCAAGGCAGAATGCGCTTGTCCTACAGCACGTGGGATGGTCAGACAGGGTGCAACAGGTATTCCACAGGGCCATCATGCCCAAAACTTATTCAGTGCCTGAAAATGGGCATTATTGGTCAGACTTTCCTTTGGAAAGCTGTACATTCTTAGAAAACAATTCCAAATAATGGATAAGAAACCACCACCAGTGAATTTATGCAGAGGAGCGTGTGTAATGGTTTTTGCCAAATGCTTTTAAGAAGTCAAACAGGTCCAGAGATTGTCCACTCTCCTCCACCTGACAAGCCCCAAACCTGGGATGACACTTGTTTGGACATGTGAGTTCTGCAAATAAAAACCCTAAACCCAACAAATAAGCACCTGGACTCGGCCCCTCTACTACCTGGTCACACCGTGGGAGACAGGCATTGAGTGTCCTGCCCTGTTGGGGTTTCCTGAGGAAGCCTTGCAGGGCTGGTCCTCCCAACCCCAAATTGCAAGGGGCTCTGGGCAATCCATTTGACCTTGTAAGAGTGTGTTACAGCTGTGATTCTTGGTAAGGCTTGAGAATTTGGCAGGGAGGAGGTGGAAAACATCTTGATTATTTTGGTTCCAGAATATTTATTCATGTTAAGTGCTTGGAACTGAGTAATGTCTTCTTAGAGGATATGCAGCCTCCCATTTGGGGCAGGATTGGGGTAGCAGATCTCAGCCTTCAAGAATCTTGGTAGTGGATGATTAAGAGGAAATGTTTGTTCATATGGAGAAAAATAGTTCATTTTAGGGCCAGAATATTTATTCAGAACATTCGAGGTGTGGTCGTAGATGCTTGAGAGGGTCCAAACTGGACAGATGTTGACATGGAAAGACAGCGTGAGAAGTACAGTTGAAGAGAAGAAGTGATTCCACACAGGTGTAGGGTCCCCCACCCCCATTCCCCTGAGGGATCAGGTGGTCCCTCATGAGTGTTGCCAGGTAAAGACGTGTCTGTGTATCTGCTTCAGCTTTCCCGGGCTTCTCATCTCTCAAGTCCACTTGTATCCTCTCGTCCATCTGAGTCCCTCGCTCTCCCCTCTTTACTGCGGTTGGGTGACAGGGAAGTGGACAGCCTTCTGATTTCACTGCCCCATCGTACTGACGACTGTTTTATCCAATGCCAGGTGGCACGTGGGGCTCTGGGCTCACCTTGTTACCAGTCCTGAGACCTTGTGGTGGTGAAGGCCTTGGAGCCAATCCCATTTCCATTCAAATCCCTGGTCATCCCTGGTATGTGACCTCAAATAGCTCACTAAAGTCTGGTCTTTAATCCCAGCAATGAAGGAAATCGGAGTATTGGTAACTCACCTCATAAGGTTTTATGAGATGAGAATCAAAGCGTGTGTAGGTCTTTCTTAACTGTACTTATGAATAAAATCCTTTCAATCCCCTGCAAGATGGATATCATCTCTGTCTCCAGATAAGGTAGCAGGTGAGGTGAAATGCCTGGTCCCAGGCTGTAGTGCTCTTACCAGAATCAGACCCAAGGATCTCAAACCAGAACCAGGATCTCAAACCAGTTCCATCTGGCTCCCAAACCTACACTGTCTCCTGGCTCCATCCTGCTGACCCACCATCTACGACAAAGCACGTGGTTTGTTTTCAGGCCAAGTCCACTTTGTTAAGTTTCATGCCTTATGAGTTTGACCTGTCAAGTTTTCCAGTTTTCACTGGTGACTTATTTTATTCTGGACTCTCTGGTCTTACCTTGGCCTGAATCCAAGCGTTTGGGAGGCGATAAAGGTAGAATATCTTTGAATAGCCAAGTCTAGTCAAACATGGAATCCAGTTTATCATAAATGTGTCAAAAACGTGCAGAGGCAATTATGCCAGTAGCTCTGAAGAAAAGTAACTGTGTGACCTCAGACAGCTCGCTGTACTTCTCTGGGTCTCGTTTGTCAAATGAGAAGTTTATGAAATCTGAGATATCTTTTCCAGCACCAACATTTCCATAATATTTCAGATCTTTCACTCCAGTTGTTTTTCTAAGCTGAAGAGAGAAAAATCTCCTTGAAATCATATCTTACTCCTTGTAAAGCCGTATGCCTTTTATTAATTCTCATTCAAGCTTTCTCTCATACCAGGCTCACACACTGATGAGTTAATTTCTCAGATGTCCCTTTCTCAGCTTTGGGCAGAATCTAATGGAGTCTTAATTAGTTCAGGAAATGCAACTTGAACTCAAATTGTAGAAATTTCCAGAACACACAAAATCCACTTACTATTGAATATGGCCAAGTTTTCAGTTAACCTCTGAATGACTCAAATTTGAGGAGTTTATATCTCCTGTCCTACCACACCATCACCTATTTCTGGAATCTTAAGGGACAGATCTCCATATGCTGCAGAAACAGTAGCCATGCCAATAGGACACGTCTAATCCTAAAATTCTGTAGGCCGGTTCCAAATTTGTGTTGCCTTCCAACAACTTGACTAGATTCCCTAATTACAAGAAAAAACAAACAAACAAACAAACAAACAAAAACAAAGGCAAACACATCACCAAGATAGAATTCCCATATAGTTTCTCAAGTTTCTAAAAGATAGTTTTATTGAACATAAATTTTGTGGGAAAGAGACCTCTTCCACATGGAGACCAAATTGGAAAATACCTGACTTTGGGATTTTATTTTTGAAATATTTCCTGGGAAAAGTAGACTTAATATATGTGTTTTTCTTGCTGTAATTGTCTGTTGAACAAAATGAACTTGTGGTCTTCTGAGAAAGCTTCTACTTGACATGCAGTTATTGAATCAATACTTGTTGAAAACTGATTAGCATCAAATACCATGAGGCACTGGGACCCAGGATGGGTAAGGCCCCCTCCACTTACTAGGAAGACAGCAACTGCCTATGGGGTGGTGCCTGCAAACAGCCAGAATGTAATGTAGTGAGTTGCAATATGTTGCAATAAATTCTGCCTGAGGATGTCAGGATGGATCACAGAAGAGATAATGTTGGGTTTCAAAAGATGAGTAGGTGTGTGACAGTTTTGAGAGAAACTGAGACTGATTCATTCAAGGTGTACCATCTAGGAGATAATATGACAGAGCATAATTAATAATGATAGTCATCATCACTCATGAAGTGTTTACTCCCTAAGCACAAGTACTATCTCATTTAACTCTCACAGCACCCTAAGGAATGGGTGCTGTTATTATGATTCCCATTTTTTAAAAGTGCTAACTGAGGCACGGAGTTAATGTAACTTGTCCAAGGTCTCATGGTAAATGGCAGATCTGAGTCAAATCTAGTGAGTCTTATTCCAGATTCGTCTCTTAACCACTAAGTCCTAAAAGCATTCTTGTTATTTCTTTGTCCGGCTAAGGTTAATAGGGTCAAGGGAAGAAAGTTGTCAGTCCTTAGTTGATCAGTAGATAGATAACAAACTAATACTAAAAGAAGAATAAAGCTGCAGTGAGTAAAAGCTAATAAAAAATAGATTAAAAAACTGTACTTTCAGCTAACCTGGTTGCTAGACAGTAAACTCATAGTAGTGGTCTGTGAATGACCCGTTTACAAAGTGCAGATTGGTTTGATGTGGCTAAAACTGGCTGTTGTAAAAAGGTTCTGGCAAATTCAGGTTATCAGAGGGATAACTGCATGACTATCCATCCCATTGTTCAACCAGCAGTTGACGTAGACAGAAGGGAACCAGGACCGAAGAGGAGGAGTGGCCATTAATACAGAAGTGTAGACATTTTCATTTCAGCCTCATCAATTTCCATCGTCAATCAGATCTTTTCATTTGAAAACATTAATAAGTCCATGTAAGAGAGTGGCACCTAGGGACTGGAGTCCTGGGTTAGTAGCATCGAGGCTCTGGCATGGGATACTGAGGAGCCTTGGGCAGTTGCTCCATCCCCCAGTAGTGCGTAATCACAGCCTGGCACATACTAGATCCTTAATAGATGGAAATTATTATACTTGCTGAAGTGACCTATTAAGCAAAAACGGACCGATTTCAATTGTGTCTCATTTTTCAACATGTGTCTCTAGGGAACTTCTTTCAGTATTATCTTGACCATTAGATATTGCTGGAAACAAAGAGTCGGATTAGCAAATTCTTATCAAAAAAGAAAATATTTTTGAAATGTGATTCATGTGTTTAAGACTATAATCTTGAATCCAGTGAAAAATGTTTTTCTTTTGATTGAAAAAGAGACTTTGCAAAATATGTTCTGTTCTTTTCTTTGTCTTGACCAAGAACCCACACCTAATAAGGGGAAATAATAGAGGCTGAGAGAGATTGAGAAACGAGTGAAGTCTTAGTGCTACTGTCTTATGTTAATAGAGAGGTTTTTACTTTCTTGTTTTTCATTGTTTTATTTTTTGCCAGAGATCAAAGCCATTTAGCAAATGTACTCCTGTCCCAGGAGTCAGAGTTGACTTGAGAAACCTTGTTTTATATGAAAACAAGATTGTAAAGGTTTGAAAGGCCAGAGACTACAAACTGATGGCAGGGTGAAGAACAGAGAGTACAGTGATATTCAACTCCCTGAGACCCAAAGTTCCTGTTACTCGCCATTTGTCTAACTTACTATGTGCAATACCACTAGTCAACCACTCAATAAACAGGTCAATTTGAGTTCGACCAAGAGTCCAAAGGAAAAATAAAGACAAGCTCGAAAAACTAGATAAGAGACTATTCATCCTATTTTCAGTATAACGTTCTATAAAATAAATGGATTCTTAGTGCCTTTTGGAAACAGGGAAAAGAAAAGTAGGTTGAGGTATTCAAATGGAAGAGGAAATTATTTACAGTCATCAAAAATTTCAACATGAAATATATTTGGCCCCAAATAATGTGGGATGTCTTATATCAGAAGTTGGGAAAAAAATTTCTTCTGTATAGCACAGGGAACTATGTTCAATATCTTGTAATAACCTTTAATGAAGAAGAATATGAAAATGAATATATGTGTATATATATATATATACACACACACATGACTGGGACATTATGCTATACACCAAAAACCAAAAACTGACACACTGTAACTGACTATACTTCAATTAAAAAAAAAAGAAATTGGAAATGGTGTTATTTTAGCTCTGATTTTTAAATACTACCTTCAATATAAAACCATGGTCCTGAGCTATTACACTCAATACATTCAAGCATAATTTTAGACATGTCCTCACTTGTTTGAAATTTATTTATTTGGTGCATGTTGTATCCAATAAAAGCACTATGAATCCAATTTTTTCCTGAAAATTGCTGTTGCTAAATAGCCTTTCCCCCAAAAGAATGTCCCTGCAAAGAAAAAACGTGATGATCAAGCTTCTAGCTAAGGAAAAACTAATTAGGCAAAATGTAAATCAACATACCGTGACACATAATTTTAATCCACGGTAAAATCTGAGTGTGTTAGTAAACTTGTGATAGTACAGATTCACGTCCTTCCAGTGATTTAGATCTAGAAACAGATCTTACATCGGAGAGAAGAACTACACAGGAACCACCCGCCTTCCTGTTTCTCATGAGCATTTTGAATGAGACAAAAACATGTTCTTTAGCAAAAGAGATTTAACATAAACTCGAGGAAAAGTAAATATATCAGTGAAACATTCAAATGAAAAAAATAATTTATTGGATAAAAGTGTAAGTTACATATTTTCATTAAAATCTATCACTAATAGATGTGATTTTCCCAAGTTTGTATTTGTTAAAATGATCGGTTTTGCAAAAATAAAATCAGTATACATTACTTTTAAATATATGGGAAAGGAAGGGGATGAGCAGTTACAGCCTACTTACTTTAGTTTTCTGAAGTTATATAAGCAACATCCCTTTAAATGAAAATGTGAGAAATGGAAAAAGTAAGGTTTTAAAAAAAATTACATAGAGTCCTTCACCCAAACTCGATCACTATGATTATTATTGACATTTGTATTATTGACATCTGTTTTCTTTTTTTTTTTTGTATTTCAATTGTGAAGTATAACATACATACAGAAAAGCATATAAAATTTTTATGTGAAGTTTAGCAAATAGTTAAAAAGTGATTGTCAACGTAACCACCACCCAGGACAAGAAATGAAATATGGCTAGAAGGCCCCCACCCCCGCCTATCCCTTCCCTTCCTCTCACTAACGTTCCCACTATCCTGGTTTTATGAGAGCCAACCCTTTGCTTGTTAAATTTACCACCTACACCATCACCACCCACATATGCACCCCTAAAACATGCACTTTTAACTGTTTCCCTACGTTACATAAATATGCTATGTCCTCTTTTGTGCCTTGCTTTTTAAAAATTCAATATTGTGTTTGTAAAATTCAACACTGTTTTTGTTTGTAGCTATAGCTTAGTATTCATTATTGTTTAATATTCTATTACATGGATTTATCTATCTACAAATAGGCATTTGGGTTGTTTCTAAGTTGAGCATATTACAGATAACATTTGGATATGTGTCTTGGGGTGGGTATCCCTGCTTATCTGTAAGGTATATACCCAGGAGTGTGATGGGTGGTCGTCCGGCATGGGTTTTAATTACATTTAAATATTTTAACATAATTTTTGAAAGAGTCTTTCTATTATTTCATTGTTGTAATAACCATCATTTTCTTGAATAAATAATCTTCCACTTGTGGTTGAATTCTACAACCTGGTCTTCTGTAATAAATTCACTCCTCTACTTTCCAATTTATTTGTAAAACTGATACAAAATCTTGAAATGTAGAATTTATAGCAGATATAAAATCTCATGAGTTATGGTCTTTTATGTAGACAGAGAAATTTTGTTTGTTGTATCATGGAAGATACTGAAATAAATATAGTTAAAATAATTTTTGGGAAATTTCTAATTGAATTGTATTTGACATACAACATTGTGTAAGCTTTAGGTGTACAACATACTGACTTCTTTTTCTTACAACATATTGATTTGATATACTTATATTGCTCTATAATCACCATAGTAGTGTTAGCGAACACCTCTGTCAGGTCACATAATTATCATTTCTTCTACTGCTGGAAACAATTAAAGTCCAGTTTCTTAGCAAGTTCAATGCTGATGACACACCTCTATGTCTGTACCTGCTGTATGGTGTATTAGGTCTCCAGGACTCACGCATCCACTAGTGGCAAGTACGTGGCCTTAAACAACATCTCTTCCATTCTCCCACCCCCTGAGAATGGTTGTTTCAAAAGCACGGTACATGCTTGTCCTGCCAGGAAAATCCCACAATTCAGTTTAACCTTTCTGTTAAGGGTTTAGTTTTTAGTTATACAATTCAGTGATAAGTTGAAATTAATATGCCTCATTTTCCAAATTCCACTCTTTGACATGTCCTTTCTGGCTTTGAGAGTAGAGTTTCTCCATGCAGACTCCCTGCCCGTCCACTTCATATACCACCTCATCATCCAGTAAAACCTTTTAATGTGCTTTGATACAGGAGGCAAGGTTGCTAAGAGACCACCTGTGCTGAGTGCACTTTGTTCTAGCAAGAGCAGACGAGAGAAAGCAGGAAGCAGCCTTATCTGCCACTACCTGGGATTAAGTCAGGTGAGAAACGGGTTTCTGCTCACTCTTCAGTACCCACCAGTCCTCTGGTCTTGCCCTCCCTTCCTATTTCAGTCTCTCTCTTACTGTTGTTGGAGAAAATCGGAGGTACCCTTCGGAACACAGACTGAAGAAACACACGCTGGAGGCTGAGGCCATAAGGAGGGAAGGAAAATTACTTTGCAAACCCATGTATTATTGTTACCCCTTGTTTTTCAAATATGGGTGCAAGGAATTGCTGAGTATAGGGGAGATTCTAGGTTTTTACTTTGCCAGTGATTGCTATGTAATTTGGGGCATGTCACTCCCTCCCTTAGCAAAGGGGCTCATTATTTCAGAAATTAATCGAGATGGCTAAAAGTGGGAGGAGACACTTGTGTAAATCTCATCTACCTCCCCTCCTCCTTCTCTCTTAAAACTCAACCTGCCTTTTGAGTTTTGGGGTAAAAATAGCAGAAAATATTTTCTTAACCTTATCTTGCCACGTTTTAAAGGTATTGATGCTCATCTTAAGTTGTCTTTATATAAGGGACTTTAATATTTAAGGCTTTGAAAATTACTCGATTCTTTGACCTTACATTCCTGAAAGAAAGGGATTAAGAATGATTCTAAACTCCCTACCTGACAGGCATTCAGTAAAATGTTCCCACAGTGTTCTAGTGCTAATCAGAACACAAATTAATATCTTTTAAAATTTCATAATACTTTAAAAAAATTCCAGCTATTTTTAAAAAACTGTTTGATTAACACAGAAATGTGGAGGCAATTAAATGTTTAACGTCTCATTAAGTGACCAAAACATGAGAGGATTTTGAGGAAGGATCAAGGAAATGAGAAAGATCTTTTGTTGTTAAAAATTTTATCACCTACCTTTTTCTATGTCTTCAAATTCTCATTTCCTGGTAATATCGACTGACAGGTTAGAAGAACGGCAGTTTCACTGACGCCATAAAAATGGTTGTAAATGACTTTGCAGATAAGACTTCAAAAATAAACATGGATAACATGAAAAGAGAATGATAATTATAGTTCCTTGGGCTGTTTTTTTGTTTTTTTTTTTTTTAAGAAAGAAAGGCAAGTTTGGCATATAGAACAATCTGTGATTATGGCATTAAAGTGGCCAAAATGAGCAGGTGACAATATTTTGACTCCTTACGGAGAAGATATTTTAGTTCATTGGTTGGTTACAAATACATACAGAGTCCTGGCTGAAAGACAATTCTTCATCACTATTTCTTTACAGTGCAAATATTAGATTGAGTTTAAAGAATCAGGAGTATAAAATGTGTTCACTTAAGGATATTTTCTCTTTTTTCCCTCTAGGGAGCACGAGCATTTTGGATATGATGTGTAAAAATTGGATATTAATTTCTACTACTACCCCCACAAGTCTGGAAGATGAAATTGTGGGAAGACTTCTAAAAATTTTATTTGTAATCTTTGTTGACTTCCTGTCTATTATATATGTTGTTATAACTTCATAGAAGCTGACTTCCCTTACTTTGCATTTGAATTCTGTGTTGAACTCCAGCAAATAAAATTTTGTAATTTAATATGTTGAGTGGTTTTAATTTGGTGACATCTTCCGTTATTCTAGAAGCCAACAGGACATTGCAATAGAAACAATATTGCGTATTTTTTAGTACTTTATGGTTTATAAAAGTCACGTAACTTGAAATGGAATTTCTTTTCCCCCAAATCTACACTGCTGATCCTAAAACTTCTTGATGTTTTACCATGATTGTTAGTCGAGAGATTGACTAAAATCTGTAGGTGTAATTATGAATGAAGTTGTTTTTTTAAGGATGCATACCTATGTGAAATTTAATATAGTTCTATTTTTAACACACGGAGCTTAACATAAGATAGTCTTTCCTTATGATATCCTAATAGTTTATGCTCATTTTCCTACATACACATTTCATCTGTGTGTAGGTAGATTGTTTTCCTTAATCCTCAACAATTTTATGTTTCTACCAACAAAAACTTAAGAGTTAAGACTAAAAATCTTAAAAGAGATTCTTTCAGGAAAACAGAACTTATAAGAGGAGAGAAAACAGGGCGCATCTTGTGTGGATTTTCTACTTGGGACTAAATGCTGACGATGTGTCATTTAGCGTGAGGCTCGCAGTATCCTGGGAGGCAGGAGTGAGTTGTCCCCATTTCACAGATGAAGACACTGAATCCTGGAAGAATTGGGCCAGCTTGAGACCATACCTAGGAAGTGTCAGAACCAGATCTTGGGCCTTCACAATCCATCCCATCATGTTGCTTTCAAAAAGATAAATAATAATAAAACAAGTGTGATGAAAAACCAACCTGCAGAGCTCAACTTTCTTTTCACAATACTGTTTTATTCAGGACCCTATGGCTATATTTCAGTATTGCCCCGACTTATTTGCTTACTTCACATTTAAAAAAATCTGTTGAAAAGAGAGCCTGTTTTTCTCCTATGCAATTTGACAGTGGATTCTCTTCCCCGGTTTTCTTGATGCCCTCATGTTCTGACAGTGTTAAAATGTAACTGTTGAACTTCGTTTGTTCTTTAAGCCCTTGAAAAACAAAGTTCTCTCTGTCCTTTAGACTTTTTGACTTTTTATATTGGACACACATGCTTCACAAAATCCTGATCTCTTCCATGTGATGGCCACCTTCTCAGTTTTGGCCCAATCATTACTGCAAGGTTTCGTGAGAGACCTAATGAAGTGTGAAAGGAATCTGGGAACTTTGAGACTTATTACTTCACTGACTCTTACTTAACCTTTCGGTGGTGTTATATATTTAACCATAAGCCAAATAGAGGCAAGCCATGTGGGCGTCTGCTGTAACAGAAAATTCTTGCTTTTCCCCTACACTATATTTTTGGACACTATCTTTTGGATCTAATGTGCATGTGATGTGTTTCTCCCTAGTTCTCTCTCTTTGGGATGTGTTTGAGTCATTTATGGGGTTGCTGACAAGGGAGTCAAGTCACTCACAGGTTCTGACAATTGTTTCTTTTCCCCGTGTGCTTCCAGGCAGTCGACTACGTGGTTAGAAGTGCTGACTCTGAAGCTAGACTGTCTTGGGCCAAATCTTGGCCTCACCTCTTAGAGTTTAATAACCTGATGTCTTGGCTTCCTTACCTATAAAATAAGTGCCTGTTTCATAGGTTTGTGGCAAGGATGACATGGGATGACAGGTGCAAAGTGCTTAGCTGAGTCCCTGGCACATGGAAAATGCTAATCCATGGAGGACTGTGGTGTCAGCATCCTCAGGTGGGAGCGGAGGCAGCGTGACCGCCCCTTGCCCTTAGAATGACCTCGCATTAACCCATCCCGTTGGTCCAAGGATGTGATCGTCCCCCATGGGACCCTGGCAGAGTTCTGCAGCAAGTGTAGGTATAAACAAGTTGCCCCTATCCAGCTCTTTTTTGGTGATGTTATTTTGGGGCCCGGCAATTACAACTAGATATCATCATGCCACTCGAGACAACAAAGGATACTTGATGACTATTGTTTTTCAGTAAGAAATCAGAGTCTTAATATGCAGTCACTGTGGCTTTGTAATTGGAAATAGGTTGCTTTTCCTTCATTCTTCAAAACTATTTGGTTCGTTTTTGCCAGGCATGGTGCTGGGTGGCCAGGTCAAAGTAGTGAATCAAGCATTGTTCCTGCTCTCGTGAGGTCACAGGTTAGTGGGGGAAATGAGTGAAGACCCAGATGGTGCCACTGCAGTTGGGGGCAGTATTAGGATGGGCACGCCTGGGGTGTTCTGAAGGGTTTGGGGAAAGATGTTCTGAGGACCACCAGTAGCAGCAACTCCTGGGAGCTTGTGAATCACGCAGGATCCTAGTCCTCCCAGACCTGTTCAATTCCAAGTCTGCGCTGTAACCAGATCCCCAGTGATTCACACGCACACTACGGTTTGAGAAGCACAGATGCGGAGGGAAGCTCACTGGACTAAGTGTTCCTACTGTCTGGCTCCTGAACAGTTATGTGACCTCCGGGCAAGAGAGTTCACCTCCCTGGATCTCATTCTCCTCCTGCATGCAAACAGAACAGAATCAAGGAAAAAACAGAAATGGAATTAATGCCGTCTGCTTTGCAGATCACATGGAAAATCTGTGAATATTATATGAACTGAACTAATACTTAAAGGAAGATGGATAACAGAAAGGAGTCGTATCCGTCTAAGACGTTATAAACATCCAGAAGACAGGAGTAGTTCTGTGAGGTTAGGGACGTGTGACTACCTTCAGTAGGGCTGGAAAAGGATTGTTTTGATAAGTGGTGACAACACCCATGGCCTGTGTGGGTGTATGTGGCCCGGGCTAGGTGGCTAGGTGGCCAGGTAAACACGTCTTTCCTGGGATTGAGTGACCAGCACTCTACAGCGTGTGAAGCATGAGTGATTCTTTTAAGTGTTCACTTGAAAGAAACGACTTAACAACTTAACGAGAAAACTAAGCCAGATTGCCGTTTCGAGTTAGGATGGACCAATTCCTAACTTGGGGCGTGATTGGGATGAACTGCTTCTGTAGAGACCGGGGTCAGGATGCGTGGTGCATGTGCGACCACACCGACGCAGGTGGCTGGGCTGGGGTGCTCTCTGCGTGGCTATTGTTTGCTGTCGTTCCGGTGAGCAGTCCTTCTAACTGAGCAAGCTGAGGGCAAGTTGCCATGTAGGCCACTCTGGGATCAGCAGCGAGCCCAGACTTATTTATACACCCAAAGGAAAGGCCCCTGAGCTGCTCTGCCACCTGACCTGGGACCACGGTGAGGGAAGATTAGTGCGAGAGCAGTCCTGGGTGGCCAACTGGGTTTTCGGTCTGAGCCGTTTGCCCTTTCAGCCGGGAGGCAGCTACAGACTGTTTTCTGGAAGGTCAATGTCCCTGGCCTCCTGTCTGAGGTGTGATCTCAAGGTACCGAGACTGACCTTTCGGGTGTTGTTTACAGAGTTAATTATGACTTGCACCGTGGAGATCACTTACTCAGTAAATCTCTACTGAGCACTCACTGCCTATCTGGTAGCTTTGCAGGCACTGGGCAATCCCGTGGTCCCCGTCCTCATGGAGCTTGCCCTCTGTTGGGGGAGGAAGACAATAAACTGATAAACACATGAGGATTTCAGACAGTACCAAGTGCTGTGGGGAAAATACAGCGGGGCAATGAGACAGGGTTTATGTGGGGGAGGGGGAGCATATTGCAGCTAGAAGGAGCTGAGGAATTTTCCTGAGAAAGTGACATTGGAGCAGAGGCTGCCCTGATGAGGAGCCAGCCAGGTGGAGACCTGGGGACAAGTGAGGACTTCATATGGGGAGAACAGCAGGTACAAAGGCCCTGAGGTAAGTAGAGCTCAGCAAAACATGAGGAAGGCCAGTGTGACTATAGCTTAGTGAAGAAATGGAAAGTTAACTTTTTAGGATTGATAAAAGTCAGCTTCTACATAACTTCTCTGACATTTGTCCCACAACCTGGATGGTTTAGGGAAAAATTCTCATAGCAGAATAGAGAGAGAATGTGAGACTCTCTGGTGTTCTGTGTCCTCCATAAGGTATGCATCACAACTTACATTAAACAATGACTTCTCTCTCCGGAGGTTGTGATTTTTCCATGATTATTCCAGGCTGATCGTGTCTGGCTCCTAACTTGTCACAATGTTGGGCAGCTCCATCGCTTTCCTAGATGAATTACCAAGCTGTGCTTTTAGGATGTCTTTTTAACAACCATAAGCAGAGCTAGAATTGCATGTGCTGCAGTTTACTTTAATAGCAGTCTTATGGAGATATAATTTATATACCATCCAAATAATCTGTTTAAAGTGTACAATTCAATGATTTTTTTTTTTTAGTATATTTACAGAGTTGTGCAATTATTACCACAATCAATTTTGGAACAATTTCATCACCCTGGAAAGAAGCCCTGTACCCATTAGTCCCCATTAGCAGTTACTTCCCATTTCTCCTTACTGACCCCTCCCTCAACCCATCCCAACCAGCCCTAGGCAATATTAATCTACTTTATTTCTCTATAAATTCACTGAGTTTGGGCATTTCATGTAGAAAGAATCATACAATATACAGCCTTTTGTGCCCAGCTTCCTTGTGGCTAAATAATATTGCATTGTATGAATATACTGCACTTTATTTATCCATTCATCTGTTAACGGACATTTGCATTGTTTTTACTTTTGTTGATTATGAATAATGCTGCTATGAACACTCATGTACCAATTTTTGCAAGGACATATGTCTTCATTTCTCTTTGGTTTACACTGATTAGTGGAATTATTGGGTCATGTGGTAACTCTTCCTTCAACCTTTTGAGGAACTGCTGGACTATTATACAAAGCCAACACCCCATGTTCATTTGGAAACTATTTTCTCTTGATCTCTAATGGGAAAAGAACACTTTTGTCACCCTGGTAATCCTCAGGATTTCAAACGTTAAACAGGTAGGTTATGAAATAAAGGCTAAAGATGAAACTATTTTCTCTGATTCTCTTGATCTGAGTTTTACAACCTTCATCTGTTTTCTTTAAATCTCTGTTTTATGCTATCTAACAATCATAGCTCATTATTTGGGCTCCTTATTACTCACATCAGCTCAAGAAGTTAATTACCAAAGAAATTCCTCACATTTCCTTCAAGTACCTTAGGTCAGATAATAAAGATTCAAGATAATGTGAGGTATTTTTTTGTTGATGCAAATAAGATTTATTCAATTAATACTCACTGGATACCTACTCTAAGCCAGGCATATTCGAGGTGCTGGATACTTTCTGTGCTGTTTTCTACTCTAGGTGGTTCACTTTATTAGTTGTTGTGGTTGGAGGAATATCTTGTAGTATGAATTATTCTTATAGTTTATTTTCCATAAGCAGACCCTTTGCAAACTGAGTTTTTGGCCTCTAGTATTCATTAACTGCAAACTTCTCCTTATAAAATATACTCCTTGGGCCACACTTAAGTGAATCAAACCTCCTGCAGATCATAGTTATCAGCGTGGCAGGAGTTGCATTCGGTATTTCTTTCCCCACCCACAGCAATGTTCATTTCTTGATTTCTTTGGTGGTATCCTGTAACACTGTTGGCTAAAGAACCTGTCGAAAAATAATCTTGACCAGCCAAAGAAAAGTTGAACTAATAGCCTTTCCAAGAATTACATCTAAGTCAGAATCAATCCCTTTAGTTCATTAAAGCCATGGTTGACAGAGGATGGACCCACATTGTAGAAATATTGGGGTGATGTGGGGTCAGGGTGACACCTGAGGACTGATTCTGGTCTACTTGGTTAAAAGGTTAATTTTCAGGCTTTGTTGGTCACTGGACTTTTGTTGATTTCCTGGGCTGGGTATCATACCTGCCTGTCACTATAGGAAGTCTTTTTTTTTTATTGAAGTATAGTCAGTTTACAATGTTGTGTTAATTTCTGGTGTACAGCAGAGTGATTCAGTTGTATGTAATACGTATGTATGTGTGTTTTTGTATATATATACATATATATGTTCTTTTTCATTGGAGATTATTACAAGCTACTGAATATAGTTCCCTGTGCTATACAGTAGGACCTTGTTGTTTATCTATTCTGTGTAAAGTATTTTGTATCTGCTAATCCCAAACTCCCAGTTTATCCCTCCCTCCCTATTTCCCCTTTGGTAACCATAAGTTTGTTTTCTATGTCTGTGAGTCTATTTCTGGTCTGTAAATAAGTTCATCTGTTCATTTTTTTTAAGATTCCACATATAAGTGATATCATGATATTTGTCTTTCTCAGATTTACTTCACTTAGTATGATAATCTTTAGGTCTATCCATGTTACTGCAAATGGCATTATTTCACTTTTTATGGCTGAGTAGTATTTCATCACACACACACACACACGTATATATGTATATATGTGTATATATACCATAACTTCAGGTTGCTTACAGGAATGCTTCTGACCACTCTCCCTCCCAGTGCATCTTCCAGCGTGGTTTCTAAGAGTGATGGTTTTGAAACACAAATGCAACTGTGTCATCCCACTGTTTAGAATCCTTCAACGGTTCCTTATTGCTTCCTGGAGAAGCCTTCACAGAAAGGCAAGAACTCACATGATCTAACCCACTGTAGAGGACACTTACTGTGTTTTGGCTAGTCGGTATCCCCATTTGCATTTGGAGAGTCCCCTCAAAGTACCTTGTGTTCCCCTGAGATATCATTTACATTGCCCGAGGCCAGTCACACTCTTTCTTCTGGGACTTTGAATCTTGAACAAAATCCTGCAAGGATGCAGAAAACAGTCAGAGCCCATTTATTTCCTGATGAGGCCATGCAATCCCTGTCAACTAGACCTCCAAGTGGACCTGAGACTGCCCTGGTCCTCCATGTATGCTGTCCTGCCAAGAGGTGGGAACTGTTGCTTGCAATCAGAAGCCCTCTTCCTGTTACCTCCCACATTCCCCAGAAACTCTGACCTTTAACCATTTGTAATTATCCATTGTAGTTCCCTAGCCTGGGAGTCTTTCATGCCATTGAGACTTTGCAAACTTTCTTCCCGTCCTAGAATGCCCCCTCTCAACCCAAGCAGCGTTTCTATCTCTGTATACCCTTAACATAGCATGAGTACTTTGACTGAGGTACTTAGGACATCCCTTTGATTATTTATCTGTCAATCTTCCCTCTTAGATTGCAGGACCCTTTGTTCTCATTTAATGCCTGGCACAACATAAATGATTAAGAATTATTTGATGAATGAATAAATAAGAATTGACAATATAGCTTGTAGTATCTCCATGCATGGAGATTTATATTGTAGACAGCAAGTGAGGCACATTTCCAGAATTCAAGAAAATGGGTTGCAAGTTGTAGGTCATAGAATGAATGTAAAATAGATGAGACTCACCAGAATGTAAATTACTGATGAGATTAAGGTAAATTCATCAAAGTAGGGATAATGATGGTCACAGAGTCATGTGACAAATACTGAGCATTTATTTTACAAGCTAAGTTGTTGGTTTCTTCTTTTAAAACTAGGTAAGTAATTTTTGAAGATGTACTTTTTAATACTGCTTGGTTAAATAGTGTAGTGATTAAGAGCACAGAATCGCATCGAACAGCCTGAATTTAAATTGCATACCTCTGTTTTTCTTTTCATCTGTAAAGTGGAAGACAGAGTATCTACCTCACAGGGAGATACACATATATGTAAAGTGCTTAGCACAGTGCCTAGTGGTTCCAGTCACTCTCCCTTTGCCCCTCTCCCCAGTCCAGTCCAATGTCTGCCTTCTTTGCCCTGCTCTGTGCCCAAGAGGCTGACCCCTTGTGGGCAGCATTTCCTGGGCTCCCTCGGAGCCTGGCTTCTGCCTGGCTTTGGCCAAGGGAGTAGGTGGATGCCACCAAGAGATCTGAGAGTAGAGAGAGAGATGGGGGCATTCTCTCCTCCCTCATTTTGGCTCTTGGTCTCTGGCAATAAAATGATATCTCTTCCCGATTCCAGCCCTCTTTGGTTGGTCCCTCCTTTGCAGGTTCTGCTGTCTCAGGCGCTGGTAACACTAGGTCTTCGCTTTGTTAGTTAAAGCCCAGGAACAGTAACCGCACCCGACTGTCTCGTCTGGGCACCTCTTGTTTATTCTTTTAATGCTGTCCACATCACTATAAATGTGCTTTCCCTTAAGATTCCTTCACTTGGCTCTCTGGGATAAGTTCAGTTTCCTGCCTGGAACTTGACAATACATTGTATATATTAATTGCTAAAAATGTGAGCTGTGATTATATTATATTATTAATATGGAAAATTATTAATAGGAAATATCTAAATTAAGTAGATAATTATTACTATTGAATATCATTATTATATTAAAAGACACATGGCTACTAAGTAGACAGCAGGATTCACATACATCTTTAAAATAAAGCACAGGGTCTCAAAACACATTTCACTTCTACAGCTGGTTGTTTTGCCTGTGGCTTGGAATAACTCCTGAAAGTAGTTATTCCAAGATGAGAAAGTTTAAGAAGCTCTACAGTGTGGTGAATGGTAGGGTCAGGGATGAGTGTACCTTCCTATGTGACCACAACCGTGAGAGCGGGGATGGATGGGTGGGGGAATTCATTCATCCTCTTACAGTGAGACCACCTGCATCAATTCCAGTCTATGTTCAAACCCTTACAGAACATGTTTGACTTTACATGTATCCCCTCAGGGTATAGTTTTTCTTTATAATTTCTAGTTTCATGGGTTAGGTACCATCTTCTAAATTGCACCAAACAAACCAAAGTTGCAGCATATTGAATAGATTTAAGGTAACCATATTTTCCAAATAAAAAAATGTTTACTTGCTGAAACCATGGAAGCAAAGTATTTGGACTGCCCACAAATTTTGGACTGAATGGACCCTGAACATAGAGTAGGTCATGCTTCTTCTCCTATGTCATGTAATGAAGACGAGAAGAAACCTAAAATTTATCATTTTGAAGTGAAATATTGTTTGGAGCTGTCCGAAACTTTGTTATGTAATACACGTAAGTCCGACACTTAGGCAGAGACATATTAAAAAAATTGGCACTGTCTCATAAAAAGATTCAGTTCAATGGTCTTACGATTATTTGAAAATAACAGTCATCAATTGCACCTGTAATTTCACAAGAAGTTGGATCCGTGGGTACATTTGAACTGGACAGTCTACCTTTGGGTATAAACGCTTCTCTGGTAATTTATTATCCAGTGTCATATGATCGATCACAAAGGCTGAATTTGTAAGACACACAATTCCATTAAAATGTGGATAATGGTCTTAACAGACACAAGAGGGCAGTTCCTCCTTCTCGTCAGTACTTTTATGGAGGGTCTACTGTGTGCCAAGCACTATGCTAGAACCTGGGTTAGAGCTGAGAACAAGTACAGGGAGAGGCCACACGGCCCAGCCTACAAGTGTGGCTGGAGCCTGGGGTCACATTGCCTGTGTTTCCGCCTGTCTCTGCTGCCTTGGCGCCCTCACTTTGGGTAGCTCATTTAACCTCAGGGGCCTTATTTTCCCATCTATGAAATGGGTAAAAATTAGTATTTGCCCTATGGGATTAAATGAGACGATTCTTATAATGACATTGAATAGAACAGAGCTTGGCAGAGTAAGGCAACTGAAGTTCAATGATGTGTTGTAGCAAAAATATATATATTATTGACAGTTGGATGGAATGCATTCATTCTATCACTTGTTGGATCATTCATTCCTTTATTCCTTCCTTCCTTCATTCACTGAGCAAAAGCTTGTTAAGCAAAATTCTACTCTTGCTGCCACTATGCTCGAGGAAACAGTGAGGAACAGGACAGGTCTGGTACCTGCTCTCAGGAGTGTATAGTTTGGCTATGCACACAGACCATGAGTACATTACAGATGCTGTCAGTCCAACACCTGTCCCCACACACACACACACACACACAATGGACAGGTATATTCTATGTGATTTTACATTTCTGATTTCCACTTTCATGGGAATACAGCAGAGTGGTGGGTTAGAGCATGGTTCTCTGTAATGTGGATGACTGGATTTGAACCCCAACCTACCCTTCATTAACTGTATGGTTGGGGGCAAATTATTTAACTTCTCTCTAGTTCATTTTCATCACTGGCAAAACGTGAATGATAATAAAGCACCACTTTTTAGGTTTAGGGTGAGCCTAAGATGAGTTAGTACAAGTGAGAGTGATTTGTCTAAGGTAGATGGGAAGAGCACAGGCTTAGCAATCAGCCAGACCGGGGCCTGAATCTCACTCCATCACTTACTGATGGAGACACTGAGCAAGTAACTTAACTGCTCTGAATTCCAGTTTCCTTGTCTGTAAATGAAGATAATGATATCTAACCACTTGAGACTGCTTTGAGTAGTAAATGAGATAGCATCATTCTTGGCAATTACCAGGCCCTCAAAGAGTAGCATTTATCCCTCTTCCCCCCTTCCCCTAAGATTAAAAACCATGTGAACCAGATAGCATGATGAAAAAAAAAAAAAAAAAGACGAGAAAAGACGAAACAATATTCTGGGGAGTTGCAAGTAAAAAATGATATAGGTTGTCTTTAAGGTCTTTTTTTTATTTTTATTTTTTATTGAGGTGTAGTCAATTTACCGTGTTAGTTTCAGGTATACAGCAAAGCAATTCAGTTATACATATACATACATACATGTACATTTTTTCAGTTTTCTTTTCCATTACAGATCATTACAAGACAATGAATATAGTTCCCTGTGCTATACAGTAGGTCCTTGCTTCTTACCCATTTCACATACAGTAATGTGTATCCGTCAACCTCAAACTCCCAATCTATCCCCTGCCCTTTGCCCTCTGGTAACCACAGTTTGTTTTCTATGTCTGTGAGTCTATTTCTGGTTTGTAAATATTCTTGTGCTTCATGTTGTCCCAGAGCCCTCTTAAACTGTCCTCATTTCTTTTCATTCTTTTTTCATTTTTCTGTTCTGTGGTAGTGATTTCTACTACCTTCAAGCTCTTCAAGCTCACTGATCTGTTCTTCTGCCTCATTTAGTCTATTTCTGGTTCCTTCTAGTGTGTTATTCATTTAAGTAATTGTATTCTTCAACTCTGTTCGGTTGTTCTTTATGTTTTCTAACTTTCTGATAAAAACTTTGCTCTGTGCATCTATTCTCTTTCCAAGTTCTCTGATCATCTTCACAATCATTACTCTGACCTCTTTCTCAGGTCGATTGCCTATCTTCTCATCACGTATTTCTTCTTCCAGGATTTTATCTTGTGCCTTTGCCTGGAACATATTCCTCTGCCACCTCATTTTGGCTAAATTTCTATTTGTATTTTTATGTAGGTTAGTTACATTTCTTGATCTTGGAGAAGTGGCCCTCTGTATGAGACATCCTATGCATCCCAGCAGTGCACTCCCCTCTGGTCACCCAAGGGCCAGGGTCCAGCCAGTCCCAGGGTAGAGTCTGGCCTGTGTCTGCAGACTCCTATGGGCTGTGGGATTGTTGTTTTAATTCTGGTGTCTGCCCCCTGGTGGGTGAGGCTCGACTAGAGGCTTGTGCAGGTTTCCTGCTAGGAGGGGTGGGTGCCTGCGCACTCACTGCTGGGTGGAGCTGGGTCCTGGCCCTCTGGTGGGCAGAGCTGTGTCTAGGAGCCTGTCTAGAGGCGGCTGTAGCCTTAGGAGGTCTGCTGGTGGGTGGGGCTGCGTTCCCACCCAGAATGTTGTTTGGCTTGAGGTGTGACAGCACTTAAGCCTACAGGCTGTTGGGTGGTGCTAGGTCTTGGTCCTAAGGACTGAAGGATATCAGCCTCCAGGAAAGCTCATGTAGATGAACATTTCCCAAATGTCCACCAACAGCTTTTATGTCCCCAGGGTGAGCCACGGCCACCCCATCACCTCCCCAGGAGATCTTCTAAAACCAGCAGGCAGGTCTGGCCCAGATTCCTATGAAATCACTGCCTCTGCCTTTGGTCCCTGGGCATGTGAGAGTCTGTGCACTTCCCAAGAGAGTGAAGTCTCTGTTTTCCCCAGTCCGTGGAGCTACTGCAATAAAGCCCCACGGGCCTTCAAAACCAAATGCTCTGGGGGCTCCCCCTCCCAGTGCCGGAGCCCCAGGCTGCGGAGCCTGACGTGGGGCTCAGAACTCTCAGTCCTGTGGGAGGGCCTCTGTGATATAATTTTTCTCCAGCTTGTGGGTCACCCACCCTAGGGGTATGGACCCAGATTATATCATGAGCACACCCCTCCTACCATCCCGCTGTGGTTCCCTCTTTATGTTCCCAGTTGAAGGAGATCTTTGGGGTAAATTCCAATGTTTTTTTAATCGATGGTTGTTTAGCAGTCAGTTGCGGTTTTATTGCGATCATGAGAGGAGGCGAGCTCATGGTCCTACTACTCCGCCATCTTGACTGGAAATCTCCTAACTGACTTAAGGTCATTTTTGACATTTGGAAATTTATCCTTTTCAACAAAACCTCTACAAGCATGAGGGGAAAGGACTTATCAGCTTCTTCTATTTTCTGATCTTTTATCTGTTAGAGGGTGAGTGAATGAAATGGAATTAATAGATCTTAAGATCTCTGAGCTAACTGCTATCAAACCCCTAAATTCTATTTTCTTTAGTTTATTTTTATTTCAAAGTGCAGTGTCTATGTAGCTGTGCTGTCATTCATAAACAGGGGAAGGGAGTGGGGTATAGCTCAGTGGTAGAGCGCGTGCTTAGCATGCACAAGGTCCTGGGTTCAATCCCCAGTACCTCCGTTAAAAAAATAATAAAATAATAATAATAATAAATTTAAAAAGAAGGAATATAACATAAATAGGGGAAGAATAAAATGTACAAAAGAGAAGATACCTGCCCTGATGTAATCACCCAGGAGGGCAGTCTGGTCACTCAGGCAGGCACTGGACCAGTACCTCAGAAGCTGTGCAAATGCCCTAACCTGCCTCACCAACTGATGCCTTCCTCCATCCTTCTTGTTTCCAGCTTCCTCGCTGGGAAGAGGACTGCATTTCTCTTGGTTGTTGTCTAAAAGTTAGAGGCAGCTGATTGCCTGAGAAGGAGGGGACAGTAGACTATTTCACAAGTCACACACTTCTTAACAAATGCTCTGTAATAATAACACAAGGCAAAAGACCAATGCCTTCTTTCAGGGTCTTGCCACAAAACCAGACTCTATACCCCGTAAACGGATTGAGACTCAGAGGCAGAGTTTGGGGAAGATTAGAAAAGAAAAGCTTTATTGCTTTGCCAGGCAAAGGGAGTCACTGCAAGCTCATGCCTTAGAAACTGTGTATCCATCTTGGAGTTGGGGTCTTGAAATTTTATAGAAAACCTGTATGGAACAGAAAAGGTGGTAACAATCAGGGTGCTTTACAGGGTGCTGCTACATCCCCCTTAACCTCCATGAATCTTTCTGGCCTCATGAGGGAACTGCAGAGGGTCAGTCCACTCTTCTGAGATTATCCATCCATTACCTTCCTCCTGGAGCACAGCCTCTGGGTTAAAACTACTGTAAAGTATGTAAGGGAGCAGTTTGGGGGTTATTTAGCACAAAAGCAGTGAGGGAGAGAAAGTAAACTGCAGGATTTCTTAGAAAAAATCAGCAAACAGTTTTAGCATCAGGGAAGTTATTTCGTTTCCTACTCATTCAAGGGCACCATCTCTGTATCAATTTTTCTCTAAATGTTTTCCCTTAGGTCTCTTTCTTCCCAAGGGAGGCTCATTTAAATCCAGTTTATTTCATGACCCACCTTTCCCTCTCACTCCACCTTGTTGAAAGTACACCAACTTCTGAGGCTGTGAGAGACCCGAGGGCAGGGACTGCACGGAACTGCAAAGCCTACAATATTGAACTTCTCTGATCCTCTCCTTATAAGCAGATCTGGCATCTTCACATCACTGGGAATGAAAATTCTGGGTGGTAGGAAGGTCGTTTAAGCCTTCAGGGATTGAGGGATTTAGCAAGTGAGAACCTCTCTCAACTCCAGTTTCATCCTTTGTAAATGGAGATAACAATACTTAACCACTTGAGATTGCTTTGAAAAGTCAACCAGACAGCATCATCTCTGCCAAACCTGCTTCCCTGCTCAGTCCTGGGGTGAGGGTTGAGCAGGAACAGTTCCTGGCTCCTCTGGGTTAAATTTCATCCTTTGGTAAAGTGTCAAGGCTGGACTTGATTCCTGAGTTCTCGTGCAAGTCTAAGTGCTCTGCTAGGTGTGACGGAACAGTGAACCTACACAAGGAGGTGGGGGCAATTTTCACATGCCAGCCTGGCGATAATTCCCTAAGCTAAGTGGCCAGTTCCCCCAGAGCCAGCTTTCAGTCTCCCTAAATTCTCCAGGCTGCATTCTGCCCACTTTATTCATTACATTATGAGCCTGGACTTCCAGTCATTTGAGTTTTTGACCCCTGGGATTCAGTCCTACACTAAAGTTGGAACTATGCTGTGTATAAAAATGAGTTAATTTTCAGTTCTTAGTTGACAGGCGTAAACTGGCCTGAGCAGACATGGGAATGCTGGTCATAAGTTCTTGTTAAAAGAAATCTGGGAAAACTTGGTAGAGAACAGGGAGGGACATGGCAACTTCAGAAACCAATTGGTGAACGCAGAAATATTTTTCAAGCAGGGTTTCCTTGTCTCCCAAATATAATTTCATATACATTGACTGGTTCAACCTACAATCAAGATGACATTTGCTCTGGTGGTTAGGGATTATTTGAATAAAGAAAAACTTTCTAAAACTATCTTTTATTGAAACATATAGAGAAATGTACATAAATTATCAGTGTACAGGTCAATACATTATTTCAAAGTAAACTACACTTGAGTGACCGCAAACCAGGTCAAAAGTTCAAAAAATAGAAGAGGGTAAAAAGCCCCTATTTTATCTCCTCTCCTCAAAAATACACTTTTGATGGATGGTGTTGACAGCATCACTGCTTCATTTTCCCTTCCAGAAACTATTCCTGGGACCACCTCCCTCTGATTGTTACTGTTACTTAATTTTCCCCCTTAATTTTTCTCCCTCTTAGGAGAAAACAAAAGAATATCAACGAGCACTGGCCATTCTCTTCCCCATAACCCGAATGAAAGTCAGTAAATTGCATGGAAAGCAATGACATGAGGCAAAAAAAGATGAACTGCTGTTTTCCTTTCTGTAAGAAAACCTGCCAGTGTGGCCAGGGTATGCAGGTTTTTTTGACTTCTCATCTCACACAGACTTCTGGATGCAGGCAAGATTAGACACCCAGGCTCAGTAAGCTTATGCAGCTTCATGTGGACTTCAGAAACCAACCCTTTGTAAGATGTAGGGTCTTTGAGGTTCAGTATATAAAGGGAATTCTCCTCCCTGTGATGGATGGTCCCAGCCCTCTTTGAGAAGACAGTATAAGGTATGGTGCCCCTTTCCCAGACTACTTATGTACACAGGAACACAAAAAGTGTCCATCACTTTGGGGGCGTTGCCACACCCAGTAAGCCCCAGGTACCTACCCATGGACTGTCGCCAGTCTGCTGCAGTGACTGTGAGCATCTCAGAGCCCACGCCCATTTCCTTTCAGCCAAAGACAGAAGGAGTGTACTGTGAGTGCAGCCCACCTGCCACACAGACCGAACGTCCGTAGATACAGCCTCTCTCCCTCAGCACACTATGTGCACTGCGGAGAAGCTCTCCTTTTCCATAGAGCTGTCACAAAGCACAGCACTTGGCATTCTCACTCCTCACTGCCCTGAAGTACCGACTCCACAAAGTCCTGGTGCCCTGTGCTCTGGGACTACTGCCAGCTGGGTATACAGCTTCGGCCAGGAGGGCGCCCAGCGGCCCTGGAGCCTGGGAGACCAGCGAGCACTCGGCGCTCGTCTCTAGACCCGGGCTCCCCTCAAACGCGCATGGTCCTGGGAGGGCGAGGGCGGGCGCGGGCGCGCGGTGGGCGGCAGGGGCGCAGGGGCGTCCGGGGACGCGCGCGTGTGCGCACCCACAGGGCGCCTGGCCGGCGGGGTCCAGCTCTCCCGCGGCCTTGGTGGCTCCGGGCCGGGCCCGGGCCGCGGCCCCCGCAGTGCCCTCCCTCTGCCTGGCCGCCCTGGCCCGGCCCGGAGCCGCGAGAGCAGGAGCAGCGCCCCTACTGCCCGCTTTTCCACCTCCATCTCCTCGGCCGCCGCCTCCTTCCCCCAGCTACCCGCGCAGTCACAACCGGTTTAGACTGGCCAGAGTGCCCCGCAAAGAAGAGTGAGAGTGGGGAAAACACGGGGACTAACTTCCCGAGGAGGAGGAGGAGGAGGAGGAGGAGGAGAACGAGAAGGTGGAGCCCAGAGGAGGGCCGGCTCCCTCCCTCCATGTGGCCACCGCCGCCGCTGCCTCGGGGCTCGGCGGGGGCAGAGGGCGGCGGCTGCCGGGGCAGCGCATAGCGGGACCGATTGCCCAATACTCCGGCAGGGGCCGGGGCCGGGGCTGGGCCCCCAAATAAATAGCCGCCCGGCAGGCCCGGAGCTGCAGGGGAGAGCGGCGGCCACGGTCCTCCCCGCACCACCCACCCGGGGCACTGCGCCCTGTGCTGCGTCCCGGAGAGCCCGTCGAGGCGGGTATCCAGGTAAAGGAGCTCGAGGGAAGGGACCCAGTAGTCGGCGGCCAACCGTCCGCCTCGCCTACCGGAGGCGAGAAGTAACTCCTTCGAGTCCGAGCAGTAGGAGAAGGCAGCGGCCACGCTGTCATCGGCGGCCAAGCAGCTCGGAACCAGTTTCTTGTTGGGATGTGCGCCGGGGACTGAAAGAGTGTCATCGGTGCGCTCACGCCCACCCCGTGATCTACCCCGCTTTGGTGGGGTGCTTCTCCACTGTGGACCAGTTTTCCCAGGGCTCTCAGGGCGGCATTTTGCATGGAGTTGGGAGAGAAAGAAAGGGGGTCCAGGAGGGAGGACGGCACCCTCGAAGTGGACTCAGGGTAGATCTGCCCTGGGAATCCTGAGACATCTTCTGGGACTGCTGGTGGCAGAGCACGTGGGGTGGAGGGAAGCGACCCAGGTGAGCTCCGGTTTCCCAGAGGGCACCGAGGCCTCCGAGGGCCCTGGTTGGGAGCTAGTGCACCCCGGTGTCACCGGGAGGGTCGGGATGGGGAGCCCTGAGGGCTCCTGGGCTGGGAGGAAAGCAGCGCGCGTGGCGGGCGGGTTCTGCACCGCGGCGCCAGGTTCAGCACCACCGGGTCAGCTCAGGGCGAGCGCAGGAGTCTGAACGGGAACGTGGGAGGACTTGGTGCTTGAGGCTCGTCTGTAGTGCCCTAAGTAACCTATTCTAGCTTCGGCAGCTCCCGGAGGCTTTGGAAAGAGCTGATAGTCGTTTAAAAACTTGGTCATCAAAAGCAGATCAATGCTTCTCAGGATGCCTTGTCTAATCCGGGCCGGGCAATCCATCCCAGAGGTTTAGATAGGATTTACACTCAATATACGTTACTTACATAGTAAGTTATTTAATGTAATTTTTGGGATCAATTTCCTGGGGCACAGTTAGTTTGGGTGTATTTTTTAAATCTTGAATTACCTGGGTACTAGTTCAGATTGCAGGTGGATTTTTGCAACACTCCCCACCCCCACCCCCAAGACTTCCAGTCGTTCCACCAAATGCTGTTAGTTTGTTTATGTCTTAATGGGTTCTTAGATTTGAGTTAACCTTAGCTGTGAGAAGTTGATCTGGCTGGTTCAGAGCACTGAGGAAGCTACAGAAGATTCCAAAGTGAAAAGATCAATTATTTATTATATGATTACACCTTCTGTTAACATGTGAATACATATAACAGGGTAGGTACCCATATTATTGCCAGAAATAAGTTGTTTTTTTTTTTTTAAGGCCCCGGTAAGTGGGAATTACATAATAAAATAGTTTAACCTGACATTTTCCAACAACTCGTACTTTTAGCAGCACTGACTGCTTAAGAACATTCTTCTGTTTCTTCTCTTTTTTGTGTAGGCAAGAGAGGTAACAAGGACCCTTGGTGTCTGTGGGATGAATAGAGGGAAGGACAAAAGAGTTGCAGAGGTAGATCAGAAACACTAGGAAATCTTTTCTGACTTCTGATTGTAACTCTGCAAAGATAATGGTGACGGTGTGCATTGGTTGATGTCTGAATCTGTATCAGGGCAGATCACGGTGCTTTGGGGGTGGATCTGGTCATGAAACTAGAGCTAGAGGGTGACAGACAGATGTGGTCAGACTTTAAATCTTTATTTTCTCACTCCAGTCTTTTGAACCCCTACTTTTTGTTGTCTTTTTCTAAAGTGGGCTATCTCTGGAACTTAATTCATACAATGCAATTGAGTATAGAAAGCCTGTGGGAAAATACAAAAGAAAGAATGTCTTGCTTGTATAGCTATAGCTTTTACAAGACAGTGTCACATAGAGACTTTAATTTTAATTAAAAATTGCAAGAATGTGTATATTTAGCTAGTTGGCCTTTACTTTGGGAGGTTCTTTGCAGACATCAAAGTATTCCCTGAAGATAATGAGACTGAACTATAACTTTGCAGGAAAGAACACATGACCCCTGCTTTCAAAGAGTTTAGTCTAGTGGGAAAGATAGACATGTTACAAATATCTGCAATATGAGATAATAAAAATGGAGTCATATGGCAGGGACATCAATAGTGTGCTGTTGATGGCAGAGAAAAAGAGGTCCATTCAAGGTTAGGAACGGAGAAGTCATGTGGTGAGTGTAGCATCTGAGCTGGGACTTGAAGAAGGAAGAGGATTTCCGGGATGGAAAGGAGGCTTGTTGGAACAAGAGAGCAACACTGGTGCATTCAAAGGAAGCAGAGCAGTTTGGAGTGGCTGGAGCCTGGAATTCAACATAGATAAGGCTGGGAGGTAGGATGGGGCTAGATTATGGAGGACATGACAAGATATGCTAGGAAATTAAAATGTGATTGAACATTATTATTGTATTTATACCAACAATGTTAACATCCTTAACGGTAGTTTATACATTGGAGTTCAATTTTGTGAGCTTCCCCCTTAAGAAGTAAGTGATAAAATCTCAGTGATATTTTCTTCCTATAAATGTTTCTGTAACAGAGAAATGTGTTTCAAATAGCCTTTAATGCTTTATTGAAATCCAGCAGTTATTTCCCCCACTGAATCTGCAATCTTACAGTATAACATCTCTTAATTTTATTAAAACTTTAGATAGGAAAACACTTCCACTTTCCTGGGCCATTAAAATCACTTTCTGTTCTCTGTTTCAATTACCAATAATACACCGCTAATAATAATTGTTATTAGTATTATTAATCTTTATTAAACTTATGTCAGATGAGCCACATACCTTATTTTATTTGGGGAGGCATAATTTTTGTCTTGGTCTGAGAATTTAATAAGGTCACTCAGCTAAGTAAATGATGGGACCAAGATTTGAATCCAAGAAGATAGCATAACAGGAGCATAATATATGATAACTGTTATGAATAAGTTAGAAATTCTACCTGCTACCTGTAGGAGAAGTGTTTCTCTGTTTTTTCTTTACATCCTTATTTCCATCATTCTGATTTTATTTTATTTTTGTTTGTTTAGTTTTATATATATATTCTTTTTCAGATTCTTTTCCATTATAAGTTATTACAAGATGTTGACTATAGTTCCCTGTGCTATACAGTAGGTCCCTATTGTTTATCTATTTTATCAATAATACTGTGTATCTATTAATCCCAAACTTCCAATTTATTGCTCCTCGACCCTTTCCCCCTTGGTAACCATACATTTATTTTCTATGTCTGTGAGTCTATTTCTGTTTTGTGAATTTGTATCATTCTTTTAGAGTTCACATATGAGCGATATCGTATGATATTTGTCTTTTGCTGTCTGACTTACTTCACTTAATATGATAATGTCTAGGTCCATCCATGTTGCTACAAATGGCATTATTTCATTCTTTTTTATGGCTAAGTAATATTCCATTGTATAAATACACCACAGCTTCTTTATCCAGTCCTCTGTCAATGGATGTTTTGATTGTGTCTGTGTCTTGGCTATTGTAAATAGAACTGCTATGGACATGGGGTGTATGTATCTTTTCAAATCAGAGTTTTCTTTCTTTCTGAATATATGTCAAGGAGTAGGATTGCTGGATCATATAGTAACTATTTTTAGTTTTTTAAGGAACCTCCATACTGTTCTCTGTAATGGATGCACCAATTTATATTCCCACCAACAGTGTAGAAAGGTTCCCTTTTTTCCTCATCCTCTCTAGCATTTGTTATTTGTAGATTTTTTAATGATAGTCACTCTGACCTGTGTGAAGTGGTACCTCATTATAGTTTTGATTTGTATTTTTCTAATAATCAGCAATGTTGAGCACCTTTTCATGTGCCTTTTGGCCATGTGGATGGCTTCTTTGGAGAAATGGCTATTTAGGTCTTCTGCCCATTTTTTGATTGGGTTTTTTTTTTTTTTTTGGTTGTTATTGAGCTGCATGAGCTGTTTATATATTTTGGAGATTAAATTTACCACATACAAAAATAAACTCAAAAGGGATTATAGACCTAAATGTAAGACCAGATACCATAAAACTCCTAGCAGAAAACATAGGCAGAATACTCTTTGACATAAATCACAGCAGTATTTTTTAGATCTGTCTTCTAGAGTAATAGAAATAAAAGCAAAACTAAACAAATGAGACCTAATTAAACTTAAAAGCTTTTGCACAGCAAAGGAAACCGTAAACAAAACGAAAGGACAACCTATGGAATGGGAGAAAATATTTGCAAACAATGCAACCAACAAGGGATTATTATTTTTTTTTAATTGAGATACAATTGCCATATTAACATTACTTTTAGGTGTGTAATGATTTGAGATATGTGTGTATTGCAAAATGATCATCACAGCAAGTCTGATGAACATGCATCGTCACACAGTTACCATTTTTTTGTGTATGTGATAAGAACTTTTAAGATCTACTCTCTTGGCAACTTCCCAATATATAATACAATATGTTAACTGTAATCACCATGCTGTATATTGTACATAATTTTGGCTCATTTTATTTTACAAATTCAACGCTGGGACACACTTAAATGTTTTAACACATCTTTAAACTATTATATGATCTTGTACTTTTATGACCCACTCAAAAGCAACTCCTAAGCTCCTTGAGAAAAGATGGGATATAAGATGAGAAAAACATTAGTGAATGTAGTAACAGCATTAAATACAAAGACCAGAATCGCCGGGTTCTCTGGAAGAGTGTCAACTTCATGTATTCTTTTCACTATTCCTAATAACCACCCCCCAAACACATCAGGTCTTTTTGTATTTCAGCATCTTGTATATATTATCATGGGTCCTGATTTTCTATACTGAAAGTGATATAGCAAACATACTAGTTTGTACATGACATACTGAAGTGTATATTCAGACAACAGATTAGACTCTATATATAGTTATGTGCAAATTATACAAAACATAAACCAAGCAAAAAAACCAAAACAAAACACATGCGTGTAGGTAGCATCATCAGAGATTTCTTTACCAGAACTTCACCAACACTACTTGGACCAAGCCTTGTGGGATGTGGGTTGTGTGGATTAGAGACAAGCTGAAACGAGCCTGACAGCACAGGGAGCGTGAGAAGAGTGTGGGGAAAAAGGGAGATACCCACCTGTGTCTAAGTGTCTGGCCCTCATTTTGCCTGTATTGAGGTCTGTTAAGTCACGAGATCTTTTTATCTTTTCTCAGACTCTGAATGATTTATAGATTCCACTGTTTTCTCTTCTGAGCCTGCGAGCAGGATGGGAAATAGGTGACTGTTCGCTGGATTGGTTAGGAAGGGCTCTGGGATACTGGTCTCTCCCTGAGTGTGACATCTGTAACCCTCAGTTTCCTTGTACGGATGGGGAACTTGCAGTGTTAAGGTCGGTGGCGGCAAGTTGACAAAGTTCAGCAGAGGAGACGGGCATCATACATGAGCAAGGCAGGCCGGGGTGAGAGGGCCGGGAGAGCACAGGTGAAACTCTAAATGCAAGTCAGCCTTGGTCCTGCGTCAGGGAGGCGATAGGGAGTGGGAGGAACTGGAGAGAACATGCCCGTTCAGCGAGGGCCAGCTTGCTCAGTTCTAGCTAGTTCTTATGTAAGAACAAGGGCCCAGTGTTGCCAGATCTTCTGAGGCCTCAAGAGAATCTGGAAACTCAGATTTGTATGTGAAAACATTGGCAACTCATTCAAAATGGCTAAAAATGAAACAAAATAAAAATTGGGCAGGCCAAACCAAACACCTCTAGAGATCTAGAGATCAGATTTGATGTGACGCTGCCAGTTTGCCGGATGATTTGCAAGCTTCCTTCTGGCTTCAGACTGCCATGATCCTAGATCAATCCTTCTGATCTCTAACCCATTTTTTCACCTTTGCTGAAACATATCCCAGTACTCACCATATCTAAATTACAATAGCTTTGGAGGAGCTCTTTGGCAAATGCTGGACTATGATAGATCTACCAGATCTTTAAGGTCAGAGAAAAGTCCTTTTTCAGTGGCTATGCTGTTGACATAATTCAAAAGCCCTGCAGTTAATTACTTGTGTTAATTATCCTTTTCACGGACAATTAGTGGGGTTTAATTCTAGGACCCAGAACTGTATCTGTAAACATTTTCCTTCATCTCTTCCTTCTCCCCGCAGTGCGAGGTAATAACCAGCTACAAAAAATGATCCAGGTTTCCACTTGGACAAGGTGTATTTCTAGGCTTGTCTTATGGTGCTTAGACAAAGAAATCTTCATCGTCTTTACCCTGGCAAGGTTTCACCTTGTAGTCTGTCTCTCTTCTCAAAACAGAGCTATCTGGGGCTGTCCTTCAGTTGCAACGAGGTGAATAAGTTAAGGTTTGGTTTGTCTTTTATAAATTAATACGGAATTTAGGTGGGTTTTTTTTTTAAGCATATTTATATGGATCCAAAAAATAAAAATGAGAACAAAAGTAATGAATTTGCATGTGATTCCAATCCTAAATTATTTTTAGTTACTCTGGTTTCTAGGAGAACTATGCAGTTAAATTCTTTAATGTAATGCTTTTAAAGCTGAATTTCTTGGATCTGATTAGCTAAGATGTGCTCTTTGCTTTATGCCAATGGCCTGTTTTACAAATGGGCCTGACTCTAGCTGAAAAGTTCAGAGCAGACTTTGACAAAGGGAAGGAAGCATCTGAGTAAATAAAATGGGAATGGCATGTTCAGAGAAACCACATACCTTATTGTGACTGAGCTGACTGAGAGAGGACCAATAGAAGGCTCTGAGTGACAAGTCTGAGCCACAGTTTGCCCTTGTCCTGGTTCCAGTGATGAGTCAGCCCTCCCTTGCACTTCAGAGAGTGGTTTAATCGGCTCTAAATGTTTTTAACATTTGAAACCAAATCTGAAAGAATCAGGTACTTATCTGATCATTAAAGGCATCTGATGTTATATTGGTTAAAATATTTGGATTTAAAAAAATCAACTTCTTTATTTTTACCCATGTATTTAGCTAGGCTTTCAGATTCAGTGATGGAAGCTGGCTCTCAGCTCCAGGGAGGCAGGGGCCACATCACCTTCGCTCCACAATACCTTCCAAATGCATTCAACTTGTTTTCTTATAAATATGCAGTACCTTCCAAATGCTATCCACATAACAAACAGAAAAGTAGAAATTCTAACCATTCTTTAGGACCACATAACACCATTATCAAAATATCCCAGCTTCTACCCCACTACTTTCCCCAGAGTGAGAGGTTATTTTGCTAATTTGAACAAATTAATAAGTGACCTCATTGTCATGTTGACAACTTTATTATAATTGTCACCATTACTGTTAACATTATCCTCATCTTCAGGATCTTCTCAGAGTTTCATCTGCCACCCCCTGCCTGCCCAGTTAAGGACTGCAGAGGGTGGCTGGGGTGTGTGGCTTGGACCCAGAGAGATGGGGCGACTGTCTTAGTAGAGGCTGCCTGGAGAATCTTGGAGCTGCCTCTCCCAGGTCTTTTCTGCTGTGTAGCTGGAGGGTGGCATTATAGGGGGTTGAGTGATGCTCTAGGGGCAGTGCACCCAGGTGGACATTTAGGACAACAGGAAAGAGACAGGAAAAGACAATGGTGTGTGTTCGCTCTCTCTGGAGCTGCAAGGGTGAAACTGCTCATTCTCTAGCCAGAAACCAGCCAAAAGATAGATTTTGGGGACTTGCCATATCCAAGTGTGGAGTAAATAGCATTGCCTCCACCAGTGGGGACAGAGCCAGCTGTCACAAGAGAGGAGGGAGCAGGCAACCATCCATTCCTTTTTTCTCCCTCGGCACTCCAGGGTGCTTAGAAAAATAAAGTCATGCTCTCCTGAGAAGGTCCAATTATTCTGCTCTCCTGTTTTGTAAACTTTTGATTCTTTGGAGAGAGATGCTTACTTTTCTGTAACCTTCTAATACGCTTAGGCATTTTAGCATGTTGGAGGTTGTTTTCTGGGATTGTTTGATGCACTTTCTTACACCACTTTCTCCTGTTTTCGTTAAAATTAGCTTTTGCAAATCTGCAGATAAAGTGATGTGATCATCTTTTAAATTTTGTGTCAGAGGCAATGATCCCCTTCTGCATTTTCCCCCCAAACTTTTTGTAGAAAATCAAGAAATTAACTTTTGCTATAGTCCTCATTCCTATAAGAACTTTTGCTTTGCTTTCTACTTGAAATCTTGATCTGGTGATCAGTAGAGATTTTCTAGGTTAAGTGGGCTTTGTCCTTGATGGTATAGATGACAGGGTAGAGCTAAAAGGACAGCCAAAGGCTGGCTGCTGCATTGGGGTGGGTGGGGTCCGGGCAGAGAGTTGCCACTTGCTCATTCAGCCCCTACCCCCAGCTGCTTCGTATCTTATTCGCTCCCTCAGTGTGTCCTTCCTCCACTGGGAAGGAAGATGGGACAGTTGGTCAGAAGGTGTTCTATCCTATCAGGCAGTGATTCTCAGCCACAGCTGCACATTAGAATGGCAGGGTCAGGCTCCACTCCCAGAGAAGGCTGGTAGTGGGACTTGGCCTCAGGGTTGTTTAAAAACTTCCTGATGACTCTAGTATAGTCAGGGTTGATAATCACTGTGGTTGGGCAACAGTTTTCAGAGTGTATCTGTGGATGACCTGGGTCAGAAACACAGGGTGACTTAAAAAATGTAAATTCTGGGATTCCTAACGTATTAAAAATGCATAGGCCTTGAACCTGAAACTTGAAAGGAAACCAGATCCTAGTAGTAAACACCAGTTTTGAATCATTCCAAATTGCAGTCTGCCAATGTTTTGATCTTGGTTTAAATGTTCTAAGTATTAATAAATAACTTAAGATCAGAAAGTCTTAGAAGCCCTTGATTTATAAATGATTCAGTAACTAGTTGCTGTAGAATGTTGGTGTGAGTAACTAGTAACTACTTCTTAGAAAATGGCTATCAATTTACTGGAAATCTCGTCATAAAATAAGAATAGCTAATATTTACTAAAGTGTTTTACTATGTGCTAGGCACTGAGCTTTGCACTTTAAATTCGCTATTATCCCATTTACAGATGAGGAAACTCAGGCTCAGAGACATTAAGTAATTGGCTCAAAAACACTGGATTGGAACCCAGATATACATGTAATAACAAAACTTATGATCTTAACCACTACTCAGTTCCTACCAAGTGGAACCAGATACTAGAAAAAATTTCTCCAATGATCACTGATGTTTATTTCAGAAACCCTGAATTTATGTTTAATTTTCATTGCTTAGATTCTTCTTTTATGATGTGTAGTCATCCCTGCATTTGAACAGAAGCTCTGTTAACTCTTGTTTGAGGAGTGACAATAATAACAAAACATAATCTCTTGATTTTATTGCCCTTGTTTAAACCTGTTTCTGGGTTAAAACTCTGGGTGTGTCTGGGGAGGTGTGTGGACATGGGTGGGGAGGAGCTGGCCCGGGGAGGGGCCTTACATTTATAAAAGGCCTTATGCAGATAAGGTTGATTTTTATCTCCAAATCAGGTCATTGTAACTGTCTGTGTGGTTATAGCATTAATTATTTTAAAAATAAAATCAGCTTTATTGAGGTATAATACACATACAATAAAATCCTGAAGGAAGGTCAAGAAACCTAGTATGATTTAGAGTCTTGACACTCCTCACGGATGCTTCAGTTAAGACAAAGTCAACCTGGAGTCAACCATTTTTTCCCCAGGGTGTAGTCACATACTCCTAGGCTGTCAATTAAAATAAAGTGACAATTCAACACCAGGTAATTTGGAAGTGATTGAGATTCAAATAGAAATTTGTTATTTTTATCTCCTATAATTCAAGTAAAAATGTGTCTAGGAATCTTCAGTGAGAGATTTAAAGACAACATTTAAAAAGGAGTTGTTAGAAAACAATTGTTGTGGGGGGAACAAAGGCAAGAGGCAAAAGTTAACTGAAGATAAGATCAAACAGTTGTGAATCACTCTGTATTTGGCAAAAAATAGTGTACGTATTTACATACATTTCAGGGATGGAAAGCTTCTACGTCAACATCAAGTGTTCATAAATGTCAAATGTGCAATTCTGACATCCTATATCCGGGAGAATAGAAATTTTCAGCCAGTGTAGAGTTGAGGAAATAACAGAGAATTGGCATCGTTTGAACAGAACTGAATGCAGTCTAAGACGCTGGAGCTTAGAAGTTTACTATGAGTGAAAGGTAGACTTTCATCAGCAATCCTTTTCATTTTCCAAAGGAAATGTCTTAGAGTTTACTTAACTCTCTGTTCCCTTTAACAAAACAAATTCTAGCTTTAGGAGATACACTATCCTTTATACCAATGATAATCTCATTTTGTTGAATAATATTATTATGATTGATTTTATTTCATGCTCTCCTTTCTTCTCCAAGGGAGGTTTATAATATGTGGAATATGTTTAATTTGAAAAAAAATTTGACACTGTTAGGCATTTTATTTAGTTTAGTTTGTAAATTTTTAATACAATTTTAGAGGTTATTTCCCATTTTCAGTTATTACAAAATATTGGCTATATTCCCCTTGTTGCACCGTACATCCTTAAGCCTGTGTTATACCCAGTGCTTTGTACCTCTCACTCCCCTATCCCTGTAACTCCCCTCCCTGTCCTCTCCCCACTGGTCACCACTAGTTTGTTCTCTGTATCTGTGAGTCTGCTTCTTTTTTGTTTATTCACTAGTTCGTTGGGGTTTTTTAGTAGGATGTTAAAGTCCCCTACTATTACTGTGTTACTCTCAGTTTCTCCTTTTATGTCTGTCAATATTTGCCTTATGTGTTGAGGAGCTCCTATGTTGGCTGCATATATATTTACAATTGTTGTATCTTCTTCTTGGATTGATCCCTTGATCATTATCTAGTGTCCTTCTTCGTCTCTTAGAACAGTCTGTATTTTAAAGTCTATTTTGTCTGATGTGAATATTGCTACTCTGACTTTCTTTTGATTTCCATATTCCCGGCATACCTTTTCCATCCCCTTACTTTCAGTCTGTATGCATCTCTAGATCTGAAGTGAGTCTTGTAGGCGGCAGTATACACAGGCCTTGTTTTTGTATCCATTCAGCTACTCTGTGTCTCTTAATGGAGCATTTAGCCTATTTACATTGAAGGTAATTATCAATTTGTGTGTTCTTATTGCCATCTTGTTAACTGTTTTGGATTTGTTTTTGTAGGTCTTTCCCCCTCCTTTCTTCTTTTGTTTTCTTATGATTTGATGATTATCTTTAGTGTTATGTTTGGATTCCTTTTTCTTTTCTGTGTATTTATCTATTACAGATTTTTGGTTTGCGGTTACCATGAGGTTTTTGTATAGCAGCCTATACATGTGCATGATTGTTTTAAGTTGCTGATCTCTTAATTTCAAGTGCATTTTTAAAACCCTGCATTTGTTCTCTCCTCCCCTCATGATTACTGTTTTTGATATCATATTTTACATCTAATTGTTTTGTGTATCCCTTAACTGCTTATTGTGGATATAGATGATTTTCCTACTCTTGTTTTTTAACCTTCCTACTAGCTTTGTATGTGGATGATTTCCTAAAAAGCTCACTGGAGCTTTTTTCATAATTTTTTTTTTGTTTCTACTTGTAGCTGTTTCTTTTTCACCGGGAGAAGTTCCTTTAACTTTTGTTGTAAAGCTGGCTTGGTGGTACTGAACTCTTTTAGCTTTTGTTTGTCTGTTTTTTGTTTTTGGTGTGGGAGGTAATTAGGTTTATTTGTCTATTTTTTAACAGAGCTTTTGCTTGTCTGTAAAGCTTTTGATTTCTCATCAAATCTGAATTGGAAACTTGCTGGGTAGAGTATTCTTGGTTGTAGCTTTTTCCCCTTTTATTGTGTTAAATACATTGTGCCACTCCCTTCTGGCCTGCAGATTTTCTGCTGAAAAATCAGGTGATAGCCTTATGGGAGTTCCCTTGTATGTTATTTGTTGCTTTTCCCTTGCTGCTTTTAATATTCTCTCTTTATGTTTAATTTTTGCCGTTTTAATTACACTGTGTCCTGGTGTGCTCCTCTTTGGGTTAATCCTATGTGGACTCTCTGCACTTCCTGGACTTAGGTCCTAGAGCTTGTTTCAGATCATTTTAGGGGGTGGGGGTAGTTTCTGACACAGTAGGGTATAGGGTCCAGGGTATCCTGAAGCTTATGTTGGCCTCCTAGTGGACAAGGCCAGGGCACAGCTGGTCCCAGGGTAGGTCTGGCCAGTTGTGGACAGGCTAGATCCACAGGCTGCAGGATGGGTGAGGCTGGTCTAGAAGTTAGTGCAGACTTCCTAGAGGGAAGGGCTGGTGCCTGCCTACTGGTGGGTGGAGCTGGATTTTGGCCCTCTAGTGGGCAGGGCCGTGTCTAGAGGTGGCTGTGGGCTCAGGAAGTCTTTAGGCAGTCTCTCTGCTGATGGGTGAGGCTGTGTTCCCACCCAGTTAGTTGTTTGGCCTGAGGCATCCTAGCACTGGTGCTTACAGGCTATTGGGTGGGGCCAGGTCTTGGCTCTAATGAGCTAGAAGGAGGATCCCAGGATAGTGCCTGCCAGCACCAGTACTGGCTTTCAAATATCCAAGGCAGCCTCAAATAGTGTTCATGGTGAGGAATGTTCCCAAATATGTCTGCCACCAGTGTCTGTGTTCCCAGCATGAGCAACAGCCACCTCACACCTCTCCAGGAGACTCTCCAAGACCAGCAGGTAGGTCAGGTCCAGGCTCCTATCAAGTTACTGCTTTTGCTCTAGGTCCTGGTGCAGTGAGATTTTTTGTGTGCCCTTTAAGGATGAAGTCTCTATTTCCCCCAGTTCTGGGGGTCTGCAGACATCAAACCCTGCTGGTCTTCAAAGCCAAATGCTCTGGGGGCTTGTCTCCCTGGTGCAAGACCACTGGGCTAAGGAAGCCAATGTGGGGCTCATAACTCTTATTCCTGTGGGAGAACCTCTGCATTATAATTATTCTCCAGCTTGTGGGCTGCTCACCCGAGGGGTATGGGATTTGATTATATCATTAGTCCACCCCTCCTACCCATCTTGTTGAGGTTCCTTCCTTGTCTTCAGTTGTAGAAAGTCTTTTCTGGTAGATTCTAGTTTTTTTCATCGATGGTTGTTCTGCAGATAGTTTTGATTTTGCTGTGCTCATGAGAGGTGAGCTCAGGGTCTTTCTGCTCTGCCATCTTGGCCCCTCTCCTGAACATATTTAACTTTTAAGTTAAAGATAAGAAATACACTTAAATTATAAGTTCAAGTTAATTTTGTGATATTCTGTCAGACCCTGTAGATTGGCAGAACTGCCCTTAAATTGCAGTGCTTTTCAAATGGTCTCTCAAAATGGCTTCTAATTTTGAATTTTGGAGTCTTAGTTTGTTAACACAGGTTAAAAGATTCCCAATTCTCAGAGGGTGTACTGGAATATACTACAATGTATGTGTTTCTTAGAAGCATACTTTTATACAATTATATGAGTAAGAACCCCAAACTTTGAATATACTCATGGAACACTAGTCCAAACAAGACAACATCTTCTGGGACTTATAGATCTTACTATTTTTTAGGGGGAAAAAAATTCTACCACTTGGATATTGTAAATGTTATTAATGCCAGGATTTATCCCATAAAGTGTGAAAATAATCCTACCTTGGGGCAATAGACAGGCTTTTTGAGGCACTTTCTTCTGCAATTTCAGTGGAGAGTGCCATCTTTCTAATCTTGTTTTCCTCTGTGAGCCCTGTAAGATCTGCCCTCTTCACTTCACACCGAATCTATTAGGCCTGTCCCTAATTCCACACCCATGTTTATGTTGATCCTCTTGCCTAAGCCACCCATTGATGAATCTCTGCATTGTTCTTTAGAACCAACCTTCTTTGCAAGGACTTTACTCCTGCTCCTGCCCTGACTGCTTTCACTTCCCTCTGACTCCTAGATGTTTAATATCCACCCATGTCTTTGACACTCAACCATGTGCTCTTTTGTGCCCATATCTTACCTTCCTTAGTGGGTTATAAGCGCCTAGATGGCAAGGGTGATGTCTTACAGTTCTTCTGATTTCCCTTGGTATCTACTGCAATGTAATTTAAATTGAAAATTATCAAAAAACCTTTAGAATAAAGATCCCGCTTTTAGAATGCTGAATTTCTGTAAATATTAGGATAAGTGGGTTTAGCAGAAATTTCAGTTAATTTAGACTTTTTATTTAAAAGAATGCCAGGGGAGATATTTTTATCATATTGCATCATGAAGTATAAAGAAGGAGGATTAATAAGAAGAAATTTTCAGAAACAAAAAGGTATGGCGTATCTATATTTCCTATGTTTTGTTGTCAAAGATTAAACTCCTAAGCTTAACCTTTGGCCCAAATAGGATCAAATGGGGTATGAATAGTTAAAATAATCAACGTGAAATTACAGCATACTCACAATATGTTTATTCTGTCGCACTTAAAAGACATGAATACCAGCTAACTTAACAAAATAATTTACTAGGTTAGCTCATACAATGAGGTGGAAGGGGGAGAAGTTAGGCTTGGGTATCCCTAGGGAGCCAAGATAGTAGGAACTGACAGAGGGTTTCTTTAATGCAGTAACCACTGAGGTCAGTCAACTCCAAATAGCTATCTTTTATTAGAGCATTTCATTCACAATTTAGGATCCTGGGAGAGGGGTCCTACTGGCCTTGCTTGGATCAGGTTCTGCTCCATGGGTCAAGAGCAAGGAACCTTGATTAACTGTCCCACCAACCATCTACCCATAAGGAAGACCAAGTACCTCAAAGAAAGTTGGGTGCCATTACAAAAGGAGGAGGAAATGAAGGCTACTCTATTTGTGAAATCCCCTTACAGAAGAACATAGACTGTGAGAGAAACAGCAGGTGAGACATCTGAGGAATAGCAGAAACTGTAGGAGAAAGGTATCGCCCTGACAGAAAACAAGAAATCACTAAATGGTATTTTTCACCATGTTCTATTGAGACTACGTGTCTCTCAAACTGTGAGACAATGAAAGGTCAGAAGCTGTTAGCCAACTCTTTGTAAAAACTCGTCTTTCTAGTCTGAGTTGATACATATGGGAGCTTTGTATTTCAAAGGTTTGCTTTCCCAAATATTGACTGTGAGAAGAATTTCTCTGGCTCCTGTCCTATGTGTTGAAATGTCACCCAAGGCAGGGCAAGGCTAGGCGAAGGCATTTGGTGTATAAAGGCATTTCTGTCTACTTCAGTCTGAAAACTGGCAAAGGAGATACTCCTCACTCTTTCACTCTCCTCTCCCTGCCCTCCAGGAAATACTGGCTTTATTTATGATTCTGGTGCTTTGCCTGTACCAATGTATACTTTTCCGGGAGTGCTATAATTTGAACATGTAAATGAAGGACAATCTCTTATGCATTTGTTTTTACACAACCTTTTATTCTCATTAGCTGTTTAGCTATTGCTATTACATATTATCTAGTTTAGGGAATTAGAAGACTATCTTTTCTTTTAAAGGGTTCTAAACAGGAAGTAGTACTAAATTGTCATTAAAGGACCGGAATTATATTATTTACTTTTTGCAATAGCTTAGATACTAGAGAGAGTAAACGGCTGATGAAGGGGCATATCTGATTACCTCAAAGGATTTCGATATTTGGAAGTTTGGAGGAGTCTGTCTGCTCACACAATCATGTGGTCTGAGAGACTGGCTTTTTTTTTTTTTTTTTTTTTTTTTTGCCAATCCACATTTTATTTGTATCTGCCTTTAATGTGTACATAAATTCTCAGAACCGCTTCCCCCATGTGGCGGATGGATGGTAGTTTCTGGAGGGAAGAAGCATCAGACCGAGGACATGAAATTTAACAGAAGGTCCTGCTACCCTGAGCAAGGGGCGTCCCTGTGGGCCGGGACTTGCGCTGTCTTCCCTCCCCTTCCGGCCGTCTGTGAATCACATGGGCCCTCCTATTGGATACTAGCTCAGCGTCCTCCTCCCCTTGGACTGGCCATGGGCAGGAAACCCAACCTCCTGTCTTCAACGTTTTAGCTTCTTGTCCTGCTTTTCTCATCCCTAAAATTCTACTCCTGGGGTGGGAGAACACCAAAACCCATAACATGTCTCTCCCAAGCCTACTCCTAACTCAGGGTGGTCAACACAGACTCCTGAGATGGAAACTTCAGCCACTGGGGCCCTCATGGCTGGCTGGATTTGAGGGCAGAGCTGGCAGTGCCGCTGTGGCAGGATGTGGGGAGGCGCAGAAAGCCCCAGGAAGCCAAGGGCATGAGCTTATTCACTGTAGAAGTCAACGTGGGCTCCAGGCTTGAACTTGGCCTTCTGCAGCATGCTCAGCAGTTTCTGGGCTGATACCCTGCAGTCCACAAGCTTCCCCTTTGTCTTCATCTCCTGCAGCTTTTCTCACAGGTCTGGGTGCATGGAGGTCTCCTGGGCTAACTGCTGCATGTCTGTGTCCAGGGGACCTGGGGCTCAGCCCCCTCACACTCGGGTCCTCTGTGGCCAGGACCTGAAACATCACATCATGTTACCTGCAGCCTTCCCTGCAAATACAGTGCCCAGCCCTTGAAGGGTTGCAGGGCACAGATGGATGAGATGTTAACCTGCTGAGGCCAGGACTGTCCAGAAAGGCCTTCAGATTGCTGGAAGTCGGGCAGAGTGTGAAGGTCAAGTTCAAAGCCCAATAGTTGTTCACTTCAGCTGAGTCAGCCAGGCCCACCAAGCCTTTGGACACATCCCCAAGAGTGCCCGCGTTGTTGACGAGCAGCATTCACTGCATGCCCTCGGCCCTGGGGAGCTCGCACAGCGGCGGCGAGCAGCTGCTGCAAGCCCACCTTGGCGCTCAGGTCGGCGGGCACCCTCACCAGGCGCAGGCCGGGCCTCCGGGAGCCCAGCTCGGCCTCCAGCTGCCGCAGCGCCTCGTCGTTGCGGCCGCTTAGGACCAGCACGGAGCCAGGAGGCAGCAGCAGGGCCAGGAACTGGGCCAGCGTCTGGCGGAAGCCGCAAGAGGCCCCAGTCAGCATGCACACGGCGCGCCCTCCTTGCCAACACCCCGCTCCGTGCCTCCGACCTTGGCGAACTGGCGAGACTGGCTTTTAGACTCTACAGTTTTGTTCACAAATTGTAACATCTTTTCAGTTTTCAGTTATGAAATATTGAAAGTTAATTTGTACAAAAGCCTGCGGCAGATGGTGACGTGATTTTTGCCCAGTGCTTTGAATGTCAAACTGAAGAAATTCGCTGAAGCCCAGGTAAATTGATGGGTATAATTATGATTTTCTTAAGACAGCCAAATGCTTCACCATCTAATTAGGGATGCGCATGAATGGATGAATGATACTCCTACTGTTTTTACCTGTTATCTGATGAAACCAGAGCCAAGGGGATAGTTTGGCAAAATCTGTGGGCAAAGCAGACTCCCTTGAACCTGACTGTAAACCTGGCATGGCGAAGAGATGTAGGCGTGGACGACTAAGTGGGAGGCCCCTTAGGGGCAGGAAGTTCAGGCCTTGGGCCTCCAAATCCATGGGTATGTAGACTGTTTCAGAACTTAGAAAGAACGAAGATTTTCAAATTTTTAAAAAATATCATTTTGATACCAAAACCTCGTCAAAATTAAAAACAAAAATAGATTTATTTCACTTATGAATTTAAACCCCACCCCCCTGAAGTAGACTTACATAAAAAAATAGTGCATGAACCAAGGAAGATTTACCCCACTAACTCAAGGATGGTTTAATAGTAGAAAATACAGATTTTATTACATTGAAAATTAAAAAAAAAAAAATCATCTCTATGATTATGTGTTGGAAATGCATTTGAGAAAATGCAATAAACATTCTTTATAATAGCACTCAAAAGTAGAAACTTTTTTTCTTAACTGTGAAATTTATCTAAGCCTCAGAGACAGCACCATGGCACCTTAAGGCATTTCCACTAAAGTTAGAAACTAGGCAAAGATGTGTACTCTTGTTATTTAGCATTGTTATGGGTGCCTTGTTCCATGCAAAGGCAAAAGGAAGAAATTAGAAGCACAAAAATTCGAAGTAAGAGGGTAAAACTATCACTGTTTATAGATGGTCATATAACTGTATTGTATTATATATTGTATGTACCCAAGAGAATCATCCCCAAATCTACTGCAAACAAGAGATTTTGCAGTAAGGTAGTGGAATCCAAAATTAACATACAGATGTTAATAGCTTTTTCACATATAAATGGAAAACAAATAAAAGAATTAAGCCCAATTAAAATGTTAGCAAAAAGGATATAATATCTAAAGATAAAATAAAAAGAGATGTTGGGGAAATATTTAAACACTGTGAACACCAAAGTAGATGTGAACAAATGGAAAGATAAGAAGTGAAAGATAGACAGACTCAGCATCATAAAAGGAGTGTTTTTCCTTAAATCAATGTATGAGTTTAACTCGGCCCTAGTGAAAACACCATCAAATTTCTTTTAAAACCAGAAAGACTGATTCTGAAGGTCATATAAAAAAGTAACCAAGAAGAGCCAAGAAAATATAGAAAAGTGTGCAGTGATGGAGAAGGAGATAAAGAACTATTCCCACTGGAATGTAAACTATATTTTTAAAAACTTAAAAAAAAAGAGAAAGACATGATTTTAACTCATGTGGTAATTGTGAGTCAATAGACAGATCAAAGGAACAGAAAAGAAAGTCCAGAAACGCCTGTATACACCCAAGAATTAGACAGGAATTACAAATGGTTTTTCACCTATGAAACAACACACATCATTCAGAGAATGCTGAGGAATGCAGGTTAAAACTATAATGAAATACTTAAAGCCAGCAAATTGGCAAAAATCCAAAAGTTGCACAACACACTGAAAGCTGCTGAGGATAATAGAAGTTGGTTTAATACCTTGAAGTCAGTTTGCTAATACTAATAACAGAAAGATACATTTGTAATCAACTCAGCAATTCCTGTCAGATATGCATATATGCAGAAAGATACGTGTGTTGGTAAGGTTATTCATTGCAGCATTGTTTTTCATTGGAAGCCACTGGGAACTGGTTAAACAGTTAGGAATGACTGGAACACAGTGTAGCTGAAAGAAGGAATGAGGAAGGTTACTATGCATTGATGTGAAAGATCAAGGTATTTTGTCAAGTGAAAAAACAGCAAGAACCATACCAGTGTATATAACATGCTATTTTTTGTGTGTAAAAAATCAGAGAAAATCTGTAGTTGAGTTAGCTTATGTATTCATAAATTAATTCTAGGAGGATATAAAAGAAACAAGAAATGTTGGTTTCCTGTGGAGGATATGGAAGTCAGGTGGGAAATGAATGAAGACTGTATACTTTTTGTCATTTTTTTTTCATTTTTGAATTATGGTTTGCCTAATCAATAAGGAAAACAGACAAACCTTTATATAGCTGTGGGTGTTTGTTTGAAAAAAAAAAAAAAGACTAAAAATGCTCTCTATGTGTTGATAGGAAGCATTTCCAAGGATATTAAGTGCATAAACCAAGGTACGGAATAGAATGTACAGGATCCACTTTTTTTTGAAAAAAGGAAAGCTAAGACTGTTTGCTCAGTCTTGCTTGTATATTCATAAAGACACCGTGGAAGATTACTCCAGTCAGTGAACCTTGTGCTGTGCTGCCAGTTCTCCTCCAGACACCCTTTAGGAATGAAAGATTTCTTGCCTCAGTAGCTGAAGGTGATGACAGTTGGCCTTCAGATGACAGCCCCCATGGCTAATGATTGCCTTTGAAGAGTCCCCTCACCTAAGGTCACGCCCCCTTGCCGGGTGGCCTGCATTCAGTGAATGATCAACATGATGGTGTGAAGGGCCAGCTCCTCACCCCCAACTCAGGGCAGCTCTGAAGGTTCAGCCCAGCTCTATGTGTGGATGTATTACTTATTCAAATCATAAAGATTTTGAAGTTAATTTGATCTGCCAGTGATATTTTATCCTTTTCCTTGTATATTTTTAAAGAACATTTTTTGATGTTTTAATTTAGGAGGAGTTGTTTTTGATCCAGAATATCATGCCTTACTACACTCTTGACCATGCTTTTCTTTTCTTTTTCTTTTTGCTTAGGACCTACAGAGAAACACCTCCTTGATCTCACATGACAATGGAATTCAAAAGGTCCCCTGATGGTGGATGGGGCTGGGTGATTGTACTCGTCTCCTTCGTCACTCAGTTTTTGTGTTACGGGTCCCCGTTAGCTGTTGGCGTCTTGTATATAGAATGGCTGGACGCGTTTGGTGAAGGGAAAGGGAAAACAGCCTGGATCGGATCCCTTGCAAGTGGAGTTGGTTTGCTGGCAAGTAAGTGGCTTAATTTATGTGTCTCTTCACTCTCACTCATTAATCATCTAATTACGTTTGCCGCATCATTAACACTGTGTGAGGCAGAGGAGGCTTTTTTTTTTTTTAAGTACAACACATACTTTCCTGTCTTCATGAAGAGGATAAACCACTCTCTCACTGTAATAAATCTGTGTGAAAATACAGGAATTCCATGAGATATTCAACCATTCATTTATTTCATTATTCATTTATCTGCTACTGTGTGCCAGGCAGTGTGCCTGATTGTGGATATGATAGGCTGAACAGCAAACACATCGTTTCTAGCCTGAAGAGACTTAGTCTACAGTCTACGTACTTCCATGAATAAGAATGATACAGGGATATGAGGGCAGGGAGCCAGGTATAGCCAATGAATGCTGATGACCAAAGGACCAAATGATGTTCACCAGTCCTGGGAACAGTTCCTCTGTGATTCATAGTGACTCCTCTCTGATTCAGATATACTGGGATCAAATTGCATGTCCTACATTTGTGTCACCTTCATAAGAAAAATTCGACATATCACAATGATGGTGTCATTAAGGATTTAAATATAGTATCATATATAATGACATGTGGATTTTACGTAACTTTCATATAAAGTATTCAAAAGAAGTATTCTTGATAAACACTTATCAAGTATGATATAATAGTGATTCTTACCATCTTCAAAGAGGACAGTAAAGGCGTCTTTATTTTTATTTTTTTGAAGGATTAAAATCATACACTTCAATTTCCGGAGTCATGGTTTGAACTCTGCAGTAATATTTAATGATCATCAGTCTGATTTAATTGAAACTGGTTGAGAACAGATGCTCTGAGACATAGCCCTGGAGTCTTCCTCTGTGCTATGAACTTGACATGATTCATTGAGCAAATCACAATCTCTGTTTTTATGGGGAAAATAAGAACATTGAATGTGTGATCTATAAGGTATTTTTTAGCTCTAGGATGATTTCCAAACAAATGCATTGGCCATTCCTTCTTTTAAATATGTCGCCTTTCCTGATCATGAAAGGAGATTTATCAAAACAAAACAAAACAAAACAAAACAAAAACTGTTGCTTCCAAATGGCATATTACCTTGTTAATTTAAAAACAAGACTCAAAAAACAATGCTGGATCATCTGGCCACGTCAGATAAGATAACTAAACATAACTAAACAAATGAAAATAACAATCATTATGAGCTTAAGAAAAACAGGAAACGTTTGCCAAGATTTGTTTGAAAAAGTTTTTCAAAATGTGGATTGTTTGTAAAGCTGTCAAAATACAAGTGGATGATGATTGATATGTTTGAAGGTATAATTTTTAGAAAATGATCTGGTGAGAAGAGAAGAGAATTTTAAATGTTCTCCGGTTAGTCATAATTTCTATTAGCAAATACAAAGTTAAACAGAAATGCAATTACCTTGCCTTCTAGCAAGGGTCTAAGGGTAATTGAGAAGCTGTTTCCATTAGCACATACCTGGAGAACAAAGCTTGTTTTCACGCAGCCTTTGGAGGTAGGACTTGAGGGTTCAGGGAAGTGGAGATCTTTGTAAGGATGGGTGGGTTATTGGTCAGAACTGAGGCTCAGACTCTGAAAACTGAACTGTGAATCTCCACTTTCTCCAAGTTCCTAGGTGGATGACCAGTGTCTCAGGGCCACCAGCAGCCCCCTTCACTTGTAGGCAGGACCAGCTATATAAGGGGTAGGTGCAAAATGAAAATGCAGGACCTCCTGTTGAAAAAATGAAGAATGTCAATACAGCAACAGCAGAATAGTAAACCGAGTGCACAGCCCTGCTCAGATCTGAGCCCTCTGCAACTGCATTGGTCATGTGCCCACGAGGCCAGCCCCGCTCGGTGGGCTGGAGAGAGTGCGCATCCCACCGGAGTTCCAGGGAGTGAACAAATACTAGGGCAGTGTTAGTGCTCATTCAAGTCCTGGCTCTATCACTCTGTAGCTGAGGGACCTCGTGCAGGTAGATGAGGAGACACTAAGACCAGCTAATCAAGGGGCTTGAAGATAAGCATAGAATACGGAGACCAAAGGGTTCCAGAATGAGGAAGCGGTGAGAAAAAACGACGGCTGGAGACCTGCCACTCATGGGCATGTGCGTGTGTACTTTAGCTGGTGTCCACTGAACACACGTGATGTTGGCCTCCCTTGGCTCCTCATAGCATGAATGAAGGGACAAATACTGAAAACTCTGGTGACACAGGTTTAGCAGGAGGTGTCAAGCACTGTGTGAGCCACATTCATCTTCTGCTTTGTTGACAACTGTGTTCTACACAGAAACAAACAGATCAGTACTACCTTGGAAGTAAAAAAAGCACTTCTCATGATGGTTATCAGTAGTTCTCAACCAAGGAGATAATTAGAATCATTTACAGAAAAACTTTGAGCATATAAATGCCTGGATTTGACCCTCTGACATTCTAATTCAGTCAGTCTTTGATGGGGCTCATGTATGCGAATTTCTTTAAAGCCCCCAAAATGATTTTCAGTTGGGAATTACCACTGGCTTATGCCCTTTTTGCTTAGATTTCAACCTTACACTTTTTGATAATTCTCCCATGTTCAGCTGGCTTTGACTTATTTATAAAGGGAACTCCTGTAGATTTCTGCTTCATTGTGTCACTGTTTATGCCATGTAAATTATGACAAACAAATTGTACCCAGTGACCCCAGTCCTGGTGAAAAAACACCTTTTTGGTAAAAATTAATTTATATATTTTTTTGATTAAAATTGGGCTCATGTATATATATATATACAGTTGCTCTTAAATTCAGGAGTATTTATGAATTACCTGAGCTTGTCTAAAAAGTCACTTTCCTGCTCATCAGAGCCATGTGGTGGGGATGGAGAGTGGTTCTGGGAATCTTCATTTTAACTAACTGCCCAGATGATTCTGATGTAAGCAAGCCATGTCATAACTGAGAAATGTGAGTTTACCCCGTTTTGTCCGGAGATGACCTGGTAGGTGTCATCTTTGGCCAGTTCTGTGATCCGACCTCTGGAGAGTTCTCATTGAGCAAGTGCAGCAGAATAAATGCATCTGCCAAGCAACATAAAAATTCTTCTTTTCACGTACTTGTCCTATTAGTTGGAATAGTGTCCCTTGTGTGCCTGGCTCAGTACCAGCCACCTTCACTTACTTGATCTTAGCTGATTCTTATAATAGCACGCTGAAGTAGGCGTGAGTGTCCTTAAGGTTCAGTGACCTAAGATGACGCACATTCTCTAAGAGGAAGAGTGACACCCAGGCTCTGGTTTTCCTGACCTGTTAAGTCTGTTTCTTCATCTTTAAATTGGAGATCATAAAAGTACCTACCGTATATGGCTGTTACATAGAATAGTTGAGATGGTGCTTGGCATATGGTAGGTACTCAACAAATATTAGTTATTAGAGAATAAAAGTCACCCATAAATAAAATTACTTTCCCAAGCAGTGCCAACCAAACTGTAGACTCTGTGAAAGAAAGGGACCCTTCAGCTTGGAGACGAAGTCATTTCTAGGGGGCCGGGTGGGAGGGAGAGCTGGAACTTAGTCAAGATTGTACCTGAGCATCTGGATCTACAGGCCCACCCCTTGTCCCTGCCAAACCTAGATTTGGACGGAGTAGCATATTGAAACTGTGCAAAGACACACAAGTTTTAACTTTACACTCCTGATAATCTTCTTTGTCTTTGAAACTTGAGTAACTGAGGAGCAAATACTTGTTCCTCTTATCTGAATTATTTGTCCAGGTGATCCTTGGGGTGATTAAAGCTGAGTATCAAGAATTCTGCCTCCCTGAGTTACGCCTGGTGAACAAGCCCACCCTCATTACTTATATGCAGAGAGTCTCCTCTTCTCTGTGCGAGGGAGCTCAAGATGGAAGACATCATCTGTGCTATAAGGGATCTGAGGTCTCAGGGAAGAGACAGGAAGAAAGAAGGGTAGCGACTCTTTGAGACTTCACCCCAAATACCAAGAATAGCAAGAACAAAATCTCTGGAGTTTTATGTAGATAGGCTGAGGAGTGGGAGGAGGGACTGTGCAGGGGGGACGGGTGGGAGAGAGCTGTCCATGCAGAGTCCCCACGTGCACTGCAGGTGACGCGTTCTGATGGAGCACATTTGGCTGGAGGAGGAGGGATGGTGATGCTCTGGGCTGGGCTCCATTCCTGAGTTGTTCAAACACTGATGTAGGTGTTGTTCTGAAGGCATTCTATAGATGTGCTCAAAGTCCATCATCAGTTGACTTTGAGTAAGCGAGATGATCCTAAGTAATCTAGATGGATCTGGTTCCATCTGTTGAAAGGTTTTAAAAGCAGAAATGAGCTTTTCCGGAGGAAGAAATTCCACCCGTGGATGTAGGTTCAGCCTGTGCCAGAGACTTCCAGCCTGTCCTTCCCCATGGCCTGCCCTTCCCCATGGTCTGCCCTTCCCCACAGCCTGTCCTGGGGATGTTGTACTTGCCCAGCAGGGCCCCTCCACCGCCAAAGCCAGTTCCTTGCAGTCAGTCTCTTAATATATGTCTTCTTTGGGTTCTGTTTCTCTGGTTGATCCCTGAAGGATACAGTAGGAATGGGAAGTACCTGAACTAGAGGGCGATCATGGCCTTGTGTTGTTTTAAGATGAGAGAAAGCACTCTTCTCTGAGATGTCACTCTTCAAGTTCAAGGAGAAGGGTGGGGCTGTTTTTCAGACAACAGAGTTGCTGATACAGCAGGGAGATCTGTAGTTTTTATTTTAACAAGTAAAGTCTTTTTTTTTTTTTTAATGTAGTAATCATCTATTATCACCGCCATTTCCTTAAAGAAGAAGGCGGCGTATTTTAAGAGTTTTTTTTCTGAGCTTTGTTCTGTGGTTTTGTACTCAGAGAAGATTTAACAGTGTCCTTCCCCCCTCCTCCTTTTTTTTGTCATTAATTCCTCCAAAGGCTTTCAAATTGCCAATGAGTCAGTACACCTATCCCCAGATTAATCTAGTGAGTCATTGTAGCCAACAGGCTTGCTGCATGTTGTGAGTACTGGCAGATCTGGGTTTGAGCACCTCTGTTCAGTTTTACCCCCAGGCGTTGTGAACTCCTTCACATAGGACTTCTCACTAGTTCCTCCTTCTTCTCTAATGAAATGGTAATAGGTGGCTGTTACATTAAAAATGACGTTACTTGTTAAAATAAAAACTTGGCAATTAGATGATAAAGCTCTCCTCCCTTTATAAAAAAATTTTTACAGGTCCCAACGGTTGGAGCCACTGGTTCATATTGTGAGTTAGCTGACTTTTGTTCCAGAGGTCCCATCTGCAGAGTAAAAGACCTGAAGCCTCATAAGAAATCTCCCTTGAGAGCAGTCCTTTGATTTAATTAATCTCTTGAATTGAAACTTGTGCTGAGGAGCAATCGTCTTGGAGAACTTGCCTGTTAACAGAAAGAGCTAAATATTAACGTATCAGGTTTGAGTGGGTGTGACTTAATGGTCTCTTCCAGTTATTGGAAGCGGTCGCTTTTCCCCACTTGTTATTGGTGAAACATGGCACTATTGTGGTTTAAAGCTGTGTAAATCGAGTCTAGGAATACCCTGGCTTTGAAGGTAGGAATGAAATAATTTGCTCTCAACTTTTCAACACCAAAATAAGCGTGAATGCTGTATTTTCATCTGCCATAAATTCATAAAACTATTTAAGCTCTGAGATATTAATAAAGGTACATGGGTGCTTTTTAACTGATATTTTGATTTCTAGAAAAAATACTCAGGTGCCAGTGGAAATACTTCTGAGTTGGGAAGAATGCTGAGCTGGCTTTGGCTGTACCCCTGTCATTGATTAGCTATGGATTCTTGTTCAAATCACATGAGCCTTCTAAACTCCAGTTTCATCATTTTTTCAGTGAGGTCTTTGGACCCTCTCCAAGGCCTCTTTCAGCTCTGTAAAATTCTTTGTCTTTGACCTCTGACATCAAGATTTTTTTCTCTAAGTAAGCAGGAGATGGCAGTATGAAATAGACATTTTTTTCTTCTAGTTTTATTGCTATATAATTGACATACAGCACTGTATACATTTAAGGTGTACAGCATAATGATTTGTCTTACCTGCATCCTGAAACAATGACCGCAGTAAGTTGAATGAACATTCACCATAGATACATTAAAGAGATAGAAAAAAAATTTTCTTTCCTTGTGATGAGAACACTTAGGATTTACTCCCATAACAACTTTCATTTATAACATACAGCAGTGTTAGTTATATTTATCAAGTTGTGTATTACCTCCCTAGTATTTATCTTATAACTGGAAGTTTGTACCTTTTGACCGTCTCTATCTAATTCTTCCTCCTTACTCCTCCTGCCAGACTCTGGTGACCACCAATTTGATCTCTTTTTCTTTGAGCTTGTTTGTTGGCTTGTTTGTTTGTTTTTGAGATATAACTGATTCACAACACTATGTTAGTTCCAGGACACAATGTAGTGATTTTATGCTTCTATACATTTTTAAATGATCATCACAATAAGATACTACATAATTATTGACTATATTTCCCACATGGTACATTTCATACCTGTGACTCATTTATTTTGTAACTGGAAGTTTGTACCTGTTAATTTACCTTATCTATTTCTCTCCTCCCTCCCTTCCCCCTCTCCTCTGGCAGCCATCTCTTTGTTCTATGTATCTATGACTCTTTTTGTGTTTAGATATGTTTGCTCATTTGTTTTGCTTTTTAGATTCCACATATACATGAAATCGTGCAGTATCTGTCTTTCTCTGTCTGACTTATTTCACTTAGCACCATACCCTCTAGGTCCATCTTTGCTGTTGTAAATGACAAGATTTCATTATTTTCTATGACTGAGTAATATTCCATTGCATGGATATACCACATCTTCTTCATCCATTCATCTATTGATGGGTACTTAGATTGATTTCATATCTTGGCTATTATAAATGATGCTGCAATGAACATAGGAATTCATGTATCTTTTTGAGTTCATGTTTTCATTTTCTTTGGATAAATACCCAGGAGTGGAATTGCTGGATCATATGGTAGTTCTATTTTTAAGTTTTTGAGAAATCTCCATATTGTTTTCCATAGTGGCTGCACCAATGTACATTCCCACTAACAGCACATGAGGGCCCCCTTTTCTCTGCTTCCTCACTCACCAACATTTGTTATTTGTCATCTTTTCGATAATAGCCATTCTGACAGGTGTGAGGTGAGAATTTTTTAAAAACCGTTTTCAATTTGCTGTTTACATGTGTCAAAGAATTTCTGCTCATTTCTCCCTTCAGCTTAATTTTTTTCAAAGAATCATGTATTAGGCAAAAATGATTTCTCAATTTAAATTGATAATAATACTGTATTTTTACAAAGTCCTGGTTTTGGTTTTACATGGTATGAAAATTGTTACTTTCATCCCACCACTAGCTCTGGGTTTCCTTGCAGAGTTAACATGCAGTAAGGAGCGTAAATTTAAAGTCCTACTTTGAGGATGAAACTTGAAACTTTTCAAACATGCCAGTAGTAATCTCTATTTCAATTCCATGTGCCTGTTAAATTTGTAAACACCGACTCTCAATGTCAATACAATTTGGTAAACAACAGAGAAGGGTTATGCCTTTATAATGTCAAACATCCATTTATGAAATACTACTCTTAAAATCATGTCTATTTTTGAAATAACCAAGTGTTTCTCATTGGGTATAGAGACAACTCAACTATTGGGTGATAATTTTGGTTTTTCAGATGGATTTTCCTCCTAATACACTGGCACAGAATATTCCCCTCTCTTTGTCATATAAATATATCAGTCATCTCTTCTGTAGTGGCTCACACTAGGAGGCCTGAAATGACAGGGGCCAGTTCATGACCAGGGAGAAATGTGGGAAGGCCATAGGCACTGAAAGCAGGTGGTGTCTCAGTGGTCATAACCTGCTCTTAAATATGTGCTTAAGAGACTCTGGTATCCGTAAGACTGTTGGTCTTGGCATCATCGGGTCCTGGCTCTACCACTTACTAACAATGAGACTGTGAGCAGATAACACCATCTCTCCATTTCAGGTTACTTAAAACATTTTTTATCAAAGTAAAAGATATATACAGAAAAGCATACATCTCATGAGAGTAGAGCTCAGTGAATTTTTTACAAAGCAGACACACCCATGTAATGAGCACAGTCATATCCAGAAGCAGGACATTAGCAGTACCTGGAAGCAGGGCTATGTTCCTTCTGGTTAGAGCTCCCTACCCCCACCAGAGATCACCACTATCCTGACTTCTGACTGTGGATGAATTTTGCCTGTTTTTGTACTTCTTATGATTGGAATTACACCATGTGTACATTTTTCGTGTTGTGTCTTTCACTCCACATGTTTGTGAGATCCATCCACATAGCCATGTGTAGCTGCAGCTCATTTATTCTCATGGCCATTTGATAGCCCATTGTCAGAACACACCACAGTCTGCTTGTACCTTCTACTGCTGATGAGCATCCAGGTTTGTGGGTGCTGGCCACTCTGAGTAGTTCTGCTCTGACCGTTTGTGTACACGACTTTCGGTGTAGAGACACACGGAAGTGGAACTTCCGGGCGGGACAGTGTTACGTTGCGCTTCAGGAGACCTTACCAGCAGTTGATGAGAGTTCAGATTGCTCCACATCCTTGTTAACACTGTGTCTGTATTTAGCCATCCTGGTGAGTGTGCTTTTCAAACATTGGGGATCATCATTTGTACCTTGAAAGGTTGTTGTGAACTCAATGAAGATGTTTCTCATTGCTTTCAAATGTTGGGCTCTTTCTTCTACTGTGGCCTTGGACAACTTCTCTGAGCTTCAGTTTCCTTTATTAAAGAATTTCACTATCACGTACATCCTATTACATGAGCAGTTGCCCACTTCTGCGAAGAACCGGTCCAGGTAATGGGCACTTCTACCTGTCAGTCAACAGTACACTTCCTTCCCAAATTCCATGTTACATGTGATATGTGGGACAGTGGTTCTGATAAACTCCTGCCTGGGCAGGTAGGGTGGAGGTATGGGTCCCATCTGCCAGAATATTCTCGAGGAAGGGAGTAACCACTTCACCCCCCACTTCATTCCCCTGTAAGGTTGCTATTGATTGCATTTAGTCAATCACCAGGTTTATTTTTGTCATCACTTATATGACTGGCCTTATGCTGGATAGGAGCTCGGGGCAGAAAAGATACATGGCATATCTGGGAGACAAAATCCTCAGAAGAATGTGATGGTTAAGGTGGCGGGCTCAGGAGTCAGACTGCCAGGGGTTTCACTTTGTTGCTGTTTTGATGGTGGCTGCTGCTGTTCCTCTGTTGCTAAAGAACCGTCACTGATCAGCGCTGTGTCTGTGATCACTTGTCCTCGCAGTAACACCATACAGTGGGTTCTATTATTATTACAGTTTTCACATGAAGAAACTAAGGCACAGAGAGATCAAATCGGTTGCCTGAGCTCAAACAGGCTAGCAAATAGCTGAGCTTGAATTTGAATGAGGTCTGATCCCAGAGCCCTGTTTTCTTAACTCTGTGACCTCACTCCGTTGAAACTTTAATTTCCTCATTAAAAAAAAAAATGAGGCTGTCAAAAGCATCTACCTGCCAGGAGTGCAGTGAGATTACAGTGAAGTGAGATTGTTTATGTGAAGTATCTCACAGGGTGTCCAACACATAAGAAATACACAGTAGTTTTATTATTGTTGTTATTTTATGATGGAAAGAGTTATTTTAAACATATGATGGGATGGATAATAGGATTCTGGAAAGAAGATGACTGTTAAATAAGTGAAGGTTTCCTATGTTACTTTAGGTCCTGTCTGCAGCCTGTGTGTCTCATCGTTTGGAGCAAGACCTGTGACAATCTTCAGTGGCTTCATGGTGGCGGGAGGCCTCATGTTGAGCAGTTTTGCCCCCAATATCTACTTTCTATTTTTTTCCTATGGCATTGTAGTAGGTAAGAAACCTGGTCACCGTAACTTTTCTAAGCTTCAAGAGTTAAATGTCATTTTGCCAGGATTAAAGTTTATTATTCAGTTGAAATGCTCAGGAATAATTCACTTTCAATGACCACTTCCCCCAAAATTGTTACTTTCATAAAATGTCCACCCAGTGAATCAAAACATTTGAAAGGATAAATGTGTGTTAACAATGCACATTATGTTTTCTTGCAGCACAGGGAAGGTTTTTCATCTCACCACTTGTCTCTCTAGGACAAAAAAGGAAAAGTGGAGGGGGCATGAAACTTAGATATCAGTCACTGACACCTGTCACTTGTCACTGATTTGGGAAGTGGTCCCTTTTCTGGTGGGCAGTTAAGCAGGGCTCTGTTGAACTGTTTGTGTTCTAAATATCCCGCTGTACCACAGCATCTGTCCCACAGCATCTGTCCCCAGGGCCCCAATCACAAAGTCATAGCAGAGGTAAAAGGTAGATTTTTATAGCACATAACAATAACAATAATAATAATAATTTTTAAATGATAAGGCATAAGTGAAGAAAACTGAGCAGTGGGGATGATGGTGATGATCTTGGCTATAGGAGAGGAAAGAGTAGAGGTTCCGGGGCCCGAGAGCACTGATGGTTTATGGGGGATGCTTTTGTGACGTATTGTACTCATTGTATTCAGTGTTAAACATCAGCAGACTCAGTATTCCTAGGAGCTGTTGGTAGGGAGTCTTTAAAAGATTCCGGCTTTCAAGGTTTCTTCTTAACGTCTGCAAGACCTTAATTTTGTTGACTACCAATATTCCTCTTTTTCACATGGTTATATTTCCCCAATTATAAATAACAGAAATAATAGCCACTTATATTTGAGGACTTGCTGTGTACGAGGTTCTGTGCCGTATGTGATCTCAGTTAGTCTTCACATGAACCCATTTTACAAAGACAGAAAGTGAAGCTTAGTGAAGTGGAATTACTAACTAAAGCCGCAGAGCTGGAGACTTAAGGATGAATCCCTTCAGTTTGATACCAGATCCTGACCTCTTTGCCATGTTTGTAATTAATTTTAGTGCTTTTAGAACTCTTAAAGTTCATTTCTAAATTTAACTATGTACCCAAATACTACTCAGATAGTAATCTAAATAAATAGGTCACTTGTTAGTTCTTTGAGAACAGGTTGTATGTTTGGTATTTTGTATAACCTAGTCCCTGTAGTGCTTAATATAGTTTAAACCTGTGCATGTAAATATATTAATCTCTGGTGTAAAATTTGAAAGTACCATTGAATAATAATCTTGCATTCTTCTCTAAAATCATAAAAATACAAATGTAGATATCTATGTTTGTGCATGAACATCAGATTATTCCTTTTAGGACAAACCCCTTTTTACATAGAAAACTGAGTCATCATGCCATTGCTATGACTTGGGCATTTTCCCCAAAGTTTTGGGCTAAGCATTTAAAATGTCATGGGGCTTTACTCCTTCCTCACGTGGCTTCAGGGTTAAGGTATAGCCTTTGTGAATACACATCCACAGTTGACACTGACTTAAGAATTGACAAAAAGTGAGTGCTACCATAGCGTTTGCATTGCCTATGGATAAAAACGAATTTTTAAAAAGAACAAAATTAGTGTATATTGTCTAAAATTTTAGACACATATGATTGTTTTGAAAGAATATCTAAATTGACACAACATTGTAAACTGACTATACTTCAATTAAAAAAGATGTAAAAAATTAAATTAAATTTTAAAAAAGAATATCTAAAGCTATATAGAAAGAAAATGACAAAACTAACTAACCCCCATAACTAAATTTCAAAGTTTCCATAGCAATGGGGAGAGTTTTACCAACCTGTGGAACTGACTTTTACTTGGCTTATGTTGTTGGAACCTTTCAGTAGCTAAGCCTGTTCCCTGTCCCCCAGGAACTTCGGTCAATTAGACAGGATTTGATGTTGGTCCTGATTTACTCTTTTGGCTGGTGGTGGTGGTGGTGGGCTTACAGCACTTCCACTAGACTTTCCCCACTAAGGTAGCTTTTACTCCACTGGCCAAGGAACAATACAGAAGGTTATACCACCTACCATGCACTTGTGCTCCAAGTGAATATCAGCACGGGGGAGATGGCTGTTAGGTGGGCCCATGGACTCAGTGGACCACTCTGGGCCAGACCTGGGCCATGATCCCATATAGTACCTGGGCCCCATAGGACCCCACTCTAAGGGGAGGCCGCTTGTAAATGCTTCAGGCCCCTAGTTAACAAGCCAGTTCATTCCCCATGTCCTACAGTGTTCAAAAGGCACCCCACTTTCCCTGGTGCGTGACACCTAAATAAGTGACTGTAGCTGTTTCCGGGGAAGGATTCGGGGTATTATTATCTATATATCTGTCGCAGTGTCTGTTGCAATGTCCTTCCTTCTGGAATCTTGGCCTCTCCTTCAATTCATGAATTCTGGGTCAGAAAACAGGCCCAGGTCTGAAGACTATACGACCCTGATTTGGCAACAGTTTCTGAATTCCTGTGACAAGTAGGAAATTGTCAGCTCATGCAGAGAGCCCTGGGCTTCCGGTAAGGAGACATAGGGCCTGTGAGCTGGAGCAAGGGCCTGGACCTCCATGAATGACTGTCCCCTCGTCTGTAAAGGCAGGCCAAGAAACCTGCCTTACTTAGGTCCTGCAAGGACTGAGTGAAGGCAAACAAAATAAAAATAAAAATAAAAATAAATAAAAGAGTTGAGTTGGATTTCAATAATAAAAAGTCAATTTAATTTTAATTCCAGTAATAGTTTTAAATTCTCCAATAACTTAAAATTTTAAAAACTATTTTAAGTTTTAATTTCAATAATTAAAAGAATCGCTCACTGTAGTAATAATTGGGCCCTTGTGAGCAACTCCTTGCCAGCAGATTATTACTAACACGATATGGTTGATTTCTTTATGATTTTATTTCATCAGTTGTCTCATAGTTTAGGGCTCATGGAATATTTGTGGGATAAATAATGAACAATGACATTTCCATTCTGTCATCATTTGAAGTAGAGTATCCAATTGAAAAGAAAGTGACAGGAAGTTACTACATAGTCTAAACTCATTCTCCTTTCTGTTTTATGAGTTCCTTAGAAAAAACAAGAAAGATTCAGTCTAAAAAGAATTTGAAATGAATATATGTATGTATATGCATGACTGAGAAATTGTGCTGTACGCCAGAGACTAACATATTGTAACTGAGTGAACGTCAATAAAACAAACACAAACCAAAACAAGAAAGATTCATTTCTACCGATAACATATATTGAGCACCAATTCTGTGCAGTATTCTAAGCATTTTCATTTGTCTGGAATGAACTAGATGGCCTCTTAAGATAGACAGTATGGCGTAGGAAGGGACCAGCGCTAACAGGCCAGCTCCAGGGTTGCACTGTGTGGATTAATCCTATCTTCCCCGCCTGCCAGCCAGCCGTGGACTGTGGACAAGCTACTTACCTTCTGTTTTCTCATTTTTTAAACTGAGCATAATAATAGCATCTGCCGTATAGGATTTTGTGGATTGATGAGATAATGCAACAAATATTACCTAGCATAACCATTATTATCAGTTTTGTGACCTTGGAAAATTATTCAACCTCTCTGAGCTTCCATTTTTATTTCTTATAAAATGAGATTCCTATGACTTCACAGAGATACTGTGACTATTCATAAGATAATGTATACGGAGAGGCACACAGGTGTTTAATGCATAGTTGTTTCCTTCCCCTTAAATTCTTTTCTGATCTCTTAGTTCAAGACCACAGCAGCGGTTTTTTGCTACTGAAGAAGTTCTACTGAATCAGAAATATTTGTAGAACAGATGAAACACTATAGAAAAAGAAAGCTTTGTAGTATGTTTAATTATAATATAAAACACAAAAAGAATACTGAAGTATATTAATTGGCATAATTCTATTTTACCATTTTTAAAAAATACCATCTTGAAAATTGACGTTACCTTATTCAATTTTTGTAGCTAAAATAAAATGGCAGGCTTTCAAGAGACTGTAAGTTGTCCTGCCAAACCTGGTGATTCAGGCTCCTATTTTCTCAGTAACTTTACTAAATCAGGAAAAAGAAAGTGTGGTGGGAGCCTGGGGTAGGGTGGGGAGAGGGGGGCACAGGAAATGTGCCTTAATGAATTGCTCAAACTTCTTCCCAATTATTTCTCTTGCTTTTCTGAAAAGCACAACTCAAAAGCAATTTCTTGCATTCTCTTTTCTTCAGATTATATTGTTATTTAGCTACCTGATTACTGTTTTACTAATAGTCTCTTCCTGATTTTAGGAAAATTCAATTTTCTCTTCTTCCATTTTCTCGGCAATATCTGCCTTGTCTGTGGAGCTTGGGGAGGGCGTAACCCATGTTCATAGACAATCTGATTCTACTTGCGTTATGGCAAATTAGATAAAGGTCATTTTCTGGATATTCACTTTAGCAGTTAGAGTTTTATAAGCGCCTTTTTGTTTGTTTTTAATGATTATGCCATTGAAGATAGTCTTTTGTCTCATAGGTGTTCAATTATAATAAGAAGCTATCATTTTCTAACTAGTCTGAGGCTATAGCTACATAATACCATGATACTCAGGTGAAAAGTAAAAAAACGTATCAGTATAATAGCTATTTTTTGTACTTTATTATATTCCAAGCACAGATACTAAAGTCTTTTACATTTTTAATGTCTCTTAATCTTTACAACTATCTCATGAGATTGTTTTAAAGATAAGGAAACTAAAGTCACATAGCCAATAGGCAGTAGTGCTGGGATTTGAATCTGTGCCTGCTGGGTCCCAGGGCTGTGCTCTTGATCTGTCAATGTCATGCTCAGGGTACTCATGCAAAGGATGTAAAGTCTGTGCTTTTATAAAGCTAGTGTCAAAGCAGTATGCTTTTATAAACCATGTCAATCCAAAAGCTAGCCAGCTGCTTAAACTTTTTAACTTTTTCCATGTAGATGTTAGAAACATAAACATTTGGATACTTTAAACTTACCTTTTTCAGCATCCAAAGTTATAGTCTCACAATTTCACTTCTAGAAGTAGATATTTCTGGAATACTCTGTGCAGTTATCTATCCTGACCTTTGGTCAAGATGATAGATCATACTGGCCCAGCTATTCTAAGAGGTGCTCAAATGCTTGTTTCAGAACACAGGGAAGGGGAATTCTCCTAAATGACCAAGAGGCAGGTCCCCACACAGAGTGACCAACTGTCCTGCTTTGCCCAGGACTAAGGGGTTTTCCTTAGTGGCCAAACCGAGAATGTCCTTGGCATTATCTCTGACCCCCATTTCAGACATACAGTCTGATACTGTAACTCTACCCTCATCGCTTTTTGTTTTGTTTGTTTTTTTTTTTGGGGGGGGGTAGGTAATTAGGTTTATTTATTTATTTTATAAGGGAGGTACTGGGGATTGAACCCAGGACCTCATGCATACTAGGCACACACTCTACCACTGAGCTATACACTTCCTTCCCCCTCATCACTTTTTAAGATTGCCATATTAGAATGCACTAAAATACTTCCTTTTCATAAAATAATACTGCAGGGAGAGATTTTCATATGTAAATGTATTTAGTTGAAGGTAAAAAGTTTAAAAGTTACTGTCTTAACGTTTCTGGCATTGGCATTTAGTAATCAGAAATGTCTTTTTTTCTTGGTCTCTGTTGCCTAACAAACATGACAGGGTCCCTGACAACCAAATCACAGAAAAGTAAATGTATTCTCTTTCCGAAGTCTTTCTGAAACAGACTTTTAGTTTAGGGTGACATTTTTTGGCTTCACAAAATTGATTGTTCAGAAACAGGTCTTATTTCATTAAGGTATCTTATATGTAATAATGATAAATGTCTAAATCAATCCAACCCAGGTCTTAGTTAATAAGATAGTATGTTTTCCTTTAAATCATACAAAAGGGTGCTATATTTTAAAAGGTTTATTTAAAATGCAATTATTTTAATATGTCTCATTTAAGAAGACTTTTTATGCAGGCACAGATGATCATATGAGTCCTGAATTGCCTTAAGTGCTGATTTCCTAAAATATTTATGCCATATGTTTATTAAGCAGACGTGTTCTTTCTAATCATAGTCCGGGTGGCAATTGAAAGTAATAAAAATGATCTTAATAATCCACCTAACGGGTCATGGTTAAAATTTAGTTCCTAGACGATGACTTTTGTGTTGTTTATAAAGTGATCCTCAAGAACAGATGATGTTGCAAAAAAAAGGCAACACTTTAGAAGGAATTTTAGTTGAAATGAAAGGAAGTGAGTTAGTTAGAAAAGTTATGAGTTGGAAGCCAGAGAAAAATTTTATGAAAAACAAACTGGGGTTATTAGGTACTTCATAGGGAGAAAAAGATTAAGCCAACAACCAAAAGCCCTAAATATTGCCCTGAGTTCTGAAGACAGGGATATTTAGTTGTAATGTATTTTTTTAATTGTAAAAGAATTTCAAATTTACAGACAAGTAGAGAATAGTATAGCAAGCAACCATATGGTTACCACTTACATTTAAATATTGTTATTTTATTGTATTTGCTTCCTCTTTTTATTTATTTTTTGTGTGTGTGAAGGTATTTTAAAATAAAGACATGACATTTTATCCTAAATAAAGTAGTTTGCATCTCTAACACATAAAAACTTGCAAATATACATTGTACTATGAAGGGATGATCTGAGAGCCCCAGAAGACCTGCCCAAAGGCCTTTGTTTGGCGCACTGGGGTGTGCAAGGCACAGAGTCTAGCAAAAATCTCTTGGGATGACAAAGGTGATTTTATGAAATTGTTTAGGGGACTTGGAGGAGGAAGAAGATTGAGCTGAGGGAAAGTTCTTGGAAGAGAGACAGATTTATTGGGCAGGTTTGATTAAATTTTACTATTTGGTATGTAATTTAACCATTTTCTCTATCTTCCCATAAGGTCTTATTAAATTTGCACTATTCATTCATGCTCTAGAAATTGGATTATTTTTTGACTTGACTTTGACCTTAAGGTGGGTGTGGAGTGAAAATCGAGGCTGCCCAATGTGTCCATGGGAGGGATCTAGAAGCCCATATGTTGAAGAGTGTAAGACAATCAGAAATAGTGTCCTATTAGAGTTATTTGATGACTCTTTTTTTTTTTTTTTTGCATTGAAGTAATAGAGTCTGTCTTAATTCATGCAATGTCTTCTTATCTTTAGGTCTTGGATGTGGTTTATTATATACTGCAACAGTGACCATCACATGCCAGTATTTTGACAGCCGCCGTGGCCTTGCACTTGGCCTAATTTCAACAGGTACGTTTCCAATATTAAGTATAGCCTTGCCACTATTGAGTCTTTTAATCAAAGTTAAAAATTACCAAGACACAGATATGTTTAACCAACCACTCCCCAGCCAACACTCAGCACTTTTTTTACTCTAGTCCTAGAAGGAAATTTTTATTTTCCACTATAAATATGGATATAGCGTTAAAAAAAAAACAACCCTAAGATATATATATAGAGAGAGAGAGAGAGACAGACAGACAGACAGACAGACAGACACACATACACACACACACACACACACATATGAAAAATCTGGGGCATTAGATGTTCAATATAATATAGAAAAAGGAAGCTTATGAGTCCAGTAAATTGAGAGTCACATGCTGGCAAGAGCCTTGTAAAAAGAAGCAAAGAGCTCTTAAGGAAAGTACCTTGTCCCTGAGAAAGATAGGAGGAATGGAAGGAAAATGAAGACCTTTCAGACAATTGTCAGAAAGAATGATGCTGACACCACATCCACCTCCATTTATTGTGGAACTTACAGTTTTTTTTAAAGTACTGACTTACGAATACATCTCACTGGCCTATGTGCATATCCAAACAATTACTGTTTGCTTTTGTTATTCGTTTAATAATTAAGAGATGATTGCGGGGTGGAGGCAGGGGTGTAAGTATAAAAGCCTTCTGGACTTATGTGATATTTTAAAGTGGTGTTTCATTTTTCAGGTGGATTTTTTTTTTCTAAGCTATTTAGGGAACTTATCAAAATGCCTGTGGCCAGTATTTTATGTTTGCTTAGGAGATAAAGCTGCCAAGCTTACTGAAAGTTGTAAGTTGACATTGCTACTTGTTAATGGGTGCGTATTCCTGGGAGGTCAGACTTTCAGATAAGCTGAATTACTCCAGTAGTATATCTGGCAACAAGATCCAAACTAATGGCCAACCCAATAGCAACAAAGTGATTCCAGATCAAATTAAATCCATCTGGATATTTACCCAACATGGTGTAAGGAAGCACTGCCAGGTAAGAAATGTGAATCATGGTCTAGGAGGAGGCTGGCTGGAGTCTGAGGACATGGCTAAAGTTGAATTGGAGAAGAAGTAGAAAAAACAGAAGATGGAAGATCCAGAGCAGTTGGAAAGCAGTTTAAAGGACCTGACAGCACCTCCCACAAGTGTGGGAGGGAGTGTGAGAGCAGGTATGGCAGCTTAAAGGACAGTAGGTCCTACCTATACTGTATTTTTTTTGTAGAGACACTATAACAAGGTGACAAGCCCAGACCCTGGAGCCAGACCATTTGGTTTTGAATCCTGCCCGTGTCACTCACTAGATGTCGGGTGATGGATAATTTACCTAACTGTTCTGTGAAATGAACTGTTAAGCCTCAGTTTTCTGAACTGTAAAATGGGGGAAATAATAGTACCCATCACATCAGGTTACTGGGACTATTAAAGGAGCATATGTGTAAGGCACAAAGCAAGGGCTCTAAAAGTGTTAGCCCTTATAATTATAACCTAGGTTTCCCTTAATGTTCAAATTTATTTGTACTAAAGTTGTGGGAAAAGGTACACTGAGAGAGCTGCCCTTGCTCTCACTCAGTCTAAAGAGGAGGGCACACTGAATCTAAACAGATTGACTGTGGACAGTCAAGATTTGAATTAAGGAGTTTTCAGTTGCAACACATGAGCTTGAAGCTAGGTGAGGCAAAATTAGGGAGAAGCATGAAGCCCCTGTCTTAGTCTATTCAGGCTGCTATAAAGTGCCATAGACTGAGTGGCTGATAAACAACAGAAATTTATTTCTCACAGTTCTGGAGGCTGGAAGTCTGAGAGCAGTGTGTCAAGGACAGCATGATCAGAGTCCAGTGAGAGCAGTCTTTTAGGTTGCCTGCCGTCTTCTCTCTCTGTCTTCATATAGCAGAAGGGGAGAGGAAGCTCTCTGGGGTTCTCTTTCATAAGGGCACTAATCCCATTCATGAGAGCTCCACCCTATGACATAAGCACCTCCCCAAAGGCCACACCTAATACCATCACACTGAGGGGTAAGATTTCAACTTACGAATTTTAGAGAGATATAAACATTCAGTCTATAGCATTCACCTTCAAGTGAAAGAGGTGATGAGAAAAACAACACTCACAGCAGAATTTTTTTTTAAACTGAAAAAAAGAAACTCAAAATCAAAATACTTGAAATATTGTGACCTAGTTGAAAGAAACAAGGGCATGAAAAAAGATTTTGGGGAAACGATCTTACTCCCCGGTAAACAGGGGTTGATAAGCTAATGCCCATGGGCCAAATCTGGTCTACTACCTCATTTTGGACTGCTCATGAACTAAGAATGATTTTTACATTTTTGTATGGTTGAAAAAAATCAAAAGAATTTCATGCACGTGAAAATTATGTGAAATTAAAATTTCAGTGTCCATAAATAAAGCTTTATTGGAACACAACCATACTTCATGATTCTTCTCTGGCTTTTTTCACCCATCAAGAGCAGAGTTGAGCATTTGTGACAGAGATTATGTGGCCCTCTATGCCTTAATTATTTCCTCCATAGCCCTTAATAGAAAAAGTCTGTTGACCCCTGGTCTTAATAAGCTAAGTCAAAGCATGAATATATCTCTTACTGTTTCAGGTTCCCCGAACATCAATTAGTATTTTTCCTTTTTGTGATAACATATACTTTAGACATGCACAGAAGCATAATGAGTGCTTTATTTCACTTTTTCCTTTACATTGATGATTTTTAAATTAGGGTTCTCTTTTTCAAGATTAAAAATTATAGTTTTACAGTTTACACAGTTCTGTAAGAGAGCTCTAATTACTCTGCATTGCCCTGAAGTAATTCCTGCATCTTTCTAAGCCGTGACTGCGTTCTCATGGGATATGGGCTGAAGAAACTAGGGTCCAGTGTGGTATTTGATTTTACTGCCCTGTCATATACTTAGCATATCATAGATGTTTGGTAAATAAGTGCTGAATTGCTTTGATTTGTTTCTCTTATAGTTCATGATATTGACAGATAAACTTGGTTGGTGAGCAATGGGGAATTTTTAATTTTCTCAACTTAAGGTCAAAATATAGAACTTTCAAAACACGAAGCCTATTTTTAAGTATCTAATCATATGGCACTTTGTTAGAATTTCTTAAAAGAAATGATGTTTGAGAAGAATATGAATTAGTAGTGAAGGAATGCTAATGCAGTCCGGAAGTATACCAGATGGTCCTGTTTTCAGTTATCTTGGTTTGTTTTCTGAAGTGCTTTTAGCTTTTGAAGTATGTGCCACTTTTACAAAGATAAAGAAGGATTCAATTTGTCTACTTTTATTACTTCTCAATAGTCAGCAAAGAGATACTTTCTTAGTAGCCACAAAAAGATACTATTCTAGCTGCTGTTACATTGATGTGATGATTAACATTTGCAAGTGAAGACTTTTTTTCTTTGGGGATGAAGGAGTTTAAATATGTTAGGAAGGGACAATTATGATACCAAAAAGTTTTCTTACAACTCTAAGAGCCATTTTGTTATTTGTAAGAATTTTTTGATGGATTTTTACCATAAGCTTGGTATCCTGTTGAGTTTATGATGTAATTTGGTACAGACCATTTTAAAAATATGATCAGCCTTTTTAGACTGGTTTTTTAAATTACAGATCTATTACTTATTTACTGTTTTTTTTCACATGGCACTTGTCAGTGATATTTAAATTTTAAAATAATTTTAAAAAATTGAAATCAGAACCATATAAGAATACTGCAAATTGATTGGGCTGATGTAACCTGCCATTCTATTGGTGTTTAGTGTGATCTGTGCTTAAAAAATGGAATATTTAGTGTTGCACAAATGTGCAAACCAGGCATGCTTTGTAGTTTTCATACCCTATCAAATTCGTTTTACCCTTCTCATAGTTTATTAATATCAACCATTCATTCTGGTGATTCAGCAATAGATTTGAGCTATTAAACTACTATAAATATCCCAAACTAAAATATATCCTTCGTCTCAAAAAATAAAAGTAGACAATTTTTTTTTTCCGAAAAGAATCTATATATAGCATGGAGCCTCTAAGTACAAAAAAAAAAAGTAGTTGCATAAGGTATTAGTTAGAAATATGGGCTCCTGGATTCAGACTGATTGAGTGTGAATCCTACTTACGCCAATTGTAGCTTACTGATCTGTGGCAAATTTCTCCACCTTCCCAGCCCTTGGTCACTTCATTTATGGATTGGGAATAATAATAGGACCCATCCAATAGGATCATTATAAGGATGAAACAAGGTCATGCAACGTAAAGTGTTTAACACAGTGTCTGAACTACAATGCTAATCTAAAAAATAAATCTGTCAGTATTATTGTTGTTACTATCATTATTTTCAATATTCTTGTTGTGATTTTTGAACGCACACATCAATGCCAGTGTAAAAAAGAAGTCGAATTCTAATACTAATCTTGCTTGTCCTGAGAGCCTCAAGTGATAAGAGATTAAGATTAAACAGTTCTCATTTCCTTTTTAGGTTCAAGTGTTGGACTTTTTATATATGCTGCTCTCCAGAGACTGCTGATTGAGTTCTATGGACTGGATGGATGCCTACTGATTGTGGGTGCTTTAGCTTTAAATATATTAGCCTGTGGCAGTCTGATGAGACCCCTCCGGTCCTCTGATCGCCCCTTGCCTGAAAAAACAGCCCTGGAAAATGTGCCAGATAGATATTTGGTTTACAATGAAAAAGAAAAGAACCTGGAAGAAAATATAAACATTCTTGAAAAGAGCTACCGGGGTGATGAAACATGCAAGAGCACTTTGGCCAATGGTGACTGCAAACAGGAGAGTCTCCTTCATAAAAACCCAACAACAATGGCTCACACAAAAGAAACTGAAACATACAAAAAGAAAGTTGCAGAACGGACTTATTTTTGCAAACAGCTGGCCAAGAGGAAATGGCAATTATATAAAAACTACTGCGAAGAAACTGTGACTCTTTTTAAAAACAAAGTATTTTCAGCACTCTTTATTGCCATCTTTCTTTTTGACATTGGAGGGTTTCCACCTTCGTTACTTATGGAAGATGTAGCAAGGAGTTCAAATGTGAAAGAGGAAGACTTTACTATGCCTCTTATTTCCATTATTGGCATTATGACAGCAGTTGGTAAACTCATTTTAGGGATACTGGCTGACTTCAAGTGGATTAATACCTTGTATCTTTATGTAGCTACCTTAATAATCATGAGCCTGGCCTTGTGTGCAATTCCATTTGCCAAAAGTTATGTCACACTGGCAATACTTTCTGGGATCGTAGGGTTTCTTACTGGTAATTGGTCCATCTTTCCGTATGTGACCACGAAGACTGTAGGAATTGAAAAATTAGCCCATGCTTATGGGATATTAATGTTCTTTGCTGGACTTGGAAATAGCCTTGGACCACCGATTGTTGGTAAGATATTTATCTTTTTAAAATATGATTTTCTTTTAATTTATTTTTGTGTTTATTTATTTATTTATTTTTAATGGAGGTTCTGGGGATTGAACCCAGGACCTTATGCATGTTAAGCACACACTCTACCACTGAGCTTTACCCTACCCTCTACCCAAGATATTTATCTTAAAGTCAGCCCATTTCACTGCTCTTCTTTGTAACATCTCTGGGCATAGGAGTTCAGGTTGTAATAATAGCACAGATTTACACAAAATAAATCTGCATGGAATGTGTCCTGGTCATGATTTATTCAAAATCACTTTGATGGAGTTGGAAAAGCCAATATACTTGCTCAGGAATTTGTGTTCATTCTTTATTTGGGAGAAACCCAAAATTCCTTTTTATCCTTGTCCAACTATTTGAGAAATTCTCCTCTTCTAACTCCTCCCAGTAGTCCACTTTGGGAGTAGACTGGGTAATATATATCCTAATCTGAACTGTATATAAGTTGAGGAAATTAGAGTATTCATATTCATAGTGTGTCTATTAAGCTCACTTTTTTCTTACTCTCTTTTCAGGTTGGTTTTTTGACTGGACCCAGACCTATGACATTGCATTTTATTTTAGTGGCTTCTGTGTCCTGCTGGGAGGTTTCATTCTGCTGCTGGCAGCATTGCCTTCCTGGGATACATGCAACAAGCAAGTTCCCAAGCCAGCTCCAACCACCTTTTTGTACAAAGTTGCCTCTAATTCCTCTAATGTTTAGAGGAATATTAGAAGGCACTAAAGACTGTTTTCTCATAGCAAAATTTCACTGTGGCTGATATGAATGAATTTTTTTTTTTACATATCCTATTCTCTATGTACTGTATATGCAGCCTTTATCTCCTTTTTTTTTCTCCTTTTCCCTTTTTCCAAAAAGTGGGCCTATTCTGTTTTACTATTATTCATTAATTCTTGACATTGTGAGACTTTTGGCCAGCCTCAGAGGGCTTTCTCCATGTAAAGAAATATAATTTCTCTGCAGATTCCATTAGTTCCATTGCAAGGCAGCCAGAAGGGACTCTTCTGCTTTAAAACTGATGCAAGCAGCATGATGAGATATGTGTGAAGGCCACTAGGGACTAAATCACTCTCTTCTCTCTGTTAGACTAGCTAGTAAATAGACTTTGAGCCAGTCAGGAAATGAAAGTGGTTACTAAAAGAATAGCAGTGGAACAAACTGATCATTTTTAAAAATGATATTTTAAATCATAGTCACCAGTTTTCATTATTCTGTTTACTTTTGATGAAGCACCCATATGTTTGGTGCCCACTGAGTATAACATCCTTTCAATTCCTAAGGTGTTTGCTGAGATGCAGGCAATCTCCAGGCAGAGGAGTAGTCACTGTAGCCTTTCTTCATGGTTGGCTGCTATAACCTCACTCATTTTTGTCAGCATCCATTCAGCTTATGTTTCCCAAGAAGTGCTGATGTTACCTGTTTCCAAATTGGAAATGTATATTTAAACCATTCCGTTCTGGCAAATGGGAAACATCCATTTGCTTTGGGCACAGTGGGGATGAATTGCATCTTCACGAAGCATTTGTGTGCTACTATCAGATTTTACCACTGTCAAATTTTAATTCAAGAACAAAACTAAACAGTGTGTGTGTGTGTGTGTGTGTGTGTGTGCGCGCGCGCGCGCGTGCGCGCGGGTGCGCGATGCGTGATGCTGAGTCTGTGTGTGACATGGGAAGGGAAAAATGCAATAAGAAGTTGATACCCTTATTCAACTTTATTTAAGCTTAAGAAAAATGTTCTAAGAAGAAAAATCAACATTTATTAAATGGACATGTTTCTAAAGAAATGTTTTTTAAACTTTGGTATGCATCAGAATCTTCTATAGATCCTTTAAAAAATGTGGTTGCCTGAGTACCACTAGTAGAGATTTTAATTTTGTAGTCTAGACTGTGGGCTAGGCATCTCTATTTTTTAATGAACCCTTTAGGTGGTTCTGAGAGTACAATCTGAGTTGAGAATGACTATTTTAAGACTGGCAATAGAGAACCATTTCTTGTCTTAAATAAAAAACAACTACCCCCTCCCCCCCCCGCCAATAAACCATGGAGGTGAGGGGTTTTTAATGAATAGACAAGTTTGGTTCTTTAAATAGGAGGCACTCTTCCCATTGTGCCAAAATTGTCTTTTCATTTCTTTTGAAATATGTTAAGATTATTTTATATTCCTATGCTGCCTTTCTTTGAAGGCTCCTGAAGCACTTTATAAGCATGAATCCCCACCACACCTCAGTGAGGTAGGTCAATAGTGCTTTTCTATGCAGTAAACCTGGAGTATGGGGAATTTCATAACTGAGTGAATCCTACTCAGTACCGCAATAATGGGACTCCAAAGCGCCTTGACTTCTGCTCCACACTCAGATGTCTGGAAAGTTTTCTGTACCTCATTCTTTAGTCACTGTCAAGGTTAGTAAGTAAAATATAAGTGACATTCAAAAAAAAATTAAACTAAATGTTTTTGTATTAAAAGTTCTTTTTTGCCAGTATCACGTTCAGGAAATCCACTAACCTTTTCTTAACTTTTATGATGTCCCACTTTCATCAATGCTGATAACTGTCCAAGTGCACCTTCACCATGTCTATGAATGTCATCCAGTGTGTGCATTATCTGTTGTCTAGGGAATGAGTTTCAGTTCACAATAAAAGATTTTTTGTTTGTTTTGCATCGGTTTGGTTGCTTTTTCTTTTCCTAGCCAGTCCCCCTTCCCCCAAATTACACTGACACTTCACTTGAATGTAAAAAGCTAAATTATTTGATTTCACTTCAGATTCAGAATCTGGTGATTGGACATTAGCATATTCAAAAGTCAGTTTGCTAAGCTATTTTGTCCATTGCCTTCCAAAAAGATAAAATGTTAGTCCAACAGAATCCTTTTGAGGAAAGGGGGACAGATTCCCCTTTGAGATTCTTAATACTGATCTTGCTAATCATTAATGGAATTCTTGGTATGTCCCAAGCACATTGTATTATTCATCCCTCATAACAGCCCTGTAAAGTGAGGATTATGATCCTCATGGTATGGTATAGGACATGATTGTCATGATATGGACCACATAGACAAGTAATTAACTGAGGCAAAAGGAGAAAGTTTCTGGCAAACTCTTTGATTTCTAACATAGCTAGGAAATGGGGCCTAGCTGAGATGATTGCTGGAGAGCCAATCCTTTAGTGAAAAGAGAAGTCATGTTTATATAAATAATTACTCATGACTTGCTTACTTCCTAGGCATGTAAAAAATCCATTTAATAATGAGATGTTATTGATTAGAATATAATCTTTCTTTTGTGACTCAGAAGATACTTCTTGGCATTCCAAGTGCCTGGGGCTGAGCTGGGGAAATGTATGAAATAAGAAAATTTGTTAGGGACCCTCTTCTCTGACTTTAACCCTCCTCCCTTTCTGCCTCCTGCCCCCTCACCCTCCCCACCCCACCATCCCTCTCTCTGATGAGCCTCCTTGGAGCCAGTTGGTGATCTGATTTTCTCTAGGGTGACTATGGCTTCAAGGGAGAAGGTTCAGGCATAAACTTTTAAAGGCCCCATGAGGAACAATTCCCAAGAATCAGGAGTTCCTTCACTGGGAGGTTATGACCGAGTCTTGTGTCTATGGTCTTGTGCTGGCCGGAAAGTCCCGTGACTTCAGATAACTTCAGCTTCTAGCCATCATTCTAGGATTATCTCAACTCAGGACGTTACAGGAAAAGAAGAGCTCTGTTTTGAATAAAATAAAAGAAGGTCTCCTTTTTTCTTTCACTTAGAAGGACTATTATATTGAACACATAAAATACACCATTTACATTAGCAGCCCCTTACAATTTCTGCTTCATTAGTAGCAATCTTGGGACCTTTCACTCTCCAGTCAATTGTGTCTGAAGAATGCCAGTAAGGAGTTTAAGCACAATCAGTTACAATGATCAAAGATCTAGGAATACATGGACAATATAAGGAAAGATAGTGGACATACTTATTAAGGTTGTGATTACTGGCTTCAAATCCTAGCCCGGTTCCTGTGGTTGACAGATTGTCAGCAAATTATTTAGCATCTCAAAGCCTGTTTCCTCATTTGTCATACACATCATAGGGCGATTGTGGGAGTTAAATAAGATAACCCACGTATATACCTGGCACACGTTCAGTCTATATCTGCTATTATTATTTTTGTTGTCATCATTCTTTAGCGAGTACCCGGGGGAAGTATCAAGTGTTCTCCGGGCACAGGTGTGGGGTAAATGTTTGCATCTGAGGGCCTCATTTAGAAGGAGAGTAATGAGCCTCTGTTATCTCTACCTTGTACAGCTGTCACAGCTCCTGCCCCTCAAGCATGTTCTTGTCAAAAATCTTTTCTCCTTAGGGGTTCATGACTCAGTACATTTTTCTGAAATTGCCATTCAGAAGCTCTGACACAAAACCCAACAAAATCCATGCTGTTCCTCCACAAATCAAATAGAATCAACTTTGTAAATTGGTTTGCTCTGGGAATTTCAACTTTTATTTTTTTTCCTTAAGAACTTGTCACCCAAGCTGCTTGGAAGGTGGGAGTGAAATGGGGCAAAGCAAATGCTCCCGTTTGTTTATGGAGCACTAATTGGCTTCAGCTCAGGGCCCTTACCTCACTGCCTCCCCAACATGCCTTTGAGATGTGCCCTTGATGCAGTGTTAATTCCTTGCCAGGTCTTCTGGGATTCTATTTCCAGCAGGTCTCAGTCACCTTGGTTGTTTTTTTACTATATGCATTCCTTGTCCTAAAGCGTTATTTATTTTCTCTCCCTTCAAAAACAAAAAGGTATACGTTTTTAAAAATGTCATCAGTTTTTTCTAAGTGCCAGTCGAAAGCCTTTGGTAAACAGCATGTTTTCGAAAAAGAATAACTGTGGTTAGCGTGCTGAGCTGTGGTAGGTCACCTTAAAACTCCATAGCCACAGAGATATGCCTGTTTTTCCTTCCCGGAAATGTTCCCAGTGTGATAGGGCGAGTTGTTATTCCTCCAACTTAGTTCTGAAAAAACTCCCAAATAGCTACAGCTGTAATAGGGCATTTCTAAAACTAGCCCAGTTGACTCTAGCATCCTAAGAACAAAGGAGACCAGGTAGGACTATATCAACCTCCAAGGAATGATGGACCAGGGTCAGCAGCTCATTTGCATACAGTCGCTAAGGCTGCTGGGAGGGTGTTATTTGGGAAAGTCCTGAGACAAGATCCCCTCCTGAGGGAAGTGCATCTCCCTAAAGGTCATGTGTGAACAAGGGCCAGGTGGAGGAATCATCTGAGGCCAATGACAGTGCCATGGTGCACACAGAGGAGGGATGAGCTCCGGTTCCTGGACAGAAATGTAGACTGTACATTTGTTTGATGAAATGGGACCTTCCTCTGCTCAAGATTGAAAATGACTATAATTTCCAAGGGGCATTTTAGCAGTCACTAGCTGAGAGTCACAGGCAGGGACAAGAACCCCATGCCTTGTTCTCAAAGCCCTGGAAGGTGGTGTGAATCAAGGAAAGGTGACAACAGAAGCGTCAAGGAGCCCCAGCAGCCTCCTCTGACGGGACTAGGAACAGATGTCCCAAGGATACATGAGAGAAAGTGTGTGTGTGAGAGAGAGAGGGAGAGCGAGAGGGAGAGGGAGAGAGAGATTGGGGGCTGGATGTGTCTTCGTTATCTCAGCACACAGCCCACGGAAGCAGCTGCTATGAAACATCACAGGAAGACTTTGTTTCAAGAAATGGGGCAGCCCAGTCTTTTCAGAAAGACCTGCATTTAGGCAAGAGGAAGATTCCTTTCCGCTGGGCTTCTTCAGGGAGTTGGCGGCAGCCGTCCTTTGCGGGTTATTAGCATTGCCTGAGAGGGATTCGCCTAACCCCGCCCTCCTCAGGGAACGTCGGGAAGGGGGCGGGCTCTCAGCAGAGAGGCGGCGCCAGCTGAGAGCCCGTGAGCTGTGGGGGCGGCCCTGTGAGCAGGCGCGCGCCCCCAGGAAATCCGGCGCGACGCGGAGGGCGGCCGTCACTCCCTGGGGCCTGGTAAGTTGGACGGCAAGGACAAGTGGAGACGAGAACATAGTGTGGCATGGCAGGGCGGCGAGGGGAAGAGTGGGATGTGGGGTCCCACAAAGCCGGCTTTGACCGCCTAGCTCCCCAGTTACTGTCTCACCAGATGGGTCATCTTGGGTTCGTTAAACTCCATGAGCTCAGTTTTTGTTAGTGGTGAACTGAATTGTCGGAAGGTTTATGAATATAGACAGCACTGAGTTCCCAAGAAGGCGAGTCTTTCACGTGGGAGCCTTGGAGCACGGTTCTTCAGAGGAAGTGGGCCTGAAATCCCCGGAGTTCCCTCCGTTAGCGCTCAAGTGTTACTCAGCACAGATTCCTCTGATGGGCAGTACTGTTACTACCTTCTGGGAAACAACTTCTGTCGGGAAAGCAAGAGGGAGGGGCCCGAGGAACAGGGTGGGGGGTGGGCGGGGCGGCTGCCCCGCACAAGGGAGCGGTTGTCTGGGCCGGGCTCTGCCCTTGGTGGCTGTGTGACCTGGAGCAAGTCATTCTGGCTGGTGCCGCCCTTTCCACCGGCCTTCCCTCGCCTGTATCCTGATACTGAACTTCCCCGCTGAGCTGGGGCTGTTGTGCCAGGAGTGTGAAGGGGCTGCCCGGAAAACACTTCAGAAGAAGAAACACTACTTAATTTTAATATGTGTGAAGTGTGCAGTGTGTCGTAGTTTCTAAAAAACTAGAAATTACTCTTATGCTCCCATGAGTGGTATCTTAGTGAACCCCAATATCATAAAAGAAGTATATGGCAAAATAGTAGATACAGAATATATATGGTAGATTGGATTCTTGTCTCACCTGGTTATTTTTGAGCTGTTGTTCTGCAAACAATTGTGTGTGTGTGTGTGTGTGTGGTGGGGGGAGGGAGGGGTGGTTGTTATCAGTACCAGGACCTGTCCTAGATGCTAGAAATACAAGAATAATTAAGAAAGCCTCTTGCCTTGAGGAGTTAATGGTTTAATAGGAGCAACAAATCCAATTAAGTATAAATGCAGAAACCACTATTAAAAACTTACTTGTCAATTTATGTATCCATTCAACAGATTTTTATTTAGTACACACCATGTGCCAGGCACACAGGCATTGAGGTAATGGTGATGAACAGGACGGACATAGTCCTTGTGTTCACGATGATTTCTTAAAGCACAAATTGGATCCCATGGTACTCTAGTATTTGTTTTCAGATCAGTTTTCTCTGTGAGATTGTCCTGGGGGGGGAGAAAAGGTATCTGTGTTTGTTGTTATAGTGGATGGTGGTGTGCATCCAGATATCCCTGCAGGACCCTGGCGCTTACTCCCTCAGGGGCCAAGCAGGATTGGCTGCTGAGGGCTCACAGCTGAGTTGCACTCTGGTCGCTGCCTTCAGCTAAAGAGATGACACCCCCTCCTCATGGGAAGCCAGACTCCAATGACCCTGGTCTCAATGACTGATGAAGGGACTCTTTGATCAATTGGGACAACTCTGAAGTGCCATCGTAGTTGTAGAACTTTCTGTAGGAGCCGAGACCTCTGTTGCAATTACATCACAGCTCAACTTTTCCTACTGCCCACCTGCTTTCCCTGCTCTCTTACTGGTGTTTTTCTGGAAAGTGCTGTCTAATGAACTTCCAGGAAACCTGACTGAAGACTCCTGCGATCCTGATACAGTAGGATAATTCCCTGCATGCAGGCTCATCAGAGCAGAGGGGGAAGGGAGCCATCTTTCTTGAGGGCCTATATGTGCCCAGTATTGTTTCAGACACTTCCCAACCATCTCTTGTCCTAAGTTCCAAAGACTTTGGCAAAGATTGGATGTCATCAGGCAAGACTGGCTGCTTGACTATCAAGATGCCACAAAGATGCCTTTTAACTTGGTCCATTTAAGGTCTGGGTTTCTCTTGGCAGGTCCAGATTCTTCACTTCTTATTCCCCCAACACATACTAACTGAGAACCTACTATGTGTCAGGCACTCTCCCAGGTACCAAGGATGTTACTGTGAGCAAGGTAGACAAGGCTCTGGACCTTTTTGAGCTTGTCAGGGCCCCAGAGCTATGGTTGGAGCAGAAGCCTCAGATCTTATGGGAAGCTCTGCAGCTGGGATGGCCCTTCAGCTTTGTCCCAATTTAGTTAGGTCACCTCTGACTCACATTAAGATGCCCCCCCAAATGGATATAGGGCCAAAATGCCAATGTATTAATTTGTATGAGAACTTCCCAGTTGACTAGCTAGTCATCCTTTCCTGGTAGGTAAGTCCAAGGGGAAGCTAAGTACTAATCTGAAGGTGTCTGAGGTTCCTGAGATCAGGGCCATGGTGGTGCATTGAATGATGTGAGGATTTAATAGCGCTATGAGAAAACAGCCTGGTTCAGCTTTCACCACTCTGAGGCACTGCCTCTGGACCATGCAGAGTTGGGCGTGGACAATTTTTGCCTCCATGGCAATCCTTTTATAAATGCACCATGGCTGACCAACCCCTGTTCTCTCCCCTGATACATTAATCAGATTACAGCAAAGTGCTACTGGTTAGAGACCACTGTGCGAATATCTGCTCAGAGGCATGATGTTTGATTCATATTTTATTGCTCAGAAGGCAGTCTCCTTGGGCAGTGTCACTTATGCTGAAGGAGTCACCATCACCAGGGGACAGATGGGAAACCAAGGAATCAAGTGAATCAAGCCATGTGCTCAAGGTCACCCTGCCAGTGTCTCAGGTCCAGACCCAGCTCCTGTCTGTTTTTGGAGATGGGAAGGTGGAAGCACGTTCAGAAATGACCTGACCCAACCCCCTGACCTCACAGAGGAAAACACTGGGGGCCAGAGAGAGGCAGGGTCCAGAACAGAACTCTCCTTTTTCACTCTTTACATCTAGAAGTTCATGACATCACTCCCTCCCCTTGAAAACAAACAGGCATTTAATATGTAACCTGAACTTTATTACTAGTAAGAACCTTCTTCTGCATTGTTCAGTGTGGTAGCCACCAGAAACACGTAGCTGCTGAGCACTTGAAATAAGACTATCTGAATTGAGATGTATTGTAAGTATAAAATACACACTGGATTCAAAGACTAAGTACACACAAGAAAAGTAAAATACCCACTCATAGTGTGAAATACTGAGTATAGGTTTAATGATTATTTTATAATTAGAGAATATTTTGGTGATATTAGGTTAAATACGTTATTTAAATTAATTTCATCTGTTTCTTTTTACTTTTTTAATGTGGTTACACATAAGGCTCATATTATATATTTATTGGGCAGTGCTGTTCTAGGTATTGTCATCCAAAAGCATATTTTAAAAATCTTACCACACATTATAGTTGATTGATATGAAGCTTAAGTCTCTTTTAATTTAAGATATTTCTTCAATTTATTTGTTAAGGAAATCAGATTATTGGGCTTGTACACTTTCCCACATTCTGGATTTTGCTGGTTGCACCCTCCTGGCATCATTTAATATATTCCTTTGTACCCCGTATTACCTGGAAAATGGGTGTTATAGCTAGAGGATTGGCCAAATTCAGGTTTACTTGGGTAAGAAAAAATTCATTTATGGGTGTGTACTTCCATCAAGATGCATAAATATCTGGTTGCTTCATTTTTTTTGTTGTTAAGAGTGAACAGTGGGTTCGCATGATCATCTATTATGCATTTCTCCATAATACTTTCCTCATGTAATGGCTTTTGTCTATTTATGATCGTTGCTTGTGTGCATTATTTCATTAGAGTTTGCAAAATGGTGGTATTCTATCATTCCTTCATTTATTAGCTGACATATCTCTGTAAAGAGATGATTTTCCTTGTCAACTATCAATTTCCCCAAGGAAAGGAGGGCACAAGAAAAGCAAGATATGCATTTGATTCTTTCTCTTTATTTGTCAGTTTCAGAAAAATAGGTTAGTTTTCTGGCATCCTCCAAATGTCACCAATGAGTTCCCCATGTTGCCACGAGCTCATTATGAACTCATGGATTTAAAATTTGGAGTGGGGTGGTAGGTTTCTAGCAATTGCAGTTTTTTCTTTTTGGATGCTCAGATGTTTCCATCAAGTTGACTCCTGAGTCCTAATGACACAAACTCAATAGTCTTTGCTTATTTCTTTACTTCTTGAGATGACACAGTTTTTTAGGCTCATCCTGTACATTTTATGCCCAGACCTGGAGTCAGCCATTCCTCCTAGGAGCCCTGTGGGGTGTTTTTAGATCACAGTCTAGGCACTAGTGGTATTCATCACTAGTGAGTTGGAGATTGTTTCTATGAAATAGGTATTGTTTTTTCAACAAAAAATGCATTATGAGTTATTGCCGATCATTCCAGTTTAAACTGAGGATCATGTATTTTTACCTAACTTCATTGATTTTACATTTAAACTCTATTCTTTGATGTTGAAAATCCTGATTTTCTAATGACGGTATTTGTTCTATCCTACCATGTGTATAACATTTCAAAATAATGATATTACTACTATTATGAATAACATGATTAGTGAAAACACTTTAAATTTTTTTTGCAGCTCTTTTTGCCCTTAGAGTAACCTATTCAGGATGCAAAATTAGACTGTTATGTTTTAGTCCCTTATAAATTCTGTGTGATTAAATCACGTGGCTTACAGGGATTATCACAACTTGATACTTAGATTTCTTTGTGCAGTACTAATATGCATTTCTCCTCTTTTGAGTGAGATTGAGCATCTTTTCATATGTGTAAGGCACATTTGAATCTCTTTCTTTGTGAACTCTTTCTACAGAATTATTGGCCATTTTATTCTGTTTTTAGAGACTATATATTAGGGATATTTGCCCCTTGTACTGAAAGTTGAAAGTAATTTTTCCAAGTTTGTCATTTTTCTTTTTACTTTGTTTATGATATCTTTTGCTATGTTGAAGCTTTTTAATATTTAGGTTTGACTCTTTTATTGGATATTTTCAAATTGATTTTAAATAAGAATTTGTGTATTTTAGATTTTAGCTATGTACATGTTTTTGCATTTTTATTTACTTATTCCTATAATTATAACATCAAGTTGATGTGTTATGGATTGAATTTTATGAACACTTCCATTTATGCCTTATAAGTTTTGTCATACTTAGGAAGGCCTTTTCAACTTTAAGATGATTTTAATTTTTTTATTTTTATTTGTTTTTTTATTGAAGTATAATCAGTTATAATGTGTCAATTTCTGGTGTACAGCACAATGTTCTAGTCTTACATATACCTACATGTATTCATTTTCATATTCTTTATCATTAAAGGTTTTATAAGATATTGAACCTAGTTCCCTGTGCTATACAGAAGAAACTTTTTTAAAATCTATTTTTATATATAGTGGCTAACATTTGTAAATCTCAAATTCCCAAATTTATCCCTTCCCACCCCCTTTCCCCAGTAATGATAAAATTGTTTACTATATCTGTTTTGTAGATGAATTCATAGTGTCCTTTTTTTTTTTTATTCCACATGTGAGCAATCTCATATGGTATTTTTCTTTCTCTTTCTGGCTTACCCCACATAGAATGACGATCTCTAGGTCCATTCATATTGCTGCAAATGGCATTATTTTATCTTTTTTATGACTGAGTAGTATTCCATTGTATAAATATACCACAATTTCTTTATCCAGTCATTTGTCAATGGACATTTAGGTTGCTTCCATGTCTTGGCTATTGTATATAGTGCTTCTATGAACACTGGGGTGCATGTATAAGATGATTAATGTATTGGACTATCTTTGGGTACAAGCTATAGAATATGGAACTAAAGATTGTGAGTATATTAAGAATATTTATTATTTCACATAGCAAAAAATCTGGAGCTAGGAAAATCCCAGCATGTGTTAATTTTGTAGCCCAACAATGTCATCAAGGACCAGCCTCTTTTGTTTTGTAATCATAAGCATAATAGTTACACTCTTAAACTGAATATTCTCCTGGAATCAGCCACCACTGTTCCAGGTATCATATGCCAACAACTACAGACCTACAAAATAGAGGTATTTCCTCAGATTTCAGGTTTTGAGAGCATGGAAAATCGTTCTCAAGAAGCCCCGCGGCAAGTCAAGTCTGAATTGTGTCTTTTGCTCATTTCCAACATAATCATTGGCATTGGAGATAGAATTGGCAAGAATGGCTGATGAAGATTTAACCCTAGTACTGGAGAAAAGCCTGAAGCAAATGATGATCACATAGCTGAGCAGGATCTGGATTTTGTGAGCAAGGAAGAAGGAAGGAATCACTATTGTGGAGTCATGCTGATTTGTTTCTTACATATAAATCTTTGGTCACCTAAAATATGTGTTTGTGTAAGCATCAAGTTAGGGCTCAAGCTTATTACTTTTTCCAAAACAACTAGTTAAATGTCCTACTTATTAAATAACTTATCTTTTTAATCAGCTATCTTATGACAGTTTCTAAGAGGAAACATTGAGGAAAATCTGCTGATACCATGGGATTTGGGGTCAAGATTTTTCAGTTCACTACCTCATGTAAAACTCCTTGAGACAGCACTTTCAAATCACATTGCTCACACACACCAAATCAACATTGTGAGAACCTGATGGATGATGTTCTCTGACCATCTAAAATCTAGACGAATAGTACTGACTGCCACTTAAAAATCATGCCTCCTATGCTGAGATGTCACATGATGTGCTAACTTTTAAAAAAAAATTGAATGCTTAAGTATACCTGTATCTTATTTATTATAAAAATAACTAAATGCCCACTCTGTGCCAGCCACTTGATGTCGTTAAAATGCTTAGATTTTAGGTAAGAAAGGCAAAAGCAAATAGACTTGTGTGTGTGCATGTGTGTACCATTATATACTTACAATGGAAGAAAAGCAGAGAAAGATGGATGAGAGTGCCAGGGCATGGGAGTGTTTTTAAGTGTGATTTTAGAAGAGGTTCCACTAGGAGCTGACATTTGAATAGGGCATGATGCAAATGAGAGAGCAGGCTCTGCAGCTGTCCAGGGAGGAATCGGGTCTGCAGAGAGGAAGCAGGTGCTGAGGCCCTTAGGCATGAGCGTTCTGAGGACTGGTGGGTGGAGTACAGTGAACTGAAGAGGAGATGAGATCAGAAGTGAAGGAGCTTCTGAGTGTTCACCCAGGGCCTTCCAGGCCTTTGTAAGGATGCTGGCTTTTCCTATAAATAAGGTTGAGACAACTCTAGTGATGGGAAAGTAGGGAGAGAGGGAGGGAGGAAAGAAGAAAGGGACAGATTTGAATCATGTTTTAAGAGGATCATTCTGGTTTCTGTGCCGACAATGGACTATAGGAAGTCCAGGTAGGAAGCAGAGAGATGAGGTAGGGAGCTGTTGGAGAGATTCAGTTGAGAAATGACTTAGAATAGACTAGAGGTGATGAGAAGTAACCAGATGCTGGTTATACTTTGAAAGTATAACAGAGCTAAGAAGATCTGTTGACATGTTTGGTGTTGGGTGTGAGAGAGACAGCAATAAGGATGATTCCAAGGCTTGTGGCTATCAGTGGAAAGGATGGAGTTTCCATTTGCAGAGATGTTTTGCAGGTTGTAAAATGAGAGTTCTGCTGTGGACAGGTCAAGCTTGAGATAGCCACTCTGCATTCATGTGGAGCTGCTGAACAGGCAATTGGATGCACAGGCACAAAGTTTAGGGCCATTGCCTGTACATTTGGAGTTACCAGTCACGTGGAAAGGATTTAAAACCACACATTGCAATGAGATCTCTAGGGAGTGAGTGTAGCTAGAGAAGAAAAGGGGCAAGGACTTGATCTGGGTGTTCTATATTTAGAAATTCTGAAGATGGAACCAACAAAGGAGGCTGAACAGGAGCAAGTCTGTATGATAGGAGAAAAAAGAGAGAATAGTGTCCCTGAACCCAACTGAAGAAAGTGATTCAAGGAAGAGGGAGTGATCAGCTGTGCTAAATGATGCTGACGGGTCAGGCAAGGTGAGCACTGCAGATGCGTTGTTGCCTTGAGCCGCCTGGAGATCCTTTGCTGATCTTGATAAGCCTTTTGGAAGAGCATTCAGCACACTAGGGTCTTATTAGAGTGGATTCAAAAGAGAATGGGGTAAAGTAATGGGAGACCAGGAAGATAAACGACTCTTAAGGAGGTTTATTCTTGCGTACAATGAAAATATTGTTAACTCTGTTGTCTGACTTGAGAGCAGAATTACTGTTTGTGTCTTTATGTGAGCTTTAAATACAGGGTCAATTAGTTTTGCTTTGTTTCATGGCCAGAAACAAATTCCTGACTTTGATCATGCATGATAATACCTCTGGGGTTGACCTGAGAGAGTGTAGACAAATTGTTACAAACTCATCCACAGTCCTGGAGAAACACCTTGAAAGGTCTGTCTGACTAATGGGTGACTCCTGGCCATCTTTGCTATGAAAGTTGTCTCTACCGTGAAGTAAACTGGGACAAGACATTCCAGTTGGATGGCAGGTGCTCTGGATTAGTGTGGAAAATAACCCCCTTTGATTGTACAGCACTGCCTGGTTTACAAGATGCTTTCTTATCTAGCATCTCATTTGATCCTCATAATAACCACATGATAGAGGCCACAGGTGATGCTATCACCATTTTACAGAGGAGCAAACTGAAGACTCCAGTGGCCGAGGCACTGCTTCAGGGCACAGGGCTGGGATGAGCACCTGGGACTTCTGACCATCTCTTACTCAGTCAGATTCCACTGGCTACGAGTGGAATGGCACTAAGCTCGAGTGATCAGCATCCTAGATCTGCTTCCCTGTGTGATGTGGTTCTGGTAACAGGAGGGGAAAGAAGGACCACTTTGAGCCCTGACCATGGTACTTGAACAGTGAGGCCTCAGTGTCTGGAAGTCATCAATTCTAAGCTCCGCTCTCTTCTCTTGGGCCCTTCCAGGTTGTCTGTTTTTTTCACAGGTTGTGTCTCAAAGGTTGATGGGCTGTGACAAGACTATCAGATTGTGCTGGATGACATCCACTTCAGTTAAAATCAAGTATAGCTCCTTTTAAAACCAAGAGATTAAAGCATTAGATGAAATGACATATTAGATGACAGGTGGCCCTTCATTTTGTGTTCCTAAAATTATATAACTTCTCTTCCATTTCCAAGAATGTTCCAGAACTAATTTTAGAGAGTGTAGTTCACATATCAGTATTCTTAGTCAAAACATGAAATACATCTATATGTTAGGCTTGGATAGGAGGGCATTCAAGGGAAAATTTGGAACTGAGGTGGTGGAATTAATGAAGCTGAATTTTATTTTCTGAAATGGATCCTTCCTCCTTTGAGATGTTATTTAAAAAGGCATCAAGGTGAGATCACTAGTTCCTCAAGATGCAAACCCATGCAGAGTGTCTGAGAGTCTGCAGAATGTGGGGCACTGATCTGAATACTGATTACACAGTAAGGCGCATTTGCACATGCCAGGTTTCATTATTTTGGTTTTCGGGATAACTTCTGGTTTTCTAGCTCTAGACACTTGATGGAATTACCAAGAGCATCCTGAACTCAGAGAGGAGAGAGAACAGATGGAAATTTCTCCATTAATCACACCTGACACAGTAGCCCTGAGGGCCAAGCTCCTCAGTCTGTATGAAGGAAAGGTAAAAAGACTGTAGGAAAATGGGTGGCAGAGCCGGGCCTGTCAATCAGTGGTCTCCCTCCAGCCCAGCAATAAGCATGTATCCAAATAGGCATGTGGGGTGGGGGTGGAAGAGATGGGTAGGAGGACGCATGCACGTGGGAGACCTCAAATCCAACAGGCTACCTTGAAAGTAGTGAATGCACATTTGGTGAGTAAGTGCTGATAGTCACTATTATACACTTGTGATAATGGATAATGAAGCACACTGTTCACGGACAATTTGGCAATCTCTGTCAGCATTAAAATGTACATACTCTTTGATCCAGCGATTTCACTATGAAGAATTTATCCTTTTCTCGTAGATGTGTGCAAAGATGTGCACAAATGCTTATTGCAGCATTGTTTGCAAGAGCAAAGCTGGAAATAACCTCCATGTCTAAGAAAGGGACCTAATAATTGCATTATATTATTGATACAGTGAATCATAGTGCAGCCATTTGATAATAGACTGAGATGGAATGTGTTTTAAGACATCAAGTGAAAGTGTGTGTGCGTATGTGTGTGTGTGTTGAGGTAGGGGTATGTGTGTATTGTCTATCAATCAGGATCCCATCAGGAAACAAAATTTGCCCCAGATGGTTCAAAGGTTGAGACTTCAATGAATGCACTGTGCACAGAAGTGTGGACAGAAGCACTTAGACCTGAGCACCAGAGGGAAGAAGCCACTACCTCCTTATAGTGGAAACTGAGGTTCTCCACCCAGATCTCCTCTCCATGGGCTGGGAATATCAGCTGTTGTTGGCTCACAGCTGACCTTCCGCTGGGTTGCCATCAGCCACTATAAGAGACAACTTCATTCAGATTACACTTCCTCCTGGGGGTGGTCATGGCCAATGACTCCCTGATGCAGGAACACAAAGGCCCAACCCCCTTTTCTCAATTTGGGACCTTTATGAAAGGCCACCCCAGCTCCAGAGCTCCCTGGAGCATCATCTGAGGCCTCACTGAACTGTGTTTCATGTTAGTTTCTCCTTCCTCCCAGTGCTGCTTTCCTCCTTTCCTTACAGGTGTGTCTCCCAAGAGCTTCCTCAGTAAACCATCTGCATGTACCGCTCCATCTGAGTCTGTTTCCAGGAAACCTAGGTTAAGGTACATCCTTGAAGCGGAAGGGGCTGAAATGCTGGAGCCTGGAGTCGGGGCTGCATGCCAGAGCTTTAGATGTGGAGGTGTGCAGCTGCCAGTAGGGACATGGGGCTAAAGCAGAAGAAGAAATACCCAAACTTCTCTCTCCTCCCCCCCTCCAACCCCCTTCTATGTCTCTCACTGGATAGACCCAGCTGGAAACCAGCCTGCAGGGGAATCTGGGTGATGAGGTACACAGGGGCCACCTCTTGGGGGCAAATAGGAGATAAAATGGATCAAGAATGGGAGTGGCAAATGGAGAAGTAGCACAGTATCTTCCATTTATATAAACAGGAAGAATATATAGATATATACATATATGCAGAAATATACATATTCAATTCATATATATGCATAAAATATGCTTGCTTATGAATAGAACATTTCCAGAATGATCTAGAATAAAATAAAGTGGTTGACTCTGAAGTTTAGGGCAAGTGGGCTACTAGGATATGAAGGAGGCTTGCCCCTTATTCATTCTTTTCTGACCATTTGAAAATCTTTTATATGTGGGCATATGTGTTTAATAGTATGTTTGAAAAAATTTTTTAGTGAAAGTATTGAGCTTCTTGGTAGGGAATTAAGGAGAGAGATTGGAGCGAATGGTTAGCTCCTTCATTTATGGATGGTTACTAGGTGCCTTATACTAGGTGCCATGAATTCAAAGAGGACTTTACAACTGAGTGCAGTGGAGATGATGACAGTGATGCAGTGGGGCAGGAGGGGGACTGGGGGGTACAGTGGACCAAAGAAGAAAGTGGTTCTAAATCACTCTTGGCAAGTCTTCATCTTAAAAAACTCTTCATCTTAAAGCTGAAATGATGAGTAAGGGTTTCATCATACTTGGCCAGCAGAACTCATTAAGGGTAATGGGAGGATAATGGATAAATCATGGCAAGAGAAGGAAGGAACTTGTATGCAAGAATCAAGAGTTTAGGTGTTATATCTCTCATATGTGGAATCTAAAAAACAAGAGAAAAAAGAAGACACTAATGAACTTATCTACAAAACAAACAAACTCACAGACATAGTAAACAAACTTATGGTTATGGGGTTGGGGGAAAGGGGGTGGGAAGGGATAATTTGGGAGTTTGAGATTTGCAAATATTAACTACTATATATAAAATAGATAAACAGATTTCTTCTGTATAGCACAGGGAACTATATTCAATATCTTGTAGTAACCTATCATGAAAAATACTATGAAAATGAACATGTGTATGTATATGTATGAGTGAAACATTATGCTATACACCAGAAATTGACACAACATTGTGAACTGAGTATACTTAAATAATTTTTTAAAAAGCTTAAGTATTGAGAATCCATGGAAGATAGTTATTGTTTTTTTTTTCATTGAGGTAAAATTAAGTGTACAAGTTGATGAGTTTTACTAAATGTATACACTGTCTAATTTCCATCCCAATCTTCATTTCTCTTTCCCTAGAAATCTTCCTTAGGCTCCCCTCCCCTCAATCCCCATGACCCAGAGACAACCGCTGAATTTCTATCACCAGATATTAATGTTGCCTCTTCATGAACTTCATATAAAAGGAATCACTTAGAATCTGTGCTTTTGTGTGACTTCATTTGCTTAACATAATATTTTTGAGATGAAGACGTGTTAAGTTTGTGAAATAAAGTTTAGGATGCCCAGTTGAATTTCAGATAAACAACAATTTTTAGTAAAAGTATGTCCCATGAAATATTTGTATTTTTATCTGATAAATCTAGTAACCCTAACTCATATTGTTTTGTTTTTAGTAGTTTATTTTTTTTTTTAAATGCTGAGCAGTACTCTATAGTATGTATGTACCACAATTAGGAAATTTTTCTCCTGTGAATGAATATTTAAGTTGCTTTTGGTTAATATGAATTAAGATGCTGTGACTATTCTTGTACAAGTCTTTAAATGGTATATGTCTTTATTTCCCTTGGGAGAAATACCTAGAAGTAGAATTGCCGGATTGTGAGGTAGAAATATATTTTTTGTTATAACAATCTCCCAGTTTTTCATTTTATACTTCGAGGGAGAATTTTGAGCATAAGAGTGATGTGGTCAAATTGCATTTTAGAAATGTCCCTCTGGTAGCAATCTCAGGCAGGTGTCAGAAGGCAGGGGGCAACAGTGGAGGCAGGCAGGTTGTAGGAGGCTGTTTCAAAAGTCCAGATGAAGATGATGGATACTTGAATTGTGGAGGAAAGGATGAGAGGAGGCGCATTTAGGAGGCTGACTTAATAGGTTCATTGATGCATTATCCATGAGAATTTAAGGGAAAGATAGCAGTCTGAGTGTCTGGCTTTCCTGACGAGTCATTACTGAGAATTGGTAGGGACAATGTCTACTTTATTCACTTAACTATTAAATATGGTGTCTTACCAGAGCAGGCTACAAATCAGTGTTTTCTGTCTGACTCTGATGGCCCATGCCTCTAAGGAGAAAATTCCAATCCCTTAGATGATTGTATTTCCATCAATATTTTTGACTAGTATAAATGTGATAAATCCTATACAACAAGAACTACCATAATACAGAGGAGCGGGAACATGACATTTAATTAACAAGGATTACCTTTTGCCAGACACTGTAATTTCAAATTCTTTTTAGCATCTGAATTCCTCCTAAAGTCACAGGGTCATAAGATTTGAGAAGGTATCTGGGAGAAGCAGCCTGTTACTTTGGAGATTGAGCCCTGGGTTAAATCCTTTCTTTGCTTCTTACCAACTGTGTGACAGTTGTAGTCACTTAGCCTCTCTGAGCCTCGGGTCCCTCCTCTACAGTTGTGAAGGTTGAATTGAAGGGATGTATTTATGTACCTCAGTAAGCCTTCTCTTTCTTCCTCTCTCCTGTAGCTTTCCACAATAGGTGAGCACAGTTGTGTCTTTCACACTCACAATTGACTGACAGTTGTTACGCTCATCAAGCAGCCCCAGACCTTGAATTCAAAGAAGAGTCATGAGGTATTAGCTGTGACCATACACATGCAAGGCAGTACCATTCCCCTCCTTCAGTGCCAGGTCTTGTCCCCTCCTCATTGCTTGTACATAGACAGGCTGGTGACATTTAGCTTTTTGCCAGGCTGTTTGGCACAGTCCTTTCTTGCTTAATCAATATCTCCCATGTATGAGGAATAGCACTTTGTAGTGATTTAGAACATGGACTTTGATTTTAGATAGATCACAGCACCTATTTGCTGTGTGATACCAAGCAAGTTGCTTAACCCCTCTGAGTGTCAGTTTCCTCATTTGTAAAGTAGGGATCAATAATAGTACTTACCTCTTTGGAATGATGATTAAGGTAAGGTTTGGAAACACCTTAGCATGGAGTCTGGGACCTCGTGAGCACTTAGTGAGGGGTAACCGCAAGGCTGGCCATGATTTGGGGGCTCTAATCTTGGAAGGCACCATGTTTCCTTTTACTTAAGGCCACCCTACTTTTGTCACTGTGGGCTCATACCTGCTGCTTCTGCCTCCTCATCTAGTGGAAGCACCGGAGTCTGGGGAACCACTCCAAGTGCTATGCATTTAGATGGGCCAGCCGTTTCCTCCACACCATCTGTCAGCTCCACAGCAGTTGTGACTTGAGAGCTGAGAGAAAGCCCTGGAGCAGAGTTCTTACTCTCTACAGTAATGAAAGCCTTGCTGTGCTTGCCAGGTGTGAGGCCACAGGGCTGATTCCTTTAGATGTGCAGACATGTTCCATCTCCCCCAGGGCACACAATAATCCAATGCCTTGTCCTTTCAGGCTGACAAGGGATTCATCACTGAGCCAGGGCAGCAATATCAGCTCTTTTCCAAAGATCTAAATGAAAATGGCTTCATTTCCAAGGCCTGTTTTTGCAAGGATTATATAAGAGCTGCAGTCTGAGAAGTGAAAACTTAACTATCCTGTATCCTGGAATTTTTGAGTCCAGTGAGAGCTTGGAGATGTTACTGACCTGGTCTTGAGTTGGCTCATCCGATGCGTAGCAAAGCCAATCTACTGACACCAGGCTGTGGTGAAGGGAAGTACAGTATTTGTTGCAGGGCACCAAGTAAGGGAGTGGGAGATGAGCCTCTGATCCACTCCACTTGTTCTTTTTAGGGAGGGATGTTTTAAAAGGGAGGAACAAAGAAGCTGAGATTCACCATCATCTTGTGACATTTCTGTGACTGTAGTTTCAGGAGTCAGGATGTCTCTGGTTTATGATTTTCTGGCCAGGTGGTCCATGGCTTGGAGGTCTGCTAGTTCATCTTGCCCTGGAGAAACAACCTGAGTTTGTAGGTTAATGATGTTATCTATAATAGCCAATTTTAGTACATAATGATGTTACCGCCATCAGCAATTTCAGTCACCTGAATCTGGTTGATTAGTGTTCAGTTAGCACAGGAAACTGAGGTCAGAGGGGACAAGAAAGGGAATAAAGTTTTGGAGAGAGAGATTAATCATAAACTCAGTAAGAGAACTCAGTTTTAGGGGGACTTGGTTTCAGATAGACAAAGACATCTATAAATGAGAAACAGAATGAATGGGATTTGAAGAATCAAATCAGACTGAGACTGTGAAGCAGAGAGTGAAAGTGACTTGGTCATTTTATGCCATGAGGATTTCTGACTAAAGAGTTAAACTCTAGATTCTAGCTTTCTTCACTGTGTAAATCCTTCAGACATTGCCTGCTCCTTGTTTTTCCCAAGTAGCTTAACCCTAAGGGGGAAACTGACCTCTGGAATCTCTTTGGGAGAAGTCAGCCTCCTTTCTGAATGTAGATGCTGGTCTGAGGGCTGCTGTGTGGCCTCTTGACCACTCTGGAATCTTTCCATTTCTTACCTTCAACAAACCTATATGCAAACGACATACATGTATACATCTATGCATTTACTCATGGTATTGCAAGCAGAGAATAAAAGACAGGTTAAGATTTGCCCTGCCACCCATAAGCTCATTTTACTTGGAGAGACCAGCATACAAATAGAACACAAATTGATACATGTCATGATAGAGATAAGTGCAGGCTTTGTAGGTGTGGGTGAGACACAAAATATTTGACAAGCAGCATCACTGCAAAGGCTGCATTTCTCACCAGCAACCCTGGTGGTGTGACTAAGTGGGGGCCGGATGAGGATGGGGCATTTGTCTGCAGGGGCCAGCACCACCACCAAGAATGCCAACTCTCCAGTGGCTCCAGGCCCATTCCAGGGGTGCTGGGGTGAACACAAGGGAATGAGGGGCTCACCGTGAGCTGGCTGGGTGGTGGGCACTGCAGGGCTGAGGGACTCAGCGGCCAAGGCTGTGAGGACAACAAAGAAGGGCCCGGGTACTAGGATAGTGTTTCTCATCCCACTGGTATGGAAGTATTGCAGTATTTTACAAAAAATATGGTTGTACCAGTATTGTTGCTCCTAGAGCAGCAACATCCAATAAAAACACACTGTTGAGTCATAGGTAATTAAAAAAAATTTTAGGAACCAAATTAAAAAGCAAAAGAAAACAGGGGAAATTTATTTTATTTTTAATTTATTTTTTATTGAAGTATAGTTGATTTACAATGCTAGCTTATTTTCTGGTGTACAGCAGAGAAATTCAGTTACACATATTCTTTTCTGTAATAGGTTATTACAAGATAATGAATGTAGTTCCCTGGGCTATACAGTAGGACCTTGATATTTATTTTATATATAGTAGTTAGTATCTGCAAATCCTGAACTCCTAATTTATGGAAATTAATTTTAATACTTGATTTTACTCAGTAGATCCAAAATGCTATCATTTCAACATGCAATCAATATACAATGTGATTGGTGAGATAGTTCACATTTTTTGAAACTCAGTGTCTGTTTTTAAAATTATAGCCTGTCTGGGGAAGGGGGGAATAGCTCAATGGTAGAGCGCATGTTTGGTGTGCACAAGGTCCTGAGTTCAATCCCCAGTGCCTCCATTAGGGGGAAAAATTAAACAAAAACACTGAAATTATAATCTATCTCAATTCAGAAAGTACCCAACAGCCACACAACATGGGTACCGTATCGGACAGCGCAGGTCTAGAAAGGTGGTGGGGAAGGCTGTCTTCTCTCTCTCTCTCTGCTTCCTGGGTTGTGGGAGGCGACCTCCCAATTGTCTAGAATTTCCGGGGTTTCCTTCATCGTAGACCACCTGTAAGCGCACAGAGCCCTTAACAGGTGTAGAGTTTACGACAGAGACTTGGTGGCTTTTTCAGCTCTAAGCTCAGTTACATTAATTACTTGCCCCATTGCTTAGTGCTGGCTTCATTAACAAACCAAAGCATGATTTAATTGCTCTTTAAGCTCCTTTGAATTTTCAGACCTAATTTACCTGCAGCCTTAAATTCCTGAAACCTGTGGATTTACAAGGATAGCTGGGAATTCGCTCAGTGCTGAGGGCTTCCTTGCTAGGCCCTTCCTAGGTTTGCAGCTTCCTTTTTAATTCAGCCACCTGAGATGACATCTCTTTTCTTCCCTATTTTCCTCCCTCCTCGCGGGTGACACCCACCAGCTTCAGAAGCATTTCCTGTGCTTCAGTGCCACCTTGTGGTGTAGGAGAAAAAGTCCAGACGTAGGCTGCGTCCATCTTGGGATCATAGAGCATAATTAACAGCCTTGAAGGGCCATCTGGCTTTTGTTGTCTCCCTCAGTCTGAGAGGAAATGAGATTTGTTTCTGGATATGGAACGTCTCCTACAGGCATACTGCCTGCTGAGAAATCAGGCGGTGTAGTGGGTCCAAATTGAACTAAGCAGAGAATCATGCAGGAACATAAATCCAGGCTGCTACTGTTCTATTATTTAAATTGAATTGTGTCCACATTTCACAGATGACTTGGCTCAGCCAGAGAACTTGGCATCTCCGGCTGCTGTTACAGTAAAATGTTGAGCTAATGTCCTGGGTTGCTCCAAGTTAGGAATTAGCTCCTGGCTGCTGGTGATACACCCTGGAAACTGCATTCACTCAAGAATCTGCAACCCAACCTGCAGCTGAATCTCACTAAGTCGTGTTGGTTTGGCCAGCACTGGTTGAAAATAAATGGTGTTAGGAAACTGATGAATGGGACAGTAGCTTCATGGGTATCCATAACCTCACTACTCCTCTAATGTTTGCCACCTGTATGACTTTGTCCCTTTATCATTTGCTTCTGATAGAAAGCAATGAGTTTCCAGAAAGGTGAGTTTCCAATTTCCTTACTGGTCCAGAGAGGACAGTTGATGATTGCCTGTGGCCACACCATTAGCCACTAGCAGAACCTTATTGAATAACTTAACACTCAACAATTGCTGCTTTTCCTTTCCTTTTTTTTTTTTTTTTGACTTACAATGTTTTATTAGTTTCTGTTGTACAGCTTCTAGTGATTCAGTTACACAAACACACACACATACATATTTTTCATAATTTTTTTCATTATAGGTTACTACAAGCCATTGAATATAGTTCCCTGTGCTATACAGTAGGACCTTGTTGTTTATTCTGAATGTAGTAATTTGCATCAGCCAATCCCAAACTCTTAGGCTCTTATCTCATCCTTAACATTTTCCCAAGGTGTAGCTGAGAGGAAATTTTAACAGGGATTAAGAGAATTTGTTATCTGGGGGCAAGAACATCACAGTGCAAGAGACTTAGAACTGAGAGTCAAGAGAGGAAAGAATGTTTAAAAAAAATGTGGAGAGTGGTAGTTTCTTCTCATGCACTCCTTTGTATGAGGATGGACACCTGTCTCAGAAGCCCCTTGAAGACTCCTTTATGAGTACCACTGGCCTGGATGGCCCCATGCTCGTGCCCCAGCTGGGACATTTTTGGCCTCTAGTGTGGGAGGTGGACTCTGCCAGCAGAGAGGAATGTGGTTAGATAGACAACTAAGTGTCTGAAACACAGGGCAAGAACCTTCATGTTACTGAATTCACATTTGGCTGCTCACTGCTCAAAAACCAATAATCAAGAGGCAAGTGTCGGTAGAAAGGAAAGTTGCTTTATTCAGAAAAGCTGGCAATCTGGGGAGAAGGTGGACTCCTGTGTCCCAAGACCAACTCTGAAGATTCTGCTGTTAAAAGTCATGACCATTTTTAAAGGGAAAAAGGAAAAATGATCTCAGTTAATCACTAAGATAAGAGGTCAGATTCTTCATCATTTTTCCATTGCGTGCAGACCCGCTGACTTCTACTCTTCCTTTGGGTGCTGTCTTGCCTGTGTAGTCTGCCTGCAGATTTACTAAGAGAAAGCTAAGGGATAGAGAGTCAGTCATTCTCTAACTACTTAATTCTTCTTCCTTACTCCTTCTGATCCAGGAGAGGAATCAACAGGTTAGGCAAGGCATTGTGTGCATTCAGTAAAGTGAAAATCAGGAGTTAGGTTAAATGTTACGTAGTGATTTCATCTTGATGATTAAGGTCTGAGGAAAACAAAGATGAACAAACAAAAAAAGCCAAAGAGCTGCTTACATTAATATCTCTAGTCTCAGTTTCTTCAGTCGTAAGTTGGTGTTTTGGAATTATGTTCTGCTATAGAATGGATATTTGTGTCTCCCCAAAATTCATATGTTGAAATCTTAATGCCCACTGTGATGATGTGTGTGTATGGGGGGAGTTGGAAGGTGATTAGGTCATATGGGCAGAGCTCTCATGAATGGGATTAGTGTGCCCTTACAAAAGAGGCCCCAGAGAGCTGCGTTGCCTCTTCCAGCATGGGAGGACACAGTGAGAAGACTGCTGTCTATAAACTAGAAAGCAGGTCCTCACCAGACACTGAATCTGCTGGCTCCTTGCTCTTGGACTTCCCAGCCCCCAGAACCATGAGAAATAAATTTCTGTTGTTTGTAAGCCACTCAGTCTATGGTTTTCTCTTATAGCAGCCTGAGCTAAGACACGTTGCTAGCAGAATGCTGACACAAGATGAGATCATAAAACTGTGTTCTTTCACTTCCAGCATCCACAGCTCAGGAATTTTAGGGGTGTGTCATCCCAGTGGGCGTGTGTTCTTGGGTCATGAGGCCCAGACAGGAGAAACGATGAGGGCAAGTGAACTTAGGTAGGGTTTGCTACTTCCTACTAGATCTCACAGAAGAGAACAATGGGGCAGTGATGACAAAGAGGGAGTGGGAAAGGGTAAACTCTACAGTAAAGGAAAGAAACCAGTATTTTATTTTTGAATTGAAGTATAGTCAGTTTACAATGTTGTGTCAGTTTCTAGTGTTCAGCATAATGTTTCAGTAATACATGTACATACACATATTTGTTTTCATATTCTTTTTTCATTAAAGGTTATTACAAGATATTGAATATAGTTCCCTGTGCTATACAGTATGACCTTGTTATTTATCTATTTTATATACAGTATTTAGCATGTGCAAATCTTGAACTCCCAATTTATCCCTTCCCACCCTCTTTTCCCCCATGGAACCATAAGTTTTTTCTCTATGTCTGTGAGTCTGTTTCTGTTTTATAAATAAATTTATTGGTGTCAACTTTTTAGATTCCACATAAAAGTGGTATCATACAGTATTTTTCTTTCTCTTTCTGGCTTACTTCACTTAGTATGACATTCTCCAGGTCCGTCCTTGTTGCTACAAATAGCATTATTTTATTCTGTTCTACGGCTGAGTAGTATCCCATTGTATAAATATATCACAGCTTCTCTAACCAGTCATCTGTAGATGGACATTTAGGTTGCTTTTGTGTCTTCACTGTTTTAAATAGTGCTGCTATGAACATTGGGATGCTTGTATCTTTTCAAATTAGAGCTTCCTCCAGATACATGCTAAGAAGTGGGATTGCTGGATCCTATGGTAAGTCTGTTTTTAGTTTTTTTTAAGGAATCTTCATACTGTTTTCCATAATGGCTGCACCAAACTACGATCCCACCAACAGTGTAGGAGGGTTCCTTTCTCTCCACACCCTCTCCAACATTTATCAAAAAAAAAAAGTTTTGAATACTTCCTATTATTAATATGCACAAGTGCTTCAGAATGTGCCTATTTCCAAGACTTGTTTCATGATCCCGCTTAGGAAGTTGACAACCCCTTCCTAGCTGCCCTACATGGGTGTCATTTCAAATAGTGTGGTAGTAAAACAAAGAGGCATTGGGCATTATTTCATAAAGATGTCACCAGGTTGACTCCCCCATGCCTAACACACAAGGCAGACGTGGATACCTGTGCATTCACATGTGGCCATCCTGGCAGGAAGCTTAAAGGGACCATTGACATAGCTCGAATCCACAAGTGGCCCAGACAGCTGTGATGCTCAAAGGGGCATGGACACTTTATAGGCAAAGAAGGAAAGAAATAGGAAAACATCATTTTGGAAACTGTAATGAAAGTATTGATCTAGATAGGCATGATCAGTTTGTGTAAAAAGTCACTAGATGGAAAGTCAGCGAACAACTGAACATTCCTAGAGTGCCAAAGTAATACCATACAGATGCACACTCAGAGGCAAGGCACAAACTCTACAGTATGATTTGCTATTAGACCATCAGCACACTAATCCAGGGGCCAGGCTTAGCGACACCTGCCGTATGCCGACATATTAGCTATCTTCTGGTGTCATGCACCTTGGATCCATTCAAGCCTTTAGAGTGAACTTCTACTGTACAGGAACAGCTAAACAACACTGTAAGACAGCAGCAAAGACAAATCCAAATCCAGAAGGTGGGGCATTTTCCAGGATATTTGGGGACATCTATTTCATGTCAGAATTAGGTTAAAAGAGGCTGAAGGGAAAAAAATAAAAAGATGCAACACCATCATCATCATCTTGGATTAGATATTGGTTTGAACAAACTGGCTAAAGGACATTTTGGGGTCAACTGACAAAATTTGAATATAGTCTGGATATTAGCTGACATAATAATGTAGAGATCATCCATTGAAAAAATAGATGATAAGATAGTGTATGATCTCATGTCAGTTAAACACGTACATATATATGTACAAAAGGACCCAGGATGACATGCATTAAGATGTTAGCAGGGGTGATCTCTGTGTGGTAAAAGTGTGATGTTTTTATTTTTTTTAGTTTTGCTTGTATTATTTTTCACAATGCCTACATCTTGTTTGTGTAAATAACAGATTATTATAAAAGGTTGTTCTAAAAATTATTATACCAAATACACACAGGGGGAGAGAATGAAAAAGCCCCGCCTGTTTAGTTCTCAAGTTTACTGGAATCTGGCTCAATTGAGGAAAAAAGCTATGAAAACTTAGCTATATCATTTATTCTCACCCCCCCCCCCGCCCCTTTCACTTCAGGAGCAATTGTTGAAGCTGCTGAAAGTGGCCTCCTTAAATCTTTTCTGTGACTGTCACGCAGTTGTAATCAATCTGGCTGCTTTCACCCCGCAAAGGCATTTTCTCAGTAGGGTTCTTAGAACGTATTTTAAAGCTTAAGAACTTCCAGTACAAGGTATAGCGAATGCTTTTGCTTTTTAATAGTTGGAAAGAGCAGCCTCTCCCTATCCCTGCCCAAGAAAAGCTGAGACCCAGAGTTAGGAAGTGATTACTCAAGGACAGATAGCTAGTTGGAGAATAGGACCAAGATCTCCTATGCATGATCCTCATCGTCTTTCTTTTAGTTTATTTATTCATCGTGTATTTATCATCTGTTCTATGTGGTGTGAAGGGTACAGGGAAGCAGGTGCTGTCCCTGCCCATGATCCTGACCCCCGCTTAGAGGAGTGCTTTGTTTTTCAGGAAATGCCCTCCCCTGGGTTCAGCAGACCCTTGTCTTTTGGGTGATGAACTGAAAATCCAAATGTGCTTATCTGAATTTTCATGTGAGGAATGAGAGATTCTTAGTTCAAAATCAAAATTCAGTTACAGCGGCAATGGTGTGCCTTCCCCCTATTTGTTGGGAAAGTCAAGAATCCAAGGATTATATGTGGGAAAATAAAAGAGAAAGAGTTCTCTATAGAATCAGGGCTTCTGTCTGAACCAGAGTGTATCCGGGGGAAAATCTTCTTTACCGCATTCTCTGATACTCAGACAGAGCTCTTAAGAGATTTAGGGACTCATTCTTCCACTGATGGATCATTTCGCCAGTATTTCTTAAATGAGTATTGCAGGCAGAAGCCACAAGTCAGGTGTGGCTGGAGTGAGAAAGGTTGGGCTCTGCATTTAACTTTTAATTCTGTTTTCCATTGCGGAAGAACCATCCCCAGAGGGATGGAGCCGGACATGGAAACAGATTGTTCCAATAAACAGCATCGATTGTTTCAGCCGCACAGGCAGGGCCTGAATCCTCACTCCTGTTTTCCTCTAGAAGACTCCATTTTAGAGCTCTGTCAAAGTGCATTCTCTTAGAGTCCAAAATGTAAGCTAAATTTCCACGAGGATATGATACGAGGAAATGATTGAATGAATTAAAATATGGGGAGAAGAGGCAAATTTCCCATGCAGAAGGATTCCAAATAATTTATGTAGCTTTCCCCTCCTCAGTGAGGTGAAGCGTAGCGCCCTACTCCTTAACTGTGGCTGTACACAGTGACCTCCTTCCGAAGAGACCAGTATGGAGGAGAGGGGAAGAAAAGTGGAGAACCCCGACAAATACTGCTTTTTCCAGTTGATCAAGGCTACCATCAATAGTTATGTATCATGTTAATACTCTATACCCTTGATATGATGTGAAGAAAATGAAAATTTACCTCTGTGATCCTTCTCCCCCAAGACCCCATAACCCTAAGTCAAATCTTGAGAAAGACATTATACAAATTCCAATAGTGGGACATCCTTCAACATACCTGACCATTACTCCTCAAAACTAAGGTCATCAAAAACAAGAAAATTCTATATAAAATAGATAAACAACAAGGTCCTACTGTATAGCACAGTGAACTATATTCAATGTCTTATAATAGTCTATAATGGAAAAGAATATGTTAAAGAATATATATGTATGTATAGATGAATCATTATGCATTAGGCAAAATGTTTCTATAAAGATCAGAGAGTACATATTAGGCTTTGAGGGTCATGTGGTCTTTGTTATATCTACTCAATTCTGTAGCATGAGAGCAGCCATACATAGTACAAATGGACATGGCAGATTTCCAATAAAACTTTATTTTTGCCTTTTTTATTCTTTTTGTTAGTTTTTGTTTTTGTTTTTTAAACAGAACAGGGTTATTGGATTAAACAAGAAAGATTACAAGATTGAAAAAGATACCCGGCATGAAGATCTGGGTATTCAGTGCAGGTGGAGCTTGGGGAAGGAACGAGTACCCAGATCACTAGGGTTGCTTGTGGGATTTAGTTTGAGGAAGTTTGGCTCCCATCAGTCGCCGTAGCTAAGTCCTTCCGTAGCCGGCAGGGCCATGGAGAGCGCTGTTTACTGAATTTTCGCACCGGCTTACCCATAATGGCGATGGCCGTGCCCAGCGCTCACTTTTACATCTTGATCTGAGCCTGTGTTCCAAATGCCCACGGACTGGGCCGCCTGGCCTCTCCTGTGCTCAGTAAGCAAAGAAACAAAACTATTGATTAAAAACAGGTGGCGGGCCACATTTGGCCCCAGGGTGGTAGTTTGCCTGGTCTTGATGGGTATCCAGCTTTGCATGCTATTCTGGACACATTGGCTTCGGTGATTTTAGTGCAGAGGGTGAAGCCTCAGGCAGTGAATGGGCTCAGAAGTGGTATGAGAGGTGGGACGGGACACAGGGAATGCCATTCTTACCGAATTGACTGAGGAAACAAACCCAGAGCTGTCCCGCGAGGGGATGTCTTTGTGCTTGGGCTGGCAGGAGCACAAGACCCCAGCACTTACCAAAGACTTGCTCTCCTTTTGGGATCTCTTCTAACTCCCACTGCCTTCACTGTGCGCTCCTTCTCCTTTTTAGAAATAGAGGCCCACCATGGACAATTGACCCTTCCCTTTTTTCTCACAATATCCTCGAGGAACAGCTTGGAAAGTCATAAGAAGACTTTGCTAAAGGTTGGGGGATAGCAAACGGAAACATACCATAGAGAGCACGGTGATACCTGGATGCTTTGCACGTGGAACTGGTGGGGTTTCTGCAGTTAGACTGTGGGGGGTCCAAAAAAAGAGAGAAATCAGGAAACCATTTTCTTTTACTTCTTCACCCAGTTCCTCCCTCATTTTTATTTGTTTCTGAGTCGTTATTTTGACATAATGGTAGGGGGAGTGGTGGCTGCAGTGATGAGAGAAAGATAAGGCAAGAATCACCAGAAATGTCTATATACACCAAAATCTTCCCCGTTAACACCATCACCTGTGCCCTTCACCTCATAAAGTCCTAGCTGAGAACCTCAGGGAGCCTATGCCAAGGAAATAACGATCCCAAACAGGCCTTGACTTACTTGGGGGAGGGCGGTTGGTGGCATGGAAACATATGTGAATTAAAAAAAAAATGTATTTATTGGCGGGAGTGGGTGGGTGGGTGGGGTGGGTGGTAAGGTAATTAGGTTTATTTAATTTTGGAGGAGGTACTGGGATTGAATCCAGGACCTTGTGTATGCTAAACATGCACCCTGCCACTTGAGCTATACCCTTCCCGCCTACGTGAATTTATTTGCTTGTTTTTAGTGGCAAATAACTGTTTAATGGCGATAAATATTTACTACTTATTGTTTGACAGAGATCCATTAGTTTCTGAAGAAACTTCTTTTTCTTTGTACTGGCTGGTTCAAAATTTTATACCCAGTGCCCACCAATGCATCAAAAAAAAAAAAAAAAAAAGAAAGAAAGAAAGAAAGAAAAAGATAATAAAAAAATTAGACCTTTAGACCCTATATAGTGACTTAAAGGTTTGATTCCTTTTATGATGGTAGCTTTAAATGTTGCCTATTTATATGGTCCTGTAAATCTTTGTTGTTTTGATCTTCAGAATTTTAAAGATCATTTTGTATCTATGACCTCTTATGAGTTTCAAATGTATTTGCCAAAATTCAAAGCTTTTCTAACCTTAAAGAGTATTTACTACAAACTATTTTCATCAAAACCTTCTCTTTCAACGTTAATCTAAAGGAATTTCTAACAGATTCTCTTTCCATTGCCTGTATTTACTGGGGATGGCCATCCCTTTTTCCAAAGTTCCTTCAAAGCCTGCCTGATTAAATTCATAAACAGGGTAAGTATTGGGGATAGGAGTCCCCACATTACAACATGTCCCCTCAGCTTTCCAATGTTTTGACTCAACATTCAAGAGGGGAAAAAAACCAGAATCAGTCAGATAGGTACTAAAACATGAACATAGTAACATTAATTGCAAGACAAAGTCATGGTTTGGCATTTTTAAAGCTTAGAACCTTTGTTTTTTAGATATAAGCCAAAGATTAAGAAAAACCCTGAGACCGTGTCATCATGTCCCTCCTCTTCTTTATAGATCATGCTATATTTTTGTTGAAAGTAGAGTTAGATCAATGCACCCAGTTAGTAAATGTTCCTCTAATGACAGTCATTTGGAATGAGTTCAAGTTTTATTTTGGCTGAAGATAGAGTGAGTTAGTGGGAAAAGCCTGCTCTTCTAGGATATCAGCACTGTGAATTTATTAGAATGAAGTCTGTTAAGAGACCTGAGAAGTTCTGACTTGGGGACATCTTGCTATTTAAACAGATGTCTAAAAGTTTAGAAATATGATTGAGGTTCTCCACCCATTTGTTTAAAAAAAGATTAGATTATGGCATATGAATTCGTTGGGAGAAATACGAGGAAAATTTTTCTTGCCTGCTATAAGTTAAATAAGATACTTTAAGAATATCCAGACACCTGCACCCCAATGTTCATAGCAGCACTATTCACAATAGCCAAGACATGGAAACAGCCTAAATGTCCATTGACAGATGACTGGATAAAGAAGTTGTGGTATATTTATACAATGGAATACTATTCAGCCATAAAAAAGATCACATAATGCCATTTGCAGCAACATGGATGCCCCTGGAGAATGTCATTCTAAGTGAAGTAAGCCAGAAAGAGAAAGAAAAATACCATATGAGATCGCTCATACGTGGAATCTAAAAAAAAAAAAAGAACATAAATACAAAAAAAAAAAAACAAAAAAAAAAACCAGACTCATAGACATAGAATACAAACTTGTGGTTGCCAGAGGGGAGGGGGGTGGGAAGGGACAGACTGGAAGTTCGAAATTTGTAGATACTTACAGGTATATATAGAATAGATAAACAAGATTATACTGTATAGCACAGGGAAATATATACAAGATCTTGTGGTAGCTCATGGTGAAAAAGAATGTGACAAAGAATGTATGTATGTTCACATATGACTGAAAAATTTTGCTCTACACTGGAAATTGACACAACATTGTAAACTGACTATAATTCAATAAAATAAAATTTTAAAAAATATAAGCCAAAAAAAAAAAAAAAGAATATCCAGCAAGGAGGGACATTCTAAATACTGTCATTTTAAAGAAAGTTATATTTGTGTTATGTTATTACTAGAGGTCAGATCTGACCTGGGCTAGAAAGAGGCAAAACTAGACTTAGAGCAGAGAGCTTCCAACCACCATGAAAGTTCATATGCACCATGCTCTGAGAACACAAGAACTAAGAGTTTCATGTGGACATAAAAAACTAAAAGTTCTTGTTGGAGATCCAAATATGCTTTAATTTACTGCTGGATCTCATGGCTTTATTTACTAAAAAAAAAAAAAAGGTGATCAACTTTGGCATCAAAATGTAAATAAGTTCCCCAGTCATCATTTTGTGAAGGTAAAATTACATTTTAATCAATATAAGCAAACATGAAACTTGCTATATTACATGATCCAATTCCACTGTATTAAATTTTTTTAAACTTTTTATTTTAAGATAATTGTAGATTCACATGTGTTTGTGAAAAATATTACAGAGAGATTTTATATACCCTTCACTCAGCTTCTCCCAATGGTGACATCCTGCATAATTTATAGTACAGTATCACAACCAGGAAGTTAACATTGGTATAATCCATTGACCTTATTCAGATTTCAACAGTTTTAACATGCACTCGTGTGCAATGTGTGTGTGTTTAGTTGGATACAGTTTTACCACATGTGTAGACTTACCAGCACATTCAAGATATAGAGCAGTTCGATCACAAGGAACACGTGTGCTACTCTTACAACCACAGCCACTTCCCTCCCTGCCCCACTCCCTAACCCATGGCAACTACTAAATCTGTTCTTAATCTTTATAATTTTATCATTTCAAGAATGCTATATAAATAGACTCATACAGTGTATAAACTTTGGGGTTCTTTTTTTTTTTTTCACTTAGCATAATTCCCTTGAGATCCATTTAGGTTGTTACATGTACAGATAATTCATTCTTTTTGATTGCTGAGTAATATTCCATCACATGGATGTACTGCTGCTTGCTTAACCATTTAGTGGTTGAAAAGGTATTTGGATTGCTTCCAATTTTTGCATATTATGAGTAAAGCTGCTGTGGACATTTGTTAACAGATTTTTGTGGGAATATAGTTATCATTACTCTGGGATAAATGCCTGAGAATATTTGCTGGATCACACGGTAAGCACACGCTTATTTTTGTGAGTAACTGCCATTCTCTTTTCTAGAGTGGCTGTACTATTTCACATGCCCACCAGCAACGTATGAGTGGTCCACTTTCTCCACATTCTTGTCATTTTTTTAATCACTATTTTTTATTTAAGCCCCCTTGATAGGTGTGTAATGTTAGCTCATTGGAGTTTTAATTTGCATTTCCCTAGTGGTTAATGGGGTTGAACATTGTTTCATGTGCTTATTTGCCATCTGTTTATCCTCTTCAGTGAAATGCCTATTCATGTCATTTGCCCATTTTCTAGATATTTATTTCTAATTGCTTTGTTTTTTAAACTGTTGAGTTTTGAGTATTCTTTATGTATTTTAGATATGAGTCCTTTGTTGAATATATGGTTTGTAAATGTAATCTTATAGTCTGTGACTTATTTTTTTTCATGCTCTTCAGGGGATATTTCACAGCAAAAAAAAAATTTTTTTTGCTTTTGATGTAGTCTGTTTTCAATTTTTTATCAATTTTTCCTCTTATGGATCCTGATTTTAGTGTCATACTTTATTTTTAGCCTTATTTTCCTGAGGTGTGCATATTTGCAACTAAAAGGAAAACTGAGTAGAGCACTCTGGTGCATTCCTATGTTTTCATACTTTCAGTACTTTATTCACATTGGGTGACCTTAGATTACTTGCTTTATAGCCAGCTGAGCAGTGTAGGTGATGGTTGGGGTCCTGGTAAGTACCAACTGCATTTAAGACATTTTCATCCTTTTTCTTAGAATTGACATTATTTCTCAGGCTTTTTAATGGTTCTGGTTTTGGAGATTGCCCTAGTTGGTTTGTGCTCCAAGCTCTAAACCTAGAAGATGTACAAAGGCTGTTTTATTGCAAGGAGTTTCTGTAGCACAAGGGAAAGTGCATGCGTGAAATTCCAAGACAGCCAGGCCCGCGCTTGAATCTTCAAAGCGGTGTGAATGCCCCGTGCTTCCATTTTCTCACCAGTTAAGTGGGGATAACAATCCTAACTACTTCATAAAGTTGCTGTGAGAATAAAAGGAAATAGTAATATATCAAGGCACTTTACAGAGGATCTAGTCTACAGATGTGCAGAATAAATTACCTGTCAAAATCATAACCTTTCCATTCTGCATGCATTCACTTCCAGATTAATTCCACCAAATGCGAAGAATTTCAAAGTTCCATAACTGCTCCCACCCCCTTATCAAGATCTTTAAGGAGAACATGGAGGTCTAAAGGACAAGGCATAAGCTATACTGAGTCCTCTAGGTGGGGATGAACACAATGGGTTTACACATGGGAAAGGAGCAAATCTTCTTTGCTTATTTACAGAAGAGATGCTATCCAGTAAATACCTCTTCCTTTGCAGTTGTCTAACAGAATATATATCCCTAGCAAGTTGTGTCACCTCAAAAACAAACCTGAGATAAGAATTCAAGTTTATTTGGAATATGATCAAAGAAAACACTGCAGAGGAGTAGGCAAACGGAACAAAGAAGGAAGGGCAGCCAAAACAGAATGTTATCCATATGAACTTACTTACAAGACAGAAACAGACTCACAGACATAGAAAACAAACTCATGGTTACCAAAGGGGGAGGGGAACTGGATTAGGACTTTGGGATTAATAAATACACACTAATATATATAAATAGATAAACAACAAAGTCCTGCTGTATAGCACAGGAAACTATATTCAATATCTTGTAATAACCTATAATGAAAAAGCATATATATATGTATAACTGAATCACTGTGCTGTACACTGGAAAATAATACAGCCTTGTAAATCAACTGTAATTCAATTAAAAAAAACCCCAAACAAAAGGAATGTGCAACAACAAGATATCACTATTGGCAGTAGGAATTAATTCCTCTGAGAAGTCTTGGAGACAGTGTAGAAGATGGGACTCAGAGTTATCTCAATGAGGGAGTGAGGGATCTGGGTATTTGTCTACCAGTTCCCCTTGGCATTGGAGGCTGGGTGCTCCTGGCACTTGCCGTAGCTCCAGGGCAGAGAGAGCCTTCAGGCAGGAGGTTAAGGGTGCTGGCAATTTGAAATTGAATGGAGAAAATGGTAAGTGTCAAGGGGATGCGACAAGGCTTTGATGGTTTCTGCTACAGTTGCTCCTTGCCTCCATACCGCCACTTTTGCCCCCTTTTAACTTTACTATCTCATATGATTTTTTCAAGTTTGAGGCCTGTCAGTTCATGGAAGGGAGTTAATGGAAACTGTTGTGGGTGAGTAGATTCTTGTCCCATTGCAGAAAGAATTCAGGGGTGTGAGACACAGAGGTTAGGAAAGTAAAGTGAGGATTTATTAAGGGATGGATAGTATGCTCTCAAGGGGAGAGTGGACAGGCTCGTGTGAATGACTGCCCTGAGTTCCTATGGCAAGTTGGTTACATAGGGTATAGAAATGAACGGGCGGAATATTGATTGGGGAGGGTTTGGGGTCGTATTCCCTGATTTTCATCCTAACTTCTCCTTCCTGAAGGGAGGAAGGATTTTTGCCCTTATTTAGTCTGGATTGGAAGTGTCATGGCATCGTTGCATGAAGGGCACTTCTAATCTGCAAGGCTAATTTTATTGACATGAGGGCATAATGAGCAAGAGGTTACATTTGGACGCTGGAGATTCCTGCCTTTTCCGATATTTCTTTGTCAGCCTCCAGGCCACTTGTCTTCCCTTCTCCTCAAGGTACAGTTATATGAGTAAATGGCTACAGGTCCTTTTGGGGTAGGATATGGGGAAGTTTCTTGTGTACTTGCTTTGGTATTGCAGGTAAAATGCCTTCACTGACTTCTGTTGGTTGGCTCTGGATCTGAGCACTGATTGGTCTAGAAACTAGGCCTAGAAACTAAGTTGGAGCGTTGATTCATCAGCTCCTGTCAGTCATTGGTGGAAGGCTGTCCTGGAGAGCATGGATTCCCTGGTGTTCCTGGTCTGTCCCACAGGAGCAGAGTGGGTTCCGGTGGTGAGAGAAAGCCCTTACGCAGAGAGTTGAGGTATTGGCAGTGGGAATTTGGACAGACATGCGTAGAAATGGTCAGCACTGATGGACCACTAGGTGTGGGATACCAGCCACTTTGTTGATGTACTAGTTCCTACTAGTTTGGACTAATTTGGGCATAGTATTACTAGGATGCGTAACATCTGAGAGTTCAGTGGATTTCTGCATCAACTAACTCCAGGATTTTTCCCCCTATAATCCCAGTTTATAAATTGCCTGCGGTTAGGATTTATTTTTTTCCCTTCTAAGTTAGAAAAACCACAATTTATTAATAAAAGTCATTAAAAAAGCAACATATATGATCACTGAGAAATGATCACTTGTGATCATTGAGAATATATTGTAATACAGGCATGGGTAAGAGCCGTGGGAGCACTGCTGAGAAATTTATTATTCTAACGAGCAAGGTAAGGGAAGGAAACAGGCAGAGATTTGGAGTATCTCTGCTGATTCCTTGTCTCCAGCCTCATCTCTTGCAGCATCAGAACATCCCCATGAGATAGATAAGATTTGGAATATCATTCTAACTTATCAAATAGGAAGATGAATAGTAAAAAAATGAACATGTTGAAGGTCACATCTTGAATTTTAGGAATACAACTGTGCCTCTCAATTCCCAGTTTAGTGTTCCGACACTCACTTAACTACTCTTTATTTCACTTCAACTGCTATCTCAGATTATTTTGGTACTCTCGTACTCCGCAATCTGTTTTCTCTGGGGGACTGGAGAATGACAGACTATCTATAATCTATCTTTGCTTTAGAATGAAATGTGACTTTTCTGTAACTACAGTAATATATGTGTGCTATAAAAATGCCTTGCAGTCTGAAAATGCTACAAATAAACTGGGAAATGAAGACTAATGTGCTACTGAAAGGTAATTTTCAACTCTCTTAGCACGAGTCAGACTCCATATGCCAATGCTCCCTTGAAATGGGGTTGACAGTTCTTCAGCATTAAGTTGAAACAATAGAATTCATCTTACATATTATACATGTCTGGTATCCACCACCACAAATGACATGTGGAACTCGGGACCTCTGGTTGCAGGAGTGAACTCAAGAGCCACGTAGCCTGATGGTAGTATCTTCCTGTTAATTTTGTTCGTACACAATTTGTTCTTACTGAAATTTCCCTTTCAGGAGTATTTTACATTGAATGGCCCTGTAAAATACTTCCAGTTATGTTCCCATGTAGGATGCTGGGAGATTTGTGCACTGGAAGTGTCAGACCTTTATGCTCCATATCCACAGTAGTTTAGCAAAAGCTGCCATATATACATTTACATATGGCAGGAAGAAATGTATGTATGAATAAAAGTGAATTTTTCAAGTGCATCATCCATCTGCCCTACTTTACATCTAGATCAAGAATTGGGGCTGAATGCTCATAATCATTCAACTCCCAGGGAGTTTCAGGTGCTCACCTGTGACCATTTTACAGATCTTTGTTCCAAATCCTTGCTTTTTGTTTGGACATCAAGTGAACACGCAATACCCTTCCTGTTTACCCTCAAGTACAAAGAAAAAGTTAGTTGAAGAAAAGGAACAGGTTTGATTTCTTCTGTCACCTCCTGGCCCCCTCCCCCAGCCATAGCACCACTGGTGGGTGGCATGAAGTCTTCTATTTATCTTAGGGTGTTTAAACTACTTAGAGCTTGTAGAATCCACTTTCTTCTTTTATTTTGTGAGAATGGGGATTATTCTTAAGCCTTCCTTCTCTCCGATTCCTCAGGGATTACAGCAACAGTTCTGTGATCCCTGCCCTGTTCTTTGTCCAGCTTGAAGCTCATTTAGGCCACCTCAGTCCTCATTACAACCTCCTTATCCATCTGCGGCTTCCATTCCCTCTTAGCAGTATAAGTTTCCCCTTTCCCAATATGACAGACAATGCTTTTAGACAGCAGATGGAAGGAAAATAGAAGCTGAATGAGCATATTTGTTCTTGTGGTTTGTTAGTATTAAATCTTTGTCCCTACAGTGGATTTAATGCAGCTTCTATCATAACCTAAAACAAAGCAAGCAACAAAAAATTAAAAAATAAAAGCTTTATTGCCAACATTGTCTCCCTACTGATCCCCACACCTCAATTTTTTAAAAAGTCATCATTAGCTAATTTAAATATTCACTTCATTTTGGGTCTTAACTGTTCTATTAGTTACAGCTGTTACTAAGCCATCCTCAAATTACACATTTTTTAGTTTTTCCATTTTACTGTAGAGTATTATACTGTATTTTTAAACATTTTCAAGGCCTGCCACTAACCCATTTATTTTTTAATGATAATGGAGAATTTAAATTGCCAAATGATTAGGACCTTATTATTTCAAGTGTGGGCTTTGGAATGTGAAAGGCTTTATCTTTCCCTTTTAAACACTTGCATGACCTTTAGTAAATGGAGCTGCATCTCAGAACTTTGGTTTCCTCCTCTGTAAATGAGCTGTTCGGATGGAATGAAATAACATGTGTGAAAATCCTGCCGAGTGTACCTGACAAATGCCAGGAAATCTGTGGTGCTTCACCTTCTTCCTCTGAATAAACTCGGATGGGGTTGAAGCAATCAATTTTGATGCATATGGCAAGTGAATTTTTATAGATCTTTATCTTTAAAAGTAAGGCAACAAAAGTAAGGCAGATTTGTTAATTAGCATGTGGAATATTTTTTAAAAAGTATCAAGACTTCAAGATCTCAAGATGTATTTCCCAATCTTTTCCTAGCAAGAATCATGTTTCAAAGTTTCTAATTTATGATAATTGATTTCAATACTGTACAATTTGTCAGAGAGCCTTTTAATCAATATGCACTCTTTCTCATAACCAATTCATATATCAAAGACTCGGATAATTAAGGAAATAGTTTTAATCTCCAGCTCTACACGAACTAGCATACTTCACCCTAAGAAATTTCTTTTGGAATATGCGGAATGGCAATTGGGTCTGATTTCCTGTTATAATAAGTCAGGCATGTGGGGAAATTCCTTCTATTGTCTATTATTTTATTTCTAGTATTGCACAAAAAGTATTTATGAATTTAACACAAAATGAGACCTCTTTTGAAATATAGATCTGAGTGGAAAAACTAAAGTTAAAAATATTTGGATCAATATTTCTAGTTTTCTTTTTTTATTAATATTTTTAGTTTTCTAAAAAATTGTTTGCTGATAAAAACCCAATTCAAACCAGATTAAGTAAAAAACTAAGTACCCCAGATTAAGGATACTGGAGTACTCATAGAAAAAGCAAGCCTTGTGGATGGTAGAGGTGCCATTGGACCTTAGGAAGTGACAGCTGGAAATGGACTGGAACACAGTCAGGACTCCTGTCTCCCATCTGATTCTCTGTGTTCTCATTCTTTTCTCTTGTCTTCTCCACAGGGCATAAAACATGAGCTGGTGGCTCTTGAGTTTGTATCTTGCTGCTCCAAGCAGCAGAGAAAGAATAACACTACTCCCTGACCTTGAAGACCAGAAATCCTAGGGAAGGAGGTCATTGCTGCAGCTTAGGTCAGTGCTGACTTCTGGACCCATCAACCATAGAGAGGGAGTGAGGTCTGGTGAACACATGGCAGGTCCTATAAAAGTCATTTAGGTAGCATGGGGAGCAGGCTGGTGGTTACTGGGTAGAAAAAAGCAATAGGTGTCTTTATGATTGGGCTCTGCTGTTTTTCCAGAGCCATGTCCCATGTCTGTCTTACACGTTAACCACTGGGAATGTTGCACCAGTGTCTTTCATCCATGGGCTTTTGTTCATTTTGATCTTTCCACCTAAAATAATATTCTTCCTTTCTCCTAGTAACTCCTTCTCCTTTTATTTGCCACTTAAATATACTGACCACAAGAAAGCCTTCCCTGACCCTCAAGTCCAGGTTCCAACCTAATCTGAGCCAGGGGATCAAATTATAGCCTACATTTCTCACACCAAGGCAAACAGCATGTTATATTGTTTCCAACCCTAAGTCTCCCATAAGATAGTAAGGATGGAGAACTCATCAATCTTTTTTATGGCTATGTCTTCAGCACTTGGCCCAACATCTGGCACAAATAACTGTTCAATAAACAAATATTGAGTAAATGAAGGCATAAACAGAGGAACAGGGAATGAGCACAGTTTAAGAGCTGTAGTGGCCTGGAGGAGGCAGCAGTAATGGTAAACTACACACAGAGTTTGAAGGTTTCTTGGATAGTCCTTTTAGCCAATTTAGAACACTGTACCCAAAACTTAACACATTCTTTTGCTTAATCTCTAAAGGTTGGTTTTAGAATTCTCATTTTACATTTGAGGGAGTTTAATGTGACAGTGGTTCCACTCAAAGTACACAGAGTAGCTGGGTTTAAAACTCAATGTCTGATTCCAGTTCTTTTGTTCTTAACAACAACCCTGCCTTGATTCCTTTGTTGGCAGTTCCCAGATGAGAGAATGGACTCCCAGATATTCCAGCCCTTTAAGTCTATATGACACTCATTTTTTCAAGAAAGAAGGATATCTTCCTGATACCATTAATACATTGATCTATAGGTTCTTTGGCAACTGAACAAGTTGTGAAATTCTTATTCTTACTGGTAGTCAATAAACATGTCAAAAATAAAATTAGCAATCATAGTTTAACCATGAGGGAGAGAAAGAAAAGTTATGAACTGATTAGTCATTGGCCGAAGCTTGTGGAGATTCAATAGATATAAATTATGTAGAATAAGAAATCTGCCGAGTTCAATAATTATTTTCATTCTCTGGTTTTATTAGGGGCGTAAGTAAGACTTCCTAGAATCTAATGAATTGTCAGTATGGAATGATTCTTAATTTAGAAACCATCCCATAATTACCTGAATTTTAAAATTTGCTCTGTTCTCAGAGTTCATGTTTACATACAGCAAGCCTGCAGATGACTCCTAATGATCAGAAATTCTTCCAGTTCTATCTTTGTTTCATTCTGATGGCAAATTTGCCTTGGGTAGTTTCCCTAGAAGGCACGTTTCTTTTATTTCCCTCTGTTCTGTCTATATTACAGAATTCAAAACATATGTGTGATAAGTGAAACTTTAGCCCATCATTCAGGTGGCCTTTTCCTTTTTGGTGGTGGATAAATCCACCTCTAGAATAAAATAGACTGATGGGCCTGTCATTCAGAGTGACATGCCATTATATAACCATGAAAGATAAAGATGGGCATGGGAATTGATTTCCCTCTATCCATTAATATTTTTAACTGTGATCATTTCCTGATCTTGTGATTATAAACCACTGAGTTGGATTTTTTTAGTGTAATTTGCTAGAGCTGTGATTCTTGATGAAATTACGATAAGCACATCAGCATCTTGATTAATCAGAGTGTGTGTTCTTGTCAATGCTCAAGTTGCATTTATATATATCTTTGTTTTTGTCCTGTCTCACCTGTAAGTTCATAAACTTCAGGAGAAAAAGATTCATCCCTCCCATTTGTTTTACACCATATTTCACTGTCCCCCCTGCAGTGATTGAGCACCTAAAGGACACTTGATAACAGTGAGTAACTGACTCCTCTCTTTGGGGTGTAGCTGTCTTTAGAGGAGTAATTTGGGAGTTTCAGTGTTGTGTTCTAGTGTAAAGCTAATCCAGAAGCTGCTGGTGGCTTAGGATAGATTCCACATGACTTGATGATAATTTCCTTCATTTCTCTTTGTTTTTCACCTGCCACAACCAGTCCATTAGTAAGTCTCATTGGCTCTGCCTTTAACACAGATTCCAACTCTTTGCACTTCTCTCCATCTCTACTGTTATTAACCGGGACCAAGCCATGTTTTTAGGTTTATGTATGAGCCTTTTTGACTGCATTCCACGCTTCTACTACTGCCTCCCTCCACCCACCCATCCCAGCAGCCCCAACCCGTTTCATTTTTCACACAGCAGAAGGAGAATGTAAATCAGATCATATAAGCTCACTGAGCATCAAACGCTTCAAGTTTATTCCACTGTAGAGCCTTTGCATTTATTCCTTCTTCCTGGAAAATTTGGAAAATTTTCCTCAGTCTATCGCTGGCTCATACTGTCATTTATGTCCAGCTCAAAAGTCATTTCTTGGAGAGGTCCTGAAATTTTCTTTTTTGTCTTTCAACTCTTCTCCCATCTTTGCCTATTTATAAATAGTCATATTTCATACAGAGCATAGTGACTTTCCAGAGGAACTCATCTTTCAGTACTTTAGAACTCAAAGGCAACTTAAATTTTTTTATTTGTAAAATTAGTCCATGTTTATTAAGGAAATTTGAAAAACAGAAAATTGAAGGAAAATAATTAAAGTCATCATAACTTTACCTTCCGGAGGTAACTATTATTATTATTAAGTTGAAATATAGTTGATTTGCAAAGTTGTGTTGGTTTCTGGTGTATAGCAAAGTAATTCAGTTGTACATATGTATATTCTTTTTCATATTTTCCATTATGGTTTATTACAGGATATTGACTATAGTTCCCTGGGCTACATAATAGGTCCTTGTTGGTTATCTATTTCATATACAGTGGTTCATATCTTCTAATCCCAAACTCCTAATTTATCCCTCCCTCCCCTTTCCCCTTTGGTAACCATAAGTTTGTTTTCTATGTCTATGAGTCTCCTTCCCTTTAATAAATAAATTCCTTTGTATCATATTTCAGATTCCACATAGAAGTGATATCACATGGTATTTATTTTTCTCTTTCTGACTTCACTTAGTATGATAATCTATAGGTCCATCTGTGCTGCTGCAAATGATGTTATTTCATTTTTTATGGCAGAGTAATATTCCGTTGTATGTATGTACCACAACTTCTTTATCTATTCATCTGTTGATGGACTTTTAGGTTGTTTCCATGTCTTGGCTATTGTACATAGTGCTTCTGTGAACATTGGGGTGCATGTGTCTTTTCAAATTAGTTTTTTTCAAATATATGCCTAGGAGTGGGATTGCTAGATGATAAGACAACTCTATTTTTAGTTTTTTAAGGAACCTCTGTACTGTTTTTCATACTGGCTGCACCAATTTACATTCCCAGCAATAGGAGAGTTCCCTTTTCTCCATACCCTTTCCAACATTTTTAATTTAAAAGGCTTTTTAATGATGGTCATTCTGACTGGTGTGAGGTAATACCTCATTGTAGTTTTGATTTGCATTTCTCTAATAATTACAGATGTTTAGCATCTTTTCATGTGCCTATTGGCCATCTGTATGTCTTTGGAGAAATGTCTACTTAGGTCTTCTGCCCATTTTTTGACTGAGTTGTTTGTTTTTTTGTTACTGAGTTGTATGGGCTGCTCATGTATTTTGGAAATTAAACCCTTGTTGGTCACATCATTTGCAAATATTTTCTCCCAGTCCGTAGGTTGTCTTTTTGTTTTGTTTATGGTTTCCTTTGCTGTGCAAAAACTTACAGGTTTAATTAGGTCCCATTTGTTCATTTTTGCTTTTATTTCTATTGCCTTGGGAGACCAACATAAGATAATATTGCTATGATTTATGCCAGATAATGTTTTGCCTATGTTCTCTTCTATTAGTTTTATGGTGTCTTGTCTTATATTTAAATCGTTAAGCCATTTTGAGTTGATTTTTGTGTATGGTGTGAAGGAGCATTCTAGTTTCATTGTTTTACATGCAGTGGTCCAGCTTTCCCAACACCACTTGCTGAAGAGACTGTCTTTTCTCCGTTGTATATTCCTGCCTCCTTTGTTGAAGATAAATAGACCATAAGTGAATGGGTTAATTTCTGGGCTTTCTATTCTGTTCCATTGATCCATATGTTTGTTTTTGTGCCAATGTCACACGATTTTGGTTACTGTAGCTCTGTAGTATTATCTGAAGTCTGGGAGAGTTATGTCTCCAGCTTTGTTCTTCTCCTTCAGAATTTCTTTGGCAATTCTGGGTCTTTTATGGTTCCATATAAATTTTAGAATTATTTGTTATAGTTCTGTGAAAAGTGTCCTGGGTAATTTGATAGAGATAACATTAAATCTGTTGATTGCTTTGGATAGTATTCCCATCTTAACACTATTCTTCCAATCCAAGAGCATGGGATATCTTTCCATTTCTTTTAATCATCTTCAGTTTCCTTTATCAATGTTTGATAGTTCTCAGCATATAAATCTTTCACAGAGGTAACTATTATTAACATTTTGCCAGTTTCTCTCTCCTTTTGTGTGTTATATGTATCACACACTATTCCTTCTGTGTAGGTTGCCTATCTTGTGATAATCTTCCCTGATAACATAGACAGTATTTATCTCAGTATATCTCATTAGAGCTTTGTCTTAAACTCAGCCAGTTCCAACTGTGTGTTAGTGTGAACTTTCCACCACATTCTGGACACGTTCTTTCCCCTCTGCTCCCCATATCATACATAGTCCCATCCTGTGACTTTTGTTTAGGCTGGGACCCTCCCTGCAAATCTTCATCCTCTTTTCCATTAACCTGAATCATAGATTCACTCTTTATTAATTTGTTTATATAAATATATAAACACAGCAGTGAATATAACAAAATCCCTACTCTCATGGATTTATAATCTATGGAAAAATTTATCAAAATCTTAGATAGTGAAACCTAGGTGAACGGCTAAGAGTCATGGTGTTGAGTGACGTGTTATATTAAATGGTGTTGTCAGGGAGATTTAAGCAAAGACCTGAAAGAGATGAAAGTGTGAGCTGTGGGGATATCTGCAGGAATCTCTCTGGCAGAAGGAACAGCAACTTTAAAGACTCTGAGCCTGGAGTATGCTTGGGAGAGCAAAGGAATTACAGGTCAGGGTGGTTAGAGCTCATCCAGTGTGAGGAATAGGAGGCAGGTCAGTGAGATCAGGTGGCGTCGTGGTAGTAAGGACTTGGGGTGTTCCCCTATTCTGCATAAGATGAAGCACCAGTGGGGGCTTCTGAACAGAAGAGTTCAGTGACCCCATGGATATTTAATGAGCTCCCCTGGTTGCTGCTTGGAGAAGGGGCTGGAGGGAGCCAGGAGTGGGAATGGATGGCTTGTCAGGAAGTTACAGAAGAAACTCTGGCAGGAGGTTATTGTGTCAGTGAGAAGCTCTGTAGCTGTGGATATATGGATCTGCTTGATCTATAGCTCAAGGAGCCAACAACTCCTGCTTTTGAAAGTGGGGACAGAGAGAAGAGGAGGAGTCAAAGGTGACAAGCAACTTAGAGAATGTATTTACCAACATAGGGAAGATTGAGAAGGGTCAGGTTAGCAGTGGTAGCAGGTGCTGGGGTGTATTAAGAATTCAGTTTTGAATGAACTCTACATGGAAGTAACACGTATGTAGCTGGATATATGAGCCTGAATTTCTAGAGAGAATTGAAGCCTGGAAATAAAAATGTGGAATTGCTGAGTTATGGATGGTGTTCAAAGTCATACGGCTAGATGAGCTTACCAGGGAGTGATTGTAGACAGAATAGAGATGAGAAAAAGAAGAACTAGAAGAGGGGGGGAAGTGGCCCATGGACTTAAATCCTTAATAACTCAGATTAAGTCTCATTTCCTTTTCAAAACTTCCCTCATTATCTGGGCTATATTTATCTTTCTATTTCTTGGTCCTTCTAAACCACTTGAAACTGTATGATGGAATTTGATATTCAGTTATATCAGTATTATTATAGGACTATTCATTGCAATACAGGAGTATTCACTATTTATGTGCCGGGGCAGTGCTAGGTGCTGGCAAGACATTGGTGAACCAGACAGATATGAAGCTTTCCCCGGGGAGTTCTCACCCCAGTGAAGTAACTACGTACAGAGACAATATATACTCTGTACACAGAGTACATAGTGATATGGGATATAGTCTGTACACAGAGTATTTAGTGATATGCTTTTGCACATAGTGGCTACTAAATATGAAGTCCGTATTCCCTTCCTTTTTTTGATATTTCCTCAGTGGCTAAAGAATGGGAAAGAGCTAAACATTGATAAATATATTGTTCCTTTGATTACTCAAATTAATATTTTAAAAAATATGAATAAATATGATTTAAAATTTGTTCTGAACATTGCATATATAATCAATGCGCAACATGTTTTGTTGTAAGGATAAGTAGGATCTGTTAAAAATGATTCTCTGTAATGCCGTTCCAACTTGGCTAATTCTTAATGGTTTTCCAGCATATTTCTCTGCTCAAATAGTGCTGCCCTTCACTAGGGGAAGAGCTGACTCGGTTATGCCACCCAACCAAAAAGCAGCCCATCCTTGATTTCTTGTGCCTCACCTGACTTTCAGATGACATTCCCATGTTTTCAAAACACAACTCATTCATAACTTGGGGATGTCCAACCCAAATGGGTTTGGCTTTGCCATTGTTTAGGGGAGTCAGTCAGCCCTCAGAGGTCATGGTTATTCCAATAGTAATTAAAAAAATAAAGCCGCAGGCAGCAAACCAACCCCAGCTGCCTGTGGTTGCTTTTACAGTAGCCAGCATCTTTCTTTAGAGGAGTCCTAAAAACTCGATTGATACTGTCAACTTAATAAACAACCTTCACAAAGTCTCTTTGGGGAATATGTGTTACTAAAATGGGATTGTTTAAAACAAAGCCTCATTTCAAATAGGGTAAAATGTAAAAAATTAAATAAAATACACTAAGGAAGAAAAGCAAAGTCAGAGTAAAAAATAAACTATTTCAGCATAATTTCTCTGCTTTACTGTCATGGGTAGAATGATCAGTGGGAAACTACAGATAATTTTAGAGGCATACAGGGGGAATTGTGTGTTTCTTATTTCTTTTTGTTGCCATGTATAGTGGTCCTTTGTTTTATATTCCTACAGGCCAACCCTAGAGGCTGTATCTGCCTTGCTTAACCAGGGACCATTTCCCCAGACTCTCTCTATCCTTGTACTGCACGAGCCTGCTGGAGGTCTTCCTGAGTGCACTCAGTATAAATCACTCTCCCGCTCCAGAATCTTACGTTAAGGGCATCCTCCCTGAATTCTGACCTTGTACCTTTGCCAGTGCTGCCTCCTCTTTCTGGCTTTCCTTCACCATCCCAGCCTATCTCCTGTAACTCCATTTATCTTGAGTGAATTCTAATATATGTTGTTATTTTTCCTCTCTATTGAAGCTCCTTCTGAGCAGGAAGAGGGCCTCAGGCTTCTTTGTATTCCCAGCATCTAGTGTCCTAGATGCTCAATAAACATTTGTTGATGGTGATGATAATGATGTTGACCGAAAATTGGATGGATTCTCAGGCTCTTCTTGTGAATAAATTCTGAATTAATTTCAGGTCTCTTACAGCAATGAATAAAACCTGAATTGCTCCCTACTTGGGAGAGTGGGGCTGTGATCAGGAAGAGTAACTTCTAAAGAAGTTCTAAGTAAGTTCCTCCCTTTCCCTGATGCTAGTTTGTACGAGAATTTTTAGAAAAGGCATGGGCAGTACCTGGAAATTGCCTCAAGAAGGTTTTTGTTTATTTGTTTTTGTTTTTTTACTGTTTACTACCATGTGCTTCCAGCAGATGGTTAAACACTAGGTATATTTTAAAAATTCTCCTAAGACTTCCAAATTCCTTTCTCTCCCTCAGCTGCAGTAGGACACCAGGTTTAATTTGCCATTTTCCCCCGGTTGTTTCCTGATTCACAAGGGTAAGTTGAAAAAGGGAGCTGGCAGAGACTGATTTGTACAAGTCATCAAAGTCATATTATTAAAAGTTAATGTATTTCCCTAGCCAGGTTGGGGACTAATGTAGCAATAAATTGAATGAAGATGGCTCAGACTGTTTATATAATGAGAAACCAGCTAATGTGGAACTAGAGAACCTTTTGTTTTTTCTAGGGGGAAGGGCAGGAGCTGATTAATGTCCAACATTTGTTTCAAAGCATCCACAGTAGCACAAGAATCCAAGAGATGAGGGAACATTGCCTTTGTAGTCAAGGTATCCCAAATTCAATCTCTCTGCCTAAAGTTTGGGGCCAGGAAACTTGATCAAGTCCTTTGTGAATATTTCAACTATGTAGGCAAATTCTCAATATTCACATCACTAAATAAAACCTGATTCTTCTTTAAAAATTTTTTTTCTGGTTTTGGGGCCAGCATGGTCATGCTACAGCTGCCATCCCTGGGCATCTCTAGAAGTTTGTGGTGAAGGGAGAGAAAGTCCCTGGTTCCTGTCATGTCAGGGTGCAGAATGCAGGCGTCCGGTCAGGGTTTGAATCTCAGTCCTCTCACTTGCCGACTCTGGTATGCTGTTCAACCACTAGGTCTCACTTTCCTCCTTATGGGGCTGATAATCGTACCCCATTAGAATTGTCAGGATGAAATAAGGTCATAGTGTAACCAGGCAAGGTCCTGTGTGCCTGCGGCACAGAAAGCCAAACTCTACAGCGGGTGTTTGCAGCAAGGTAAGGGTTTATTTGCAGGGCGCCAAGCAGGGGTATGGGTGACAAGTCTCAGGTCCACTCCAACTTGGTCTTTGACTTAGGGCATTTTTAAAGGGGGAGAATAAAGAAGCTGAGGTTATTCATTGTCATGTGACATGTCTGCGACATTTCTTAATTGTGGTTTCAGAAGTCAGGAGGTTTTTGGTTTAACTAAGTTCTCTGGCCACAATGTCCATGACTCGGGGATCTGTTAGCTCATTTTGCCCTGGAAAAACAACCCGAGTCTGTATATTAATGATGATATCTGTAATTGTGATTTTAGCACATTAACAGTGTTATCAACAGCAGCAATTTCAGTCATCAGACTCTGATTAGTGTTCAGTTAGCACAGGACTGAGGTCGGAGGGTACAAGAAAGGGAATAAAGTTTTGGAGAGAGAGATTAATCATAAACTCAGTAAGGGCTTTGTGGGGGCTTGGTTTCAAGAGGTGAAGAAGGCCTAAGAGTGCCTAATGTATAGGATACTCACAGTAAACGGTAGCTACTTTTACTAGTATTATTGAAGAATTTTAATCTACTCCTTCTGAATTAGTGAAAAGTGATTCAAGATTCTTTATGTATATTCTCCTTCCTTCTTTTCATCTTTCTGTTTCTCCCTCTTCTACTTTATTTATCTCCTCTTTAAGCCTTTATAATTCTAGTAGGCTTCCTGGAGACACAGAACATGTTGAGGGTTTTTTTGGTTGTTGAATATAATAATAAATAAGTGATAATAATGTTACAGGGTATAATAAGATGGCTAAAATTCCATCTCAGGAGACCTAGGGCAACTGTTACACAGGTCTTCTGACCACGAGAGTAAAGGAAATGGACTTCCCCTTTACAGACCTAAAGTGCCCCCTGTAAAATGAAAGAGGGGACTAGAAAACAAGCATGAACACAGAAGAGCATCACCCAGTTACACAGGGTTAAGTCACAACCCACTGCAGCTGGCCACTGACAATGCACCCTGAGAGCTATTCAGGATGAAAAGCAAGATGAGGCACTGTGTGCTTTGGATATATGGGCCTCTAGAGAGTTAGATGTGTACCTTAGGAAGAATTTCAATGACCCCAAATTCTTACATCTTCCCATACATAGAAAAGGACTAAATTGTGCTGAACACTGGAATTTGACACAACATTGTAAAATGATTATAAATCAATAAAAAATGTTAAAAAAAAAAGAAAAGGACTAAAATCATTAACTTGAGATACCTGTCCTTTGTTATTAGCAGTAATCTTTTAGTAAAATGTATTTTTTTTGGTGGGGGAAGCTAATTAGGTTTATTTATTTTCATTTTATTTATTCTTTTAATGGAGGTACTGGGGATTGAGCCCAGGACCTCATGCATGCTAAGCATGTGCTATACTTAACACTGAGCTATACCCTCCCCACTACCAAGAAGTATTCTTGACTGCATTTATTTCCTAGCCAAAAACATCAAGTGTATACTGGCCCCTCCCCTACCTCTTCGAAGTAGTTCCCCAGTATTAACTGAGTGGCTGTCTCTAGGCACTCAGTAGTGCTCAGTAAGACCCTGAACAAAACTTAAATTCACAACTCTTACATTGTGTTTTTCCCTAAGTTAACACATGTGACAGGGCTTTAAACATGTCAGTGTTTTCCCCTCATCAGGAATGAGTCAGATGTAGTGATAAATTGTACTGAGCTAGCTCTGTCTCTCTTAATAAGAAACACCTTTAGGAGCATCCTGGGATCTAAAAGGGGCTGGGAAGAGGCAGGCTTATTCCCAGCGAGTTTTCAAGTGAGGCTGGATCTTGACCCGCAGAGAAGCAGATGTGACCAATGATCAGTGGGTTGTTGGCTGCTGTGGAGCATGCTGAGGAGCAGCAGACCAGTCGGCTACGCGGCAGCCTGATGATCGCAGGTTCTGAAAGCCTGGGGCCTGACCCACGTGGACAGATGGGATGCATTGAGGCAGTTGAGGAGCTGAGAGCAGGAGCCAGGGAGTTCATGGAACGCTGCTGGGTAACAACTCTGTAGAGTAAGCTGTGGTGTCAAGCCAGTTGGATACTGAGAGCTGAATGATCCCTGCGATCCCCTGGGAGAGGCAGCATGGTAAGAGGAATAGGGATTATCTTTTTAAAAAATGTTTATTTATTAAAACATTTTTTGTATATACTTTTTTGATGTATAGTCAGTTTACAATGTTTCAATTTCTGGTGTACAGCATAGTGATTCAGTCATACATGAACATATATATATTCATTTTCATATTCTTTTTCACCATAAGTTACTAGAAGATGCTGAATATAGTTCCCTGTGCTATATAGTATAAACTTGTTTATCTTTTTTGTATATATTAGTATCTACAAATCTTGAACTCCCAATTTATCCCTTCCCACACCCTACCCCACCTTAACCATAAGTTTGTTTTCTGTGTCTGTGAGTCCGTTTCTGTTTTGTAAATAAGTTTTTTTTTTTTTTTAAGATTCCACATATAAGTGATATCATACGGTATTTTTCTTTCTCTTTCTGGCTTACTTCACTTAGAATGACAATCTCCAAATTATCTTTTAGTGAAGCAGGGAAGGTCTGCCTCCCGGCTTGACTTCTTAATAACTTAGCAAATGGGGAAGCCACTTTACTGCTTTGGCCTTAGTTTCTTGATTTGTAAATTGGGACTCTGAAAACCAGCCTCTCTGAAAGCGATGATGAGTAACTCCCTCATCTTTTCAGGTAAGAAAACCAATACTAAGGAAGGGACACAATGGAGCTATTAGTTTGTGAGCTACACTGCCGTGTCTCCGATCGTAAAGTGCACAAAAATCACCTGGAGAGCTTGTTAAAAATGCAGAAGCTGGCTTAATAGGTCTGGGTGGGGCCCAAGACTGCTGCTCTAACAAGCTTCCTGGTGAGGCTCAGGCCACCTGTCCTCGGACCAAAGTTTGGGTAGCAGTGACCTCAACAACCCAACCTGCGATAGTTGAGGTGAGTTTTGAGTATAGCGTAGATAAAGTGCTTGGCAAATAGCCTTTGTAGGTCAGCCTCCAATAAATTTGTTGGAGGAGCTGTGTGCATTTAAGTCTGAGCAGGGCAGGGAGGAAGGTTCTGCCAAGTAGAAGGAAATTGGTGGAGACCCTGACAGGTAGGGTCCGCAGGTGGTTTCTAGCTTTTAGTTGTCTGGGGGAAGGGTTATTTAATGGGGAGATCTTTAGCAGCTAGGGCACAGGCCAGGTGTGGGCATCCAGAGCTGCTGGAGAATCTTTCCCAAGAGACCAAGGAAGAGGAGGGCCTGCCAAAGGAAAGACAGGCCCTTCTTAACTGGCACTGCATGTAGACAAGTTTACAGCCCAGAAAAGTGCAGACTGTTCTTTGTGGGCCCAGTAAGCCCGGATTTTCAAGTTTTGTGAGGACATTCCAGCACTTATAGTGATACTGAAATTGAATGCCTGTGCTTTGCTCAGTGCACAGTCTTCTTTTAGAACCAGAACTAGATAGTGCCCGCTTCTCTGACACCGGCTTTCCTGGCACCCTGTATTAAGCTCTTCCTGCCCTGAGCTGTCACTGGCCATACACAGCAGACACTCGTTTGATATCTTGGTCATGTGACTTAGTGTGGCCTTTACTCCCTGCAGGTGTGTCAGAGCCCTAGGAAGTTCCTTTCAAGGGCCAGCTTATGGGATAATTTTCTGTCATCAGTCTTCTGTGCCAGTATCTTAATGGGATTCTTACTGTGCTGGTCTCCCTTCCTGTTAGTATCACAGCAGGATTAAGGAAAGATTCTGTATGTATTTCACATTAATAAGATCAAGTACCAAGGAAATCTGTGACATAAATAGGAGAAACTCATTGCTTTTCCAGGCAAATGACAGCTTTTAGGCAAAGGCACTGATTATACAAAAATAGATTAATCCCTGACCCAAATCCAAGGCAAAATTTAAAGTCAGTGAAACTCAGGCTCTGTGCTTTTGTGCTCCTATCTTCAGAAAAACCAACCTTAAGAATTCAGTTCTCTTACATTTATCAGAATATCCTAACTAGTTCCATATTTCTCAGAGAGTGGTCTGTGGACCCCCTAAGTCAGAATCACCTGGATAGTTTATATACAATGGGCATCACTTGGCACCACCCCTAAGCCATCTAAACCAGAAATTGTGGAAGTAGAGACCTCCAGATCTACATTTTCCACAAATTCACATGGTTTGAGAAGCACTGGTTTATTTTAAGGGAAGTAGCTGGGGTGATTGAGACAGTGGGAGTGGGTTTCTAGCTGTAATTTATCTCTTGGAGTCGACATAAAATTCTGTTTGTAGAAAATGTTGCCATGACTAAAAGAAGACTTAGAAAATCTCCGGTGTAGTGTGTAGAGAGTGTGTTTCCTTGGGTTCAGATCCTGACAGCCGATTGTTTGCCGTGTGACTTTAGGCCAGGTGTTGGCAAATGACTGCTGACTGCCAAGGGCCATCCAGCCTATTTTGGTAAATAAAGTTTTACTGAAACACAGCCCTGACCATTTATTTACAGTTGTCTGTTTTCAGCTACAGTGCCTGAACTGAGCAGTGTGACAGAGATTATGCGGCCAGCCAACCTCAAATGTTTACTAACTGGCCTTTTAAGGAAAAGTTTAGCAATCATTGACTTAAATGAATTAAAGTCTCTCTCTCTCTTAGCCTCAGATTTTCTCATTGATAATATGGGATTAATAGCACTTATATGGTCGTTGAAATAATTAAATTATATAATTAATGCAAACTTCTGAGGCTGGCTTCTAATAATAATATTGGCGAATATTTATTGATTGCTTGCTTTGTGCTAGGCACTGATTTAAACACTTTACAATGATTTTTCCCTTTATTCTTTATTACAATTCTGTGAAGTTTTAATATTATTCCCATTTTTCAGATGAGGAAATGGAGGCAGAGAGACTGTCCAAGGTGGTAACAGACTACAGTTGGCTGAGTCAGGATGGGATCCCAGAGCCTGTGTTCATCACCACTGTGCTGAATTTCTTCAAATAAGGTTAATTTCCTGCCTTCCTCCCGCTCCTGAAGTTGGTACTGCTTGTACCTCTGTTCACAAATCTTAAAAGAAGCCCCCTGAACATGAGGGGTTTCTGAAGTGGGAAATGGATTGCAGAGTTTACCCAATAAAACTCATCACTTTAAAGTTGAGGAAACTAAGACCTTGCATCCAAAGCCCTGTAGTTGTGTATGTGCAAAGCCAGGACTCCTACCCAGGGGAGCCCTCACTCACCAGTCCGTGGACAGCACTGAATGATGGACTAGTTCCCCCCTGTGTAGGAAAGCATCAATTGTTCTTTGGGGAGTTGAATAAGAACGAAACACTTAAGTTCTTACTGCCCTCATGGTTCATAACACTTTCAAATCTATACATAGATATTGGACAGGCTGTGCTTTAAATGCCTGTTAAACCCAGACCACCTTCTTTTTTTTTAAATTTAATTTTTTATTGAAGTGAGTTGATTTCCAATGTTAGTTTCAGGTGTACAGCAAAGCGGCTCAGTTATACATATACATACATATGTTTATACATATATTTTCAGATTCTTTTCCGTTATAGCTTATTACAAGAAATTGAATATAGTTCCCTGTGCTATGTAATAGGGCCTTGTTTTTTATCTATTTTATATATAGCAGTGTGATTCTGTTAATCCCAGACACCTTCTAAGGTGACCATATGGTATATAGCATGTCTCCCTGCCCCCAGAGGTTTTGAGTTTTCATCAGTGTAGTGAAATGGGTTACTAAAACATTGAAAATTTTCTGAATCTATGCGAAATCATGGCTTTCCTGAGCCTGCTTAGTGCCCTTCAATTGATCTGTCTTTACCCTCTCTCTTCTCAATGCCCCACAATCCAGCAGTTAAAGAGGTAAGCCCTGGCAGGCTAAGGAGTTTTGAGGACTCTGCTGCAGGCCTCTTTGATTGCTCAGTGCCAGTGCAGAGCTAATTGCTAAATTCAGTCATTTGAAGGTCACCCCAGCCTGGTGTTGGCTCCTTTGGTTCAATGGGATGAGATGAGCCAGTCTTATTCTCTCTCTCAAGAATTTGTACTTAGAAGGTGGGGCCAGTGGGACCTTTGAATGGGAGTCAGAACATCAAGAGGATTGTGAAGAGGGTTGTGGCCAGGGTGGGCTCTGGGCAAGACCGAGTTGTGAGGAAGCCCAACTCAGTGAGCTGGAGAGGTTGGAGGCCGAGCATAGAGACGGTGACAGCATGAGAGAGAGCAGATGGCCCAGGAGCGGGGCAGAGGGAGCACCTGGTTTCAAGATCCACTTCAATTGCTGAATATGTTCTAGTTCCATTAAGTCTCCCCATAGGTGCCCAAACCACACCCCTTCTTCAGGGATGAATCTGTGCTTGACAAATCAGTATAGTTTCAAGCCACTAGTCATTCATTCCATCTAAATTAAACCATAACAAGAGACTCATTTAAATTACAAAATCTTTTGCAAGCAGCATTATACCATGGATATCATGAAAAATTTTTACAATGTCAGTTACAATGTGTCAATTTCTGGTGTACAGCACAATGTCCCAGTCATGCATATACATACATATATTTGTTTTCATTAAAGGTTATTACAAAATATTGAATATAGTTCCCTGTGCTGTACAGAAGAAACATTTTTAAAATCTATTTTTTTATGTAGTAGCTAACATTTGCAAATCTCAAACCCCCAAATTTATCCCTTCCCACCCCCTTTGTCCAGTAACCATAAGATTGTTTACTATGTCTGTGAGTCTGTTTCTGTTTTGTAGATTAGTTCATAGTATCCTTTTTTTTTTCTTTTTTTTCTTTAAGATTCCACATGTGAGTGATATCATACGGTATTTTTCTCCTTCTGGCTTACTTCATTTAGAATGATGATCTCTAGGTCCATCCATGTTGCTGCAAATGGCATTATTTTATTCTTTTTTATGGCTGAGTAGTATTCCATTGTATAAATATACCACAACTTCTTTATCCATTCATCTGTCGATGGACATTTAGGTTGTTTCCATGTCTTGGCTATTGTAAACAGTGATACTGTGAACATTGGGGTGCATGTATCTTTTCAAATTAGAGCTTCCTCCAGATATATGCCCAGGAGTGGGATTTCTGGATCATATGGTAAGTCTATTTTTAGTTTTTTGAGGAATCTCCATACTGTTTTCCATAATGGCTGCACCAAACTACATTCCCACTAGCAATGTAGGAGGGTTCCCTTTTCTCCACAACTTCTCCAGCATTTATGGTTCATGGACTTGTGAAAGATGGCCATTCTGACTGGTGTGAGGTGATGCCTCATTGTAGTTTTGATTTGCATTTCTCTGATAATTGAGCATTTTTTCATGTGCTTATTGGCCATTTGTATGTCTTCATTGGAGACTTGGTTTTTTAGGTCGTCTGGCCATTTTTGGATTGGGTTGTTTGTTTTTTTGTTATTAAGTTGTATGAGCTGTTTATATATTTTGGAAATTAAGCCTTTGCCAGTCACATCATTTGCAAATATTTTCTCCCATTCAGTTGTTGTTTTGTTTGCTTATGATTTCCTTTGCTGTGCAAAAGTTTAAAAGTTTAATTAAGTCCAATTTGTTTATTTTTTGCTCTTATTTCTATTGCCTCAGTAGACTGCCCTAGGAGAACATTGCTGAGATTTATGTCAGAATGTTTTGCCTATGTTTTCTTCTAGGAGGTTTATCGTGTCTTGTCTTATATTTAATTCTTTAAGCCATTTTGAGTTTATTTTTGTGTATGGAGTGAGGGAGTATTTTAACTTCATTGATTTACATGCTGCTACAACATGGATATCTTTTATAGCATCTGCCTGACTGGCCTGGGCGCTGAGAAGATAGACCCTGACTATGACAAGATTAGAGGACATTAGCAGCTGAAGCCTAGAAGCCTGAAGAATGCTCTCCTCTCTCAAACTGGCCTGGATTCCAGGCTGCTGCCCATGAGCATGAATTATCACTTATAATAACCAAATGGACATTGAAATGGTAATGAGAATATTATGGTTTTCCAAATGAAAAGCCTCAATCAAATACATTTTCCTTTGAGGACACTAATTTGAAAATAAAATCACAGTTAATTTAGGCTGAGTTAATTACAAGGAACAATGGAAAATAACCAGCCAGTGCCATTTGTACCACTGCTTTCATACGGGTGCCCATGTACCTTCAGGGTCTGTCTATAATTTCTTACTCCCTGGGAAACTGATGACAGTTGGCGAGAGTTCTGTCACAAATGAATCTTTTTAAATAATTAGGAAATATACCAGAAGTGCCAAAGAGTGAAAGGGATGAGAAGATTTTAAGTAGGAGTATGGATCATAGGCAAAAGGATTCCATGGGTTAGGCCAGAAATGGAGTATGGAGGTGGGGCTACAGTCAGGAGAGAAAAAAACCCTTTAGCCTGATGCTCAAAGCCCCATATTCTTTTCCACACCCTATGGGCCTCCATCTCATGCATGGTCCTGGGGTTCATCTGTCTCCCTACCTCTGCTTGTCCTTTCCCTTATGCTTGGAAAGCTGAAATCTCTGATGGAAATTCTTTGAGTCTTTCAAACCTACACCTTCACACTTTCCCAATTCCTTTTCTGACTCTAAACGTTTATTGCATTTTGCATGGCCTCCTGCCCCATGACCTTTAAAACATATTATCTTGTTTTCCAGTGTTTGAGGGCCATGTTCTGCTTTTACTATCAGCTACCTTGAGCTTTTGCACAGTTTTGCCCGGTATACCTGAAATATATGTCCTATATATGTCCTCCCTCCCCCGCACCCCCCCCCCCGCCCCGGCATTTCTAATTAGCTCTGACTCACCTCTAGGTGACTATTCAAAAGGTGCTTTTCTAGGGTGCCTTCCTGGACTACTCAGACTATGTAAGTGACCACAAAGCTTCTTGTTCTTTTTTGGTTGTGGCACTAGATATTTACATGATTATCTAGTGAGTGTCTGTCTCCCTCTCTGGACCAGCTGGGGCGATATGAAACATACAGATTCCCAGGCCCTGGAGATTAGGATTCCGGGGATCCGGGATAGGCCCCAGGGGGAGGATGCTGGGAATTTCTACATCTAGCAAGGATGCAGTTATTGCATGTCATCAAGAAAACCTGACAGATGCTGCTGTAGGTTGAGCTGTAGGCCTTGCTCCAGACTGAGCTGCTCACGCTCAGTCTGGAGCAAGGCCTTTGCAGAGTGGGAGAAGAGACAATTTCCTATGTCCAGGTTCTGTTTTAGTTTCATGTTGTTTTATAGGAAGTCTTGCCCTTTTTTCATAGTATGTGGCTTTCATGATCCAAATTGATGAGAATATCTAGCTTCTGGGTGAGAAGGAGACTCAGAGCAGTGACCTTGTCTCATTAAGGGCCTGGATCACAGCTCTTCTACCCAGTCTTCCCTTCCTGTCCCTGCACATATGCTGGTAGGCATCCTCTTCATTTGTAGAATCAGTTATGGGTGAGATCACCCACAGTCCCCTCCATACTGTACACCCAAGCAGCCCTGGGGTAACCAATCAGACAGGGCTTTTGGTCAAAAGAACTTGGAGAGAGTTGATTGGCCATAGACTATCTCCCAAGAAATGGACACCAAGCAATAGGCTGGGCTACATCACATACAGAGAGATGGCTTTCAGAGTCATTTAAAAAGCTTATGCAATTACTTTCCAAATCTGCTGTTTCCTTCCCCCTCTTTAACACTCAGGTAAGTGAATACATTTGAGTGACTGATGAAGGATGGACAAGCTGAGACAGGCTTGTAGCCTTCAGTGTTTGCCTTAGGAGCACCGGACCCCATCTTCTCCTTTAGAGCCCTTATACTTTCTGCCCTTCAGCATCTCCTCCTAAATACTGAACCCAGAAATGAGTTTCAACATTACGTATGAGAAACCAAATTACAAAACCCTCTTTTAAATGCTTTGGTAAAAAAATGTATTATTTCCATTTTGAGAACCTTATTGAGAATCCTTGGAATTTGCTTTTGTTTTTCAGAAAAAAAATTCAGAATACCTTAAATTTATGATTATTAACCTTAACCATATACACAAATAGTTGGAAATTTATGTGCATGATGACCTTGTAAGACACTTACTAGACAACAAATATTCTCTCATGAATCACTATCTTTTACATTGACATTTATTACAGATACAGGAATTAACATATTTGTTTCTTCCAAGCATCTTTAAAGCGGAGCAGGTTTGTCTTAAACATGGCATTTCTTTTTCAGCAGAACCTTGACTCTCATCTCTGCAGGGATGTTAAGTGTTGTTTAGGTTTCATTCCACTTGGGGTCAGTATTGTGCTCCTGATCGTTGCTGCTGTCTTGTTTTTTGTAACCTAAAAACGTTAACTTGGGAATTTCAGTGGAAATATCCACATAGTAACAAAACTGAACTATGCGAGGGCAACTCCAGCCACCCCTTGATTATCAGCTGCAGACTAGCTTTGTAACAAACTTGGTGGCTAATTCATTTTAATTCCTTTGTCCCGACATCTTATTTTAATATTAACACCTTCTGAACCTTTTCATCCCTATGAACACTTTAGAGACCTGACCTGCAGTGACAGTTTATTATCACACAATAGTGACAAAGGCTTAGCAACAAGGGGGCTGAGAAGGCAATATCTTACCTCCAGGTGTTTTTCCTCGTTGCTATTAGAAAATCCATTGGATTTTTCCTTAAAAGAGAGATTACAGATACTTGTTTGAGGTAGAATTAGACATCAAAACAGTGGTTCTCATCCTTGGCTACACATTATGGTCACTTGGGGAGATTAAGAAAAATCCTGGTGCCCAAGCCATAACAGAGATGGAAATCTCAGGGGGAGAAAGGAATTTGGGGATTAACACTTTTTTTTTAAAGCTGTCCAAATAACTTCAATGTGTAGCCAGATGGAGAACTACTGACCCAAAGGAGAACATGGAGTGCTGAGAGCTAACTGTAAATACAGAAGAATTCCAAAGTTGAAACAGGCTAAAATTGAGCCAGAAATCAGAAAATCTGGGTTCTAGTTCATTCTGTTTTGTGGTTATTGATATGACTTTGGACAAGTCACATCATCGGGTGTAACTTGAGTTCTTCTGTAAGTGGTATAAGGATAAAGGTCATGGGATGTGACAATCATTTGAAAACAGACTGTGCTTCATAGATTGTTATGGCCATTTTTAGAACCATATGATTCAGTTTTGCTGTTTTATGGAGCTTAAACAATGTCCTCCACTCTCTGTCTGGATTTGACTCCTCCAGTGTGTTCTGGGTTTCACGCTGATGTAATAGAAGCAGAATTTCCTAGTTGGATGTTGGACAAGAATCTTCTTCTTTTTTTTTTTTTAAAGCAAAAACAAAAAACAATAACAAAAAACCCAAATTCTAGGACTCGGAGTTCCAGACAGATGAAGTAAATGCATTTATCTCTAGCCCTCCCCTTAAGTGCAGCTGAAAACTCTGGGTATTACATAGAAAACAAACATAAGGATTCTCTGAAAGGTGGAGAGAAGAGGGTGGACTGGTTAGGGACCCCAGGATTCAAGGAATGATATGATGAATGAGTTCTCTGGTTTTTCTTTTCACCTCTTACATATCGCAGACTTCTTGCTGGAGAAGCCGGCAACTCAGGCACTTCAGTGGGCACAAAGTCCCAAGAAAAGCCTGCTCTCTCTTGTCAAAAGACTGGGAAAGGTGCAGCCTAGCTGGACAGAAACTGTTTGACAATAGATGCCCTACTCCAGGAAAACATCAGGGAAGAAACCATGTCACACACTGACGTTGTCAGAAAGGTAGAGAAATCTGGGTGGAGGACCTAGACTTCTGCTCTGGACCAGAGGTAGGGGTGCTCTCCCCACTCCATGCTGAGGTGGTGTACAAGGAAGCCAGGTAGGGAGCCTGGATTTCCACCCTGTCCTGTACTGATGAGACAACCTTCCCTTTACCCCCATCCCACTGTTCATTGGAGGCCACTCAGGGAGCTTGAATTTCCACCTACATCTGGTGGTAATGGGTGGGAGCATCTGGACTTTCAGCTCCTCCTAGTAATAAAGAGGAAAAGATGTTAGTGTATTCCTACCACCATCAGCCCAGTTTCAGTACAGGTCAGGTAAAGAAGAAATTCAGTAAGATCTAGAGCCTTAAAGCATAACACCCAAAATGTCCAGAATATAATTTAAAAAAAATCACTCATTCTGCCAAGAACCAGGAAAATCTCATCTTGACCAAGAGAAGAAAATCAGTAGACGTCAACATGGAGATGGCACATATGTTGGGGTTATTTGATAAGTATTTGAAAGCGGATAACTTAAAAATGCTTCAGTGAGCATTTATGAACATGCCTGAAACAAACAAAAGCCAACTGCTCAGATGATTTTTGTGCGCCAGTGGATGGAGATCATCAGTTCAGGGAGTTTAGGCTTCTTTGAGGACATGAGGAGGGTGGCCGGCCAACCAGGTCTCTGTTTCTAAACATTCCTGTGAGGGCCTACCCTACTTAATCTTAAATATCTCCTGAATGCTTCCAACTTATTTCTTGGCAGTATCATGTAAACCTAAGTAGGCTGAATAGTGGCAAATGTAATATTCAACCTCACTAGTCTTTATGGCTAAAGGTTTAAGGAACCAAGACTTGACATCCCTTTGTAGGCCTAAATCCAATGATGCAGTCCCTGACTAGCTCCTACCTAACTTAAGTTACATATCTTATTAGGGGAAGGACCACCACTTCATTTTTTTTTCCATGTTGGCTGTAGCCATCCTACCCCCTGCTCGCTCTGCTTACTGCTTCTCCCCCGCATCAGTTTAGGGGAGTTTGGTGGGTGATTCAGTGGCAGCTATTTCTGTGGCACTTGGTAAATGGGGGAAGAATGAGGGGGAGATTGGGCATATCCACTGCTGCCACTTTTAATGGGAGCTCTAACATAGTACTCTTCAGCATCTTCCCTGTTTCACTTTATTTTTTTTAATAGAAGTATGGTCAGTTACAATGTGTCAGTTTCTGGTGTACAGCATAATGTCCCAGTCATGCATATACATACATACATTCCTTTTCATATTCTTTTTCATTATAGGTTACTGCAAGATATTGAATATAGTTCCCTGTGCTATATGGAAGAAACTCGTTTATCTATTTTATATGTAGTAGTTAATATTTGCAAATCTCAGACTCCCAGTTTATCCCTTCCTACCTGCTTTCCCTCCCATAACCATAAGTTTGTTTACTATGCCTCTGAGTCTCTTTCTGTTTTGTAGATGAGTTCATTAATGTATTTTTTCTTTTTTTAGATTCCACCTATGAGTGATATCATATGGTATTTTTCTTTCTTTTTCTGGCTTACTTAGAATGATATTCTCTAGGTCCATCCATGTTGCTGCAAGTGGCATTATTTTATTCTTTTTTATGGCTGAGTAGTATTCCATTGTATAAGTATACCGCAGCTTCTTTATCTAGTCCTCTGTTGATGGACATTTAGATTGTTTTCATGTCTTGGCTATTGTATATGTTGCTGCTATGAACATTAGGGTGCATACGTCTTTTCAAATTAGTGTTCCCTCTGGATATATACCCAGGAGAGGAATTGCTGGATCATAGGGCAAATCTTTTTTTTTAGTTTTTTGAGGAATCTCCATACTGTTTTCCATAATGGCTGCACCCCTGCCTCACTTTTGTCAAAATCTTCTACCCACCCTCGGTTCCCATCCAGCTCCTTTCCAAAGGTCCCAAACTCCTTCAATAAAATGCCCAAGAAAGCTTGTAGTTAGGTTTTCTTTCAAAATACAGATCAGTATTATTAACCCATGTAAGCATGGGTCCCATTAACAAACATCTGTCACCTGGCCTCCTTCCTCTTTAGGATCCCCTAAGGAAAGAAAGAAGAGGGTGAGTTCTACTTTCATTTCCCAGCCTTGACAGCACTGAAATTGAGGTTTAGAAAAACCTGTCACAGTGCCTCCTATTCTCCCCCTCTCCAATTAGGACCCATGTCACTGTTCTGTTGTCTTCTCAGGAACCCGTAGTACCTGGGAATGAAGAGGTTTCTTCCTGCCGTTCTCAGGGGGAAGTGGGAAGTCACCAAGAAGCACTAATGTTTGCTGATGTACTGGAGCAAATTGTTACCCAGACATCTCATATTCTCAGTCTTCTCAATTTCCTGCCTCATCAGAGTCATGTGTCCCCTGGGGATGGGGTGGGAGCTTGTTCAGTTTCAGGTTGTAAAATGTTTCTCAGACAAAATCAGAATTGTTCTTAGTCTTGTCAAGCCCTGTGGTGATTCCAAAGGCCACTGTTCTGTTGTCCATAATTTTCTGGACAATCGGCTATTCTCTAAAAGACAGAGTGATCTTCCAGAGAGGAAGTTGGGGGTCAGGTCACTCCCATACTGATAATGTTCCTCTACCTGACTCTACCTGGTAAGTTAAGTGCAGCTAGTTGGATTGCTGGCTGTTTATTCATATAGATGCCATTTTGGGCAAAAGCCTATTTTTAATCTCCTAACAGGAACAGGTAGAGTTTAGGAATGAAAAGAGTAAGCAGTGGTATCAAGGCTTTGGCGTCTGACTTTTCCTGGTCTGTCTGTGTTTGCTAATGCAGGGTGGAATGACTATGGCAGTTTTTCTCCTTCTTTCTTAACAAAGGGCTTTGTTGAGCCACTGGCAGCAGTAGCTTTGGATTCCCAGCTCAATGTCTGTTCCTTACACCATCAAGTGGATCTTCAAAAAAAAAAAAATCAATATCCTGGAGGAGCTTCGTGGTGGGATTTTAAAATATCAGCTGAAGCTTCAAAAGTGGGGTAGTAATGAATTAGGGACTGTCATGATCAGACTTAATGGGAGATGAGATCACCACTGAGAGAAGTAAGGACATGGTTAATGTGAGCACACAGGAGATGAGGACATGGATGATGAGCCACGTGAATAAAACATGGCTTTCATGCAGTGAGAGATTGTTTCAGGAAAAAAAAAATCTAAGGCCTCTGTAGTAGAGAGTTTGGAGGTACATTCTAGACAGGTGAATGTGAATGCTGAGGGCATGTCTTCTTATTTTGTAGGATGTAACAGCATCCCCAGAAAATGTGGCTGAAATCTCCAGAGTCCCCGCCATCTTTTATCCTGACCCCAATAACTGGTGGGAAAGTACCACCGTAGTCAGCCAGTCCGCTTCACATGCCCACTCCGCCCACAGCCCAGGAAATTGTTTATGATCAGGAAATGTGATGTCAACCAACAAATGGATTAGGGTTTAGCCTGAGAGATTTTCCAAGTGAGCATCCTCTAGAGGTTGAGTTGTCTGCCTTGGCAAATACAAATTCTAAATAAAAAAAAAATGTACTGAAGTTGAATTTCTTGGCTAATATGAAAATATGTGTTATATCATACACTTGTAGTCGACGGCTATAAAAGACATAAGAAGTAGGATCCAGGGACTGGAAGGAAGCATATGAGTCAGGCTGTCCATTCCTCTGTTCTCCACAGAACCATGTGTTTCACGCTTGTAAATGAATTTCTCTCGTGGGCACGCACCCTAGCACATAAAACCATCATTTTAATGCAACTTTTTCTTTGCACTTTACCTTTGTGAAAACTGGTCCATGTTGCATTCAGGGGATAGAGAACAGATGACAGAGAATCATTTCTCTCTGACTAAATAATGCTCCAAGTAGAACATTTGTAGCAAAATAATGCTAAGATTCTGCTTCCCTTTCTCTTCTTCGTCCTTATTTTAATTATCTCTGTTGCTGTTATTTGATTTACTCTAAGATAGAGAAAGCATAAGAAAGCATAAGAACATAGAGATGGAATAAGAAGAGAAATGTGCAGGAAAGAAAGATGACCTTGTGGTTTTTGCATTATACATTTCCAGATATGAGGAGCATCCTGACTCAGTTCTTAGTTGTACTATATAGAATTTTCCTAATTTCTACACATAGTTAATCTGAATTAGTGGTATATTCTGAACTGACCTTTTTTGGAAAATAGCTAAAAATAGCTTTATTATAGTATAATTGACATAATGATTGACTCGTTTAAAGTATAACATTTGTTGTGTTAACAAATGTTACACCTGTGAAACTATCAAAACTTCAACATAATGAACATAAGAATTATCTCTGAAAGTTTCCTTTTGCCCCTTGGTAATTCCTCTCTTCCACTCCTCCCTGCCTCTCCCACCCATCATTGATTTATTTTCTGTCCCTGTAGATGGGTATATTTCTCAATGTATTTGCATTGCTTTTAATTTATTTCAGCAATGTTTTGTAGTTTTCAGGATAAGATCTTGAACATCCTTTGTCAAATTTATTTCTAAGTATTGCATGTTTTTTCATGCTGTTTTAAATGGTTATTTAAAATTTTTAATTTTGTTTCTCATATATAGAAGTACAATTGGTATTTCTACATTGCCTTGAATCATGGAATCTTATCAGATTCACTCATTAGTACCAGTACATTTTTTGTAGGTTCCGCCAAATTTTTCTACATAAACAATCATATGTCAGTGACTAAAGAGGATTACATTTCTTTGTTGTTCAATTGTGCTGCTTTGTATTGCTCTTTCTCGCTTTATTGTGCTGGCTGGGATCTCCAGTACAATGCTGAATAGAAGCGGTGAGAATGAACATTCTTGCCTTGTTTTGGATTTTAGGGGGGAAACTTTCAGTCTTTCACTGTTAAGTGTGATGTTAATTGTAGGATTTTCAAAAATGCTCCCTTTTTCAGACTGAGGAAATAATTTTCCATTTCTCATTTGTTGAAAGTTTTCATGAAGAATGGATGTTGGATTTTCCCAAGTGCTTTTGTGCTTCTTTTGAAGTGACCATATGTTGTTTTTTTTTCTCTCTTTTTAGACTTCACGTTATGATTTTCATTGATTTTCAAAGTTTATACTAACTAATCCCACTTAATTATGAGGTATAATACTTTAAATACATTGTTGGATTCAATTTAATAACTTTTTAAAAGAAGTTTTGCAATCTCTGTTCATGAGAAACATTTGTCAGGTCTCACTTTTAGTTCTAGGCCTTTACTCAAGCTGGGATAGGATCACCTACTGATCTGGTGGGTTTGCTTTTTGAATATTTGTCAATGACCTTTAGGTGGGAGGGAAGTTGAGAAATGATAAAGGGCTTCTCTCTAATACAGTGTTTCCTAGTGTGTGTTCTACAAAATCCCAGTGTTTCACAAGATGTTAAAAAGTATTCAGGAAAAATATCCACCACAAAAATACATTTCATGGTCAAATAAGGTAGGGAAATTTAGAAGATTCACAATACACTTGAACTCTGAGAACTTCTGCAGTTAACTTTATGTCAGATAACCAAGGTCTTTTAGATAATTTCTCATTTTTGCTTGAAATAATTTTGGATTTTTTTTTTCTGTTTGCAAACAAGATACCTGACCAATCTAATCAGAACCAAATCCATATATGGATTAAATTTGTGGAAATCAAATTTGTATACAGCCACAAAGTCATTAAACTGATGCTGCTTTTGGTTCAAGTGCTCAGTGAGAAAATTGTAACCTGAACCAGGACAGAAATATTATTCACAAACTGACTGAATTCTCAAAAACAGTCTGTGTTAAAAAAAGCAAGATCTCAAATTTTCCAGGGATCATGAATACATTACCCATCAGTATGCCTTGTGCAGCCTGAGTACATACTAAGCATTCAATAAATACATATTTATTAGTTCATTCACTCCATAAATATTCATGGAATGTCTATCATGTCAGGGCCTGCACTAAGCACTAGATACACAAAATCTAATTAAAATCATCTCTGAATCATAAAGACTTTGCAATCCATGAGAAATGACATTTAAAAAAATAATCATTGCCCAATAATCCAAAAGGACCTTTTCATTCTTTCATGCACAGATAGCATTTGAAGATGTACCATTTACCAAGCACTGCTCTAGGATCTGGGAGGTCCAGGGACCAACACATAAGATGAATTCTTTGTCCTAAGGAGCTCACGATTTGATGGTGAAGACAATTTTGAAAGTGATTGCATTTTTAGTAAGCAGAAGAGAAAACCATAACCTGAGTAATAATGAGAAGTTAGCAGGGAGAAAGAAGGTAGGCACCAAGGGTGGATGTGTGCTTATGCAGAAAGACTTACACAGGCATATCTTGAAGGCAGGGAGGAACAAGGCTATTCATGCACCAAAGGACGGTCAGTGTGGCTGGGGTAAAGAGCATATGACAAGTGGCAAAAGCTGGAGGAAGAGATGATCTTTCTCTTGGTAAGATGAAATGACTGACCTGTGTAGCCCCTGACCTGTTCTCTGCAAGGAGATAGCACTAGAATTTCCCTATAGCTTAGTTAAGACAACTCCAGCAGTGATTTGGTTGTGGGTTTACTTTTCAGCAGTTTTGTGACCAGCTGCCCAGCTCTGTGCTTTGACTTTATTCAGGATGGATTTCCTCCTTCTTCTATTGGGATCCGTCACTGCAGTCAGCTGTCCAGTGCCATAGGGAGGACTCAGCTGATGGCACTGAGCATCCAGAGCCTTCAGCACAGAAACTAAGCCTGTCATGTGCTCGTTGAGGGCACCCTTGGACTCCTTGTAGGCATCAGGATCAAAGACAGTGGCTCCTTGCGGCTCCAGGTCACTGGTTACCCCTCCAAAATAGTCCTCTGTGTCTGTGGGGTTGATGCCTTCCTTGTCCTCTTCCCTGCCCTCCTCTTCCTCCTCTTCTTCTTCCTTTCAGTTTGGATCATAGTCCTCTGAACTGCTGTCACACCCCTGGATATTCATGTTCCTGGACAATTTAGGGACTAGCTAAGCTGCAGATCAGAAAAGTAGTTTCTCCCCCCACTCCTATTTGCCAGTTTCTCAAATGCATTAATCATTGTGTCTTCTGCAGTCCTTGAACATATGTCAGGAGGATGTCACTGTGTCATTTTATGTCTTACGATTTCCAACTGGAGCTTCAGCCCCTTGGATTCTGAGCCCACATGGGCCAGACCAAGGGGTCAGGTGGTCACAGCGGCAGAGGCATCGAACTGACACTGATATGGGCCAGTGCTGCCTCCCCGTGATGCTCTTTTGAGGAAGGACACAAAGCATCATGGCTGATGATTCCTATGTCATCCTCCTCTTGGATAGATTCAGGAAAACTGGAGAGCAGAGATCACGTCCTGCCCTCACTTCTGTTCTCTCATAATTTCTTTTCTAATTATCTTCCTTAGAAAATCCTCAGTAAACATTTATTCCACTGAATAATTATGCTTCTTAAGCACTATAGGATCCTAAATTCTTGTCTGAATCTCATCATGTCAAATTAGGCAGCTGGAAGAAACTTCAGAGACTTAAAAAATTCCCCATGGTTTGGAAAAGGACAAAGTTGAGACCCGGAGCAGTGAAGTGTCATTCCCCAGCTGGCTCTGGGAGCTTAGTCCCCAGGCTCTTGGTTTGGTGCTTCTCACAAAGCTGAGCATTGTAGTTAACAGACTGTTCATTCTGCCAAGTGCCAGCTTCCACAGAAATAGGCTGCAGTGAGGCAGTCCTAACACAAATTTACCAAATGCAATACAGTTAGCCGATTTTTGTATGCTTTCTGGACAGTTGCTGCATAACTCTGCAAAGTAAACTAAAACTTTTCAGGAGACTTGAAAATATGATTGAATGATATTAAGGACTCATCAAAGGGATTTGCCTCGGACATTTTGCATCCATCATTATCCATCACGAGTGTTATCACGATGCTGTTAGAACTCAGTGTGGAGGATTATTCTTACAAGTCTTTGTGTAGGGAAGCTTGGAACAATGAGCAACTGTTAACTAGTTAACAGTATGAATCACACAGTCATCTGGAGAGTATCCTGAAATACTCAGAAAACTTTTTTAGGGACCCAATTGCTGGAAAACCTGTGATTGCAAAGCAGAACGAGGGTGTCTCTTTGTATATTGTGTGAGTGAGAAAGAGAAGCAAGAAAATGGGAGCAACCGTGCGAGAGAGTCACCGTCCCGTGAGTAATGAAGGAGAAAGAATGGAAGTAGAGAAAAAAGCCAAGAACTATCAATGTATCAGCAGAGGACTAGTGGGAGATTCAAATTGGAAAATCAAAGTTCACAGTCATTCTTTCCTTCTCTCTCAAACTAAAAATAAGATATGATAGAAGCAGCTCTGCTCAGAGCTAGAGAAGTGAAATGCCTGGAAAATAAATGACTGAATTTGTTCATTCTCCTTTATCTAAATGTAAACATACGTCAATCCCTGCAGATAACCTGGGATGGTGTCCCTTGTTGGGGAGGTTCAGTCTTGGAAACGTGACATTACAGAAGCACTGTCAGTCTTGATAAGTCTCTGAAGCAACATGCTTCTGCTTTGACATACCTCTGTGCTTATGTAGATGAGACACTCATGCTTATTTTAGCAAGCCCTATTTCTAAAATGTTGGTCTTTGGGATCTTGAGGAAACTTTGTCAGTGGCTAAATGAGATGGCGAAATGGAGCTGGGTTTCGACAAGGGTTGTGAGTTGCGGTCGGGAGGGTCTCAGCCAGGGACGTAGCTGGATCTGAGTTCTCACGAGGCTTCTTACAGTGACGTGTCTTGCATAAGCCATGTGACCTCCCTGTCCTGCCTGTTTTCTGATCATGGCATGGGGTGGAATAGATGACCTGAGAGGTCTTCTCTGGCTCTAACATTCTTCTGTGCCTTTTCTGTGGATTGTGGGACTATCTGATCCACAAATAAAAACCAGCCTCCTGCTGCCTTGGACCTTTATTTGATTGTTTGGCAATTTAGCTGGTCTTGAAACTCTTTAACCTCACTAAGCCTCTCCTCCAGAAAAGATCTAATCATATAAGCAAATCTCTTTAAATGGATTAGCCAGTTAGTGTGTTACCTTCCTAAATGGGAAAAAATACCTTGTCTAGCATAAGACATATTAATGTTGGAGACTCTGGGCAGTAGTATAGAGGGGTGTGTGTGTGTGTGTTGCTTCTAAGGGATGACAAAAATACACAAGTCTGGGTAGTCAAATCAAGTGTTACTGTAACACTTGAGTAAAGTCCTTTTTTCTAAGCCAAGGGTGAAGGTTAACTAGCAAGTATTTGTAAGAGTCTTTGGTGGCAGAGACCTACTCAAATTAGCTCATGTAAAATAGGTTTAAGAATTTATGTTGAGGAGTGCTCATAACCACTTCTGGTTTGGCCCTGCCTGATTGGAATCAAATTTTGCTCAAATAAACTCTTACAATTTTTACTATGCCTCAGTTTACCTTCTGTCAGAAAAGGGAAGGGAAGGAGAGCCCTGCTGGCTCCTAGGAGCAGTGAGCAACAGGCGTGGGTACCTGTCGAGTCCCTTGAGCGTGATGCTTGCTCTCTGCCTCTGGAGATCGTGGGTAAGTCCCTCTTGGATCCTGGATCCTAGCTCCACAGCTTTTGCATTATGAGCATTCAGCTGATTTGTGCATTTCCTTTTTTGGATTGGATCCAGAAACTAACTGGAATAGTACTGGGTCTGGACTGGACTGGTTCCAACTTAGAAACTGGACTGGGTCCAGGGTCAGACTGCATCTGACTTAAATTGAACTGAGTCCAGTGTGAGGCCTCACGTGAATAAAATTTTGATTTAAGGCAGAACATGTAGATCGATATAAGTGTTCTTAGTATTTTCTTAGGATTTTTTCTTGTATCTCTTTGGTATTGTTGTTATTTCTCCTCTTTCATTTCTTACTTTGTTTATTTGGATCTTCTCCCTTTTCTTCTTGGTGAGCCTAGCTAAAGGTTTCTCAATTTTGTTTTATCTTTTCAAACAGCCAGCTCTTGGTTTCATAGATCCTTCCTTCCTTCCTTCCTTCCTTTCCTTCCTTCCTTCCTTCCCTTCCTTCCTTTCCTTCCCTTCCTTCCCTTCCTTCCCTTCCTTCCTTCCTTCCTTCCTTCCTTCCTTCCTTCCTTCCTTTTTTCCTTTCTTTTCCTTTCTTTTCTTTCTTTTCCTTCTTTCTTTTCTTTCTTTCTTTCCTTGTCTCTATTTTATTTATTTCCTCTCTGGTATTTCTTATTTCCTTCCTTCTACTGACTTTGGCTTTGCTTGTTCTTCTTTTTCTAGTTCCCTTAGAATGATAGGTTACAGTGTTCATTTGAGATCTTTCTTATCTCTTAAACTGTTCTCAGTTTTTAAAAATTTGTTTTTCTTTTTGCTGTTTTTATTGGGTGATTTCCATTACTCTGTCCTCCAGATCAGTTTGCTGTATCACCTCGTCTGCTGTTAATTCCTTCTAGTATGTTTAGTATGTTTTTAATTTCAGTTGTTGTATTCTTCACTTCTGATTTTTAAAAAATGTTTTCTAGTTCCTTGTTAAAATTCTCTCTGTGCTTATCTATTATTTTCCTTAGCTCAGTTAGCATTCTTATTACTGATGCTTTGAATTCTTTATCTGGTAATTTTTTTATCTCCATTTCTTAGTTTTTTTTTTGTTTGTTTGTTTGTTTGTTTTTTAGGTTTTTTTTCTTGTCTTTCATTTGAAACAAATGCCTCTATTTTCTCATTTTGCTTAACTTTCTCTTTCTGTCTTTATAAAATTAGGTGAAACAGTTACCTACTCCTGTCTTGAAGGGTTGCACTTGTGTGAGAGTGTCCCTTTGCAGTCTGTGTGTGCCCAGTGGCTTTGATGGGAGAGATGGATCTGAGGTGAGCACAGGTCATGTCTTCCCCCAGGGTGTGCTGGCAGCTATCAGCTTGGTGGGAGGTGGGCTGGAGATGGAGGGGCTAGAGCCAGAGCCAGCTGTGAGTTAGGGCGTCTCCTATGCACAGTGACTGATGCCGACCTACTGGGGATGTGGGAATGTCCCAAGGTGCTGGCGCAGAAGTCCTTACATTTGGGTTCAAGCTGTTTCCATTCCCTCTCAGTGTCTGCTCTCCCTCCTTCCTCAACATTGGCACCTTTGTCCCACTGGGGAGCAGCGCTAGAGGTTGAGGGTCTGGAGTGGGTGTTTGGTGTGGGCTGGGTTACATGCTGGGGTGGTCCCAGCATACCAGTCAGAGTTCCAGTTACAAAGCTCCACAGCTCCATCTGCTGCCAGTGATGGCCACCCTCACCCTTCGCAGTGCCAGTGCCAGGTCGAAGCTGGTTCCATCTCCCGCAATGGTGCACTCTCCCTGGCAATGGCACCCTTGCCCTAGGGGGCAGTTTCAATGTGCTCCCCCCACTTTGTTCCTGAGATTAAGGGAGCATGTGTGCACTCTTCATGAGTGGACTCTGGGTTTCTTAAAACTGTCCTGTTAGTTCCACTGGTTTTTCAAACCAGCTAAGGGCTCTTGTCTTTCTGGTTTAAATCTCCAAACCTAGTATGTTGTTTGAACTGCTCACTCCCCAGGGAGGATCTCCAAGCCCATGTAAACCACTTCCTCTTATGTGTCCTTACCCAAGGACCCGGGTCCCAACCTGATTGCTTCTCTTCCCTTCCTACATGACTCCCTGTGGTTCTTTCTTTACAGCCTTGATGTATAGGAGTCTTCCTGCCAGTCTCCAATTTGTTTTCAGTGAGAATTGCTTCACATGTAGTGCATTCTTGGGAGGAGGTGAACTCAGCATCCTCCTACTCTGCCATCTTGATCTCCATCCCCAATTTTTCCACTTTTAAGGAAATCTTTTTCTTTTCTCTCTTAAGCCATCTATGACCTCTAGGAATTTTTTCAAGTATATCTCTGTAAATAAAATGGAAACATTTATTTTTTCTTCCTACCTGATACCTCCAGAATTCAAAAGCTTATTGAGTATTCTTATTTTCATGGCAATAGAGTTGTTTGCATAAGTTGAGTAAGAATTTGTTCTCCTTATAACAGGGCACAATTGGAAACATTGGTTATATTACTAAGACTTTGACTGGAATGTCATATTTGAGAATACACATAAAATCAGATATGGCCACACAGTTATAAGGAACTAAGGTTGACTTTATGGAGCCAATAAAAACTCTTTGTAAACAATGCCCTTGTACCTTCCTTATAGGACTACACTTTTGTAAATAATAAGGACAAGTTTAATGAGACTAGACTTATTTTGCAAACAAATTAGTCTTACTGTGATTATCCTTGATAGTAATGAGGGTGATTATAGAGGAAAAAAAATTGTTCAGTAGAATATTGTAACATAGCCTCATGGATATCAGATTGTAACCCTGTTCATTGTCTTTGTGGTTTTATTGTCTACCTGTAAACTGAACTAGATCCTGAATTCTTCTGATTTCCTCAACTATCTGGCTATAACTCTCCAAACTTATGTTTCCAGTTTTCTCCCATCCTTCTGTTTTGGAGTTGGTGAGAACAAAGACTGCCCCAGAATATTTTTGGAAATGACCATACCAGATCCTCCTCACTACCCAGATGGCAGTCATACATCAGGGACTTGAACTTTGGGTCTACATTCCCCAGTTAAAAAGGGGTCCTCCAGACTCTTGGAACTGAATATCAGCTAGAGATCTAAAATTAAAATTGCCTAGAAAGGTTCCTCCCCAGAAGCAGATGGCATCTTGTGGTAGACAGTTCTCCCAAGATCACGGATCAAAAGCTTCATCTCCAACATAAAATTTTTACGCCTTTTGCCTTTTCACGACTTACTTTTTCTCTATTTTATTGCACAGGAAGATCATGTTCCTTAAATCTGGCAACTATTGCTGGATCTACTGCTAAGGCTATAATAACTGCACAACAAGAGTCCCTACATTTTCTTGTTCAGGTGGCTTTAGACAATAGAATTGCCTTAGATTTCTTACTGGCTGAACAAGGAGGAGCCTGGGCCATAGCAAATACTACTTGCTGCTGAATCAACACCTCTGGTCTTGTAGCAAATACAAGAAATTAACAAACAAACCACTTGGCTAAAATAGGTTGATGCTCCTTCAGGTACATTCTTTGATTTACTTGCTACTAGCCAGCTTGGTTTATGGGGGCCCTGGCTAATGAGTATACTTCAGTCTCTTGGTATTGTCCTAACAGTTTTCATTGTAGTCTAGGTGCACTTGTGTTTTCTCAAAGGACTTAAATGCATGTCCACAACCATCAGCAGTAAATCAGATGGTCTCAGTATGCTTAGAGAAAACAAAACAAGATGAACAATGAGATAAACAGCAAGAACAATTTTTCCACGGATCTGACATCGTAACCTATGAGTGTCACAATGAGACAAGAGCAACTAACTCTGATAGTGACTGAGAGGGGTGCTAATACCAATACTCTCACATATGAATGGATGACCAAAAAGGGAGAATTGTTAAATTAATTAAACAAGGAGGCTGTTAGACTGATGTGGCTCTAATGCCTTGGCAGCCTATGTAAGCAAACCCAAGTCTCAGCCTGTGAATGCCTCAAGGTTATGAAATCAAAACACCGAGGACAATCAAGTACAAATAGCTCACTAGGCTTTCAAAGTAGCCCATTAATAATTGCTTTACTTTGCTTCCACTTTTTTTTTCTATGAATATAATTTCTAAGTTCCTGTTGGTAGAGCCCTTCTAACCACTTCTGGCTTGATGCTGCCCAATTTGAATCAATTTTTGCTCAAATAAACTCTTAAAATTAGGAAAAATTATGTTGAATGATTGGGGGTATTAAACAATTAGTTGATTAATTTCATAACAATGGACCAAAGTGGCAGTAGGGGAGATACAGAGAACTATTTAAGGTGTGAGCTACACAAGATTGGGTGACTCTTGTTTCCAGCAAGCTTTGGGGAGATCTGGTGGCCACAGCTCCTGAATCGCTACTCCATTCGTACTCAGCTACCTTCCTCAGGTCTCTTTTCTGTCCTGCTACCAACTGACTCCTGCTCCCTCATACTTCCTGCTTCTTGACCTGGCTCAGTCCATTTGGACCTTTTAGCACAGTTCCCACTACTCACACACTATTTTTTTTTTTAAAACATGCATCTTGTTTTGAATTTCTGGGAAAATTAGTCTGATTGATCTAGTTTATTGTTTTGAGCAAGGCCACACAAGGCTTTGGCCAGGCATTGGAGTGGTGGTGGTCCTTTGCATCAGCTGAATGGGCATGTGAAAGTCAATAGGTTTACGTGAAAAAACATGACTGCCTATTTAGTAGAGGCTCTGGGTGGGGAAGCGTCCGTTAGAAGGACAAAGAGGCAGGGCAAGCACAATGGCTGCTAAACCCAGGGTAAATTTCACAATAAATCAAAATTTTCAATTACAATTTCATTTCATCCACATAATAACATTGTGAGGTCTGGTTGGCTGAGTTTATCTCTGTTTTATAAATGAGAAGACAAAAGTTCAGAGGGAATGTGGTTTATAGAGATAAGCACAGCGTCTTATCTATACTTTTGATATCCTTCCTCAGTCTCGAAATGTTAGAAATGGAGAATTAGATTCCAGTCCAGCCACCTGTCCCCTCACTTGCACCAAGCACCCTTTTCACATGCCTGCCGAGGCTCAGAGAAATCACCATGAGCTGTTCACAGTGGAATCTGTTACATTTATTTGAAATAAAATGAGAAACTCAGATTTCATTTAATGCAAACCTTGGGAGAATAGCAGGACTTCACTGTTTTAAAAATGCAGGCTGAATTATAACTTTAGTCTTCTTTTTTTAAATTGAAATATAGTCAGTTTACAATGTTGTGTCAATTTCTGGTATACAGCATAATGTTTCAGTCATAATATACATATATGTATATTTGTTTCATATTCTTTTTCATTACAGGTTACTACAAGATATTGAATATAGTTCCCTGTGCTATACAGTATGAACTTGTATGTGTGTGTGTGTGTGTGTGTGTGTGTGTATATATATAAGTAGTTAGTATCTGCAAATATCAAACTCCCAATTTATCCCTTCCCACCCCCTGCCCTGCAGCAACCATAAGCAACATGGATGGACCTGCAGATTGTCATTCTAAGTGAAGTAGGCCAGAAAGAGAAAGAAAAATACTGTGTGATATCACTTACATGTGGAATCTAAAAAAAAGACAAGTGAACTTATTACAAAACAAAAACAGACTCACAGACATAGAGAAACCTATTCTATCTTGTCTTATCCCATTTTCTCTTCTCTTTAAAAAGGACTAACTTGAAATGACAGAATAAGAATTTGAGACTATGCAATAGGATTTTCCTAAATTTCTCAAGAGCCTTTAGCTGTTCTTCATTCCTGACTCTCAATTTAATTAGTGCAAGGCTTGATTCTTCCCCGTCGAATTCGCGTAGCCATCTCTAACATTCCACGATGTTGATGCTAATTTGAAGCCCCTTGTGTCGCAGAGAGCAGAAGCTTTTCAAGGCAGTCCAGCCTCACCAGAGCAGATCAACCACTAGGCAGTGGGGAGAGAGTCCTGAGAAGGGGTCCAGTGAAATGAGCCCAGAATTCTCCCTTTGACCATTGTCTAGATAGGTGTTTCTTTCTGCAACCCATTCTTCTCCACTATATCACAGTCTTGAGGTTCTCACAACACCACAACAAATGCAGCCCAAACACAGTTTTAAAAGCATGGGAAAGATTTCCTCTTATAAGATTTCCCTTTTAAGACATGGGTTTGAAACAGCCATGACATCTATTTCTTTGTATTAATAACTGGGTGAATTTCTCTGGCCTCCTCTCCCCATCAGACTCTTCTTACACAGACTGTGTGGGACATGTACAGGAGCACGTTGCTGCCAATGAACATGGGGCTGCTGGACTGCCAGATAAAACAGGTAAGTAAATACAGAACTTCCATAAAGCAGTTTTTATGGTAAACCTGAAGTTGCTTGCTAATGTGAACCAAATTAAGAGCTTATGTGGAGGGTACCAAAAAAAGATTCATCTGATTTTACAAAACGAATCAGACCATCTGCAATAATCTAGAGATCAGGGAATTCAACAGTTGGAAACTGCTTGGTTAAGAACATTCCTAAGCTTTGCATATAAGAAAAAAGTGAAGGACAAGAGAGTGATATGTAGATAACAGGAAAGAGCTGTAGTCAGGGGTCTCAGATTCTGGCCATGGTATCTGCTGGTATCTAGTTCTCTCAACTAAATTAGGGAGCTAAGTTAATTTCTCAAGGGAAGTGGTTTTAGTGATAAAATTAAGGTTTTTGACAAGGTGCCTGCTAAAGTCTTCTTTAATTCAGTGATGATGTGAAATTTGTGACAGGAAAACCAATTCTTCACAGTTTCTCCCTTTGGCCTGATTGCAACTTTGAAGATCATAAATAAAAGCTAATTAGCTAATGTTGAGAAGGTTATTCACAGTTTGCTCTAATCACTCTGGACACCTTGTTTTGTTCTTTTAGTCCCTGCTCCTATTTTCCCCTGAGGAATTTGAGACATACCTGACACACTTCATAATCTAGGTATCCAGAGAAGTGATACCTTTTTAAAAACTGGAATCACCTTTATACATTTTGCAAAAATGTATTTAATTCTGGGAAGTGAAAAACCAATCTGATTTGTACTTTCCTTTGTGTAATAATTGAAATGCAGCAAAGATTGCTTATTGGAATTCAGAAGAAAAGGTAGATATGAGCTACATTTATGTGCTTATCTTGCCTTTAAATTAACTCCCCTTCCCCCACTTTTTGCCAGAGCCCTTTGGTTGCCATAGAAACTGGCATGGCCTCTAACTGAGATTCCTGTGAGACTTAATTGCATTCCCAGTTTCATAAACTCTCTATTAACCTTTGCCTGACAGATACGTATGATGTGAAATAGATTGATAGTTTTAAAGTGATGAATATACATTTAGGTTTTATGTGCTCGGTGCTCTCTTTCAGTCAGTTAAACATACTTGTAACACTTGTGATAGTGTTACTGCCCCTTCCTTTTTAGAAAATACTGGATTTAATATACATGTATCTAAGGGATAAGGACATTTCTAAGGGAAGATTTGGAATGGAAGCTGAATATGTCTGTGTATGTTTGAGTATAGTTAGGTGTGTCATGTCTGTGTCTCTATAATATGTGTGTCTGTCTGTGTTGGGTACTGTACTTTGTATTTAATATGTGTTATTTCCTTTAATCCCCTGAACAGCTCTATGTAGCAAGTACAGGGATGTCCACCATTTGCAGTTGAAGGAACTGAGACTTACGGAGTTAGAGGTCCGAAAGCTAGTAAGTGGCAGAGCTGGGATTAGAATCCAAACCTATTTGACCCCAGAGCTCTTAAGCCTTCCATATGTATACATTTGTATACTTCCAGAACCTGTCTGGGGACTGTGTGTAGGGTTCCAGAGAAAGTCTCCTTTTCTAGGTGAATAATTCCTTCATAGAAGCAGGGCAAATGGATAAACAAGGCACCATCCTTGCTCTCAGGGAGATAGGGGTGGGTGAGAGGAGAAAACAGACATGAAAATAGAATTACAAGTAGCTCAGATTTGCAGGATGGATGCCATTAGCTTAAAGTCCCAGCCTCAATGTGCGGTCTTGTTCAAAGACACAATGGCTTGAGTGCAGAATGAAAAACGATTTAAACTCTATGGAGGGTTCTCTAAAAATGCCAAAGGCAGCCCCATTCATACAGCCTAAGAACACATCTGCTTCCTTCCCTCCCCGCGTATCTCACACCTGCACTAGCTGTCATGGCACCCAGGTACCATTTTTACACTAGATATCTGATGATTCCAGCAGCGTTTGTTGAAAGCTCTCCCTTCTTTCACTGCAAGCTTCCCCAAACTCTCTCACAAACCTGGCCCATGCTGTCTGTCTGATTGCTCTCCAGTCCCTGCTCAGGCTTATCTCTTCATTATGTTGTTAGGCTTCACCTCTACGATTGTTTTCGCTTTTCTTGTTCTTCCATCACTCAAGTTTTGTATGATGAAGACTTGCTTGGGAACTGGCTAGAAGCTGGACTTTTTTTTTCCTTAAAGGAGAGATGGGTTAGGGAGAAGACAGCAGACACAACTCAGTATCTCTCTCTCTTTGTCTTTTTTTTCCCATGGAGGAATAAACTGAGTACAGTGGGAATCAGAAAAGGTAGGCAGTCATTCTTCCCTGGGGAGTGAGAGGGATTCCCAGAAGCCGATCTTCTGAAGGATGGTGAGGTTATTTTCCAGGTGGTGAGTGGGAAAGAGGTATTTTAGGCTAAGGAGGCAACACATGCTGAGTTCATTGGCATGCACAGGCATGGTGTGTTTGAGGAACAGATAAGTGATTCTTTTTGAGATAAATCCCAACTATTTAGAAGCAAGAGGAAAATATAAATTGGTTATTTTGAGAAAGACAGTTGCACTGAGAGGATCAGAGAGAATTTAGTCCAACCTTTTTCATTTTACTGTCTAGGAGATGGAGACCCAACAAATGCATTATTTTTTAAGTTAGTATTTTTTTTTTAATTGAAGTACAGTCAGTTATAATGTGTCAATTTCTGGTGTACAGCACAATGCCCCAGTCATGCATATATATACATGTATTCATTTTCATATTCTTTTTCATTAATGGTTATTACAAGATATTAAACATAGTTCCCTGTGCTATACAGAAGAAACTTTTAAAAATCTATTTTTATATGTAGTGGCTAACATTTGTAAATCTCAAACTCCCAAATTGATCCCTTCCCACCCCCTTTCCCCAGTGACCATGAGATTGTTTACTGTGTCTGCAAGTCTGTTTCTGTTTTGTAGATGAGTTCATAGTGTCCTTTTTTTTTCATTTTATTATTTTTTAAAATTGATTTATTTTTCAAAGTCTTGTTTTATTGAGGTATAGTTAATGTACAATATTATATGTTTCAATTGTGCAACATAGTGATTCATGATTTTTTAAAGGTTATATTTGATTTATATTTATTATAAAATATTGGCTATATTCCCTATGTTATACTATATATCCTTGTAGCTTCTTAATTTTGTACATAGTAGTTTGTACCTCTTAATCCCCTATCCCTACCTTTCCCCTCTCACATTTCATCTTCCCGCTGGTAACTACTAGTTTGTTCTCTGTATCTGTGAGTCTGCTTCTTTTTTGTTATATTCACTAGTTTATTTTTTAGATTCCACATATAAGTGATATTATTCCCTTTTTTGTCTCTCTCTGTCTGACTTATTTCACTTAGCATAATACCCTCCAAATATATTCATGTTTTTGCAAATGGCAAAATTTCATTCTTTTTTATGGCTGAGTAGTATTCCATTGTATATGTGTACCACATCTTTTTCTGTTCATTTGTTGATGGGCATATCTTGGAAATTGTAAACAATGCTGTTATGAATATTGAGGTGCATGTGTCTTTTCAAATCAGTGTTTTCAGTTTTTCAGATAAATAGCCAGGAGTGGAATTGCTGGATCATATGGTAGTTCTATTTTTAGTTTTTTGAGGGAACTCCATACTGTTTCCTATAGTGGCTATACCAATTTACATGCCCACTGACAGTGTACAAAGTTTCCCTTTTCTCCACATTCTCACCAATATTTGTTGTTTGTGTTCTTGTTCATGATAGTCATTCTGACAGATGTGAAGTAATATCTCATTGTGATTTTGATTTGCATTGCTCTAATGATTAAAGATATTGAGGATATTTCAAATGCCTGTTGGCCAACTGTATGTGTTTGGAAAAATGTCTATTCAGATCTTCTGCCCATTTTTAAATCAGGTTGGGTTTTTTTTTTTTTTTGATATTGAGTTGTATGAACTGTTTATATATTTTACATTTTAACCCCTTATCAATCATACCATTTGCAGATATTTTCTTCTATTCAGTAGGTTGTCTTTTCATTTTTTCTGTTTACTGTGCAAAAGCTTATAAGTTTAATTAGGTCCTATTTGTTTATTTTTTGCCTTTATTTCTTTTTGCTTTAGGTGACAGATCCAAAATATATTGCTAAATTTTACATCAAAGAGTGTTCCACCCCACAAGTCCATTTTAAATGAGTCTTCTTACTCAGTAAGACCATGGCTTCGAGTTTACAGGTGCTTCAGCCCAGTTCAGGGGGTCCCAGGTCATGGGATCTGCTAGAACACTTCTGATGTTCTAGCATCAAATAGGAAAGTCTTTCCAGTGGGTTTTATCCAGATAAATTCACTGATTATGTTCATTCAATTAATTTAATAGACATCTTCAAACCATATATATCCGGCTTACTGACCTATCTCAGTTGGCGGGGTACATTGAATTGCTATTTTTCTGTTGTCATATCCCTCATGACCTATGTTAAATCTCCCTTTCCGACTATACAACAGCTCCCTTAATAGCATCTTAGGAAAAAATAATAATTTCCTGGGTACTGGTTTTCAAAAGTCTGATATTTGAAAGTTCAATTTCATATCTGATTCAGAAATTTTCACTTTCATAGGGACTGTCATGTGTATGTATGTGTCAGGAAGGAGGGTTATGATGTGCTGTTTTATTCTGCACCCCCCTCCCTCATACTGGGGGACAGAATAAGCTCATTTAGCCTTTTCCTTTTCTTCTGGGGGCTCTTACCCTTCACTGTGTTGGAATAGGGAGGAGGAAGAAAGAGGACAAGCATCTCTTATTTAAGTGACTGGTTGTGTTGTTCTTTCTGTTGGTTGGTGATGCTTTTCTGGCCAGTATTTACTGCGGGGCCACAGAAGTCCACTGTGTGTCAGGTGTCTAAGTGCTGGGTCTTGTGGGGTCAGGGGGACCCCCCACTCAGTGTTTGCTCCTTGCTGTGGGAGGTCTCTCTCTGATTCAGCTTACCCTAGTCTGCCAGCTCCCAGCTCTGGCTCCAGGCCGTCCACCTTCACCTCACATACGGTTGCTACTGTGATTCCCTTCTATAATTGAGACTTCTGGGTGGCTCCTTGCAAGACGACTGAAGCCTAGGTCTTATGTGGAGTCCACTTGGCCCACAAAACCTCACACCTTTTCATTAATTTAAACCGTGAGAACAAAGCATCTTGGAAAGTAAAGAAATTAAAAGCAAATACATTGGAAAGAAAGAAGTGAAACTGTTATGTACTTGCAGACAATATTATCGTCTATGTTGAAAATTCTATGGAACCTACAAAAGAGCTGCTATAATAAATGAGTTAATCAAGATTGCATGACATAAGGTCAATATGCAGAAGTGAATTGTATTTCTATACCCTAGCAATTAACAGTTGAAAATTGGAGTATCACAGTAGTACCAAAATACAAGAAATACTTAGGAATACATTTAACAAAGGATGTGCATGACCTGTGCACTAAAAACTACAAAACATTGCTGAGAGAAATTAAAGAGGACCTAATGAAATGGGGGAAATATATCATGTTCATGTATTGAAAGACTCAATATTAGGTCAGTTCTCTCCAAAATGATCTATGGATCCAACTACTCAATTTGAAATCCCAGGAGGTTTCTGGTAGACACTGACAGACTGATTTTAAAGCTTATGTGAAGGTGCAAAAGACATTAAATAGTCAAAACAAATTTGAAAACTAAGAACAAACTTGAATGACTAACACTACCTGATTTCAAGACTTACTATATAGCTACCATAATCAAGACAGTATGATATTTGGTATTAAGATAAACAAATAGATCAATGGACCAAAGTAGAGTACAGAAATAATACAGAGAGACTGGTTTTTGATAAGGAAACCATGACAGTCAAATTGGGAAGGGATGATTTAAGAAATGGTGCAGAAATAGATATTCATATACAAAAAAAAAGCCACCTTCGACCCATATACATAAACTAGAACTGTAAAATTTCTAGAAGAAAACATAGGAGAAACTCTTAGCTTGGGTTTGCTAATATTTTGGAAAATATTGTCCCAATTATTTATGAATGCATAAATGTGTGGTATAATTTTTATGAGAATGTGATCATAGAATACATAATATTTTCCTTCTTTTAAAAACTTCACCCAGCTTTACTGAGATGTAATTGACATAAGATAAACTATACATATTTATAGTATACAATTTGATGAATTTTGGCATGTTTATGTGAAACCCCCAGCCACAATCAATGCTATGAATATACCCATCACACCAAAGCACTTCCTTATTATCTCCTTGCCTTTCTCTTCCCTAGTGGCCCTTAATGCCTCTCCTTTGGCCTGTCTCTCCCCTTTGTTCTGAGGCAACCACTGATTTCTTTCCTATTACTATTGACTCATTTTCATTTTCCAAATTTTACGTAAATGGAAGCATAAACTACTCCCAGACTGGGAAACACTCTGAAACACATGGACTAGGCTAGTGGTCCTCACCTCTGTATTCACAGCATAGTTTTAATACTGTGGTCCATGACAGGAGATTTGTTGAGATTAAGTATTAAAGAAATCAACAATAACAATAATAATGTTATTATGTAATTATAGTATTTTATTTATTATATTATTAGTATATAATTATAATTAAATATCTAAAATATATATACTGTTCTTCAAAAGTACAGAGTAGGTGAATTCTAATCCTTAAAACATATACTTAAAAATATTTATGCAATGAGGAAAGATCATTGATGATATTTAACAATCAAGAGCACATATTTATTAACTGACTGTCCTTGTGTAATCTACCAAAAATCGCATAGGCCACCGTATAGGTTTTTACAGAGGCTTTGCACCTTCGGAGAACGGGCTGAGAAGAAAAAAAAAAAAAAGACTTCTGTGCTCAACATCATTAGTCGTTAGGGAAATGTAAATGAAAACCACAATAAAATGCCACTTCATAGCTATGAGAATGGCTATAATTTAAAACAAAAAAGAAAAAGAAACAAAATAAGTTTTGGAAAAGATGAAGAGAAATCGGAACACTTATACATTGTTGGAGGGAGTTCAGCTGCTATGAAAAGCAGTTTGGTGATTCCTCAAAATTAAAGATACAGTTACCGTATGATTTAGCAATTCCAGTTCTGGAGAAGTGGAAGAATCCACTTCCAGTTCTACCCAAAAGAATTGAAAACAGATTCTCAGACAAGTACTTGGACATATATATTTATAGCAGCACCGTTCATGTTAGCTAAAAGGTGGAAATAGCCCAAATGTCCATTAACACATGAATGGAATAACAAAATGTAGTATGGCCATATAATGAAATATTACTCACTCATAAAAAAGGAATGAAGTACTGCTACATGCTACAACATGGATGAATCTCAAAAATATTAGGCCTAAGTGAAAGAAGCCAGACACAAAAAAAGCCACATATTGCATGATTCCATTTATATGAAATACCAAGAATTGGTAAGTCTGTAGAGACAGAATGTAAATTGGTAGTTGCCAGGGCTGGAGAGAGGGAGGAATGGGGAGTATCTTCTTAATGGCGATATGGGGTTTTTTTATTCTGGAGTTGTGAAAATGTTTTGGAACTAGATAGAGGTGATAGTTGTACAGTATTATGAATGTGCTAAATGTCACTGAATTGTATACTTTAAAATGGTTGATTTTATATCATGTGAATTTAACGTCAGTGAAAAAAAATCTTCTGTTAAATTATTGTGAAGATATAGAAAAGGAAGATGTGCTGTATGACCCATAAGGAGTGTTGCAAATATTGTTCTCATACTTGTAAAACTGTACCTGTTTAGGGTCCCATTCCCTCATGTCCCTATCCAGGCATAATCTAACAGTGTACATTTACTTGGGCAAGTGTTACTTTTTTGTTTGTTTGTTTTAGTTACCTCTTTCAGCAAGGGTTTGCATTTTAACCCAAGCCTTTGGGAACTTAAACCCAACAGGATTATGATGGAGGAAATTCAGGAAAGGTGGAGGAACATGCTTTAGTTGTATTTGGGCTACAGGGATTCCCCTTTTGAGCAATATCCCTCAGTATGTAGGCCGTTGGCATTTTTCTGTATTTGTATGGTTGGTCCTGCTGTGTTTTATGGGATATGAGAATTGGTTTGGATACTTTGGCAAAATTTCAAGCAGTGATTTTAGTGGGGTGAAGAGAAACTATCTTAGAACTGGAGTGAGTTTAGAAAAAATAAAAGTGGCTTTTAGTTTTATCTGACTTACATTCAAAATGAAAGCACTTTTACCGAGTCCTTTGGAAAAAATGCCTATTACTACAACCAGGTTGCTTGCAAAACTAAATAGAAGACTGCCATGAGAAAACAGTCATTATTTTTTGAGCCACTAAAATCTTAACACTTCAGCATCTTTGAGACACAGCACCATTGGGGGAGTTTTGGTACTTTTTCATCCTAAAGAGTGATTGAGGACTGTAAGAGGAAACTAGGCAGGCTTCATATATCCTACCCTTTGGATGTCATAGATAACAAGACTGAAACTTTATTATCTAACTTACATCTAATTGTGATTCTGATGCTTGACATACTCTACCCCTATGGAATATGAGGCTGTGAAAGCAAAGTTACGTAGACAATAGAGAAGAGACAAAGGAAATTAGAATAGATGTGGCCACTATAAATATCTATTCTTGTGTAAACAAGGATCTGAATTTGATTTTTTTTCCTTCTTAGCTAAAAAACTGAGAAATGAATGACTCTGTGGGACGTGATTATGTATTTGGGCAGTCTCTGCCTCCTAGGAGGAATTTGCCAGGCCTTGTAGAATGTCATAGCACTGTAGCTGGGAACAGATATTAAAGACATGTGTTACTCTAGCTGGAATAAAATCTGAAAATCACTTTCAATCTTTAACTTTATCTTTAATCAAGTTTCCTAGATGGAACTACATGGATCTCTGATTAGTTAGATGAAAGTGCTAATTTCTTGTGGAAGCACATTCGTTTCTTGACTTTAAAGCTTCCAAAATAGTACAGCAAAACCTACAGAAATTAAGGCTAAAAATCTGTTTTATCTTGCAGTTGAGTCTTTTCTTTTTACCTCTCCCCAGAGGACAAATTAAATTCATTATCATGATCAATTTCTGCTTTATCGAATATTTATTGACCACTGAGTGTGTGCAAGAGATGCAGAGAAGTATTATATAGGACGCCATCTTTTAAGCAGATGACTTTATAATTCAGCAGGGGAGATAGCTGTACTTGGTTGGATAGTGTTCCTACCATGCCCAAACCCAAATTCAGGTCTTTCTGAAACCTCTGAATGTGACTTCGTTTGAAAACAGGGTTGTTGCAGGTGTAACTAGTCAGAAGAGGTCATATTGTGGTAGGGTGGACCCTCAATCCCATACGACTGGTATCCTTGTAAGAACAGGAAATGAGACACAGAGGCAGACGACATGGGGAAGAATGCCATATGAGAAGGAGGCAGAAACTGGTGCGATGCGTCTATAAGCCAGGGAACTCCAGGGTTTGCTGGAGTTCAGAGAAGGGCATGGAACAGAGCCTGCTGTAGAAACTTCTGGGGGAGCATGGCCCTCCTGACACCTCGATCTCAAACTTCTAGCCTCTAGAACTGCGAGGGAAAACGTGTCCCCTGTGTTAAGCCACCAGGTTTGTGGCGCTTTGTGATGGCAGCCTTAAGAAACGAATACAATAGACATAAAAAGGAAAGCTCCTATTATTGAACACTGGCTGCTTTCCAGGTCCCTGTCTTAGAGCTGTTTTCTGCTGTAAGATGTTATTACCACCACTCCCAGAGGAGCAAACTGAGTCAGAGAGGCCAATAATATGCTCAATGTCAGTGTTACTCCAGTGACCGTTGCCTAACTGTGGAAGGAAGTCCATGTGGGCTGGAAGGAGGCAAAATAACAGGCAAGAGGAGGCAAACCCTAAACTATCAACAGCCCAGGGGTTGGTGCAGAGAAATACAGAGAAACAAACGAGGTCTGTCATATGGCAGACTCCTCCAGCAACACACAGGAGCACACTGCTCCAGCAAGCAGATGGACGAATCTCTAATGTGTTATGCTGCATGAAATAAGCCACACATGAGAGTACGTACTATATTATTCCTTGTATACAAAGCTCTAGAATAGGAAAAACTAGTCTACAGTGGAAAAAAGATAAGAGCGGTGGTTGCCAACTTGGTGGTAGATGCTCTGTTGTGAAGGGACTCAGAGGTCCTTGTTTTTGGAGGTTTGAGGGGCAGCAGATCCAAGACCTGCTCCTAGCACACTAGGGTAACCATCTGTATGCACAGCTGGAATGGAAGAGCCCATAAACGCCCAGGGGCCATGCCAGTCTTACTACCATCATTTTCCAGTGACTGCCATGGTACCTGGCTCGTAAATTTGTGTCCCTTATTAAATATTTGTGGAATGAGAGAATCCACTTAACCAACAAGGCATTGTCTACAACGTTGATGTCTGTTATCCCTGCATTCCTACAATTTGTGCCACATAATTTAGCACTTGATTATATACCATATGGCAGTGTTCTCTAATGTATGTCATTTTATTACCTAATCTTCTCTGCTAACACAGAGAGAGAGAGCAAACTGGAGAGAAAAAGACAGGAAGGCTGCGCGAACTAAGAGATTCTGCGGTGATTCCACAGCTTGTGTTACAAATTTACATGGTGGCCCTGCAGACTCAGTGCCAGTGCTTCTAAAACTGCCGAAAATTTGTGATAGTTGAAGCGCAATAAATGAGTGCATCGAGCATTGTGCTGGGCAGTGGGAGAGAATTCAGGAGAAGCAGAATGATCGGTGGTTGGGCTGAAGGACTTCATCTCCCCACTGGGAAGGGAAGGTAAACCTGACTGTAAGCAGCACACTGCCTGCCGGGAAGTGTGGTTGGACTGTCACTGCTCTTGCCTGCCAGGTGCAGGGCAGGCATCACCACCCAGCCAGGGCACTCTTACCTGTTAAGCCCTGGGCTGGCTCAGGATGTCTTCCCACTTGGTCCCCCAGAGAGCCCCACTGAATAGCTGGAATCTGAGAGTAAGATGAACTCCTCAAGTCTCAGAAGTTGCAGGAAGGCAGTCATGATGAAATCGATGTGGACTTCAGAGGTCAAGAAAGGCTTCGTGGAGCAGATGTACTGATCTGCACATAGAGCACAGTTCACACAGGGGGTCTGTACCAGCGATCCACCTTGCTGCCTCATACTAGGAGCTGGGAGCTTCTGCAGGGACCTCAGCCTCAGCACCTCTCAGGAGGGCCTGTGCTGTGGATTGGCTCCATCCCTACTCGTCCTCTCTGCTGCTGACATCCCCTCCAAACCAAGGCTGCCCTTTGGAGGCAGGGTGGATCCTGCAGGGGAGTGGGAGATAGGTGGCCATTGACCCTGTTGGGGATGAGTCTGAGGTACAGTGATTGGTTTTTTGTCTGCCTGCTTGATGTGCTGAAGCAATGGCTTCCCCAAGTGAAGCATCTCTGTATAAGGGTCAGCCAGTGCGGCTGCTAATCCTCACACCTCAGAATCCCAAGGCAACTGGACCTTCTGTGCCAAGAACCACAGCCTCAAGCTGTCTGGTTCACATAGTATCCACACTTGAAGGACTGAGCCTCCTAGTAGGCTACTTACGGTCTTCCAGAGGCCCACTCCGGACAGAGGTACCTCCACTTGGAGCTGTTGTGTTGTCTTGTTTAGAGGCGTGCCTGCTTGGAAAGGTGGTGAAGAAATTCTCTTCAAGGTTGAGCTTTAACAGGGTTTTGTAGCTACAGAACCTTGCCTGATAGGGAAGGACAAAGGCTTTTCCTTTCAACTTAAAAAAAGAGCAGCCAACTTTCTGCTTCAGCCAGCACCAAGCCGTAGTCAATAGTTCTGTTTTGTGCTTTGCCTGCTTCCCAGTATAGAATCTGGCTGGAAAGAAAAAAACGAATGTCAAGATTGTTGAGAAATGTGGGGAGGTGTGTCTCAGGAGTTATTTTCCTTCCTGTTCTTTGCTGTCCTTGAGGGGTTTTCCTGATGGCCAGCTCCCTGTCAGTCCTCCCAGCACTGCTCTGAGCCCCCACTGGCTCTTATTCTCCTCTCTGACATCCTAACAGAAAATTTCTATTTTAAAATAGGGTGCTTGCTGATCTAAAGGAGTATTTCCCATTGTAGTCTGAGGTTAAGTGAGGGTCAGGGAGATTTTATCGGGAAGGTCTCCACTAGACCAATACTCACACCTCCCTGGGCCCCAACTTCTTCTGCTAATGGTTAAGATGACCTTGACTTTGATTTCTGCAACTGCTACATTCACACTTTTCCAGTAGGGTCAGTATTTGTATTGAAAAAGACTCACTCTCTGCAATAAAACCTCCCCCAACTTCTTTTTGCTGACTTCAATGGCTTTTTCTAGAACAGAAGATAGATGAAGCTGGAGGACCCAGCCTGGCCATAAAAGACATATTGATTTAATCAGATTTGCCAGAACACAACTGCAGGGTAAAATCTCAAAAGTGACTCGAGAAATCAAGCTGCTGCCGAGGCAGTTTCTTGGCCAGGAAGCTTTTGGCTGCTGCTTGTTTTAAATTCTTTCATTTTGCATTTCGGGAATTGACTCTCAAATTAAAGCCAAAATCCTAAGTGCAAAAAGATAAATCATGTGTCGTTTGCTACAAATTGTGATTATTTCCCTTGAAGGAGTAGCCAAGAGCTAATTTCTCAATAAAAATACTTCTGCCTGTTAATGAGAAACAGAATTAATTGGGTTCTATAGAGGTCAGTTTTAGCTGAGTTAAAAGACAAGTACTTTAGAGTCAGAAAAGGCCTTAGAGAACACCTAATTTAATCTCTTCTCATGAGACCAGAGAGGGAGAAAGCCTTGTCTGAGAGCACACAGCTGGATTGGGTACACAGGGAGGAGTGTGATCTGCATCTCACTCGGTGCTCCCTCCGGCAGTGTGTCAATTCTCTGACCTTTTTGACTATTCCTAGCAAGGCCCTCTGCCATTATTTACATAAAAATATCTCAAGAATGAGATTTTATTCCTTAGAACTAAGAGATGAGAACAGAGAAATCATGCCACATGTGTAGCATCAGCACCCAAAGGACCTCTTTGTTTAAATAAAATGTGAAAGCCAGCATGCTGTTTGAATAAATTCACCTGCTGGTTTCAGCGGTCTTGTTTTTGAAGGGAGATTTCTGTGATCTTTGCATGGTGTGGAAGTCTAAATCAACAGATGCAGAACACTGAATCCAGAGGAAGGCCCTGTCAGAATGAAACAGGGAAACGAGGTTGAGATCATATCAAGGAAACCAAACAGTAAACATCACCAGGGCTTGCTGCAACGTGGGGATGGAACAGGGTGTTCCTCTGCCTGGCCTGCCCCAGGGCATCAAACAGACCAACCCCCAGAGCCTGCTAGAAAGCTGGGCCATGTCAGGCACTGAATTGAGCCCCAGCACCTTCCTGCTCCTGTCACTTGGGAATTGTATGTGGTCAGGAGACGAATCCTGGCCAGCCCTCTGGCCATGAATTATCAGCATTATAATTCAGATTAATGGATTAATTTCAGACTACTGTGAGGACAACTCATGTTCTCATTTGCATTTTTGTAATAGAGACCAGTTTGCTCCAAACACTTTTCTGTAAAATTCATATTGCAATATCCAGTAAGGATTTTTGGATCCTTTTACTTTAAGGCTTATATTGAAAGAAGTCTAACACCATTGCTCTTCTCATCTGTTATTCAATGAGTGTATTCCAGCTGGACAGAAAGACAGATCTATCTGCTCAGACAGATCTGTTTCTGTCTGACTCATTGTTGCTAATGGTTATTAGGGAAGCAGAAACCGTCTGAGTCGATTGATGTGTTCCAGATGTGCAACTTTGGAAATCATATTTCCATGGCAAAAAGGATTGACGACTTTTTCTAATGTCTCTTCCATTAAATAAAAAAAAAATAGTTTGTTGTCATGGGATGCCGCTTTTCAATTTTTCAAAGAGATTTAAAACTGTTGATAAATTTCTTGTAAACACGACTGAGTTCTATTGACGGAGCTTCAGATCCTCAAAATAATTGCCAGGCTTCATGCAGAACCTTACATAGTGGCTCCAAATACCCAACCTGCAAACCGAGCACTGATATTTTATGCACTGGAAGCTGCTGCTTCTTCCTCTTCCTCTTCCCCTTCCCTTTCTTCCTTTTCCTCCTTTTAAAAACAGCTTTATTGAGATATAAATCACACAGCATACAATTTATTCATTTAAAGTGTACAATTCAGTGATTTTTTTTTTTTTTACTATATTTACAAGAGCTGTGCAACTGTAACCACCATCAGTTTTAGATCTTTTTATTACCCTAAAGGAAGCCCTGCTCCTCTTAGCTCCCAACTCACCCCAGCCCTAGGCAACCACGAATCTACCCTCTTTCTCTATAGATTTGCTTATTCTGGGCATTTCCTATAAATGGAGTCATATAATACATGATTCCTTGTGACTAGTTTCTTTCACTTGACATAATGTTTTCAATGTTCATTCATGTCTTGGCTTGTATCAGTGCTTCCTTTGTTTTAATGGCTATGTAAATATTCCATTGTATGGATGTACCATAATTTGTTTATCTATTCATCTGTAGATGGATGTTTGAGTTATTTCCATCCTTGGCTATTATGAGCAGTGCTGCTGTGAACATTCTTGGAGAAGTCTTTATATGGACATATTTTCATTTCTCTTGAATGTATACCTAGGAGTGGAATTGCTGCATCATATGGTAGTTGCATTTAACCTTTTGAGAAAGTGCAAGACTATTTTCCAAGGTGGCTGCACCCTTTTACATTCCCACTAGCAGTGTATGAGGGTTCCAATTTTTCCACATTCTCTCTAACTCTTGTTATTATCTGTCTCTCTCTCTCTTTTTTTTTTTTTTATTATAGCCATCTTATTGGGTATGTAGTGGCAAAGGCTCCTTAAAACTATTTTGAAAGTATTTTAGTGGTATCTTTCAGCCCAGATGGATTCTGTGTGAGTGAGAAAGGGAAGCAGGTAGCACTGACCTCACTTGTGTTTCCAAATGCGAGCTGCAGGAGGACAGTGACTTTGTTTACCACTCTGCCCCTAGTGCCTAGAAAAAGGCTTAGCACATAATAGGCATGGAAACAGTTGTAGATGTCTAAATGAGTTCATGAAGAGCCTGCTGTGTGCTAGCATTGGCAGGGATGCAGAGGTACACAAGACATGCCCTGCTCCCAAGGAGCTTAACTTTTTGTAGGAAATAGACTATAATTATTCCTGAAAGGAAGTTACTAATAGGGAAGGGTACTCATTTCTAAGCCACTAAAGTATAGATGATGAAAATCTGAGCTCTTTTGGTCTTAGCCTAATTTGTAAAGTCTGGCTTCTAGGAAATGGTAGGGGAGAAAAAAACCAGTCACTCAGACTACAATGAGAGAGGTAGCTTTCCACGTAATAGCTGAAACCTCCCCAGACATTACAACACTGCTCTCTCTCTCCCCTCTCTCTCTTAATGTGGCTGTGGGATCAGAATAGAATATGATTCTTCTTAAGTTCAGGTTTTTAGTGATTTGCCCAGTTTGACCATTTGCATTCTACCTTCTGTTCTCCCTCCATCCCTCTTTTATCTATCCATCCATCCATCTTTCGCCTTCCTCACCTCTCCAACAACAATCTCATCTCACCAGCTCTAAGGTATATTTTATATAACTTTGTGCAGACAATACATGATAACCAGTCTAAGTGAACGAATCATCATTTCCTGAATTCTCCTGCTATTAAAGTTTATGTCCATTTTTATTATAAATAATGCTTCAAAGGAAACTTTTCATGACTTTTCTTTCCAAATTTGGATTTTTAAAAAAGATGACAGTCCAAATGAGTTCTTGGTCTCTAGGCTTTCCCCTCATGGTGATTCAGGAACCCAGGTCCCTTCCATCTGTGGTTGGCCATCCCCTAGGGCCACAGGGTCTGCTTCCCACTGACAGAAGGGGCAGGAGCATGGAAGATACCTGCTTCCTAACCACATGGCCAAGAAGTGGCATCCATCCTTTCTGTTGCCATTTCACAGATGACAGCTTGCCCTTGGCCCCACCTGGATGTCCAATGTAGTCCCTGGCTGGGCAGACACGTTCCAGTAACAACTCTATATTCTCAAAGGAGGAACATGAATTTTGGGTGGACAGCTTGTCTTCTCTGCCATTATAGAGTATTAGTGTGTATGATCACTGTTCTTTTTTTTTTAATTGAAGTACAGTTGATTTACAATGTTGTGTTAATTTCTGGTGTACAGCATAGTGATTCAGTTATACATATACATATATACATATATATATTCCTTTACATATTCTTTTCCATTATAGGTTATTATAAGATATTGAATGTAGTTCCCAGTGTTATACAGTAGGATCTTGTTGTTTATCTGTTTTGTATATAGTAGTTAGTATCTGCAAATCCTAAACTCACACTTTATCCCTCCCCACCCCATCTCCCTCCTCATAACTATAAGTTTGTTTTCTTTGAGTCTGTTTTGTAAATAAGTTCATTTGTCTTTTTTTTTTTTTAAGATTCCACATAAGTGATACCATATGGTATTTTTCTTTCTCTTTCTGACTTACTTCACTTAGTATAATGATCTCCAGTTCCATCCATGTTGCTGCAAATGGCATTATTTTATTCTTTTTTATGGCTGAGTAGTATTCATTTTGTGTGTGTGTGTGTGTGTGTGTGTGTATACATACACACCATTTTATCCAGTCATCTGTCCAGGGACATTTGGGTTGCTTCCATGTCTTGACTGTTGTAAATATCACCGTTCATTTTGTTGACTTGGTACATTTGGCCCAATAGTCCCTACCGCCATACCCATTGAAATATTTTCATTTATTTATTTCTGATCATGAAACAGAATATACATTTGGTTTTAGTCCATTCCAACAATCTATTCATGAAACCTGCTTATTATATGTAGAACCAATGTGTCTACTACTACAATTTTATTTTTCTTGGACTAATTCTACCTGTTACTTTTTGTTTTAATGCTTATACCACCCTGGTTAATTATTTTGACTCCTATTAATATAAAGAGAAATTGGCTGAGACTTTATCAATGATGGCATATGAAATAGCAGGGAGAGATTGGCTCAATCTATTTTGAAAGATTGAAAGAGAGCCAGTAACCAAAGAAATTGGTTTTCCTCCAAGGAGACTGCACAACTGCAAAAATATCTCAGCTTAACTATAGGGTCTTATTCAAAATGAAAAATAACTTAGTATTATCTGGAAATATTTTCACTTATCATTTTTCCTTTTTCCCGAGCTAGTTATTTTGTGTATTTTGCTTTCAAAGATAATTATAATTAAGATGTCACTCTTTTTGCATGAATTCTTTTGCCGCTTCTTTTTCAAAGTCTCTAAGACTTAAGTTTTAGTTTAAAATACTTGCCCCCACCTCTTCTATGCAAAAAATATCTGAAAAAAACAATTAAAAAACAAGTGTTTTAATTGTTAATATTATTGTTATAATGCAGTTAAAGAAATAGCAAAATTTTTGCTCAGCCAAAATGACTCTCAATTTTAGTTGATCCAATTCTTATTTTTTTCTTCAGAAAATTACTGAGGTATAATAAAGCCTAATGAAAAAGAAGAAATGTTGATGTCAGCTATAGATACTTATTTGGATACCTCCTAACTTCACAATGTTAGGGAAGGGAATTGATGAGGCAGAGTGAGGAAATTATGTGAGAGTCATTCATTCCTTCAATTCATTCATTTGACAAATATTGAATCACCTACACGTTCCCAACACTGTTCTAGTCAGAATCTGGTAGATGTGTCTAGGGGTCTAGATGCCTCTGAACGCATCTGAGAATGAAACAAATATTCCTGCCTTTGAGGGGCTTACATTTTAGCAAGATGTGGTAATAGAATAATAAGTAAACTACATAGTAAGTTGAAATGTAATGTGGCCTACCCTGCTTCATGAAGAGGATGCTGTTAATAACTTGTGGCTAGATTTTAAATGTATCATCTCACAGTAAAAATTAGCATAGGGTAAGGAGCTGAAAGTTTAAATGAGGTAGTCAGGTTAAGCCTTGTTAAGAAGGTACATTTAAGACCTGAATTGCAGATAATAACTAATATAAAACAGATAAACAACAAGCTCATACTGCATAGCACAGGGAACTATATTCAATACATCCTAGTAACTTATGGTGAAAAAGAATATGAAAACAGATATATGTGTGTTCATATATGACTTAAGCTTTATGCTGTGTACTAGAAATTGATGCAACATTGTAAACTGACTATATTTCAATAAAACACACACACACACACACACACACACACACACACACACACACACACACACACACACACAAAGACCTGAAGGAGAGAGCCAGCCAGGCATCTACCTAAGGGAGGAGGTTTCCAAGCAAAAGGAGCCAGTGCGAAGGCCCTGAGGCTGAGGTGTACCTATAATTTGAAGAACAGCAAGAAGTTCAGTGTGGTTGGATTGGAATTGGGGTAGGTAGGGAGATCAAGGAGTGGTGAGAAAAGAAATGGGAGCAAATAATGGAAGGTCTTGTGGACCATCACCCATTGTAAGGACTTTGACTTTGTTTTGAGAGAAATTCAGACCCATCAAGGGTGTCAAGCAGAGGAGTGAAATGTTCCAAATTACATTTTTGCCGAATTACCCAGTGTGTCATATTAAGAATGAAGAGTAAGGGGACAAGGGAAGAAGCAGAGAGGCCAGTCGGGGCTACTGTAATATTCCATGCATGAGATGGTGGAGTGTTGGACCAGGGAGACAGCAGTGAAGGTGATAAGAAATGGTTGCAGTTTGGATATATTTTGAAGAAAGACTCTAAGATTTTCTCACAGATTGGATATGAGGCCTACAAGAAAGAATTCACAGCTTCTTGTATTATTGCCAGAATATTTGCTGACCCTCTACTGGGCCCATCCCTCTGGGAGAATTATCCCGTCATCCCATTGACATCAGGCTTGGACATGTCACTTTCTCTGGTCAACAAATCAGGAATGGAAAATAAGGTGCCCCTTTCAAGCAGAATCTTTAAATGCCACTATGTAGGACATCTTCTGTTCTTTGCCAGGAGAAAGTCAGTGTCCTTGATGGGGCTAATCTTTTAGTCTGGACGCTGGGGCAAAGAAGACATGAAACAGAGCCATTGCCCACTCCCCCCACCCCCTGCAGCTGCTGGTATGTAACACGAGCAAGTAGTAAACATTGGTTTGTCAGATGCTGAGGTGGTTGTTGTTGTTGTTGTTGTTGTTGTTGTTGTTGTTATTGTTACAGTAACATAATTCAGTGAAAGCTCAAGGATACAGATTCCTTGAAGGGTTTTGTCCTGAGCAACTGAAAAAGGATAGAATGTTCATTGACTGAGATGGAAAGATTATGGGAAGAGTAGGTTATGAAGGGAAGATAAGGAGTTTAGTTTGGAACATGTCAAGTTTGAGGTGTCTTTCAAAACACCCAGGTATGGCTTTTGAGCAAGTAATATTGAATATAATAACCTAAAGTTCATGGGAGAGGGCCAAGATAGAGATAAACATTGGGGGGTCACCAGTGTAAAGGTGGTAGATTTTAAGGTCATGGGATTGGTTGAGATCATCAAGGGAGTGACTGTATAGAGAAGGGAGGATGTCATGACTGACCTCATCGTGATTGTTTTCTTTTGGAGCCTCATTACAGTGAGCCTGAGAAGGAATGTCGGAAAAGAAATTTGCTACAGCAAAGACAGATAATTCTTTTGGGTTTTTCTCTAAGGGGGAGCCAAGAAATGGCCAATAACTGGAGTCAAAATTTGGATCAAGTGAGGGTTTTTCCAACAGGATAAAAAAAAATCAGGCAAATGTTTTTCTAGAATATTTGAACACAACCCTCTTATTTCCAATGGCCCACTTCTCAGTTTTAAAGAGTGGAAAGAAACTAGCATTTATTGTGCATTTAAAATATGCTGTACATGGTACTCATTATGTGGTACATTTAAAGATTCATTTACTCCTCACAACCACGTTGTGAAGTAACTGTGATCACTTTTCAGGGTCTCTGAAAAGTGAAGTGACTTAATTAATGTCTCACAACTAGTATGTGGTGGAGGGAAGATTCACTCCTTTGTCTTGCTTTTGACACAAGCCTGTGCTCTTTCCTCCATGGTAATTGCCTTCTAAAAAGCTAAGATGTTCTCTGAGGAGCAAATTGCATGAATGTTTCTTGTGTTGCTTCTCAACTAACAAATGGTATGAGAGAAATTGCTAATAGCTGGTGACTTCGTGTTTCTCACATGTCCGATGTTTACCATTGAGCTAAGTTCTGCTGCTGTTGACTCTAAATTATAAACGTTCCTTCTCAACCTGAAATGTGACTTTAAACTCACTATTTGTGCTATCTAGAAAGCTCCAAACACAGCAAATGTCAGGTGAAAATCAGTTCCTTCTTTGTCCAGGGCCAGGAAACCGGTTACCAAACAGATGGCTTTAAAGTTTGGTAAAAATTTCGTAAATTTATAGTGATAATTAAACATGAATGATGTAAAGCTTCAAAGTGGTGTCCTAGTACAAAAGCGACTTCTACTTCCGTTGGCTTGTGTATTTCCTGCCGCCCACAAGAAGCAGATGAACCAAGTGGCCACGGCTGGGCTCTTACAATATTAGCTTCTGTGATAGGAAGCTTTCAAAAAGTCTCTTAATAAACTGTGTAGCTGGAGGCCTAAACACTTATCCTGCATTGTCTTATTTTAAAAGATACAGCAATATGCAGTTTTTGTTGAAATATAAAGAAACATGTAAGGATATAAATTTGTACATTTTTGAAGGTTACAGTGACTTCTGTTTTTATATAAACAGTGATTTCTGGTGGCCTATGGCAGTTAGTGCATGGAAAGGATATCCAGGGTTTGTTAAAGTGGTGTGGTTCATTGCATAGGTTTGCCAAACTCTCAGTGGTCATGTTTCTGCCACCCACCCAGGGAAGTCCTGTCTGCAGTAGAAGGTAATGAGCTTGATCAATATGTAAAAACAAGCTGAGATGAGATAAGAGAGAGGTATTGAGTTCAATCCCCAGTTCGAATTCAAGATACCAGGTTTCTGAAACTCATCCTTAAATTCTGTAAGCATTAACTTTTCAAAAATCGCTCTGCTGTTCACTAGTTTTCGTACTTCAGGTATGATCCAGTGAAAATACTGACTGCTCAAATTACCGCTGTAGAGAAGTCTGGTTTAGTTTGGCGACTTAACTCAGGCTGCTATAACGAAATAGCATAGACTGGTGGCTTAAGCAACAGACATTTATTTCCCACATCTCTGGAGGCTGGGAAGGCCAGGACCAAGGTGCCAGCAGGGTTGGTGTCTGGTGAGGTATCTCTCCTTGGGCTGCAAATGGCTGCCCTCCCACCACGTCCTCATAGGGTGGAGAGTGACAAAGATCTGGTCTCTTCCTCTTCTTATAAGTACACAAATCCCAAGACAGGTGCCTCCCTCATGATCTCATCTAAACCCCATCACCTCCTGAAGCCCTCACCTCCAAATACTATCACTTTGGGGGTTAGGGATTCAACATTTGAACTTTGGTGGGGACACAAACATTCTTTAACACTTGGAAAGAGACTCTGTAGTAAAATGGAGGAGGATAAAAAGAGCAAGAAGGAAGGAATAAATAAACAGAGAAGAAGGAATTTAAAAAGATAAAAACTTCTGTTCTCCTCAGAAATTTCCCCTGCCCATCCCATTGGTCAGTAAATGCTCTCTCTTTCTCTTCTGTCTCACCTATTTTAAATTGGGTTCCTTTCATTGTTGCTGGTTCACTATTTTTGAAGGTGTTACAAAGATCATTCCACTGCATGGGATTCTGTAATTAAAGAATTAGGGATATATTTTGAATGTGAATTTCTCTAACTCAGTAATTTAAGCAGTGTCCTCATCCAGTGATTCCCTCTCAGCAAGTGTCATAAACTCCCACTGTGATCTCTGCCCTTCCTTGGAGAAACATGAGGAAGACATCATACTGTAAACTCCCAGAAAAGAGCTGATGAAAATTCAAAGTGAAATAAAAGGAAATATTAAAACGTAATCACTAAATGAAGACCTGAACTGTTGTACTTTCTAGGAAATGATGATTAAAGATGAAAGTGATGTAGGTATAGAAAAATGTAAACTTAGAGGGGAAAAAAAGCTTCATTTTCTAACAAGTAAAGTTAATTTTACATTCCATTTCAGTACAATCAGATTCTTTCTCCTGTATTTCTCTCATTAATTTTTTTTTCAGGTTAATGTCCTACTCTGTTTCATGAAGGGGATGTTATTAATAATTTGTGGTTGCATTATAAATGTATCATCTCAAAGTCTGGGATTTGATTAATGTTCTCTCCCAGGGTTAAGATCCTGCCAGCTGGTTTCTTGCTTAGGCAGAAGGAAAGTGAACTAAGAAAATGATGAATGAAGCAATGTAATTTTAAAAATGACTACATCATTTTGGTTTTAATTTGAGTTAAAAAAAAGAGAGAAAGAAAATTGGAAGTGTTGGAATATTTAGAAAAAAATAAGCAATAGATGAAATAAAATTCCAAACAAAATTAAAACATATAATCTAAGTTGATGGATGCAATTACAGAAAAAATTTAAAGATTATTCCTAGTTTGAAGAACACTTAGTAGAGTAGATGCTGATTTTTCAAAGCTTACATTTTCCTGATCCTGTAAAAACAGCAGAATGTCCTACTTGCTCATCATTTCTCTCCTTGTAGAGATGAAGTTAGCCATCCTTCGGCTGTAAATAAGTTCCACTGTGTCCCCACTCCCTTAAGGAAGGATGAATCAGACATCAGTAGCATTGCTTGGATGGAGAAAGGGGAGTGCAGGCCAGAGGAAAATGCTGCTTGACAGGAGGTTCTTTTCCTTCTCCAATATTACCAAGTCTCAGATTGTAAATTGCAGGCCCTAGCATCCTAAGGCTAGGGTGATGTGGTGGGAGAGGGTTTGTTTTTTTGCCCCACCAGGATGTGATATCCAGCTTTTACCCCTCACTAGTTATGTGAGCTTTGCAAATCCCTTACACTCTCTGAACGTCTATTACATTTTTCATAAAAATAAGGATAATATCTGCCCCCTCCCCCCATGCTATGCAGGTGTAAACAGGTGTGAGCTCCTTCGTGATACTCAGTGTGCTAGATGACTTCTTGACTTTGTAAATCGAATCTACCTCTGAGCTCCACTCCCCAAAGCCTCTAAGAGTCCACTGTAAAGACAATGAGGGTAGAGGCCACAGGTTATCAATCCCGTACTGTCACTGCTGGAGTTTATTTGGGTAGACGGCTCTAATCGTAGTAGAGACCACTGCTCTATGCCAGGGTGCTCAGAGGGGCCCTCACCGAAGCTCCCCAGAGATCCCTGAAGCTCCCATTCCAGAGGCTGTGCCCTTCTGTAGGACTTGCAACCTTCCCTTTCCTGTCCGCCAAAGTCCTAGGGAACCACATTCAAGGATTAGGCTCTTTTTCCATTAGCCCTTCAATATCATAGCTTCCCTCTCATCTGCTCAGGCTAATCAAAGTCTTTTAAAAAAGGAAAAGACCTGGTAATTCTTCACAGAGGGTGAGCAAAACACACATGCCCAAGACTTCAACCCCTCTCTCCAATTTGTGATTGCAGCAGAGGGAACAAGGTTGTTAATTTTTCAAGCAGGTCATTCAGTCACATTAACTTTAAGGAAAATTGATCTGTTGTGTAAGCTACAAAATTTTCCATACGTTTTCAACTACAATCTAGTGAGAATTAGGGTCATTTAAATCATACTTTAGTTTAGGTAGGCATTTTGCAGTAAGATAGAGGAAGGGAGGAAGAAAGAGAGGGAGAAAAGAAAGCAGGAAGAGAGAAAAAGAAGAGAAAGGAAAAAAAAGAAGACATAAGAAAAAGGTGAAATTTCTTTTCCCCTTAAAAATGTTCCATGACTGAGGGAAAATTAGTTCCTAAAAGTAAATGAGCCTGGTGATAATGTGGAGAAATCTGAACCTTCATGTATTGCTAGTGAGAATATAAAATGGTGTAGCTGTTGTGGAAAACAGTTTGGCAGTTCCTAAAAAAGTTAAACATAGTTACCATATAACGCAGTATTTCTAGGAGTTAAGGTATACCTCATTCCTAGGAGTAAGTTATATTCCTAAGAGACTGGAAACATGTCCACTTGTACATGAATATTCTTGGCAACATTATTCATAATAGATGAAAAGTGGAAACAACCAAATGTCTATCAACCGATGAACAGATAAACAAAACATGTGGTATGTCTGTGCAATGTTTTTACAATATGGAGTATTACTCACCCATATAAAGGAATGAAGTACAGATATGTTCTACAACATAGATGAAACTTAAAAATATTATGCTAAGTACAAGAAGCCATACATAAAAAGCCAAATATTATATGATTCTATTCATATGAAATGTCCAGAACAGGCAGATCCATAGAGACAGAAAGTAAATTATTGGTTGTCTAGCTGAGGGATGGAGGGAAAAAAAGAGTGACTGCTAATGAGTATGCAGTTTCTTTTTAGATGTACTGTAATTAAATAATGTAAAATGTACTAGAATTAAATAGTGGTGATATTCAAACAACCTTGTGAATATACTAAAAACCATTGAATCAAACACTTTAAAATAGTGAATTTTACAGTATGTGAATTGTAATTCAATTAAAAATAAAGAACTATATAGAACAGAGTAGCATCATTTCTTGAGATCCCATTAAATTTACAGAAGCCACACTGAGCAGGGACCTAAGCTAATCAGTTATCTATGACTAAACTTCTTGGAATCATCATGGAATCAGATATGTTCTGTCCTGATTCTCATAACAAAAGACAAGGTTGTGTCTTACTGTCTCCATTTTACAGATGAGAAAGGGAGGTGTCTCAGAGAGGATACGCCACTTGCTTGAGGTTTCTTGGCTGGGAACTAACTCTAGACTTGAGATTAATGGACTATCTTTGGGAACACCGCTTTTGTGAATTCCACCCAGGGCTTCCGCTGCCCCCTGCTGCTCTGTCCTTGAGCTCAGTAGGATCTCAATCACTGTGCCAAGAAGAGAGAGCTACAAGGCTGCTTGTACACCCGTTCCCCACCTCATGTACTCAGACCACCCTGCTGCACACCCCTAAGCTCAACTGCTTGCCAGAATTTCTGCTTTCAGGAAGTGACCTGTAGGAGAATTCTCAAGTCATGTTGCTATTTGGAGAGTGAAGTGCTGAGCAGACTAATTGTCATGATGGATTTGAGAATTAGCATCAAGGTTTTGTTTAAGGGTATGTGGAGCCAACATAATGCCTGGCAAAATTGCCTTTTGCTAATGAAAAGCATTATATGCTTCTGGGTAGTTTGGAAGACTGCAAATTATTTCCTTCCCTTTGAGGGGACTGACAAGTTAAAATAATTTCCTTGGTTTGCTGCATGTTAATAAAGTGCATTAACTGGGTGATGGGTCTCTAACTACTGAAGGATAATTTGAGCTGTGAGAAAAGCCACAGAGATGGAAACAAACTTGTGTCAATGGGGGCACTAATGAGGTGGAGACAAGTATATCTGGGGTTGGGAAATCTAAAGGCATGCTTTTCCAATAGCTTTTCCTCTGCTCAGATACCCGGTAATGGTACTGAACTTCGCATGTCTGTAATGACAGTCAGCTTCCAAGTATTACCTGTCCTCTTTCTGCACAATGCTGAGATTCTTGAGACTTCCTCAAGGAGAGGAAGGGGCTGAGTAGAAACAAGAAGGTTGGGTCAAGCAAAACATCCATGTTGATGGCTTAGGGAAAAGGAAATACAAAATAAGTTTTTTTGGTAACACGGGCAAAACAGGGTAGAGTAAAGCATGGATCTTAAATCATTCACTCATTAATTCATTGCCTATTGACTTATGCCTCAGATGCCCTTCTGGGCATTGGAGATGCAATTAACAAGACAGAACAAGACAGTGCCCTCAAGATTTCATGGTCTCCAACTATGTATTTAGAATTGGTTTGTTTTTAGAATTGTCCTAAAGTTAAACCTATATTTGGGTCTTCAATTAAGTGGATTTTTTTTTAAGCTGAGAATTTAGCTTTTTTCAATAAAATCTGGAGGCAGAAGCACTTGTCAAGTACTCTGAGGGAACCAGGAAGGGAGGGATTGTGCAAACAGATGCAACAAATGGAACATTCTGCACAAAGTCACAGAGGACTGGTGTGTCCGTGAGAAATGTTAAGCAGGTCCTTTTGGCTGATAAATGATGAGTGATAGGGAGACGTGGGTGACCCAGTTGGAAAGGTAAGAGTTGTAAACTATAAATGGATAAATAAACTCCCCCTTGGTGGAAAGGACAAATATGATGACTTTGCCTCCTGTGGGAGGAAAATTTTCTCTTAAAAGCACATCCCAAGACGTTACTAAAATTTACTTCCAAATTCACATTTATCCACCCACTTTTGGTTTTCAGTGATTGCAAGCTGGCTGTGAAATAGGTTTTGATGGGAGTAAATGAGTTGTGATTATAGAAACCCATCACTATAACAAAGCAAAGTAGTCGCTTATGGTCACAAGGATATACATACACACATATATATGTCTGTGCATGTGTGTATATGTATGTATGTGTATATGTGTGTATATATATTTATTTCCAACATAACATATATATATATATGCATTTTCCAACAAAGCATATAGCTTTTAGACTACAGTCTTTTACTTAAACAAAAAAGCCCACCATGGAGCTCAGGATAAAGTACAGATTACAAATAGAAATAACATGAAGGACATGCTCAGGGTACCTAGTGGTCTGTTGAGCACCTGGTGGTTACTGGAGATTCCATCCCTCATATTCTGCCACATCTCGTCCTAAGCAATAGTGAATGGCTGCCTTCCTGGATTTGTCTGACTGACTGACTTTTCTTCTGCTCTTTCTTATCCCTCCTACTCCAGAGGGAAGGCTTGAGACACTGGTCTTCTGAGTCCTAATCACACACTGGTGTACTTAGTCTCCTTTTTGACTCATTTCTGTCTCTTGTGAGTATGAATCTCAGTCCACAAGCCCAGGTTTGAATGAAATTTTAAATTAAGATGTTATTTACTCTGTGCTTATATAGGCCTGCAGTCAAGGGGGAATAAAACTTTCTCTAATGTGATCTCTTAAGGCAGCAGTGACAGCACATGGGGAGGGGACAACATGGAGCCATGAACACTTGCTCAGTTTCCAAAAGCTGGCAACAATCCACCTGTCCATCAGCTGATGAATGAGTAAGCAAAATATGGTTCATCCATACAATGTTGATGGTGTATTCACCCATGAAAAGGAATGGACTATGGAGACATGCTATAACATGGAGGAACCTTGAAAACATTATGCAAAATGAAAAAAAGAAGCCGGTCACAGAGATCTTATATTGTTTGGTTATATTTAAATGAAATATCCAGAATAGGCGAATCTATATAGACAGAAAGTAGATTAGTGGTTGCCCAGGGCTGAGGGGATTGGGAAGGACTGCTGAGAGGTAAGGGGTTTCTTTTTAGGGTGATGAAAATGTTCTAAGATGGATTGTGGTGGTGGTTTCACAACTCACCTGTTTCATTAATGTTAATGTTCCATTGTCTTGAATTCCCGATAACTGGCTGCTCTTTCAATAAACCAGTTTCCTAAGATGAAAAACAATCTTTTTTCCAAGTATCTCTCAGAACAAATTGAGCCACTGGCTTTCTCCCTAGGCTCTTGAAGGGAGGGACCAACCTTTCCAAGTTACATCCATAGAGGTTACTCTGCGCGCTAAAGAGCCAACTTTAATTTGCTAATATCGCATGCCTCTGACAACACCTAGGTCATGGATCTGTGAATCCTGCACTTGGGAGAGATCCTAGAAACAATCCAGCCCAGTGGTTTTCAAATGTGTTCAGTAGAATGTAGAGCTTCAGAGCAGGGACCCCAGGGGCAACCATGGGAGGAAACTGGGTGGGGGGTTCTGCCTTGGGCTGAGCGGGCTCCCACCTCTGCTTCTGTTACCCTAAAAGGAAAAGGCAAAAGACCTCAGTTCTTGTCATACCTGAAAGATAAGATTACAGACGGGAGACGGTGCATTGTGTAGTGAAAGATTTTTAAAGGATTTATTTAGAAAAGGAAAAGTACACCTCCAAGAACAGGAGGCAGACTGATCCAAGAGTGGAAAACACAGAGGTCTTTGTCTGCCCTTTCTCTTATACCTTCGCTTAGAGATGGTCTTTTGATTGATTGATGGCTCTTGCCCCTGGAATGCTTAGTTATGTTTGACCCCTTTACATGTGTCCTTACCCATGGCGTACACAGAAAAACCCACCGTGGGAGGTGCCTAAACCACACTGTTAATTATATTACAATGAGCACTGGGCCCTCTCGAATTAGGTCCCTCTCTCTATCGCTCAGTTGTAGCTGTTGGGTTCTAACCGGTTTCTTGTTGGCATTCGTTTAGAAGTAAAGTCCGTTTATGCTGGAGATGGCAGCATAACACCATCTTCTGGACCATCCTCTCTCTCTTCCACCTGTCCGCCCAGTGCCGCCACTTTTCTAACTACCTAACATTTCAATCATCGGAGCCCTGATTTCGCCTATTGTGTAACATTGGGCTTCAGCAAGATTCTGTTTGAAGAATTCAGCAGCTAACAAATGGTTAAAGCTCCTCTGATTTCTAGTCCAATGGAAAATGGAAATGAGATCCAAGGAAAAGACTCAAAGTACACATACTTACCTGGTGACAGAGCCGAGTCTGGAATCATAGACTCCTAAGGATGGATAGGGTGAGTGGGATCACTTAATCAACCATGTGGGGCTTGATTTCTCAAGACTCTACCACTCCTGGCCAGTGAAGGCAAGAGAGCATGAGGGACAAGCATGTGGACCCCAGAGCCAAGTGGCCTGTGCTTGAACCCTGCCCCACCATGTGATCTTGAGCAAGAAACTCATCCCTGCCCAACCTTGCCTTCCTCGCATGTAAAATGGGGCTAACGGCAGTACCTCTTCCAGAGGATTTCATGAGATAATACTTAATGTTTGGCACATGTTTGGGGCCAAATAAATAGTAGCCATGGTTATGATTTGTCAGTACAGACTCTCTAGACACTTCAGTCTCCACAAGTTCACTGACTAAGAGGCATCACCCTTGTGAAGTGTTTGTCTCCATCTGCCTTAACTGAGAATCAGTTGGTTTCACCTGGTCTGTCTCTCCCATTCTGTACTCTTATTTGACCTAACTGTAAGATTTTTCATTTGTTTTAGTTCAGTTTCACCTATCTTTGGGGGTCGTTTATCTCAGAGTGTTGTATTATTTTTCAGTGCCGAGCGAAAAGGCCATGGCCAAATCTATTTGACAACTTGGTCCCATTAGGAATCTATCCTTGATCTTGGGGTTTCTGCTGGACTATGCATAAGGCTGCTTGTTGTTTGGTGGATGGTACTAAGTAACCCCCTATTTTTTTTTTTTTTTTTTTGGTCCATGCTTTAAATTGTGGCTTGGTGCTGACACTTAAAAAAAAAGTTTCGTTCCTGCTTTGCTCCTCTCATTTGAAGCTCAATTTCAAGGACTTTCCTTCTCTTCCTGCTTTATTTTCCAAATAAGACCTTACATCCCCCACACTCTCCTCTGCAAACTCCCAGCATGTAGCCACCTCTCTGCAGACCCCTTCTAAGCATGGCTCCCTTCAAGCTTAATACCTATGAACTTCCCCAGTGAGGCATGACCACACCTGCTCCCACCTGCTTGCCAGATTCTGTTCACTTAACGCTAGATATGTTTACTTAATATACAAAATTAAGTCATTGACCTACTAAAATGTGTCCACTATTTCTCCACTTTGAGGACTCTTTAGTGCTAATATTTAAAAATTTATTGATTTACAAGATAACACATATACCTTTGTGAAAACAGAAAATCATCCAATAAGACAAATGTATAGCCAGAGCTGTAATGCAAATTCCACAGACTTACATACCCATAGTTCAGTTGAGTTTTTTAAAATTAAAATGCAGATAAATCAATCTTAACTCACTCTGCTAATGATTTTAGTTAGTTATCCATGCCATTGAAAATGTGTTCATTAAAAGACTTAATGAGTTTCTTTTTTTAAAAAAAGGGCACCAATTGATGTCCTTAGCATCTTGATTATTTATTGACTTTGTTAGCTTTAGAGAAAGTTACATTTGGATCAATCATAAAGGGCAGGGCAGGTCATTCACATCCCTTATTTTAGAGATGGGAAAGTGACTCCCAGAGAGCATAAAATTCAGCCAGGATCACATAGCATTAAGCACTAGGGCTGAGATCAAGTCTTCTGTGTCTCAGTCAAGTCCCAGCAGATCCCATATCTCCATCCTAACCACCTAGGAAGCTGTTTAAAAACAGCAACAACAATAAGAAGAAGAAGCAGCAGAAAACAGATGCCTTGGCAAACTTCACATGTGCTGAATTAGAGGAGATCTGGAGTGGGGTTAGGGAATCAGTATTTTAGAACAGCTCCCCAGAGGGCTGTGATGCACACTCACATTTAGGGAAAACCAGTCAGGATGCTATCTAGAGCAGAACTCAGTACAAATATTGACCACAAACTTAAGAAAGACATGGATTATATAAAACTTCCCCACCACAGTTTTCTTGAGGGGAGAAAAGGTATACCCGAAGTCACTTTACCCACATTCAGCCAACTCCCCTAATTAAATGACCAAGAAAAATGCTTGAGTAGAATGAATGCAGAAAAATATATGAAGAAACCGACTGCAAGGATTTTGGCTGGACTTACCCAAGAACTCAGCATAGAAAATGGCACAGTAAGCTCCCAAAACATTAATTTCAAAAGCACTGCATCTGCCAGTGTCTGTGGTCCAGTAACCCAGTCAAGGTTTGAGCAGTTAGCCCTGCTTCTCACGCCATGAGTGGTAGCTGCTGAGTTACCTCCTCCTGACCCTTCCTTCACTTTCCCTTTCTCTTGTCAGTTCTTTTCAGTGAAATGAACACCAAAGCAGAATAAATGCTCTCTTGCTGCCTAATCTTAAGTCTTGATTACCTGTTTGGACCGTATTCATCCAGGATGCAACTCAAACTATAAATCATGTTACGATTGCTGGGTGACATGATGTTTCACTATTGTCCATCTAATTTCTGACCAAGGTCAAATATTGTCAACTGTTACCACTGCAGATTATCACTATCAATCTTGCAGAGCACAGTGTGTTAAAATGTAGAAGAAATTGGAAGGTGTTTGTTGAAATAGGTGATTCTTAAAACATAAAAATGATAATGTAGATCATTTTACCATCTTTATTAGAATCATTTAAAAGAGAAATGGAAGAGAATATGAAGGGGATTTGGGAGTTGTCTTAATTCATTCAGGCTGCTGTAACAAATTACCATAGATAGCGTGGCTTATAGACAAAAACCCTTTATTTCTCACAGTTCTGGAGATTGGGAAGTCCAAGGTCAAGGTGCCAGCAGATTCAGTGTCTGGCGAAAGCCCTTTTCCTCGTTCACAGACAGCTGTCTTTTTGCTGTGTTCTCACACGGCAGAAAGGGAAAAGGGAATTCTTTGGAGCCTCTCTTATAAGGGAACTGATCCCACTCATGAGGGGTCTACCCTCATGACCTAATCACTTTCCAAAGGCCCCACTTCCAAATACCACCACATTGGAGTTTAGGTTTCAGCATGAATTTGGGGGAGACATAAAGCATTCAGTCTATAGCAGGAGTGTTCAGTGTTATTATTTTTTGAAGTATTCACTAGATTAAACCCCCAATAGTGAGTGAATGGGTGGGAAAACGTCAATGCATTTTACATTTCTGCCTCTTAAATGTAATTACCATTAACATGTGATTGTCCTTGCAACAGAAAGGTGAATGCATATCATAGTGAAATTCTGCACATGTTGGTAATGACATTTTTTTCAATGTTTGAGAGGCTTTTTTTTTGTCTTTTTACTATTAAAGCTGAAAGTAACTTTGAAAAAGTTAACCACCCCCTAATTTTACAATTCAAGAAAAGAATCTAAGCGCCTGAGAAGTTAAGTGTCTTACTCAAGGAATATGAATTTCTGGCAGACTGATTCATAATTTAGCCTTTGGTTCCTCCTACTGATGAAGTCTCTGTAGGAAAAAGGAAAGAACTTAAAGCTTTGAAATTCTGTCAAATGTTTGTTTATAAGACAGGAATATTTTTTTGACAGCACCTGCAAGTTTATTTTTCTCTCTTTATTTTTCAAAATAATATATTAAACATTTCTTTATTTTGCAACTGGGCCAGCTAGAATGAACAGATGTTTAGCAGTCTTTGAATATTACAGTATAGTCCCTAATCAGCTTTGAAGGTGAGACTCTGTTGACTTCACTATTTTCTCTTCATGCAAGTATTAAAATGACAGAGCATGAATAATTACTATTGGTGTAGACTGAGCACTGTTAGTAGAGACTTAGAGCATAAAATTCACGGTGATGACCTACTGTTTCCGCTGAAGAAAATTACATGCATGCCAAGTGAAACCAAGGTCATTTGAGCTTCGATATGCATTTACACACAAAGCAAGGTGGTGGTGAAGAAGGAGGCCTAATCCATCCAAAAGGACCTAAGGTATCAATTTCTATCCATGCCAAGGGAGAGAGTGTGGGTATCATAAGGTTCTGCAGAGGTCAAATAATGTATTGTGCAGCTTGGCTGGGTATGAAATCAGATGCCCTCTGGTTATTGGGTCATGCTATCAAAGGCTTTTAGTTACTCTCCCTTCCTCAACTGCCTCATACAGTAATGAATGTTTACTGGTTTCTTAAGGCCTTTGGGGGAAAATAATTTATGTTTTCTTCCTGTAAGTGGCTCTGCAGTGCTCTGATCATTCCTCCTCAGAGATTTGTTTTTTCTTCTCAGCTTTACTGAAGTTTAGTCAACAAAACTGTAAGATATTTAAAGTTTACAAAAAGACGATTTGATGTACATATGCATCATGAAAAGATTCCCACCATCAAGCTAATTATCTATCGTATTTACTTTTTTTTGTTTTTGTTTTGGTGAGAACATTTACATTCTACTCTCAGCAGATTTCAATTTTACAGTATGGTGTTATCACTACAGTCACCGTGTTAAATATTAGATCCTCTGATCTTATTCATTATAAAACTGAAAATTTGTACCCTCTTACTCACTTCTCCCTATTTCCTCCACCTTCCAGGATCTGGCAACCACTTTCCTACTCTGTTTCTATGTGTTGGACATTTTCCCTTTTTTAAGATTCACATATAAGTGATACCATGTAGAATTTGTTTTTCTCTGCCTGGCTTGTTTCTCTTAGCTTAATGGCCTCCAACTTCATTCATGTTGTTGCAAATGGAAAGATTTTCCTTATTTTTTAAGGCTGGAGTTTTGCTGGATCATATGGTAGTTTTATTTTTAATCTCATGAGGAACCTCTGTATTATTTTCCATAGTGACTGCATCAGTTTACGTTCCCACCAACAGTGCCCCAGTGTTCCCTTTTCTCCACATCCTCACCAAGATTTATTATCTCTAGTCTTCTTGATGATAGCATTCTAACAGGTATGAGGTGATATCTTATTGTGGTTTTGATTTGCATTTCCCTGACGTTTATTGCTGCTGAGCACCTTTTTGTGTACATGTTGGCCATTTGTACATTTTCTTTGGAAAAATGTCTATTCAGTTCCTTTGCCCATTTTAAAATTGGGCTGTTTTTTCACTTGAGTTGTGTAAGTTCCTTGTATGTTTTGGATTTAACCCCTATTGGATGTATGATTAGTAAATACTCTCCCTTTCCTTAGGTTGCCTTTTTATTCTGTTGACGGATTCCTTTGATGTGTGGAAGCTTCTCAGTGTGATGTTGTCCCACTTGTTTATTTTTGCTTTTGTTGCCTTTGCTTTTGGTGTCAAATAAGAAAAAATCATTGTCAAGACCAATGTCAGGGAGAATATTCCCTATGTTTTCTTCTAGAATTATTATGGCTGAAGATTATGTTCAAGTCTTTAATCCGTTTGCAGTTGATTTTCATGTATAGTCCAGATTTATTCTTTTTCATGTGGATATCCAGTTTTCTCAATACTGTTTATTGAAGAGATAATACTTTACTCATTGTATATTCTTGGATCCTTGGTCAAAAATTAATTGACCATATATGCATGGGTTTATTTCCAAGTTCTCTATTCTGTTCCATTGATCAATGTGTCTGTTTTTATGCCAGTGCCATATTGCCATATTGTTATGATTGCTATAGCTTTGTAATATAGTTTAAAACCAGGAGCTGTGATGCCTCTGTCTTTTTCCTTCTTTCAAAGCAAAGACTTGCCTTGACTATTAGGGATTATTTGAGGTTCTATTCAAATTTTAGAATAGTATTTTCCATTTCTGTGAAAAATGCCACTGGAATTTTGATAGGGATTGCAGTGAATCTGTAGATTGAAGTAGGTAATATGGACATTTAAAAAATGCTAATTTTTCCAACCCATACCATGGTGTATCTTTTCATTTATTTGTGTCTTTTCCAGTTTCTTTAATCAATATCTTATAGTTTTCAGTACACAGATCTTTCACCTAGTTGGTTAAATTTATTCCTAAGTATTTTATCCTTTTTGATGCTTTTGTAAGTGGGATAGTTTTCTTAATTTCTCTTTAGTATATAGTTACTTGTTAGTTTATAGAAATTCAACTAATTTTTGTATATTTATTTTGTATCTTGACTTTACTGAATGCATGCATTAGTTCTAATAGTTTTTTTGATGGAATCTTTGAATTTTTGGCAGATAGAATTTAAGTCATGGTTAAGACAGGGTTAACCTACTGCCAGCCCCACTGAAGCACCCCTGTGGGTGACAGAGCTACTTCAGGATTTGTCATCTGGCACCCAGAGATACTCCCAACTGGGAAAAACCATGTGCAATGAGGGTGCCTGCCCCCACTCTAGAGGGAAATTGCACCTCCCACATTTTAAGGGCTGCCTATGATTACCTATACGCAAAATACACATATTTCACAAGTCAATAGTAAACTCACAATTCAGGTAGGGCAGCAAATCCTATGTATGGTCCACCTTACTTCATGCTTTCAGTTTCTAATTGAAAGAAATTTGATGGTAATAAGAGTCAAAAAGGCACATATATGAGTTACTTTATAAGAGAGACATTGTAAGCTTTAACATGGATTTTTATATTTAAAAATACTGCCGCTCAATTTTGTAGTATCTCCTATAATTTAAAATGTGTATATTTTAATACTCGAACACTCTACTTCTCATTCATTCTCAGACACCAGGAGGCACTTACAATGTTGCTCACTGCAACATTGTCCATAGTAGTTAACAATGGAGAACAATAGAAATGTCTATCAATAAGAGGGTGATTATATCAACTATGGTATAGCCATACAAAAGAAATGAGATAGATCTGTATGAACTGATACACAAAAATCTTCGAGGCATACTCTTGAGCGAAAATAGCAAATTATAAACCTATACAATAACTATAAAACAGTATGATAACTTTCTTTAAAAACTATGCCACATGTTTTACATATACATATATAAGCATATAAACCCACAAAAGATTCAGATGGCTAAATGTCAAATTGATAAAGTGGATATCTCTGGTGGATGTGGTTAGCAGTCAGTTAGAACTTTAGTCTTTTCATGTTTTAACTTTCCAAGAAAATGTGGCAGGCAGAATTCTAAGATGGCCCCTGAGATCCCCACCCTCTAGTGTACACATCTTGCTTAATCCCTGGGACTATGAATTTGATGGATTTTATCCCTGTGATTAGATTATATTTCATGGCATAGTTGATTAAGAAAGGGAGATTTTTTTTCAGGAAGACCTGACCTGGTCCAAGAGCCTTTTAAATCTGGGTCTAGAGGTCAGAGGCAGAAAAAATCAAAGATTTAAAGCATGAGGGGCTATTCCATGCTTGAGAAATTCTGCATTGTTGAAGAAGGCTGCATGTCATGGGATGCAGGCAGCCTTTAGAATCTTGGCCTCTCGCTGACAGCCAGCAAGGAAATAGGAACCTCGGTCTTAAAACTGCAAGGAACTAAAGTCTGAACCAAAGATACGGGTTTAGAAGAGGAACCTGGGCTCTTGATGAAGTAAGCAGCCTGGCCCACACCTTGACTTGAGCCTTGTGATACCCTGAGCATTGAAATGTATGTAATTCATTACTTAAACATTCCACTTCTCATCAAATCTCAGACACCAGGAGAACCTAGCCATGCCATACCCAGACTTCTGAATGCAGAAACTGAGATTATAAATGGATGTTGTTTTTAAGCCACTATGTTGGTAGTAATTTGTTATGCAGCAGTAGAAAACAAACATAAATGTACTTGAGTATCAGTTTAAATAAAAATAATTTGATGTTACAATAATAATTAAAGTTTAATTATCCTTAATAACTTTCTTAGTAGGTCATGAAGATTCTTTGCACTTATAAAATGAATCTTGGGAGCTGTGTGTTATTTGTCCAAGAAGAGAGTAGAAGGCATATGTTTATGAATCAGTTTTAGGCTGTTAGGAAGAGCCTTCTAGCCCAGCAGTGAATAGTGGACCTACCTTTTGAGAACTGGCACCACTGGCACCTTAGAAGTCATCTGGTCTAGTTCCCCAGAGGCTGGTTCTAATTTATAAGTGGTGTGAACATCCTCAGTGTTGACAGGGAACTCACTGCTCCACAAAGGACCTCATTATTTTTCAGATAGCTCTAATTACTGTAAAGTTCTCTCCTAAAAATCTATCTTGTCATATTCACTTTGGGTCCCAGCTTTGGCCCTTCAGATCCATGGAGCTCTCTTATAAGTGATGGTCCAAAAACTCTCTAAGACCTTGCTCATGTCCCTGTGAACATTTTCATATGGTCTTCTTTACTATTCCTCAGGATAAAAGAACAAAGCAAAACACACCAAAATACTGCTTCTTCAGAACTGTCACTCTTGTTGGGCAGGTAGCCATAATTTACAAGTTGAACATGAATTTCTCGGGGTCATCCCTCAGTGGAAAGCCACGTTTCCCAAGTGTTCAGGGAAGATGAGCATCAAAGTCATCATGTGGCTGAAAGGTTTATGAATCATTCATGTACTTTCTGTGCCATCAGAATGGGGAAAGCAAGGGTTCATCCAAAATAAGTAAGAACAAGACAAGGTAGAATAAGATGCCCACTCTAGCAGATATTTTACATTTGACTGCACAGGCACATGATTTTGTGGCCACAGCCATAGCATAGAGCAGAATCAAAGTATCTCAGAAATGAAAGAAACTAGAAGCTTTCTTAATCCAGTTATCTTCCCAATACTTTAATTCATTTAAAAACAACCCCAGAATTTCTTGAATACATCTGGTGACAGGGAACTTGCTACCTGATGAGGCATCCAGGTGTATTAACACTTTCTTTTAACAGTTAGAAACATTTTATTAATTGATTTGAAATCTGTGTTCTTTTAACATTTTAAAATTTATGATCCCAGTTCTGTCCTGAATCTAAACATAGATGTGTCCAATCCATCTTCCTTTCAGATACATAAAGGAAACTGTCACATCCTCTTAAATCTCCTGTTCTCCACCTGAACATCTCCAGTTCTTTTACATTTAATCAAAGAGCCTAAGGTGATAAGATGTTTTATTTTGTGTGTGTGTGTGTGTGTGTGTGTGTGTGTGTGTGTGGCCATTTTCACATTGTCTCTTAACTGAACTTGTAACCAGCAAAGAACCCTGGTCCTTTAGGTCTGAGCTGATAAGAGGATGCATTGAGTTTCCTTGGCCCCCTGGTTTGCTGCAGACAGCCAGGTAGACGTGCAAGCTGTTTAGTGTTAGCAGTTATCAACCAATCCAAAGACATTTAAGTGACAGTCATTTCATTTCCTTCCCAATTCTTGTGTGGACCTCAGGGTCTACCTCACTACCTTCAGAACCTAGAGTTCTGGTTTCTAGGACTTCTAGAAGTTTTAGTCCATAGCACAAGACTCACATTCGATAACATATATCTAAATATAAATTTCTAGACATATACTTAATATCTAAATGTCTAACTGTGTGTATTTAATCACAAATGGTAGAATATAATACTCCCTGTTCTGAAGTTTACTTTTTTAGTTTAACTGTGCATTCTAAGATCTCTTAATCTCAGAACATACAAAGCTTCTTTGTTCTTTTTAATGTGTGCATAATATTCTGTTGCCTAGATGTGCTCTAATCATTTAATGCATCCCTTCTGATGGACTTTTAGGCTATTTCCTTTTTAAAAAAATCTTACAGTTATAAATAGCACTGCAAAAATACCTTTTTTTCCAATGAATTTTCACACAGGAACAAGGATATGTCTAGAACATTAGTTCTCAAACTTGAGCATGTACAGAATCATCTGGAGGGCTTGTGAAGACAGAGGAGGCTGGGCTCTACTCCCTGAATTTCTGATTCAGGTGGTCTAGGTTGTGACCCAAGACATTACTTTGCTCATGAGTGCTCAGGTGTTGATGGTGCTACTGCTCTGGGGAACCACGATTTGAGAACCACTGCTCTAGGAGATCCAGAAGTGAAATTGCCTCATCAAAGTCTCTGCTTAAATTCTCTTTATCCCTGTCTCCTAGTGCTTGGCTTAAATGTGAAGTAGGAGCACCAGGTGGCTCCAGGTTAAAGAGGGCTGTGAATGAGACTACCTCTGCCTTGCCCTGTGGTGGGGTAGGAGAGGAGGGCAGAGTAACCAGAAGCACAAGTCCTGGACACTTGTGGCGGTTCTAAAGCTTTATTATCCTTCAGGGCTTTAGTTCTACCATCTGAGATGTCAGATAGGGCACCACTGCAGGCAAGCTCTTGAAAGCTGTCATTCAGTCTTTAATCATCTCCCTGTCTGCATGTATGGGACAGGAAAACAACACCAGGCACCTTTGTTTACTCTGGGCTCAGGGGCTCCCTGCACAGCCAATAGAGTTATAATGTAGATTTATATCTGGGGAAATGGATGGTTTCATTGCTGTGAAGACAGGGTGTCCATCCAAGTGCTCTCCTTAATTTTCCATGACCCTATATGTCACCAGGTCCCACGATACCTTTCTTCCCTTTTCTCCAACCTGGGTCTTGGGTGTGGGGAAAGAATTTGTTGGACTTATTTGTTGAATTTATTGCTGGGCATGCAATAGTGCTCTGGAATGGCTATGTGTAAATGCCTCCATTTTACAGATTTGGAAACTGAGGCTGAGAGTGGGAGGCTAATGAATGGCAGAGCCCATGTTCAGTCAGTTGTAGAGCCTATAAAATGTGCTGTCTGTTCTTCACCTCCTCTCACATAGCAGTGGTAAAGTTCAAAGTGAGTGTTTAGGGTTAAATGCAGCATTTATGATTGTTGAGTCTGCAGTGTCAGTTGCACTTGGCACAGCTGAGGTGAGCTCCTCAGTGTCTCTCCTCACTTCCTCCGGTGTGACTCTGAGTCAGGGCCATGTCACTGAGGCTTGTCATAGTGACTAGTATGCCACTCTCAGAAAGAAGAGAATGTTCAGATCATGATGGACCCTCTGTTTCAGTGCTTCTGCTTCTGTTTCCTAAAGGAAGGGAACCAAGGCGGGTGAAGAGGGCGGAGGGAATATTAGACTGAGGTACAGTCAGAGCTTGCCCTTAGCTCAGACTCAGCCCTACAATTTACTAGTCCTAAGGCCTTGGGCCCTGGGAGCTGTGTGGTGCTTCTTTTCTGTAAAGGGCTGCCAACCCAAAAGGCAGTGTCCCCTGATGCAGGGTTTCCCAATTTTCCTGATAAGATCATTAAACATTCAGATTCCTGGGTTCTTCCCCTAGAAAATCTTGGTCAGAAGATGGGAGGTCGGGGCCAGGAATGAGGCTGGCCAGAATCAATCATGCAGAGCGCCCCACTGAGCCAGGAGCACCCTGTCAACCTCAGAGTTATGTAATCCAATAGAAGAGTGGGTCTCGTCCACTGCACATCACTCAGGAACAGAGACGGTCATCATTCAAGGCCCTCAACACCCTCCTACCCTCAACTCCCAGGTAGCCTGACACTTGCCAAAGGCCAAGTATTTTCTTGGGCTTATTACTGCAGAACTCAAACATCTTCAGGAAATAACTGAATAGACCTTTAGACCAGGAATAGTGCTTGTCCAACTGGCTAACTGGGAATTTTGAGACATATGGGTCTCCCTGGAGAAGAAGGGAGCCTGGAACTAGGGTGGAGGTCCTGAACAGGACAAGCTTTTATTTCGTGACCTTGTTGAGGACTGGCCCCTTGTGTTAAATTTTTTTAAAAAAGCGAAAAATCCCCTATTGTTGGTAGGAAATTATAATAATAAAAATGATTTCTAACATTTATTGAGTGCTTAGTCATTGCTGAAATTGATTTCCACAAGATGGAGGACAGTTTTAACTATCAAAATTAATGCCTTATTTCTCATTTTCACTGATGATGCCTCCAGGGGCACATGGCTTTTTGCACCAGTAGAAACAACCGGCCTTGGTCTTTACCTTCTCCGGACCAGCCTGGCTTTAATTTTCCTGCACAGAATTTGCTGTGTTCTCTGGTTTAATGGCAAAGGCTTCAGGAAGGAATCTCTCCAGGGCATGACCTGTCTATCATCTGCTCATTCTTAGAAAACAAAAGACAAAAAACCAACAAAGATACCCAAATGCAATCATTGCATTGTGTTGCAGATGCCAAGTGAATAGCACTTGACAGCAGATCAGGGTTTAAGAGAAAGAATGGCTACATTAGGAAATCACTTGTCTGACCTGTGGTTCTTGCTGTCACCTCAGGAATGGAAATGGGAATGAATCACAAGAATTCTGACACCCTTGGGGTAATAATTTTTGTCTTGTGTCTGCCTCCCATGGGCACTGCTTCTATATGGGCTGCCTGGAGGTGAGAGGTGGCTCCATTTGGATGTAGTTAACAGCATCAGACTGAGTAACTATTTGAAAATCTGTGTTTGGGTATTAAGCCTCAGAAATTTATTTTGAAATGAAATGTGAAGTACAAATAAGTTATAAATAAAGTGGAAGAGGACTTAAGTAATAAAAAATAAAAAAGGAAAGAGTTTCTATAAATGACATGGAAATGAATGGTCCTTCTTCCATGGAGGGCTGGGGAGAATACTCCTGGGAAGATGGTAGTTCTCAGACTACTACTCTGTGGTTGGTTGCAGCTGAATTTCTTAATGAAATAAGAAACTTGAGAGAATAAAAATTAAAAGAGCTCCACGTGGTTGTTAAATGTGACCTCAGGGGTCTGAAGATGAAATAAAACTAGCCAAGTTCTGCTTGACTCCAGTTTTGAAGAATGACAGGAAGGCCAGGACCAATTTAGTTAGGGAGAAATGAAGGTTCAGATAGGGATGATTTCTGTTGAATATTCTGCCCTAAATAAATTCAGATCTCCTCATCTGAAGAGATGACTCTGCAAGGCACAGAGAGAACTTGGCAATCAGAAGCATTTTCTTTGAGCAAATTTTTGGACCAGAAGACATGTAAAAAGTCTGTGTCTCAGCCTGTTCCAGCTGATAGAACAAAATAACACAGACTGGGTGGCTTATGAAAAACAGAAGTTTATTTCTCACAGTTTTGGAGACTGGAAGTCTGAGATCAAAGTGCCAGTATGATCAGGTGAGGACCCTCTTCATGGTCGCAGACTTCTTGTCGTCTCACATGGTAGAAGAGGCTAGGGAACTACTAATACCATCACCTTTGGGGGTTAAAATTTCAACGTATGAATTTTAGGGGAACACAAACATTCAAAGCATAGCAGACTGAAAGGAAGAAAATTTTTTCTTTAAAGAAAGGATAAGGTATTTCCTTTTAATGAGCTTGAGGTCTCTCCAAAGCAAAATTCTGGAATAAAATATCAAACAGATGATTCAAGCAATGATATGATCACTTACAGTTGATATGGAATTACCAAAAGTGAAGTATACTGTACTAAACCAAGCCCCTATCTTGATAGGGTTATTAGAGCCATAAAATCAGAGAATGCTTCAACGTAGCATGTCTGGATGTTAATGAGATGACTGACGACGGCTTTCTTGCTCTCCTGGTGGAGGAGACAAAGGATAGAGTCTGTGTTACAGTTATGTGAAATTTATTATTGATTGACCAATAATGACAAACTTGGAGATAAGTCTCTAGTGATTTGCCACATGACTCGGGCCTCATCCCTGCCTGAGTCATCATTTTACTAATGATTTGGCAAAATATATTAATGGAAGACCAGTCAGATATCAGTGGGGTAGGAATCTGGAAGATCACTTAAAAGAGCCTCTGGGAGGTGATTAGGTCCTAAGGGCAGACACCTCATGAATGAGATGAATACCCTTTTAAAAGAGGCTCCATAGAGCTCCCTCATGAGGATACAATAAGTCTGCAGTCCAGAACAGGGCCCTCACCTAACCATGCTAGCACCCCAATCTCAGACTTCCAGCCTCCAGACTGTGAAAAATAAATCTCACAGTTGTTTCTTAGCTGCCAGTTCTGTTACAGCAGCCCAAGTGGCCTAAGATAGTATACAGTTTTGTCAGGAAACAAAACTGTCTTCTCATCAATGCTTGCTTCATTCTGTGTCTCTTCTAATAACTAGAGCCTGTCTGTATTTTTGTCTAACGTGGTTAAATTGAAGATCAAATAAACTGACTTTCACAAATTTAAAAACAATTTTTAAACATCAGAATCAAAGCTCTTTTTCATCATAAAATTCACAATGAAATGTGGCCCCTGTTACAAGTTTACTCCAAGAGGGATTTTCCGGTGCCAGGTGGTCCCAGGGAACGTGGATATTCAAACACCATTTAAAAACGGCATAACACAAAGAGGTGCCACATCAGTAGGGCAGCTCTCACGTGATATTGCTTCCATTTTTGGCTCCACATGGCTCAGCAGACAGTGCCTGTCTTTTTGTCAGACCTGGAGTTGTCTCTCCTTCCAGAAGAACCGCTAGTGTAGATACCTCTTTTGATGATCAGAAATTGCTTCCTGTCTCTTAAAAGTTGAAGCAGAAGATGTTTCTTTAAAGCACGGAATCTGCTAGCATCCAAGTTCCACAAACATGTTTAGACAAAGAGGAATTTCTCATAGAACACTCTTCTCCTTTGATTTTTTTTACTAAGGAAATGCTCTTCTAGTGAAGGCAGAGATGCGAGAAGTCCTAGTACTAAATGTCTTTTTTCTGATGTTGCGTCTAGTATGTTCTTATTTGTCTAGAGTGTGCAATTTGTATGAAAAGAGAAAGATTTATGCATGAAGTAACAGATAACAGAGCAAGACGATGAGTGGTTAAGAATGGATATGAATAGTGTGAACACTTTACTTACTTCATTCTCCAACTGGTTTCAGAAAGAGAATGATCCAGGCTGAGTTTAGCCAAGCCTCAGAAAATGAAGGGGATCATTTGAGGCTGAAGTGGTTAAGGAAGGCTTTTGGGAGGAGGTGCCATGTGATTTGTGTCCTCTTGTTTGGGTGGGATTTCCTGGAGGTGTGTGTGAAGAATGAGAAGGGCAATCCAGGGAGAGACAGCACTGTGGACACAGGTAAGGTGGTGAAATGACTCTCCATGGATGTAGGAAGTCATCACATGGTGGGAGTAGAACAGATATCCAGTTATACGGAGTAAAACAATATCCAGTTGTTTAGGAAGAATAGGAATTAGATTATGAAAAACCTTCAATGTCTAGGTAGTGTTTGTCCCTGGAGTCACAGGCCATTGAAACCACTGAAGTTTTCCCAGCAAAGAGTGACAGAAAATGGAGTCTAGCCCTGGTTGAATAACACATCCCTGTGGCATTTATCCTGCACAGGAACGTATCATCACTGTATATTCTCTTCCTGTCTTATAGGCAGACTCAAAGGCCTTCTGTGATTTTAAGTTTATCCCACTGAATGCACACTCTTCCAGCCAAGTCCTTGGTCTCCCTCTCTCCCTTGATTCCCCTACCCCTGTTTTCTCACTCTTTCTCTTGTCTTGGCCCTACTCGTGTGCACCCACCTTTCCCTCCTCTGTCTTATTTCCTATTATTCGGAGCCCATGGTCATCTGGCTCAGCAAGGGCTGGATAAGCTTCTTTAACTGAACAGTATATTTCACATTTTTGTATCACAGTGGGACTCTTTGTGGCTTTCTTTATTTCTCTACACAGAGAGTGTACAGTGACTTTGCAAATACATTCCACACTTAAGAAATAAAAGCAATAAAAGCATCAGTAAAGTAACAGGGAGGGCTGGCTTCAGGACTCCCAAGGGCATTTGTACTGACCCCGTTTTTGCTACCTTCTGAAGAAACACCAATTGCAATTACTCTCTGCCTAACTTTATCCCATAAATTTTAGCACATAAATTCTTATGGTTATAGAATTTTTCTTCTAGGTTTAGTACTATAAATTGTTGGTTGTAGAAAATCCAGGAAAGAAGATACGAGTTTGAAAAAGTTGTTTGATGTCTGAAAGCATTAGCTTGGTGAAGGTGAACTAGAGCAAGTTATTTTATTCTACTGTCTTTAGTCGTGTTCAGTTAGGACTCAGGATGCCACCGGGAGTGCCAGACTAAGTTGCAGTTCCAGAAGCAGGGGAATGGGTGGCAGTGGTATTTTGGGGTTGACAAAAATAGCAACAAAAATGAAGAGACCTTCATGCAAATCTGTGCATCATTCTTGAATATAAGGTTTTCATAATACTTGAGAACTCATGAAACTTCTTGAAACAATTGGTGATTAGTGATGATCTTATGGTTAAAAAACAGTAAGTTCTGATATGCTCAGATCTTATCCAACAAGACTTCATTTATCGGGTAACCCTGAAATAAAAATAAAGACATAAATTTACTTTCCTGATACCTAAAACTGTCGTTAACTTTATTATAACCATGTTTGAGGAAAAGACTTTGAAAACACTTGCAAAATGCCATGACTTCTAAGTGAAATCGATTAGTTAGAATGTGTATGTATGAAAGTTATGGAAAATCCGTATTGTCTTTTTTGGGGGGAGATAATTAGGTTTATTTATTTCTTTATTTAAAAGAAATTTAATGGAGGTACTGGGGATTGAACCCAGGACCTTGTGTATGCTAAGCACACACGCTACCACTGAGCCATACCCTTCCCCATATTGTCTTAAATAGTGATAGGAATGTATGGTTCTTATAAATGAAAACGCTAAAGTATGGGCACATCAAACAGGAATTGAGCCAATGGCTCAGTGATATCACAAGCACCCAGTGCTTCTCTGTGTTTTCTATGGTGTTGGCTTGAGGCCAGCTTGCTTCATGAACGCAGGTGGCTACCAGGAAATTGTGGGGATGGGTGCTGCCTTATTTTCTCCAATAGGAAACAAGAAAGTCGCTTTCCACAACTATCTAACAAAGTGCTGAGTTCAGTCTGAGTAGACTCATAGGTCAAGTCTGCCCATCCAGATGCCATCCTGGGGCTGGGGTGGGGATGCGGATGGGGTGAGGGGGTTGGGGGAGTAGAAGACCACGCCCTGAATTAGGCCTCCAGTACACATCCGTGTTTGATCCAATCACTGCGGTAAGTGGGTAGCAGTAGTTTTCATTTTAGTTTTCTGATTGTTAGAGCACATAGGCACTTTTATACCAATGGTTTAGGCAGTCATGATGATCGCAGCATCTCAACATTTATTATTAGCAAACAAGGTACCCTTAAAAATCTACTGGAAAAGGGAGAAGGGTAACAACTATGAAAGCTTGGAGATGGATATGTGAGGGTCCCTAATGCTATTTTTCGAGTATTATGCATATTTGAATATTTCCATAACAGAAAGGAAAGAAATAAACTATATATAAATAGACAGACAGACAGACAGTCACCTTGATGGTCCTGTTGTTTTTGTGGTCTTTTACAGTTGTCATCTGGGAAGCCCATTCAACCGGTGTTTTAGCTCCCTACCCTCCTCCTAATGCCCCAACAAAATAGAGTCCGCAACCAAGTCTTAGGTGGAGGTCGTTTATTTAGGGAAGTGAACCCAAGGAACAGGAGTGGGAGTCTGGGAAGAATGAAATTGGGAGGCTGGGAAAGCTGGTCACTGCTGTGGGCAAATGGATCTCCTGAGAACCCTGTGAGGAGCCATGTGGAGTGCACGTCAGAATTGTTCCCTCCAGAGCAGAAAGAGGGCAGTGTTTATCCAGGGACTTTTGTTGGTCCAGGGTAACTCGTGCTTCCAGATGGGCACACACATCAGAATGGCTGAGGAGATTCCAGCAGATGCCAGGGAGCCCAATGTGCAGCAGAGCAAGGTGCTGTCAGGTTGCATCCGTGTACAGCTGGCTGCCACGCAAAAGCTGGAATAAAAGGGTGAGCAACAGGGCAGACGAGGTGTCCAGTACAGCTGGTGTGGTCTGAATGCTTGGCCTTCTGTTTACAAGTGCACATCTGCTGCTGGATGCCATCTTAGAATAGAGAAACAGAGTCCAGCATTCTTTCCCTGATGCTCAGTGAAAGGAATCATCCATGAGGAGATTTTCTCTGAATATGGAAAATTTTGATGTAGTAATTTTTAGCCTCCCATCTCTCTCCTCCTCCTGCCACCCTAGGCAAGAGTTCACCTTTTGAATTTTGCTTAAGGGCATTCATGCTCCAGGACACACTGCAATGTGAAAAGGCCCAGCTCAGTGGTGAAGGGACGATGCATTGCCTCAGAGAGCAGCGGGGATGAGTCGCTGCTACTGAAGACAAATGCCACATCCTAACTGGGTTTTCACCGGACACTGGAGCTGACATCTAGAAACCACAGGTCATACATCTCACAATTTCCCCATCGTTTTTCTACGTCCCCTGAAGTATATGAGTGACAATTGATGTAGGTTCAAATTATTTGGTAAGAAAAAGGGGTAGAGAAAAGAAGTGCCTTGAGCTGGTACTGTTTCTCTATAACTGATTATACTTGGGGATTTGGGATATACAGCAGTATATAACAGGATTATTTTGAACTTCTTATCTCATTCACTTACCTGTGTTGAAGGGTAGGACTTCCAACTCCTCATCACTCCTCCCATTGGGCTCTAATTGGTAGGAAACAGACCCAAAGAGTCAGTGAGAATCAATACATTAGCTTTATGAATGCTTTATTGTAACTGGGCTTTAGGCGATGTGGCATCTAATTCCTGCAACCTGGGAACTTACTACCAGAGATGGATTACTCTGCTGTGTAAAATAGGTCCACACACCGTCTTTTCTTTTTCATTATCCCATGGGAGAAAGACAAATTGTTGGCTATCACTTCCTGTTGCAATCAATGCCCATTTTTGTGGATTTTAGCCACAGCTTTCATACTTGCTCTCCGGGTTCTCTTTGCTTATAAGAATGAGTCTTAGGATCTCAAGCCAGGTGGCAGAGATGGCTAGTCATTGTCAAGGTGAGTATTCTGCCGCCATGGTGTGGACCAGTGATTGGTACGTGCTGCCCAGCCGAGGACTACATTTCCCAGTCGGCCACACTACCTCTGCCCTCAAATCTACCTGTGACCATGTAATTAGTTCCCACTAATGGAATATTAGTAGAAGTGAAGTGTCCCTTGTAGGTTAACATGGTGATGAAGCATGCCTGGGTCAACAGAAGATCTGGGGGCCATGTGCTCTCGATTATCAAGTAGTTAGTTTCTTCCATTTGGTGGTGGCTTTTAGCATCTGAAAAACTCAGGAAACATGCAAGAGATGCATGATCTGCGTACTTCAGAGAGGAGCTACAGCAGAGGATGTGGGAGAGGGGCCTGCCCAGTTACAGTCCCACAGGCCACAGGGCCTTTGCACACATTCTTTCCTGTACCTAAACAGTTGCAAAGTAAAAAGCATTCCAGTCTCACCTGTGAGGTCTCATGTATTTCTACTCAGCCTTGAGAAACATCACCTCTTCTGGCCTCCCCTTGTCCCTTCCTCTTCTGTGTGCCCACAGCACAGTTTTCTCCTACAGTTAGGGATCTGACTGCATCCTTCTAGCTTTCTCTTTATAACTGGTTTCTCCCATCAGACAGAGCCCCGTGAAGTTATATGCTGAATTTGATTTATCATTATAGCCTGAGACATGGCACAATGTTAAAATCATAGGAGTTAAATTATGTTTCCAAGTGAATTGGTGCATTAATAATTAAGAGTTTGAGGACTTACCTGGGACTACCTCAATGTATCATAAAGTACAGTAGAATTTGTTTCCTTAAGCTAAATGTGAATTATTTTGAAAAATTTCAGTAAAGACTTAGTTTGTTGGTTTGTTCGTTTTGTAAAACCATACCGTGTTTCTGTAACACCTTCCCTTCTTCTAACTCCTCACTCAAGAGTTTTTGAAAATCATTTGAGAATATTCATCTTTTCTCTTGTTCTCAATATGCTTTTTGAAACATTTTTAGAAGATTTAGATTTGCAGGATAGTCAAGAAGAGACTAGGATAGTGATCTTTGCCTCGTGACTGGACTTGTATGATAGGTTTTGAGGAGGAGGACCATAGAGGTAAAGTGCTATCTCATCAAGTCCCTTCTTTCACTTGGCAATATGCATTTTAGACTTATCCCTGTCTTTTTGTGGCTTGATAGCTCATTTCATTGTTTCCCTTCTTTCAACAGATATTTATTGCATATTTACTATGTCATCCATATTGTGGTAAAACATACATAACATAAAATTTATCACTGTAATCATTTTAAAGTATACAATTCAGTGGCATCAAGCACATTCGCATTGTTGTATGATCATCACCACTATTTCCAGAGTTTCTTCACCATCCTGAATTTAAAATGAACCCATTAAAAAATAACTCTCTATTCTTCTTTCTCTTGGCCCCTAGTAAACTCTAATTTGCTTTCTGTCTCTATGAATTTGCCTATTCTGTGGAGCTTATATAAGTGAAATCTTACAATATTTGTCTTTTTATGTCTGGCTTTTAAAATTTAGCTTAATATTTCTAAGGATCGTCCATGTTGTAGCATGTGTCAGAATTTCATTCCTTTTTAAGGCTGAATAATATTCCATTGTATATATAATACCACATATTGTTTATCTGCTCACCTGTTGGTGGACATTTGGGTTGTTTCTATTTTCTTGACCATTGTGAATAATATTGTTATGAATATTAGTGCTCATTTTGTTTTATTACTGAATAATACCCCATTGTATGGTTGTATCACATTTATCCATTCACCTGTAGAAGGGCATTTTGGTGGCTTTCAGAGTTTGGCAATTATGAATAAAGCTGCTGTATACATTTGCAGCAGGTTTTTGTGTAGACATAAATTTTCAAATCAGTTAGATGAATACCTAGGACTACAACTGCCGTATAATATGGTAAGACTATGTTTAGCTTTGTAAAAAAACTGCCAAATTGTCTCCCAAAGTGGCTGTACTATTTTTCATTTCCACCAGGAATGAATGAGTTTCTGTTGCTCCTCATTCTCACCAGCACTGGATGTTGTCAATGTTTTGAATTTTAGCCTTTCTAATAAATAAGTAGTGATATTTTATTGTATTAATTTCCAGTGTCCTAATAATATGTGTTGTTTACCATCGTTCGTACACTTATTTGCCATCTGTATATTTTCTTTAATGAGGTGTCTGTTTAAATCTTTTGCCTAATTTAAATCAGATTATTTCCATATTGCTAAGTTTTAAGAGTTCTTTCTATCTTTTGTATATAACCCCTATATCAGATGTGTTTGACAGTTATTTCCCCCTAATCCATGGCTTATTTTTTCCTTCTCCGTCACAGACTAGATATTATTGATTTTAATAAGATCTAACATCAGTTTTTTCCTTCATGAATCATGTTTTTGATGGTGTATCTAAAAACTCATCGTCAAATCTATGGTCAATTAGATTTTCTCCTGTGTTCTTCCAGAAGTTTTGTACTTTTGTGTTTTACATTTAGGTCTATGATTCATTTTGAGTTACTTTTTGTGAAAGGGATAAGGTCTATGTCTAAATTAATTTTTTTTAATGTCCAGTTGTTCCAGCATTATTTATTGGAAAAACTCTTCTTTTCCACAGAATTAGCTTTGCTTCTTTGTTAAAGTTCAGTTTACATATGTGTGTAGGTCTATTTATGGGCTCTTTGTTATATTCCATTGATTTATGTCTCTATTCTTTTGACAATTCTTTGCTGTGTTGATTGTGATAGCTTTATAGTAAAGTCTTAAAGTTGAGTAGTGTCAGTCCTCAGAGTTTATGCTGCTTCTTCTTCAGTAATATTTTGCTATTCTGGGTCTTTTACCTTTCCATATAAATTGTAGAGTCAGTTTATTCATATCTATAGAATAGTTTGCTGTGATTTTGATTGGAATTTCATTGAACCTACAAGTTGGGAAAATGGACACTTAACCATACTGAGTTTCCAATCCATGAACATAGAATATCTTTCTACTTAGTTAGATATTGTTTGATTTTTTTTTTGTCTTTAGTCCTTTTATTTGTCCTGAAATCTGCTTTGTCTGAAATTAATACAACTATTCCAGAACTCTTTTCAGTTATTATTAGCATTAATGCTAGCATGATTAGTGTATCTTTTCCCACCCCTTAACTTTTAACCAATCTATGGTCTATTTATTTAAAGTGGATTACTTGTAGACAACATTGTAGTTGGGTCTTGTTTGTATCATCTCTGATAATCTCTGACTTTTAATTGTAATGTTTAGAACATTCAGGTTTAAAGTGATTATTGATTGAGTGATATGTACCATATCAGAACTGTTTTTGTTTGCTGCCCTTACTTTTTATTTTTTTTCTTTTTGGCCTTTTTCTGCCTTCTCTTGTTTTAACGAACATTTATATAACTCCATTTTCTTTCCTCTCTTAGCATGTCAATTATATTTCACAATGATCTATTTTTTCAATTAATAATATGAAAGATAAAAAGATTTTTATTTTATCTAAATTTATTCCTTCTTTGATTTGCTTTATTTTTTAAATACGGATCTGAATTTCTGACCTGTATTAATTTACTTCTCTCTGAAGAGCTTATGATAAATTCTGTCAGCATTTTTCTTCTAATGTTGGACTTTATTTTCAGCTTTATTGAGGTGTAATTGACAAATAAAATTGTAAGATATATAAAGTTACAGTGTTATGATTTCATATACATATACACTGTGAAAGAATTTCCCCATTGAATTAATTCACATCCATCACCTTGCAGATTTACCCCTCCCCCACTTTCAGTGAGAACATTTACGTTATACTCTCATCAAATTTACTTATACAATGTAGTGTTACCAACTATAGTCACCCTGTTATATTATATATATATATATAATACCTTGTTCATATTATCATTCAAAGTTTGTACCCTTTTATCAACATGTCCCCATCCACTCACTTTCCAGTCCCTGGAAAACATCATTCTAGTCCCATTTCTATCAGTTTGGCTTCTTAAGATTCCACATGTAAGTGATATCATGTATATTTGTCTTTTTGTTTCCTGCAGTTTTATTGAGATGTAGTTGACATACAGCACTGTGTAAGTTTAAGGTGTATAGTATAATTATGTGTCTTACATACTTCATGAAATCATTACATAAAATTTAGTGAACACCCACCGTCTCATACAGATACAAAATGAAAGAAATAGAAAGAAAATCTCCCCTTGTGATGAGAACTCTTAGGAGTTACTCTCTAAACAGCTTTCACATATAACACATAGCAGTGTTGATTATTTTTATCATGTTGTACATTATATCCCTAGGACATATTTATCTTATAACTGAAAATTTGTACCTTTTGACTGCCTTCATCCAATTCCTCCTCCCCCTACTCCCCACTTCGGATAACTACAAATGTGATTTTTTTCATATGGGCTTGTTTTTAATCTTTCTTTGTTTTTGAAGTATAATTGACCTACAATACTATGTTAGTTCCTGGTATACAGCATAGTGATTTGATATTTCTATACACCACAAAATGATCACCATGATAAGTCTAGTTACCATCTGTCACTATACAGAGATATTACATAATTATTGACTACATTCCCCGCACTGTAAATTTCACACCCATGACCCATTTATTTTTAACTGGAGGATTGTACCTCTTAATCTACTTCACCTATTCTCTTCTCTGTCTAACCCCCTGCCCTCTGGCACCCATTTATTTTTTCTCTGTATCTGTGACTATTTCTGCTTTATTCTGTTGGTTCATTTCTTTTGTTTTTTGGATTCCACATGTAAGTGAAATTATGCATTATTCGTCTTTTTCTGTCTGACTTATTTCACCTAGCATAATACCCTCTAGGTCTGTCCATGTTGCCACAGATGACAAGAGTTCATTCTTTTTTATGGCTGAGTGTGTGTGTGTGTACCTCGCATCTTCTTTATCTACTCATCAACTGATGGACACTTAGGATATTTCCATATCTTGACTATTATAAATAATGCTGCAATAAACATCGTGGTGCGTATATCTTTTTGAATTTGTGTTTTCATTTTCTTTGGGTAAATACTCAGGAATGGAATTATTGGATCACATGGTATTTCTATTTTTAATAGGTTGAAGAACTCCCATATATTGTTTTCCATAATGTCTGTACCAATTTACATTCTTACCAACATTGCATAAGGGTACCCTTTCCTCCACATCCTCGCCGACACTTGTTGTTTGTCATCTCTTTCATAATAGCCATTCTGATGGGTGTGATGTGATACCTCACTGTGGTTTTGATTTGCATTTTCCTGAGAATGAGTGATTTTGAGCATTGTTTCGTGTGCCTGTTGGCCATCTGCATGTCTTCTCTGGAAAAATGTCTAATCATGTCCTCTGCCCATTTTTTAATAAGATTCTTTGTTTTCTGATGCTGAGTTATATAAATTCTTTGTATATTTTCGATATTAATCCCTTATCAGACATATCTTTTGCAAATATCTTCTCCCATTCAGTAAGTAGCCTTCATATTTTTTGATGGCTTCCTTCACTGTACAAAAGCTTTTTAGTTTGATATAATCCGTTTGTTTATTTTTGCTTTTTATTCCCTTGCCTGAAGCGACAGATCCAAAAAAATATTGCTAAGACTGATGCTTTAGAGTGTATTGTTTAGGTTTTTCTTCCAGAAGTTTTGTGATGTCAGGCCTTATACTAAGTCTTTAACCCATTTTGAGCTCATATATGTGATGTGAGACAGTAGTCCAGTTTAATTCTTTTGCATGTAGTGGCCCAGTTTTCCCAACAGCATTTATTGAGGAGGCTGTCTTTTCCTCATAGTATATTCTTGCCTCCTTTGTTGTAAATTAATTGACCATATAAGTGTGGATTCATTCCTGGGCTCTCTGTTCTGTTCCATTGATCTCTGTATCTGTTTTTGTGCCAGTACCATAATATTTTTATTTCTGTAGCTTTATAATGCACTCTGAAGTCAGGGAGCATGATAACTCCAGCTTTGTGGTTCTTTCTCAAGATTGTTTTGGGGTCTTTGGTGTTTCCATACAAAATTTAAAATTATTTTTTCTAGCTCTGTGAAGAATAGCAATAGTACTATAATAGGGATTGCATTGAATCTGAAGATTTTCTTGGGAAATAAGGTCATTTAAACAATATTAATTCTTCCATGCCATGAGCATATCTTTCCATCTGTTTGTCATCTTTAATCGTTTCATCAGTGTCTTATAGTTTTCTGAGTACAGCTCTTTTACCTCCTTGGTTAGATTTATTTCTAGGTATTTTATTCTTTTTGATGTGATTGTAAAAGGGTTTGTTTTCTTAATTTCTCTTTCTGAAAGTTCATTATCAGTGTATAGGACTGCAACAGGATCCTGTATATTTTTATTTTTGTGTCCTGCAAATTTACTAAAGTCATTGAAAAGTTCTAATAGTTTTTTTGTGGCATCTTTAAGATTTTCTAAGTATAGTGTTAGGTCATGTAAACAGTGGCAGTTTTACTTCTTCCCTTCCAATTAGATTTCTTTTATTTCTTTTCCTGTCTGATTTCTGTAGCTAGGCCTTCCAAGACTATGTTAAATAAAAGTGGCAAGAGTGGGCGTCCTTGTCTTGTTCCTGATCTTAGAGGAAATGCTTTCAGCTTTTCACCACTGAGTGTGCTGTTAGCTGTGGGCCTATCATAGATGGCCTTTATTATGTTGAGGTATGTTCCCTCTATGCCCACTTTCTGGAGAGTTTTTTTTTTTAAATCATAAATTGATGTTGAATTTTGTCAAAAGCTTTTTCTGCATCTATTTAGAAGAATAGATGGTTTTTACTCTTTAATTTGTTAATGTGATGTATCACGTCGATTGATTTGCAGGTATTAAGTGATCCTTGCATCTCTGGGATAAATCCCACTTGGTTATGGTGTATGAGCCTTTTAACATATTACTGAATTTAGTTTGCTAATATTCTGTTGAGAATATTTGTATCTATGTTCATCAGTAATTTTGGCCTATAATTTTCTTTTTTATGTGATATCTTTCTCTGGTTTTGGAGTCAAAGTTATGCTGGCCTCATAGAATGAATTCAGATGCATTTTTTCCTCTGCAAGTTTTTGGAATCGTTTAAGAAGGATAGATGTTAACTCTTCTCTAAAAGTTTGGTAGAGTTCACCTGTGAAACTATTTGGTCTTGGATTTTTGTTTGTTGGGAGGTTTTTTTGGTTTGTTTTGTTTTTTAAATTACTGCTACTGGTAATTGGTCTGTTCATTTTTTCTGTTTCTTCCTGATTCTGTCTTTAGAGATTGTACATTTCTAGGAATTTGTCTGTTTCTTCTAGGATGTCCATTTTGTTGGCATATAATTTTTTGTGTTAATCTCTTATGATCCTTTGTATTTTTGTGGTGTGGGTTGTAACTTCTGCATTTTTACTTCTGGATTTGTTGATTTGGGCCCTCTATCTTTTTTTCTTGATGAGTCTGGCTAAAGGTTTATCAATTTTGTTTATCTTTTCAAAGAACCAGCTCTTAGTTTCAGTGATCATTTCTATTATTTTTTGGTATCTATTTTATTTACTCCTGCTCTGATCTTTATGATTTCTTTCCTTTTACTAACCTTGGGTTTTGTTTGTTCTTCTTTCTCTAATTACTTTAGGTATAAGGCTAGGTTGTCTGAGTTTCTGTTGTTGTTTCCTTAGGTAGGCTTGTATCACTATGAACTTCCCTCTTAGAATTGCGTTTGCTGCATCTCATAGATTTTGGATTGTTGTGTTTTTGTTTTCATTTCCTCTGATTCTTCAGTGACCCACTGGTTGTTTAATATCACATTGTTTAACCTCCAAGCATTTATATTTTTTGCAATTTTTTTTCTTGTATTTGACTTCTAGTCTGAGAACTGTGGTCAGAAAAGATGCTTGATATGATTTCAGTCTTCCTAAATTTACTGAGACTTCTTTTGTGGCCTGTATCTGATCTATCCTGGAGAATGTTCCATGTGCACTTGAAAAGAATGTGTATTCTGCTTTTGGATGGAATGTTCTATATATACAGCTACCAAGTCCATATGGTTTAATGTGTCATTTAAGGCCAGTGTTTCCTTATCGACTGCTGTCCAGATGATCTATCCATTGATATAAGTGGGATGTTAAAGTCCCCTACTATTATTGTGTTACTGTCTGTTTTTCCCTTTAAGTCTGTTAATAATTGCTTTATGTGTTTAGGTGGTCCTGCATTGGGTGCATATATATTTACAATTGTTATATATTGTTAAGATTGATCCTTTTATCATTACGTCATGTCTTCTTTGTTTCTTGTTACAGTCTTGGTTTTACTATTTATTTTGCCTGATATAATATTGGTACCTCAGGTTTTCTTTTTGTTTCCATTTGTGTGGAATACCTCTTTCCATCCCTTCACTTTCAGTCTGTGTGTTTATTTATATCTGAAGTAAGTCTCTTGTAGGTAGCATATAGATGGGTCTTATTTTTGTATCCATTCAGCTACTTTATGTCCTTGGGGTATTTAGTCCATTTGCATTTAAAGTCATTATCAATAGGTATGAACTTACTGCCAATTTGTTAATTGTTTTACAGTTGTTTTTGTGATTCTTTTTTGTTCCTTTCTTCTTCTTTTGTTCTCCTCACTTGTGATTTGGTGACTTACTTTAGTGTTATGTTTGAATTCCTTTCTCTTTTGTATGTATATGTATGTGTCTATTGTAGATTTTTGCTTTGTGGTTACAATGAGGTTTATACTATGTATGTGATTATTTTAAGTTTCTGATCTCTTAAGTTCTAATGCATTTTTTAACAATCCTGCTTTTTTTTTTACTCTCCCCTCAATTTTAATGTTTTGACATATTTCACACCCTTTTTTTGTATATCCCTTAGTTGCTTATTGTGGATATAGATGATTTTATCACTTTTGTCTTTTAATCTTCCTACTAGCATTATACATGGTTATCTACTACCTTTACTGTATATTTGCCTTCACCAATAAGCTTTTTCCTTTCATAATTTTCATATTTCTGGTTGTAGCCTTTTCTTTTGTGCTTAGAGGAGCCCTTCTAAAATTTCTATAAAGCCAGTTTTGTGACGCTGAGCTCTTTAAGCTTTCACTTGTCTATAAAATTCTTGATCTCTCCTTCGAATAAAGAATGATAGCCTTGCCAGGTAGAGTATTCTTGGTTGTAGGTTTTCCCCTTTTAACTCTTTAAATATATTATGCCACTCTCTTCTGGACTGCAGAATCTGCTGAAAAGTTACCTGATGGTCTTTTGGGAGTTCCCTTGTATGTAACTAGTTGTCTTCCCTTTCTGCTTTTAATATTCTTTCTTCATCTTTAATTTTTACCATTTTTAATTACAGTGGGTTTCAGTGTGGTCCTCTTTGAGCTGATCTTGTTTGGGACTTTCTGTGATTCCTAAACCTGAATGTCTGTTGTTGGTTTTTTCCCCCTCCCCCTCAGGTTAGGGAATTTTTCAACCATTATGTCTTCAAATGTGTTCTCTACCCCTTTTTCTCTCTTTCTCCTTCTGGATCCCTATAATGTGAATGTTATTATGTTTGATTCTGTCTCTTAAACTGTCTTTATTTTTTTTTAAATTATTTTTTTCTTTCTGTTCAGCTTAAATGATTTCCACTACTTTGTCTTCCAGTTTGCTGGCTCATTCCTCTGTATCATTTAATCTACTGTTAATTCCTTCTAGTGTTATTTTTTATTTCAGTTAAACTATTCTTTAGCTCTGTTTGGTTATTCTTTATATTTTCTAACTCTTTGTTAGAAACTTCTAACTTCTCACTGTGTTCATCTATTATTTTCCCAAGTGCTTTTATCATTATCTTGATTTCATTATTGGGTAGATTTCATTATCTCCACTTAATTTGTCTTCTTGGGTTTTATTTTTTTCTTAATGTCTAAAATTTTTCTTTTAATTTTTATATGTTGGTAGTCATTTTTGACTTAAAATTAACTTTATTGAGGTATAGTTTGCATATAATACAATGTACCCTTTCTATGTGTACAGTTTTTTTTTATTTTGTTTTTTATTGAAGTGTAGTTGATTTACAATGTTAGTTTCAGGTATACAGCAAAATGATTCAGTTATACAGTACACACATAGATATATGCATATATTTTTAGATTCTTTTCCATTATAGCTTATTACAATAAATTTAGTGTAGTTCCTTGTGCTATACAGTAGGCCTTTGTTGTCTATTTTATATATAGTAGTGTGTATCTGTTAATTTTGAACTCCCAATTTATCCCTCCTCCCACCTTTCCCCTTTGGTAACCATAGTTTCTTTTTTATGTCTGAGTTTGTTTCTGATTTGTAAATAAGATTTGTTTCTTTTTTTAGGTTCTACATATAAGTGATACATGATATTTGTCTTTCTCTGTCAGACTTACTTAATATGATAATCTCTAGGTCCATCTGTGTTGCTGCAAGTGGCATTGTTTCATTCTTTTTTATGGCTGAATAATACTCCATTCCATCTATCTATCTATCTCACATCTTCTTTATCCATTTATCTGTCGATGGACATTTAGATTTCCATGTCTTGGCTATTGTAAAAAATGCTGCTGTGAATATTGGGGTACACATGTCATTTCAAATTATAGTTTCCCCCAGACATATGCCCAGGAGTAGAATTGCTGGATCATATGGTAAGTTTATTTTTAGTTTTTTAAGGAACCTCCATATTGTCTTCCATAGTGGCTGCACCAATGTACATTTCTTGGGTTTTATCTTATTCCTTTGTTTGGAACATATTTCTCTGTCCCTTCATTTTGCCTAATACTTTTTTTTTTTTTTTTACACTATGTATTTGGTAAATTGGCTATGTTTTCCTATCTTGGAGAAGTGGCCTTATGTAGGAGACATCTGATGAGACCCAGGAGTGCACTCCTCACTGTTCAGCAAAGCTACATACTCTAAGGGTGTCCTTTAAGTGTGTTGTGGATTCTTCTGTTGTGAAGGGCTAACTATTGTAGGCATGCTGGTAGCTATGGCTGGCCCTCATTCTGGTTGGTTGCCAGACCCTGCCCAGTATGGAGACTGCTGGCCACTGTTGGGCGGGGTTGGGTCCTGGCACAGCTGGCTGCATGACTTGGGGAGTCTTTCTCCTTATGCTGCCTCACTAGAGGGCAGTGCCAGGTCGGGAGGGACCTGGCTGTGGAGCCCTGAAGGGTTCTGGGGCTAGTACTGGCCCGCTGGTGGGGAGAACTTGGTCTTGGGGCTGCTGGCTGCAGAGTCAGGGGTTCTGGAGCTAGTGTTTGCCTACTCATTCATGGGGTCATAGCCTGGGGTGGGGTCCCAGGGCTTGTGTTTGCCTATTGGTGCATGAGGCTGGTTCTTGACATGGCTGGTTGTGGGATTTGGAGTGTCCTAGAGCAGGTGTTGGCCCACTGGTATGTGGAGCCAGATTTTAGTTTGTTCAGCTTTTTCTTATTCTAAGGGTGGAAGTGACAACTTCAAAGTTTTTTTATCTGTCAGAGCTAAAACCAGAAGTCCCTTAACATTTACCTTTTAGATTTTAAAAGCTACTTCAAACAAGAGGTTTTGATAAATGGCCCTTTATAAATGTAAAGTACAAATATTGTTTAAAATTTTGTGAATTCGATAGACTGTTGTCATCTTGGAAAAGGAAGAAAGGAATTGCTATTTGAATGATGAAAGAGGATATCTTTTTCTGCTCTCAGGGTAGGCTTGATAAAAATGTGCCCTCAGTAGAGATCACATTTAGGCTTTCTGAATCTGAAGTGAAGTTAATTGGAAAGATGTGATGTTTTATCTTAATTAGATTATAAGTGTCACTGCATAGGTCATTTATCCCCCTCTGGAAGCTTGCAGAGAGGGACCATTAAAAATCTTCCACCTTTGGCAAAATGTAGGGCAGATAAAGTGGCATTTCCCCTGGCCCTTCCCCAATCTGCAGGCATCAAAAAAGGACAAGTGAAAATGGAAAATAATGGCCTATCTGAACTGTTAGAAAATATACTCAAGCTTACTGGCCAGAAAATTACCACAAGTGTGCGCACGCAGAGGACTTTAACAGAAAGCAGGATCACGCTGATTTGTTTCACCTGTGTCTGCAGTCCTATCCGTGAGAAATAAAACATGTCAACCTGATAAGATGAGTAGATACTCAGCTAGGCTGTGAGACAACCACGAAATTCCACACTGAGAAAGACCTGTAAGGGAACGTGGGAGCAGTTTCTTCTGTTAGATTTTATCAGAAGCAGCCAGAGGGTAGCACAGCAGTTTGATTTTAAATGCCAAAAATCTCCCTAAATGGACCCTTATGCCAAAGAAATAAACTACAGATGGTATTTCTTATTCAAGGTTCACAGACACCTCCCACAAACACCAGACAAAGATAAAGTCAGGCATTCAAATGAGAGTAAGAATAAACATCTAAAATTTAGAGAAGCTATCTGAAAAAACAGCAGTAAAACTTTGATCAACGGAGCACAGCAGGTAGCAAAAGACTGAATATGTAGAAGGTAGTCAGATTTATTAAATAGAATCCTACTAAACAGAACCTCCAATCAGAAATACAGCTGAAATCCTTTTAGACAACTTAAAAAACAAAATATTATTGTACAGGTTAAATTTTTTAAAGCCCATTGCCCCAAATATTATTTAGAAACTATCTTAAAGTCAGTGTAGCTTTAGTCCAATGGCTTGCACTCTCTGCCAGTCTATTTTCAGAAATAATCCCCGAAAAATTAAAGTCTAGACTGATGACCTGAACCCCTAAAATGGATTTAATTCCATTCACCATATTTATACTTGAAGAATGACTCATACGTTTCGGAAACTATTTTTGCAGAAGTTGCTTCCGCCTAATCCTTCTGTAATCAAACAATCTGATTAACATGAACATTTTATTATTGTTTAGTATTTTAGTTAATGTTTTCCTTTTATCTATTGTCCTTTACCCTGGACTATAATCAGGTGGAAAGTCGGCTATATTCAAGGGCATTTGGGGGTGTAGTATTCCGTCTATGAAAAAAGTAGGTTAAACATCAAGATAAATTCTCCGTAGTCCATAGCAACATAATAAATTTAAACAAGGCCAACAATCCTATTGCATCATTCTGTAATCATGAGCTATTGTACGGGAAGATATTTGATCCCAAAATTCACAGGCCATTTCTTCTGAACCCTGAATCATGGTGTATGGTAAATGCGCTAATACCTTTGTGGAAGATGATCCATTATTCAAAATGCTGGTCTTGCCTAGAAAATTCATGAGGGAGAGTCACTGTACCACCACTACATTTTTCCACTGGCTTGGAAAACTTGGGAGACCTCATGAAGAAACTGTCAAATCCATTCAGAGTTCAGCCATTCTAGATGCCCAGGCATTCAAATACAGCAGAGGGTCTTCTGGTTTGAGTTGCTTGGTTTCTGCTCGACATGTGCAAAGCACTTCTCTTAAATGGAAGATTGGTCTTTTCTTAAACCTCACTCTGATGGTGAAGCATGACACATGCCTCACTTAAGTCTAGGTTGCAGACTTTACACCAGCTAGTCTTGCCCAGATAAAGTTTTTGACCAGTCCAGAACCTGTAATTAATAAAAGCAAAAGACTTTGGTTGCTTCTGATTCATGTTAAGGTCACCCAGTGGAAATAAGAGCTCCAGGCCAATTTATGAGTGTCCCAGAATGTCGGTAGTTACTCACTTTGAAAAAGGGAACAAATAAAATAACAAAGAAATAGGAAAGTGTTCAAGACTTGGTATTTTGACTTGTTTGTTAGACTTTTTTTTTTTTCCCTGAGAAAGAGTTGACATGTCTTGCACTCTTCCAAACACGAATGTGAAGATTTGATGATATATAAAAAGTTACTTATGGATCTTAAACATTTTGCACTTTAAAGTGGCTGTTGCTGTTATAATTAATAATATTACCATTATCATATGTGCCTTTATCTTTTTCACATATTTAATTATTTAACTCAATAAATATTTCTTAAGCACTGATAGCATGATGGCTCTCCCTTTTGCCTACTCATCCACATTGCCTTTTCAGGCAAATCTTAATAACCACTTCATCTCTGGCATTCATTATTATCTATTAAGTAGCAAGTGTTTACTGTTAAACTGTAAGGTAATATAAGTATAGACCTTTCCATGGCTTGGGTCAATCTTGGGCACAATCCAGGGTTTTAAGAGAAGTGTGTGTGTGTGTGTGTGTGTGTGTGTGTGTGTGTGTGTGTGTGTGTGCTTGAATCAGTACACCTTGCTTTCAGCATCTCCAGTTATACCCTCTCCTGGTACCCAGTTTCTTCTTTCTTTCTTTGCTGCATACCTACGTCCCAGAATCAAAGGGCTTAATTTTTCCAAGATGTGAGCTAATGATGACTTAGCTGTTGTCACCCATAGGATGATTTCCTATTTCTAAGGAATATTTGAAAAGTAAAAAAAAAAAACTTTGAAATTCAAGGCAACCAATCTCTAATACCAGAATTTCAGGTTACTGGAGGTCCTGGTAGAGATAGACTTCTTTTTGACCAGTGGACAGCCTCGCACACGTCACTACACACCAAGCAATCTATCACCCATTCTACCTATAATTGACCTTCTTTGTTTACAGAATTTGACAGCTCAATTTTTTTCAGACTCTAGCATGTATGCCTTCTGGATGCAGTGTATTCAACTGAGGTGGAAGAGGAAGGGAAGAATTCACTAAAGTTATATTTAAGAGTCCAAGTGTTAATCTTTTGGGGAACATACTCTTTTGGGCTTGGATTCTGTACCAGCTGTATGTTTGACATCTAGAAGTTATAGATTTTATAGAACTTACAGAGCAGAGGCTGTGTCTTATGAACCTACGTATCCTTCAGCACACCTTATTCAAATAGGCACTCAATAATTCTTTAATGATTGGCATTATAAAGACAATTAGTGGTTTCTTTGTTCATCAAAGAGAATATATCTATCCTCATTTTTGTGTCTGTGTGAATCCAAACACTAGGCACCAATAAATCAAAGCTGATTACTTCCTTTCAACTTTTAAAAAATGATGAAGATTATTTTGGGTTAGTACTTAAGTATTCAAAATAGAATATACCAATAGAGTTAAAAACTGGTACATTTTAAAAACCACTTGTATTTTGACCTTTTAATAAGACACAAGCAAAAACAAGAGCAAAGCCTAGATGTTAATAGTTCTGATGTAATAGGACCTTTTATCCTTCAAATGAGAATTATTTTATATATTTTTCTTTCTGATTATGGAAATAACACATTTATTGGTGAAAAAAGTTAAAAACCCAGGAAAATTTTTTTAAAAATTTACCATCTAGAAATAACCATTAGTATTTTGCTGTATAATCTCCCATTTTTTCAGTGAATACTTAACATGCCATTTCCTTTTTTAATTTTTACATATATTGAATCATGTGAATGCATACAGTTTTGTGATAACTTTATCTCCCATGTACTTGCCTCTGCATATTGATTGATAGCAATTTAAATCACCACATGGAAATTCTGTGAGACAAATTTACAGAGTGAACTTTATAAATCATTGGGCAATTACAATATATGCTGGACCTGGGCTGCTACTGGATCTGGTTATTTAGAAACATCTGAATTCTCAGGCCCCTGCCTTCTTCAGGAAGGAATATGCTGCCCCTCACAAATGGGGCACTGCTCTTCCAGAAACTGAAATTAGTTTTTCAGGCAGCTTGAAAAAGTGTGTCTCTTCCTTCCCATTCCCTCCTTCATATCCTGCTTACCCTGAAGGATTTGGAAATCCTTTCACATTTATCTACATAGCTCTTACTTTTCCTACCTTTTTCAGAAATACCAAATAAATATTTGTTGAAATCGGTGTCACGATGAATTTTCTGCCTGCTAATAATAATATTATCTTATGTGCAGTAGGAGTGGGACATTTCAAATTTAGGAACAAGAATTTTCTGCAGGAGGACTTGCCATGTGGGTTCGGCTTGTGGGTTGTTCTTCAATTATCTTTTTTTGGAAATAAATCCATTTGCTGATTTAACTCCAACTTGCATTACTCTGATTTTACTGCTGAAGCCAGAGGAAAAACTAGTTTCTCTAAATATTTTTATAAATATTTTATGAGATTGCATTTTGACATCCCAGAATTATAGCTTCTAGAGCTGGAAGGAATTTAGAGAGTACATATACATCCTTAACCTAGGGTACTTGGGTGAACTTGAGGAGTCCATAAACCTCCAGAAATAATTTACAAATATGTGTGTACATATCCATTTTTCTCACGATGTCCAAAGCTTTTATTAGATTCCCAAAGGAATCCATCGTGGAAAAAATGGTTAACATACACTCAAAGCCCTCATCTTAAAAAGAGCAAACTGAAATCCAGAAACCTTGTCTAAGGTCAGAGATTTAGTTGATAGCAAAGTACAAGTTATACTCCTCTCCCAAATTCTCCTTCGAGGCAAGTGGAGCCCCAGGGTCTTTTGCAGTGGTATGATGGCCAGTGTTTAATGATCAGTTCTCAAAAAAGTATGCATGTTTATAAAAACACAACTTTATTATAAATTTTATAGATAGAAAGGATATATATCATAAATAAATAATAAAATAGTACAATATACTTTATTATAAATTCCATATACGTGTAACTTCAGTGTGACTTGCTATTTCTTACAAAGTCTATGAGTTTTTATGATTCTGTTGCCAATAGTAGTGTCACAAAATCAAACTATGATGACTGTCCGGTTAGCCAAGAAGTTACTCACCTCACTGACAACCAAGTGTTGTTCCAGTATAAATGTTGCACATACAAAAGTGAGGTAACCCATTTGACAATGAGATGAGTGATTTCTTGGCTGAAGCTGACAATAGTTTTCATAGACTGTGATATTGACAATCTAATGACTATGGACACCCACAGTTTTCAGTTCAGTCTGAATTATTGATGTTTTCTTCATCACCGTTTTAGTCTGGACAATCAACAAAACTATAAGTTGAACCCCAATTTGTACTATTTATTGATTTCCACAGTGTAAATATTCCCATCATGGCAGATTTCAAGCTGTCAGTGAAAGCTTATTGGATGAAGAATTGGGAAGAAATACTGATAGCACATTATTGTGTAGTATCTTCACTATTCAGAAACAATGGACATAAATAATAAACTTGATAGCATAGATAGTAGTAAAATGTAATAAAAAGATGCAGATAGGATTGTCTTTTAGTATTTATTACCCTTATTTTTAATGTAATTTATTTAATTGTAAGTTTGTATAATTTAATTAAGTTAATTTTAATTGAAGTATAGTCAATTACAATTTGTCAATTTCTGGTGTACAGAACAATGTCCCAGTCATGCATACATATGCATATATTTGTTTTCATATTTTTTTCATTAAGGGTTATTATAAGATATTGAACATAGTTCCCTGTGCCATACAGAAGAAACTTTTTAAAAAATCTATTTATATATATAGTGGCTAACATTTGTAAATCTCAAACTCCCAAATTTATCCCTTCCCACCCCATCTCCCTGGTAGCCATAGATTGTTTACTATGTTTGTGAGTCTGTTTCTGTTTTGTAGATGAGTTCATAGTGTCCTTTTTTTTCTTTTAAAGTTCCACATGTGACTGATACCATATGGCATTTTTCTTTCTCTTTCTGGCTTACTTCACTTAGAATGACGATCTCTAGGTCTATCCATATTGCTGCAAATGGCATTGTTTTATTCTATATGGCTGAGTAGTATTCTATTGTATAAATATACCAAAACTTCTTTATCCAGTCATCTGTCGATGGACATTTAGATTGTTTCCATGTCTTGGCTATTGTATATAGTGCTGCTATGAACATTGGGGTGCACGTATCTTTTTGAATTAGAGTTCCCTCTGGATATATACCCAGAAGCGGGATTGCTGGATCATATGGTAGGTCTATTTTTAGTTTTTTGAGGAATCTCCATACTGTTTTCCATATGGCTGCACCAAATGTATAATTTAATTTTTAATAGTGGCTGAGCTTGACAACCAACTTACAAAATTCCTGAAATTTTAACAGTTGGCTTTCATGAGACAGTTAAAGTCAAGTCCAGCCCACCACTGGTTCTGTCCCTGCAGTGGTTTATAAGGCCCTGGGCTGTGTGTGGGAAAGGACTAGAACTGGGCTAACCAAGTCCCAGGACTATGGGACATGAGAGAATAAAAATAGTGTGTCTGCAAAGACAGGATCTAAAGCCAAGAAGACTCTGAATAAAGTGCCCCTTTCTAAGAGGTTATTAAAGAGAATGAGATACATCTATAAGCTCTACAATAGAAAGCTGTCCATGATTTATTAGTAAGTAAAAATTTACTTACAAATAGAAACACATTTTTAAAATGTGTCTATGCCTATATGTGTCTGTATGTAGAGGTCAGTATTCAGATACACCCTAAACTATTAACTGTGTCTAACTAGAGAACTGGTTAAGTAGAGGGGAAATGTTTACTCTTTACTTTTTACAGTTGTTTTTCACTGAATACTTGTAGGAAAATGTATGACAGTGGCAAAACAAAATAATCAAAACAGAGGAAAGAAGTGAAGGGCTAAACCAAAATATAAACAAAGAAACAGACAAAAACTATGGTAAGAAGCCAAGAGTCTATAATCAGGGAAAGCGCCTAGGGAGTAAAAAAAGTGAGTAGATTCTAAAAGGCAGCAGGAGACAAATCGCAAAGAAATTTCCATGGACTGAAACATGGATCCAGATTCGCTTCTATAAAGAAGCCTGCAGCCTTCATGCTGGGAAGAGAGAGACTTGTCAGCAGTAAAAATTTCTGTTGTCATAACCAGATGTTCTGCCTTCTTGGTTCTTTTAACCATTTTAACAAAAAGCAATGGCACGTTGAGTGGAATCCCTGGGGTGTGTACCATACAACAGTTCCTTTTACTAGAATTCCCAGATAACTGATTCTAATTTTAATAAGATGAGGAGTTGGTGCTGGAGGAAAATGAAAGTTGCTAGGGGGTTGCCTGTGACAGGGAATTCACATGTCCAGAGCCCTGTATGTTTGAGGTAGAAGTGAGTGAGTGAGAACAGCAGCACAGCAGTGAGAAAAGCAAATCATGGGGCGGGAAAGGGGCAGAATGAAGCCGCTTCCATGAGCAGGATGACTTGAGAAGGGAGAAAGATGTCTGTGAACGATGTTTTTAAGGGAACTTTCTGGGGATGCTGTGTAAACTTCCCACACTGCTTCCTTAAGGAAAACTACTGTAACAATGGACCTTGTTCCTCAGTGTCTGTGGAGTTAGATAGCTATGTCTTTCACTGTGACTCCACTTGAAGGCTGGACCACATGAGGACCAGATTACACTTACGTATCAAAGGTTAGGCTAGAGCTGTGGGCTTTCATATCTATCTACATTTCAAATTCCTCATTGCTTGATTTTCTTTTACATTTATTTTTGTGTCAACTCCTTTATCCACAGTGGGTGTTCAATATATGCTTGTTGGCTAATGGGTCAATGCACAGTGACATCCGCAGAGGATGCAAGAAACATCCATCTTTGCTCACACAAAAGCCAACGGAAAGAGAATATATGCCTTCAAAAGAGAGACTGCTCTGTGCTGAGACAAAGAAGGCTGCAGAATCTATAGCAGCTCAGCTTATTTTTAACTGGCATTATATTCAGGCTTTGAGTCAGCTTCTAGAACTGTTAAAATTACTTATGGTTACCAAATTAAATATAAATTCAGTGTTCCTAGTGCATATCAACTCGATTTTGAAGCCGCTTTGGTGTACCAGGAGGAGAACTAAGGTTGGAGTGAGAAGTTCTCCACTTGAACCCTGGTTGTGCCACGCCCTTTGCCAAATCTCTGGATTTCTGTTTCCTCATCAATGAAGTGAAAATTTTAAAAGACCTCTTACAAAAGTGTTTTGAAGTTAAAAGGAATTTGTGAGTATAAGCAGGTGTTGCTTAGGCACAGACAGGACCTAAATATTAGGAAGTTAAACCTTGCTGTGAAATTACGTTAAGAACGTAATGAACACAATTTTATTCTAGCAACTGGTTAGGCAGGACTTGGAATCAGTTCCCAATTCTTCAGCTGTAAATTAGACCTAAAGTAGGACCCACCTTATAGGGTCGTTATGAAGATTACATTAGATAATCATTCATAGAACTGTGAGCAGACTGCTTTAAATGTATTAGTGCTTAATAAGTGTTAGCTTTAAGGGTTATTTTCCCATCTAGCATTTTGTAGTACATCATTTGACTCCTTCAGATCATAACTTTACATGTTAGTATATATGTATTTGTATATATGTATACACATATACATGTATAGATAGATATACGAATATACAAAAATTTGCTCAAAGTTAATCAAAGACCTAAATGTAAGAGCTAAATTTGAACATCATAGCAGAAAAGACAGGTATACATTTTTGTAACTTTGGATTAGGCAGTGGTTTATTAGATGGGACACCTAAAGCATAAGCAACCAAAGAAAAAATAGATTGAGTAGACTTAGTCGACATTTAAAGCTATTTTGCATCAATGGACACTATGAAGAAAGGAAAAAAGACAACAACAGGATGGCAAAAATTATTTTCATATTGTATATCTGAGAAGGGACTTGTAACCAGAACATATAAAGAACTCTTGCAACTCAACAATGCAAAGACAAATTGCCCATTGAGACAATGGGCAAAGCCAGATGAATGGATAAACAAAGTGTGGTGAATACATACTACAGAATTTTATTCAGCCTTAAAAAGGAAGGAATTCTGACACACGCTACAACTCAGATGGATCTCAAGGACATTACTCTAAGTGAAAGAAGTTGGTCACAAAAAACCAAATACTGTATGATTTCACTTATATGAGATACCTAGAGTAAGTAGACAGATTCACAGAAACAGAAAATAGAAGAGTGGTTGCCAGTAGTGGGGAGGGATAGGAGAGGAGTGGGGAGTTGTTGCTTAATGGGTATAGAGTTCCAGGTTGGCAAGATGAAAAGCATTCTGGAGATGTGTTCTGCAATAGTATGAATGTACTTAATACTACTGAGCTGTACACTTAACAATAGTTAAAATGAAAAATTTTGTACTACATAGCTAATATAATTTCTCAGTTTATCCTCTTATGTGGAAGCCACCAGATGTAGTTGATTTGATGTTTTCTGTTTCCTAACCCCACTGGCATCCTGTTATTTTTTTGTAGCAAATCCTTCAGTTCTCAGTGGTTAGACAAATTTAGGAGGAGAGGGCAACCACCATCACTGCCCACATAAAATTTTTAAAAGATCTTTTGTTTCTGTCTTGATTATCCATCTACCTTCCCTATGACCCAGCCAGACTATGCTGCCTTCTCCATCATAGGCTACCACTGAAAAGAAGAAAAAAGGAGAAAACCCCCAAATTTTGGCATCTGACAAATTCCCCCCACTTCCATTGCCACCATCTTTTCTCATCTGGACCATTGTGTAACAGCCTCCCACCTGGTCTCCTTGCTAGAGTTCTTGTTTGTTGCTGGCTATTCTGCACACAGCTGCCAGTGTTCCTTCTAAATGTGAGATCATGCCATTTCTCACCTCAAAACAACCCAAGCAGGGCTTTCCTGTTACAATGCTCAAGGCCTCATCATGGTCTATAGGCCTTAAAAGATCTACCCCACACCCACCTCTCCCTTCCAACCCCATCTCCTAGCTCGCTCCCTTGCTTTCTCGGGTCCCAGCAGACTGGCCCCACAAGCTGTTGCGTCACAATTTTCGCATTTACGACTTCTTCTGCCTAGACTATTTTCTCTCCAGATATCTCCAGGGTTAATCTCCTTACTTCATTTGTGACTCTATCACTTTATAAGAGAGGCCACAAACACAACTTGCCACCCACCATAGTGACTCTCTATTCTCCTTCCTTGCTTTATTTTTCTTCAAGGCATTTACGCAACCCCAACCACCACATGCTTATACGTTTCTTTATTGTTTATCTTTTTTTCAAATGGATGGAAGTACAATAAGGTCAGAGACCATTTGTTTAGTTCACTGGTGTATTCCCTGAGCTTAAAGCTGTGACCGCTGCTTAATAGATGCTGAATATGTTGTTGAAAGTGGAATTAAAGTAGGGAGAACTACAAGGCTATCACATCTTTCCCCCTAAATTCCTGCTCTGTCATAGTTCCTTCTTCCTGCACAAAGACAAAAGTTCTATTTTTTTTTTTTTAGAAGAGCAACCAATAAATGGCCCTGAATCATTTTTTTTTAAAAGTATCATTGGGTGGGGGGAAGGTACAGCCCAGTGGTAGGGTGCGTGCTTAGCATGCATGAGGTCCTGGGTTCAATCCCCAGTGCCTCCATTAAAAATAATAATAAAATAAAATTAAAATAAAATAAAATAAAATAAAATAAAATATAAAATAAAATAACAAATAAACCTAGTGACTCCCCCCACAAAAAAGGAGAACAACAGAAGTATCATCTACTTGGATAGCAAGAGACACATATGTCAAAGGAAAACACAGCCTCAACAGCATTTTGGAAAAGAGAAGAATGTTACTTTCAAAGAAGTGCAAGGGAGTTGGACATCAGAAACATTTTCTCACCAAATAAAAATATAATATCATTTAAAGGAAAAAAATATAAGATTTCCACCGTTACTAATTCATAATGAACTGAACATGTTGAAAAAACTAGACATTTCTCACAATTATTGTAGTGGCAAGGGCCAGGGCATGTCTTCACACATTATTATAAACACTAGGAGTAAAGTTGTTTCCTTGAACAGGAAGTGCTCAATGTTTCATTTATTTCAGGGACCAGACCTTGACAAACTGACCTGTTATTTTTGGTTTGTCTCCGTGCAAAGTGGTTTTGTTTTGTTTTCCTTTCTGAAGGTGGGTCACAATGTACATACTCATAATGACTCAGGGCAATATGTCCATTTTGCTTTCACACTCCTAAAATTCAGAAAGACTGATTGTCAAAGAATGACAGAAAAATATCTGGCAACTGAAAACCAAAGCAAAGTACGTGTCACATTATTAATATTTGAAAAAGTTTGCTTCAAAGCTATGCTAATATGATAATGATGATCAACCAAATTGGAAGAATAAGTGAAAACTCTCCCCAGATATTCTTCTGGTGGAAACCGATGAGCCAGAGAAAGAAGTAGATTTTGTTAATTATCAATTATTACTTTGACTCAAACTATTGGTATTATTCATGAAGTTCAAAGTCAGTAGTGGAGGGAGATGTGAGTTGTCCAGCTTGTGCATGAAGAAGAATAAGTTTGTGTTAGAATACTTGCTAAACTGAAATGTTTCCTTAAAGCAGTCTTAAACCTCACTGGAAAAGACAAATGAGTAGTATTTTGATGTTTATCCTCCTGCTTTTTCTGTTTTAGAAGTAGTGTAAAAGGTGCAGAGGGAAAAATGATGAGCAATTTATAATTAAGGCATAATATGAAAAGGAATATATGTATGTGTATGTGTGATTGAAACATTATGCTGTATACCAGAAATGGACACAACATTGTAAAACGACTATACTTCAATTAACAACAACAACAAAAAGAAGGCGTGACCAAGGATCAGGGGTAGACTGGGTCAGTACTGGGTAATCTCAGCTGTGCTTATCTCTGGGGATACCTCAAACCATGATGCTAACCGTTGGCTAAACCTAAATGAAGGGCACGAAGATGGATCAGGGGCAACGTGTACCAAGCAAGTCAGCACATTTTATAGAAAATGTATTGATAGATTGCTTTGCATTTGTTTTACATTTTCTTGGTTTTACTATTGAATCTAGTCTATGTTCTGGTTTTGACTGTGCGACCAGAGTGGGTATAAGAGACTCCTCTTTGAATAAGTGGTTCTTCTGAGACCAAGAATCTTGCATGTATCTTGGTGTCTGGACCTGAAGTCAAAGCATATCCTGGGAATCTGAGAAAGAACCTTGGAATCTGTGCCTAGAAACTCGCTTCTCTCTGATATTTGCCGAGGCTTTATTTCTGCTGCTGTGCTATAATCCTTACCTTCATTGAATCCTTTCCTGAGTACAACTTCAAGAATCCATGCATTCTTTCAATTATCTGACCCTGTGTAATTACTGCAACAACATTAGCTTTCTTTCATACATCTTAACAAAATGACTCAGAAAGTTTGAAGAATAAGCAAAGATACATGGGCAACTGCAAAAAACAAAGGAAAGCAGACGTCACATGAATAGTATGAGGCAACCCCCCATTCATGGATAAAAGCATTTAATGATACAAAAAATATTTATGATGATACATAGTATATTATATAAATTGTATCATTATATAAGTATAATGATAAATGATAAATTCACAATAATAAAATAACTGAATCTTTTGGAACAAATAATATCATTATGGGAACATGAACACAAATCTCAACATCAAAAAGGAGGGTGGCATATGATCACTGGACAAGATATCTGTCTAGGTCTTTCTGGTCCTCACACAGCTGTGGCACAGGGATGACCCACCCAGGCTCTGGAGACAGGAAGTCAGGGTTCACATCCCAGCTCTTCCATGCTCAGCTATGTGATGCTGTTTAAGTCATCTAATCTCTCTAATTGTGTTTCCATAGAGCCAAAATGAGGGTGATGACACTATTGCCTACTTCTCTGATTACCATTTGAGTTTAATGAGATAATACATGTAAAAGTGCTTGGCATTTAGTAAGAATCAAATAAAAGCTAGATATCTTTATTTTAAAAATTATTATAAGAACCTTGCTTGAAGGTTAGTATCTTTTTTCCCCAAAGTCTTCTTTCTGGTTATCTTGACCACTGGGGTGGAGGAAATGAAGATGTACTTTTTTGATGTCCCATTCTCCGTGATTTAAGAAACCCATTTCATAAAAGGGGGTTTTCAGGAAAGTAATTTGTTCTTCTTTGGACATGTGATTAAAGAACAGCAACAATTTTGTGTCTGAGAACTATGCCCCTGAAGATAATCTGTTTACCCCACTTCCATTGCCCTATTTAGACAGATTAATAACAGTGCTTTAATCAAGATGTCTAAATCTGTGGAATCCAGTAACTGGACTACTATGACCTTGTTCACTTTAGGTGACATAGTTAACAGAAACAGATGAAAATCAATTAAAGATTTGTAATGATTTGACCTTTGGAGTTGGACTCAAGGCTGAATGCCAAAAGCCATTATTTAGTCCCTAAATAACTTTTTAATCTTATTTGTGCCTATTTTATTGAACAGAATTATTTGAACAAAAATATTCTGCTGTGAGAATGATATACCACCTTTAAGTGCTTTGGGGATAGCATTTAAATGACTAATGACAAGCATCATCCTCTACTTATCTCTAATATTTTGAAATTCCACCTATAAATCATTACTAAATGACTTCATTATCTTTGGAGAACTGCATATGTGAATTAAAATGCCATCGCTCTGTTTTGTTACGTATAACCTTATTGACTCAATTTTCTTTTGAGCTCTGTTAAGCAAAGTCTTTGGGGAAAAATTTAATTTGAGTTAAAGCTTACATTTCCATTCACGAAGAAACTAATTCCACACTGGCTATGTCCTAAAGGGACTAGAAACAACTTAAGATCATTATCATTATTGAGGAAAAGTAGTCTTAGATTTTTATTAGCTTAATTTTTCATACCAAAAAAGGTAAGAACTCTGGGAAAGTGATACTGGGTAATAGTTGGAAATATTCTTCCAAATTAGGATACCAGAGTTATATAAATTAAAGTATTTATAAGTTGATCCATTGTTCTCTCTTTTCTCTCTTAGAAGCACATGAGTGAAATAAGAAAATGTCATTTTACTGTAACATAAATTGCATTTTCTTAGAGTAATTATTTATAAATCTTCAAAGAGGTGGTGGTCTTCAAAAGACGGAATAGTTTTTGAGTGAAGTACTGTCCAGTAGCCCACACAGAGTGTTTTAATATATGCTAGAAGTGAGGGAGGGGGAAGCAGATAGTGAGAGGACGAAAGATTTAAGAAAGCTTGGGGGTGTATATCTCACTGTGCATAGCATGCATGAGGTTCTGGGTTCAATCTCCAGTACCTCCATTAAAAAATTAATTTTTTTTTAAAAAGGGAAAAACAGTAAAAAAGAAAGCAAGCAAGCTTCTAGTATACCTAAGGAGATTGGGCAGTTAGAATAATCAAGGTCTTCTATCATGTGTCAAATGAGTGGTAAAAAGAGTAAATGAGGTCACATTTTATATGAATTTTAAATTGAACAATATAAAGCTATTAATAACACTCATATTTTGGCCTCCAAATTAAAAAAAAAGTGCCCCAGTTTCACAGCTGACTGTCTGAGTGTATTGTCATTGTTTTTCATGGTTTGACTGTGGCAAACTTTTGGTACCACTTTAGCTGATAAGTAGGAATACCCAACACTGCCAGAATTGCTAGCTATTGTTTATATATATGTTATTTTGATGACTACTGTCCTATTATTTTAACACTCATTATTATAATTTAAAATGTTGTTTTCTGTAACAAAGCCATTTAAGTATTCATTATGTGGTCATGCTAGTATAAGAGCTAATGCTAATGTTAAAAAAAAGGGGGCGGGGGGAGGGTGGACCCAAGCCAAGATCTTTGGAACAAAAAATAAAGGTGATGAGTAGAATACATAAAAGAAGTGAAAGCAATCCCCACCCTGCAAGAATTTCTTCTAAAGATTAGAGATAATGGTGAAAAAATAAAAGCAGAATTAAAGAAAATCTACAGTGGTTATATATAGATTCAGACATTAGAAGTATTTATCTCCTCCATGAGAATATTCATATGAAATATATCAGTTTTCAGTAATGTGAGGTCCTCAGATATATACTCTCACATAAAACATGACTGATAGGACCCTAAAGATTCAAAGGAAGGATGATATGTCTAGAAAAGTCAAATTTATAGAGACAGAAAATAGATTAGTTGTTCCTGGAGCTGGAGTGCAACAGGGACTGACTATAAATGAGCATGTGGGGGATCTTACTGGAATGATAAAATGCCTAAAAGGAGTCTGATGGGGGTAAAATTCAGGTGCTAGCAGGGCCATTTCCTTCTTTGGGCTCCAGGAGTAAGTCTATTCTTTGCTTCTTCCTCCTCCTAGAGGCTTCTGGCATACCTTGGCTCCTGGCTGCATCACTCCAATCCATTGTGACATCGCCAACACCCTGGATCCCTACCCCACTAACCCTTCTGCCTCCCTCTTCTAAAGATCCTTGTGAGTACATTGAAGGCCCACCCAGATAATCCAGGGTAATCTCCCAAATCAGGATCATTCACTTAATCATCTCTGCAAAGACCCTTTTGCCACAGGTGGTAACACATTCACAGGTTCTATGGATTAGGAGGACATGGGCATCTTTGAGGGCCATGATTCAGCCTGCAATAAGTGGCTAGAGAGAAGAAAGCAGGAACTTTGATTTATTCATTTTTGCCTCTCCATGCTTACCACTATGCCCAGTGCCTGGTGAATCTGCATTTGCCAAATTAAGGAGAGAACATGAGGAAAGTTACAAAGGTAGGAATAAACTGTGTGTCCAGGGGACTCTGACTAGGTTGTTAGAAGTAGACTGAAAGGTTACAGCATTAGGGGTGGTTAAAGATGGAGTGGAAAGGCCGACTGGGGCCATGTTGCTGAGTGCCCTGAAGATCAGGCCATGTTTTTAGACTTAAACTAGTAAGAAATCATTAAAGATTTCTGATTATGGGAAATAAATGATTATAGGGGGTTTTGCTAAAAGGTTAATCTGGTGAATACCAACCGAATTGGAGAGGAAATACTGGAGAAGGGTACACGTTTAGAGGCTCCTTCAGCAATCCAGCTATGAAATACTGGGGTTTGGGCTCCAGTTGTGGTGGTTGTAAGAATGACAAGGCAGAAGCTGAAACAACATGAGTAAAGAATTACCAGCATTTAATAGTTGTCACTATAAGGACATATAACTTTTTTTTTCCTGTTTTTTTTTGTTTGTTTGTTTGTTTTTTTGTGAGTGAAGGTAGATTTATTCAGAGAGATACATTGAAAGGCAAGAGAAAGGCCACGAGGTGTGGGGGTTGGGTGCTCAGATTAAAAGTAGGTACATACTCCATAGACAGAATGTGGGCCATCTCGGAAGACGGAGAGGGGTGGCCGACATATAACTGTTAAGATTGATTGTATTTGTGCTACAAGGAATTGAAACGTCAATATAATTAAATAAAAGTTGTTTGTTTTCTTATATAACATAGAGACTGAATGTAGGTGGCTGGGAATTTACATAAAACATTTTTTCCTATGATTTTACAGAAAAATCCAGATGAGAGTGTTGAGCTATTATTGGGAGTTAGAACAATTTTTTTTCCAAATAAAGATGTAGGAAACATAAATATAAAATAAACAATGTTTCCATTCCAAAAATGAATGGGCTGGAAGGATGTTTTCCTTAGGGACTTTCAAGGGTTTCTCAACAGTAAGTAATATTTGACTAGGTGCTCACCGTCCTCTGAAAGACCTTGAGAGAACACAGATTCTACAGTCAGGACTTCTATGACCCTTACAGTCTTGGACCACTTCAGGTCCTTTGTTGTCTATTGATTGTATCTGCAGTTGGAGTTGGAAGATGTGAGAAGTGGGAAATATATTTTTTAATGGCTATTTACTGCTTATTTATATAATGATTTTTGGCAGTTGCCATATCTCCTTTCTCTCTAGTATCTTAAGAAAAAAGAGAGAAGAGAGCCTTTTAGGTCATCTTTGGTGGTCACAAATGGGTAAGAAGCCGAGTAAAAAGCCTTTTTATACAAATGTTTTTCCTTTATAATTATACACAGCTATCTGAAGATCTTTTTAAAGTTCTTATTACAGCAGAAATGACATTGCCAACATGGTGAATTCAAATTCACAAATAAGCTCTCAAATACTGGCTATTATCAAAAAATGAGGATATTAAACTAATAATCCTGAAATTAACCAAGGCATTTATAGTTTGAAAAAAATAGACTAAATTACATTGAAGGTACTCTAGGAGCATCAATATGGTAACACAAAATAGTAATTCTACTCTTCACTATAACTGTAAAAAGAGAGCTTCCCAGAGCAGAAACTTTGGCTATCTGTATGTGGCTTTCACCCCTGCCTGAACTTCCTAATCAGCCCCTTCCATTGCTGAAGATTTTTTATGATTTCATGAGGGAAGAAGAAATGAAAATCTCAGTCACTATCATGCTTTAAGGAAGACTTTAAAAAATGTTGGTTTTTAGGAGGAGGGTATATGGCTCAGTGGTTGAGTGCTTGCTTAGCAAGCATGAGGTCCTGGGTTCAATCCCCACTACCTCCATTAAAAACAAATAAATAAATAAACCTAATCCCCCCCCCCCTAAAAAAAATAAAAAATGTTGCTTGTTTATCATTGTGGTAAAATAAGTTATCCACAGTCACACGGGAACTCTGCCTTGCTCAGTTCTCTAATATTCTCACCAACACTCCAAGTGCTAGCTCTTCTTTTGGGAAGGAGTAGTTTCCTGTATTACGATCATCATTTAGACCACATTTACCAAAGGAGTACCACCTCTGAGCCTCTCTGACTCTTCCTTCTGCTCCCTGTAGGTGGCAGGAAGGTGAGTTGAGAGTTGTTACTCTCCCCATTTGGACCTCTTTTTGACTCAGGTCATGTGGCCTCTGGTCCCTATTCCTGCAAACTATCTCTCTTTACACACGTGTCTGAGAGAATTTAGGATTTAGAATCAGGAGGCAGTGGAAGATCTAAGCCTTTTGCCGCCAATTTCATTTCCTTGCCTTTGCCTCAAGGGTCATCAGATGCTGGCTTGAAGGGTACTTTTAAAATTTCAATTCTATTCTTATCCTTTGAGTAGGAACCTTGCAGGGGCAGGGAAGAGGTGGTAGTCTGCAGAGCATTGCTGCATCCCTGGCTGTACTGTCACTGAATACCTTCACGTTTAATTATCCTCCATGTAAGTTGGTATGACCAGTTTGCAGAGCCATTTGGCTATACTAAGTAAAGATAAACATGCACATATTCCCTGGCCAGCAGTTTCACTCTAGATACAGTGCTGGAGAAGCTTTCACACAGAAGGCAAGAAGGTACATCCAAGGAAGTTTGTTGCTGCTTTATGATAGCCAAAGAATGGAAATAACCTAAATGTCTATCAATAGGGGGATGGATAGATTGTGGCATATTCACAGAATACAGTTTTATTCAGAAGTAAAAAGTGAACAATCTAGAGGTCCCACACCTCTCGTCTATAGAAATGCTATTATGTATTTCATGAAAACAATGGAGGCATATGTATAAATTGAATTGAAAATTGAATTAAATTAAGTTTAAATTTAAATTGAGTAAATTTTATTTACATTGAATTGAAAAAGAGAGACACCAAATTTAGGAGAGTAATTATTCCAGGGTAGGGGTACCAAGAAATAGAATTGTGGAGAGGTACAAAAAGGTTTTAATTGTAATATTTTAATTCCTTAGACCATGTGTGGGATACACATATGCTCATTGCATTATTCTGTATACATTTTCATATGCTTGGAATATTTCATTTCTAAAAATCTTCCAAACTCCTACGAGATGCCAATAATATTGCATATGGACAATTTACAAAAAGAGAGATATCTTTGAGATCAAAATATAAGGAGTAACTGATCTCTCCTGAGAAACCTTGGTGTTTTCTTTTCATTAACAAGGCAAATCACTTACTATTAATACTTCCCTTTACCTGCCTGTAAGCGCAGAACCAAATTTGAGCTCCAACTTCAGTAACCAAATAGTATCTGTACTCTTCCTCCTTGAACTTGATTTTCTGTCAAAGCGTGAATTTTCCCTGGTCCTGCATTTGTTTATTCTGTTTTATGGTGATATAAGCCTCTTCCCGTCCTTTGAGTGAGAAAAAGAGTTGTAAATGGAAATACAAAATTATTTTTCGTGTTCTAGTGTTCTCTCTGCTCACACAAACGCACAGTATTTGCACAGGGCAGGGCTGTGTATCTGCCTGTTTACCTTTGTGCACCTCTGTGTCTAGCATAGCGTCTGGCACATGGTAGGTATTTCATTGTTTGCTGGTTAAATGAGTTAATAAACCCACAAATTCATCCTTAAACAAATCTTAATTTTTACACATTTCAGAGGTGTCCAATTTGTCTTGTTATAAGTTTAGCTTTAGCAAACATCTTGGTGAATGAAGTTCTGGATTATTTCCTAAGGTTATTTTTCCAGAAGTAAAATTACATGCATCAAACGATGTGAGCATTGAGTGGCTATTGAAATGTTTTTCCAAATTGCTCTCCAAAAAAGCCTTCACCAGTGTCGGCAGCAACAAGCAACGTCTGAGGGTATTATTTCCTGCATAACACCATCTATATTCATGCAAAATTTTGTTTTGTTCTGTTTTGCAGTTTGATAGTTGTAAAATTATATCATTTTTAAATGTTAATCATTTTTAAAATGTTACTTTCCCTACAATTTTTATGGTGAACTTCATATACTCTTGTGAAAAGTCATCTGACTTTTCCAAACTTCATCATAGATTTTCATCATTTAGTATAAACCAGCAGAGAAAAATAACCCATGGAAAATATTGAGGCTTCTTAATTCCCCTAAACTGTCTTTATGGCCTATGGGTAATAAACATCTTTGGTCTTCAAATTTCTCACCTATAAACTCTATAAACTGGAGATGAGAATACATACCTTGGATGCCTATTGTATTACAAATCGTGTATATAAAATATTTACTAACACATAGCAGGTGTCCAGTAAGTAATAACTGTTATTATTATTTTAATTTAACCTGTAAAATTAGGTTCATGATCTAGATAAACATTGAGTTCGTTTCTTGGTCTATGGACATAAGGAACAAATATATACTAATTATGGATTCTTTTCATAACCCATCTTGAAGTACCTTAAGCAAAAAGTGGAATTTACCAATAGAAGGGTAGAATAATGAGTAAGAGGAAAGATCAGGGATCCAGCAGGGCCTCCACGTATAGAAGCCCTCAGTCCTGATGTTGCCAGAATGTTCTCTCATCAATTCCTATCTCTGTTCTCTCTGCACCTGAGTGCCAATCTCTTTCTCCACAGGCAGACGTTCCCCACACAACTGCAGAAAGCCCTCAGGTTTTACACCTTACAGCTTCAGTTTCTGAGGAGAGATTGTCTGGACAGTGCCTCAGGTCCTGAGTCCAGATAAGGAAGGGGCTTTTTGACCTCCCTTGGCTCAGGTGCCCATGTCTCCTAGAGCTAATCCCAGGCAACTCATTCTTTGAGGGTATATGTAGATTTAAGATAAAGTGGTCAAGGAATGGGGAATTAAAGATAAGATGTCTTCAGAGGGAGATGCAGTGTGTACCTCTGAGGAGAGAGAGGAGGATAAACCTCTTACCACAAAGCTTAGAGGATTTCAAGGAGATGACTTGAAAAGCTTGACCTGTGATTCATAGAGACTGTAGGCTAATGTAAAGCCTTTGTAAGGGGAAGTCTAAAGATTTGAAAGTGAAGCTGGCAGCCAAAGAGATTATTGCCTTGGAAATAGCTTGCAATCCTAGGGTTTGTCAGTGTGAAAAAATGCATGAGAAGTGAGTATGTTGGTACAGAGAGCAGGCTCAGAGTCATTTTAAAGGGACTTTGGACATGAAAAGCGTGGCTACAGACAATGGAACTCTTAATTTTGTCATTATGTGGTCTACCAGAAAACCAAAGACTGACAGTCTGTGACAGTTAATATTTTGAATCATCTTGAAGGAGTCAAGGGTTGCCAGATATTTGGTTACATATTATTTCTGGTATGTCCATGAGAGTGTTTCTAGCAGAGATTAACATTTGAATTGGCTGACGGAGTAAAGCAGGTGGCCCTCCCCTATGTGGATGGGTATCATCTAACCTGTTGAGTATCTGAATAGAACCAAAAGGTGGAGGCAGGGGAAATTCTCTCTCTCTGCTTGAAAGCTTGAGCTGGAATATTGATCATCTTCTACCCTCAGACTAGGACTTAATAGCATCAGTGCTCCCTGTTCTTATGCCTTTGGACTCTGGCTAGAACTACTCCACAGACTTTCCAGAGTCTCCATTTTGCAAATGGTAAATTGTGGAACTTTTCAACCTCCATAATCCTGAGTCCATTTTTTAGAATACATTTCTTTATTATATATATATGTAAAATAAACACATAAATAACTGTAACTATGTATAAAAATTATTTTATATATTTATATAACACTATATATTATATGTATCTAGCCAGCTGCAGTGGATTATTGCCCAAATATAGGAACCTCAAATAAAGAATGAGATAGCTTCAGAAATGAAGCGGTTCCTAAAGAACTTGTTTATAAACTCCAAGAAAGAGAGCCCCTTTAGGCACTGGGCAAGTTCAGAGAGAGTTACTTAAACTGTCTGCTGCAGCCAGAGAAAACCAAGACATCTTTTTGTTTTTCAAGGAAGACAGTGTCTGTACTTTTCCTCTTCTTTTATTTGGGTTCCCACAGAAGCAGACTCTTAGACATGGATGTGAGTTCACATAGTGTAATTGGGAGGTGATCCCAAGAAGCTCAGGCAGGGGAGTGGGTAGTGAGTGAGATAAGGAAGGGAAGGAAGCCAGTAACTCATTAGAAATTGAGTAGGCTACTGGTATGGGAACTGAAGCTCAATCCTCCTGCTCTGGGTATAGAATGCACTTCAGAGTTATTCCAGCCAAGGGAGCTGGGTCTCCATCAATTCTTGTCAGTCATTTATTGAGGGCTGCTCTCAGGAACATTAATTCCTCAGACATTCTTGCCTACTCTGGGTGCACAAGGAATGGGTTCCAGTGGCCAAAGGAAGTCCTTAGATGTAGGGTCATGGGGCTTGCCACAGTCGGTGGAAGTCGTGGGTGCCCTGCACTCAGCATGACGGGTGATGGGCAGAGCAATGACAGCAGTTGCCTCCCCTCCACCCCCTCCTCCTACTTGAGGCCCTTGGAGGTCAGAAGCAGCTTTGTAGGTGGGGAAAGAGGAGTGGAAACACCCTCCTGGGAAACCAAAGAATCCCACTCTATGGAGGCTTCCCATATGCAGTAGCCCCAGGCTGAAGGAAGGGAGAAGTCTAATTTGAATGGAGTTTTGAGTTTTTACTTTTGCCAGAACTGAGCATTTTAATGCCTGAAATGAGTAGTCTTGGGACTAAAAGGGACCAGAGGATGATTCACATTCTGATAGTCACCAGGAAATTCATGGGACCTGCCCTAGGTATCACTGAATAAATGGGAAAGAACTCAAAGAAGAGGGCTTAACAGACAGTGTAAAATATATTGGTTTTCTCATTGCATGAATTCCACTCATGTACCATTCAGCTGAAGAATTAAACATTCAGTGAATCAGACTTTTTTTTTGTCTATAGAATAACAAATACTCATACTAATAAAAATTTGAGAAATTCCCTGTGAGCAATTCAGGAATATTATTCAGGATCCATCTTAGTCCCTAAGTGTATTCACTACTCTGTGGTTGGGAATCCAGATTATTGGCAGAATTTTTTATGAATAACTGAGCACTTTTGTGATCTCAAGCACTGATTTTTCCATCCATTACTTACATATTGTGTTTTTGTAACTAAATAATCTTCAAATAGGCCTTGACTCCCCGCTGCTTCACTTAAATATATATTGACTTTATTTACTATTATTGACTCCTTAAAATTTCTGAGTGGGAAAGAGGCTTAAGGTGAGTAAAATCACAAATCTATCTATACGATTATGCTAAGTACTGGATATATTATTTCACTAATTTGATTTTTTATGGGACACTTACATGATTATAAAACTGAGAATCCTCAAAGCAACTGAGATGTTTGTTAGCACGAGAAGTATCATGAGGTCAGCATAAGCAAAAATGATAAAACATTTAAAATATTTTCCCCTAAAGTTGATATCAACACACAACTTTAATTTATAAACGAGAATAATATTATGAAGCTAATGAAATAAAGAATGCAAAATGGGACAATATACTATTCTTCCAAGTTAGTAGATTAATTGATATGAAAGTGCTTAGTGAAAAATCAATCTTGATCATACATGGGGAGGTCCTTGAGGAAAAGTTCCATTAGATAGCATATCTCTTTTTCTTGGTCTGCTTCAAAATGGTCTGATGTTTTCCCTGATGGACTTGAGACCCACTGGTTATCTATGGTGAGTAAGGATTGGGGATTAGGGAGAGGGGATAAGATCCCCTATTGACCTGGACCTTGCTAGCATGGCTGACAAGTGAGGATGGACTTGCCAGCCATGCTAGCAGGATGCCTGGGGCAGGGGAGGAGGATCCCGTGGCATAGTGACAGAGCAGGGATTTGGCATGAGGAAATCAGTGTTTAAGGTATACCTTTGCCCCTTGCTCTTTATTTGATTTTAGGCAATTCACTTATAGCTGAGTCCTCATTTCCACATCTGCAGAATAGAGATACTAATAAAACTGAAAGTAAGACGCTAGGTTCTGGCTCATGTGCCTGTCAGATTGGACTGATAATCAGAGAGGAAATGGATTTTTGGCCTGACGGGAAGGGAACTAAGTCCAAAGTTGAGAAATGAATTAACGATCTTGTTATATATACATGGTAGCCCCACTCTGAGAGATTCTGACTGATCCAGTAGGTTGAGAAGGAGGTCCAGGGAATCCAATCTCCTTGGTGATTTCTGATGTGCCATTTTGAACACCACTGAGTTAGGGGGATATGGCTACCCAGGAAAGGTTCTTTAGACAGCTGTCATATGGCTCGCAAAACGGGATAGAAATTCAGCTCTGAGATCAAGGAGGAAGGAGGATAATTTTTGTAACATGGGGAGTTGCATTCAAAGCACCTAACAACCATGACCATATGACTTGACTGGTAAATCTGGGGGAATACATGTAGGAGAAGATATGCTCCCCCAAACTAGTGCTCCAGAGAGCCCCTCAAAGTTTCTGGAAGACTATGCAACTGAGGCATAGTTTCCCCAGCTGCTCCTTCCCTGGATAAAAAGAACTCTGGAAGGCTTAATAAACAGTAAAGTGTGCAGGATGGCAGGATCAGCCCAGTGTGGGATGCAGTGGCCTAGATGTTAGCATTTGTCAATCAGTCATTGTTAATGCAAAATAGCGTATTGTTACTTTTACTGAACACTCTTAACTTTGCTACAGGCGAATAGCATTGTTACCTCTATTTTCTGTATAAGGAAATGAAAATTCAGTGAGGCAAAGCATCTTGCTTAGTGTCACTAAGTCAGTAGGGAACAGAGTCCAAGCTAGGATAAGAATCCAGTTCTCTTTGTCCTAAATCCTTTGCTCTTCTCATTGTAAGAAAATTTGCTCGAGAAAAGGCATAGGCATGTCCGCCAAGCAGAGTCAAGGAGTAAGACAGGTCACTAGCGAGGTAGAGAATGCAAAGGATTGGGAATTCATGTGAGGGACAGGGACGATACACAGAAGCCTCTAAGACCTCAAGATTAATAGTAGAAAATAAGAGGTAAGCCAAAAAATTTCTGTCACCCAAGAAAAAAGTCAACAAAAAGCTGGCAAGCCCGCAGGTTGTGATTTCATGCCTGAACAGATATTAAGGTTGGTATTGGGGAGGACCCTCACACCCTCTACAAACAAAAATAGTTCACTTAACGTTAATTACTACTGGTAAATTCACTGTGTCAGAGGAAAATGTCAGTTATTTTGTTGAATGGGGGCTTCTGTAAAAACCAACTGACTTAATTTTTTTTTTTTTACTTTTAAAGTAGATGCTTGGTGTTATGTGGACAAAGCTTATAGATTTTATAGATATAAGTTACTGACTTGTCTCCTCAGCTCCTAAAAAGTGTAATATTTAAATACCACTATCTTAGCCATAAAAACCAGGCCAATCATATTCTGATTTTGTCATGGATGCAAAGTCCAATGCACAGTTTGGTCCCACAGCACATTCACAGAGGAAACAGGTCCAGAGATGTTCAGCGATTCATCCAGAACCAGGACTTGAACCTATATTTCCAGGTCCTTGTTGTTTAGCCTCTTATTCCTCCAACCAATCAAATAGATACTTAAGAATAGTGGATAGGTTATGGTTAGTGTTTTGGATTGTTCTAGGAAAATCTTTGTAGTATAAATAATGAATGTACCTGAAGACCTTATTATAAATGTGCTCTGTGTTGGGGAGAGTGATTCATAAGCTCATTTGCTTCGTGACTCATTGTTCTCAGAAAATAACAAGGTTCCGAGGAGACAGTGGTTTTATCCAGTACTGGTCACTTGTTTAACCACTTTCACCTCCTTTTTGAAAAACGACAACAATACAACAGCCAGGTAGAGTGCTTAAAAGAGCATCAATGTATTCACCTTCATTATCTAAATCACACGACAGGAGAACTTCTTTGCTATGTTCATACCTATGAGAAAATTGATACTAGTTATTTCTGGACAGAGTACCTACAGATGAGAGGCTTTTAAACATAAAAATTAGAGGTGCATTATAACAGATCATGATTACTCATTATAAGCTTTTCCATTGCTTTGAGTCAGTCTTATCCCAGGTGTCATTCAGAACCTACAGAGTATTTTGAAGATTAGGTTGTCATAACACAAATTGGAGAGGGTATCAGAATTCATTCAAACTGAAAGTGTACTAGATGATGGGTTGAGTAGTAAAATGTGTAGGAGAAAATTCTCTTGAGATAATAATCCTCCTCCAACAGCTTCATGAGAAAGAAAAACAGCTTGCTGCAAAAAATGCATCTCTTGGTTTCCCAAGTAGGAGATTATTTGAAGGATGCCTGTTACTTGACACCAATGCAGAATGTCTCCTTATCCTTTTCGTATTTCTTTGTCCTTTTGTCTGCTTCCTATCGTAATCCAGGATGAAAATGAAAATAGGTAACCTGTGTAAAATTAATTCAGTTGCAAGTAATTAAGAAAACAACAGAACCTCAGCTCAGACTAGATTATACAGGGGCTGACTTATTGGCTTATGTAACTGGGAAGTTTGAGGGAAATCAGGCATGATTTAGTTGAGGGACACAAAGGATGCTAGTATCTTTATGTAGGGTCTGTGGGCGTCTGTCACTGAGGTCTACTGTTTTCCATAATGGTCTTGTTCTGACCCAATTTCCAATCTACCTGTTTAACAAGCTTAGGGAAAATGAAAAATGGGGGAAATTCTATTGGCTGTTTTCCAATAAATCCAGAGAAGCACTTAGACTCCCATTGGACTAGCATGGGTTCCATGCCCAACTGTGAGTCAATCACTGAGGCTAAGGGAATAGGTTATGTGAATGGTCAGGCTGGAGGGTCGTGTGACCACCATGGTTGGTGAGGGGGGAGCAAAGAAGTGAGGTCAAGTGAGGTCACATAACAGAGGACAAGAGCCATGATTTCTATTACTGGAAAAAGAGATAGGCAGGCAGAAGCGGTTGATATTTACCGTGTAGCCTGCTGGTTACCAGTTTTTGAACCAAAAAGGATTCCCTAGGGCCCAGAGCAAACACTTCTTTCCTATGACATTGCTCCTGAGGGGCAAAATGGGTCTTGGAGGCCCTCTGTCCCCACCTCTTAGCAGCCTCTGCTCTGCTTCCATCCTATCAAGTCTTGGCCCCAGTTCTCTCTTATTAGTCTGCCCCTTGCTGGTTTCATCACAGCCCATTCAGTCTACAAAAGAACCGTTTTCTCTAACCTGCCTGGGGTATACCACTATTAAGCTTGAGAGGAAAGAAAATTAGCAGAGGGTGAAGAGGAAAAAATAATTTTTCATTCCAACATATTATAGGAATTCATGTTAATTACATTTCTTTTTCTCAAAAAGTCTAATTCCTCCATCAATCTGGAGCTATTAACACAAGTGCAAGAGACTGTAGTGGCTAAAGAATTCTGTATGGGATGGTAACATGATTTGCCTTTGTTTACAATCCTGATGTGCCAAACGTCCTTTTCTAACAGAGGTTGAAACATTCTTTTGGTTTAGATTTAAAAGACTTATATCCTTTCAGGAATGTCAGAGCTCAAAATCAAATGAGACAATTGGAGCAGCTGAATTAATAAAAGCTCTGCTTATGGTTACACTTTTATTCCTAAGAAATTTATGGGGAGCTAAAATTCTCTAGTCTGGAAATGGAAAACAGCTTGCTGAATATTGACATTTATTTAACGTCTAGTTCATGTTTTCTGTGCAGACCAGAATTCAATTCACTGTTCAGCTAAATGTCTGCTTTGTTACATCCCTGCTGTTTTAAATGTTTGGAAATTGAATTGAATTCACAAAGAAGGTGCTAAGGCATTTTTGCTCATCTGGTAACTGAATACAAAACCATAGTGATGACAATTTTTAATTTCTTTTGGCCGTAGCTCCCAAGATTGTCATGTTCCATGTATACAGATGCCAAGTATCTTCTCCCAAAGTAAAGGATGAGCTGGGCAGGTGGCCAGTGGGTTGAACTGGAAGATTCTTCCTAAGTTGGGCTGAGATGAGGCCCCAGTCACTGGTGTATGCTGGAACTTGATTTGAGTGATGACTTATAAAGAGCGTTAAACAACTGACTCACCAAGTGAGTCACCCTTGCTGAGCCGTGCACTTTCGTTATTGTCAGAAAGCTATCAAGAAATGGTCTCATTGCTTGCCTAAAGCAAATGGAAATGTCTAGCATATTGAGTCTGCTCCTAGTTTACGCTCTGGATAGAGACCAATTTACACCTGAGGAGGGTGCCAGGACCCTGCTGTGGTGAGACTGGGAAACAGGCAGAAATTGTCTTCCAGCAGCTCTTCTCAAGCCTCCGTTGAGTGCATATTTACTCCTTAACTTCTTGACACACAAAGACACACTCCCAATCACTTCCTGGGTTCTGATGGTTGGACACTGTGGCTCTCTCTCATCAGATGACACCTTTTGCTCTGAAACTTTCCCCACTCCCTTGCTCCCTCCCTCTGCACCAAACTGATCCTCTAAGGTCCTCTCCCTTGGGCCTGGCTAAATGGTTGAAGTTAATTTAATAAACATGAATTTGAGTATTGAGCCAAGGTAGTTGACGAGATATTTACTTAACATTAGAGAAATCTAATTTATGGAAGACTGAAAACTTTCCTTCAGGCCAACATATGCATGCTTGGCACCTGAACAACTACCATTTGGAAAGGCATCACAGTTTGGTACAGAATGGACCAGGAGTTAGACAGGTTGGGTTCTCCATCTGGGTAATTTTGAATAAGTCTTTTAACGTTTTGGAGATTAGGTAGTCTTACCTCTAAAAAAGGAAGAACCGGTGCTCTCTTTTCTCACTGCAGTGGCCGTCTGCTGGCTATGCCTGCTTGGCGGGTATTTCCTCTCCTTTCCAATTTTCCTGTGCACAAATACCTCTCCCCACACTCAGTCCGTGTGCTTTGCTTTATGGTATCCTGGACCCCATCAATTCAGAACAGTTAGAGTTAGCCTGGGGACTTGCTGCAACTATTGGAAAAAAGGTGAACTCTTTCTGCTGGTAACATCAAGTGCCACCTTCATCTTTGTCGTATCGTCATCTTCGTCACCATTGGAGGAGAGCCGCAGGCCTAAGACATCAGGTTAGCAACACCAGTAGAAGGGTGTAGTCAGCATCATTCTTTCAGAATCTGCCCATCAGTCACAGGAAAGATCACTGGCTGGCCCTGATTGGGTCAGGAGCTCATTCTTGAATCTTGTCATGCTTGTTGCTAGATCTATTCCTAAACTACATGATCCAATAAATCCTCTTGTTTGCTTAAACCATATTTGAGTTGAATTTCCGCCACAGACAAAAGGGTTCCAACAAATCCAGCTTGAAAGCAGTAAAAGTTGCATGAACAACTGGCTTTTGTGCTATAGCAGGGTTTGGAGCATTTTTTCTGTCAGGGGCCAGATAGGAAATATTTCACGATTGTGGGCTACAGAGTCTGTCTCAACTCTCCAGTTCTATCCACTGTCATATGAAAGCGGTCATAGGCAACGTGTAGATAAATGAGTGTGGCTGTGGCACACTCATTCATTTTATATAGAAGAAATAATATTTTATACATAAATGTTATTTATGGACACTAAAATTTGAATTCTACATAATTTTTATGTATCTTGGAATATTATTCTTTTGATTTTTTTCCCAACCATTTAAAAATGTAACAATCACTCTTAGTATCAAAACAAGAGTCATGCCATGGTTTTCTTACCCTTGCTCTGCAGCAATATTTGACTGCCAGACTCCTAGCAACTGTCTTTCTGGAGATTCAAGAAAAGGTTCAGTGACAGCTCTCTGGACAGTCACTGAAGCAATCATTTTTCAGTGACTCCAGGCTTTTTGTTTTTGTTTTTTGTTTTTCTTTGGCCTTCTTATAGCTAATGTCTGCCCAGTTCATAGAATTGGCCACAGAGTGAATTTGATATGAATGTTAAATGGCCCAACCACTTCTCTGTATCTGTCCTGTTCTATTTTTCCCAAGGGACCTTTAAATTATATAATCTACTCAGACATTGAATTGAAGAGATCCACAAGGTACAGAATTGATCAATGTAGTCTATAAAAAATAAAGAATCACCTGTTAGAGAATACATTGAAGAGTACTTAGCCATAGATTTATGGTCAAGACATGTATAGCAAAGACAGTGGCTCAAAGAGGAAGGTACAATGTGGTAGAAGAATCTCCAAATACTGAAAATACCAGATGTGCGAATCAAAGTGTTCATTATGATTATCATCAGCACTCTCCTATTGTGTGCATGGCTAAGTCCTAGGGGCTATTTACTTATTTTATGTATCTATAACAGAAATTATGCAGATGTTAAGTTAATAAATTAAGTAATGCCAGTGAAGGTTGTTCAAGGACAGGAAGAAACAAAAATATTAAAAATTTCAAGTAACATTTGGGCATGTGAGTCTGCATTTTCTCATAAATTAAGTAACCCAGCATCCCACTAGCTTTCTTCTTGAATCATTCTGGATACAGTGATTATTTATTTTAACACTATGGAGTATTACCTGAAACACTTCAGTTATTTCCCATGGATTACCAAATCACTTTGAATGCGTACAATTGAAAGACATTCCAAATACTTGAATTAGAAGTAATCTTCAAGAGCTAATCCTAAGATCCTCCTTTCATATAGGATTTCCTTGCTGAAATACACCTTTGCGTGACTATGTAAGAAAAGTGAGGAAAAATACGTGAATGTTCAATCACCCTGACACCAAAATGAAAAGCAATTCCAGTTCAAAGTAAGTACCCTTTATCTTCTGTGCCACACTTAAATTTCATCGAGATAAATATATTCTGTACACCAAATTCAACCTAATTCCCATAAATAAAGCCAAGTGGGAGACTGTGGTCCTCCATTTTCTTTTGCTGCAGAGAAGAACTGATTCATGAGAACTGATGACTTTCTGTTCTGTTTTGATTTGATTTTTCACTTCTGTGGAGTTTTCAGATACCCAGACCTACAAGCCTTAATTCCTGCTGGGCAAAGGAACTTACAGAGGTAGACATCAGTAATATCAGTGTCAGTCTGTAGTGCCTCCAAGTGAAAATGGCTCCAAGCAAAAGAGATTGTTTGCTGTACAAGAAAAAAGGCATGCTTCTTCAAGTAGGATGAAAATAGTGATAAAATAATTTTCAGTACTGACATCTTTCCATCTGGTTTTATATTATTTCTAGACCTAAGCTTGAAGTGCTTTGTCAAGAAAAGAAGTTCGCTCAAAGTTGTCTTCTCTCTCTTTTCTATTTATTTCTCCCCTTTTCTGTTCTACTTTACACTCTAAATCACTGTTCTAACCTTATTACATCCCCTGAAAAATTCTCAGGATCTCCCAAAGGCAAAGGGCACATGAAGTCCAAATTCTTAGCATAATATTCAAGGTGCTAATTTTGAATATTCAAGGATTCACATCTCCTTGAGATTTAAACTTGCCTTCTCAACCTATATTCCCATCAGTGCCCTTCAGACATTATTAAACAGGAAATTTCACAATTTCTGGTTTATGCCCTGTCTTTTTCTCCTCCAAACCTGGTTTCCTCTCTTGCCGTCTGTCAAAATTCTCTTTGTTCTTCAAATATAGTCATTGTCTCTAAGAAACCTCCCAAGATCCCCAGGCAGGGTTTAAGTATTATTGTGTTCCCACGCTACCATCTTATAGCACTGTGGATTATATTTCTGTATGTGTTTTTTAACGTGTCATCTTTCCTGCTAGAGGGCAAAAGTGTTTGCAGAGAATAACTGTATCAATTAAGTTCATTTTGTCTAATGTGTCATTAAAGGCCAATGTTTCATTATTGATTTTCTGTCTGGATGATCTATTGATATAAGTGGGCTATTAAATTTCCCTACTATTACTATGCTACTGTTGATTTCTCCTATTATGCTTGTTAATATTTGCCTTGTATATTGAGGTGCTCCTATGTTGGGTGCATATATATTTACAATAGTTATATATTTTTCTTGAATTGATCCCTTGATCATTATGTTGTGTCCTTCTTTGTCTCTTATAAAAGTCTTTAAAGTCTGTTTTGTCTGATATAAGTATTGCTACTTTGGCTTTCTTTTGATTTCCATTTTCATGGAATACCTTTTTCCATCCCTTCACTTTCAGTCTGTGTGTTGATAATGATGTTAGCTGGGGGCTTGTCATATATCACCTTTATTATATTGAGGTAAATTGCCTCTATACAGTCATCTTTTGGTATCCATGGAGGATTGGTTTCAGGACTCCCCATGGATTTTAAAATCTATGACTAATCAAGTCTTTTAAATAAAATGGAATAGTACATTTAGTCCTCCGTATCTATGGGTTTGGCATTGCAGATATAGGGGACTGATTGTACTCAGTTTGTTGAGAGTTTTCATCATGAAAGAATGTTGGAAGAGCTTGAGAAGAATTGGAATTAATTCTTTCTTAAATGTTTGGTAGAGTTCACCTGTGAAGTCATCTGGTCTTGGACTTTTGTTTGTTGGGAGGTTTTAAACTACTGATTCAAACTCCTTACTAGGAGTTTTGTCTGTTTACATTTTCTATTTTTTCATGATTCAGTCTTGGTAGGTTGTATGTTTCTAACAATTTACCCATTTCTTCTAGACTTTCCAAAATTTTGATGTATAATTGTTTATAGTAGTCCCTTACTATTCTTTGTATTTGTCAAATATCAGTTGTAATGTCTTCTGTTTCATTTCTAATTTTACTTATTTGATTCATGTCTCTTTTTCTTGGTAAGCTAAGAGTTGTCTATTTTGTTTATATATTTAGCAAAACAATGTCATTAATCTCTTAAAGTTTCTCTTTCATGTTTTTCTCCTGTGATCATTGTTATTTCTTCTTTTTACTAATTTTGAGCTTAGTTTGGTCTTTTTTAGTTCTTTGAGGTTAGAGCTAGGTTATTTCTTTTCTTTTCTTTTCTTTTTTTTTTTAATGTAGGCCTTTATTGCTAGGAACTTCCCTCTTAGAACTTCTTTTGCTGCATGCTATAAGTTTTGGTGTTTTTCTCTCAAATTTCTCTCAAGATATTTAAAATGTTTTCTTTGCTTTTTTTTTTTTTTTGACCACTGTTTATTCAAGAGGATGTTTAATCTCCACACATTTGTGAATGTTCCAGGTTTCTTCTTGTAATTACTTATTCTGGACAGGTAACCAATCTGTTTTTTTCCTCTGAAGGGAGACACTGTCCCCATCCTCCACTGTAATTTGGTCTTATAAATGTCCTTGAAAATATAGTCTGAAATAAAGGTGGCTTTTCTTATAAGATATGAAGAAATGTAAGATCCATGGAGAATTGTCTCCCAATGGATACTGTATGCAAAAACAACAACAGCAACAACAAAACCCCCCCAAAACTTTAATCCATACCTCATCCCATTAACAGATACTAAATCAAATGAATCACCTAAATTTTAAACCTTTAAGTATAGAGTGTAGTAGAAAACATACAAGCAAATATTTCTTAGCTGTAACATCAAAAATCCAACTCAGCAGAGTTTGTAAACAGTGATTCAGAGGCAAAATTGAACTAGCAGATTAGTTTTCAGCTGGCTCATCTAGTGATTTTTTTTAATTAAAAAATTTTTTTTAATTTAAAAAAATTTCACATTTGGTGAATTTCTGACTTTCATAGAAAAATCTGAACATTTGGCTGCCTACATTTCAGTATGGCAACCATTAGGTATAGTTGAGAATGACCAATGACCCTGACCTTTAGAGGAGACATGTATTTCCAGTTGTTCACAGCCCTCTTGTCTTAGGCCTGATCATTTCTTTCATTTCCTTAACCTTTCAACCCTTCTAAGAATTATTATTTTCAATCCTGTTAACAGATCTAGATCCACAACCCATTCAGTCCAATAGTCAATGTATGACAAAAACTCATTTTCTTAATACCAACCTCGAATGTTAGTTTTAGAGAATATCGAATCCAGCCCTTTTTATTCTTCTTGCAGATGCATAAGCAAAGTAAGATACAAGAACATAAATCGCTTTACCTAAGGTCTGCTAGTGGCAGAGCTGGAACTAGAACCTTAGGCATGTCTGTCAATTCTTCTACACTGCATTCTGCCAGTTTTTTGTCTTCCAAATCTTTTCAACAACTATTTAAATATTTTCTATACTAATTCTTTGAGCTATGAATTTCATGTTTGTTAACTTGTGTGTAAAAATGCCTTCTCATAAATTGTCTTAATTTTGCCTCTTTGTATAAGTGGTAGAAAGAGGTTTGGTTTAAAAAAATCCATATTCGCCTCTTCTCTATGACCTCTTCTTCTAGATGCTTCGGTCATTTCTCCTCTAGTCTTTGTCTTTTGAAGAAACTTAACTTCTCTGTGAGGCTTGCCTTAGAAGTGTCTAGAGGTCAGTCTACCATAGGTTACTGATTTGTGCTTTAGGAAGACCAAGGAATATATGTGTAAGATTGTTCTCCATCCTACCTGCAAGGACCACCACACACAAAGGGAAGCTCCTTATGAAGAGAAAATGCTCAGCCCAAGAGCTACTGATAGTTTCCACATCCCCTTCCACTGGGTCCACTTTTGTGCTCTATCGTTTCTTTCCAATGATTTCTCTAAAGTTCCGTGACCTTTATACATAATTTTCCTTAATCCTTTCATATTGATGTTTTTCTTTTTTTTTTTTTTTTTACTTTTACCTTTTTATCTCCTAATTTCTGCTCTTAATCCTTAATCTCCTATATTTATATGGGTTTTATTTTTATTGAATGGCTTTTTATTCTTTATCTCTTTCGTCTTTAGATTTTTATTCCTTAATCTTGTTAGCCCTTGCCTTTTATGCTTTATTTTAAACATCATTTATTTTCTTTTACTGTTTTTGATTGTTAATCTCCTGCCTTTGCTAGGCTTTTTAGTCTCTCGTTTTAATCTGTATTTTATTTCTTTTTTTCTCCCTCCTCCTTAGTGTTTTAATGTTACTGTCTTTCTAACCTCCCATTCTTCCTTAATTATTAAAAATTGATCATATATTTTCCTTGATTAATTTTTTATCATGGCTGATAAGGAGTGTAGGAGTCACAGAGAAGACCTATATTAGACTTGGGGAGAACTGGAAGATTCCTCTCCGTCCACACTGCTTTTACAGGTCCCTCTTAGTAACACCATTTGCCTGTCTTTCTCCTGAATTGTTCATCGTTTTTTTTTTTTTTTTTTTTTCTTTTGGTTTCATAAGATTATGTAACATTTATTTATTATAATTTTCTACAGCAGAGTTTTTCTCTGGGGACCTGAATTTTAGGATTAGCTATGGTCTTAGGGGTTTCCATCTAGAATCAAAGGGAACTAGAAGATTGGTTCCCTGCAGAACATTCTTTTATTGACATTTATTTATCTTAATTATTCCATCTTTAATGTGGAAATCATCATCTATAAAAACGTGAACAAAAAAGGTTTTTAAATTTAATATAATCTTCTGAATGCAGTATTACAGGAGAAGTAAATAGTTCTAGTTTATCTCTCTTGCTCTTGTTTTACTCTTACTTTCATTATCTCTTTTCTCACTTGTAAAAATGAGGATTATAACGCTAACCCTCTAAGCTTGCAGTGAGAATTAAAAAAGAAAAATGTATGTAACAATGAACAGCTACAATGAATAGTAGCTTCTCAGTGGAGATTTCCCTTTTTTTCTTTTTTTTGTTTGTATATGTGTGGGTTTTTTTGATATGTATATATATTTTTAATTGAAATGTAGTCAGTTTACAATGTGTCAATTTCTGGTGTACAGCATAATGCTTCAGTCATACATTAACATATATAGATGTTTGTTTTCATATCCTTTTTCACCATAAGTTACTATGAGATATTGAATATAGGTCCCTGTGCTATACAATATGAACTTGTTTCCTTTTTTTTCCCTTCCTGGCCAATTAAAAATCATAAGAAATGAATTGCATATAAATTGATTAAAAGAATTAATTTTGAAACAAACTACAAAGCTTATAGAAACAATCAAAGCAGATGTTTATTATCAAACACAGTTAGCCTATGGAAAAAAAAGACACAACAAACACAGCAGTTATTTTGTTAATAGTTGTTTCTTCACTTTGAAATATATTCTTTCACTGATGATTGATGTCCTTATCAGGGACTCTACTAGACCTGAACAATATTTTTCTCTCTCCAAATAATCTTAAGAACCAAAGATCCAGGGTAGGAACATTTTTTTAGAATCAGATACATCACTTTAAATGAGAAATTTCACACTAAATATACCTAATACCTGACAGTGGTGATGTATATGGTAGCTTAAGAAAAAAACCCCAGAGAATTTCCATCCAAAAGCCACCACACTGCAGAACTTCCAGGGTATGTCGCCCACATGAGCTATACTCTAAGTAATGCCTTCTGGGCTCGTGTGACTCCCAACGACCTGCATGTCTAATTTTGATGTCAGCACCATTTGTTGTGTCAAGTTACCCTCTCTGTTTATTACTATCTCAGTATGATTTGTTTTTTTCCCTAGGAAAAATAAACACAACATTTTAATATGCAGCCTAGTTGTCCCAGAGTCCATTACTCATTTTCAGGCCAGAAGCTGAGAGAAGAAAGGTGGATCAAATCTTTAAAACTCTGTTGTGGCCTATTGCTATTCAAAGCCTGTTTAAAACTCTGCCTTTGATACTTCAGTGGAAAGTTTATTCCTTCCCCCTTTATCAGTATTTTATTTGAGCTTAAAGAGATCCATCTGCATTGTGCCACCACAAACCTGATAGTCATTCAAGTGCCTGTTTTAAAAAAACAACACTGGCCAGTTGAGCGTGACCTGAAAAGACCATCACATTTTTTCTTTAAATCAAATTTAAATATTGTAATTTTAAAATCACCTTAAAAAAACCCTCAGGTTTAATAAACAGATGTAGGAAGAACTGAATTTGGATAGCATATTTGGCCATGGGAAACAGGTGCCAGATGTATGAAGATAAGATCTTGATGTCTACTTGGCAAGACGGATTCAGTTTCCCAGTTTTGCATATCAAACTCATAACTCCAAACTTTGAGGATCTGAACCTGCTTGCTAATCAACTCTTTCATTGCACAGTTACCCAAACAAACGAGCAGACAAACAGAAGCTCTTACAATCTGAATAAAACACCTTAGGAAGATAGATACCCTGCCAATGAAATCACTTTTTTCAATATGATAGCAAAGTCTCATTTGACTCGACCCAGAATGTTGTCTATTCCAAACTATGTTTGGACACATAATCTATTCAGTCCATACATTTTTTGTGAGAATTTAAAAATATTTTGTATTTATGTGAATGAGAAACTATAAAAAGTAAAATTAAGTGAGCCCTCTGCAGGAGAACAGTCTGGATTTTCTGGATGACATCTGATAACCAAGGATAGTCAAGGGGGCTCAGTACCCCCCTTGGCAATTGTGTTAATATCCTGTGGCAGCATGCTAACTTGGAAATTTACACTGAGATATCAAGAGGTTGTAGAATCAGATAAAATAGGGTAGAAAGACTAACCACCAACATGCAGATTTTCAAAGAAAATATTCAAGAATTATTTATGACTTCTGGATCTTTCTATCCTTAGAGGATAGCAAAGGATAGAAAGAATGGAGATTCAGTGAGAATATTTAGAGTATTTATTTGGAGCATCCTGTGCTATGAATAACACACACACACACACACAAAGAGGGAGAGGTACTTCTTCCATCACCACAAACATTGTGAAGTTTTGAAGGGGATAGACTGTAATAGCTTATGTAGTTTAATGTTAAAATATGGGTACAGAGTGGGTTGGTTCATGACTCATACCTAAGAGTCAGCACCAGGGGCCCACTATACATTTCTTTATAAAGAACATATATATTGCTCAAGTTGTAGAGTAATAATGTATTTCATTTTTTGAAAAATTTCTATAAAAAATGAAAGATGTATTACCTTATTATACAATTCATTTAAAATATACATTTCTCTCTTGATTGCAAGTTTGGGCTTTGGGGGCCGGAATTCTAATAATCAAGGAGCAAATAAATGCTGTTTTACTCATCACTAACTGAATGAGAATTCTTTTATGACTAATTGAAGCAGCTTCAGGGTTTTTATCTACTTTTCCCCAGTCTTTGATTCAGTGTACAAGTATGAATTATGGGTTCAGTTGATTAGCTTAAAAGCAATCCTTTGTTTTTGATACAGGTACAGACTTAATATGACTTCAAGTGTCACGGTTGGTTGTTAACGCTATTTTGATTAATCTCACAGAAATTTTCACCTCAGGAGTGTGTCCCATTCATTGTTCCTATTTAATTCAAAGCTTTATGTCCTGAAACTACTTTTGCCTGGAATAGAGACATACCTGTCTTCCATAGAGTGAAGATAGATAAACGTTCTTTGATAATGCAGACGTCATGATTTTATTACCATGAACCAGCAGGGCCCCTAATAGATAACCAAACCAGCTCTGTAATTACTACTGAGAAAAGAAAAGATTCAGATCAAATGTTTAATACCAAAGAGTTTATATTGGGAGGATGAGATTTAGTCTGACACTCAACTGTGTTCTAGCCAACACTTTTATATGGCAAGTTTTAACTCTTCCATTATGTTGTGTTATATTTTGCAACTGGTTTATTTTGGAGGAGAGCTCAGAGTGCACAATTTAAATATTCTCTGGCTTTCCTGACAGTTACATTTTTAATTTCATAGGTGAGGATCTGATGCTTTAAATGTTTTCCAAGGTAACACTATTTTGGCTATAATCTATGGTGTAGAATTTGTGGGTTCAACTACCTTTTCTTTCTTATTTTATTAAAAAATTTTTAATGTAATTTCTAAAGGTTACTTTCCATTTGCAAATGTTGGTTATGTTCCCCATGTTGTGCAGTAAATCCTTGAGCCTATCTTACACCCAATACTTTGTATCTCCTATCCCTAACCCCTGTATTGTCCCTCCCCTCAACTGGAAACCACTAGTTTATTCTCTACATCTGTGCTTCTGTTTCTTTTTTGTTATATTCACTAGTTTGTTGTATTTTTTAGATTCCACATATAAGTGATATCATATAATATTTGTCATTGTCTGTCTGACTTATTTCATCTCCAAGTCCATCCATGTTGCTGCAAATGGCGAAATTTCTTTTTTTTTTATGGCTGAGTAGTATTTTGTCAATGGACACTTAGGTTGTTTCTGTGTCTTGGCAGTTGTAAATATAATGCTTCTATGAATATTGAGGGGTATGTGTCTTTTTGAATTAGTGTTTTTTCCCATATATATACCTAGGAGTGGAATTGCTGGGTCATATGGTAGTTCTATTTTTAGTGTTTTGAGAAACCTCTATATTGCTTTCCATACTGGCTGCACCAATTTACATTCCCACCAACAGTGTATGAGGGTTCTGTTTTCTCCATAGCCTCACCAACCTTTGTTATTTGTAGACTTTTTGATAATAACCCTTCTGGCAAGTGTAAGGTAGTATCCCATTATGTCAACTACCTTTTCTGTACTAAAGAAAAACCAATGCGACCTCCCCGCCCCCCATTTTTTAATTGGAGTATAGTCGACTTAAAATATTATATTAGTTTCAGTTATAAAGCATAGTGATTCAATATTTTCACAGATAATGCTCCATTATAGGTTACTACAGGATAATGCCTGTACTTCCCTTTACTATACAGTATATCCTTGTTATTTTTGTCTATTTTATACATAGTAGTTTGTCTGCATTAATCTCATACCCCTAATTTGTCACTTCCCCCCTCCCTCTCCCCTTGGTATCCATAAGTTTCTCTATCTGTGAGTCTGATTAGAACTACCATATGGTTCAGCAATTCCTATACAACCTTTTTAGGGGCTGCTTGGCCAGTGTAAGCCTCCTCTCTCAGCTCAGAAGTAAAATGGTATATGCTTGTCAGTCTTCACATTTTTCACAAAAGAAAATTAGCCATATCTTATCTTGGCTGGTTGTTAAAATACACATTTCCACATGTAACCAGAAGTTTAGGATAACTTCGGTCCAGGTCTTGACAGCAATCACTGGGCCATCTAATGCTTTGTCTGTCAAGCATCATTTCCCTCTTCTGGAAGTAGCAGCCTTCATTAGAAAATTACTGGTCCATCCCGTTATAGACTGAATGTTTGTGTCCCCCTGAATTTATCTGTTTAAGTCCTAAACACCGAGCGTGGCTGTTTTTGGAGATGGAGCCACTAAGGAAGTAATTAGGCTTAAATGAAGTCATAGGGTGGGAACTTTAGGGCTCAAGAGTTGCCAGTGGTCAGGATCTAGGCAAAAGACGCCAGTCTGAAAGAATGAAGCTAATATTCCTAGAAAAGCAGAGATGAGAGAGGGAGAGGGTATTGATTGTGGTCAAGACCTCGATTGCAGTTGTTTCTGAGGCCCGACTGCACCTCGTTCCTTCTGGTAATTTCAAGGGGAGCCTGTTAATTCTGTTTCGCCTAAACTAGTTTAAATTGGATCTGTGTCACTTGCAACTTGAGCCTAATACAGGGAGCATGACTTCCAAGCTTAATGTAATTCAAGACTCATAAACTTGGTGGAACAAGCACATTGTCTGATGGGTATGCAGTCCATTCTTCCCCCCATAAGGCAATCATAGAATTGTGCTCGGGCATGGAATCAGGAGCAATCCTGTAATAGTCTTAGAATTATCCTAAGAATCTTGGGAAAGTTGTACATGACAGAGCGTCTGCTTTCTTAAGATGAATATGATAAATATATTTCTAGCTGGAAGCACTAACACTGTTTTTAAGGAATAACATGCTTTAGTGAAAGGAGCATAGGATTGGATTCGAAACCCTAGAGTTCAAGTGAGGCTCTGTAACTTAGAAAAGTTTGAGTTCTTGCAAAAAGTTTAAATACTTTTGTGAAGCAGTGATACACAGAATATGGCTACTTATCACACACTGTGGTTGTACGTCAATACATGTGCAAAGTGTTTTGTAAATTAGGAACCATAAATCATATATGTGATTCATCAATTCCAATCTCACATTTATGATGAATTTCAAGGTAATTTGTTCAACTCTTTTTTTTATCTTGCTGCACTCTTAGAGCTCTGAATATTGCTGCCTGGGGAAATCTGCACCTTGCAGAGCAGAAAGTTGTGGGAAAAAAAGTTGAGAATATTGGCAAGATAGATCAGCAGTTCCATTGGCCTGGGCAGTTGGAGATCTTTTATCTGCCATCCAGCTCCAAGCCCAGGACCTGGGTCTTTTGGGTAGATAAAAACCAAGGTCAGCCAAGGGTTTGAGTGTTCACAGCAGAATCATTTAATTTGCTCACCCAAGGGTTTATTTAGTTTTCAGGATGTTGTCTGCTTCCATTTTAAATCTGTTTTGTTTCAAACTTTGGATTTCTCCCTTCAGGGGTGTGTGTATGTGACAGAGAGAGAGAAAGATAGAGAGGTATAGATAGACAGAGACAGAGAAGAAAGATTTTAATTTTTATCCTCCTGATAAATGTTCATTGAAGAAAATGATAGAATATAGAGAAAATATTCATACAAAATAAAATTTACCATATAACTCTCCTATGTGGAAACACTCACTCCTAGGTGTAAATTCTTTTCTGTACATAATATATTTATATTGTTTACATGTATGTGCAATTTTGCATCCTGACTTTTTAAAATAGCATCATATCTTGACAATTTCCTAAAGTCATTAAAGTTCTTAGTAAACACAACTAATGGCTGTATGATAACTCATAATCTAGGCATACCTTTTATATTGCATCATTACCCTATTTTGAGATAATTAAGTGAATTTCAAATTTTTGTTTTTATAAATAATGCTATGATTTTTTTCATAAAAGTCAGTACTTTAAAAAAAAACTTCCCATTTATTAGTGGTACTTCTTTTTGCCATATTTGGAGACTCTTCTACTTAAAAACAGTTTAGTTCTGAAGATTGTATGTAAGTCCATTTGTCTTTACATCCAAAAAACCCAGGAAGAACTAGTGCCATCTGTTGGCAGTGGACAAAGACAAGGACCTTTCTCTGGCTTGTGGTTTTGTTTATGACTGTCTAGGGCTCTAGGCTGAACATTCATAAGCAGGTGAGCTTCTGTTCTCAATTCTTAGATGTTGACTTTGCTTCTAAGATATTCAGTAGGGCTGTCCATTTATTCAATTTTAGACGTTATTTTTTATTCAAATAACATGCTCTGATTGTATGCATATAACACATTTATTGCAAAAATAAGAAAAACACTTGAAAATCTGGAGAAGAAAGTTAAAATTAAAATGACCAATAACTACTGCGTTTAAATTAACCTTTCGATATATTTTTATCTCAGTGTATGTTTGTGTGTGTTCGTGCTTTTCCCGCACATAACCAAACCTTTACTATATATTCATTGTGTTTATGGAGACCATCGTATACTCATCAGTCCTGGTGGCGTCCATCTTACATCTGGGTGTGTGAGTGACTCTGCAATTTTCTATGGACCATCTCTAGGATTCTCACTTTGCCAGTCATATGATTGGGTAACAGTCATAATGAAATTGGTGCATGAAGTATATTTTGTACATTAAGTATATTTTGTGGTCCATGAAGAAGGCAGATGTAAAGTTAAACCCCATATTGCGTCTACTAACTGTGACCTTGGGCAAAGTTTGACCTCTCAGAGGCCTTTGTTTCCAGACCTATAAAACAGAATAAATAATAATACCTCCTTTACAGGCATGTGGATCAAATGGAATAATGGACATAAAAGCAAATGTGACCTGTTAAGTCCCGTAGCCTTGTTGGCTAAGAAGTAAAAGATTTTTTTAAGCAGAAAAATGGTGGAAGGAGCCTGTGAAAACAAACACCAGGTTGCTCTTAGCTACAAAAGCCTCAAATCCAATATTCTGTTGCATTTAGGGAAAGAGGTTTGAGTGTTGCAGCACTTGGCTCATCTTTAGATCTTGCCCACTTTCAGTGCTGGTTTCGAATGTTGTAGAAAATTTATCTTTGTCAGCAACAGTGGTAATTTATATGATATACATTAATTCATTTGTTCATTTACTCATTGATTCATTAAATAAAGTATGAGTAACCTACTGTGTGTCAGGTACTATGCAAAACTCTAGAGGTAAAATGTAAATAAAGCATAGAAATTGATCTTCAGGAGTATACAGTCTGATGGGAGAAACAGGTGTGGAAGCGCACACCTGTGTGGGCCCTGTGCCCAGCAGGTGGGAAGGGTGGCTTCCTATCTCTCTGGCTGCCTGAGAATTCCCAAGTGGCCTGATCTAATATCAGAAAATAAATTAAGGAAGTCACCACTCAGTGTTTCCCAGCCGCCCTCTTATCCATAGAGGACAGATGCCGGTGTGGGACAGCCTCTCGGGTGGGTAGTTCAACCTCCTCCAGCCTCCAAGCTTGGCCCAGCCGCCTCTCAGACCCTTTAAAGAGAACACAGTCATTCATCCTAATATTGACCAACTGCTGGAGAACGGAGGGTAGGTGAGAAAAACAATCCTAGCTGATACCTGCAAGCCATATCTTACAATCCTAATATTAAAAAAGTTGACAATACTGACTTTTAAAAAAAATTTTAATCGTTTAGTTTTTCTTTTTTTCTTTCTTTTTTTAGTGGAACTGGAAAAGTTGTGAATCTTAACGTTCACCATGCAAACAACTTTTCTAACTACTGTGAAATAGAGATCCTATTAAGTTGTGGAAGATCATTAGTGTTTTGATGCCATCTTAGAAGCAAGTAAGACTGAGGAATACTTTATTGCTAGTCTGACTTTGTCACCTCCATTAAAATGTAAAGCCAGCCTCCCATCTCATGAGGCAGAGTGATGATGAGAACAATGGACAAAATAGCATCTGCAGCTTTAGATATTAATAGAAGGACTTTGAGGCACAAGGTGCAGGCTGAGTGGGAGTGCCCAGTGAGTTAGAATTAGGAGGAAGGAATCTGGAATGCTTACTTTTCCATTAGTAATGAAGGTGTTGAAGTCATCATTGTCACTGCTCTTATTGTGATCATTAATCCTAGGTTTTCTCAGCCAGCCAGTGCTAGAGAAAATAAACCAAGTGGTTCTTTCGTGTGGGATTGAACGTAGGATTTAGTTCATAAGAACCATTCCTAATGCCATCAATTTGAAGTCTAGATGAAAGATTTTCCAGGCATCTCACCCAGCAGCAACATGGCAATAAAAGTGTTTTATCTGGAAGATGTGTGAAGCTAGAAAAAAAAAATGTATAGGTACAAAAATACTTCGTTAGGGAGTTGGGTGGGGGAAGAGAATCTCTGTGTTTCTGAGTCACACTATTTGCTGATTTCTTTTAAAAAGGCAAAAATGGGACATTCCAGCTTGACACAACTGAGATGAAATCAGCTTGATCCAGCTGTGTGAAGCATCAGAAATGATTTCAGCTGGCTAATCTCTAATTATAGAATGTCTATTACTGGTGATGTATGTGGCTGAATCTGTGGTTTGACTTCCATGATCCCTGGCTTTGTGAAACGCTGGGATTTTGAGATGATGTTTTTTCCCTCTGCATAACAAACTAAACAAATTTAAATTAACTCTTAGGGCAAATATAATTAAGGAGATGCAGATGATACTTTTGTTCCTTTTGTTGACCAGAGTATGCCTGAACTGTGACTTTGGATGAAACTACTAAATCCTGTTTCCATGGGATTTAGGCCAGAGCATTCAGCTCTGACGTCCTAAGGTATTTGTAGAGGCCAAGGTCAACATCAGCAATTCTGAGTTTCGGAGCAAGTTTATTTCTCTAATGGTTTGTGTTTAGAGAAGATTCCAGCAGAATTACTGCATTTCAACTTTGCTCTGAACCCTTCATTGATCATTTGCCTTTCTTACTCTCCTCTCCGCTAATTCTGACTGTTTTTACAGACTGGTTTAGAGAGAACAAGTAATAAGGTATCAGTGTCGATGTATTAGTCTACTCAGGCTGCTATAAAAAATAGCATAGACTGGGTGACTTAAACAACAAATACTTACTTCTCACAGTTCTGGAGGCTGAAAGGTCCAGGGTCAGCGTGCCAGCTGATTGCTGTTCCTGGTGAGAGCCTCTTCCTGGCTTATGGATGGCTATCTTCACCCTGTATACTGATGTGGTGGGTAGGGAGACAGGGACTTCTCTGGTCTCTTCTTATAAAGGCATTAATCCCATCACAAGCACCCCACCCTCATGACCTCATCCAAATTTAAGTACCTTCAAAGACCCCACCTCTGAATAACACCACATTGCAGGGTTAGAGCTTCAACGAATGAACTTTGAGGAGCACACATGTTCAGTCCACAATAGTCAGGAAAACTTTGGTTAAGTTAGAACTTATCAGACTAACTCTAAACTTGTCACTTTAAGGGAAGGAGACAGATCACAGATAGACTTGGTTAAAAGGTATCTCATCAGACCCAAGGCAGTCATCCACCCGGCTTTAGTCATCATCTCTGTGTTTGGTACCACGTCGTTGTGATGGATGGTGCTCAAAACTCTGAAAAGTCTTAAGTTACCAGACAGTCAATATACAGTCTGTTTTCTGTATTCGTTCATAAAGGTGGAATCATGAACTACAAAAGTTTTTAATTTGCTTTGGAGTGAAAGGAGTTTAATTATAAGCAAGGCAGGAATTTTATATAATGGTGTCCTTCATTCCCTGGATATTTTAGCAAGATGTTATCTGGCCATATAAAAATATACAACACAACTTCTATTTTGATTTTTTAAATAGTCAATTGTTGAACAAATTTATCCTTTACCTCCCACACCAATCTGTTATTAAGCAATCATTGATCTTAACTCAGAAAGCATGTCTTTCCTTGATCCTTTAGCAAGCAGAGCCTAAGGCAAGGATTGAAGTGCTGAAACTTTATTTGAGAGATATAAATCTAGGGTGGCAAAGCTGAGGAAGAAGGCAAATGAGCCAAAGAAAGATGCAATGCTATGTGATGTGATGTATTTCCATTATGGCTACCATGTCCCAATGAGCCACAAAGAGAAATGGCAAGTCATTCAGGAGGCAGGCTCACTTAGCATGAGGACCCTCCAGAAGGACTGTGAGGGGTACATGCACCTTCAGGCAGTCTGCAGAAGTAGGATGGGAAAGCAGATGATCTGTCTGACACTCTCCTGTCCCTCATTTCCAACTGGTCAAGTTTCACTCTTCAGGGACTTAACTCTCCACATTTCTAGATTGTGCCATCAGTCCCCTTGGCAGCTTAGGAAGCCACTGTATGGTATTTGTGTCCTAAAAGGCAGGGATCATTTGGCATGAGGGTCATGGGGCCATGGAGGCCTGAGAATTTAACTCATACCTCCCATCTCAGGGAATTTAGTGAATTCCCAGTGGCTTGTGGTCCAGGAGACAGCTGTTGCCTGAAAGCAGGGGACCGTCGGCCAACTGGAGTTGGCATACAAGATTCAGTCTGATACAAAATACTGCTCTCTGATTTGAAACTATATAATATGAGAAATTTAGAAAAAGTAAAAATACAAAAGAAGCAGCATGAAAATTATCATTTAGGAAAATAGACCTATTCAGAAATATTTAGTCTGGATTTTCCATAGAAACAGAACCAATGAGAGACAATCTATCTACATACATACATGTACAGAGATTTATTATAAGGAATTGGCTTATATGATCATGGAGGCTGGTAAGTCCACTATCTGCAAGGTGTGCCCATAGTGCAGGAGACCTACAGAGAGCTGATGTTCTAATTTGAAAATTGTCAGGCAGAAAGAGCCAGCATTGCAGATGAAGTCTGAAGGCAGTCAGCCAGAAAATTCTCTCTTACCTCAGGGAAGGGTGTATCTTTTTGTTCTATTCTGGCCTTCAACTGATTGGATGAGGCCCACCCATGTTACTGAGGGCAATCTGCATACTCCACTATTAAAATGTTAATTTAATCTAATGTTAAAGCCTGGCAGTTTAAATGTTAATCTCATCTGACAAAGCATTCTCCCAGAAACACACGGAATAATGTTTGACCAAGTGTCTGGGCATCCTGTGACCCAGTCAGGTTGATACATGAAATTAACCACCAAAAGGGTCTATCTGTCTTACTAGAAAGTTCTGTGTAAAAGAGTAGGAAGATATTAAAGCTAAGGAGTTCTGAATTCAAGCCCAGGCTCTGCCAGTTACTAGCTTTTTGGCCCCCAAAGTCAATTTATGTCTTTAGGTCTGTGATCTTCATCTATAAAATGTGAGAGATAGATGTCTAAGGACTTTATAACTCTAAAACTTGCTGACCATATAATTCTTAGTACTCACCTACAAAAGGTGTGTTGTAAAGTGGTGAGAGGTCATACTCCACCTACAGTTAAAGCCAAACACAAGAAATCTGTGTAAACTTCTAGCAAGATAGATGTGTCAGCTGTATGGCAGAAACTCCTGCTTTACTGAGGGGGATGAAAGAGACAGAAAAATGATTTACTGTAGAAGATTAGGGAGACAGTGATTCCTCTTTTTTCTGATTCCATATACTTTTTCCTTAAAGCAGAGCCTGTCATTTTGGGCCTGCATGTCAAGAAGCCACTGTAATCCCTGATGAGTAATTGTGTATTTTATGTTTAAGTGTTTGCTGTCTTGAATATTATTTGACATTTTAAATGTCTGATCTTCTATAAATAGCTGCTTAGGGCAAAGAAATGTCACTGCTATGAACAATGAAAATGAAGATTTCAGAGAAGAAATGGGGGAAATAGGTTTGAAATGGACAAGTGTTAGAATATTAAGTGAGATGCAATTTTCCTATCCTGTTCAGTCTTTTGTGGCTACACTGTAAGACCTCTGGCTTTCAGTTTGCCAATTCTCTTGCTGGGTTCTTGTGATAATTTTCTTAGCACCTTTCTCTTCTTGCCCCTGTTGTTTTCTTTCCTGTTGCCTTTGTGTGGGAGTTGCTGTGTTAGCACAAAAAAATCTACCCCTAAATGTACTGCCATCTATAATTGAGAACACATCTTCATGGATAATGATCATCCATTCTGAGTGTATGTAACAATTTTAATTAGATTATGCCATAGGTTGTATACATACATGAATAATAATAAGGATTATTATTAATATCCCAAGTTGGCTTTTGTTATTCAAATGTGAGAGACTATGAGGTTAATAGGTTTGGTAACTATGCATATAAAGTAGTAAACTTGAGAAATAGCAAGTATTTGGTCATTTGGGTACAAAAATTTCCTTTGATTTTTTTTTTTTAATACAAATATGCCTTCTCAAGGGAATTTAATCTTGGATCAGTCAATTTGCTGTCATTCCTTGGGGGTACCCTCTGGTGCCCAAACCACATTCTCTAGAAACTCCTCTCCCTGTTCATACATATATGGTGCTGAGAAACTTCTCTCTCCTTGGCTGGTTAGTTTCTAACTGTAACTGAAATGACAATGGGTGTGCCAGCTGTGTATTCACCAAGGGCACAGAAAAGCGGAGAAAGTCCAACTGGAGAGGGAGAGGAGAGGGGAGAGGAGAGGAGAGGGAGGCGGCGGGGAGAGGAGAAGGAGGAAACAGACACTCAGCAGTGAGGAGAGGAATGAGAAATGGCAAAAGAGCACAAGGCAAATGTTAGTTCCTGTCCTTTGTACCTCCATCTGAAATAGAGATTGCAAAGTGGAAGTTTATTGGTTAAATCCAGTCCATAGAAATATTTTGTTTGATCTACATAGTTTTAACAAAGATTTTATATAAAAAAATCCATATTCCTAATTTAAAAAAAGATACTTTCTGGGAATCTTTGACCTACTTTCCCCCATAGCAACTGTGGGACAGTGGGCTGCAGCTGAGCCATAGGCGCCTCCCTCAGATAGAACAGGAACTCTGTCCAGTTCACCACAGTCCCCACCGTTCCCTATCACTCCTTCCCACCTGCCTCACTGCCTTGTGATAATTGCCTGGCCTCTTTAGGCTTTGAGTCAAAGAGCCTTGCAGGAGTCTCTTCTGTGGTCTAGTCACCTTTAAACTTGTATTCTCTCCAATCTATGTGGCATGTTGTAGGTACCAATGACTAACTGTGACTGATAAATAAAGATATTGCTGGGAAAAGGCCTTCTCTGAACATCTGAGGGATCTGCAGCAAGAATACAGATATTTAAAAGTAAGAAAGCAAGTTAACAAACTGTTAAGTAAAATCCATCCTATCCTCCTACTGTGGCAAATATATCTTTGTAATAACAAATCAAGAATATCTTATAAGCTATAGGTTTAATAGAATTAAATCTGGCAAAATGTCAAAGATGGCTGATTTTTCCAAATTATTTTTGCACCTATATGGTGGTTCTTTGAATGAGCTAGTGATGTTTTAAGGAATAATAAAGATCTACATGATTTATGAATCATTTTATATTTAGCCCATTTTATATTTATGGGTCTTGCTTTTATTTCAGCAAAACAAATACTTAGGTTGTTAGAACAAGATTTTCTAATAATTTGTGCTCTATTCTCAGCCATGACATCCTTGTGAGTTATTGTGGTTCTAGATGGTTTTTTTAATTAACTTTATTTCAGAGAAACTTTATGTTCCTAAAGCAATAGCAATTGGAACTGTCAAAAAAGTGCTTAAAGCAATATTTCGATTTGGAAATAATCATGAACTTTAAATATCATATACAAGCCATGAATCTACATATCATGGTTAAACACCATAATAGGGCTGCATGTGGTAAAATACGATCACAGAAAATATTGTAATATAGTTTAATTTCATTATATAAATCTATTACACTTATCCCTTTATTTTCACCCTATCTTAAAGCAGTTTTAGAACCAGATAGTACTGTAAAGAATTGCTATCATGCTTCATGTATATATGCCTTTAGATATAGTGTGTGTGCGTGTGCGTGTGTGTGTGTGTGCGTGTGTGTGTTTGCACCATGCAGATTAATCTACAAAAAAAGGGACAATTTTATATGATTCAAACTGATATGCATTTAAGTTATTTGAATTATTTCATGTTGTAAGATGTTCTTCAGCTGCCAGCACCTCACTAGTTTGAGAGTGTCTCTAGAACTATGAATAGGGAAGAACAGGGGCTAATGGGCGCTCGGTTCTCCTGGGAAATACTTCATTATGCAGGAGGCTAGTGCATTTGAGCTCTCTAAGAGGGGTGACTGACAAACTAGCTAATTTGTCTTTTCTCTTACTCAAGCTTTTCTGTCATTCAGATTCTCCCAGTTCTCTGGAGCTGTGTCTGTGGGAAAACATGCAAACTACTGGGGCATTTGGACACAGTGGCTTTCTCTCCAAGAATATAAGGCAAGAGACGTGGAGCAGAGTTGCCGGAGGCTGATGAGGCATCAGAGGCAGGAGTGAACGTTTAACTACAGGTCACACTCCTTCGGTGCTGAGTCCCCAAAGGACCCAAGAGGCATAATGTGTGCGCTAACAGTCCTTAAAGCATGTGCCCAGTGCAGAGCCCCTCTTGCCCGAGTCTAAGGGTCACACTGGCTGTCAGATTCATCCTCCTGAAGTGTGGCTCTAATCGTAACAGGATCGTACTCAGGAGTATTCACAGATGCACAAAATACTGTCTAGCATGGCAGTGTGGGCCCAAGGTGGCTGGACCCAACATGACCTGCAGGCCTTCCTGCCTACTCTTGGCCTTCACCAGTCTCCTCAAAGGCAGAAATTGCAACTAAAACAATAAACAATAAATTCTACATGCCAGCCACTATATGTACATTATTTCTTTCCATCCTTAAAAGCTTGCAAGCTTTTGTAGTAGAATTTGAAACATAGAAGCATTAAGAAATTAGATATTGAGTCATTTCTTCACGATTCCCACCCAAGTCTGGCTCTGAAGGTGGTGATCTTTCCACCAAGGCAGGCTTTCCTCAAAAACTCAGAGATGGCTTTTCCCTTCTGCACAATTCCTACTGGCCCCGCATTTAAAATGTGCTCAGTTAATGTTTGTAGCCTGAATACACATATATTTTTACGAAAACCCCACAGGAGTAGATATCCACTTCATGGTACGTTTTCTTTAGGCAGTTTTTTTCCTTCAGAAGAATGGCTTCATTTACTCAAAAGGAGCCGACCTCTCCCCTCACTCTCCCCACAAAGTTCACATTGAAGTCCCACTTGCTGGTTCTTTCTGCCCCTGTAATCACGGCTGACTGGCTGTTGGCCAAATAAGGCGATGATGTCTGTGTAGAGCTCTTCGAGATTCTGAACAGTCCTCAACATTTTTATTCCTGAGTGTGGTAGTGAATTCCTAGCATGGGGTTATTTCCTTGGCTTTCTGGATAAAGCCATGAACAGAAAAATTGAAAGATTTTTTAAAAAATTACATGTATATGAAGGTTTTGTTTATTAGAGATAACAGACTGTATATATGAGTTGGATACCATTTGGCAACTTTAAAAAAAAGTAAGGAATAATTTAAAATACTCTAGCAAATAATAATACAATAAAAGTAAGTGGCGGCTTGATGACATCCATCCACAGAACTTACCGTGTACATTATCACAACTTAACTTTTCAGCTGCTTAACCAATGTGACTATTATTCCACTGCCTTCATCAATTTAATTTCACTATTCCAGGGTATTCTTGCCCAGGAAGATAAAAGTTGCAAATATATTTATTGCTTGTTTCAGGAACTTCCCCTAAAGTCTGTTTAAATGAACATTAAAACTAATCACCTCCTCAGCAGGCAGCAGCAAGCCAGTGTTTGTATGCCTCAAGACTCTTTGAACTCTACCTCAAAATCCTTACCTTGTTGTATCCACAGGTCATAAATCATTATATCATGATCCTTACTTGTCCTAATCATGTCCCCTTCCCACTGAATGATCCACCTTCAACTAGACCCCACAATCTCATAAATATTCCAACTTTGCCATCCTCACTTTAAGAGGGTAGTGAAAGTCTGGCAAGGTGGTGTTCTCCCTTAACAGGTAAGAATAAACTTAGCTTTGTTGTATCAAAGTCTTTTTTGATGATATTTTGGAGGAGCTGGCATTTGGTAAAAGAAGAATGGCTTGAATACTGATAATTGGAAAAGCTGAATCTTGTACATATGGGGCTTGTTACACGTGTTTCTCTACTTTTGTGTATATTGGGAAAGTTAAAAAAAAAAAAAAGCTAAAATCCTTGAGTTAAAACCTAGATGGGCTGGAGGCCAAGGAAAGGAGCTGGTGAGTGAGTGATGAGAGCTCAAGACAACGTGATAAGCAGGCTGGAAAATAGAGCCTTGGTGTCAGCCTCCCATAGCCCTGTGATTTGGTCTCCCTCCATCTGAGGGGTGTGAACACAAAACTCCCAGCACAATTCTTGACAGTATATAGCATGACAAAGCATCCCTGGCCCCTCATGAGTGGTACAGGCAGACCCAGGCTGCAATGCTGTTCTTACGAGCATGCTCTTCATCAGTGGTGGACTTTACTCTGGAGCTTGGAGAGTGTGAGGTGACCCCTCTTCTATTGAGTTGTTTCTTCTGATGGTAGGAAGATGGTATACAAACCAGTAAGGGTACTGTCAGTGTGTAAACAGCATAGGAGCCTGGCAGTTGGGAGAATCCCAGGGCCTGATTGGAAATCGGGATACTTCCATTGCCTCTTGATATCCACACGTACTTTGCTTGCCATTTCTTTCCTCACTTTCATTCGTGCTTCTCATAATCCCTTGTTCTCTCCTTCTGAGCCTGGCTTCAGTAGCCTCCAAACACTTCCTTTTCTCCACTTCTACTCCAAGATCTTCAGTGACTGTAATGAGGTGGGGAGAGAGGAAGTCATCTTAGTCCCTTCAGTTTCCTCCCATAGAAACAACTTCACACATGGTGGAGTCACAGTAGCCAGGCCAGCCCACAAAAGCCAGTTTACCCATAATGCAGCAGAAATTGGAGGCAGACAGTATTGAAACAGTCCCATTCTATTTCCAAAAATAGAGCACAATTTTCTGATTGGTTTATTGAAGCTTCTTAGAAGTTTGTAAGTAGAACCCATCAACATTCTGTGTAATGAGCCAAACAATGTTAAGTAGTCTTGCAATACCATTAGTTCAAATTCTTAATCCCTGGCTGGGCCTTTACCACTTCATTAAGTCATTTATTGTGTTGATGTGGTCATTGCCTAGATAACATTTTAACTTCAAAGTTTTTTTCCATACACACACACACAGATGTATCTATATATGTGTGTATATATATATGTATATCTACACACACATATATATGTATCTGTATCTATATTCCAGCTTTTCTTTTACTCTACTTTTTTTTTTTAAATCTGTCTCCTTCCCTCCCTCCCTCTCTTTCCCCCTTTCCCCTTCTCCCCTTTTCCCTTTCCTTATTTTCTTCCTCTTTCCCTTTCTTTTTTTCTCTTCCTCCCTCTCTTCCAAAAACAGGCCATGCAACTTTTTTACATTTCCCGAGAACCACAAAATTTTATAGTTGGCCAAGCCATTAAAGACTGTCAAATCTAGCTGCTTTCTTATTTAGGACACTGAGGTCCAGGAAAGGTCACTCACCCTACAAGGTTGAATGTGTTAGTAGTAGAGCTGAGGCAGCTTTCAAGCCCCAGAACTCTCCATCTGTACTTTTTCTTGCCTTATGCTGCTTTCTAGGTTTTTAAGCTTTTAGCATTTTAGTTATTAGATGAAAAGTATCTCTAATGGGTGATGTTTTAAAATTGATATTTCTTTGTCAGTTGATTCTAGATATTCCGTTTTTGCTCACTAGACTAACCATTTCTGATCTGTTTTGTGTTAGTAATTCATATCCTGTTGGTTCTACAATTTGATATTTACTGTTTTGGCTGAAAGGCACAGTATCACTGAATGTTTAATGATTTCTTGAGGACCATTAAGAAGTTAGTTGGTTTCTGTGCAAAGTCCAGCCCAGTAACAACAGGCCCAGCAGATGTGAGCTGAGTCCTGCGCTGAGGGATTGACACCAAATATAGAAACATAGCAGCCCTGACTGCTCAGGGGCCGGAGGGAATGTGGTTCCCTGTGGATGTGTGTGAACCACCTGCAACTGACAAGCAGCTCACAAAGTCCATAGAAAGTGGAGCTAAGCCATTGTCTCAAGGAGGTGATAAGGGCAAAATATATTTTATGAGTATGTGCTTAGTAATTAGAAATAGTTGTGGAATGAGACACTATGCTTTTGGAACTATAAATATCTGCTGTTTTTAGTATTAGCAAATAGTATTCCTGCCCAGCCTTAGCAATGTATGACTTTTGAGTTATTTTTTCCAGTATGATTGGTAGCTGGTACATTTTACTAAGTGTCGTTTGCCCACATTTGTGAGCCCTCTGGGGAAATGGCTGGGAGAAGGAGAGAGGCAGAAGAGAAAAAGAACACAGCAATAAGATTTTTCTTTGTTGCTACTGAGCAAAATAAAATTTTTAACTGCTTCATATTTGGATTTTATCCAGCTTTCATCTAGCTAGCTAATACTGGTTTCTTTAGCAACCTGCTCTAAGCTAGGAGTTCTTAATCTTTTCTTTCTTTTTTTTTCCCTCTAAGCCACGCGGGATAGATGATGGCTGGGATGTGGAATTTCTCCATCAGTGTGCCAGGGTTGTGAGCAGTTCCCAGTGGAAGAGCTGCAACAACTTCGTCCCTTAACCTCCACTGAAGAATGCATGGGAGACAGAGTGATGCTATTATAGAAAAAAGCTTGGATCTGCTTTAATTTATTATTTTGAAATTCAGTTATTCGCAAAGGTCAGTATTTGACAAACAACTTGCAAGTTCGATCATGTCATGCCACGGTGTTGAAACAACACTGGTGAGGACGGTTGCTTGGATTAGCTCAATTTTTTCCCTTGAAAAAACCGGAAATCTTGCCTCTCTTCTTAATTAATAACTATATCATATATATATATATTATACCCAAAAATCTATAGATTAGTGGTCCATTGAAATGAGAAGTATAGCTATCTGCTGTCATGACTCTAAGGATAAGGAAATCAATAACCAATGTAAATGTCTGTGGCAGATTAAAATGGATACAAATTCTTTGACTCTCCTCCCATTAAGAGGTGGGTCTATTATCCTGTCCTGGAATCTGAGCTGACTTATATCTTCTCTGAGTGATAGAGTATGGCAGAAGTGATGTCATACCAGTTCAGGCCAAGCCTTTAGTGGCCTGGCAGCTTCTACCTTGTCTTTTGGAGGTCAGCCACCATGTGAGAGGATAGATTACCCTGAGACCACTATGCTGTTGAGGTCACATGGAGAAGCCCTGAAGGATGAGGTGCTGTGTGGACAGAAAGGCCGGGAACATTGAGTTATTGGCTATTTGGGTGAAGAAGCCAGTTCAGAAGGCGGTCCTCCCATTCCACCTGCCTCAGCTGATACCACATTGATCAGAAATGACCAGCTGAACTCTTCTGGGATTTCTAACCCTCAAAATCAGGAGAAAAAAAAATTTTTAAGTCATAAATACAATAGATAACTGGAACAACATAGGTTGAGAATTTTAAAGAGATACAGAATATTATGTTGTGAGTGAAGGCATTTATATAAAAAGATTACCAGTTGAAATGTGAGCAGAGTTACATGGGCCGAAGCTCATGTATAGAGAAAGAGGATGCTATTGAGATTTAAAAACAGAGTAGTTAAATGGAACTGTGGGAGGAGAAAGAAAAACTTAGAAATTTCTCTTGAAAGGTGTAGGAGGAATTATGGGGAGAAAATACCCTTTCCCCTTCATAGAACAAAAGAGGTTTTGCTGAGTGGGCCCCAGGTATCCTAGATGTGTTCTGCTTATGTGAACCCCAGGAAGTGTGAAGCTGTCCTTCTTCAACTGGATGAGTCATTAAATTGCTATGTGTTTGACTAGAGCTTCAGCTGTAGCACTTTGCTGGGTGGAAGAGGTGCTGAAGACGATGGAATTGCCACTCCTACCTTGAATTGGTTTAATCATTCTACCACCTGGTAACCCAAGGGTTCCCCCATTGCTATCTCTCACTCTAGTAGCCCCCCACATGTTGAGCCCAAGTCATTTTTATCATTTCTTCTCTGCCCACCTACCACCCCTAAAGTAATGTAATTTCAAATATTCTAAGTTTTACTATAGTAAATAATTATTTAAGACTTTTTTCCTTATTTATATAAATGAAAACATTATGAATTGAATAAAAGTATATTTATTGTATGCTCCAGTTTTTGGAAGGACTGTATCTACAGAGTACTGCTTCTGTGAAACTGGAGGAGATAGCCAATGTAATTTTTGCTAAGACGTTTATTCTAAAAAGATGTGAAAGGTTAGTTTGATAGTATGAAATGTCAGATCAAACAATATAGAATTTCATAGGAATGTATGCAAAGCTGGGACTTGGGTTCAACCAACCAGTTGCTCTCCTTTCAGAAGGCACAGATGTGGATCTGGAGTAGCAGTTTATTTCTTTTTTTGTTTGTTTATGAATTTATTTATTTTATTGAGGTATAGTCAATTACAATGTGTCACTTTCTGGTGTACAGCATAATATCCCAGTCATACATATATATACATATATTCATTTTCATATTCTTTTTCATTAAAGGTAATTACAAGATACTGAATATAGTTCCCTGTGCTATACAGAAGAAATTTGTTTTTTAAAATTAAAAAAAAATTTTTTATTGAAGTACAGTCAATTACAATGTGGAGTAGCAGTTGACTCCAACATTCTGGGTCTCTAGTGTGATCAAACCAGCAGAACCACTCACAGTGATCTTGGGTCACATGAAAAGAATATAATGTTAAAAAGAAGAAGGTGCAAATCCCATTTCACTCTTCACTGAACAAACCATGCCTGGACTAATAACATGTTTAGGGTAGCAGATGCATTTTAAGAGGGTGTTTTCACAGTTTATCCAGTGCTACACAACCCAGAAAGACATAGATGAGATTCCAAATCACACCATGTGAGAATGTACTGAGGGAGTGGGGAAGATCTGACCTGGAGATCAGGAGATGGAGTAGATTAATTTTTTAGGGGCATTCAATCATGGGTGAAAGTAGCAAGAGGTAGGGAAGGGCTCAAGTGGAAAATATTTTCTCAAGAATTAGAGGAGTCTAATAAAGGAGTCTGTGAGGTATAAATTTCTTGTTCCTGAAGGTTTCAAGCAGCAGGTAGGGGACTGTCCTGGTACAAGTTTAGATATTAAAACAGAATTGGACCAGGTAACTCCTGAGGTTCTTGAGAATCTTACCAATAGGAAGGATGTATTTGATTATCTAAAATTTCATTCAAGCTAAGCTGTTAATAATGAAATGTGTTTTCCCCAAGAAAATCTTTGTTTTAATAAGGTGTTTTAATTCAATAATTCTAATACCATGTCCTCATTCTGTCCTGTAGCAAATACTGCTGACTGATCAATCCCAGTGCTCTTTCTGGCTGATCTGCAACCAAATCTTAGAAACCAACGATGCTCTGGGAAGCCGGTACCATCAACCGTATCAGCATAACAGCATGAAATCTGTTAGTTATCTCTGCAAAGCAAAGAAAGGAATGTCTAATACAGGAAAACCTCATTACCTGAAGGTAACTTGTCTTGGAAAAATCCCACCTACAGTTAGTCACTTAAAACAGAAGCTAGTATTTCAAAGTAAATAGAAAAAATTAAGGGTGAACAGAGCTTTATCTTGGAAAAAAATGATATTCAATATTCATTTGTTTATTTCATACTACAAACATTTGTTGTGTAGCTACCACGGTAGACACCATTTTCAGCCCTGGGGATAGAGTAATGAATAAGACCCACAAATCTTTGCCTTCAAAGAGCCCCCATTCTAGTGGGAGAGACAATTATAATACAAAGAGGCAAACAAATATTAAATATCAGGTAGTAACAGGTCCTATGAAGAAAGTAAGGCAGAATAAAGTGATGGGAGCTGCTGATTTAAAGGGTGTGGTCAGAGATGTTTTCCCCAAGGAGGCACATTTGAGCAGATCTGGGGTGGTTGTCCCAGCAGGGGGAATAGTAAGTGCAAAGAGCCTAGGGAAGGATCAAGTTCACCTATTGGAGTAAGAGCAGGGAGGCCAATATGATTGGAGACAAGTTCAGTTGTCTCTTGGCCAGAGCGCATACGGCCTGGTAGATGATGGTAAACAGTAAATACACTATAAAAGTGTTCTTAACTTATAGTTGGGATATAATTGTGATAGTGAACTAATTCTTAGAAACAATAAAGAGTAAATTATGCCCATTGGAGAGGATAAACATAATTTTTCTGCAAAAATTTTAACATCTCAAAATGATAACCTTCGGCTCACATTTAACATTCACTGCATAATTTTAAAAGGTAGCATTTACAAAATTAATTAAGGGCTTCATAAATTTTTCTAAGAACCACTCTTAATCCTTTGATAGTCAGTTCATCCCCTTTGGAATTGACATGTCACCATCTTTGTTAATTTTTTATTCTTTAGTTGCTATTGCCAAAACCTTTGGTTTTGAACGTGATACAAGCCATTCTCCACCATTACTTCCACTGACTTCATGAAATCCTGAAGAATTTAATTTGCAAAAATTACAATTTTGCTTAGCAATCAATTTATATTGTATCTGTATTTTGCTGTCAGAAGAATCAGATTTTCAGACAGAGGTGAACTTGCTGTATACTAGCATTAATGGGTGGGGGGATGTTTGAATGGAGACCAGGATCAAAACCAGTCCACCATCAGTTTATATTTTTGGTATCACAACTTTGCTTCCCTGGGCATCTTTGAATCTTCAGGAGCTCAGATACTGACCGCTCAGATAATGAGGCCTCTTTAGTTCTTGTACCAGGTCTTGGGGCTGGTGAGGGAAAGGATAAGAAGACAGAGAACCAGGGAGAGTTTTCTTTATGGAAAATTATCTTTTCAGGCAAGAGTCTTCTCTTTCCACAGGGAAGCCCGGTCACTCCCAGGGGTCCTGGCAGGAAGCTCCAAGTCACTGTGTCCAGGACAGGAGAGCAGGCCTCTGTTGACTTCCTGGCATTGTACACTCCTGGCTCCTTGCCGCAGGGTCTTGCAGAAAGTGATTTCTCAGAATTGAATGTTTCTCCAGGGATGTGTGAGTATTTTAAATCAAAAGCTGTAAAGTGAGCACAAAGCCATTCTGGATGGAGCTGATTTCATTTTTAAGAGCAACCCATCTACGTTTAGTAGAGTTTTCATTTTTATTGTACTTAAAAAAAAAAAAACCTTTGTAAACACAGGGCCATTATGGGAAATAGAAAACATTATCTGTAAACCTACTATCCCAGCACAGCGGTTTGTACATACTGTTCCAAGCTTTATGTTTATATATTCTTATTTATTATAATAATAATAGAAATGATAATGATGATAACATTTATTGACTTTTTTCTGTCATTTTCAGTCATGTCATTTCATCTTCATTGGAAGCCATGAGAAAGGTCATTATTATCTCCAATTTTATAGCTGAGAAAACTGAGGCATGGAGTGGCTGTCCAAGTTCAGACTACTAGTAACTGGTAGGTCTTAAACCCTGGCAACTCTAGAAATTTCTTTCTTGACCACTACTTTATTGCTTTATATTTTGCATATAGCCAAGTCAATACATTAGAATTAAATTTTTTTCAATTGTAATAAAGACTAAGTTATTGTTATTAAGTCTGAAATTCAGATGTTGATTTTAAGAACATTGGTAGAAAAAGTAATACATTGAAACTTTGAACATGTCAGTGAATTAACCATATTCAAAATCTAGTGTTTCCATTTCCCCCTTAGTCTACTTAAATTGTATAAAATAGGGCTGTACTTACAATATACATTACATATATATACATACATAAATAATTACTCTAGAAACGTCATGATGAAAGGGACTATGTCTGTCTTGTTCATAGCTATGGAACAGCGACAAGCATGTAGCATCATTTGTTCCTTCATTCATTTGTTCAGTTAATAATTATACCAGTTAATCTGCTTTGCATTTTTCCCCTGATATATTCAGGGTATTCTTCCTCAAAAATCCTAGTTCAACTTGATACTAATAGGTAACATATATAACAAAAAACTGTGTGGTCTTCATTGAGTTTGAGAAATGTTGGTTAAAAACAATGAAATACTTTGCTTTGCTGCCTAATATGCATGGTTAAGTTATAATATATATCCTTTCAAAACTTATTTTTGATCATGTAACTTTCTTTTGTTTTCTTTTCTTGAACCATATGGGAAACACAATTCTACTGAGGACACTTTGGGAAACACTGATCTAGAACTTACTTCTTCTAGAACTCCAGTATTAGCTTTTCTGATTCTCTTTTTGAACTCACCTTGAGCTACTATTTAGTCAGTTAGGGTCTCCAAAATAACCAGATGTTGTATGATTATTCATCAGTATTGTCCTGTTCCAAGTTGAATACTACAAAACAAAGCTCCAGACACTATAATCTCTAAACCTGATTTAAGATGAAAACAAATAATGTTAGAAGAATTTAAGTAGTTAATTTTTTTCCATACTGCCAAAACTGAGTTTTTTTTTTTCTGGGACATTTTTGTTTGTTAACCATAATCAACTGTATCAACAAAATGTTTTCATTGAATAAGAGTACTACTGAAAATCTTATTTTTGTCCCTGCTATTCATCTATTCATGGAGCTGCTGAGAATTCTTTTTTTTTTTTTTTTTTACATTTTCTTATTGAATTATAGTCATTTTACAATGTTGTGTCAAATTCCAGTGTAGAGCACAATTTTTCAGTTATACATGAACATACATATATTCATTGTCACTTTTTTTTCGCTGTGAGCTACCACAAGATTTTGTATATATTTCCCTGTGCTATACAGTATAATATTGTTTATCTGTTCTGCATTTTGAAATCCCAGTCTGTCCCTTCCCACCCCCCACTCCCTTGGCAACCACAAGTTTGTATTCTATGTCTATGAGTCTGTTTCTCTTTTGTATTTATGTTTTTTGTTTGTTTGTTTTTAGATTCCACCTATGAGTGATCTCATATGGTATTTTTCTTTCTCTTTCTGGCTTACTTCACTTAGAATGACATTCTCCAGGAACATCCATGTTGCTGCAAATGGCATTATGTTGTCAGTGTTTATGGCTGAATAGTATTCCATTGTATAAATATACCACATCTTCTTTATCCAGTCATCTGTTGATGGACATTTAGGCTGTTTCCATGTCTTGGCTATTGTAAATAGTGCTGCTATGAACATTGGGGTGCAGGTGTCTTTTCAAAGTAGAGTTCCTTCTTGATATATGCCCAGAAGCGGGATTACTGGATCATATGGTAAGTCTATTCCTAGTCTTCTGAGGAATCTCCATACTGTTTTTCACAGTGGCTGCACCAAACTGCATTCCCATGAGGATTTGCTGAGAATTCTTGTTTCTTTTCTGTGGACATTATTGAATACCTGCATTTATTTTATACAGTTGTTATTTCATGTTATTTTCAAAGGGCCCACATTATTTCATATACTTGTACAAGTCCTGTTTAAAAGTTGAATGCATTATGTTTTTCCATTCCAAATGGATCACTGGGAATGCTTAAATGAGAAAAGTATGATCTTTTGCTGCCTTAGAACGTTTGGAATCAATACCACAGAAAATGAGTAAAAAGGATTTCTGAAAACTGGCAACTTTTGAATTTTTAGAGCTAAGAATGCTGAATATAAACTTACCTTTATTGGGCTCATTAAAACAAAGAGTAGACCTCATTTTGTGATGGCTAAATAATGTATACACAAATACAGTGAAAAGGCCATGTCAGACACTCCTGAACATAGCTCATTTGTGGCAGTAGGTGGTTTAGAAATGTATATATACTGTATATTAAATCATTCAAGGGATGACTATTTCTAAACTTATCTTAGTCCATAGGGTTCAGATCTAAGACCATACAGGCATACCTCATTTTATTGTGCTTCGCTTGATTGATCTTTGCAGATATTGTGTTTTTACAAATTGAAGATTTGGGGCGACCCTGTGTCTAGCAACTCTATCAACCCCATTTTCTCAGCAGCATTTGCTCACTTCATGTCTGTGTCACATTTTGATAATTTTTTCAATATGTCAAACTTTTTCATTATTAGTATTTGTTATGGTGATCTGTGACTAGTGCTCTTTGAAATTACTCTTTTAATTGTTTTGGGGCATCATGAACCATGTCCAGATAAGATGGTGAACTTGAAAAATGTTCTTTGTGTTCTTTCTGACTGCTCCCCCATTTGGCCACTCTAGGTCTCCCTCCCTCTCCTCAGGCCTCCCTATTCCCTGAGACACAATAATATTGACATTGGTCCAGTTAATAACCCTACAGTGGCCTCAACGTGTTCAAGTGAATGAAAGAGTTTGTACATCTCTCACTAGCATCAAAGGTAGATATGATAAAACTTAGTGAGGAAGGCATGTCAAAAGCCAAGATAGGCCGAAAGCTAGGGCTCTTGCACCCAACAACCAAGTTGTGAATGCAAAGGAAATATTCTTGAAGGAAATTAAAGCACTCCATCCATCCTGCAGCCCATGAATTAAGGAGTGATTTAGACTTTCAAGTCTTATTGTCTAAGAAATACATTTTGTAAGGCTATAGTTGCCCTAGGTTGTGATTCTTCTGATGGATCTGGGCAAAGTAAATTGAAGACCTTCTAGAAAGGATTCACCATTCTAGATGCCATTGAGAACATTAGTGATTCATGGGAAGAGGTCAAAATATCAACATTAATAGCAGTTTGGAAGAAGTTGATTCCAACCTTCACGGATGGGGACTTTCAAGGGTTTGAGACTTCAGTGGAGGAAGTAGCTACAGATGTGGTGGAAATAGCAAGAGAACTAGAATTAGAAGTGGATCCTGAAGATGTGACCGAATTGCTGCCATTTCATGATAAAACTTTAATGAATGAGTTACTTCTTATGGATTATAAAGAAAGTAGTTTCTTGAGATGGAATCTACTCTTGGTGAAGATACTGTTAAGGTTACTGAAATGACAACAAAGGATTTAGAATACTACAGACTTGGTTGATAAAGCAGTGACATAATTTGAGGTGACTGACTCCAATTTTGAAAGAAGTTCTACTGTGGGTAAAATGCTGTCAAACAGCATTGCATGCCACAGAGAAATTATTCATGAAAGGAAGTGTAAATTGATGTGGGAGACTTCATTGTCTTATTTTAGGAAATTGCCACAGTCACTGCAACCTTCAGCAACCACCACCCTGACCAGTCAGCAGCCATCAATATTGAGGCAAGACACTCCCTCCACCAGTAAAAGATTATAACTCACTAAATGCTTAGATGATGATGAGTATTTTTTAGCAGTATTTTTAAATTAAGGTATGTACTTTTTTTTCAGAAATAATGCTATTGCATACTTAGTAGACTACAGTATAGTGAAAGCATAACTTTTATGCATACTGGGAAACCAAAAAGTTCATGTGACTCACTTTATTGCAACATTTACTTTATTGTGGTGTTGCTTTATTGTGTGTGGCTGCACCTACAATATCTCTAAGGAATGCCTGTATTATGCTTTTATTCAGTTACCTAAAAAATATTTAGAGAAAGGAAAGGAAAATTGCAAAGAACCTGTTGTTCTTTGAAAAGTAAATTTTGATTTTTTTCAAAGGTATAACTTTGAAAGTTAAATATATGACTCATATAAATATAGGCACAATCAGACATCTATTAATTTAATAATGAGAGGATCTATAAGATGATGATGCTCTTGGTTCTAAGAGCATTTTGAGGATCTGCATATTTATAGGCATTTAGAAAGAATGTTAGTATAAGATTGCTAGGTTAGACACAAAATTGGTTAAAGCTGCACAGTGCAATGAAACCATGAATGCTGAAGTCACCTTTTCCTCTGGACAGAGTGGACAAAATGTGCCATGTTAACCTGTAAATCTACAGGGTCAGGGATCTAACCAATAGTGAATAGCAAGTCAGACACAAGTCCAGTTTCTTAGCGAATTAATCAGTCCTTGGGTAGACCTGAGAAATAGTGTCTCAGTGTGAAAGGTCTCCCTCTTTCCCCTTATTACTAAGTTTTGGATATTTTTTCTAATCTGAAAATAAAAATTTGATTTTTTTGTGTTATAAGTTAACTCATCTGCTTAGATAATTTGGACTAAACTCTACCATCTCAGCTGCTTCTGGGAGTGGAGAGATTAAAAGAAGGGAATGGGGATATTCTCAATTCAAAATTCAAAAAGAAGCATCTTTCCCAGGTGACTGTTCTCTCCTTCTTATCAAGGTCAACCTGGCAGGAGAAGTTAACAATGGAAAGAGGGCTGGACAAATATGTCCATGGGAAACAAGCAAGTAGGGGCTGGCAGCCTTCCCCTCTCCCAAGAGGGCTGCCTTTATTTAAAGGGGATAGATACCATTGGTGGATTCCAGCTCTCATCTTTTGCAAAGGTGGTGGGAGTGGAGCTCAGGCGAGCTGCTCTGGGCAGAGCAAGCCCCACCTGCAGCACGGTCTCCCCAGTTACTGGCTAATGCCTGGAATAAATTTGTCTGGAATAAATTCTCCACTCACCCTGTGTGGGCTCATTCACAGCTCTGAGGTCCAGGGCTGGGCGCTTCCTCTTAGGGACTAAAATAACAGAGTGCAGACAGATCAGATTTGATGCAGCAAGCCCTCCTTCAGAGGCTCTTTTGCCTGGGCAACACACACACATACACACACACACACACACACACACCACACCACACCACACCACACCACACACACCGCACCACACACACCAGAAACAGCAGCTATGTTCCCCTCCCCCTTCTCGTTCCCTGCCAGCTTTTTCTGAACGATTGATGAATCTCTGCGAGCCTCCATCCCTAGAGGGGGTAGCTCTGTAAAACTGGTAGGAGACGTCTGGAAGAAAGCAAGTCCCCCGGGGATTTCACCTAGGCAGAAACAGTTGGGCTTTCCCCGGGGGTGGCTGGCACCGGGAGGCCTGGATTAAACGCGGCCAGGTGTTGGCAAGATTGCGGTCGGTCGCTCGGTAACACTTCAGGTGCTCCTGGCGGGGGTCCCGGGGTCCTGGCCCCGTGGCTGCGCCCCGCCCAGCTCTGTCCCCGCAGCCTCGCAGGCTGCTGGGCTTTGTGGTTCGCCCGTGCGGCTGGGCCCCTGCTGGGGGTGTCGTTACGAGCATGTGCAGACAGCAGCCCAAGGTAGAGTGAGCGTGCCGGGCGAGCCCTGAGACTTGCCTTGCAATGCCATGTTTGTGTATGTGCTCTAACTCCCGGAGAGCGAGCAGGGAGACGGCTCCCCGGCCGGACTTGGCTGATGTTTTCTTGTTTCTGTTTCAGCCTTCAGGATAATTCCTTCAGCAGCACCGCTGTAACAGAGTAAGTGATTCTTGTCAATAAAATAAGACTTGCATGCTTTTCTCTGGAAGCAACTATCTTCCACCGTCCCCCGCCGCTCGTGGTACTAGATGCATTGTCTCCTGCAATCTGGGGCTGTGAAGACTGTGAGGCATGCGGACTGATGGGGCCCAGAGATCTTTACAGGTTGAAATCAGCCTTTTAGCAACTATGGGAGAGAGATTAAAACAAACTAATTGCTTCCGGGAGCTCAGTGCTTCAAGATGTGTGTTATTGGAGTTCAGATATTTAAAAAATAAATCTATTTGATATGTCAGAAAGGAAGCATTGTTGTATTTTGCCAACACTGGTGTGTTTTCACGGAGCACGCTTGTATACATTTAGAGCAAATGGGAGATTGATGTGAAATGACTTGAGTTGAATTCCAGCATGTGATAAACAGGCTGAACTTATCCTCACCCTCTCTTGTCTACAGATTTTTAAGACACAGTAGAGTGAACTTTTCTTTCATGCCCTTTGTCAATTTTGTCTTCTGACCTCAAAGATCTGACTATAGGAGGAATGAGTTATCTAGTCCTATGGTTAAAGCTTTTGACTGGGGTGACAGACACCGTTTAAACATGAAATGAAGGAGTGTAATGTTTTACTCAAGGCGAGCATGCATGATTTTTTATTAGATATTTATAGTTTATGGGTTTAATCCTTGTCATCCCTTCCTTAATGTTTTCCTAATACTATACTAAGTGTTAAAAATTAATAGGTATATGCTAATACTATATGTAACATATATAATTTACATATGTATGTTGAAATATCTAACTTCACTTAGCAGTCTTTCTCTAGGCTAACTCATGATGTTTACTTCTGGGACCTTATGACAGAAGTCACTCTAAATAGCTTTTCAGGAAAAAGAGGTGTATAAGGTTGTATACTCAATGACATTTTAAAAAATGCTGCAAGTTTGATATAGAAAGTTGGGTCACTTGGAAACTGTTTGTTCAAGTTCCCTAAACAGCAAATAAATTATGTGTTTCAAATCTTATCCCTGTCAAATGTCTTGGTGATGGAGGGTAAGATTCCCAGGCCCTCTTGTTTTTCACATGCTTTTGTTTCTCTGTTTAGATACGATATTCTCTTGGTGTTGAGCTTCCTGCTCCCTTAAGTGGAGTTACTTAAAAAAAAAAAAAAAAAAGACCCAGGGTTGATTTTAGAAGATGCAATATAAAATACTCATTGGGACATGCATCCTATTAATGAGATTGCTTGGTAACAATGTTACAACTTTGCTTTTGTGAGCGCCTGAGACAGGTGAGAGAGGCAGGCTGAAGTATACAGGCCAGAGATGAGGCTGTGACTTCCTGGTTCAGGGGCGCAGGTACTGCTTTCCTCCTTTCGCTGTGCCTCCAGTACCAAGTGCTTTCTGGGCCTGATTCTCAGGACCCCTATGTGGCCAAATCCCCAGAGTCAGCCACAGGCATAGCAGCTTCAAAATGGAGATACTTAGTTTCAGATTTCAGGTGGACAATTTTTTCTAAAAAAATAAGGTTTTATGGGTAAATGCTGGGGATAGTCTGGTGCCTTGTCTTTGGACACTCCCCAGGGAGTTCTGGTTGCATAAGATCCTGTTGTTGTTTTCAGAGAAGTGACAGTGATTTATTTTAAAAGGCACTGAGTGACAATTGGAATGCCATCTGGCTAATCTAAAAATCTGAGGAGCATATTTAAAACCTACCAAAATCTTCATAGGTGTAACAGAACAGACTAGGGTCATTTAAAACCAGTCATTGTCTAATATAACATTTCTCCTCCCCTCAGTAATGCGAACTGTTTCCCCTGGTTCTTTGGGCATGACCCCAAAGCCAGCAGGACCAGGATGCACTATCCTGGGACAAAGAAGTAGCAGGTGCTCAGTAAATGTTTGGATCTGGTCCTGGCATATAAAGAGGAAGCACTTGCCTCTCTTATATGTTTTGGATACAAGAAAACTTCCCCTTCCCTTTGTCCCCCTACTCCCACTTCCTCCTGTCCATGTGTTCGTTTCTTCCTGAGCACCTGAAATTCCACCTAGAGATGGTTTCTTTTGGATGAAGGACTCTGGTGGTGACCCTTATTAAATTGGAATTAAAAAGTCTGTGCCCCTGGGAAGTGGATTCAAGGTGTCATTAATACTTTAATATAAATTATGTTATCAGATAGTCTAACCTAACAGGGTTCTGCTTAGCCAGCTGGGGATCTTCTAAGAGTCAAAGGGCAGGGGAATTGGGAGGGACTCAAGGACGTATTTTATTCTTACTTTCTCCCACGCCTGGCCCTATCTGGACCAAGTCGGTTTCTTTTTCTACCCAAGTTCATCCAAGATCAGAATGGCCTTGGCCTTCCCTTTTGTATCTGCAGCACTCTTTCATCTGTTATTTTTCCATGGTCATTTCCTGTGGTGCCCTGCCTAACCTGCTATTTGAAATGATGCCTGGCCAGCAGTGAATTCTGCAACGACTTAATTATCATCCAGTGGTTCTCAAAAACCATCAATACCAACTGGAGAAGGGGACTGGGGCTTGTAAAAAATCCAGTTTCCTGAGTTTTATCCCAAAGTGGGAAACCAGAATGAGTGATTGTGTGGCAGTTAGCCTAGTGTTAGTCTGAGTTTTGTAAAGCTTTAGGTCAGTGTAAACGTTTTGGAAGCACACTAGTTATGTGGGAAGAAGAGCAATCTGGTTAAAAAAAACCCCACATGCCTGGGCCCCACCCTTGGAGAGTGGATCGAGTAGGGCTGGGGTGGGGATGAGGCTGGAACCTGCTGTTTTAATCAGCACTCCAGGTAGTGCTGACGCAAGAGGTTCCTGGTGTCACACTTTGAGAAGTCCCACAGGACTGCAGGCTGCACCTCTGCAACTTTGCCTTCAAAGAACATGGTACTGCAGGTGAATGGAAGTCCCCTTGCTGATTGCAAGGATAAAATACCCATATATTGTCTGGGCAACCACAAATTAGAACTCTGGGGCTTAGAGGGAAGTCATTTAATAGAGGTATCTTTCACAATTTTTTTTTTTTTTTACTGTGAACAACAGTAAGAAAAACATTTTCTATTGCAATCCAGCACACACATATATACATGAATTATTTAAACAAGTTTCATGAAATAACCCTCACTATATTGACATTTTCTATTCTCTTTCTCTAACAATAGTAACAACAACATGCTGTAGCTGCTGTCTAATCTCAATAGGTCACAATATACAGTTTGAAAAACATTGTACTTGAAGGTGTCCAGTTTTGAATATTTAAGACGAAGATCATTAAAAAGATTGGTCTTTAAATTCTTCCTACAACGTAGGAAGAAAAATCTCATGCCCAAGGCCAGTTGGGCACTTGATCTGAGTTGATTCTCTTTCAGGTATAGGGTTATCTAAATATGGGTTCCCACTGTGGAATCCAGTTTTTTTTTTTTTTATTGGGCCAATATTGTACATTTGCAGGGGGCTCTGGGCAAGGAATCAGTAGAGCAATCAGAAAGATACTAATTAAGTACAACTTGATGGTCTTCACTGAAGCAAATGAAAACTCAGTTCAACTAAAAGAGCTTGTATATGTGCACCATGGAAGCCACAGGGAGATCTATTGCATTGTTATATCTGCAAGCTAGGCATTGTGTTTTCTTGAGTGGTGTCTAGAGTTGTTCAGTAGTCCTTAAAATTAGATCAGCTAATTAGGTCTGGCCTCATACTTGAGAAAGCATCTGCAACTTCGTATGTTCTGGTGCCAAGTTTCCATTTTTAACTAATTATCCTTTGAGAAGAAAGATTAATAAATCAAATGAGGAGGAGAAAAAAAAGTTCTTGCCAAATTCCCAAACAATAGGTATTGTTGAGCTCTGAGGTGGAGCCTCTGTTTGAACTCTAGTTCTTTGGAAGCAGTAATTCTAGATTTCTGTTCTTCATTGATTTTTCTGCTTAGCTAGATTGCTTTTGTTGGGGGAACATCTTTATTCACATTACAATGATCTATGATCTATTAAAGTAAATGCCTCTAATGGAGGAGAACAAGGCAACATTTAGGAATTTAATTGTTGCTTTCTATGAGATGGACAAAGTGGATTATTAAGAGTCAAAAAGTGGGAAAGCAAGGATATATAGTTCATTTTGTCAAGGAGAGCATTTTTGTTAAGGCAATGGATTTTTTTTTTTCAACTGTCAGCAGGAGCAAAATATTTCAGCAGGTAGAGAGGGTTGGTGGCCTTTGTTTAATTCGTTACAAAACAATAATTTAAAGGGAAGTAAGGTAGTAAGGGGAGAGAACTGAAGCTGTCATCAGTTTGTTCTGTGGCTAAATTATACACCATTGCCAGGAAGCAATATTTAAAATTTTTAAAAGTGATTTCATATAGGATAAATACAATATTATGGTGATATCTATGTATGTAGATATTTATTTATTTACTGTGGTCCACTTATCACATTATGAATCTCTCAGAGCAGGGTCCAGGTTCTTTTTCAACTTTCTATCCTTTAGTAGTCGTGCTATTCAAAGTGTGGGTTCACAGGTTGTAATATGTCTGAGACAAGAAAAGTACCGAAACAGGGACTATGCATTTAATAACTTTTATAGGGATTTGGCATTCCTGTGGCATTTTTACCAAATTATCTATCCACAGTGGATTGGAAATAGACAACCAAGTGGTCCATCCTGAATCCCAAGGGGTTTGAGAAGCACAGCTCCAGTGCCTACTGCAGTGCCTGGAAGGCAGTAAATGCTCAGTAAATGCTTGTTAAATTATATCAGGGACTAGACTTGCTGAGGGGCCAGAGTTAATGATTCAATTCAAGCATTTGTTGAGTGTCTTCTTTGGGTTAGCACTGTGGGCACTGTGGCACCGTATCTAGAAGAAGAAATTATGGTTATTTCTTTTCATGGAATTAACAACGAATTAAACACAGCTCAGAGGTACAAAGGAATTACTGGACAGTGCCAGGCAAAATTAGTTGGCTCCTGAAACCTCAGAATGAAGAGTAAACATGTATATATTTAGATTAAAGTGGGAACATGGCACGTGGGTGAACTTGGCTGGGAAAGTTCACAGAGCTTGTGAGACTTGAGCAGTGAAGGCTGAGTAGGAGTTGAAGATGGAAAAAGCATTCTAGGCTGGAGTGGTGTGGGGAATGGCTGAGAATGGGAACAGAAGCTCCCTCATACACTAGAGTGAGAGAATGGTCCTACTCCAGATTCCCTTAAGCAATGTGGAGCACTGGAGATTTTTCAGTATGGAAGAGCCAAGAATTTTTCACAAGGTTATTTGAGAAGATTTTGTGAAAAGGAAAGAGGTTGAGAAAGTCTGGTGGCCAATGGAGTAAACCAAATGGCAGCTGGTGTGATTTGGGACTGCCTAAGGCAGAGGTAATGCCAAGAGACATGTAGCAGAGTCTCTTTGGAGCCAACAGCAGTCCACCAATCTTGGTGTCCAATGTCCCCTCAAGCACTGTGAACACTTAGATCCTTGCTAAAATCTTGTTAGTTAGGTGATGCAGAGCAGTGGAGGAAAAAGGGCCATTACCTCTGGTTCTGAGCATTTAAGCTCAGATGATATGACAACATTGGTATCATTAACTGGTAGAATTTCAGGGAATCGTTGCTGGTTTAGGTGAAAGCAGTAAATATTGTTCTATTTTTTAAGTTTACTGGGCTGATCTTAAGATAATCCTAGACTGTTGCTGTTTCTACTGCAGCATACATTTGGATCTGATACAGTTTTATTCCCTCTCCCCAGGTGTGACGAAGACACAGTCTCTCTGCATGAAGATCAGACTGACTGCTCCAGTCTCAGGTATGACCCACCATTGCTTGCTTCTTATGAAGAACAGAAACCATCTGGGTCTGGTCTTAAGTCTCTTCATTGAATTCTAATAATTTATTCTCAGGTCTGATTTCTTGTAATAGATGATCAGCTCTTGAAGGAAGTTTGGTCTTGTCTACTTTTGGATACTCCCCAGGACAGTACATTTACATGGAGAGTGCTCAATAAATGCCTGTTGAATTAAACACTGATTAGCCCCTTTCAATGTTCCCATCGTAGATCCTAAGGAAGAGGTTCTAGCTTTATTCACCACCCATGTCTGGAGTGTGGTCTTGGTTATCAAGGGGTTCATGATACAATGGCAAAACCTTCCTGTCACCATTTCTTCCACATTTTATTCAGATATGCACTTTCAGATACTCTTTATTATTTAAGCAATGAAAGGAAGCTGATGTTTCCTTTCTCATCCTGTAGGTGGAGAAACTGAGACTCAGAGGGATGATAGCTCATCCAAGATAACATAGCCACTCTGAGAATGAAGTTGAGCTCAGGTCTGTCTGACACTAAAGTCCACTGTTGGATAACAAACGTTTGTTGAAGGCCTATTTTGGGTGCCAGAAACCAGTGGAGATCTGGGGTAGAGAAAGACAAACCAATCCTTGCTCCCAGAAGTTCAGTCCACTGGAGGAGACAGGCAAGAACACAGGTGATGACGCTGCTGTGCACTGAGTGCTGTTTCACTGGGATCAGGCAGAGGATTCACTTAGAAGACTTAGTGTAGTCTAGTGAGATTTCTGGGATGGATTCCTAAAGAAAATTACACATGGCACATGACTCTTTGGGGTGGGATATAAGGCCAAAACATCATGATGCTACAAAGGGAGCAACTTAGCCAATAGAGGATAGAGAAAATAATTCAAGTTGAAGGTACAGCAAGCAGTTCAGGATGGCAGGAACCCTGAGAGGTGAGGCTAGGAGTGGTAAGAAATAAAGTTCCAGAGATAAACAAAGACCTGATTCTGAAGGATTCATGTGCCCTGCTAAGGAGTTTATAATTTATCCTGGAGGTATTGGAAAGACTAAAAATAGCCCTCATGTTTTTTCTTTGCGAATAACCATTCACCTAAGGCCCTAAGTGAGAGTAATAATAGCCCCTACTTACTGGGTTGTGGCCTTGAGCCAACTTTCTGTGGTAGGCATTTCACAGAGACTATTACCTCTGCAAAGTAGAGACTCCAGGCATCTTATGGACAAGAGTCGCAGAGGTGAAGTGGTGTGGCTCAGGCTGTGTTATAACAAGTGGGAGGATCTTTTGGACTCCTGTTCTTTTCAGAATACCATGCTCATTCTCAGTTACAAGTGATTCCAATGAGCAGTGACAAATTACCTGTATTCTGTTTTGGGGATTCTGAGGAACCAGTTGGAAAATATATTTCTAAACATGACTTTTGTATTAGGTTTTATATTTGTGTAATGAGAGACAGATGCTTTTTGCTCCTCCCCCCCACCTTCCTTGCTTTTCAAGCCAAGGAAGTGAATGAGATGACATTGGTAAATTTGGGGCACCTTGAAAATATGATATAAAAATAAAATTCAGATATTATTTTAGGAATGAGTCTATCACAAGAGACATTTTATTTATTTATTTATACATTTTGTGCGGAGGGGAGGTAATTAAGTTTGTTTGTTTGTTTATTTGCTTATTTATTTACTTAACATGGAGGTACTGGGGATTGAGCCCAGGACCTCCTGCATGCTAGGCACACACTCTGCCACTGAGCCATACCTTCCCCCAAGAGTCATTTTAGATTTGAAAAATCACTTTGTTCCCCTTATTTTGAGTGTTCTGGAATTCTCCTTGAATGAGGAACGTTTGGGTTACTGTAAATGCAGCTGTTCTTTCTTTTGTTGCACACCCAGGAACATAGAGTACTTGGATGGGTAGTAATTGTTTCTAGTGAGAGAAATGCATTTCAAACAAATTAGTGTAGTTCTTTTTGTTTTGTTTTTCAGTTACTAACATGAATTATTTCACTTCTTGGGTTTTTCTTTACCAGATACTATCTGTTTTAAGGCTTAAATTTAACTCTTTCGCATAACTTTATTTCCATGTTTTGCCCAATTGCATGCACTCTGGTCAGGCTCCAGACCTCCTGTCCTGATGTTTTCTTTGATCTTCCCTCAGGGACTACCTGGAGCTCATCCTCTTGCTATCAGCTTAGTGAATTTAATCTCTTTCATTCGTGAAAAGGCATCCTGAGTAGAGGGTAGAAATCCTTCCTTTGCTGGTCTTGTCTCTTGACTTTACATGTCCTTGAGCCATGAAGAATTGATTCTTAGCTGACCTGGCCAAAATCTCTTTTATGGATGCTTCTGGTCGGGGACCAGGAGGGAAAAACACCACCTGGGGGAAGTGTCCACTCCTGCAGAATTGTATGACCTGGTAATGAATGACTGCCAATAGGTTAAGGATGATGATACTGCTTAAACAAAGGGAATGCTCCCATTTGGTTATGTCCATGGTGCTTGCTGAATTCTTAGCAAAATAAGAAAATAAAATACATCTAGATTTAAGACAGACAAATGACTTCAAAGAAGAGTGTTATTATGTCATTATTTTTGAGAAAATTGAAATGCCAGGGTGATATTGTGTTGAATTTGATTGATGAGTAAAAATGAACACTGTCCTCCCAGCCCTAAGTGTATGGAGGTAATGCCGGCCTGTTCAGTCTTCTCCAGCAATTCTGCACCAATAGGACCCAGATGCCGGGATCTTCAGCTTTGCATTGAGTGTTGTTCTTATGGCTTGGTCAGGTAAAATTTGGCCCTTGTGTTATATTTTACTCAGGTAGTATATCCTATTAAAATAGAGCCCTGTTAAACTTTTAAATGCTTCTTTAAGTTGTAAGGAGATGATTAAAGACTTTCCAGTGAGGAGGAAGCATTATACCTTGAACCAAGGACACAGGCATGAGAGGCTGGAGACCCACCTGACCACTCCAGGCCTGGGTGAATTAGCCCTTCTATTCGGCACTTAATCTCTGGGTTTTATAGTCAGTCTATAAAGTTGGGGTGACAATAACTAAGCCATCTATATCACATTACTCTTGTGAGAGAAAAACAAGATATATGTGAATCCATCTTGAAGTGAAAAATTAAAAGCAGATTATGATAGTATGGACGAAGCTACAACTACAAAAAGTATACATCCATTAGCAAAGACTGGAAGGGAATGGGCGTGATCTCGAGTGAAATTCAGTTCCTCTGAAACTAAGTCTACACTAACAAGTTGGGAGGTACCGTATATATAAATAGAGCAGCAACCAGTATCACCAGCCTCTCTTTCCCACAGCAGGTTATTATACTCTTTTTGGTGCTTTCTAAATTGGATCTTTCTTGTTCTAGAGATGAAGACCATAAAGAAAATTACCCCGACGCCGGGCCTCCGCTAGAGGAGCCCGCGCCGCTGTCCTGCGCGCCGCCGCAGCATGTAGAGCAGACCGCACTGCTGGACGGCCTGCTGCGACCCAGCATGGGCAACTTCAAGTCCCGGAAGCCCAAGTCCACCTTCAAGGCCGAGAATGGGAGAAGCCACAGAGAAAGCCAGGTAGACCTCCTCAGCCCTTTGCCAAGACGGGTGCTTCTCAGGCGAGGGCACAGTTGCGGGTGATGGTCTGAGCACTTTATTTTGCGAGAGGCGATTAATGTGACTTGCGCACCAGCGGCCTGGGACGCTTGCTTGCACCGTGCGTTAATAGTGGAGCGCTCTGGACAGGCTGACAATTTAGCGCTCTTCCAAACTGATATTCTTAAATACTGAAGTCTGACATTGATTTAGAGGAGCTGCTGCATCATTTTGGGGGAGAGTGAAGGAAGACCTCCAGTTACCTTCATGTATCTAAGGCAGGTAGCTCTTTCCCCAAACCTAGAGATTCTTTTTCGCAAATCAAAAGTCCCAAGTTTCTCCAGAGCCATTCTTAGGCTGTGATTTAGCGGCTTCGGAAAAACACTCAAGCTTGTATGTGCCTGTTTGTATGTGTGTGTAGTATCTGGTTCTTTGAGGTCAATAAGTACTTAAATGTATGAAAGAAGCATCTTTTCAAATTGATTCAAGTACTGCATTATATACACACATGCACGTATTTACTTATTTTACTTTTCTAGTTGTAGAGGGATGTACTAAAGAATGTGATTTTAAAAAATCTTAAAAGCCCCTCAAATAATTTATGGTGCTTTTAAAAGAGATTAAATGAATATATCCCATTTTAATCTTGAGGTTGATGGTCCCAAAATTAAGATTATACTTCTAGTGCACCTAAAGCAGTTTTGGGGACGTAGGTGCTTCATTAATGTGACCTTTGCTTTTTTTTTTTTTTAACACTCTAACTGTTAAATAATGTGGGAGGCTCTAAGCGTAATAGGTTAATTATGTAATAAATTTAAGTCCAGTCCTATTCAGTAAAGGGGCACCAGGTGGTCTTCCTTCCTGTTAGAATAGCTTTAGCTGGGCAGTTTACCTGACCTTATAACTTTCTTATTTGCCTTGTGACTTTCATTTCATTTCTTTTTTGGCACGGTGACCTCTTATTGAGTCAGTTAATTCTGTAGGGAGATGAAATGCCCTCTGCATTCATGAAGCTGTGTTGTGATTATTTGAAACTGAGTTGAGTTGCAGAGAGAGGTTAAGTGTGAAATACCATTTAAGTTATGATAAACTTGAGACCTTGCCTGTTGCTGAATGTACCCAGCACTTGTTTGATTAGGAGTGTGGTGCTGGGGAGGACACAGGTACCCAAAGGGCTGCCTGCACAGTCTGGCTGGTTCCGGGAGGCTCTGACCTTGAATCTCCCACTAAGTGTCACCTGTGACATTGTGGGCTTTGGGTGACCAGCCATCTCTCCTGGAATGCCCTCTTTCTTGTCATCCTGTAGTCTGGCCTCATAGAAATTGCACAGTTATCACTTGTAATAAGGTGCTAATGGGGCATGTAATTCCCAACATGTTGCTCATGCACAGAAAGATTTCAGGAGAGAGATATGCTTGTATAGTCTTTGCTGGTAGTACATCATCGGAACCCTGGACTGCAGGCAAAACTTCCAGTTCATTCTTAACATCTCTATGTACACAATGAGCTATTTTTTTCCCCTCTAATGACTAAGAGAACTTTGATAATATTATTTTAGGTCTTCCATATTTTGGAGAAAATTGAAACAGATATCATTCTTCCCATTTTCTTTAAGGAGATATAATTAACATTGGTTGAGTACTGACCAAGAACTGAGCATCTATAAATAATATTATTAATAAAATCCACTAACACTTATTTAAGCATTTATTGTGTTCTAGGCATGTAGCCATATTTATGACAATTATCTTTTTGTACTAGTGGAAAAACTAAGGATCAGAGAGATTACCTAACCACTTTAGTAAGATTTGGAAGAACTTGAGTAGAATGTCTTTTCCATAAATCATAGTGTTTCTAACAAAAGGTACCCAGAACTTCCAACTATGTGTCTAGTGATTTATTTACCCCCTTATATCACTCATACCTTAATTGTTATATAAAACCTATTATTTCACCCTGGAATTTTTTTCCTTTGGTGATATATTGTGTTGCTAAGCAGTAATTATTATTTAGAAAGGATTACTTTGAGGGAGTTTTACAAGTGTGATTTTCTTCTCTGCCTTAAAGCTTTGTGATGTTGGTCACATCAGTTAGGCACACTTTGTTGAGTGAATGCTAGGTCTACTAGAATTTAAGTTCTTTGAGGTCAGTGAATCAGTCTTTGTTGTCTGTCTTTGGATCTCTGGCACTCAGTCACTCAGTATTATTCACTGAATGACTCAAAATTGGTAAGAGATATATATATATATATACATACACACCTAAATATGTATATATTTATTATATATATTGTGCATAACTTTTTTGTAAAATGGCATATTAGGTCTTCCATATTTTTCTGTAAAGTGGAAGCATAATATCTTTTCAATTATAAAAAGTCTCATTTTAAAAGAGGATATAATCATGACTCTTATACAGATACAAAGTAAAGATGTGTCAAAGATTTTATTTAAATTGTGAATTAATGACAGAACCAATAAGATATTACAGTCAATACAAAAAAGAATGCAAAATACCACACATTTACAGTCTGCCAAGGAATGCTGAAGTAAATTTAGAAGTGCACACAAAATTGGCCATACTTGCAGTATCCATAGCGTGATAATCAACTACTTTGCTGTGGACACAATTTGCATTTCTGTGGAGAGAAGTTATTTGCATTGTCATCAGTTTCTGCAAGTTAACTTCTATTTCTACATAGACGAACAAAAAGCAGAGATTATTCAGATAGGTGAGCTAGCCAGGACATCCACTAAATTTCAAAGTCTTTTATAATTGTTCCTCACAGTCTCGACCTCCCTCCCTTCTTCTTCCTTGTGATCATGATAATCTCAAAGAAAGATTAACTTTGATCGCAAGATAAGACTACTCTCCTTAGGTTTGGCCTTATTATTTACCTAGACAGGCATGGCAAGAGTGTTAATTTACCATCTAGTTCTTCTTACATATGCTTTGCAAAATCTAGAGCCGTATAGTTTTGAATAATTACAGAATGAACTTCTCTTTGGAAGCTTTCATAAGGAATCTCAGATTAGACTTCTAATGCCCCTGTTGTTTGCAATCCCAAGGCAAGGGAACCAAATTGAAGAAATTCTCTCCACCTTTTTTCACCTGCAGTACTTATGCATTTAGGTGAATTCCTCTTTTCTTAAGGTCCCCAAAATAACTTTAGATTCCTGGCCTCCAAGGAAGTGATGGTCCTTACCACCTATAAGGTTGGACCCTCTAAACTAGATAGCAGGCTAGTTATCCTAGGAGTCCTTTGTAGGCATTGACTCTGTAATTAAAGCCACGTTAGTTCCTTGAAATCAGCCTGTTCTACCTGATCCAAGATCAGTATGACATTTCAGGCAAGATGTTAGTTATGTAATAGAGTTATCCAATTTTGTCTTGGTAAAACAGAAGATGTTATTATTGAATATATGAAATAATTCTATTGCCATTGAAAGTAAGGACATTTGGTATGAGTTTCTGGATTCTAGGGTTTAGTGAGATTCAGGTATAATTTAAAAATATTTCATTTAAGTTTATATAACAGAATGGTTATATATGTTATATATATAATATATATAACAGAATGGCCGATGGATCAGAAGATGACTATCATTTGGAAAAGTTCCTACTCATAGTTCTTAAGAAGAGAGGGGGGCATACTATGTCATGCAGTGCCACAAGGGGAAGCACCAAGGTTGGTCAGGAGGAAGATGGAGCATGGGCAGAAGGCATTATTGTGGCTTTTATTGGAAGGAAAAGCAAGGCAGAGTAAGCAGGCTTAGAATTGGCTAGTTTGAATAGTTTCCGTGAACTCTGATGTATAGGGGTTCTCTCTAGTGGTCTGGTACCTGGCCCTGGGATGATTAGGGCAAAGGATGATTGCTTCTTGGAGTGTATGAATCAGGTAGAGGAGGTGGTTCAGCGTATGGGTTCTGGATTTGTTAGTTTGCATATGAATGGCACATTTCTATTTCCAGGGCAAGTCATTTATCTTGTTTGCTATAAAAATCTACTAAATAGTACGGGTAACAAATAGTTGAAGTAGAAAGAGAAAGGACTTTCTTATGGGGCCAGAAGACAGACTATATTAAAACAACAATATTCCAATCAGATAACCACTGTAAAATTTCCCTTATCAGTCCATTCAGTTCTGTGTAGTTAAACCTTGTTCCACTTGATCTTGGGTTAGCAATAGCAAGAAGTTGTCTGCTTCTGGACTAAAGTTCTGCAAGTCCTGACCCAGCCCACTGGTGTTATCAGACACCTATACCCAAGAGTCTGTTCTTTGGAATGTCAGTTATTTAAAGTATCTGGGCCTTTACCATGAGACTCTTGAGAATATTCTTCTTAGTTGATGACAGAGACCCTGACCTGAAGCTGATAGTAGAACCTTAAGGCAAGTGTCTGAAGAAAACAAACATCTATAGATCACAGAAACTGACAGTTATTTTCATTGATTTACTACTAATAGTTTTCAAATGTGAAAAGTCTGATGAAAGTTCATAAGAAAAATGATTCATAATGTGACATGAAAACAAGATAGTGAAACCATTCCCATCAAGTTAGAATGTCTCAGGGGATAATAAAATAAGCCTATCTTTAAAGAAGTCAGAGAATTTACTTCTGGTTTTACAAAAATGGAGTAATATAATTTTTATAGATGAAAAAACTTTAAAGTATAGCATAATAGTCCTAAAAGAAGATGCCAAGAGTATCAAGTAAGACATTCGTTAAGTCTGGTGTAGGTCCTGGACATCTGCATTATTATTAAACTCCGCAGACAAGTCTGTTGTGTGTCCTGATTGAAAACCACTGGCCTGGATGATGCCAGATTCAAATGAAAGAAGTAAGGCCATGGACAAGTCTAGTTTTTAAATAATAACCACAGTTATCACTGATTACTCTATAGCGTTGTTGTCTAATATTATCAGGCAAAGTTCCATAGGACTGGAACAAATATACCAGAATTTGATAGAACTATATATTTCATAAGAGTTTGGATCAAAGGGTAAATGACCCACTAACTAGGTTTACCATGCACTGTGGTAGAGAGAGTAGTTCTGTTCATAAAGCTGGATTTATTTGGGGATCTTGAGCTTATGCTACAAATCCTGCTTGACACTGGTTGCTGTCATCAGAACACAGTTCTAGCTGGTCTGTTATGAAATCATCATTCCCCAAAAGTACCTGTGAAGAACCTACAGGCACAGCTTTATGAACTTAGAAGGAACCCTCTTTGAAGCTGAAGGGCACCATTATAAGAGTTTAGCTATTGCCATTTCTGGGTTCTCTCATCACAGAGTGGATCTTCAGTCTGATCCTAACCAGGTTGGGAATGGGGGTGTGGGCAAAGGAGAAGGGGTCCGATAGGAACCATTGAAAGTTTGGATCTTTCTTACCTTTCTGATCAGCCCCAAAGTCAGAATCAAAAAGTCTACTTATGAAGGATCAGACTCAATATTACAACAACTTTTCTTTAATTTTGGTTTTGGCCACCTCTCTGAGGGTAGAGTACAGAATCTGAGGTTTTATGTGTATGTCCGAATGTGATTCCAGTTTTTCACCAACAATGAATGATTTAAAAGAGGTGTATTTGCTGATCCAATAAAAGTCTGGGAATCAGGAAGGCAATGCAAGAATGTTCTCAAAGAAATTGATATTTAATATCTATATATAATAAAGATAATAAAATAAATAATATAATAAAAGTCACTTATGACAAACCCACAGCCAATGTAATACTAAATGGTGAAAAGCTAAAAGCCTTCCGACTGAATTCTGGAACATGACAAGGATGCCCACCCTCACTACTTCTGTTCAACATAGTATTGAAAGTCCTAGCCACAGCAATCAAACAATAAAAAGAAATAAAAAGTATCCAAGTCAGAAGGAAAGAGGTAAAATTGTCATTATATGAAGATGACATAATACTCTATGTAAAAACCCTAAAGACTTCACACAAAAACTATTAGAATTGAGAAGTGAATTCAAAAAGGTAGCAGGATAGAAGATTAATATACAGAAATCAGTTGCATTTCCTTATACTAACAATGAAATATCAGAAAAAGTAAAAAAAAATACTGTTTATAAAGTCACTTTATATAAATATATATATATATATATTTATATAAATATATAAATAAAACAAAATACCTAGGAATAAACCTAAACAAAACAGTGAAAGATTTATATACTGAGAGCTATAAAATGTTGATAAAGGAAATCAAACATGATTAAAGGAAATGGAAAGATATCCTATGTTCTTGAATTGCAAGAATTAATATTGTTAAAAATGGCCATACTACCCAAAGCAATCTACAGATTTAACATGATCCCTGTTAAATTACCCAGGATGTTTTCCACAGGAGTAGAACAAATAATCCTAAAGTTTATGTGGAACCACAAAAGACCAAGAAGTGGCAAAGCAATCCTGAAGAAAAAGAACAAAGATGGAGGGATAACCCTCCCAGACTTCAGACAATGCCCCAAAGCTATAGTAATCAAAACAGCGTGGTATTGGCACATAAACAGACATACAGATCAATGGAACAGAACAGAGCCCAGAAATAAACCCAAATACCTACAGTCAATTTATCTTTGATAAAGGAGGCAAAAATATACAACAGAGAAAAGACAGTCTCTTCAGCAAGTGGTGTTGGGAAGGCTGGACAGCTATGTGTAAAACAATGAAATTAGAATGCTCCCTCGTACCATACACAAAAATAAGCTCAAAATGGCTTAAAGATTAAAATATAAGGCATGACACCATTAAACTCCTAGAAGAGAACATAGGCAAAATATTCTCTGATATAAATCGTAGCACAATTTTCTTAGATAAGTCTCCCAAGGCAAAAGAAATAGAAGCAAAAATAAACAAATGGGACCTAATCAAACTTAGAAGCTTTTACAGAGCAAAGGAAACCATAAAAAAAAAATGAAAAGACAACCTACAGACTGGGAGAAAATATTTGCAAACAGTGTGACTGACAGGGACTTAATTTCCAAAATATACCAACAGCTCATACAACTCAATATCAAAAAACAAACAACCCAATCAGAAATGGGCAGAAGACCTAAATAGACATTTCTCCAAAGAAGACATACAGATGGCCAATGGACATGTGAAGAGATGCTCAACATTACTAATTATTAGAGAAATGCAAATCAAAATACAATGAGGTGTCACCTCACACCAGTCAGAATGGCCATCATTAAAAAGTTCACAAATGATGAATGTTGGAGAGGCTGTGGAGTAAAGGGAACCCTCCTACACTGTTGGTGGGAATGTAAACTCATGCAGCCACTATGAAAAACAATATGGAGGTTCTTTGAAAAACTAAAAATAGACTCACCATATGATCCAGCAATCCCTGTGCATAACCGGAAAAGATGAAAACTCTAATTCGAAAAGATACACGCACCTCAATGTTCAAAGCAGCACTATTTATAATAACCAAGACATGGAAGCACCCTAAATGTCCATCCACAGATGAATGGATAAAAAAGATGTGGTGTATGTATGTATGTGTGCATATATATATATATATATATAATGGAATGTTACTCAGCCATAAAAAGAAGGAAATAATGCCATTTGCAGCAACATGGATAGAACTAAAGATTATCATATTAAATGAAGTAAGTCAGACAGGAAGACGAATAACTTATGGTATTGCTTGTATGTGGAATCTAAAACAATGATACAAATGAACTTATTGACAAAACAGAAATAGACACACAGACATAGGAAACAAACTTACGGTTACCAAAGGGGAAGTGGAGGAGGGGTAAATTAGGAGTATGGGATTAACAGATACATACTACCGTATAATATAGATAAACAACAAAAACATTTATTGTGTAGCACAGGGAACTATATCCATTATTCTGTAATAACCTATAATGGAAAAGAATAAAAAAAAATACATGTAACCGAATCACTTTGCTGTACTCCTGAAAAATAACACAGTATTGTTAATCAACTATATTTCAAGAAAAAAGAAAAGTTAAGATATTTAGAGGAAGGAGAATGTTCATTTCACGAGGGTCAGTTTTAATTTTCCTTTTTGCTTGTGTATTCCTTTCTTCCTTAGGCAGAGGGCTTTGTTAAAAAAAAAGTGGCTTGGATAAGGACCATTTAATGACCTGTCTCCTGAAAGGTCAAGTTTTATTGATGCTAATATTAGAGTTTATTGATATAATGAACTTGAAGTTAAAACAAGACTTTAGTTTGTGCTAAGCAGAAACTCCTCATCAAAGTATATTCCAGTTAACAGTTTGCTATCCTGTGGAATGTCTTATTAAATAGCAAACACTCTTTCCAAGGAGGAGAACTGACTGAAGGCAATAGATCATATATGTTGTAATAATTTATGAAAAATTACACAAAATATGGGGAGTGAGTGAAATGGGTGAAGGTGGTCAAAAGATACAAACTTCCAGATGTAGGATAGATAAGTCCTGGGAATATAATGTACAACATGATGACTGTAGTTAATAATACTGTATTGCATATTCGAAAGTTGTAGATCTGAAAAGTTCTCAAGAGCAAAAAATTGTGTTAACTGTGGTGATGGATGTTAACTAGACTAATTTTGGTGATCATTTTGCAATATATACATATGTCAATTCATTATGTTATGATGTCATACCAGTTTTATCTCAGTGAGAAATATGTATGCCTTATCCCATGATTAACAACAAGCTCTGGAGGTTTCATCTCTCCCCTATAGAATATTTAGGTAATTTTTCACCTTGGAAAACTTTGGGATTGACTGTGAGACCATCTCTGTTATTTACTTTCTGTTTTTTGAGTGTGACCACCAGTCTTAATCAGTTTTTCCTGTTTTTGGTACAATTTCTACCATTTTCTAGAACTATTTGTCTCACGTCAATTTTTTATATTCACACTTTCCTGATTACATGGTGAAAAATTTAGAAACCTACTATTTAATTAAAAAATCCCTATTTATTGATATTACTGATTAAAATGAACTTGGTTTGAAAAAAGGCAATAGATTTTTATATGTTGTAATACTTTGTGAAAAATTAGAAGTGATTCTATATTGCTATAGTATTAATCCTTAACAACCTGATCTGGGGATGATTAGATTTGACTAACAGAACTAGCTTCATGTTTTGGACCTCACAAGTGTCCAGAGGACGTTTAGAGTTAGCATTGGTGGATCGAGTCTTACCATCTTCACTTCCTACCAGGTGGCATCAGGCTATGCACCATCCTTCTGTCCTCCCCCTCTGGTGGTACTTTAGCAGAAGACAAAAGGTAGGAGGCTATAGAGAGAGTTCTTCTGCACTGAGCTGTGTACTATGATCGTGCTGCTAATCCACTTCCTTGGGGAGACCAGCTGTTCGGTCTGGTGTACATCAGCATTAGGTTTCTTCCACTTGGCTCTTGTAAATGTGTTAAGAGCCTGGAAAGGGATCCAGGACTGATTGTGAAAATTGCATTTTTATCTTTCTGCAGAAATGAAAACCCCCTAACCTCTCTTCAGGCAAAATAACTTAACTGTGGAGTATTTACTACATTTCTGTTTTTGGAGAGTACAGCTCTTATTCTTCCTGCGTTAGACTCTGAATTAAGAGAAAGACAAAGTTAATTCTGGGTCATTTTTTTTTACCCAAAAAGGAACTAAGATTCTGTTTCCAATTATAGTTCTACCTTATGTACATTGTTCTTAATATATTACTGAACCACCATGCTAGTGCACATGGTAAAAGCAAGAAAACTGGTACAGCTGATTGACTTTGAAACTGAGAGCCCTGGAAAGCTAAAATGAACTTCAAATAGAATTTCACTTGCTTTTCCCTGAAAGGAAGACTTTTAAGTTCTGAATATGCCTTTGAGGGATTTCTTTTTGCAGTGTGTCGAAAGCCTGAATTCATTGTGATTCTAACAATTGGTCTTAGATAATTGTTTTGACACATTCGTTTTTGTTGCTTTATTTCTCTCATGTGATTTTGCAGCTCCAGTGTAGAGGTTTTACTTCAGTTCCTGTTTAGGTGTGGATGTGGGGGAAGACTTGTTACTGGTCAGGACAAAAGGTGATCCTCTAGATTTTTGTTCCAAGTTCCCCATCACTTCTCTGAGAGTAAAATGTTTGAGATTCAGGGGGATACAGTTCTGAGAAATTCAAGGTCCTTGAAAGTGAGGCCATCTGAGTCAGTGTTCGGATTTACTTGTTTCTCATGGTGTATCAGATTCTGATCCTCCTCTTTGAAATAACAGCCAGCCTGTTCTCAGTGATGAAGTTGATTCAGAAAGATATTTTTAGGAAGGAACCTGGAATGTCTGTAATATAACTTTATTACTTTTTTTCAAGTGAACAAATATATTTAGCTTAATACTGACATGAAGGAAACTTAAAATTAAGTGATGTGCCTTGTTTGCCTGGGCATTGAATCTTAAAAGTTAAAAAAAAAGTCATCACTCAAGGCAGTGTGTGTTCAAATAACTGGTTTGAGACAAGCTTATGAGCAATGGGATACTTAAAACGTTGTCTTTGTAGTGCTCAAGGCCACATTATTTAACTGATACTCTGCTTCTGATGGATACAGAAGAATTCCCTTAAAAACATGAACAAGACAGTGTTGATGGTATTGGTTCACCTGAGTGTAGCAGTGGAGGATGGCACGGACTGATCTCTACTCACATGCTGCCTATAATGTTTAGCAGAGATGCAGGTGGCTCCCATATAGGATGGCTCTTAAATTTGTTGTTTTTCTTCTTCCTCTGCATCCTTTGTGATAAATAAATTCTTATTTAAAGAATCTCTGATTTTGTTCTACATAGTTCCCAAGGTGGTTTCTCATATCATATATATAGCCCTACACATTCAGCCAATAATCAAGACCCACCAACATATAGAAAGAGGAGTAACATGTCCATGGGACACCATTGTCCCTTTTGGCACCTGCTGTCCCTCCATGGGGTTCCAAGACTTACTCCCTCTACTATGGAGAATTTTCCTCTAATAACAACCAGAGGTAAATAATTGAATGGCAGTGTAGTGAGGTGGAAAGTATGATCTGTAGTTCCTGGTGGATATGGATTCAGATTCCTTCTCAGCCACTTACTTTCTGTGTGACTTTAAGCTTTGACTTACTAGCTCATTGTGTTAGTTTTCCATCTATAAAGCAGAGATAATAATTTGCATTTACTTTTAGAGTTTGTTGAGAATTGAAAGTGATAATGATATAACCTAACTGTTCAGCAAATTTCATGGGGCTAAAAAGAGTATATAGAATGTTTTATAGACTCATCTGGCTGAATAACACTAAAATTTCAATAACTGCATGTCTCCTGAGTTAGGCTCAGCTGGGCTCTGCTGCATCAACAAGTAATCCAAAACCTTAGTAGTTAAAACCAACAAAAGTGTGTTTCTTGTACCTGCTATATATCCGTCATTGGTCACCAGGAAGAATTTGTTCATGGCGGTCAATTAAGGACTCAAACTAACAAAATAGTGACAGTTTTGGATGTGTGGTTTTGAGTCAGAGAGAAAATAGAGCTCTGGAGGATTCTGAAACAATAATTAAAAGATTTAAGCCTGAAGCCGCACAATATTTCCATTCTCTACTAATGGACCAGAGCTGGTCATGTGTTTCCCCTATAACCACACCTGTATAACACAGGGGCAAGGAACTCTAATCCTACAATGCGTGCCCAGGGGGAGAATGAAATACTGGCCAGCAGCACTAATGACTTCCACATCTCTCAAGCTAGTATATAACCTAAAGCAAGAAGTTAACTGGTCTTTTGCCTCTTCCGGTCCTTCAAAATACTGATGTATCAATGTTCTTAATGTCAAGGACTAGAAGAAGAAAAAGAACATTAATTAGTCTAACTCACCAAAGGAGCTACATGGCATTATACTGTTGGTCTGAACAGAAATTGGAGTTTTATATAAACATCCCTTCTGTTAAACACCTGCTTCATTATGATCAGGAAAAAAGAAGTAGGTTTAGTTATTGACTTTGTCTCCATAGCCAAATGAAACTTCAGAGTTTGTCAGTTTTATTTTATTTGGAAATAATTGTGGTCTTCTTCTTGACAGAAGATTGTAGTGACTTTGGCTTATGTCAGCTAAACTTGTGGGGCTGTGATTAAGAGGCATTTTAAAATTTGACCCCAAAATAATCCTTCCTATAGAAAGTAGATTTGACAATTGGGATATTGTCAGCTGTGGGAGCTGTGATTGCATACACACGGATATGCAAATTCACATCCTCATGTACTTGGTGATATTTATCCAAGAGCAGGGTGTTCTTTAGGCAAAGAAAACAGCTTAGCGAGGAGTTAGACAGCCTGTTTTGGAGCTTGGAAGTGAAGCTGTTTGGAAAGTCTGGAGAGCAGAAACATAATGAACTGACATTTTGGGTAACTAAGAATTGCCAATCTAAACTTTATCAAACATGGTTAAATATCACTTTGAGACTGAGACGTAACATATCAACCTCAAGCCTGCAGTTTTAGGCTCCATATTTTGCAAGAGATGTAGTTGCCAGATAAAATATGGAATTCCTGGTTAAATTTGAATTTCAGAGAAACAATGAATAATTTTCTAGGATAAGTATGTCCCACGTAGATATTGCTTTCAACAGGAATTTGTTTTGTGCAAGCAAATATCTATATGGAACATACTTACACTACAAAATTGTTCATTGTTTACCTGAAATTCAAATTTAACTGGACATTGAGTTTTTATTAACTAAATATGGTGACTGTATCAAGAATGAATGGCCTGCACATTTAACCTCACTCCTCTTCCAAAGTACGAGTAACTAGTTGCACCCATTTAGCCAGAGAATATCAGGAACTAACTTTTTTTTAAGTTTGATCCCTTTAGGATAGTTAAAATAGGTACAGGAAGGGAAGTTAGCAGCCTGTCCAGATCTCGAGGCTTATTGCAGTATTTATTTCACATCGTTATTGTCCAAACAGTTTGAAACATTCTGGAAAAAGCAGCCCACTTTCTTGGGATGACAAAGCCTTAAAAACTGGGTAAAAGTGGGAAAGGCTTGAAAATCTGCCCTCAAAGTCTGCAGACGATCCCACTGGATGCCCCTTGCTATGAGCAGTGACTGTCATCAAGTTAATAGAAATGCTGACTTTAATCAGCCTGTTTCTGTGTTAAAATGATCGAAAACAACATAATTGATGTCAGACACTGAATGATAGCGGTGTTTTGAGCACGAATTGTACTGAGGATAAACAGCCAGACAGGATGCTGCTTTGAAAATTGCTGCTCTAGGCTGAGGCTAGTGCCACGTGCAAGAATGGCTTTCCTGTCTTAAGCATTCTTTCATTATGTAGTTGATTGACTTCTGGCATAGTATCTGGTGGTCTATGAGTCATGATGGTGCTTTGATTTCCCACTCAGCAAAGCCCTGCTTGGTTTTGCTCTGAATCTTTTTTTTCTTTTTTTAAACAGCTGAACTTTCTGCAACTTTAACTACTGCTTAATAAGTTGTAGCCACAATTAGGGGATTTCTTACAGGAACAAAGATGTTCAGCTCTGCTTCTTTTGTTCCTTAACACACTGAACTACAATATTATGATTGCTTGGCTTGGTGATGTTGCCATGTGCCAGATAAATTTTCTATAGAAAAGGTCATCCCAATGTTAGATTTTCAGAGTTTTCAGCTATAACTAGCATGAAATAACCAACAGGATACTGTCAAAGTTTAAAGCTCTCTTAATTAGTCTGCCAGTGTGGTGGGAGCAAACAGTTGGCTTTTAGTGTGTTTTAACCCAGAAAACACCGACTGTACTGAAGGTATGACCTACCAGCTTTAAAGCCACCAGGAAAAGATCGCTGAATGTTGTGCTGATGGATCCACAGAACAGCATTGTTCCCTCCCACCTCTTCCCTGTGTCCCTCCCTGTTGCCTACTGTCTTCTCAGTCGTATTAAAACTGACATTTGATTTAGAAACCAAGAGAGCCTGGTCCAGATATTGTGAACTCTGAAAGACAAGTGAACTGAATAAAAGACTGAATTAGTTCAGCTCTAAATAAAAAACAGACATATACTAATGATTTAAGCCTCCTTTTACAATTTTATTTTATTTTATTTTTTCCTTGTTACTTATAAAGATTTGACAAGTGTGATCTTTTCTACCAGATGTGAAACATCAAGATGGAAACAGAGAAAAAAACCAAAACGTCACACCCTGTTAAAACTCTATCTCACTTTCACCTTATGCTAAAAAACAGGATGGGAACTCGGTGACTGGTTCTTAATGTGACAGAGTTGGAGAACCAGGGTCTGGATGTTCGAGCTATCCCTGGGCTGTCTACAGGGAAGGAACCTGCTGAGCTCTGCTGTGGCTGATGCAGTCTTGAGTCTCCAGGGTTTAGAGGCAAGTGAGGGGCCCCAGGAGATAAAAGGTGGGCTTGAGGTAGGCATCAGATGAGAGGGCAGCAGGGAACTCACACTGGAAAAGAAACAGGGATCTAATCTCTGGCAGTGATATAATTTGAATTCACAAAACAGTGAAAGTCTTTGTAGATAATGATTTTAGGAGATATTACTGCAGAAAATGCAGTAGCTGCAACTGTATTTGAACATTGTTTTCCTGTAATTGAAAATTTCATTATTTGATTAAAATTTCTGAAATGACACTTCTAAAATTTATTACAGTGTGATTGCAATGCTGTAACTGTGAGTACATTTTGTCATTGACTAGGGTACTTTTGAAGTTTGTTTGTTTTGGCTTCCTCTTACTTGTGAGCTAATTGCTTAAAGTGATTTATCTCAGAGCCTTTTAATATTGTATTCTTTCGAAGGAGGTTTTTCAACTGCAAACAAGACTAAAGAGCATGTCTTTAATACGCGTACAGATTATCTTCGTCTCCTTCTATCAAAATGGATGATTTTAATGTCACCATTTTTAGCTTTAGTGATTTGAGGACCTACATTCTATTTCAAAGATAGCCTGCTCTATGCAGACTGACCTGGCCTCTTCTTTTACTTCCCAGACTGTCCGTTTCAATAATAATCCCTTCCTGGGCAAAACCATCTATCAATTTTGCTTGATTTGCCAAAGCAGACTCAGTAACCCAGTGTTTCATCGGTGATGCTGGACTGAGTGTGCCAGAGGGGGCATCTGTTTCCCCTCTTGTAGCTTGAGGAATGTAATGAATTGGGTAGTGTCTCCCCAAAATTCATGTCCACTTGGAACCCTAGAATGTGACCTTATGTGGAAATATGGTCATTGCAGATGTATTTAATGTAACAGTACAGATGAGATCATCTGGCTGTAGGGTGGGCTCTGAAGCCAATGACTGGTGTCTTTATAAGAAGAGGGGAGGACTTCGAGGGACCCAGGGAAGAGGCCTCGGAAAGATGGAGGCAGAGATTGGAGTTACGCTGCCACACACCAAAGAATTCCAGGAGCCTCCTAGACCTAGAAAAGGCTCGGAAGGATTCTTCTCTTGAGCCTCTGGAGAAAACGTGCTCTGCTTACTCCTTGATTTTGGACTTCTGGCCTCCACAGATGTGAGAGAATAAATCTCTGCTGTTTTAAGCCACCAAGTTATGATAACTTTTACAGCAGCCATAGGAAAGAAACACCAGGGGCTTCCTGAAGTTAGACTGTGCATAGGCTGGCTCCCCCGTGCTCCTGGGGAACTGGCCAGGGCTGGATAGGATTCCAGTCCAGGAGGATGTGAGCCACTAAGCAGACGGGCAGGGCAGAGATGTGCGTATAGGACTGGGATCCGGTCACTGCAGTGGGGCACAGAGTGGGATTTGGGGACAGGAACAAGGCAGACACTCAGTGAAACTTCAGGGTGGCCGTTGCAGCAAGACACACCTGTTGCTGCGTTACCCACGCTGACTTTGCTTTCCTTTGACCGAGGACAGATTCAGTCCCACGTCTTGTTGGAGTCAAACCTAACACGGGCCAAGGGTCAGATGGGCTCTTCTAGGGGTGGAGTCAGAGGGGCAGGCTCATTCATCACTGAGACAGTGGGATAACCAGAAGTTTCTGGATGTATACTCGGGTGTTCACTGTTGGCATGGTTCTTTAGCACCGTGTCCGTTCCATGTGTTTTTAGAAGTGGATAGTACATGAATCGAAGGCTTTCATCTTCAAGCCCAGATATCACTTCTGGGTGTCCTTTACTTGCCAATATTACTGCAGTAGGAAGCCCTGGCTCAGACCTTGTAGGTCACATCTGGACAGCTGGAATCATTATGAAAATATTATTTCTGTGGTAATGATCATGCACAGCCTTGTCTTTTTAACTTATTGAGGAAAAATTGGCAAATATAATTGTATACATTTGAAGTGTACAACCTGATAATTTATATATATACTGCCTTGTAGAATGATTACCAAGATCAAGAGAATTAATAGATCCATCATCTCACATAGTTAAAACTGGTTTTGTGTGTGTTACCATGCCCTGGGTGAGAGCGCTGCCTCTTGTCATTCTGTTTATACTTGGACTCCAGTGAGGTCCCTCAAGTTACCCAGATGTGAAATGATGGGTAATAATACCCTGCTGTAAGGTTGTTCAAGGATTACATGACATAAGCCTTGTAAAGTACTTCCTCTAATGCTTAGTACATAGTAAAAGCTCAATAAATATTAGCATGTTTGCTGTTAGTAGGATTATTATATCCTCATATATTGTCACGATAGTGGGAATGAAAAGTTCGTCTCCTTTTAGAAAGAGACTGATTGTTCTGTGACCGTGGTTACCAGTAGCCATCAGAACCTTTTTTCACTTGTTTAAGCTGATCAATAACAGCAATCATTCCTGCTTCTGTAATCTAGCCCATCAGTGACAGCAGCCCTCAACCCTGTTAACACACCCAGTTATAAAGCCAGATGGTCAGCAACAGCTTAATTCCAGCCAGTGCACTGCTGCAAATCAGCCAGTCAACCCCATCCTCACTCCAGCTTGGCTTCTGTACCTAAAGATCCACTAATGCCTCAACAGTCCAGCCTCTGGAAGTCTCCCAGCCCCTCAGCTCCGTGAATCTCCAAACCCTGTATACGATCAGGTCTCTCTGCTTTGCTCAGTGAGGTCTGTGAAAGTGCAACTCTCCCCTGCTTTATCAAGCTTTAATTTAGCTTTTGTTCAGTTATTGAGTGGGGATCTCTTCCTTCCATAGTGGAGATCTGTATAAAGTGCTAAGGGACTGCAAAGATGAGGTCACATGGAAGAGTTCACATGAGGGGTGATTTTTGATCCAAGTTGTGCAGTAGGTATTAAGTAGAGAAAAACTGCAGGAGGAGGGAGTTCTAGTTTGAGGGAAAGCACCATGAGTGAAGACATGATTGATGATGGTGGCAGTTCAAGAGCTGCTACCTATTTGTCATCCCTGGACTGTGGGGCGTGCAGAGGGTGGGGTGATAGAAACTAAGACTGGAACGGTCTTTAGGGGCTGGATTGTATGGGGCTTGGAGTCTGTCCTAAGGAGTTTTCCTGTGCTGGTGCCTCTCAAACATTTTTCTAACGTTGTAAGTCCTAACCACAGAGGAGACTGAACTTTTACCATAAGAGGGTGTTTCTTTGAAATCCCCTGTAGGGGATATTTGTTATTCTATTTTGGCTGCCCAGCATCTGAACTCTGTTCTTGTGCTTGGAGAATTTCCCACAGGAGGGAAAAAAGCAGAATCTTTTTTTCCACTATAGAAGCCAAAATGCCAGTATTTGCTTTTCCAGCCTCCATTTCAGCTAGGACACGGGCAGAACCTGGGGTGGGAGCAGATGCAGCGGGAGAGGAGACCTGGGCTGTGTGCGGTGGTCATGGTGGTGGTGCCCGTGGCTAGTGGGTGGGTTGGGTGAGCGTTGCACACCACAGGACTGACTCCTCTTCATAATCCAAAGATTCCCATATTCTCAGCATTTTAGTCCTGTTGAAATCAGGGTGCTCCTGACAACCAATGTTGTAACAGAGTTTGATATGCAGCATTATCTACTTTTTTCCTTAAAAACTAAAATAATAACATGGTGGTCTTAGGGTCAGTGGCATTGGAGATGCAGCATGCTCAGTGATGGCAGAAGTGTCCATGCTGGACCAGTTCTGAGCAGTTTTGGCCTTGTAGCTCCATGTCTGCTTCTCCAGACCTTTGGGTTACTTTGTAAGCTTCCCAGTAGATTCATTCTTGGCTTAAATTAGAGTTTGTTTCCATTGTTTGAAGTGAAGAATCCTGACTGGTACATGCATGTCATCTTAAAAGTCTTAAGGATCCTGCAGTTTATTAACATATTTGTTTTAATGGAAACAGGGCTTCCCCCCCTCCAAATCTTCACTTAAATTTGATGTCCCAAGAAACTATACCATGTTAATAACTCATCATTCAACAAATATTTATTGAGAACCTCTGTGTGATATTATGGAAAATTAGCTCATAATGGAGCTTTTATTCCAACATATATCTTGTGGGTTTGCATCCCCCTGGCACAGCACCTAAAGCCTGCCATTCCTAACCCTGGGGACTTGACCTGGGTTAAGAAGCACAGTGCAGGCAATGGAGAGCTAGCAGATACTTTAACCTAAGGAAGCGAGGTGACCTGATTTGTAGAATGGCTTCTTATGGGCTTCCTTCAGTTATTCTTATCACCATTCACTGGGTGGAATCTTGTCTCCAAGGCTTCCTGTGTCTTGAAGCTCTATGTAAACCCATTTGGAGCAAGAAGCTATGACTTTTGGGTTTAAGATGCCAGATATCTGTTGAGCTCCAAATGCTTTTGAGTTCAAATGTTCTGGGTGTTAAGCTCTTTCTTCATTCCGGGTAACTGCTGGGTTTCTAAATGACAAGCTTCTTCAGCGTAAGTGATGCTACAATAAGAATTTGGGTCTAATAGAATCTTCTTAGACTTTTCCCAGTTCTACATAAAAACATTTTTCATGAGTTACTGTTACTTGGAGTATTCAGTTTAGTCCACTGTGTCATCCAATCTTACTGTGTGGAAAGAAACATTCTTTTAAAATAGAGACCACCCCCCTTTGAAGCAAAAACTTTACATATTCTACTTGTAGCTGAGAGTCTGTTAAAAGACTTGGAGATAAATAGTCCTAATCACTGTTCATTGGGAAATTAGACAGAGACACTGCTTGTGTGGCCTTTGATAAGACAAGTCTTGATTTCTAGAGTTGATCCTGGTTTGTACTAATATTGCGAAGAAGCTAGTATTTTTCACCTTTGTGGGATCCCCTACGGTCTTGTATCCGGGGTATTACCAAGGGAAGCTAGCATCAAAGATTTGGTGTCTTTTGACTACTGTTAAAATGGACAAGAAGCCATAATGCAGGTAAATGTTAGGTCTTCACAAGATACCACTATTTTTGATACATCTATTCTCTTTAGATATCTTAGGATAGTATTCTGGTCAGGATTTATATTCTTACTGCTGTTGATTTTAAATTTGAGTGAATGTAGTACATATTATTTCATTTCACTTCAGTTTATTTTAATTCCAGTTATAAAATGCTTTTGAAAATAAATTTCTGTGAAATTAAAAGCCATTCAAGCATTTTTGGTTTCAGAGATAACATTACTTCTCTTTCTCCTTCCACTGCCTTGTACAACATCCTTCAAAAAAAAAAAAAAAAAAAAGCCAAAAACAAAACCTTGTGTTTTAAAGATGGGAGAGATCTGATGCTTCCACAAATCTTTAAAAGGAGAATGTTGGAAATGTTAGCTATCTTGATTGTGGCGATGGTTTCATTGGTGTATAGGTATATACATCTATCAAAATTCATCAAATTGTACATCTGAAATATATGTAGTTTACTGTACAGGAGTCATGCCATAATAAAGGTGTTAAATTTTTTTTTTAAAAAAGAAGAATGTTGGAATGACACGATTCTCCTTTATGTTAACTGTTCCACATTTTGTAAGAACAGTTAGATTTCCCAAAAGTCCACAATGACTGGTTCAATAGGATGAGAGACACATGTCCCTTGTTAATACAGGGACATGCTTAGAGCCCAGTGTTGAGAGTTGTGAAACAGCCTTGTCTAATGCTGTGTTTGTTCAGCACTTGGATGAAGCTCAGTGTTCTAGAGGAAGACCTAACGTTTTCATTCGTTCAGAATTTGTAAGAAAAAGTCTGGGTTGAATTTTACATGACCATCAGCTATGAAAAACTGTTAGACATAATAATGGAGACAGGATTATACTAACGATGATATTATAACATTATTATAAACATAATAATGTGTAAAACTCTGATTCTTTCCAAGTACTTAGATGCCTTCATTTAAGAAACATACTTGATAAATTATGCTAATGGATGGGAAAGCAGTTTGAGAGGTTTACATATTGCAAATGCAAGCTGCTGTTAGTTTTTGGCAGTTTCTTATTTATTCAGTAAAACAGCTGTTGCAGGCCGTTCCCTAGGCCAAACTCTCTTAGCCTCACTCCAGTTACAGAAATGAGCATGCAAGCAATGAGCTCCTGGTGTTTCAGTAAAAAATATTTAGTTTTTATGTTGTGGAAATTGTGTGTGTGTGTGTGTGTGTGTGTGTATTTCCCAAATCCATAAATGATGGATTCTCAGCATCAGGCACTGGTACTCAATGGACAGGTTATGCCTGACTGAATGAATCAACAAATACTTTACTAAGTGCTGAAACACTTAGAATAAAAGAAATGCAAGTCACAGAAGTCCTCTGTTGGGGTGCTTGCTTACATTTTAACTTGGGGGACATCAGCTAAGCGCACAGATTCTGCAGAGACTGCAGAAACAAGGCTATACAGGATTAAACACATGGAGGATGAGGGGAGCATCCAGAAGGAGAGAGGGCTGTTGATGTGGCCTAAAGTCATCAGAGGACATGGGATTTGAGGGGGACTCATGGGATATGGTATAGACTGCATATTTGTGTACCCTCAACATTCATTCCTATGTTGAAACCTTAGTCTTGAATGTGATGGTATTTGGAGATGGTGCCTTTGGGATATGGATTAGTGCTCTTGTAGGAAGAGACAAGCGAGGATTTGCTTCCTCTCTGCCACGGAAGAACACAGCAAGAAGGCATCCATCTGAAAATCAGGAAGAGGGCCTTCTCTATGACCCGAATTGGCTGGCCCCTTGACCTTGGACTTCGCAGCCTCCAGAACTGTGAGAAATAAATCTCTGTTGTTTAAGCCACCCCGTCTGTGGTATTTGTGTTACATCAGTCTGAACTAAAACAGGATATAAATAAGATGGGAACAAGGCAGGCATCCCAGGAATGAGGGAAGTGCATTGAGAAAGCAAACGGTTTGAGTCGAAAGGTGGTCAGGGCACTGAGGGGCCTTCTCAGAAGATATCAGGTATCTTGTGGTGCTCTTAGGCTTATTAATTTGATTGTCCATTAATACTATGGAAGGTGGGAAATGGGGAGGAATCTGCATTGACTTAGCAAAAACCTAGAACATCTTCTTTTCTTCTTCCTTTACCTTTTTAAAAAAATTTTTTATTGAAGTCTAGTTGATTTACAATGTTAGTTTCAGGTGTATAGCACAGTGATTCAGTTATACATATACATATATGTATTTTCAGATTCTTTTCCATTGTATGTTACAAGAAATTGAATATAGTTCCCTGTGCTATACAGTAGGGTGTTGTTGTTGTTGTTGTTGTTGTTGTTGTTGTTTTCCTGAGCGATGATCTGTTTCGTTTGCGACTGTAGTCCCACAGCTAGAACCGTCCCTGGCACTATAGAAAGTATTCAGAATATCCTTGAATGAGTAGCCATCAAGGAACTATAGAGTTCATTAGTAACTAGAATTGAAAGGGCCCCTTTTGCCACTTGCTCACTGAATATGGAGCTTTCTCTTTAAGGATCCCAGTTTCTCCTTGTGCTTGACATTAGTGGAGAAGCTTGAGGATCTAGGGTAATTTTTGGGATGGTATGTTTGGATTTTTCTCATGACTGCTTTGGGAATAGAAGAATCATTTGATTCTTGCTAAACTAAATAAAATAAACAAGGGAGCTTGTGAAATGAAACACTGAGGGATATTTGAAAGCAAAGAATAACAGACATAGTTTAATCATTTCAGAAAATAACATGGTAGAGTTTCCATATCAACAGGCTGTTTACTTTCTCAGTGAAAGGGGAATAAAAGGTGGTTTTTCCTGGGGAGGTGACGTGCTGTAGTAGGAGAGATGTATTTAAAATAGTGTAAGCCTCAGCTCAAAGGGAGATGATTTAAAATATACTTAAATATTTCATTTATATTAAAATCACAGAAATTAGCACTTCTGATTCTTAATATTATAGTAATCTTTTAAAGTGAAAGTTAGTCACTAGCTTCTGTCATAGGCTTAAGAGGCTACGGGGCTGAGGAGGGAGTACAGACTTGATGAAGGTGCCATTAAGCCTTTCTTTCATGCGTCTGCCCTGTGGGTATGACCGAGCTCTAGTCGGAAGGCTTAACTCAGTGTCGCCATATTTATAGGTGCTGATTCATTACTCCCATCTGGTCATGATTTTTGATTACTTGCTGATGAAAATTCTATGTCTTTATTAAAATACATAGACTGTAAGAAACAGTGGCATTTATTTTAAAGAACATTATTTATAACATTTTCAGATAGAAGTCGTATGCTTGAGTGCACATTACTAATACGTATTGTTTCTTTTATTTCCTTACCCTGATTTTCCATGTGGAGTAAAAATCCTTCAGCATTACAGTGAGATAACAGATAGGTAGCGTCAGGCAGTAAGTTTCCTTCTGTCCACATTTTCTTCCCATCTCTCTTTCTTGGTCTCCTTTGCAGTTTTCCTCCCATCTGCCTGTCTCTTAAATGTTTTTAAAATGAAATATTTTTATTTTAAATTATAAAAACAGTACATATTCATTAAATAACTCAAATAACAGAGTAGTTTATAAATTAACATGTCCCGCATTAAAAAAATTAAGTACATAATAACACACACACATGTATTTGAGCTTCCCCTCCACCTTTCCCCAGGGGCTCTCACTGTGTATACTATTTTGCAGCTTAATTTTTAATTTAATGATATATCATCAGTCCCCTAAATATTTGTGTTTCTCAGGGTTCTCTTCTAGGTTTTCTCTTCTTTCTCTGCACATGCTGAATGGAGTTGTGCCACTTGTAGTTTTAGTCGCCTTCGTGCTTATTTCCAAATATATATCCCCAGCCCTGATCTGTCTCTGGGACTGCAGTCCCTCTATTTTCATGCCTCCTTGGATGCTGTGTGGGCCCTACCCCCAACTCTTGCTCAACTCTGTGTCTCTCCCAGTCTCCATCTCGGGAAGCAGCAGTATTACTCATTCCATTTTCCAGGCTAGAGATTTGGCATCATCTTTAGTCTTTCCTCTTTCTCATTCAACCACAGTATGTCAATCACCAGGCCTATTGTTTCCACCTGTTTAATCTCTTTTAAATCAGTCAGTCTTTCTTCATTCTGACTACCACCTCTGTAATGCCAGTGACAATCATCTCTTGCTTGGGGTGCTCTAATTATCTAACTGTCCTCCTTCCTTTCACTCTCCCTGCTCACCTTCTAATCCACTTGCCTCACAGGCCCCAGATGATCTTTCTCCAGTGCAGATCTAAACATGTCTTACTTACGATATTCAGGGACTTGCTACTGCCTTCAGAATAAAGCCCAAACTCGTGGGGTTCATATGATCTAGCTCTGCCTATGCCTTGCCCACCTCATTGGTCACCATTCTCACCTGTGCTTGACTCTAACCCCAAACATTGCCAACCACTCTGAGTTCCTCGAACACGCCATACTCTTACTTACACATTTGCCTTGGTACATTCTGTCTCCCCATCTCTGCTCCATCCTTTAGACCACTTCAGTGATCAGCCTCTCTCATGAACTGGGTTTGGTGTCGTTCCTACATGTCCCCAGAGTATCGCCCACACACCTTTATCCTACTATAGCATTGATATTTTGTACTGTACTAGCCTGTGTGTGGTTTGTGTCACTCCCACCCCCTCTATTGTCACCACTAGACCACGAGCTCCCTGAGGGCAAGAACTAGGAGGAGCACTGAATGTAGCACCTGATAGGAGCCACATCTTTGAACGATAAATGAATGTTTAGATGACCCTTGAATAACACAGGTTGGAATGCTGGGGGGCAAATATATGCAGATTTTTTTCAAAAAATATAGTAAGTATATTTTCACTTTTCAGATCTTTGTATGTGGGAAAAAGTTTGTGTTGATTAGAGAGAACAATGTGTGGAATCAAAAGAACTAGGGTTTGAGTCCTGATTCTATCCAGACGGTTTCAGCTTCCTGCCCTTTGGTGAGTCATTGATCAATTCCTTGGTTTTTGAGGCAGAGACACTAGTACACAAATTTTCAACAGGGAGGGTGGGGACAGGGGTGGGGAAATCATGCATCCCTAACCGCTAAGTTGTTCAAGGCTTAACTGGAGTCAGAAACCCAGGAAGCCCATAATGCTGAGAGGTGGCCTTTCCTGAATCCCAGCAGTTATAATGGTCAAGTCAGAAGCTTCACTCACCTTGAGGGATCAGGCTGGTGCAAAGGTCATTGTCAGCACTTTTCAGGGCCTGGGTGGGGCACTTTGAGATGCCAGTGCCACTAGGGAGTAGAGCAAAGTGATCATGACCAGAATCTGCCTTCTGCTTTCCTTCACGCTTCGTCCAGTTTGAGGCCTTCTGCAGACTCGAGTATGTGTTGCATTTGGAGTGAGTGGGAGAGTTGGAGGCTTGAACACGGCGTAACTGCTCAGTGGGGCAGGAGCTGACATGTGAGGATTCCTGGAGTGAGGTACTCGGATTTTGGGTAGTCACAACATCCATGGCGGCTAATCTTGGCGTCTCATGCTGCTGTTTAATCCTGCTACTCCCTGCCGGCCTCCAACTCCCAGTCTGTGTAAGCTCATTAAAGGAAGACCTTCGTTTCTTTATTTTATTTACCTTCATTTCTTTAATCTCTCTCTCGATCTGGAGTCCCCGTGTCCTTTATCTACATGCTGCAGAGAAGAAATAAATATACCTGAGAACCCAAATTCCTTGTGATTCTCTTTTATACCCTGTTGTATGCTCTGTTGATTTTACACTTGAATAGCCCCACCCCAGCCCAGCTTTCACTTTTTGTTTAATATGCCTGCATTCATATTGATACTTATTTGCATGGGCTACTTCTCAGGTCTCTGGTGATGTTAATTTGTATACGGAACCCAGCTCACCTCACATATCTAAACGGGAGTCAGCCTGCACATATGGGAAACACCTGTCTGTCAGGGAAATCGAGCACAAACCGACGACAACCCTCCAACTCAGCTTTAGCTAGTTTATCTTACTCCAGAAAATAGGACCCACCTGCTGTAAAAGGAATTCCCGCCCTCCCAGCCAATCATACCCCGTTTCCGCGCGGCCGTTGCCAACACGCTTGCCCAGAACCTTCCCGGAAGCGTGTTCCACGGCTTGCGAGGCCCTGGGCTTTCTCTACCCACGGATTGCGCTCTCTTGAGAAAAAGACACCACCCTCGTTACTAAGTTGTTTTAGTTTTGTCTTCGGACAGTGGTTAAGGAGATGACACGCAAAGACAGCTGCCGAATGGTCCGGGCCGGCTCCGAGATGCGGGTGAAGGTAGGAGCAGAGGCTTTTGTTTGGCTGCGCCTGGGGCCGCTTTCCGGGCTCTACAGTGCGCTTCCCTCGGATACGGCTTGGCTTGTTTTGCCTTCTGAGCTGAGTTTGTTCATCCTGAGTTTTCCAGGTGGGATGTGAGAGACTCTGGGTTTTCATGGTGAGACTTAAGGTCTCAGGAACTGTGCACAGGCAGCCAGAAACAGTAAATTTAGTTGAATTAGGGAGGATTATTTCAAGGGAAAATAATAAGTACCCCTTAATCTAAAGAAAGCAAGATGGCAGCCGTTAGGGGACTTGGTAAAGCCTCCAGATTAAGTCTGCAGCATAAACCACTAGCGGACTTGGGGAAATAAGAGAAGAAATTCAGACTTTTTTGATGGAGGGCGTATCAAAATGTAAGTAGGTGCAAGTTAGCTAGCTATTAACAACCACCATTATGAAGAAATATTTTCTTTTTCAATTGAGGTAAATTTGATATATAACGTATTAGTTTCAGATGTATAACATAATTGAATATTGATATACACTAGAAAAAATCTGGTTACCGTCCTTCACCACGCAGTTGCCTTCCTTCACCGTTTTTGATTTTTGCCCATCTCCAATCCCTTTCTCCTTGGATAACCACTTTGTATCTATGAGTTTCATTTGGTTTTTAGATTCCACACGTAAGTAAAATCATACAATATGAGTCTCTGACTCCTCTCACTTAGCATAATACCCTCAAGGTTCATTCATGTTGTTGCAGATGGCAAGATTTCATTCTTTTTTATGGCTGAATAGTATGCCATTGTATACATACACACACACACGTATATGTACACGAACTGCATCATCTTTATCCGTTCATATGTCAGTGGACACTTAGGTATCTTCCATATCTTGGCTATTGTAAATAATGCTGCTGTGAACATTGGAGTCATACATCTTTTCAAATTAGTGTTTTTCTTTTTCTCAGGTGAATACCCAGGAGTTGAATTGCTGGATTGTTAGATAGTTCTATTTTTATTATTTTTAAGATACTGCCATGCTGTTTTCATAGTGTTGCCACCAATTTACATTCTCACCAACAGTGCATGAGGGTTCCTTTTCTCTACATCCCTGGCAACACTTATTATTTATTGTCTTTTTTTATAATAGCCATTCTGGTTTTGAGTTCTCATTGTGGTTTTGATTTATATTTCCCTGAGATTAATGATGATGAGCATCTTTTCATGTGCTTTTTGGCAATCTTTATGTCATCTTTGAAAAAAATGTCTTTTCATATCCTCTGCCCATTTTTTAATTGGATTGTTTGGTTTTGGGGTTTTTTTTGTTGTTGGATTGTATGAGTTCTGTATATTTTGAATATTTACCCCTTCCTTATCAGATTTGTGATTTGCAAATGTATTCTCCCATTTAGTAGGTTGCTTTTTAATTTTGTTGGTGGTTTCCTTCACTGTGCAGAAACTTTTTAGTTTGATGTAGTCTCATTTGATTATTTTTGCTTTTGTTGCCATTGTCTTTGGAGTGAGAGCCAAAAAATAATGCTAAGGATGATGTCAAGGAACTTACCATATGTTTTCTTCTAGGAGTTTGATAGTTTCTGGTCTTATAAGTTCAAGTCTTTAATCAATTTTGAGTTAATTTTTGTGTATGGTATAAGATAATGGTCCTGTTTGATTCTTTTACATATGGCTGGCTAGTTTTCCCAACACCATTTATTGAAGAGACTGTTTTTTCCCAGTTG